>NC_143398.1:174245071-175528821 GCF_052110815.1 Crocodylus siamensis | reverse complement strand
CCCCACCCCTCCACAGAGATTGACAACTGCTTGTTCCTGTGGCCATACAGCTGAGGGCAAGCAAAACTTCAGGGCACCTGAACATCAAGCCTCTGGGGTTGGGCCTGTACATAGGATGCCAGCCAAAGGAGTTGGAAATATCTGAAGCCCCAGGCGGAGGTGGAAGATGTTTGCCAGTAGTAAGAACACATACGGTTCTTGAATGACACAAAGGTTTAGAATTGATTTGGGTGATTTGACCTGGGACACAGAAAGTTTTCCTTAAAAAAAAAAAACCAGGACTTCCAGGGTCCCTCAACCAGAGGTGTGAGGGGAGGGGCCTGCTGTGAAAATCCCCCTTCCAATCCTGCATCAGAATGCCAGGGCTTTCTGCCTCTGTTTCAGCAACCTTCCCATCACCCCTCCTCACAGCTTGCTGGCCTTTTTCCAGCCTTTTTCATGGTCCCCGCACTTTTTCCACAGGAGACCTAGCAAACGCACGATTTCCACAAAAAACATAAAATCGCAAATTTGGTAGGTCCCTACTTATGAGTTTTTTTCTAGCATTAACTATAATGGACCCCGATTTCTGCCAGTACAGGCATTCCTCAGATTTACAACACAACTGGTTCATGACAACTGCATCTCAAGTCAAAACGCTGCAACTCAGAACCAATTTTCTCATAAGAAACAACGTTATAAATGGGGGACTGGTTCCTGAAACAAGGCCCGATACCCTATTTTCACTAAAAATATCCCAGAATTTTGTATTCAATCAATTATAGATGAGTAATATAGCTATATTAATGCATTTATATTGTAAATAGCAATCATACTGATTTGGAAGGACTTCTTTGAGGTGACTTCACTGAACTTTTTGAAGGGTTCTTGGCTGGAGTCTTCTCAGGAGTCTTGGCTGCAGGTTTTTCTGGAGTCTTGTCCGCTTTCTTAAAGAAACTGTCCAAGGAAGTTTGGACAGATGTTCTCTAGGGAGATGAGTGACACAGCGAACTTGTTTGCTGGCGTGGCGTCGCATCAAATCAAGCATTGTAAAGTCGAAACTGATGTCATAAAGTTGAAACAGGGTGTTTACAAGTGTCCTAAGCACAAAAAGTTGCAACTCAAAAGGTTGCAAGTTAAGAACTGCTGGTACTTCTAGACACTATCACAATAAAGCAGCATAAGTAAACACTTGTGGCCAATCATTCAATGTTTGATCCCTGAGCAGATATGCTCAAGGATTATTATCTACGTGAAGACTCAGAACTTTTCTATGAAAGTTTTGCCTTAGAACAGTGCCACCACGCACTAGGATTCCCTCCACTTTCCATACTGTAGGTGATCACAATTCAAGATCAGTACTACGTTCCAACAGCAACCTTTGTAAGATGGTTATTATCAGAAATTAAAAAGGCTGCCCACTGTACAGATGGAGTTTACAATGCTACCCAAACTCCTAGTTCAAGGAGTTCACACCACAACACTTGCCACTAAGGGGCAACTGTTTAAACAAGATAATTAGCCAACTCTGAAAACACCCTAGAAAGTACAAGAGTAAATTACAATCCTTTTAAAACAAACTCACTCTCCTATTTTCAGAGGAACTATCACCAGCAAGGCAGTAATACTGCTGAAACTCCAGCACTGAAATTTCTGCACAATTGGCTTTTCACTTTCCTGAAAACAAAAGAAATATACTTAATAAAAATGTTTGTGTTTTAACAAGCGGCAGGCAAGACAAACGGAATCCCTGGTCAAAGATTTATTCTAGTTTCAGCATTTTAAATAATAACTATTTTTGTGGAAATTGTTGCGTTTAAATTATAAGTGTTAAGAGGGCACACACTGTGCAAAAAGAGCAATGATGGATACCATGAAAGCTGATAAGACATTTAAGGACACATGACTGTGCAGTACAGGGGTGAGAGGAGGGCTGCACAGGGACTTTTTATACTGCCATCTGCTCTCTTGATGACATTGCAAAGATGAACAGACCATTCATTTATTCTCAGAGTGGCAGAAATCCAATAAAAGGCCTTAAATAGCAAGGGCTCATGGTCTAACTTAAGTATCAGTGTCTTGGCATAAGTTTATGAGGCAGATGTCTTAAACTGCATCTTTGTGGCTCACAAACCCCCCCATCTTTTTAGGAGGTGAGCATTCTTTGAAAAATTTAAGTGGGTTTTGATATTAAGGGCTATTTTTGGGACAATTAATTCACAATGTTTCTTCTTACTGCATTATTCATCATTTGAGCTTACTAGGAAATATTAACTTTCTGCTATTTAAAAAAAAAAAAAACACTTGCTGATTATGCTATTAACCAAGAGTGAGCTCACAGGGTAGATATGGAACATGAGCATTATCATCTAAGTGCTTCTACAGAGAACAACTGAGAGAAGCACTCACAGACATAAAAGCATCTCAGCTGGGGCCTCACACAGGCACTGTGTATATACATACTCTGTCTATACCACTTCATAATGTCCAGAAAATGAAACGTCTGAAAATTCAGAATTGCTAAGCATTTGTACCTCCTCTCTGAGTTCAGCTGGAGTTGGGTGGTGTTCCCTGCTGTGTATTAAACCTAAATTGCAAGTAGTATCCACAGCTACACAGCAAAGTCCAGAAGCAGCAAACGAACAGACTCTCCCAAACTGAAGTGATCATTATTCGAACAACAACAAACTGCCCTACCATCACATGCAGAAATCCATCCTTGCCCAAAAAAACCTCACAGGAATTAACAAAAAAGGAAAAGAATTTAAGATACTGGCAGAATGCAGTTCACAGATGACTGAAGAATCAGATGACACTAGGCTGCATAAGAAGAGTTGTCCACTCCAATTTTTACTGACAATGAGACATTCATGTTGCCCTCTGACAATTTTATTCTAAGCTCTATTCTTTACCCATGAACTGCTGCCATTAGCTTCATTCTGCATAGATATTGCCTAATTTCTCCTCTGCAATACACCCAATACTACCAATTCACTGGGGGGGGGGGAGGGGGGGGTGTTAAATCTTAGTCCTCCCTACATATCTCTCACTTGTCATCTCTTGCTTGTTGAATGTCTTCTACTTAAACTCTAAACGTTGAGGCCAGGACAGGTGCTTTTTGTCTGCAAGGTACTTAACATTTTTATCAGTGCATTAAAAAAAAAACCTCAGCCGCCCACACATTAAAAAGTTTCAAAGAATCTAACTGACTAAATACCAAGAGGCCGGGACTTTGAGTGCTATTCTGAGAAAGGAGCCAGCCCAATTTTAAAGGTCAGGTGATGTGTCTGTATTTACCTTTTCAGCTTACAAGAGACAATGCTTGACTGTGACACTTTACACCAGTGGTGCTGAACCTTTTTTTGCCTAGTGAGCTGGAGGGGCAGTGCCCGGTCTATTCATGAGCTTGATCCAGCTGGTCATCACAATCCAACCCCCAAGGACAGGCACAGTGGGAACCCAACCAGCCACATGGAAGGAGTCAAACAAGCCCTGATCCAGCCATGCAAGGGAAAGGGCTTTGACCAAGCCCAACCTGGCCCTGCCGGGAGAGGGAAAGGGGGCATTACCTTGCCCCGATTCAGCCACATGGGGGTAGTGGCATGGAGGGGAGAGCATGTGGCCCAGCTCCATTCAGATCTTGCAGGGGCAAGGGACATAGCCCTATGGGGAAAATGGGGTGTGGCCAGCCCTAATCTGCCCCGTGGGGAAGAATGAGGGGGCAGGGAAGAGGGCATGGCCCAGCTCTGATTTACCACTAAGGGCATGGAAATTTGGCCATAGCAGAGGGTGGCAGTATTAACTGCTACCACTCCCCTGCCACCAAATTTCCTGACCCATGGGCAGTCCTGCAGACCGAATGTGACCCTCAGGCCAGAGGCTGAACATCCCTGCTCTACACTGTATGCTCAGATACCCATATTGTTTGATCAGTGGCAGGGAAGAAAGCTGAATCAATCTTATATGGTAACATTAAAACAGCAAAAGCCTGACTCACAAATGGCTATTCCTTTGTTTGAGTAATGAGGGGGTCCAGTTTCCAGGGCAGCAGAAAGTGGGGGAAAAAAATAATCTGCCTGTCCAATATACTGTAGAGTTAAAGCAGAGTCCTAAGGCTCAACAATCAGGACATTTACGCTCTTGGTATTTGCTAAGACAAGAATATTGTCAACTATTTTTTCATTCCTACTAACGTGCTTTTAAACCGCTTGTCATTAGGCTATTTCAATGCCTACTCAGTTGGTGGATGACAAGAAACGTAATATAACGTCTGGTTTCATGGCTGTATTGCCAAAGTGGAGCCTCTGATCACGCCGCAATGTCATGTACATGTTGAAGAGAAGCATGTGGACATTGCCACTCTCTGGGATCAGTCTGGACAAACAGACCTAGCTGACTGCTGCCCCCATTCACTCATGCAAAATTTCTTTAACACCATATGAGCAACAGTATAAAAAACTACAGAGATCTAGCAAGAGGAATGTGCTTTCTGTCCAAAGCACCCACAGGGCTGTTTTGTGTACAACATCCTGCTCTGAAGCCTGATTTTGAGGCACAGAAGGCTGGCAAAGGATAAATGCTGATAAAGCTTGGATGTAACTGCTTTCAAAATAACTGTGCCAATAACCTATCCTGACAGATTTATAACAGACTTTTGCAAACAGCTATAAAGAAAATGACATTTAGTAATTAGCCGATTTTTAAAACCGCTTTACAGTTTAATGTTAAAAAACACTGTGTACACAACCCACCAACCTTTACAATGATTCCTATAACCAATACAGAAGGTAAGACACATGCTTCTCTTAAACAAGTTTATCTTTGCATACAGGTATGTCAAGTAATGGCTCAAACTATACATTTTGATAACTTAATTTTCTAGGGAAGGAACTATCAAGATACTGGCAGTCAAGAACTGTCAAGTTACTGCTTTAACAACCCCTTCACCAGTAGATGTCGCTCTTTCCAACACATACCGAAGAACTGCAAACCACCTGCTACTAGACCAACTGCAGTCCAGAAGGAAGCTGTGAGGACTTTTCTCCTGGTCAGTTTGACTTCATTTATAAAGACTGTCTAGTCTTAAAAAGTCCTGACCAAGTGCAAGCAAAATATTTCATGTAGTGCATTTTGTAAATCAAGCTAGGTGAAAGAGGACAAGGGAAAGCATTTAAAACAGGAGTACTGATTATCTGTACCAAAAAGTCTAGCTTACTTCAAAAGTAAGCTTTTGGACAGGAAATGTATGCATTTGTAAAAGCACTATGCAAGTTGACCTTGAACCGTAAACATTTAATCTAATTATTGTGGCTTTGGGTGAGGAGATGGTATCCCTATTAACATGTAAACTGTATACAGTGGGATGCAGCTATTTTCTTTGCCAACATAGCATTGGAGCATTATAGCCTGATATTTGAAAATCAGCTTCATTAACAAGCTTTAAATAAAATACCATACAAACTAATTGAGCAAAATTAAGTTCTACACAGAAATATCCCTGAATATATTGGACACAGTAGTACTAGACTAGACAGCTGTTAAACAAAGGAAGCTGTCCATTCTTTTGAAAACAAGATTAAATGCATAAATCAATCCAAGAGGACACTAATAAAAAAAAGCAAAGAAGGCAAAATGAAAAAAGATGTTAACTCCTTTACAAACTGTTTAGATAAATATTTAACCACCTGTATATATTGCATGATGCCTATCCAGAGACCCAGTTCGTCATAAGAAATCTCGGTAGATTTTTAACATCTAGGTGAGGTCTGAAGTCCATAAGGATTTCTGTTTATGCATGTGCCTCTTCAACTAACATCAGATGACTGCATGATGAAATATTTTTCATCCGTTACAAAAAGAAAAAAGGTCATAAAAAATGTGCAATACATATTACCAAATCTAACAGCCAGTATGAAAGAAATACCTGCTGTATTTCTTAGTATCTATTCATTTTTTCCATCTACAACAGACTGATTTTGATAAAACTATGCTATTGCTTTTCAGAACAGTTGCCAGTTTTCTCATCTTCATGAGCAGAAAGATAAAAGTTCAGCTGAAATATTTTCAAATATGTTGTGAGCCACCAAGAACACTATGGAATTGAGAAGAGTTACATTGGGATACTGTTCTGCGCAGAATTTGTTCCATAAGAATGTGAAAAAAGCTGTAATCACTAAAAAACAAGCAGACCACCAGATGACTACATCATAGGGTTGTCCTCAGATTATAAAAATGATCATATTAACATTATGAAATATAGTCCCCTGGATTCTTTACTAAAGTAATACCGTAATATTTACGCCAAAATCCAGCACGATAAGTAAACTGGAATCAGAATAGAGAAAGCTACTTAGGACACCACATTTCTGCTTTTAGAACTTCAAACCTTAACACGAAACTGATTTCTGACCATTGAAAATATATGGTCTAAAATAAACAAAGCTGACCCCCTAAAGCCCTCTGAACCCTGTTTAACAAAATAACCGAGGACCAAATTTGCAAAGCATCTGGTATGTAAAAGAGTAGTAACCTGACAATTGCTACAGGAAAAGGAACCCACATTGTCACAGCTATAGAGCTTTAACAAAAAATCTATCCCACTACAAACAGGAAATTAAAAGCCACAGCTAAATACAACAAAGATAGTTACAATAACTCAGTAAGTTAATAACAAAAAAAAAGCTAAGCAAGGACCATGATTCTCAGAAATCAAAGATTATCTTAAAACATCTATAAAAAGTAGGTTACTGCTATCAGAAACTCATACCTTTCTGAACCAGTTAGTCTGTAAGGTGGACCCTGCACTACCTTTGTAGTTGTTAGATTGTACCCACCTAAAAAGGCATAATTTATTTTCTTGGTTACAGCAAGTAGCAGAGAATGTAAATCAAGATACTGTCTTGGTTTCTTATAAATTTTATTTTTTGTATCCATCCTAATCTGCTTGAGGAAAGAAAGAAAAAAAAAGAAATTCCTGCATATAGGATTTAAACTTTTCATTATTGATTTTTTTTTTTTAATTTCATGGAAAGTAGACAACTCATCTGCAATTTATCCCAGGTTTTAAAAAAAGATCAGTTATCCATTCAAGAGGAAAAAAGTATGACTGAAGGTCTCCACAACAAACAAAAATCTATCAATTTTTGTAGAATCACACACACATACACATGCACACACTTTCACTGCAAGCAAATCTTCCAAGTGTGAAATTGATGTAAACAGATACACATCTTCCTGATGCTCCAGAGTATGCCAGTACCTCTCTACCACTGAACACCAAGTTGCCAAGATGCAGGATTGTCAAATTTATAAGACCTTCAATAATGATATACAAAAATGGTGAGCAGCTGTAAAAGAGCCACTGATGTCCATTTCACAAAGATGCTTGGTTAAGCTGAAAGGAGCAACACAGGAACTGGAGGAACTGATAAGGAGTTTGATACCAAAAACATACTAGTTAGAAGCTGATGCATGAGAATCCAGGTAAAAACTTGATAGGGATGCTCTCACTCTTCTGAATAGAGCAAAGCAGGGAAGCTGAGCATTGTAGCAGCTATCACTAAACCGTGCTGCTGAAACCCCATCTTTCCCCTGTCTATTTGACAGTACAGATTAATCTGTAATAGCATGCGTTAGCCTCTGGGTTACCCATTTCGTCTCTGCTAACTTGCCAACTAAATGAAAGGGCTGGTTGAATATTTAAAAATCAGGTAATACATATGGGTTTCTAAATTAAACCAGTTATGCTGCTCGGGGTTGCACTTAGTTTTGTAGAGAATATAAAATTTATACTGCCTGAAAATATAATCCGATTCTTTCAGGAGTACTTAACTGCACTGTGAAGCTGGCCTCAGTTGGAACTCAAGGAGGCAAGTAAATCTCAGAAATACTCTTGAATTTGTCTTTAACCGTAAGTTTTTCTTTAGGGCTATAAAACACAATCCATACAATAGATCCTTAATACTAATGCTGCTTTTACGCCCATCAAAAAAAAACCAACCGCCTGCTTCTGTCCATATGATTAACATTTTACAAATGCACCTTTTCCTTTTTAAATAGGAAGTTTTACTATATCATTGAGAAGAAAACTTGAGACTTAAAAGACTGTCATGTAAATCCAAAGTACAAATACAATATTACTGTCCTCATGAAACTGTAGCCTATTAACCGAATAAGTAGTATGGGACAGCACTTGGAGCAAACTAAATACAAGTGAACCAGAAGTAGTACAAGTGTACATTCTTTTTTTGTTCCTCCTGGTTGCTTATAGAACGTGTAGGGAAGTAAGGTCTTTTATAAAATGAAACTAATAAATGTAAAATCCTTCTGGAAGCCTCAACCAACATGTTGCCTTCTACATGAATAAAATGGACTGGAACTGGCAAGTTCTCTGGATGCTGGATTCCCTGCTTTCCATTGAAGAACAATGCATCCTTTACTAGCAATAAAGGAAAGAAACATGCAAGTAAATGTCATATTGGAAGCACTTAGTTAAAAGGAATTGGTACAAGGAAACTTACTTCTAAATACTGAATAAGCTGCAACCCTCAAAGAGAAATAAATGCAAGGCATATGGACTATATATGGTTGAACTGCTACAGGGTGCAATACCTTGAGAATAATGCCACCCAGAGAGGAATGAGAAATAGATAAAATCTTTAATGACAAAAATACATTCTCCACCCCCTTCCCATCCCATGTAGCTGTATGTCATCTCTCGCTCTGGAAACTAGGTACAAAACATTTAAGTATAGCATACCATTCACTGATTAGAGTCTAATGCCTAAAAAGGACAAAAAGATTGAAACACATTCCATTAACCATGTTTCAGGGGTGTTGGTTGTAACTTTGGGTAGATCTAATACCTTTTATTAGACCAACTAATATAGTTGGAAACATTCTTCTTTGCAAGTTTTTGGGTACAAACACCCTTCTTTAGGCAGAGGAAGCAGACGCTTAAGAACAGGGCTTTGGTGCTCTTTGTGTCTGAAGAAGGGTGTTTGTACCCAAAAGCTTGCAAAGAAGAATTTTTCCAACTGTTTTAGTTGGTCTAATCAAAGATATCAGATTTAGCCAAAGAACCTTGTTTTCCATTAACCACATTTAATAACAGAACAAATGCCACCACCACCACCCCCCACCACCCCCATGCAAGGGTCTATCTAACGATCTTGAAGCCATGTAGCTTTTACTTAGGTATGGGATCTCAGTAACTGAGGACCAAATTAACACAGCTCAGTGATGGAGGGCCAAAGCGTATAATTTATTATGGGGCTGATCTTCAACAGCAATGTGACAGGAAGCGACTCCTTGACAAAGCACATGTACAAGGACTACTGAACTTGTTCCAGCTCCTTGCAGTTTCTCACCAGTAGGAAAGAATCACAAAGCACCCACCAGAGCAACCTCTGTCCCACTAAAAAAACCCTAGAGTCCCCCAGCCCTGCATACCTCAGAGGAGTTTGGGAGAAGGAGCCCTTGCTCACACACTGATTGAAGATAGGTATCTACTTCTGTCAAAACCCCAGCAAAAGGTTGCTACCCGCTGTCCCCAACCACCACAATCTAGCTGATGGAGATTCTCACAGGTCTTGACTGCTCCCCCAGTTTTTAGTCAGCTACATACTGAAGCCTGTTTCAGTCCCTGACATTACAGCTGTTCCCCCGTTCACAGCTGGTCAAAGTCTGGGACTGGTCTCTCCTACTGTAGCACGCTTCCAAATGTGTGAAGGGGCTGGGGCAGCCCTGTGGGCCATTCTGCACCACATACCTGACAGCAGCTGCAGCATTAGAGACCAGAACAGAGACCACAGCTGCATAGTCCATTTGGTGCCTTATGCTGACCAGCAGCTGCAGCAGAAGGGACTGGGACAGAGGCATGTCACTGACCAGCCCAAAGCATGACACAGAATGGTCCATTCAGCTGTGGTTCTTCCATGTGCCCTGAACCCATCTGGCACAATGTGGCAGGCTGCTCAGGAACATGCTAGCACTTCTGTCTCTGCTGCTGCAGCTGCTGCCCATTGCATGACACAGAACAGACTGGGCCACTATCACAGCTCTTCCATGTGTCAAAAAGAGCACCGAGTTTCGGGATGCCCCTTGCAATCTGCAGAGCCTTGGAGCTTGGTGGGCCACTTCAGTAATGTACAGCTGGATCCAGCCCACCAAGCTTTCTGAACTGTGACAGATTATTCCTTGAACATGACACTGGTTTTCAGAGGTAAGAGAGTCTGAAATTTGTTTATGAAGAAACAAAAGTCCTCAAGAAATTAAATGGCTTACATTTGTGTAGAGTCTAAGTATAAGCTGATACAAGCTAAGTAAGACTTCTGTTGGAGTGAGGGAGGGAGTCTAAATATGATCACCTATATTATTCAAAAAATTAGTTACCAACAAGTTCATGTTTCAATTTTTCTATTTCCAAGAATTAACTTTCTTCAGGAGTCTAAATGAATTCAGGACAAAACCATGCCAGGCTCTGTACACCACTTCAATGCAATGGTAAGAAATTTTGGTTTAACAAATTTTGGTCTGACCTTGTGGAAAAGCTGCCAATGAGACACTACCTAATGCTGCTCTTCTCTAATCTGGTGGAAATAGCTCCAACCTGCAACTGACTTGGCTAGATTTTGGGGTCCCTACAGAGTCCCTTGTAGTAGCAGTCTTCTCTCTCACTCACAAATACCATTTAAAACTGAACATGAAAATCACCATTTTCAACCCATCTTTTGAAGATATTTGGAGACACAGCAGTTATGGCATGGGGAATTTGAAAGGTGGGGACTTTTTATTCTGATGCCTTGTCTTGTTTAGTTATTTCATGTGGGTGAAGATTTGCTGATGTTTTGTTTCTGAAAATGCTGATTTTGGCTATTTGTTATGATTGATTTTTGAACAGATGGGCTGCAATATTCCTAGGACAGATGCTTCTTGTTGAAGGAAATAAAAAGAATAATGACAGAGCTATACATACTAAAACCATGGTGACTTCATGAGTGGCCATGTCTTCCATAGGCGTTACATTTAACAGGCGAATCAGAAATCTCCCTTTTAAAGTAAATCAGCACAGAAGAGTTTTTCTTCCCCTTGGTCCCTCATTCCAAAGCTACTTTGTCTACCTATATTACCTGGATTTTTTTCTTTAAGATGTTAAAGCATGACCCAACGTTACACTGTTAATACTATCGTTAAGAACGTATATAGCACAGGAGACAAAAATCTCAAACTTGCTCATCAGTTTATATACATGGTTAGACAATGGCATGAAAGAACATTAAGGGATAATCAACAACACGATCAAAAGAAAACAATGTGATCCCACCACTCCCAAGGTGAACAGGATAAAGTTTATCCTAATGTTTTTTATTACTGATTATTAAAAAAAAAAACAACACACCTTATTTAAAACACCTTATAAAGCTTATAAAACATTGAACATTGACTACCTGAAGGTAGTCAATTACCTGAAGGTAATAAAGAGGATGGAGCTAGACTGTTCTCAAGTGGTGGAGCAATGGTCTCAAGTTGCAGCAAGAGAAATTTAGGTTGGATATCAGGGGAAAAATACTCACTAGGAGGGTAGTAAAGCACTGGAACAGGTTATCCAAAAAGGTTGTGAAATCTCTATTCTTGGAGGTTTTTCAGACCTGGCTAGACAGAGCCTTAGCTGGGATGATCTAGTTGGGGATGGTGTTGCTTTGAGCAGGGAGTTGGACCAGATGACCTCCTGAGGTCCCTTCCAACCCTCATTTTCAATGATTTTTTCTTTCTTTTATTATGGATAAAATAAATGCCCCTAACTCTAGCTATACATGTGTTAACAAATTCTCAGCAACTATGTATCTGCTCTAACTTTTCTTCTTTTTGTAATCAAATACAGCTTTTAAAATTGTTTTGCATATCTGGAACCATAGTCATTTGCTTCCGCACTCAGCGTAACAGATACCCTGTCCTGCTTCTGAAGTACTACTGCACATTCCTCTTTAAGTAGCAACATTAAAAGGTAATCCCGTAACAGAACAGTAATAGTCATACAGCAACCTGAAAGCCAGTCCAAAATGCCAGCCAATATCCATACTGTACCCATACCACCAATGTTAAACATTTTCCTTACCCTTCCTTTTCCCACATCACATGACAGAGGCAACTGCAGAAAATTTGTCCAGTTAAGAGCAACACAGGCATTCAGTCATTTGTATGCTGCTTCCTACCTTCAGTTGTACATCAAGGCAAAGATCACATCTCAATCTCAACTGAAAGAGCAAGGTCCTAATCATGACTGAAGCCTTTGCCAGGCATGAGTAACACATAAAAGGCAGCCTTTGAGGTAGAACTGGTATACATAGAACAGGTTTTTTAGTGATTTCAATTACAGGTTGTGAAAACTGATATTAAAATAGTGCATGTAATGTGTGCCTTTGGCCAGCTTCACTTGCTACTTACAATTGTTATCCTTTTGCAAATACTTACTTTGCCACATTCTTCGAGAGTTGATACGACTGCAAACAAAAAGGGAAGACTTGTCTTGAATTTATACAATTCCTTTCCTTTTCTAAGTATAATCCTTATATTTTTGTCCTTCGATGATGTATTTCATGGATTTCATAGACATTAGGGCTGGAAGGGACCTCAGGAGATCATCAAGTCCAGCCCCCTGCCCAAAGGGCAGGAAGTCAGCTGGGGTCATAGGATCCCAGCAAGATAAGCATCCAATTTACTCTTGAAGGTGTTCAATGTAGGTGCTTGAACCACCTCCGCTGGCAGACTGTTCCAGACCTTGGGGGCTCGGACAGTAAAGAAATTCTTCCTTATGTCCAGCCTGAAACGGTCTTGCAGGAGTTTGTGACTGTTCGACCTCGTCATCCCTTGGGGCGCTCTGGTGAACAGATGTTCCCCCAGATCCTGGTGGTCACCCCTGATAAACTTATAGGTGGCCATCAGATCACTCCTGAGCCTGCGCTTTTCCAGGCTAAAGAGTCCCATGGCTCTCAGCCTGTCATTGTAAGATCTGTTTTCCTGACCTCTGATCATGCGCGTGGCTCTCCTCTGGACTCTCTCAAGCTTCTCCAGATCCTTTTTGAATTGTGGAGCCCAAAACTGGACGCAGTACTCCAGCTGCGGCCTCACCAAGGCCGAGTACAAGGGGAGAATGACGTCCCGGGATTTGCTCGAGAAGCATCTATGGATGCACGCCAGCATTTTGGTCGCTTTACTAGCTGCAGCATTGCATTGGAGGCTCATGTTCATCTTGTGGTCAATCATGACCCCCAAGTCTTTTTCTTCTGTAGTGCTAACCAACGTAGCACTGCCGAGCCTATAAGGGTGCTGCAGGTTTTTCCTCCTAAGGTGGAGAACCTTGCATTTTTCGGTGTTAAACACCATCAGGTTCTCGTCTGCCCATTTGCTGAGCTTGTCCAGGTCAGCCTGGATCACCCGCCTATCTTCTGGCGTGGATGCTTTGCCCCAAAGTTTGGTGTCATCGGCAAACTTGGCCCGTCCACTCCTAACTCCAATGTCCACATCATTAATGAAGATGTTGAACAGTATGGGTCCCAGGACAGAGCCTTGAGGGACCCCACTGGTTACAGGGCACCATGATGATTGACTGCCATCAACTACAACCCTCTGGGTCCGACCACGAAGCCAATTTCCCAGCCAGCGGATCGTGGTGGAGCCAAGGCCACAACTGGCCAGTTTGGCCAAGAGGTGATCATGGGATACCAGATCAAAAACTTTTTTGAAGTCAAGATATATGACATCAATCTCTTCTCCCTTGTCCAGGTGATAGGTCACCTGGTCATAGAAGGAAATGAGATTGGTCAAACAAGACCTACCCGCAACAAACCCGTGCTGGCTGTCCCTTAGAATGTTAGCCTGGGCCAGTCCCTCAAGGATGGCCTCCTTAATAAACTTTTCTAAGATCTTCCCCAGGATAGAAGTCAGGCTAATGGGCCTGTAGTTAGCCGGATCCACTCTCCTCCCTTTCTTGAAGATCGGCACCACACTGGCCTTCTTCCAGTCTTCGGGCACTACACCAGAGCGCCAGGAGTTTTCAAAGACCCGTGCCAGGGGCTGGGCTATGACGCTCGCCAGCTCCTTGAGTACCCTGGGGTGCAGATTGTCAGGGCCAGCTGACTTGAAGGTATCCAGCTTCTCAAGGTGTTCCTTCATGAGGTCAGCATTGATGGAGGGTAGGGGATCCCCCTCACCCAGATTTCCCTGTCCCATAGCAGGCATGGGCATCCCGTGTGACTGATGAAAGACTGATGCAAAGTACCTATTTAATAGGTTGGCTTTTTCCTGGGCGTCAGTTGTCAGTTGCCCCATCTGGTTTAGCAGGGGTCCAACATTGCCCTTGCTTTTCCTCCGGCTCCCCACATACCTGAAAAAGGACTTTTTGTTGTCCTTGATGCTTAAAGCTAGTTGGAGTTCAGTTGCAGCCTTGGCTTTCCTGGTTTGCTCCCTGCAGGACCGGACCAGCGCAGAGTAATCCTCCTTGGAGGTGAATCCCATCCTCCATCCTTTGTAGGCTTTCCTTTTTAGCCACAGTAGGTCCGCTAGGTCTCTGGAGAGCCAGGGGGGCTGCTGTGCCTTCTTGCTGCCTTCCCTCCGCGTTGGAATAGATTTAGCTTGTGCACTGAGGATCGCTTCCTTGAGAAGCAACCACTCTTCTTGAACTCCCATCTCCCTGGGGTCATGGTCCCTGAGGGCCTGACCGACTAGCCTCTTGAGCTTGTCAAAGTCAACTTTTCTGAAGTCAAGGACTTCTGTGTTGCTGACTGACTTGCCAACTTTATGGAGGATGGTGAAGGTGATCAGCTCGTGGTCACTGTCACCCAACTTCCCATCGATCACTAGGTCGCCGATTAGGTCGTCCCCCGTAGCCAGTACCAGGTCAAGCAGCGCTTTGCCTCTCGTTGGCCCATAGACCTCTTGGGTCAGGTAGAGGTCATCCACGCATGAGAGAAAGCTTTGCGCCCGCTCAGATTTAGCTGAGTGATCTTCCCACGAGATGTCCGGGTAATCTAAGTCACCCATGACAACCAAGGTCCTGGAGCAAGTGGCCTCAGTCAGTTCCCGGGCAAACTCCTGGTCAAGCTCGGGACTTTGAGTGGGAGGTCTGTAGTAGACTCCCACCGTTGTGTCCCCTGTGCCGAATTCCTCACGAATTTTTACCCAGAGGATCTCTAGCTGTTCATGCCAGTCGCCAACATCAGCTTGCAGGGACATGTAGCTTTCCTTCACATAGAGAGCTACACCCCCGCCCCTTTTGTCAACACGATCCCTCCTGTACAGGGTATAGCCCTCTATCCCCGTGGTCCAGTCATGGGTGGAGTCCCACCAGGTCTCTGTTATCCCAATGACATCATATTTCTTTGCACTGAGCAGGAGGACGAGCTCGTCCTGCTTGTTGCCCAGGCTCCTGGCATTAGTGTACAGGCAGGCAAGTGTGCCCTTGGGGGCTCTTGCCTTGCCCACAGATTGTGCCAGGGCTGGGGCAGGGGTGAGCTCCCTTAAGTGCCCTCTTAAGTTCCTTGGTCCGCTGGCTTTGCAAGGGCCATTCAGCAGGCCAGCAGGGGCAGTAGTCCCCCCATCCCCCAGCGGGCTTAGTTTAAAGCCCGGTGGAGCAGGTCAGCCCGCCTGGCTGAGAAGAGCCTCCTCCCCAGGGGAGAGAGGTGGAGGCCATCTCTTCCCAGCAGCTCGCTGCCTCTCTCGCCAAAGAGCGGGCTGTGGTCATGGAAGCCAAAGCCTTCCCAATTACACCAGCGCCGCAGTCTTTGGTTCACTGCGTGGATCCTCCTCTCCCTCCTCAGCCCATAGCCCGAGACTGGGAGGATCGACGAAAACACCACCTGAGCTCCCAGACCCCTAAGCCCCGCTCCCAACTCCCTGTAGCGCCTCATGACCTGGCTGGGGGTGCTCCGAGCCGTGTCATTGCTGCCCACATGAATAAGGAGCATGGGGTGTAGTGGTCTGTGGGCCGGAGGAGCTGCGGGATCCTCTCCGCAATGTCTCGGATGCGGGCCCCCGGGAAGCAGCAGACTTCCCGGGCTAAGGGGTCGGGGCGGCAGATTGCCCCCTCAGTGCCCCGCAGGATGGAGTCTCCCACAACAAACACCTTTCGCTTTGTCTTGGGGAGAGCAGGGCCAGTAGCTGCGGTCGAGCCTGGGTTGCCTGCGGGAGCCGGCAACTGCGTGGGCTCTGCTGGGGCTGCAAGAGGTGCGAACCTGTTGCTAAGCTCCGGCGGGGCAGTGGCCTTGGTGCGGCAGGCCTTGGGGCCCTTGACCACCTTGGTCCATGCCCCTGACTGGGCAGAGCGGGAGGTCCCAGAGTCCTCCTTAGTCGTGGAGGGAGACGGAGCTCTCCCCTGCGGCTCCCAGGGGAGAAGGGCCTGGCAGTAGGAGTCTATCTCCTGCTCGCAGTCCCTGATGGCATGCAGTCTCTGGACTGTGGCCTGGAGCTCCTCCAGCTGGCGCGCCAGAGACCCCAGTAGGGAGCAGACCCCGCAAGGGGAGGGGGCCATGCTCCTGGGCCCCAGAGCCTGAAAAAGGGACAGGCAGCCCCCGCAGCCAAGAGCCAGGGGCTCCGTCTGCGTGGAGCCCGGAACCATGGGCTCCGTCTGGGTGGCCGTATCTGAGGTGCCCAGTGGAGGGGCCGCAGAGCCCGAGGGGACCTTCGGGGTGTGGCGCGTGCCCATCCGTGTCATGCCTCTGGTAGGCTGGCTACGGCTGGGGCTGACTACTCTGGGGGGGGGGGGGGGTCGCAGGCAGGGTCTCGTGCCCTCCCACACCCTCCCCTGCGCGAACTCCGCGCTAACTCAAGCGCCTGTTTACGCAGCCTGTTCGCGGGGCTCCCTGGGGGGCTGGGCCAAGTAGGGGCCTGGGCGGGGGCTTGACCGGGCCCGGCACCAGGCAGCGGCCGCCTCCCAGCAAGCGAGGAGTTAACCCCTTCCCACCACGAGCCCGCTGACCTCCGGCTGTGCTGGGGGTCGGCAGGGGGCTCGGCGGCTGCTGAGGGGGTGTCTGGGGGGCTTCGGGGGAGTGGGGGCGCAGCCAGCTTCACCCGCGCGTCTCTCACCGCTCCAGAGCCTACCTGAGTCTAGATCCTCTTCTCGAGGAGTTGCATACAAACACAGCATCCAGTGTGTATGGCTTACAAGTTTTCTTCAGACATACTTTCTTGAATCTGTATTTTGAAGTTCACTTGTCATTACAGTATATAGTTACAACTAGGGGTGCACCAATAGAGGTTTTTGGGGCCAATACTGAAGCCAATATTTTAGGAGGCATATCAGCCAATACCAATCTGATTTCCAATACCAGCACGGCAGCTTGGAACGCTGCGTGCAGCTGATAGGTCTGGTCTGGTGGAAGGGAAAGGGTGTAGGGGGGCAGATCAAGGCCCCCCACAGTGAGGGAGGAGCGAGGCTGGGGCAAGCACTGCCCAGCCAGGACAGTTCATCTGGGGGGCGAGGAGGCTGCTGTGCACTGCTCATCAGGGAGCCTCTGGTCTGGCACTTGCCCAGCAACTCCTGCCGCTGCTCTCGCCACTTGTCCAGGAGGGCATGTGCCCTCAGATCTTACAGAAAAGAATGAACAGAAACAAACTTCTGGAATGATGACCAGACTGCTGAAGTTTCCTAAGGCAAGACACTAAGGCAACAAATGTTTTCCTAGTATTCCACTGAAGCTGAGCTTGAGAAAACAGGCTACTTTTGGCATTCAGTCCAAGTTTCACCTTTTAGAAAGTGGACTCAGCATATATTTGCACAGCCACTGACATACAGGAAAGAAAGTGAACTTCAGTTAACCAAAGAGGATACAAATACGATGTGTCATAGTTTGGAGGAATTCAACAATAAATCCAGACTGAAAATTGCTCTTCCAGAGAAAAGCTGAAGTGCTTTGTATGGAAAATATTTTCCCACATCAAGCAACAGTATTTCCTCATTGTTTCAAGGCACCCATATTCCAAGAGCAAACAATGGCACACCACTGCCAATATTAAACTGTAGTAGGAATACAATTCATTTTTATTCATTTTTTAGGGAAAGAGCTCTTTGTTTTCAAATGTACATACTGAAAACTAGCCAGCCATGTTTATAGAGTTATATTTCCAACAATCAGGATGTTAGTGTTTCTGAGAAGACAGGAGAGAATTTAAGCAATAAATGCAACCTAGAGCATGCATTTCACGGGCACCTGCCACCATCACTTATCATATTTCTTTGATGCTGAGGTTTCTTCCCCAGTTAACATGGGGGTGGGGGTGGCCCTCATCTTGGAATCTAGTATGAGGCAATGGGGAAGGAGGGGGAGAAGAGAGAGGCACAGCTGCTGCCTGCCCCCCTCAAGCCCCTGTGGTCTCTACACCCCGTCTCTCCCATTTGAAAACTCATATCCCCACCCCCCTGGTCTCTCCTGCTGCTCCCCTTCCCCGCAGGCTGATTCTGCCTCCCTCCCCACAGCCTCAGGCCTTCACTCCTCTTGCCCCCATCCCAACAGCCTCTGCCACCCCCCTAAGGGGGGGAGGCACGAGGGACCAAGTGGGACAAGCAGCAGAAGGCAACCTACCTGACCCCACTACCACTTTCCCCGCTATCACCGCTTTCCCTGCTTCCGGGGTTGGGGGGCGAACTTAAAACAATTCTCCAATAATTTGATTCTATACATAGAAAGTTATAATAAATTTGTAACTTTTCCATGTATAAAATCTAATTAGTAGGGGGTTATTTTAAATACAGGGTCATCTTGGATTCAGGTAGATACAGAATTGTGCCTTTTGACCAAGTACCACTGGGACCAAGTGACCAAAATAGAGGATTTCAGGTTTAGGCTTTGCTGTTTCTTCTTTTTGACCCAAAAGAAGCAAACAGACCTAGATAAACAGCAAGATTATTTCATGGGAATGACCAATTACCTGACTGCTTCATCCATTTGGACAAAGAAATGATAAAGTATGTTGACTTTGTTTCACCGATAGATGAAACAAGTAATGGATCTACTATCCTAATACCCCCCCTTAAGGAAGTATGAGGTATTTAAATGGAAAAGCTTCCTTCAAGTATGATGGACTGCACAGGAAACAGCGGAAAAATTAAAAGAGCTGGTTTTCACAGCAAATAAAAGCAGTATTCTCCTTGCTATTCTCTAATAAAGTTAAAGGCTAGTGTTTGCCACTAACCAAGGAAGGCATTCTAGATACAACCTTAAAAATTTCTCATTTTGAGAACCTGCAGTCATAATAATGCCCATAAAATTCTCAAGTCTCAGCACATTCCTCCACAAGTATTTAATCATCAGTGAATAATGAACTAACACTTCAGCCTAATATAATTTCAGTTGTATTTTATACAAAATACTAGGGATGCACTGATGAAGATGTTCTTGGCTGATACCAATGGCAGATTATTAACCAGCCATATTGGCCAATACCGATCCAACAGCCGATTTACAGGAATGCAGCCTGGAGAGCATCTGGGCGGTAAGTTGGGGGGGAGGAGACATGGAAGGGGCAGGAGAGAGGGAGAGGGAAGGGGCTGGGGACAGGTTGAGGCCCCCATGGTGAGGGAGGGAGTGGGGCAGGGGCAGCGACTGCCCAGCCAGGGCAGTGAATGCAACTTCAGGGCAGGGCACAGACCCACGGGTGGATCATCCCAGGGGCTACCCACTGCTGCAAGCATGCATCCCTGGGTAAGGCACAGGGGGGCATGTGCCTCCCTGGATTTGTGAGTGGGGTGAAGGTGGGCTGCATCAGTCTCTTCCCAGCAGGGGGCTAGGCTCTGAGTGGGCAAGGGCACAGCAAGCAGAAGCAGCACTGGAAGGGACAGCCACACACCCCATAGCCACTCCTCCCAGCATCACCACTGCCCACCCTGAGCATAGCCCTAGCCCAGATCCCCTGCCAGGAAGAAGTTGGTGCAGCCCATATCCCCAAACCCACAGAGGGCAGCCCACCCTCACCCCACGTACAAATCTACAGGGGCACATGCCCTCCATGCCTCCCCCAGGGGTCCACGCAGCAGTGGGGAGTACCTCCCTTGCACGAGCCACCTGCAAGGTCACATTTACCACCCTGTCTGGGAAGCACCTGCCCCTACCCTGCTGCTTCCCTCACAATGGGGGCCACGATCTGCGCCCCCTGTGTTCCTTCCCCCCCAGACTTACTGGCCAGACAC
The DNA here is from genome assembly GCF_052110815.1 of Crocodylus siamensis. NCBI lineage: Eukaryota > Metazoa > Chordata > Crocodylia > Crocodylidae > Crocodylus > Crocodylus siamensis. The sequence goes on along the minus strand of NC_143398.1, from coordinate 175,508,663 downwards.
TACTCTCCAAGCTGCCAGGCTGCATTCCTGGCCACATGCATGCAGCATTTGTCGGTGACATTATTGGCTATACTGGCCAAAAAAAGCAAACAGCCAATAATGTTAAATTTCCTTTTAATCAGTACCCATCTGATATGCCACCAATATCAGTGCACCTCTACAAAATACTATATATGTACTTTAGTATATTACTGGAATGTAGGAAATAACATAACTTAAAGCTAAGATACATGTCAAGATGAAGTTTATATCAAAATATACTGCCCCCTCTTAAAGCATGCATCCTTTAGGCCTTCTTTAACTTTTTAAAAAGAAATCAGAACCCCAGTGAGCCCTCAATCAATACAAAATAGCAAAGCTTTCTTGTATTGCGGAGATGGTCAATTTGAGCAAGTGCTACCAACTATGGAGCTAAATAGCAATTAGATTCTATGGTTCTTTTTCCTACCTGCTGTTCTGAACAACAAAAGACTTCACAAACACTCCCTTCCATACCCAAGTCACACATACCTGAGACATACCCAAGACAAATGATAAAAAGCTGCTTTAATTAAAACAATGATGTTTTAGTAGAGCAAGGGGGAACAGACTGACAACGTGATTATTCAATTATTCTAACTTGGGCTCTTTTACTGTGACCATTAAGTAAGTAGCTGTATGCCTCCAGATCTGAGAAACTGGAATGACTAGCAGCATCTTGGTGAAACTGAGATATAAAAAAAAAAAAAAACAAAAAAAAAAACCACAAGATGTGATGTTTGCTCAAGGGTAACTACAACATTCAGATTCAAATCTGTACCATTACTGCTACTCCGAACTTCCAGCAAAAAATATTTTTATATGAATATGCTACTTAAAGACCAAGCTAAAATAAACTAGTATAGGTAAGCTAACATGTGCATAACCATGAAGAACACCCAAGTCGGACTCTACACCCAGGCCAATCCTTTACAAGGTCTACTGTCTACACAGCCAAACACACAGAAAAACTAAACATCCTGAGAAACAGGGAATATTGTCCTGGGGTGAAGAACTCCACATGAATGCAGCTATGCTGCTTCTGGTATGTGTTCAAGCTCAAGCATCTCCACATGACACTTCTACATGAATTTAAGCCAATCTGGACTTCGCAGTCCACGTGATGTAGTAAGTACCCTAAAAAAGCAAAGTATTACACTCCTGACTTCTTCAGCAGGAAAGACAGTGATGTGAATATATGAATTGCAGAGTAAGGGAATGAAGGAATAATAATACTGAACTCTTATAAAAGTGCTGTTCCTCCTTAAATCTCAAAGACTTTTTTTTTAAAAAAAACAAAAAAACACAAACAAAAAATGCCAGACACTTCAGTCAAAGGTGTGAAAAATAAGCCTCTGAGTTACAAAACCTTTACTTCATTCATAACTATTATGCCTTTAAAAGTTATATGCATAGTGTCCAAATGAAACACTCTTAGAAAAGCATGATACAAAACATGGAAAAAAATGACACAACAATTAGATGAAACAAAAAGTATAATTCCTAAATTTAATCACATCTACCCTTTCGTGTGAAGTTTAGGAAAACAAATAACGAAATAGTGGATGGTTAAATTCTTCAAGACATGTTTAAGATTTCTAAAAGAGTACGGTTTGCACAAATGGGTTCCAAACAGGTCAATGTTTTATTCCCAACTTTAGAGAGAATTTTGAAAGAGACAGAAATAAGAAAAATCCAAGTTTTGATTGGTTTTATATAGAAAGACGAGGTGAAGGTATAGGGTAGAATGGAAATAAAGAGGTTAAATATTTAACACTCGAATAAGTCTATGAGAATACTTTAGGTTTAGCAAACAATGGTTCGGGGGGGAAAAAAGTTAAAAACAAAGCACAACATAAAATTACATTTCTAAACATAACTCCTATTTATTGCAAAGCTAACAAGGGAAGGAATACATAATAGAAACCCGAACACAATTGTGGTTGGGCTAACGTGTCGTGTCAGACATTCTTGCTTTTGTGTCCTGTTGGCAGGTGTCAGTATTGACTAACACAAATACTTTTCTTCAATTCTAAGTCACTGGTTTGAGTCGAATGCTGTTCATCAGTAAACAAAAATCACTAGCAACTGATGATAACAGTATCTGGGGATAGAATCCACTGTCTTAAAAGGAACATGTTATGCAGCAATATTCCAAAGACAAGTAATAACCTAAAAGTGTAAAGTTAAAGCACATTAAATCCCTATGAACTTTCAGAAATGGCCTTAGTTCAGCCACTAAAATAAGGCAAATTAAGAATCCTATTTTGGAAAAGGAGAGTGACAGGAATTTTGTGAACTTTAACTTCACACTTGTAGTTAATATGTCAACTTTTCCAAGCTTCTGCAAGACAAGCACTTTAGTTGCTAGTAAAAAAGCCCTTACGTCATCAAGTATGTAATGGTTTGAAAAAGCCAGGGACTGACCTATGGTTAAACCTTATAGATGGTATTCCATAAGAGTTGAGAAATACCAAAGTAGTGCATGACAAGCTTCACAGCAGCTTTGACAAGTACAAAACTTAAAACGTAAGGTTTGAGAGTACCTGGTTGTTACCATATTGACACACCCAAATCCAGAGAATTAACATCACAGCAAATCTCATGAGGGTGAGATGAGAAGGAATATTAACAACAGCCAACATAGTATTAAGCTTGCTATATAAACTGTAACACTTGACAGCCCTTAAAAGGTAAATAGCTATATTTTATCATACTGTTAAATAGTGCATATGCTGCTAAAATTAGTTTCAATTTCTGTTCAGTTTGTAGTTCTTTGTTAGATTGTACAAGGCTATGTTCTTTTCCTTTCAAGGAAAAGGCATAACGTCTAATACTGTAGTTATTTTATGTCATCTCCATGAATAACCACTGCACATTTACTTATGCTTTGGCTAGTGTTGCAGTTTAATCAATCTCTTAACAACACAGGATTTAATAATTATGTAGGTGGGGTCACCTTCTTGGGTAATTCAGTCATATTTAACCTAGCTGGAAGGTACACAGTATGGTTAGAAACTGCATGTCTTCAGTACTGATGTCACTCCCTCTCTTAGGCTGGATCTATAATTAAGAAAAGAGTTAAACGTTATGAGCATGCTAAAATATTTATACTCAGTCACTTCTGACCAGTTGTCACAAGAGACAAAAGCTACAAAGTCATAAAGAAATGCGTGCAGGAGAGTTTACACTAGCACTGTTTACTTTTAAAGTAAACCAACTCCAGAAGAACTGAAGCAACGAAACCAAAGAATGGAAGAGGGTTCCACGCGACTTTGTAGAAAGATGACAGCTGGTTCACTCTATTGCATAACTACACATTTCAAAAGTTCCTTGAAGTATTATTTCATCATGGCCTGATCTATGGATCCTGATCTATGGATCCAAATTCATTTTAGAATTTCCCCCTCCTTCATGTACTTATCTGTACTATTTGCACCTCCAGTCCCTGCGCCCTCCCCCCGCAATCTGCAGGTGTATAATTGAGAATCATGAGACATTTCTACATTCCCAAAACACTTCTTTGGGGTATTTCAAATGTTACTACTGCTCACAATGTGTTACCCTCAATAAGAGAGGAGTATAGTCTAAGTAGCTCCTGAGTAGCAATTTCAGCCACTTTAAAAAGGAAGAGAAAGCTGCCTCTGGAGCACATGCAATCAGCTTTACAATAAAAATTATGTCTGCATGCTCCTATATCATTATAAGTGAGCTAAACTACTGTAACTTTAACCTTGAATGAAATGTATGTGCGCAAACACTAGCCACAGATAAACCAAGGGATTGTAGGTCTTCACTATACTTAACTCACATTATCTAAAACTTGAATCAGACTTGCACTTGAATCCTCTCAAGTTATTATGACCTGACACAAGCACAGCCAGTCTGCAACACATTTTACCTACAAAACGAGTCACTGTGTTTGTAGTGACTGTGATGCCTAGATCCGTGATTCTGAACCAGTGTGCCACAGCACCCAGGGGTGCCTGGAAATCCTCTCAAGGATGTCTCAGAGTACCACACAATGTTATTAGCACTGTTAGGTCTACAAACATGATTCACAAGATAAACTCAGAGATTTCAAACAGAAATCCACAGTTGTCTCTCTCCATTCTTTGCAACAGAAAAAATGTTCTGTAATTTTTATGTAATTAAAAAAAATAGCGAAAACTAAGAGCTGGCATTTTCCGGGGTGTGCCTCAAATCTACAAAGGTTGAGAACAACTGGCCTAGATCAATCCAATGGCCCCTGGTACACTAGTAAATTCAAATTAATTTTCAGTATATGGTATTTTATTTAAGGACAATTAGTAACCTAGAAATTAAGAGATAGGGACAAGGTTTGAACTAAGTGCCAATATGGCTTTGGTATACCTTATCCCTATAAACTGGGACAGACACACTACACACTAAGTGAAAAAAAGTCCTTGGTTGAAACATATAGTAGCTGTATTTTAGTGCTCCACTTCATCTGTCACACAAAAACAAACAAACCAATCAATCAAATCACATCACTAGATTCTTCCACAGACCTACTGCAAGGATAGCTCCTTAGTGAAATGCACACTCTTAAATAGCATGCAATAGATATACCACATCCATGTCCTTACATTCCTTTGGGAAGCATTCAAACAGAGTGAGGCAAGATCCTATTTTTATTCTTAAAAAAATAAATGAAATATCTAAACCACAGACAATTATAAGAAGAGGAAAACTATAGGAGAAGACACTTCCAGACAAAATTTCCGAAAATCATCTAAGTACTAGAGAAATCATGATCCCATAGTACATCAAGTATAGCAACTGAATGAGAAACAGATAACAGCGATCCAGGCCACAACAGGGTCAGAAGTCTGACATCATGCAAGGCTTTAAAACAAATTCGGAAAGCAAAGAATAGTTAGGAGACACTGAGATAAATGGAAAATAGGATAAAACCTGACCGGCTTACAAGAAGGATATCGTGCCAGACCAACCAAAAAGCCTCTGATAACCACTTTTCTCAACAACAGAAGAAGCATGGCAGAATTCGCCTATCTGGACTTCAGTAAAGCATCTGATAAGACTCCACATGGTATATAAATTATAGGGGTGCACTGATAAAGATTGAGCCGATACCAATAGCCAATTTTTAATGAACCATATCTGACTGCCAATATGCCGTCCAGCAGCTTGGAGAGCAGCACCTGGCTGGTAGGTCTGTTGGGGGGAAGCCGGTGGAGGGGAGGGAAGGGGTGTTGGGTGGGGGGCAGATCAAGACCCCATGATAAGAGAGGGAGTAGGGCTTAAAACCAACCCATCTACTACCACCCTCTGGGTGTGCCCCATAAATCAATTCTCCTTCCACCTGACCGAGTAATAATCTGTCACAACTGCTTAATTTATTTATAAGAATGGGATGTGACACTGTATCAAAGGCCTCTTTAAAATCCAAGTAGATGACATCTACCTCAAGTCCTGCATCTAAGCATTTTGTGACCTCGTCGTAAAAAGAAACAAGGTTAGTCAGGCAGGATCTACCTGCTATGAAGCCATGCTGGTTGCCCTTCGGCATTATTTTTCCTACTGGACTCCCAACAAACGTGATCCTTAATAATTTTTTCAAAGATTTTCCCAAGGATAGAGGTAAGGCTAACTGGCCTCGTTTCCTAGATCATCCTCTCTCCCCTTCTTGAAAATAGGAACCACACTGGCCCTTTTCCAGTCCTCTGGGACCCATCCTAGCAGCATGAGTGCTCAAATAACTGAGCCAGTGATTCTGCTATGACACTGGCAAATTCCTTCAGCAGCCTTGGATGATGATCATCAGGGCCTGCTGACTTAAACATGTCCAGCCCCTCTCCAAATGCCCCTTCATCAGGTCAACATTAACTGTTGGTGGGTTGGAGTCCCTCTTGTGCCCATCTATAGCCCACTGCACATTCTGAAAAGATTTATAAGAATAAGAAAACAAATAAGCAACAGGCACAGAGGAATCACCTAGTGGAGTTCTTGAAAGAACTGTCTTGTGACTACCTTAACATTTTCATAAAGTATACTGTAAAGCACGGGTTTCAACTTTTTTGGGTCGGTGTACCCCCAGCAGCTGTACACCAAGTGAGATGGGATGGGGGAGAGGGAAGGAAGGTGACATGCAACCTTCCCCCACCCCCCACATCTGGCAGAGCTGACAGTGCCTGTGCGGGATGGTGCATGGTGGCACTCCGTCCCTGCCCGCATGCATCCCCTGGGGCCTACTTGCATGCCCCCAGTTGACAACCCCCAATATAAAAGAAGAAACATATGACCTTGTGGTGTGGAATATTAGAAATGAGATAAAATGTCATCATCTAGGAGTACTAGAGCATATTTAAACTCATAAGAATTCCTATTAAAAGCTGTAAATTTATCAGATTGAAATGACATGTGTGAAAAACCAAGGTGTCTAGCTGACCACAGGTTTAAGTATGAGCCACCAGTGCCATGCAGTTATGAGAAAAAGGAAAAATACAATCCTAGGAAGTATCAAGGCAAAGTATTTCCTGTAGAGCTATAAAAGCATTAATGCCACTGTATATAAGTAGCCAACATGCATTTGTTACAGATAAATCATGCCAAACTGACTTGGTTTCTTTACTTGACTGATATCTTTGACTGACAGATAAGAGAAGCGTGGTATACATAATATACCTGCACTTTAGTAAAGCTTTTGACACACTTATATGGCATTTTTGTAAACACTGAGAAAATGCAGCCAGATAGAATTACCACTATATAGCTACATAATTGGTTGAATAATCCCACAAGCAAAGTATCGCTATTAATGGATCAAAGCAAGACTGGCAGGTCTCAAGAAGGTTTCCAAAAATCTGTTTCTAGTTACAGTATTAACATTTCTATTAGCAATCAAATTTGCAGAAAATAAAAATGGCTAGAAGCTGCCAGCACTAGAGAATTAAAATTCAAAAGGGAAATTGATAAACTGGAGAACAAAATGAAATACAAAGACAAACATCAAGGAGATGCACATAGGTAAGCTATGCACATTTAGATCAAGTCTCAGGAGAAGCTTCCTGTTACAGCAGAAGGATAAGAGAATATGCTACCTAGGGAAGCTGTGGCATTTTCTTCATTACAGAGACTGGATAAGGATGTACTTAGAAACAAGTCCTGTATTTACACAGGGGCTTGAACGTAAGAGGTCCCTTCCAAGTCTATGATTCCAAATGGTACTGGTGAGACATCATCTGTACAGTCTATAGTGCATAAGGTGCTGGTCACTTGCACCCTCACTTGAAAAGAGTGATTTCAAGCCAGCACAGGCAGCCAGACTGCTAAAGATGACTGGAGGAATGGAAAGCCCATCAAATATGGCCTAGCAAAAACCAGATTTTGGTTTCCTTAGCCTAATAAAACAAAGGCTACGAGATGGATGCTTGCTCCTCATGAATACACTGAGCGTAAACACCATGAGAAAGAAGAGTTCTTTAATCTAAACACTAAAACAATGTCAGCACAAAAACATGTGTAAAAACAGGCCATAAATAATATGTCCGGTTAGTATTAAAAGTATCCTATATAGTAGATATGGTTCTGGAAGAATCTTCCAATAGAAGTAGCAGGGCAAAATGGAGCCATCTCTTAACAGGACTGCTCCTTACGTACAAAGTCATATCAAGAGTGTATAAAGCCTGCAAATCTTATGCAGGCAGCGAGACACAAGTCTGCTTTTTTGTAAACAAGTTTGTTTGATTCAGAGTTTCAGTTTTCACCTATGCAAAGCCACTACTATAATGAGATTGCACAGATGTCACTGATGACTTAATTTGGCCTGTAAAAGCTTTATTAATAATGATCACATACAAGAGGGAAATCCTCAGGCTCACTCACTTCCCAGTCTGAGTTTGCAGCACTGGCAAATCTCTCTCAAATTATATGCTAAGGACATTTGATAAGGAATAATTGAGACCTTCATAAAAAACAAGGAAGTAAAAAGCATTGCAGACTTCCAATTACTTGTCAGACAAGAAAGGCACTTTGTCATACACAGCCCAAACAATAACATATTTTAAAATTATAACTTTGTTTGCTCGCATAATTCTAAAAAAAAAAGGAAAAAAGCAAAATGTTGGTGTACATGGGTAAAAGGGATTTTGAAATATAAAAAGGCCCCACAGATGGGAAAATGGGGGTGGAAGTAGTGTTATGAGTGCCTTCTTTTCTAAACTTAAGACCATTCTCACTTGTTTAAAAACCTTCAGCCAAAGACCAGCATTATGCACTTGTTTGTCTTAACTGTAGCTATTTGTTAAATTTGAAATGCATTTATTTTCAAGTTAAAGTGTTTGAAAACAGTTTAGCCCCAGCAGGTGGTGAGTCCTAATCTACCTGCATTTAAAACTCTATTAACTGTTTACAATGGAATTACTCTACAATGAAAGCACAGCGTATTAATGTATCAATCTAGACAAATGAAAGATGCTTTTGAAATACAGTTAGACAAGTTATTTTTGCTAGCATATAAAAGCTGGTTTATTTACCAGTAATTGGAGTTGTCCAACTCTATTGCCCCCACATATCTATACTTCTGGAGATCAAACGAGCTGCAGGTAACCTGAAATGTTCAATTGAAGAGGGTCTGTAAGACAACCAAAACTTGCGCAAGACAGTTGGAAAGTATGAGCCTTGGATAAAATATATAGATTCAGAGCAAGGTATTTCAGACATCTAACAAACTAATCAAAAACAGTCCACAAATGGATTTCATTACCAATTTAGATTTCTCAAGCATCCCAGGCCATTCTTTAGAGAAGCTCCCCTGAATCTGCAGTCTGACTTGAGATCAACTCTTCTGTCCACTCTAGCCTGATTCAATGTAGGAAACAGAAGGGCTTGCCTCATGGCAGCCTTCCAAAATGTACTTAACAGTACTACATCATCCTGTTGCTGGAGAAGGATTTCCTTTAAAAACCATAAAGAAAAGTTCCTGTCTTCCTGAAGAGTTCCCACTGACCTCTCTCTCGAGAAAAACTCTATCCTCAAGGAGCTTTAAGCAGAAACAGAGATTTTGTTAAATCAGTTCAGTTTAACTAGATTCCTCAGACAGATCACATCCAAGGATTTAAAAAAAGCAGTAATCATGGTATTTACCACTATATAATCTGGGGAGTACAAGGCTACCTCTGATATTCATTGGTGTACTGTCAATGACTGACAGAGTGCTAGAGCCAGGCTATTTACCTAAACTGTTAAAATGTGAATGGTTTATATGCTTTCTGGGACTCCAGGCCATTAGTCAAAAGTCTCTCACTTAAAATTCCCCAAATGTTGTTACAAACAAACAGTCTGCTAACAATGGTCTAGTGGGCCATCTCAAGATGCAAAACAGAAATCCAGGAAAAGTTATTCCTGGAAATGTCGAGAGACTGTGTTGTACACAATGATAAAGACTGGCAGGGTAGGGGGGACGACAACTTCTTCCACAGTCTCAGAGAGGTAGTATGAGATTTCATGGGGTTGTAAAATTTCTTCCTTTCAATAGGGTGATACAATTAAGTGAATGTAATGCAAACAGAATATCAGAGTTAACAATCTCTACTCCCCACACCCCTTAGTTATGTCTGTTGTAGACCCGCTTCAACACCAGTATTTTTTCTGATGCAGTACATTCTCACTTTCTTTGAGATTTCACTGTGTTAGAGGCTCAGAGTGCTACCAGTCAACTAAATTAAAGGTTCCACAATTATGCCAGTTATCCAGACAAAGACCCCTGAAAAGATCTACACTGAAAAACCCTGACCATATCACCTAAATTCCTTTTTAAAGTTCTTTACCTAAATGTTTATGCATATATTTCAGTTTACGGAAGGACTAATATCAGAAAGAGTGCCTGGAACTTTGTCTCAAAGACAGACCTGCTGATCAAGAAAGTACATACGACAGGAGAAAAGAGGCTGGAAAGATGGCAAGAACTCAATTTTGACCACGTTGGATGGAAATGACAACAACTGCATATTATATGAAGAGGAAAGCTCTCAAAAGCATGATAAAATGCTGAACTGGATGGAGAACAGTTCACCAGGAGGGAACTTAAAAACCAAGAGGAAAAGAATTGGGATGGTGAAAGAAATGGACAGGAGGACATAAAATACCAGAGTGCAGAGGCCCCCAAGGACAGGGTTAAAGTAATTCTATGGAAGGGAGCTGAATTAGCCTTCCTCCCCACAAAAATCTTAATATATAAAAATTTCAAATTTGTATATGGCTCCTACTCCCTAGAGCTGATGGTGGCAAATCAGTACGCTGATAGGGGCAAATAAGTAAGGCTTTTTAATTGAAGATACACTTTTCCAAGAAGATTACACACTAAAAACTATTAATTCTTCTGTTCAAAAGAAAGTCCACAGTGAAGAAAAAAATCTTTAGTTTAACCACATGTTCTTCCCCCAGAGTATCAATCCAGACCATCAAAAACAGTTCCAGGAGAATCTGTTTGAAAACTTTCATTAGCATATTTCACTGGGGCTTGCATTCCAAACTATGAACAAAGACTTTCTTACATGTGGTTTGATTGACGCAAATCAAGAGCTGAGCAAGTGATTCATAGTTGTCAGACCGTAACACTTGCATAAAAACAGCATGTGGACAAACTTGCTGATTCACTCAAACACTGAGTATATACCATGATAGGCATCAGAGCTGAACTCTCACACAGAATGAGGCCCCTCATTCCCTGTAGAAAGCAACTTCTGATTTTTCTAGCAAACAGATCAGATTGTAGCAGCATACTTAAAGGTCTGTTAACACAGAAGTGTGTACAATCAACACTTTCGTACACAATACACTCCACTTCCGTACATGTCAGTTAAGTGCATAGTACACCATTTGCTTCACTGCATAACACCATACTGCTCCTTTCTGATTGCTTACCTTATTACAAACATTAGTTATCTGCATAGTGATTAAGTTTAAAAAAAAAAATCACTTAATTCATCAGAACTCTCAGCCCCACCATCTACTGTGCAATATTACTCTCCATTTTTCTGTATAAGTGGTGACACTGAACAAGACCAGTTAATTTCAAAGCTGCTATTACAGGCATGAGGTGCCCTAAAAAAGCAAGGTACAAGAGTATTCATGAGTGAAAAGCTTAGCTCACACTGCTCCTCTCCTATAGGTTACCAGCAGTGTTTACATTGATTTCAGGTAAGTGCATAGACTTTTCCAGGCCTGAGGCTATGCACTTGAACAGAGTACACTATATTTACTTACCACCTGGCAGGCAAGATTAGCATGTCAAAAGGAGTTAACAGAAGACTGTTCATTTAATTGTTTCCAACTTGATCTCAAACTGACAGCAGAATAGTTGCCAAGTGAGCCCTCTTTTCCAAACTCCCCAGCCCCAAATTAAAGACCACTTGTTCCCTCCTCTTCTTCTTAAAAAGATTTTTCTTCTCCCCTTCATTTTTAGGAGGTATGCTCACACAACCTTCCTGGAAGCATAAGCAGACAGCATCTGCTACGGCACATATTGCACCCCACCCCCCGTGGTCACCTCCAATCCTGGGCTACATACAGTCTTTGGCGTTCAGTCGATTACGCTGCTTCCAGCTCCCAAGTTGCAGCTGCTCCTGCCTGCCTCCGCTGAAGTCTAAAGGGCTGGACTGCCTTCAGTCTCGTTCTAGGTCAGTCCAGGAGGAAATGTTCTTTCTGCTCTGTCAATGAAGTTCAAGAAAGCAGATCGCATCTATTGATCCTCATGTATTTCACCTGCCCTGCCCACACACTTTTTATTCAAGTTATGGAGACAGCAGGGGGACAAGAGCCAATATCATCTTGCTGCTCCTCACGTCCCTCTGTGTACAATGGAACTAAGAGGGAAGGAAGAAAACAGACAGGAGAAATGGCACCTCCCAACTTTTTGCAGGGATCTTTGACTTGTAGAGGCACAATACTGACAGTGTTTCTCACCCCAGCTTCAAAGCATTTTTTAAAGCTGGGATCTCTCCAAATGCCTACGCTGCACACAGGAAGGAGGAGGAAACCTCATGACGTAAGATTTTCCCTTTCACAATTCCTACAAGTGCAGGAGAGCAGACACCCTCCTGATTATGTCTCAGCTTCCCCAGCCAGATTCTGCAAGGGTCTGAAAGTGTGTGATGGGGCACCAGGAGGACGCCCTATGACAAAACAACAATATGTTATAATAACATTAGACTCTTCCATGCACACTCTGCCCACACCAGCTCATGAAAGTGATGCCATTATGCTACTGCAGAAGACTACTTCAAGTGGGCTATACAAAGATGCCATCACATACACCAGGGATGGGCAAAACGCAGCCCAAGCCAGATGTGGCCCACCAAGGCCATTCTACCTGGCCTGCAGGGCCCCTAAAAAATTTAGAAAATGAATATTCATCTGCCCCTGGCTGCCTGTCCTGCAGCCCTCAATGGCTTGCCAAAACTCAGTAAGCGGTCCTCCGCCCAAAATAACTGCCCGCCCCTGGCGCGCACACACACGCACCCCTCTCTCTCTCTCCTGTCAGACCAACCTGGTGGCCTTCTATGATCAGGTTACCAGGTCATTAGATGGAGGGGTAGCAGTGGACATAGTCTTCCTGGACTTCCGGAAGGCATTTGACACTGTCTCTCACCCCATTCTCATCAAGAAACTGGGGGACTGTGGCGTCGATGCCCACACAGTCAATTGGGTCGCCAACTGGCTGGAGGGCCACACCCAGAGGGTGGTAGTGGATGGGTCCTTCTCAACCTGGAAGGACGTGGGCGGTGGGGTCTCCCAGGGCTTGGTCCTCCGGCCCGCACTGTTCAACATCTTCATCAGCAATTTGGATGAGGGGGTAAAAAGCACCCTGTTCAAATTTGCTGATGACACTAAGATGTGGGCACACTAGAAGGTAGCATCAGGCTTCAAATCAGACCTAGACAGGCTACAAGGGTGGGCGGATGCGAATAGGATGGGATTCAACACAGACAAGTCCAAGGTGATGCACCTGGGGAGGAACAACCGGCACCATACCTACAGGTTAGGGAACTCCCCTCTTGTCAGCACGGAGGCGGAAAAGGATCTTGGAGTCATAATTGACTCCAAGATGAACATGGGCAGGCAGTGTGGGGAGGCAGTCAGGAAGGCCAACCGTACCTTGGCATGCATCCACAGATGCATCTCAACCAGGTCCAAAGACGTGATCCTCCCCTTCCACGCGGCACTGATCAGGCCGCACCTGGAGTACTGCGTCCAGTTCTGGGCGCCACACTTCAAGAGGGATGTGGACAGCATCGAGAGGGTCCAGAGGAGGCCACTCGCATGATCAGGGGACAGCAGGGCAGGCCCTATGAGAGGCGATGGGACCTGAACCTGTTCAGCCTCCAAAAGAGAAGGCTGAGGGGGGATCTAGTGGCCTGTTATAAACTAGTCAGGGGGGAAACAGCGGGCATTGGGGGAGTCACTTTCCCCATGCACTGGAATACTGGGGTGCACTGGAATACTGGGGTGAGAAACACTGTCAGTATTGTGCCTCTACAAGTCAAAGATCCCTGCAAAAAGTTGGGAGGTGCCATTTCTCCTGTCTGTTTTCTTCCTTCCCTCTTAGTTCCATTGTACACAGAGGGACGTGAGGAGCAGCAAGATGATACTGGCTCTTGTCCCCCTGCTGTCTCCATAACTTGAATAAAAAGTGTGTGGGCAGGGCAGGTGAAATACATGAGGATCAATAGATGCGATCTGTTTTCCTGAACTTCACTGACAGAGAGCAGAAAGAACATTTCCTCCTGGATTGACCTAGAACGAGACTGAAGGCAGTCCAGCCCTTTAGACTTCAGCGGAGGCAGGCAGGAGCAGCTGCAACTTGGGAGCAGGAATAACGGTCACAAGCTGGCAGAGGGCAAGTTTAGGCTAGATATCAGGAAGCACTACTTCACAGTCAGGGCGGCTAGGATCTGGAACCAACTTCCAAGAGAGGTGGTCCTGGCTCCTACCCTGGGGTTTTTTTAAGAGGAGGTTGGATAAACATCTTGCTGGGGTTATTTGACCCCAATATTGTTTCCTGCCATGGCAGGCGGGGGGGGGGGAGGGGGGGGGGGGGGGGGGGGTCGGACTAGATGATCTACTCAGGTCCCTTCAGACCCTAGAAACTATGAAATACACACACACACACACACACACACACACACACACACACACACACACATATATAAAAAAGACAGATTGAAAAATATTTCCCCTTTAGTTTCTCTTTAATAACCTGTTTTCAGACGTTACTGGTAACAGCAGGCAAATATGTATGTAAGCATGACCTTTGTGGTAACAGAGTGCCTTTGGGGTGATGCTTAAGGAATAGTGGAGTTCTCGAAGGATTACAGATGGAAAAAACCCACAGTGAAAGCCAGTACGCACTGTGCTTTCATTTGTTCCATTTTTGGGTATTTTATATCAGAAATGTAAATGCACTACTGCAGCAATCTATCCCTTTTAGTGGAAAGAAACTTAAAATACCTTAAATATCAAGTTTGTATTTGACGTACAGATTCCAAACAACAGACCGAATGCAATACAAGAGCATGCTGGGCAACTGACAGACGTTTTACCTCAAAAGTGTTCAGCTGTAACCAAAACTACATTATTACAATATCCTTGGGCCTTGATACCTTTTGTAAAAAGATGACCAATTTCACTTTCTGCCAAATCAGACTAATTCAGTTAAGACTGAGTTAATAAATGGAACCTAAAATTTACTCAAAATTTGAGTAAACCAGTTAGGAAAAAAGTCATGTCAAAAAGAGAAAGAAAAAAAATCCTTTTGGCCATGCTCAAGTCTACAGTTCCAAAAGCAGGAATCTCTGAGAAACTGAAGGCCCCAACATAGGACATACAACCCATTAAGTCCCAATTATGATGCTGTCATAGTCCAAAGCAGAGTACACACTCTTCAAAGACTAGATTGATTATGAAAAAAAATTGTGTCAGAAAAGCTACATTACAAACTGTTGATAGAATAAAAGCAACAAGTATATGAGACAAGTTGCAACAGGAAGGATGTAGCATACGAAGTGTTGCTTAAAATGAAAAAGCCATCAAAACAATGGGATACATAACCAGAATGGTTTACACCCCTTTAGCTGTTTTTCAACAACTCTCTAAAATATGCTATAAGACAGCAGACTATGCTGAAATTTGACAATTTCAAAAAAAGGCAATTAAATGAATTCTCATGGTTAACAGATAATTTAACCAGGTAACAATAAATTTGCTTTTTAAAATCATGCCAAATTTCAAAGAACAGTTCACACTTTTCTATAGGTCATCAAAACTGAAATGGGATATTACCAGTTTTGTTTGAATCCAATATTAAAAAAAGTTTCAAACTGTGGAATTTCAGACCTGAACTGCAAGTATGGAGAATACATTGCTACACTATTACTCAGAGGATAAAGAAAAATATGTTAGACTGTCATAATACCAAAAAGTGAATCAGAGCAAACATAATACTACATCACTGTAGCAGTCATCTCCTCCATTTCTGGGTTACTCATCTTTAAAAAAAAACAAAAAAACAAAAAACCACCCAAACATTCCAACACAGGACACGACTACGATATTAGCTGATGAAGCACACTGCCGGTAAAGAGACCAAATAGCCCATTAGATTCAAACTGTATGGGACTAAGGATGTCTCCAAAGCCTTTATTGTAAGAAACCATAAAGAAACATTCAAATATTACAACTCCAAATAATGCCTGAGCATGTAAAAGTTGATTTATCTACATAAACCATTAAAATGCTACAAAACTTATAGCTGCCAGAAGCAGGTCTATATACTTCAAGAGTAGCTAGAACAGAAAAAGTAAAAAGAACAGGGCGGTCTTACGAAAGAACATTATGAAAAAACATTAGAATACAACACTAAACAAAACAAAAAACACAAGTAGTCTTTCAAATCTCAAACAGAAGGTTTATTCAAATTATAAATTAGAGTTCCCTAGAAGTTGAAACAGGATGTCTTATATTTAAAAACTCCATTTTTTAATTTTTAGAATATTGTATATAGCTCTGAGTTACTGCTCTCACAAAAATCAGGAAGTATCCTATAACCAGCATAGTAAGTGTTTTCTAACCATTACACTGCTGCCCAAAAATCTGGCAAGATGAAACTTCAGCTGTGCTCTCCAAACAACAGATCACTTCTTATTTATTGGCCAGGGGATGAGGGGAAGGGATTTTCAGACAGGACACTACAGGCAACCGTCTGCATGTTTCAACAGCTGGAAGTCCAAACATGTTCTCTTAAAATAGAAGGTCAGGAAAACAGGACATTAGCATTTGATGATCAGGAAGGAGGCAACAGTCAAGAGAGAATAAGGTTTTTCAGGTCTGGTCAATACAGTACATATCTTAAGCTCTCAAGTTGTAGCTTTAAAGAAATAGCAATGTCACTAAAACACTCACATCTACAACCAAGTTTTCATGTTGCTTTTGGCTCGATTTAAAAAATCCTCTTTAAATGACAACCTGCAGTTAACTCTGTGGTAATTATATTTCTACAGTGATGATCACTGTCACGGATGACAAGACTTTATTAGGAATCCTAAATTAAAAAACAAAACATTTTTAATATGTTGTAAAGAATGCTTAAGCATTCACTGCACCTCATTAAAAACTGAAAAATTATTTAAAGGCAAATCTATTACTCAGTTTTCTGCATTTGTTTCCTTTTTTGTAGAAAAAACCCTTTAGATTAAAAATATTTATGCAGTATAACAATGACTGCAGACTTCTCCTACAGTTGACATCATAAATCAAGTTTGATTGCTACTGAAATCATGATGCTATCATAAAAGTCTATATGGATTGTCATATCACAAATGGAATTATGGCTTCCAATACAGAAACAAAAACACTCAGAGGGATATTGTTGCCAGGCAATTTAGGTCCAAAATTTACTCAACATCTTTACAAGTTTACAAAACCTAATTACCAGCATAAGAAATGTTTGCAATTGTCTAAACTGTTAAATCAAAACAACCTTTTTTTTCCCCATGAAACATTCTCCTGCAGCATTACAACCTAAACTGTGCGGTACTGAAAAATAAAATGAGAAAAATTTCACTGCCCAGGATGACAATTGTAGAAAACAATGTAGTCCTTCACCATTTGCAGTTAAAAGTATCCACAATGTTAATGGAAAGATTTAAGAACTTAACGATAGCCTGTATTTGACACTCGCTGCACCTTGCCCCCCCCCCTCCACACACACACTTCAGCTTGGAAAACAAGCCAGGGGAAAAATAGGTATCAAAATATGCTAATACAGGCAGAGTGGTTTCAAAACCTTAAACTTTTTTTTTTTTTTTTTTTTTATGGAAGAAACACCTTTAAAGAAAAGCAACCCACATAAACCATCTTAAACAGTAACTATCTGATGATGCATTTCCTTACAGCTCTCTTAAACAGCATTGCTTTTACCAGAACATAATACTTGGGGTTTAATCTCTTAATTGAGAAAGGCTTTAATGCTGAAAACATACACAGTCCTTTCTAAAGTACATAGCAAATTAGAGCCTTTCTACCCAGTTTCTCCTGCAACAATTTTCTACATTATAGATGGGCCTGTTGTGAGCAAAATAATGAAACTTCTGTAGCAAGCCTGTCTGGAATGATATAGTATGTAAAATTATTACATATTATAAAATAAATATATGAAAATTTCTCACCAAGTTCTCAGAATGCATTGGTTTTTACACTACCTTTGGGATAGTTAAGTACTGTACCAGTAGGCTGGTCTTCATAAGCAAAACTGTTTTATAAATCATAAATGAAGATGTATGCAAGTTTTATATTTTAAAAACAATTAACATGCTTTTTAAAAAAAAATACACTGTGCTACCATAACACTTCCAGATCAGTTTGGAAGGGCTTTATATTTTTAATTGTAATTTTCTTCTCCCTTTTGAGTCCTACATAGTGGTACTCAAAATACAGAGCTATATAGGGACAAGTACAACATCTGTACTGAAAAACAGTGCTAAAACAAACGTTAGACGCATATGACATGAAGAGAAAAAACAATAGCATGGTTGGAAGGTTTTACTGACACTTGGTTTGGTATGACCTGGATAACTCTTGTGGTTTTGCTACTTCTGAATAATGGAGGCATTTAAAAACTAAAGTCAATAAAACATTTACGGAATAATCATTCATTCCCAATATGTTAATGAGTTCCATAGTCAGAGGGCAGATGGTTCTATTAGTCTTACTAACAGAAAGAGTTAGTGAAATCTTGATAGGCTGTGAAGGCATTTGTTCAATTTATTTAACATCTTAGTACATAGCAACAATTAGTGAAGGAAAGGCAATGGTATAGAGAACCACTTCAGATTTTCTGGAAATATTCCCAGATGAAAGCTTTCTGGTCAGATAACAGAGGTTATAGTATACATCAGCCTGAGAGTTGCATACCAGTGCTGATTAAAGCAATATCTAAGCATCTTCCTCAGGAGTGAAGTGGGTGAGGTCCACAACAGACTTCCTAGAAGCTTTATTCTCCCACAGCTGGTAATGAGGATCTACATGGGTATGCAAACATGTCCAGCAGCAAGGCAGGTACTGCCTCACCTCCACTGTATGTCATGCATCTAAAACATACTGTTTATGAAAGAAATCGGTCAACCTTTGATAAAAAAGGGTAGACAACTAAATATATAATTTACAGTAACAGGAGACAACAGCTGTATTTGTTGAGATGATCCATATTTTCCTCATGTGTACTTTTAAGAGAATTAGCATTGGAAGAAGAGTCACTGACTTTCCATGTGTAAAACAGCCAATCAAGATACCCGTCTGTTCAAGAAAATTCTGGAATCCTAGGAAAGCCATGGGTGTTGTGGTTGAAAATCTTCTTAAATTGTTATATACCAGGTGTGACTGCAGGGGGTTATGTTTTTATATATGAAGTTGCAATTCATTAGTATGCAAGATGAACACTGCTCTAATAAAAATATCAGGAGGAAATATCTGCCTGTTCAGCTTTTCATGCCATTTACTCTAATAATATTATGGAAAATGATTCAACTTGAGAGAGTAGTTTAATATTTTTCTTCTTGGGCTCTTGTGGTACAAAGCATTCAGTTTACAGTTCTTGGAAGGAATGATCTTGTTCAGTGCTAGTGCTATTTATAGCGTGAAACAGTTCAAGGTGCATGTTGTTGTAGACAACTGGATGGCTTGTTTTCATGGTAATTGATCTATACAGCACGGCTTATAAACAGTTGTTTCTGATTCGTCCTCACTCTGCCAGTATCTCCCATGATAAAAATGAGTTTGTCAATATAACAGCTGCTATTGAACAGGAAAAAAACAGTAGCAGCTGCAATGTCTTAAGTTTAAATTCTAGGTAAGTTTTGTAAAGATGTTTGGGAAATACAGCTGTTTGAAGTCTTTGCATACAGCTGCGTGCAAAACAGAAGCATACAGTATTAATTAGTTCCCATACTTAAAGTAAAATCAATTCCCCCGATTTAAATGGCTGCACTAAGGTCAGGGTTTGTAGTTATTCTTGGGGGGGGGGGGGGGGGGTTGGACACCTTTAGATGTTCTTCAGTTTTCAGTGTACCAAGGTACACTGTCAAATTAAAAATCATATTCCACATAGTACATCAGTTCTGCTATTAGCTTAGATAATTACTTGACAATTTACTCTTTCCTTTCTGCATGGCAAATATTTATTTCTTAATTTTCAGATGTATTCCAACTTGACCAAAAAGCTCAGAGCAGCTGACAATAAACAAACAACCCACAGACAGTATTTCCCAAGTAACACCCTAAAACCAGAGAACTCCAACTCTTCCTCCCTCACAACCATCATCTTTCTGCCCAAACCCACAACAAAAGTAAAATTATCCTACCAATCCCAACCATACCTCCCAACTGCCACTCACATCCAGTTACAAAAAACTTTCTACCACCCTCTCCCCCACCTTCCCGTTCACCCATTCCCACCCGCCATGGGAGATCCCACCCCTCCCACAGAGTCCCCTCCAAGCCTGCACTCCCTCCCCTACAGAAGGGCTGTCACTCTCCCCTCACCCTGCCAAAAAACCCTACCTCCCCTGAAAACACCACAAATTCCAAAGAACCTTTAAAAAATAAAAAATAGAAAGGAAAAAGAAAAAAAAACCCTTCCATTCCCGCCTCAAACACCACCAAAGGGCACCTTTAAGCACTGTCCTTTGGTGGTGCCCCAGGGAGATACCTGCCCTGGGGGGGACTGTTCGCAGGCTTCTCTCCTTCAGGTGGCAGAGATGGTGCCTGAGCTTGGCTGGTATCAGACTAGCTTCCAGAAGCAAATACAGTGGGGATCTTCATCCTTCCAATGTCTTAGGACTGCAACTTATTTTGAAGGATTACAAACTAAGAAACTTATACCAGTCATTAGTGCAGAACTGAATCTTGGACCTCAAAAGGAATATTTTCTGCAGGGAAGACTCATACTTGGAATAAGATGTAAAGAGTTTAGAGGCATACAACTTCTTATACTGGATTTTCTGGCTCAAAGATTTGGACTACTAGAAACAGAGACTGATTATCAGACAAAAGGCACTGGAAGAGGCAGACAAAAGTGCATGGTAGACAATTTATCTGCACCAAATGTGGCCTATATACTTATTAATGAATTAGAGTGAGATTTGTTCTTGCAAATTTGTTCTTCAAGCTCTCAGTCCAGCAAAGCACCTTTAAGCAAAGAGTAGATTAATTTAAATCAGGACAATTCCTAAAATACCTAAAATAAATGACCTATTAAATGCTTTGCTGGATCAGGACCTACCCACTCCACTCTCTTGCTACTCATTACTTGTCTCTAGAAAGAGAAGCAGAATCTCCTATTGCTTTCACTTTCCATGCTAAAAAATGCAAACATTCAAGTTTCTTCAGAGTTTACAGCAGGTCTCTTAACATTTATCTACTTTTAGGAGATATAAATTTTCCTTTCCTGCATTTGAGAACTTCCAGTTAGGCTAATTCAACTTACTTTCCTAAACAACAGATTGTGTTAAATACAGCTGGGAGAAGAGGGTTGAGGAAGAAGGAAATGCACAGACTTATTTTCTCCTGCAGAAAATGGGTAAATTCCATCTAAAGATCTCTCTATTCTGGATGGTCCAGTTGTCTAGAGGATGGGCTGGATCTCTAGACTTTATTAATGGATACATTCAGGCAAGCGTATGTAAGATTTCTTATGCTATGGTCCACAGACCGCTTACACAATGGGTTACTATGGCAGTGTCCTTCCAGGCTAGGAAAGCAGTATATTCAGGCACCCACAGTTAGCTGTCATTAAATGTGTATGTTCTCTTCTACTGTTGCTTGGACACTAAAGCTGTGGTGAAAAGACTTCTAGTCAAAGAAAGGAAATGACATTGGCTAATACTGGTCAGCCAACCTGCAGAAATTAGTGAACAATGGCAGACTCACAGCAGTAAGAAAGAGGGCTGCTGTCTCCTCCAACTGTTCAATTTACTTCCAGATTCCAGATGAAAAATGATGGGGGAAGTAACTAGGTCATCAAGCTAATGGACTGATTAGCTTCTTCCCTGTTGGTATGAAAACTCTAAGACACACTGGGTGCACCTATACAAGACATTTACTGCAGAGCTGTCTAATTAGCCCTGCACTAAAGTCTCACCATCTATACGTGCGTCCCTATTATGCAACAGGAAATTAACTGCGCCACATGTTCTTTAGCACGCAGCAAAACACACATCTAGATGCTGACAGGGCTGTCTGGGGCACAAGGGTGCTTCAGTGCAGGGGCTGCCTCCCAGCTAGCCCCACACTGGAGCACCCTCATACTCCAGCCAGCCTCTCTGCAGCAAGCAGAGCTGGGCTGGAGCAGCCCTGAGCTGCCAGGCTGACCCCCTCAAGCCCTCTGCCAGCCAGGGCTGCTCTAATCCTGTTCAATGTGCTGTCGTCCCAAGTGCACATTCAAAAGCAGCACCTGGGACCAAAAAGTTCAGTGCAATATCGCAACAGAGTTTATTGTTCCATGCTAACAATAAACAGATGTGCCCACTGACTGCCACAGCCTGAATAAGCCTGTGTACTGAAACCTCAGTAGGTCATTGCTTTTCAACTGGTAAATATCATGTACCTTTTTCAGTACCTGCTTTAATTGGAAAGATGCTTTAAACATACCAATTACATATTCAGCAGTTGTGGGCATGGAGAAATACCCAACTACAGTTTAATCGCTAAATGATGAGAAAACAAAATACCTTTAATTCCCATTCTATTGCAGCTTGACAAAGCATGAGGGAGCTTTTCAGTTGCAGAGGCACTACAGCCTGCCTGCAGAGTTGGGAGGATAGCATTGCCCAGGTTTACGCTGTGTTCATGTGAGGAGAACCTTCCAAATATGCAGAAGAGAAAGAATTTTTAATGATAAAAGCTTCATTTATTCAGAAATGGATTACACACTGGTTCTCAAAGCTTACCTAGGAAAGCTTCCCATTCACCACAGGCTAGAGGAATTTTCAAGTCCTGAATGTCTGGTTTATGAACATCTGCAGTCTTTGAATGCTCAAAATGGAGTAACAAATTTATAAAAGCAAGGATTGTGCGCACAAGCAGTACAGCATCTCTCAGGAAAAAAACGTTACATATCAGCCAATATCAAAAAGCGCTAATCCTTACTAAGACCACCAGTATGGTCAGGGATCAAAGACTCATTTTCGAGAACTACCCCCAACTACGATTTTGATATGTGAGCTCAACTTCCCCATTCTCTCAATATCAGCGAGATACACAATTCACCAAAGCACAGGCTAGAGACCCATCTTTCACAATATACATCTTATCCATGCAATTACCACACAGGGTATCACCCCACTGCCGTATAGCACATCAAGCAGTAGGGAGAATCAGTACAGTAAGAACAGTGGTTCTTAGCCTTTTTAAAGACTCCAGGCTCCCCTCCATACATTTTATCAATTAAGCAGCCCTCCATTTCACAAACTATTTTATTACCATGCTCACACAGGGACACTTTGAGAGATGGTTGCTGAGGTATGCTAAGAAAGCCAACATTGATGAGGAGATCCAGTATAGGAGCAAAGTGCAAGCTCTGCCTACACATGTGTTCAACAAGCACATCAGGACTCGAACAAAGCTCCTACTATATAAGCCTGTGATAATCCCAACTCTTCTCTATAGCTGTGAAGCTTGGGTGACCTCCAGGGACCACCTAAAAAGCCGGAAGCACCATCACCAGCACTATCTCCGATCCTTGGCATGAAGTCAGAGTCACACAAATGCCAGTGTCCTCACCAATGCTAACATTACCAGTATGGAAGTACTGATTACCCAACATCAGCAGTGGTGGACAGGGCACCGTGTGCCCATGCCTGATGTATGTTTACAAAAACAAACGCTGTATTTCAAATTCAGGCAAGGACAAAGGACACCCCAGGGCCAAAGGAAACACTTCAAGGATGCCCTCAAGGAAAACATTAAGAAGTGTGGCACTGACACCACAAATTAGGAAAAACTAGTCCAGGACAGGGCTACACAGTGAGACCTTGTGAGAGAAGGTACACCTTACTTTGGGGAAAACAGTCTCGCTCTGGAGGCAGAAAAATGACAGAAATGGAAGGAAAGGAAACAAGACCGAAAAACCTGTGATCCAACCCCCCCTTAAAATCACCACCTGTGATGTTTGCCAGAGAGTTGGCGGTTCTAAGACTGGCCTTGGGCATCAATGGACTCGTTTGCAACCCTTTACTTGACCCATGGGAGTGATCATCCTCAACCGTGAGGGATTGCTAATGACAACGATATTTACTTCCTCCCATAGACCTTGGGCAGGAATGAGCATGGGTTTACCTCCTCAAAGCCATAGCTACACTCTTCAGAAGGTCTTCTGAAACCCCAGTTGAGAATCACTGTGATAGAGCAGTAAATTTTTTGAGTAAAAAATATGGCATGAGGATTCACAGCTGCTAAGGAGCCAAAGAATCCCACTTTTTTCAAGCATCACTAGAGCTTTCTGTGATGCAAGAAAGATTAGGGGTAGCCAACCTCTGATATGGGTGCCAGTGGGGCAAGCGATGGCATCTTGCTTGGCACGCACACCTCAGGGAAGGTGACGGAAGCGGCCAGGGCTGCACTGCCACAACAAGAATCGGACCCCTTGTGGCTCCCCCACCATCTGCCCCTGGCACACCAACATCTTACAGGCTAGGTTTGTGGGTGTTTTTGGCACTCTGTCCAAAAATGTTGCCAATCCCTGGACTAGAAATTCTTTGAAGCCTAAGACAGGTGTAACATTGGAAGTACTCCACAGGGTGAGCAGATAGACATGGCTGCCCTATGAAGAGCTACTAAAGCAATCAAAGTACTCCACCAATAACTCTAAACCAGGGGACCCCAAAGTTTGTGCACCCCAAGGCACATTCAAAATTTAAAAGAAAAAGCAGCGGGTGCTAATATGAATACTAAAGTTTAGAATTTAGATCAATCCAATCAATGGCCACCTTAAAATTCACCATAGCTCCCCTCCCAGCACTGCCGCCCCCCCCCCCCCACCCCAAGTGCAGCCTTAGACGAGCCCCCCTGCTGGGAAGAGCTTGGTCCCAGCACCAGCAGGAGCCCACCCTCACCCCACATACAGATCTGGAGGGCACATGCCCCCCATGCCCTCCCAGGATGTGTTCAACAACAGGAAGACAAGCTGCTTGCAGCTCCATCCTGTGCCTCATCCCAGCTGGGCAGTGCCAGCACCTGCCCCAGCCCCACTCCCTCCCTTACCGTGGGGGCCTCAGTCTGCTGCCCCCATGCCCCTCCTTTCCCCCACAACAGACTTACCAGCCAGATGCTGCTCTCCATACTGCTGGGCTGCTCTCTTGGCCACCTGCATGCTGCATTGCAGCTGCACGCGTGCACGTGGCATTTATCAGCAACATTACTGGTCACATCAGCCAAAAAAGCCGACTGCTGATAACGTCAATTCTCCTTATATCAGTGCCAATACAATATGGAATCGATGTATCGGTGCACCTCTAACTGGAACCAGGTCATCAAATGCCAAGGACACAAGAGAGTTCTCAGTGTCTATTTGCCTACTTCTTGCTGGCTGCTCCTCCCCAGGCTGGGAGCACGGAGTAAGCAGAGCAGGAGAACCAAGTAAAACCCTCACTAAACAATATGCCACTGTGGCAATTCTGAAGTGTTACAGCCGGAGCTGTACATCTGCCCACAGCTAGAGCACTCCATTTTTGAAGAGCTTCAAAGTGAGCAGGATTTGGAGGGCTTCAAATGTTATACCTATTCAGGGCCTCAGGTTGGGGCAGGGGGGAAAGGTAGGCATGGGAGGAGTGAGAGGGGGAAAAAAAGAATCCTGCTTGGTGGTCTGTCCAGTGGTAGCAAAAAATGGTGCACTGTTGATTTTTACTGTATTTCTGTTGTCCAATAGAAATGCCCAAAATCCTGGGATTAAGACATGGAAGAGAGGGAAGATGCAAAACAAAATCTCCCCAAACAGTAACAGCTCACGAACTGCTCTTCCTCAAAGGAGACAAGAGGAAGATATCAAGCCTCAAAAGAAAGTGCAGTTACCTGGCTGAGTGGTGCTGAAAGCAGAACCTCCTGACTAGTTGCTCATGGTTTATTAGGCTAAAAGAATTACTCATCAGTCTCTGCTGGCAGCTGATTGAATTAGGAGGGGGCAGAATGAAGATTTAGCAGAGGAAATGAAGCACGGATGGCTCAGTGGGCGAGATGGTGCAAGTGTTTTTCACTCAGCTTAATAGGCTTAGTCTAGTCTGAAGTTTGAGGGAGTAACATGCAATCTAAAACTAGTGCCAATAAAACCTTCATCCCACTGATAGGAAACTATCAGATAAGCCAAAACATTTAGTATTCCTTTGGCAATGGGACAAGGAAAGAACAGTGATAGCACAGGCTATGTTAGATCCATTTAATTAATTCACTCTTAAGAGTCAGCACTTCAGTTTACATTAAGTAATAACGAAGCAGTTAACTTCACAACTTTATAACATGGCAACAGATTTCATCCCATTCTGTAGTAGTCCTGTACATCCCTTCCTACAGTTTGAAAGGTTTACCAAGTTGAACCCACCCACATTTCAGAAGCAAAATTACAGTTATACCTTAACAGTGAGATAAATTGTCAAAGTCTGCAAGGCAATTTCACTTATATCAATCTTTAACCAAAACTGTTTTTACTGCTTTTAGGATTCTTATGGTTTCGAAGTCAAAGTCAAATTAAAATTGGCTAACAAACACAGATGCCAAAGACATCTTGATCAGTAAAATGTATGACCATCACTGTAACTGCAAAACCATGTGCGTTTCAATAGTGTACCTACACCTAAGCAAAAGAATATACAACACATGCAGAACAGAAAAATATTTCAAAATCTTTACATTATACACGTAGGCAACGAAAAACCCTCTAATAAAAACAGGTTTTATGTTAAGTGCCTATTCACCAGCTATGCCTGTCTTCTGATGTTATCCACTGAAGGACAACTGACCATTGACCAGACCAAGACTTCAGGAGAAGGCTGACTAGGCAAGATCACTGGTGGTTCCTCCATAACTTGAAGTGACACCACCTTACTCAGATATATTTATAATTTCAGAGTTATCATTTTACTTCAAATGACAATAAAAAAATAAATCCCCCAAACAGTATTCTCCTACCCAGCCCAATTACACTTCTAGCTCTGGCACCATTTTGCCAGAATACTAAAGGGATATAATAGAACATCTCCTCTGCCCACATGGAACCAAAATTGTCTGGGTTAGGACATAATTCTTCTGTCAACCTTTGTTCTCCGGAAGTTAATGTGCTACTGCTTTAATGCAAAATAATGACCCTTTTTAACTAGAAAGCTTTCCCCATGTAAAAGTCATTGTTTACCATTCCAGACACCAAAATTGTCTTCTTTTTTCCTGTTAGCTATGTATCACTGAATCTCCTTTTATGACTCTCTAAATTTTATACCATGACAAACAAAGATGGCAAGTAAAGTTAAAAGAAAAATAAGAACAGAAAAAACAGGAAACTGTCCAGATAATCACTCCCTGTCACTACATTTTCTAGAAAATTTAATTTGGTACAAGTTTCCAGTGGCATTCACATCTCTAATCTGTAAGAACAAAAGAGTAAGAATTTTCAAAAAAGTCACAAAATGACAGCTAGGTACAGTTTAACTACCATCTGTGTCTCAGAATATCTCCCACAGTTAAAACTTCCTGCTCATCGTTCATTTCATTACATTAACACAGCACTGATTTCATAATGGCAATTAAATCCTTTAGTTTTAGCGGCAGATTTTTAATAGATATCAATGTTACGTTACCAGCAGCGCTGAGAATTGCCAAGTGTAAAGGGCTTGAAACACATGAAGTTGACAAGGACATGTGACCAACATGAAATTCAGAGTCATAGGAATACCAGTGCTTTTTAACGTTGGTTCTGGACAAGAGAATCATGTTACCACCCATTTAAAATACAAGACTATAAGACTTATGCAGCACACCAATGGATTTTTAGTACATGTCCAAGCAAAAACAGCTGATTATAAAAATATGGCCCAATGATAAGGGAAGCTTCTCTAAGCAGCTCTTGACCAATGAACAAGTTGCCAATGTACTTGTTAGCATCTACAAGAATTGTATATTCTTCCTGCAGATCAGCCTCTCTGGACTGAACTGTCTAATGTGTTTTTTTAAACCTGGTACCAATACTTTGCTTCTGTATTTGATATAATCAAAAATCCATATCAAGTCTTTCTAGAATACCTAGAAGAATTTTGTACCAGCCATACTAAATATCCAAGCAAGCACTGTGGACTTTTTAAAGCAGCTGCCTTGTCCTCCTTTTATGGTTTTCTTGTAACCATAACTTTTTGAGCATCTGTCAGACCATACTTGGGGAAACACACTATGATATGTTGCTGCTTCAATGACTTGCTAATCAGGTAAAGAATTCACAAAGACTGTGAATAGTGCTCCAAATAATTTTGGAAAGTTCTAAGGCTCAACATGTAATCAATCACCTTGCAGAGAAAACTGTGGAGACCTGAATAACTGTCAATGAGTAGCATCCTTAACTCAATAGCATTTTGTATCTTTAACACTTCCTTTAGCTAAACCAACCACTTCCACATGGAGATTCAGACAAATATAAAGAGACTGAAAAGATATTCATCTCTGACATATTTATCTTGTTCTGATAGCTCAAACTATTTGAATTTAAAATGTCATGAACACTTTACTGATGACTAGATTTTTTCAATCCGCATAAATGCACTGAGAATGACAGTGCAAAATTTAAGACATGGTTTTTCTTGGCAAAAATTTCATTTTCCATTTCACACAATGTTCACAGTTACACTTATGAGCAAAAATTGGCATAACAAGAGAATAAGAACTGTGTATAGCATCTATCATTAGTAATTGTTTTAGGCTACCTTTAGGTGAACAAATTCTTGAGCTAGAAACTGAGTGCAAAGATCGGTATTTTCTCTTGATTTATTTTTTAGTTTAAGTGTCCTTCCCTCCCAGAATACTTTGCATTTTTTCCATTTCAAAACTGAATCTCTCTAAGAAGAATCACAAGAGTTATGAACTACAGGCGACCCTCACCATTCGCTGGGGATATGTTCTCATATCCCCTGCAAATGGCAAAATCCACAAATAAAGCACTGCGTTCATGAACGCCATCTGGTTTCATGAACTCAGTGCCCCCAGCAGCTTGGGGGGGGAGGAGGGGGAAAGCACGGCTGTGGGAGCAGTGGCAGGAGCTCCCAAGAAGCTCCTTTAAGTGTTTTCAGGTTCGGCAAGCAGGTTCGATATTTGCAAATATTTGCAATCCCCAAGTGGCACCTGGCCAGACATGACCCAGAATGACAACGTTAAATTCTCTCAGGTGAGAAAGATTTCAGTAACAGGAAACTCATCTGTCTTTAGCACATAATGTTGTATTTAGACAATATGTCAATGCCAAAGAAGTGCTCCAGTTTCACAACCTCCATGATCGTGTAAAAATCCCACCCCCCAAGAAAAGATTGCTTCAATTTAAGAAAAATTTCAGCCATCCATACTAATGCCAAACAGAATGGTAAAGTACCTACCAAATACTGTAAAGCCTTCTCCAGGAACACAAAAGCCAAGAGAAGAATTAGATGTTCTTCACTCCGTTCACAGTAGACAGAAATATCTCTTTTAGAGTAAATAAAGCCTTAGTCAACAGCATAAAAATATGCACATAATGACACATCCTGACGTCAATGTAACAGCAAACTAATCAAAGTACAGCTTTTCCAGCCTTCATCTATTTTTAAACCTAGTTACAGTTTAAGTAGTCTAGTGATTTTATTAAATGCATTAAAACAAACTTATACTAGTTCCCTAAAATAATGGGTGCAAAGCTGAACCCAGGTATTTCTTCCAACATACTACACTGAGTCATGTGAATACTAAGCTACAATGTACACCAGAGTCTTGAAACGGGCGCTTCCATCTGATGCATCATAGCAACAAGGAAAAAGATAAGGGCAGTGGAAATTAAAAATACCACAGATTGGCGCTAACACTTACAGTGGAAATTTACCCAGATGGGTTAAAAATAACAGTGAGAAAGCTCACAGCCATGCAGAATGTCACTTTCAACTGGACTAACGGTTTTCCTATAAAAACACTCCAGTCAACTGCGACTTGTTACTGCTAGTATTTTTTGGCCCTACAACAGGCTGTACTGTCAGCTTCCTTGGCTGAAACTAAAGGTCATAGGACCTTGTAAAAAACTAAAAGGAACTGTCCCAACAGGGAGGTATCATGAAGATATCAAGTGAAGCAGCTACTTAACTGATTTCTGAAGCTCTTTCATTAATTCTGAAGCTGTTTCATTAATTTTATTCCTCAGTATTGGTGCTTCCCACTTCTAGGGTTGCCCTGATATTATTCACACAATGTCCCATCCTCCAAATTTCTAAGCCTTGCTACCATGGTTTCAAAAGAACCTCAAAAGTGGTTGCGAGGGGGAAACAGGAAGAGAGAGTTTTCCAGGCAAAAAAATTATTCTAAAGTTTCTCTCATAGTACTGACATCTGCATAAAGCAGATCTAGTCTACACACCAATGTTTTTTTCCCCTTTCCAAAATAAAAGACTTATTGCAGATACCTCACCAAATCCAGCTGAAAAGTGATCTTTGTATTTATGAACCTCCACATCCTTTAGATGGTATGACCAACCAGATTTTAATAGCAGAAACACCCTAAATACTGAATTCAGGATGCAATTCAAGCATATATAGAACCAGGCCTAACACTACATTTAGGGGGAGAGATAGTAAGTCATGCTAGTCAAAAGTCAAGCCAATTCACCTTATAGACTAACTGAGGCAGAGATGCATAAGATTTTCTGAGCCCGAGCTCACTTTATTAGATGCTGTGAAAGGGCACAGACAGAGACAGTCCCATTTAACTACTATAGACTTAAGTAGTAAAATAAGCTTTTGGTTGGCTTTCTTCAACAGTAAATTTGGAAGACTGTTTAGTGTCTCAGATAAAGGTTGGTTTGCCCCAAAGATGTTGCAAATTTATTCCATACAGAGACCCAATGTACTTACAGTACTGACCAGAAAAAGAGCACTAGTTTATACAAGGGGTATCCAACTTCTGGGCAGCCAGGGGCCACATATCAGAGGAGCAACAAACCTGGAACTGCAAGGGCTGCTGCCCCCTTCTTGCTTTTAAAAAACAACCAACCACTTCATTGCTTGACTAACAGGAACATACAGGGGATGCAGCTTAAGTCCATCTCTCCCCCTTGGTATTTGTTACACTCAGTCTTTGAAAGCAGCCACCCTTCAAAGGTTGAGTCAAGTGTTACATGCAAACGGTTGCTGGTTTAAGTACCTTTTGTAATGAAGTGTTCAGTATCAAAACCACCACCACAGTTGCTACTTTTATTGTTGGCAGTCTCAGAAGACTGCAAGCTTATGCCAAAAGTAGTGAGTATATAAGGAAGGAAGCCAGCATAGCTCATCTTGCATCTAATTCAGTGTAGAAATGGAAGAAATCAAGTGTCCCATTTTGTTAATCTGGGTTGTTTCATGACCAAAATCTACACTGCACACACCATCAAGGAAGAGTTTGGATAGCTTCCTTTTTAGATACCAGAAATTCAACCATTAAATTATGAAACTTTAAAAACTAGTACACAATAGTCATATAACAACACAGCTCATTATTTAAGTTTCATTATATATAAAGGATATGCGTGTTCCTTGAAGAGGCAGGTAGAAGAAAGCATTTTAAGTGCAGAGGTTGGCAGTACTTCTGGAAGTAGACCCATTGTTCTAAACCCCTAATATCTATTTTTAAAGGAAGAAAGGTCATAAAAGGATTAAGGAAGACACGATTAAAGTGACAAGACTTCATTTAAATAACTATTATCAAAGGCTGTATATAAATACACACGTTTCTTAAAGTCAGCTATGTTTAACATTCATTTAAAGATACTAGCTTCCTGAAAGAACTGGCTCTTCAGTCAAGAGAAGCATCAATTATTTAATTAATTTTTATTCAGTGGACCATGAAAGCTTCATTTACAACCTACTCCACAGATTTCAGTAAAATAAGGCACTGAGATGAGCCGTAATTCAGTGGTGTCACTCAGCCTACAGAAAGCATCTTGACTACTTACTATTTTATTATGTGGCCCATTCAACATTCTGATTCCACAGATTCATGGTTTTCATTTAAAGTTAGCTTTCTAACCCTTATGGATGCAAAAAACCTTGAAAACATGAACTGAATGTAAGCCACGCAGCACTACCTTCTGAGCTCACAATCTAAGCAAATGATAAAGTGGGGCAACCTAGGATTGCGCACAGAAAGGAAAATGCAAAAGGAAGATACGGAGGGAGGAGGCAGAGAGATAAAAGGGGAAAAAAGGTGACTGCATTTATTCTTGTCCCCATAACTAGAAACTCTGCTGCTTTATGAGGCCACTGATAGATTCTTCTTCCCTAGCCTTGTTAGGATAAATCTAGGATTAATCCCAGATGTAGCACATATCTCAGCACAGCCTTAACTATAGATGTGTCAAGGTAAATTCACAACTGAAACATCTGTTACCAAAATTAAGAACAACAACAAAACAAATTCTGCCAACCCCAAATCCTTTTTATTTAGACGGCATAAAATACTGTGCCAGGGCTACTATTCTGACCAAAACTCAAGAGTCTATACAGCAGAAAAGATACTGAGTCAATAGGACTACCTAAGAGCATCAGTGGTGTGGTACAGTTTCCATTTCCTACACGAAACCCATAGGAGGAACAAAGCCAGCTGTAGCTCCTATTCTTCTCCACCTAAAAAAAAAAAAAAAAAAACACAAGAAAAAAAAACAAAAAAACAAAAAAAAAACACTCTGTAGATTTGAAAACAAAGCTTCTCCCCCATGAGATTTCTAAACTTCTTCCTAAATCAGACTGAGAGATCAAGGAAGCTTTCCTTAGGATTAAAAATATGTCACTATTTTAATACCTTGCCTATCATGAGCAGGTAAGATTCTGAGAACTAAAATACAGGACTGGCTAATTCATCTTCAACCGCAGTTATACCAACTGCTTCAACTGGAGTGTCATACAGAGCAAAAACAAGTTTTTTTTAAAAAGTTACAAGCCCATAACATTAGGCAAGACATACATTTAGAGACTAGAAGTCACCTCTGATTTTTCTAGGCCCCAAAATAAGCAAGACTTCAGACCAAAGTGGGGAAGGGCTGGGGGCAGGGGCACATTTCCTCTAATGCTCATGAAGAATTAAAATTGCTTCACCCTAACGTCTGGTTTCTATTTCTGTTATATCAGATTACATAACAAGCAGATGATGCACAGGATCTACAGAGTTTCTCTGCAAGTCTGGTATAGATCTAATGTTTACATTCTTGTTCATAAAAATTTGAACTATGGTGTACATCCAGCCAAGTTAAGAGAGAAAGGCACAGACCAAGAGACAATTTCATTAGAGAGGAAACAAGGGGTTGTTTCTACATGTATTTGCAAAATTGCATTTTTAAAGGCTCACCTCTTACATATTAATTCTGTATATGTCTTATCACTCATTACTGGGAAATTGAGTAGTACAAAGGATGCATGTATGTTGTGCTATTTTATATTAAAAACACACTATGTTTACACACATGCCTCTTCATAAATCAGAAGTTAAAGAACATCACATTTTCACAAGTGATTGTGTAACAGGTACCAAATTAATGTATTCATCAGTAACATTGCACTATGAATTGTTACTAATAATATAATCAAAAGCAACATCTAGTACTGTGCATTTTCTTCCTACAGCTTTAGCTTCTTCACAACCCTGTTTTTGTAACAGCATGCTTAAAAAGTTTTACTGTAATAATGGTCCAGTATTTTTGAGCAATACTTTTTTAATATACTGTAAATTCTCTTAAAGTCAAGCATTTTTAATAACATTGTACCCAAGAACACACAATATATTTTGAGTCAACAACACATCCTTCCTTTGATGCAGTTCAGAAAGTCAGGGACTTAATTACAAAGCTAATTCAGATGAAAATGTAGGTGGATTATAGACAGCAGCAAGGTTTCATTATTACTTCACTATGTTTAACATGTAACATGGTGGAACAGATTACTCTGTACTTTTCGGAGAGAATTTACATGAATCATCAAATGTAGTATGAAGAGATTCAGCAAAACATCCATCATTCAGATGCAAGCTGCCTACTGAGGACTCAGGACTCCCCATCGTACTGCCCCCACCCAGGGCTTCCACGAAAGAACAGGGCAGGGAGGCTCAGTGCTGCTGCCAGGAGCCCCATGCTGGCTGTGCCACCATGGCAAGGTGCTCCCTGCCCCTCAGCAGCAGCAGTGGTGCAGCTAGCATGGGGCTCCCAGCAGCAGCACTGAGCCTCCCCATCCTCCCACGCCAGATCCCACCCACTGTGCCTCAAAGGCCTTCAGGGGGAGGGCAGCAGGGTGGGGAGCCCCAAACCCACAGTAAGCAGCCTGTATCCTCCCTGCCACCCACACACCACAGGCTCCGCTCTAGCCTTTCTGCCCACACAGGGAAGGGAGCTGGGCTCCACACTCTGCTCCAGCTACAGCAGCCAACATGGGTGCAGCCAGAGCTCAGGCACTGCTGGTGGGACAGAGGGATGCAGGCAGGCTCTGGCCCTGGTCCCCTAGCCCAGGCAGCTGGGGGCCCCTGCTAAGGAAAAGGTTGGGAAGCACTGGTGTACTGAATAGCTTCAAACTGCAAGTTGTTCTACATCACTGAGTTTTATCACTGCACACTCAAGTTACAGGCATGGTCTTCTTTAGCCATGCATTTTTAAAACATTTTATAGAATGTTTTAGCATGCCGAGCATAATATCACAGGGCCATAACTTAGTCAATGAAAAACCAAGTTTAATAAAAAAAAAACCCTCAACATTTCTAAGTTAGGATTACTTGCATATTAAAATGTCAAATGTTTAATTTCAACCATTTTTTCTGTTAAAATGTTTAAAGCCATGACAAATGGTGCACCCTTTTGCTCAATTGTTTTCTACTGACCCATATATCTTTCATCCTTGAACAAATCAGACTTTAAGGTTTTTGCCACAATGGTGAAGATTTTGTACAACTATGAGTAATTGAAAACAAAGGAGCATGGAAAATGCTATGCAAGCTGCACTATAGAAGGAACAGTAAAAATTACTATAACTTAAAAGTATATATAAGTATATGGCTAATAGTTTCCTACAAAACCCCTGATAAGTCTTGAAGACGAGGAAAAATGACTGATACAGAAAGTTACGTATGCTAAACGTACACAAAATCAGGCAGCAACTACTTAATATAGTTTTGTACCTGCCGATTCATAACAAATAAAGCCTGAATGATGCTTTGATATTTATGAAGTAAATAAAAGTAAGTTGCAGACAACTAGGTTCTTTTGTATGATAAAAATGGTAAGTCTTTTTGCTCAACTCCTTCAGAAGTAGCCAACAAACTCATGCATCTGAGCTTGCCCTTTCAAATGACTGAAAGGGAGAATTTAGGAAGGCAATTAGGAAGTACTGTCTGTGAAGCTGGTTGAGTACTAGGAAAAAAAAGGTTACCTAGAATGGTAGAGACTCTCTGTGACTGGAATTTTAAGTGTAGGTCAGACAAATACTTATCTGGAATGGGTCAGACCTAAATGATTCTGCCCTGACCAAAAGGCTGGAGTAGATTTCTCAAAGTCCTTTCTGGTCCTATTTTTCTGGGATTTTTTTTAAACTATAGGTTTTCCATTTTGGTCCTTGGGTGGACACAAGAAAAGTATGACAATTATATCTGACAAACTTGCTGGAGAAGTTTTCAGCAAAGTGCTATACTCCCAAGTACTGAGGTTTGTTTCTACAAAAACACCCTTCAGAATCAAGGCCTTGATTAGTGAGCAGCAATCCTTGCCTTGTAGTTTACACATATTAGCCATGCGAACAGAGCCAAGGCTACAACTCCCAACCCAAACGAATTCCAACCTTTGCTGGAAAGCTGGCTTCTCCAATTCCCCAGTGACACTGCATATTTTATAATATGCCTGACCTCACAGGGTAATTTAAGACAGAAAACTGTGGTTAATATAGTATGAATGGATATTAAATGAATAATAAATGGATAACTGAATATGCCATGCTCAGAGTCTAATATTTCTAATGATAATTCACATCTTTCCTGCACCTCTCTCACCTTCCACCCCTCCAAACCTACAGAAGCTTACAGCTTTATCCATGCAAACTAGAGTTACATTTTATGCAACTGACACCAATGAATGTTAAAGACTAGTCTACCATATAGCCAAAGCCTGAATGAAATAATACTTGTCAAAAGACATAATGAGCCCCTCTTTGTTCAGTCCCTGCCCACCAACCCAGAATCAAAGAATCAGACCAAGACAAACTGGAAAGCAAATCTAGGAGTCATAGAATCCAAAATTTCTAATTACTGTAAAGCTGCCTGGTTTCTCTCTCAGCCCCTACTAATAGTTTAGGGCAGCCCTGGACAAACGAAGACATACCCTGGGGGAATTTGCACCAGTTTGTATGCTAATATAAACATGCTGAGACCAGGAACAGATGCAACAGACCGCTATTTTTGGAGGTAGCTCACATGCTAGTTGGCTACTACCACATCTCTCCTGTTGGTGTATGAAGAGCAGGTGCCTGCTTCCCTTTAGCAAACTGGCACCCGAGACAGATGCCGACAGACAAAACCTAAACCAGTAAGGAGTTTTATCCTCAACCTTGCTTCTCCCTCTGCCCCTTTCTGGTACATTTATGTAACACAGATTGCATGACTGTAAACACTGTCTCCCCAGATCCCAGGAAGAACAAAATCAACAGCAAGGGACAAACTGAGATACGAATCTAACCACCAGTAATTTTTATACGATTCTAAGGGAGCATCTGCTACAACCCAAGGTGACCATAATTTTAAAAATGAAGTAGCCACGGCACAAAATATTACATGCATCACTACTATCAGTTTCCAACTAAACAGCAAGATTGGTAATATTTCTGGTAGTGATTGGTTTCTTTCCATGAAACATCTGGTTATCAGAATGCATTAATCAAGTGTTAACATTCACTTTGAGCAATAGAATAGTACCTACACACTCATTCAACTCCTCTCCACTCCCACTGCTTTTCAACACACCAAACTGTTCCTTCACCAGACTGACTGTTCCTGGCAAGCACATGAAGAACAGAAAGGGTTCTAATAGGTCTTAAATAAGTATTTTGTATCTGCGCTGTATTCAAATGAAAAAAAATTGAACATTTCAGGTACTATAACAGAAGTCCCCAAAACAATTACAGTACCTCATCCACACTTATCAGGGAACATGACTGCAGGACAAATAACTAGTCTTAAGACAGCTTCAGTACCAGTACTTACTTGAGCCACAGCCACCTGAACTTCAGCAAGGGCTGTAAAATCACACCAGGGACCTCAGGTATTTATTCAGGCATCACACTTAAATCTGTGCCACTAGCTAAAACTGAAACTAGCACCAAGGGTTCTCAATTTGATCACTATCAATGAAGAGGTAAAAGCTTTAACTCTACTAAATTGTGTGCCCAGCCTGTACACAAGTTCTACTCAGGGCATGGGGAAATCAAATAGAGGAGTAGAAGACTGGAAGGTAAATGGGTCAATTTAGAACAATACATTTAAACTCTTACTAAAAATAGCTAGAAAGACTTTTTCTTAAAGAAATGGAAAGAATATCTTGAGATTCAACAAGGGAGACATCAATGCCATTCCCAAGGTATTTAAAAACAAAACTTAAAAGATTCTGTTAAAAATGGTACGGCAAAGGCAATTCCCAATAGCCACATTTCTTCCTAAACTTGCCCTATTCACTGGTTTCAATAGAAACAGTTCCACATATATTACAATCAATTCCTCTTTATTATAAAATAAAGTAGATAATATGCCTTCTATCAACATTTTCTGGTAAGTGTACTTGACTTATGTGACAGTACACAAAGTAGTTAGCAAATCTCCTACCACTAAACTCCAGCTATACCTTATGGCTAGCTACCTCTCTCTGTACCTTACCATCACTATTTTCATTCTTTCCTCCCATACTCCACAATGACATCTCATTCCCACTATTCCACAGTGAACTATATTATATACCTCTCTCAGCCCCTTTATTCTAATCACAGAGCACTTCTGTATTTTAATGATTATTCTCTCCCAACATTAAAATCCCCATTTTTAGGTCAGGGGCTGAGGCATCAAGAAAGAAATACGTAGGGGTGCACCAATAGGGTTGTGTGTGGGGGAGGGGGGGGTTGTTTTGTTTTGTTTTTTACAGCCAATACCAATAGCCGATATTTAAGGAAGCATATTCCTTATAGAGTACCCCAGTACTTTTTCCTGCCATGGCAGGCGGTTGGACTAAATGATCTACTCAGGTCCCTTCCGACCCTAGAAACTATATCAGTCAATACCAATCCGATACACTGGCTACAGCAGGTAAGTCCGGTGTGGTAGATGAAGGGGCGGGGGGAGAGGTGCGGCAGGGCAGATCAAGGCCCCACCGTGAGGAAGGGAGGCAGGGGCAAGCACTGCCCAGTCAGGGAGGGTGGGCCAAGTACAAAGCTGCAGCTCATCTGGGGGGCATGGGATGGAGCAGGGCGGCGCAGGGGGAGGCGGTGGCAGCTCTCGCTGCTACTACTGTCAGTCATTCATCCAGGAGGACATGGGGGGGGCATGTGCCCCTGGATCTGCACTGGGCGGGGGCCAGGGCTGCTCCCTACAGAGCGTGGGCCACCCGGGCTGCTCGCAGCACTGCTGGGAACGAGGGACTATGAGGGGGTTACAGCAAAATATCAGGGTGACTGCAGCCCCCTGTAACCCACTCCCAGGCTCTGCTGGGAACTGCCCTGGCCCCAGTCCACCTTACACAGATCTGGGGCCCGTTTCCAGCAGAACCTCGGCCGGGCAGGGCATGGGGCAGAGGACAGCACTCCTGGGAGGGAGTTGGGGGGGAGGGGGCAGAGGGATCCAGCCACCCCAAAAGTTACCTTAATCCCCCAGCTCCCAGCAGCAGTCCCCAGCTCCCAGCAACAACGACACCCATCCCGCCCAGGCTCCATGGGGAACAGCCCTGGCCACAACCCGCCCTGCCCAGTGCAGATCCAGGGACACCTTCCCCCCACCCCCATGCCCTCTTGAGTGACAGCAACAGCCATCTCCCCCTCCTGCCCACCTACCCCGACTGGGCATTTAAATCGGGCCAATTATTGGCCACTTATGGCTGATATCCGATACAGATAATTTTCTTTACATCGGTACTGATCTGATATCAGACCGATGCATCGGTGCACCTCTAGAAATAAGCCCGAGGGTACATCTGTAGCAGAGAACTTTTGCAACTGAATCTGGGTCCCTAAGACAGGCTACCACTAAACTACTTCCTCTTCAGTTTGGAAACAAGGGGAAAAAATTACCCTCCCCCTTACTTTCTCAAAAAAAAACCATGCAAAGTTTGTTCTACCTTGTCTGTACTAGGAAAAAAAGGGTTTGTAATTCACCCCTGGTCAGCTTCACAAGCAGAGGCAAAAAAAAAAAAAAAAAAAAAAAAAAAAAAAAAAAAAAAAAAAAAAGCTTTGTACCAAACTGAATTTACTTCAGTACGCTGTATTACACACAAAGCTTGGTGGGAGGGGGATAGGGGCTCAGAGATCTTTAGATGCCTTACTATTAATTATCCTACAAAGATTTATACTATAGCTTTACATATGCTCAAAGTAACAAATAAGAAGCTTTTACTGGCCGCCTATACTGCAAGAGTCAAGCAATCTATCCCCCAGTGAAAGCTGTCACATAGATAAGTGCTCACATACTGGGTATCTGTCACCATGTCACCTAGCCCTTCTCAGCACAGATGTAATTCCTGTGAAACAAGCCAAGATAAAACTCACTTCACTTCTGCTGACTGGACTCTTGCTTTGGCTTCAGTTCTGTTTGGTTAAGAAAGGGACCAGGGATGAGACTGTTGAACCTTCCTGGCATTCAATAATCAGAATTTATAGCTGATTGGAGAGTATGAGATGCTTAACACACCTAAAACAGTTCTCTGAACATCTCTCTCTAATGACAAAACCCAAAGAAGATGGAACAGGGGTTAGAGAAAGACGCATCTCCGCTAGGAAGATTTAAGAAGTTAGATGAATATCTTGGCATCTATATTATGTCATTGTGTGCTTATGCTACCTTTATTTGAAGCAGCCTGCAACAGTGTGAAAGAAAAAAAAGGAGTGGAAAGAATAGTCTAGTTTTTACTACTGGGTTCCAAGACTGAGTACTAGTCATGACTAGCTGCTATCTGCAAGAGAATGTACTCCCTTCATCAGCTATAGATTGGTGGAAGTACATGTACTCTTCATTTTAATATTTTAAACTCTAGTTTTTTTCCACATGGACTAAAGTTCCAGCCTTTTTTTCTTTCCTAGTTGGAAGTGTTATGATTCCTGCATGTCCCCTTACTATTAATTAACAAGAGCAAACAATAGCAAGTTACATTTCACTGTTATGCTGTGGTTTAGCAGCTTTGCAAAGGATTGTATGTATTAAACTGTATGCTTACAGGACCACATTTCAACTATTAAAGGGCTTCATGAGGTCTACAAATCATAGATAACTACACAGCTACTGGAGCTGATGTCTAGCTTGTGTTTAATTCTGAGCTTTCAAGAATAATGCCACCTTTAAAACATAAAAGAACAAACTGCCACAGCTATTCACTGTCAGACAATCCTGGACAACCACAACTTCAGCACATTCTGCATGTTTCTGCCCTCTCATCTATTTCCACCAGCAGTAAGTTTTCACTTCTGCTCAAATGCCAGACAAAACATCTTTAAGCTGCCAATATGCTCTCCACTGGCATTGCCAAGGGCTCTCTGGAAAGGTCAGTGGTTTGAAAAAATCTGTGCAATGTATTTGAATGCCCTACAACATGTAAAGCCTGAAATGAAGGCCTGATCCATAATTAGATGTTTTACTATTTGTTATCCTGGAAAGAGTTCCACTGTGGTATTTTATGAATCCAAAAATTAACAGCAGAATTTATTTTCTTCATTTGTAAAAAAAAAAAAAAAGGAAATAAAAAATAAAAACAAATCCTGGGTTATTTTGATACTCTGATTTGTGGGCTTCACTTGTGCTGACAAGCACTGTGCTATCCATTCTGCTACAGCACCGAAAACTAGCACTTGAGTACCTCTTAAAATGTTGAAGATATGTGCAAATCTATATGAAATCTTTAATCTGGGAGTTAACTCAAGAGTTCCCAGAACACTGGAAGAGAAGACAAAGAAGGTCAGTATGACCCAATTCCCTCCACATTTCATTTTAATTGCAAGGGAAACATCTTAAACCCCTTGCTTAAGATTCCTCCTCTACTTACAACACAAAATATTCCAGAGAAAACAAAGTAAGACTCCTCTCCACAAGGGTGGGGAAAGCAGAGAATGAAGAGTTAATAAGAGAAATTGCCTGACCTGAAATGTAGCAATCAGTTCAACACCAGGAATGTTAGCAAGTAATTAAATAATTTATAAACTATTTACAGATGTGACAAAATAGTCACAGATGGTAAATAAACAAGTCAAGCGGGGGGGGGGGGGGGGGGGGGGGGCGGGGGGGGACACCAAAAGAAGAATCAGAAAACAAGCAGCTAGCAAATATGGAACAAAATTTGACAAGACCGTCAGATGTACTATTCTACATCCAAACAACCAGAACGCTTGTTGGGATAGGCAGTACTTAGTATTCCTCTAACTAGAATAAATATTCAGAATTTCAATACAAGTTCATTGTAAATATACCAACCAACATTTAAAACAAAACAACCCCCCCCCAAAAAAAAAAACACACAACCCAACAACAACTCTATTTAGCTTGACTGTTTAATGCAGGGATTGTCAGATACTTGGAAAGGTGCTAAGGGGTACACATGCAGGCAGGGACAGAGCCCAAAAAAGGGCTGGGGGGGTCAGGGGGAAGAGGGGCAAGGGCAGCTGCTCCCTTCTGTGGGCCACACAGGCAGCACCCAGCCAGCCAGACACAGGTGGGGGAATTCATATGCAGCAGCAGCAGCCGCTACCATCCAATCGCCCCACATTGCCACGTGCAAGCCCCGTCCCCTCACGTCAAGCCGCTGCCAGCACCCCCCCCAACATTCGTCCGGTTTAAACACAAAAATTACCTGAACGTAAAAATAAAACCCTTCTGGCAAAATCAAGGAGAATCAGTACAGATTCCAGATTCAAAATTAAAATATCCCACCCACAAACACCAGCACTATTTGCACTCCTCTATCTCCAAAGAAGTAAGTTTTGCAGCATGTACTAATTGTCAGAGTTAGGCTATTTCTGAGTATTGGGGGAACACCCCTCCCCCCAAGAAGTTTAAAGCTTTCCCCAGGGGTCACCCAACAAGCAACTTCACTTCTAAGAAAGTGAATCTCTTGCTCAAGCATGTGAACCTAAGCAGCTGTTGCAGAAGCACTGAAACAGACAACAAGTAAAACACATCCACCAAAGTCAGTGGTTCTCAACTTCATCCAGGTTTTCTATTTGCCATGGAAATACACAGCTAAATCACAGATTTTCTCCTTTAAAGAAAGAAAAAAAAAAAAAAAAAAAACACCTGGGAAACCTATACAAACTATACATGATACTAGTCCAAAGCCAAAAGGCTCATGATTTACTACACTAATCATTGGGCTGGGCCCCAGCAGAGTGAACAGCATTTCAGCCACGGTGACCCCATAGCTCAGCACTGCTCAGTGTGTGGGTGTACTCTAGATACCGTCCCCTCCCAAGGATTCATGTGCTAATTAGCTTCCCACTTATGACTGGAAACTGGAAATGGGTGTTCTTGCCCCCAGTCCTGGGATCCTCCTAAAAAATGTAAACGGAGATGAGGTACCGGGCAACCACTCTCATGGAGGGTAGGATCACTCTAATCATAACCAACTGGGTGAGAGAGGGGATGACAGAGGGATTCTGAGTGGACTGCTTAAGACCCTGCTTGGTCATGTTTGCCATACATTTAAGGCTGGTGAAGAAACAGGAATCACTGGAAATGAGACACACAGGCACAGCTCAATTGTGGGAGTGAAGTCAAAATGTATTTAATGTTAGTGGCTCTTCGTGACTCGAAAAAGAATCAATACAACCTCATCTTATATTTGAATAAATACAGTAGACTCCCAGCTACATCTTCTGTTTGCACAACTAACTAATTTCAACCAGCTTAGCCAGCTAACTAGCCATGATCCACACGCCGATCTCCCACCGTACACAGTTAGGATCATCCATCTCATTTCCTGCCAAGGCTCTCAAACAAGAGTGGCCTTCCCAGCACACTAAATCCACAAACCCTCATGTTAAAGCACTCATTAGATGGAAAAGCACACTCTCAAAAGTAAGTTCTAGACTAGTCTCATGTTAGTATCTTCACACTTATGTGCACCTCAGCCTCTTCCTCAGAGTTTACAATTTAAGTCAGGCATTCCATGAGCAACCAAAGGCAGCTGAACAATCACTTTGTATCCATGACAACATTTGGTAATTAGTCTGCTCATTTCCAGCTCATTTCTACCTGCACATCAACAGATTTTTTTTTTCAATTCCTTAATTGCACTAAAGCAGGACTAAAGTTATTTATGAAGGAAACTAAACCTGGAAACCACTGCTACATAGAAGTCAGTCACTTTCAGCCTTTTATTCTATGTTGCAAGTCACATAGGTTTTAGATACCTGTCCCTTTCCTTTTGGTTTTTTATTGCATGCTAGGAAGCCAAACATTTCTATGCAAAGGAACATTTTCCAACTTGAGTAAGAATATAGTTAATTGTCAGTTCTTCAGTGGCCACCCCACAGAAGCCAGGCTTACTGGATAAAGACATTATTCACCAGAAAGCAGAGTTCCAAGAGTTTTGAACTTTCTTTATTGTACAATGTGGGTGGGCAAAATACAGCCTGCAGGCCAGATCTGGCCCACTGCAGGTCATTGGCCCACGGCAGGTTTCTTGGCCCAGCCAGTCCAGCCATGGTGCGTCCTCCCGCTCTCTGGACACGCAACAGGGTTGGGGCGGCTTCACAGCAGGACTACCTTTCCAGGTAGCCCAGGTAACAGATGGCTCCTTCTGGCTGCCGTTGCCCTCACCCCTAAAGTCACAGTACCAGTGGGGACCCATGCTGCACAGCCCCAACCCTGCATGCCCCATGCCTGGTTCCAGGCTCAGCAGCAGCAGCAGAAAGCAACCCTGCACCCTCCCGCTGCCAGCAGTTCCCTGCTGCAGCTGCTCAGAGCCCAAGCAAGGCTGCCCTGCATCTATGCTGCCTCCAGACTGCCCCACAGGGCAATGGTGATGGCGCAAAGCAAACACAGGGCAGCCCAGTGAGGTATGGACTCAGGGCAGCTGCAGCAGGGAAGGACAGCGAAAGGGGCTGCTTTCCCCTGCGCTGAGCAACAGCTTTTGTCCTGCGCTGCTGCTGCTGACTCTGAGCAGGTGAGCCCGTTGTAGACACAGGATGCCTGAAGGAGTGGCTGTGTAGTGCGGGTCCCTGCTGGTACCGCGGGGCTGGGGGCAGTGGAAAGAACCACTGCCTGTGCTGCCTAGAAAGGCAGTCCAGCCGCAGAGCCATCCCAAACCCACTGCGTGCCCTGGGCAGGTGGCATGGGGCGGGGCAGGTCAGATCTGTGCATAGGTACCAGCAGATCTGCTCCCATGGGGGCAAGTCTGAAGTGAGGCTGAGGCTGAGGCCAAGTGCTGTTGGCAGTAGCTAGGAGGCACCGCAGGTGCACAGGCTCTGGGCTGTTGCAGGGTCAGGGCAGGTGTCGACTGGCTCAGGGGGGTAGGGACACACACACACACACACACACGCTGGTGGGAAGCACATGCACACATTGAAGGGCTTATAGACACTGCAGGTCTCCATGTGGTTTACATCCAATTTAAACGTAAAAACTTTTGTTCTGATGGCTTTTTTTTTTTTTTTACTACAATAAAATCA
The DNA here is from genome assembly GCF_052110815.1 of Crocodylus siamensis. Lineage (NCBI taxonomy): Eukaryota > Metazoa > Chordata > Crocodylia > Crocodylidae > Crocodylus > Crocodylus siamensis. Next base: position 175,464,003 of record NC_143398.1, on the reverse strand, counting down.
TGTGACTGGTTATGCTGCTTAATCCAAAATGCAGAATGTGAAAAACTTTGTCCTTGAGTACATTTTTCAGTTTAAGCCCCATTAACCTACGGTTCCTTGTGTTACACAGTGGATGGCTTCACAAGTTTGAGATTTAAACAAATTTCAAACTTCTCTGTGTTATCAGCTTTAATGTGACATGGCTCATTCACAGAAAGATTACTGTTGTAGCTTAGTCATGGTGATGAGTGTTAATGACACAAAAAAATATACACTTCAAGGTAACTTGCATAGCCCTACAATTTACATATCAAAGACAGAACTACTTAGTTGTGAGATTTCTTGAGCAGGGGTAAACAGCCTTTTACCAGTAGCAGGACAAATTAAAATCAGCCTGGCTATAAGGCAACTTGCTGCTGCTGCTTCCCTTAATGGAGATTCTCTCTGCTGCTACATGTTACAGATTTCTTTGCCCACAGGCAAATGCCCCCCTGCTTGCTTGCTTGCTCCTGGTCTTCTTCCTTCTTTCTCCCTCTCCCCCATCCACCCCCAGCAATGCCACATGGGAAGCATCTCCCCTTAAACTACCCCAGAAGATGGTCAAATGCTCACCTCTCTCAGTCCTGCCATGCCATACCCATGTCTGGGCTTCATAGGCCAGATTAATTTACTATGCAAGCCCAGTTGCTGACTCTTATCCTAAGCAGGTCTGCAGAAGTCTGCTTAAATGGTGAAACATTAGATGTGTTTTTTCCCCATATGGACTATTATCTGTCTTCAGATCAGCAGAATAAGACATTGGATAATAGTTCTTCTGTACTAAGAAGGTTTATTTTGTTTGAGTTGATCTGTGCAACAACTCTGGGACCTTGAATGGGGGAAGCTGTGCAGTAACAACTGTGTGGACTTCTGTGCCAGAAACTCCATGTTGGGAAAAACCCTAGCTTCATGACCACCTGTTCCTGAAAAGCTTCAGTTGTATGTGGACTAAGCTGCAGAAGCTTAGGAAAGACCTCTCTGTACTTCTGTTTTCCATTAAAACAGATGTTATAGGAGATTTCCATGTGTGGAACCCATGCAGTTACAGAGGGGAGAAGAACCTGCATAGCTGTAGCATCAGGATATGTGGTTGACTTGGTTCTAGTGCCATCTTCAACCCTCCTAGAAATATTAGGCCTTAGGTCTGGTTGATCTAAATATTCATACTATCTACCTACTTCTCTTTCTTGGACTTCAATACTATTGTATTTTTCAAGAGTGTCTGGGTACTAGTGAGTACTGCTTTCTTAGGATGCTTTCTTTAAAAGATGGTCAAAAAAGTCAGTGGTCTCTGAGCAAGGTAGAGCATTCTACAACAGGGTGGGGGGCTGCTTAACGAGTTTTGGCAAGTTGTCAAGGATCACAAGGGGAGCCCCATCCCTTGACTGGTGCCCCACACCCTGCTCACCATCTTACAACTGGAAGTCCTACCCTCTAATCGCTGAGCTTTGCCATCAGAAGTCCCTTCCCTTCCCTTCCCCCCCCCACCCCCCTAAGTACTCCTTTTGGGGAGGAGGTTTGCCATCTTGGAACCAGAAATAAAACAAATTTATTAAAATATTAAACATTTCAAAAAATTAAAATACGTTATTTGAAAAAAATATTTGTCCTAATTTGTGTGGTTTCCATATAGAGCTGATTGCATAATAGCTCAAAAATGAGGTCTGTCTTTTGTATACTGTGGGGAAGTATGAAGGGATGGAAGGATATGTAGGGGCCAGTGTTTGGAGATGTGTGGGTACGTATGGGGTTTGTCAGGAAGCAGTAGGACACCACAGCTGGACTGGGGCTGAACCAGGTGGGACCCAGGGACCTGCTGCAAGCCAGAAAAAGACCCATCATGGGTCAGATCCAGCCTGTAGGCTGTTCTTTGCCCACCCCTGCCACTGTCCCACTTTAAGTACCTGCGAGGTACCAAAATAAAATGTTTTCCCCTGCCAGGTCAAAATTGTAGTTAACCTCCCTTCAAGCTGCACGTGTAAATAACTGTCCCCCCACTACACCCTGGATAGTCAGGCTCAGAATAAATCTCATGTCTCAGTTTAGCCTAGGAGAACAGATTTAGGGACAGAAATTAAAAAACTGGAGGAAAGGAAATTACTTAGTAGGCAGGAAACTACAAACATTTCATTATCACTTTCAATGAGGTGGTGACTTCACTTAACTAACATTGGAATTTCCTTTGTTTAAAAAAAGATTCTAGTCATTACAAATCACAATATCAAAACTATGTAGTTGAAGAAGTAAAAGTAGTGACAAGACTAACCCTGCAAACTTGGATTTTCCATTACTACTTTGCCATTCACTGGTCTAATACTGATCAGTAGTTCAGTGTTCCCTTATTCAGAATTTACTAGCAGTGCAGTTAGTATGGCATAGGCCACATGCACTTCAAAAGGAAAAATACAAGGTTGGCAAAAAGATAAAGTAACCCAACACATTTCTAAAGTGTTCTTGAAAAAAAAGAAACTGCTTGAGAATCAGGAAGCAGGAAGTCTATTTTAACCCGTTTTGTTGCTTCATACTGACAGAGTAATGAAACAGAAATTTCACATAAATCTCTTCAATCATTACAGTGCAGAAAAAAGAGAACGTTGAGTGAAAAGGCCTGATCACTCCAGGACAGAAAAAAATGCTTATTTTTTCCCTAAAACAAGTACATCTCTAAGAGCTGTTGCTGCTGGTATATGCAATATATTGTACACAACACCTGCAGCAATCACTGCCCTAAATCTTCAAGAGCCTATTTTGCTATATTTCTGCTGCTCCCTTCCTGCCTTATTCAAAAAAGGACAAAACCATATCAAAATTACTATTAGTTATTGAAATCATTCCAGGAAATTGTAACAAAAAGCATGTGTGGTGAATTGAACAAGCATGTCTTTTGGATAAAGAAAACTGTTTCTTCTTGAATATATACTGATAAATGTCACCCTAAAGAATTCCACAACACTTTACAATTTTCCTGTTACTGCAACAAATTCTTTTGGGTAGTACATAGCAGCACACATGTAATCAAGAGTAATGAAGGGAAATGTGTTGCACAGCTTCTTGAAGAAGTCGCAGGAAAACTTTGTAAGGTGCACATGAAAGCTAAATGCTGGCTTCAGTCTCAAAATGTGAGTTGCCTATGCTTCCAAATTACTGTCAAATTATACCTGGTTCTCAATACTCTAAATAGGTCTTAGTAATTTTTTTTTTAAATAACTGAAGGTAGAATGTTTATCATTTTACAGAAGTGATATTTGCAATTCATGTTCAAGATCTCTCTCCCAGTACAACCTTGTGAACTCTCAGGAAGTATACTATTATCCAGCCAATAAAACAAAATTGCTGGGTTGTTTCTGATTGACTTCTACAGTCAACACAGATACTACAACCTTTGAGGGAATCATTTTGTCTTTAAAAGCTTCTAACTAATTTAAGCTACCTACCAGTTTTCCTATTTCCTGCAGCACACTATCTAGAGTGTACCATTAAGACGGTCTACCTGACCATTTCCTACAACAACGTCTTATTCATTTCTGAGAGCTGTTGTGATGAAGATTAAAAAAAAATACATCTTAATACTGTCAAGCACTCCATCGCCAAACATATGAACACCTCAGTCACCAATAGGACTTTAGTCATACAGTCTCCATGACGCAGAAGTGTTATTCCATTTTTCAGATATGGAACTGAGACATAGCAAGTTAAATGTCTTGCTTGGGGGAGGTGGGGTTAACTCATGAAGATCTGCTTCTGCGCCAGGATGTGAAACCAGGGTTCAAGTCCCAGTCCAGTAATCTGTCTAAAGAGATGTACATTTATAACACATGCTGTTTAAGGAACTGACATGCCCTTAGTGAAATTTGTTACATTATTAGTTAGCATTTGGAATTACTGATATGTACTGGAATAGAGAAACTTATGTAGGTAAGAATAGAGAAGAAGGGGGAAGAGCACTGTGGAGAAATAAGGGTCAAGATGAAAATACCATATTTTCATCACATAAAACACTTGCCTTTTCTCCCAAAAACTGGAGTGCATGTTTCAAGTGAGGAAGCCATCTTCTTTACTGGAAAAGAAGCAAGTCTGGAGAAACTGTACGTGCCATGCAGCTCCCAAGATGGCAGAGTCCCATATTAAGCATCTCAATTACAGCTATTAGCTGAGCACTCTAGCTTGCACCTGAAGTAGCAAGTAAGCTGCCAGTATTATTCTGATGAGGCTTGTGATGTAGAAACAACCCTTTATTTATAGGAACTTGTATAAAGAGCTACATACAGCAACTAAAAAGCCTGCTACTAGTCTTGCAAAAGTCTGGGGCCTAAACTTATACAACAAATAAGTCCTTGTAGAAAAAGTGTCTAGAAAGTATACAGCACCCTAGGATGATCCTGCTGCTAGCTTCCTCAGACTGTCTACTCAGATGCCACACTTCTTGGACACTCCTGGGAAAAAAAAGTCAGCCATGACTGGGAAAAAAAAATCTTAATTTTTCCCCTATATTCTGCCTTCCAAAAACAAAGTGGAATTGTTATTTATGGAGGCGTGTATGTGAAAAAAAATATGGTAGATCTCTTTTACTGGGGGAGAAGGAAAAAAAAAAACAAACTAAGCCAAGCAAAAAGAAGTATAATTAAAAAGACATTTAGTTTAGTCAAATTCTAAAAATAATTACAGAAAGTGTTATTGAAAAAAAATCCCATTATTTTGGACACATCTGCAACAGCATCCCACTTATAAAAACTAGGCAACAAATCAAATATGTAGTTAGGATTGGTAGAAGTAGCTTGTAACCTAAAAAAAGAGAGAGCTTTCAAACCATACTACATATGCCAGTATTCCTTCAGTCTTGGTAATTCTGAAGCTGTAAAGCTAGCAACCTCTGGCCTACTTTCAGGCACATTAGAGTCAGTGTTTATATTTGATACAGACAAGCAAAGGTTATGACGATTTATTGATGCAAGAACTATTCCATACCGCATGCCAGAAATTAAATCAGGAGGAATTCTCTTCAGGCAATCCAGTCAGAAGCCAAACTGTTCATTGGGTAAGAACTTAAGCTGAGTTCTTATATGATGAAAGCAAGGTGGAAGAAAGAACTATATAACTAACACCACGTGTGAGTATAGAAAGTGTACCAATGACCAAAGCTGAATACCAATAAGGAAACTATATGTACCAATCCCATGAGAAAGCCTCCCAAGTTAACTTTATTACTTCCAAAAGAATTTACTTTCAAGATAACAATTGGTGGTTTAATAGGATAGTGTTAGGATTAGCTACTAGATATATTTTCTGCTTTTAAGTCAGGAATGTTACGACATATTAACAATGGATAGAAAACACTCCTTATATAATATAGTGAATATAAACACGTACTACACCCTCATCAGGAATAATGTGTTCTGTTGTGGTCACCCTGTTTTGGGGGGGGGGGGGAATATCACTAAAAAGAAAGAAGAAAGGGATAAAAAAGCAACAAAAATGATAAGCAAGGAACAGTAATCATGACATATACTGGGCCTGCGACGGTGGGATTCAAGGACAACCTTTAAGTCAGGCGTTTTTTGCTTCTATGGTCGAGGAGTTCCCACACCAGTTTATAGCAACTACAGCATCCAATATAGAGAGAGGTAGGAAAAGAAGCCAGACATCTATAAGAAAGCATGACTTACTTGAGGTAGTAGCTAGAACAGTAGCTCTCAACCTTATTAGGCTTAAGGGGCATTTATACACACGTTTTCATCCTGCAACACGCCGGAGATCCGGCGGGTCAGAGCAAACTTGATTAATCTGCATGCAGTTGTATAAACAGCAAGATGTGTGTCAGTGCACAGAAAATGGTAGCAGCATGCTTTTGAACTGAAACACCTTCATGGTGTTTCAGTTCAAAAGCACACCACCACCATTTTCTGCGCGCTGATGCACATTACACCACTTATACAACTGCATACGCCACAATACTAGGTGCTCTTAAAAGTGCCCAGCTCTGTGGCGCAAGCATGTGTACAAATGCCCAAGGTTTCTTGCCAGCTCTCAATTTTTACTCTTTTCCTGACTAGGGAAAAAATAGAGCAATTCTTCTGTGGAAAACACCTCAGAAAGACCACAACAAAATCAGAATGATTTGACACTATGGATTCCATTTTGAAATATCTAGGTTTATCTTGTAAATCATGTTTGCAAACTTAACAGTGCTAACAATGTGTGGCACTCCTGCAGCATCCCTGAAAATATCTCAGGGCTGTATAACACCCTGGCTGAGAATCACTGAGCTAAACCAATCTTTTTTGTGAAACGGCCCAAGAAAGAAAGCAACTTTAAAAGAAATCTCTCAGAATGAAGAGTACCAACCCTGTTTGCCAAGAAACCATCATGATAAAACGTGCCAGAGAGTTAAGAGCCAGCAAACAGACTTTCCATCTGCCAGAAAGAAGGAAAACTGAATGCCAACAAACTTGCTTATTACAAGAACAGGTTCCTATTTCCAGGTTTCCAAGCTGACAAGATCATATGCCTTCTTCCAACATTAAAAAAAAAAGTTCTCACATTAAAATGCTACAGCAGCCATTTGGGGAGATGCATTGTTTCTCCTCTTCAAGAGACAGGCAATTGTCAGGATAAAAATTTCCAATTCCTTCTGACCTGAAATGGCTTATATTATAAATGTTTCAGCAAAAAAAAGTACCAAATCTTTTGTAACCACAACATGCATCTTAAATTGAAATTTGAAAGCGTTTCTAAAAAAGAATAATTCACATTTAATACCTGACCTATTTAAGTATGTTGTTGCTTAAACTCTTCATCACTATAATACGGTGGACTTTTGGGGAAAGGCTTGTTTTAGGGGGTTAGTTATTTTTGGGGGAGCAGCAAAGCAGAACAGTAATAATTTAAATTTAAATCTTTGAAACGTATAATTTTGCAGATCACTCATGCCTCCTTAAGTGAATCGCATCCTTTTCTTATGTTCAGATAGTAGTAAAAAAAAATTAAATTAAAAAAAAAAAAAATCAACAATACAAAAAAAATGGTTTGGTCATGATGGCATAACTACATATAGACACAACCACAAAAGACCATCAGGACAGCAAGTGATTAAATAGGCTGTTTTTCTTTCTGGTTATTCTAGATCTCTTCTCTTCACACATGGATGCCCAAATTAGAGTGGTATACACATCTGGCTGTAAAAGGATGGCAACCACCAATGCTCATAGATCCCAAGGCTCACAGTATGAAGTTATCATGATGGAAACTACGAAGAGTCACCCATTTTATCATACTGCCAATCTCAGTCTGATTCTGAGCACCTTTTTCAAGATACTGTTTTATCGCTGTACTGTACTAATTACAGGCTAATTTAGCATTACAAGCAAGTTTTATGCTCAAAATTCAAGACCAATTCCTAAATCCCTACAGATACCACAAGCCATCTTCTCTTAAAAAATTATACATCAAGTGACTAAGTCAGACTTTAGAAATCATGTTACCATTTCTGAATTGTCCACTTCAAAAGAAACAGTGTTTTATTAATTTAAATACGGTATAAAATATATATCACATCAAATTTAAAGGGTTTATTTCATTCTTTATGCAAGATAAGTATGTCTTTAATCAAGCATCTCAACCAGTTAGTCCACTCTTAGCACATCTTGATTTCTGTGACCAAAAAGAAACAGGTAAGCAAGGCAAGGCACTTCATTCTCCCTATAACAGCAGGAAAGGTATCAACCTACAGAGAAGTAGGGAAGAAACAGTCAGGCTTACCCAAATTAGAGGCCTACTAGGGCTCTGGCAGACATTATATTTATTGAGTGATTAATGTATTTATTGTGCAATAAGTTGTAACATGTCACACATCCAGCCAATTTATGATGCAATAAAATGGCAAGCAAGCCACAAAGCTATCCCACATGTAATGGAATGGATGTTCCATTTAATTTCTCGAGTCACACTGTGCCATTAAATTAACTTCTGCTAATGGCCTTACAAATTAAGTTGCCTACCTGCCACTCCTTGTATATGTTATGGGTGACAAGCAACAATTCCAACCACTGCCCATATCATCGTCATGAAGCTCTGCCAAACTTCTTCTCAGCTCACAAGGGAATCAGATGAGTTTTGAGTAGCATCAACTGCCACTGTCGCTCACAGAAACAAAGAGCCTCTATCAAATGTTAAAGTAGAGACAAAAAAGGACAAAGAAGAGGTGTATTGGGGAAGCGAGTAAAAAAAGGACCACCCCCCCCCAAAAAAAAAAAAAAAAAATCACCATAAGTGGGCACCAAGGCACACATCTACCAACCCATATCAAAGAAGGACTCGACATGAAAAGAAAGCAATGTTAAACCCCTCTAAAATCTTCTATATTACCAATTAAAAAAGAAGCTAGCTTTTTCTGCTAGCTGAAAAAAGGCAATCAATTTCATCATAAAGCATCTCTGTAAGGGTTTGGTCAGTATGCTAGAAAAAGCCTTTTTACAGAGAAATATATCCATGCAGAGTAAAGCTACCCAAATATCATTCCATCATAACAGCTGGCAGCTGCACAACATAAATACACCCCCTCAATAAAAATATTTTCACTCATTTATAATCTATTCATACATTTACAGTTTGGCCAGAAAGAATCTTCTACACTTTGCCTGAACTTCGGAACATTCAGCTTTATACTTCAAAGCTCACCAGTATTGTCAATGCACTTCAAAGGCCCTTCTGCTCAGCCTGAACAGAAGCGAATAAAAGATTTGATGCAACTCATGACATATGATAGTTTATTGGCTAAAAGAGCATGTCAAGTATTTACAGAGAATAGTTTAAAAGTTACTTACCTATCCATGATTTTTCCCCACCTCTGCAGTAGAGACCTGGGATTCTATTATGCAGAGCAACTAGAAAGTACCAGCAGTAAAGCAGGTAGTCACAAAAGGGAGGGAAACCATCAAGAAAGCTGAAGCAAGAAAATAAATCTCTTATCTGAAAGGATGGGCTGGGAATTCCCGTCCCCCCGCCAAAAAAAACCAAAAAACCTTTTGCTTCTTTTCCTTTCCTCACCACACGAGGTATTTCATAAAAGAAAAAACAAGAACGCCAAAGTCTGAGATTCAAAAGCCTTATCAGACAAAGGCAGAGTCTATTTTAAAGCAATGATTAGGAGACTGCATTGAAGGCCAGGTAAGCGTATAGCAAAGTTACTAGAATAAAACACTGCTCTTCTGCACACAAGGAAGTGGCCACAAGCCTGCAGGACTCCCCACAGATCCATGGGGAATGCCACAGGCCAGATGACAGAGAACTAGGCCACGGGCCAGATGACAGAACTAGGGCTCACATATGGCATGCAGGCCTCTGATATAACTGACTGACCTGACCACAGCTAAAGCATGCTAATTAATTTACGTGTGAAAGGGCTCAATACACAATGCAAGAGGAGTTTAAATGAGAAATGTGGAGGACCAAATTCTGATGCAGACTCAAGAATCACCTCATTTAGGAACAAGCTGTGCACAAGGATTCCAGATAGGGCTGCCAAAATTAGCAACTGTACAGGCCAACATAACAGTCAGTAGGAAACAATATTTAACAGAAAATCTGAAGAAGATTTCTCCACACATGCAAATAAGGTGGTTCAGAAATTACAGAAAGTACCATATTGTACTAATCACCTCTAAGCACATGTCTAAGGAACTGAAAAGAGTGAAGTTGGTGCACCAAGAGTCTCTAGGTTAAAGAAGTGTGATACAAGGCTACAAACAGAAACTGATCTAAAAAGGAAGACAAGTACTAATATATCTGTAGCACAGATATAAAAGGGTTCTTCTGAATACTTGAGAAGCCAAGATTTGTTGACCGCACATTGGGCACTCCCATAAGTGAGCAAACAAAACTTCTACTCCAGAAATGTAAGAACATCTTTGCTTCTTTATTCTACTACTTTTCGTTTTTTAAAATTTGTACTCTCTCACTGCAGGCTAGAATGACAAAATATGCCAGAGAGGCATTATTCTACCTAGATCAAGAGGAAATATGCCCTGTAAAAGCTGATCGTCATTCATGTGAAAAAATCAAAGGAGCCCATAAAAGCTAAAAAAAGAGTACCATCTTACTGTCTGAAATTGTTTTGGTGGGTTTTGAGATACCCCGATCTCTTGAACAAAATGGAACCAAATCCAAGCTGCCTCAGTGTTGAAGAAGATAGGCTATTTCCCAATTCTGGAAGTTCCACTGATGAACACGACAATTCATAGGTAATGTTGGTATATCTCTTATTAAAGAATGCAAAAGATATCCAGTTACTTACTATCAGACCAAGTCCTTAGTAGGGCAAATCCTTCAGGAGTTTTTAGGAAAACTGTGCTTCATTAAACCCTACCTGGTCTGCTTTAGATAAGCAGAGGCACTCAAGGTCTTTTCAGCATGCAGGTCAGTAGATAAAGCTTTCATAGGGGTCCGACTACCACTAAGATATCAAGGAAGTTGAGAAAACAACAAGAACTGGCCAAAGGCCTCCAGCAAGAAGATACTTTTGCCTCGATTACCATGAGGTCTGAAAAGGAGTAGTAACATTTGGGAACTAGGGCTCAGAGCCAAGGGAAAGGAGAAGGAGGAATTATGTCTGAAGTACAAGATGAAAATGCTTAGGTCACATTACACCAGAGGTTAAAGAATGAATAGAATAAAGTCATTCCTGTAGTTTTTGTTTACTAAAACAACACTTTTGCCCAGATAACAGTTCCTCAGAAAAGTTATTTGCCAGAAAATAGGTCATCTTCCCTTAAAATACATCTCAAAATTGGATTTAACAAAAGTGTCTTCATCCAAACAAACACACACAAAGTATTTAGCATATGGGAAAAATTGTTTAAATAGAGACTAAACCAATTAAACAAGGAAAGCTCTTTTGTTACACTTTATGAAATAGTCTTCCATGCCTCATTGAACCACAGAATATGAAAAGTATAGTAGCTATTCATACTCGGCTAGATTTCTTACGGCACATTCTTCTTAATCTCACAGATCTCAATGCTTGACTTGCTAATTCATTTACCAAGTGTTCTGAAATTATGAACGTTTCTGCTCCATGATATCTACTTTTGGTTTTTAATGAACATTCTGCAGATTTTTCTATATAAGATATGCAGCTCATTCTTAAACTTCAATATTCTTAATCATCTAACATTCAGTATTTCAAAACTTAAACAAAATTTGCATTTCTGTGCAACAGTAGTTTTGGAGAAGAAACAAATGCAAATGGTATACTTACAAGAATTATCAGGAGGACATTTCATAAACAAAATAATGCGTCATTGAATATGAAGATACTTTTTTTTACTTTTTTTTCTTTTTTTTTTTACAATAAAAAGAAACTAAATTAAAAAAACAAATACAAAAATCAGTTGAGTGATTAACTGTAAGTGTTGTTTTTAACAAATCTTTATGCAAAATATGATCAGGAGAACAATCTTTGCTGATTAAGGCACCAATTGATACTGAAGCATAGGGTGACAAGAGTTTCTTTGAACAGCTGGTAGGGGAGCCTGGAGGCAACAGGGGCCTGCCTCCTAAATGACCAAACATTAAATAATCAACATTTGATAAAATAAAGGAAATAAGGAACATATATTAAAAAAAACAAAAACAAACACCTTTTTGGACAAGAGCATACCATAATAAAAACAAGAAAAATCATAAAATCAGTGGAGCATCACACATGTAGGTTATTACAGATTGTGGAACTTAGTCTATTCACTACTGTTGCCCTGTGGGGTCAGGCCAACTCTCAGGATCTCAGTATTGTGCTGTTAGAAAGAAGGGCATGACAACTGCACATATACAAACACACAAGTCAATCAGGTGCATATACACACATACTACCAGCTCAGGCACATACACATCCAAACCAACCTACACACATGCATACCTATCACCATTTCAAGCACATACATGCTAAAAACCAGACAAAAAGTCAATTGTCAATACCCGTACACTCAGTACACATACACAGATCACAAATTTGTATATCATGCACACAATAATATATACACGCACACACACACTCACCAGTTCGCACACATACAACCCACCTACACATAGGTAAGTTCCAAACTTGGATGATACAGTATGTATGTGCGTGTGTGCTTGGGGTACATGGGATACTTGGAGGAAGGTTAAAGGGGAGAGAGAGAGAGAGAGAGAGAGATTAGAACCGGTGGACTTCAGAGAAGCTGACTGAGGGACTGAGGCTTGGGTTTATTTAAGATCAAAGTGGCCCCAGGGTTACTCAAGGTCACTGGTGCATGGGAGGGAAAACAAAAAAGAAGCCTGGTGGCAAGGAAGGGACAGCCAGGAAAGAAACTGAGGCAGAAACCTGGTTGCTCAGGGGAAAAAAGGCAGTGGGGATAAGAGAGTGGCAAAGAAACAGGGAGCTTGGAGACAGAGAGGAACTTAGGACAGATGTTGGAGGAGCCAGAAGCAGGAGAGGGAAAAATGAGACAGAAGTTAGAGGGGTAGGGAGCAGAGACTGGAGCAGGGCTGAACCATAGTAAAGCAAAACCCAACTCAGGGGTCCAGATAACAGGTTTATTAAACAGACAACACGCTACACAGCCCCATGAAGTTATTGGTTCACACACACACACACACACACACACACACACACACACACACTGGCAGCAGGAGAAAGACTCAGTGGAAGGGCTGGAGTCCAGGTAGGGGAGAGCAACAGAGTCCAAGTCCTTAGTTGAAGAGGGGGAGGGGAGTGATAGCTACCTAGCCAGGCTGGAAAGGGGTCTTTGTCCGCAGGTGTTGTCCAGAGGGGTGTTGCTGGCAGGGCCTCTAGCTGAATAGGTGGTGTGGCATGGTGCTGGTCCAGATGGAGAGGACATCCCAAGGAGTCAGACTTCACTACCCCTTTTTATGGAGCAGACTACCTCTGATCTCCTATGGGGAGGGCCTGTCCAGGCAAGGTCAGTCCAGTTCCAGAGGGCTCCAGGTGTTCTTACCGAGCATGTGAAGCCTTGGCACAATGGTGGGTTGCCTCATCTTTTGTTTCTTGAATACTGAAGGTGGTTCCAAGGGCTGGGTCATTGGTCCAGGTATTGGTGTTGAGGGTTCAGTCATTCAGAGGGAGCTATTTTTAGACCTACTGCCATCATTTCTCAAGCACTCTCATTCATCCCTATTCATTCAGGAACCAAGTTACATAGGATGGGTAGGTGCAAGTCACCCGTTATACAACCCAGCCTGGGGACAGGATGGAAACTTGACAAACAAAATGGAAAATTAACATGACTTATGCTAAGTTACATATGTAGGCCTAAATCATATATTACTGTTTTACTGGTACTACAGAACAGTAAAAAAAAACCCAATATAAAAACACAGTAATTATACAATATAAAGAAGGAGGGAAAAAAAAACAAAAACAAAAAAACCAAAAACAAATATAACTTGCTACTGAAATAAAATGCTGAAGCATATCTTATGTCTTAGCTCATTTATACTTATCTATAGGGAATAGAGAGGAAAAGAAAAAAGTCAGAAATGGTTGGGGAAGGGGAAGGAATGCATTTTAAAAAGAAAAGAAAAAAATTGGGTGTTTTGCTATGCTACCATAACATAAATGCTTCTTAGCCTGGAAAAGAGGAAAAAAAAAAAAAACAACCTCATTAAGCTCCAGAAATAAACACTAGCATATAAATTTATTGGTGTAACATTTAGGCGGCATCTTTGGTTTAGAAGCTATAGGGGACAGATTGAGAAACCATTTCCACAAATGGAAAGGGAGACAAGAAGAGCCTACAAGTAAATATTATTTTTATAAAAATGCATTTACTCAATAACACTTCCAATTATTCTTGGTTTACTGAAGTTTGTAAATGGTATAAAAAAAATGTCTGGACAACAGATTTGATAATGAATTTTAAAGCAAAATATCCAAAACGCCAATCCCTCTTTCCCTTCCAACCCTAAGCTTATGGTTTACCACAATCACGGAAATCTGAAATCACCCAAGAGTAAAAGAATGACACCACTAGTTAAACATGAGCCAAAGGAAAAACAAAAAAATTGCTGCAGATTAGCTAAAAAACTGAATTTCCACAATTCATTTAAAAATATAAGTCTGCTTATAAGCAGCACATCACATGGATATTAGGAACACACACTTCCTTCAGATCATCTTTCATACAAGAGCCAGAATTCACTCATCTGGGCCACAAAACACTTGTTACCAGTATTTTCACCGTTGCAAACTTATTCAAAGCTAATTCTCAGAAGAACACCAACTCTTACTGACCTATCATATCCCAAGTAAGAATCAAATTCAAGCACCTTTCTTATTAATTTGAGACAAAACACAGAACACTTTATTAATAAACAGAATAGTATGTAAAATTAAATAGGATAAAAGCAGAGGCAAGCATATAGGTAATAAGCCTATAGCTCTACAACACTTAAATCAGAGTCACTGTTCATTGGAACTAATCATTTGAACCTCTGAACAAACTAACCTGTTTGGTTTACTTACTGGTCAAAAAAAAGCATAAGAAAGGGAGGAAAGCACCCAGATTCAGGATTTAAAAACAGTTCCAAAAAGAATCACTACCCTTTTGATTACTAAAAAATGAATGTCACAGGACAAAAAGGTCAATACTGTACATAACATGGTACATGTCACTATCTGTGAAGTTAGGTCTACTCTATGCTTAGTCATAATCCTAAACATTATCTTGATTAAGTTATTGCAAAGTTTAATTAAGAAAATTATCTGTTGCAGCACTATATACTGCTTACCACTACAAGGATTTCCAGGAAGCAAGAATAGTGTTATATTTTCCTTCACCAAGAGTAAAGGAGTTGGTCACCACAAAAGTAAGAGTTCTCAAAACAAAATCTATACTAATTACTGTCCTCTACCACAGAAGTCATATTTCAATATTCAAAAAATAATTACTCAACTGTCACACTGCCACAGCCTCCACAGAAACACTGGCAGGACCTGAGCCTCCAATATTTGCAAGTGAGAGCCCTGCAGTCCTGCTGTGCAATGAGTCTATGACCCCTGCTTCTCATTAACGGCTCCTCAACGCATCCAACTTAGCGTAGACTCCTGCAGGAACTTAGGACAGCCTTTTCCCAACAAACTAGCATTTATCAGTCAACAGGAATATCAGAATACGTAAGTTAGAACAGAAAAGGTACTCTTACCAAGCATCCACAATAAACACTCTTCACTGCACCAGGGAGCTGCATACACCTCAATTCCTTGTTTCAAATTCCTGTTCTATTGAATTCACATGGTCTTCTCTCCTCAACCCTATAACTCAAGCAGATGACTCTGAAAGTCCTGTTGGCCCAAGAGGTGTCAGTGGTTAGGTCAACACTCCCCTTGCCTAAAGAGAGCTACCCTGGAGCCATCTACTTGTCCAGTACTCTTATGCTTTTAACTCTTTCATTTCTAGGGGATGGTTTCCTCCATTTATTTTTGTATGGAGTCACGTCATAAAAAGGAATATTTACCAGGAGACTCCACACCTTCGTCTAGCTCCCGGCTAACAGCTTACAGCATATTTCCCCCCAAAACACTGCATTTGTCAAAAGGTAAAAAATAAGTATTTAAATCATCTGTAGCACAATTACCTTTTTGTAACGTTCCTAAAGATTGCAGTAGTGGGATATTTTGGGGAGGGTGGAGGAAAAAAAAAGCCTAATGTCAGTTCAGATTAAGTGAAAGCAAGGTCCTAATATCCTGTATAAGTGGAGCCAGAGCCTTCCCTCAGGCAGTGCATGTCATTAGGAAGAATTATTTTGAGCAGCCTAACTAAAACAACTATCAGAGCTGATACCATAAATCTAGAAACTGGCTATGGCAGATTCAGAAAAATATATTTCTACCAAGCATTTCGGAGAAGGCTTTTTTGTAATAGGACAAGATTGACCATAAGAGCACCACAATGTACACCAAAAGGAAACCTCTGAGTTCTAGTTTAATCTCTGGCAAGATTTTTAGTCAAAAATAGAAATGATCCTTTTATAAAGAAATTGGGCATAGACAAATTCCTGTTGAAATCTGATATTTTACCGAATTACAGACTTGTGTTTACATACATACCAGATAACCACATATTTCATTTAACTGCACAACACCGGATCAATCCATTTTTCCACTAAACTTATTTGTCACAAAGTAAGCAAATCTGCCTATTGGTTAAGTATATAAAGCTCTAAAGTGCATAAGAAAAACATAAGTGTACTTGCTTCAATTGTACAATCTGTGAGGTGCCAAAACAGCCTTGAACTGATTAGGTTCTAGAAATTTTAGGGCTTCTATTAAAGGTAATAAAGTACTCTGAGAAATAAGGTAAGAAGCCTTCGAGGTACATAAAGCTTAGCACAAGCTGTTCCTGTAGTTAATGAGCAACGCTTGCATTGAGTTTAGATAAGTGCATACTCGACAAGTGCATAGCCGTTTTTCAGTCCCATAAATCAATATGATAGGATGACTACAAGATTAAAATGTCCCTTTTAAAGTGAAGATTTAAAAAGCATACACAGAATTTCATTTCTCACTCAAATGGTCCAAGAGCACAGTCTTTCCCCTTTTTCTCCCACAGCCCTTCAATCCACTGATTTTCTCTTAAGTATTCTCCAACAGAAGAATAAAGACTAAAATTTAACAAGAATTGTGCCAACACACATAACAACTTGATTTTTACACCAGCATGCCCCTCTTTCTAAAAGGGCTCTCTCTAACCTCAACAGTTACCATCAACAAAAAGTTCCCTTATAGCCCAAGTCAGGGCTGTCCAACTGGTAAGCCTATGGGCCACACACAGTCCATAAAGGGTTAAGTTGCTCCCTGGGGCTCCTGTCCTACCCTTGCTCCTTGGGCACAATGGTAGAGGGGTGTGCAGTGTGGGAGGGGGAGGCACAGGAGCATTTGGGAACACACAAAATCATGTGCAGATAGTTACGAAATGGAGTTGAGCTCAGCCAAGGCATAAACAGATTTGTATTCTGAAACAAAAAGTGAAGGTGATGGTAGTAAAATTTTATTTTCAAAATGCAAAAAAGAAAGACCCTTCCTACTAGGAAGAATTCCTTGCTAGACTCTGGAGTGTGAGCATGACCTAGACCAGCAGCAATTTCAAAAAAGTAATCAAAACTGGTGAGTGACAAGATTACCTACAAGACCAAGAGAAGTAGCCAAATCAAGCTGACTGAAAGCAATGGAAGAACAAGGCATATCAGCAAAATTGTTCCCGAGGTGAGGGACTGGTGAGGTACAAAATGGCTAATCGTTTCCTTACCCCCAAAAATCACTGAAAATCTAAGGAGGCTACTAAAATAAAAGTCCAGGATCCTTTTAGGACTGGAAAAATGTTTTTTCATTTTTAAAGCAAAGACAACATCCAGCTAACATGTAAGTGACAAGACAGTCTGCTTTCTTATCCATGAAATAAGGTAAGCACCCATACATTTGAAATACTATGCAAACAACTCACACCATTTTAGTTTTTCATTGCAAACTCTTCATGCCTTACAATACTTACATTTTGTTTAATGAAGGAAATGAGATATTCATGGTGCACATACTGCATGGTGTCATAAACCTCAAAAAATTAAAATAAAACCTCTTTCTGATAATTACCTGCTAACCTCCAAAACTTCTAGGCCAAGGTTTTCAAAAACAGAACCTAATCTTAGGTTTCTACATCTTGATTTAGGGACTTCACACAATGAACTGACTGAGATTCTTTATAATGCTGTGAATATCACCATCATATGCTTTTACCAATTGACTTTTGGTCCATGAATGTTAAAGTCAATACTATAACTAACTTAGATACAAAACAGGTTGCAAAGAGAGAGGGCCACAACATTTAATATTTTACTATTTGATTTTTTTTAAGTAATTAGAACAAAATTGACCAAAATAGTTTCTCTATCCAAAGTGAAAAAGCAAAAAAAGAATAAGCACGAAAAGCATATTTGAAGTTAAATAGATACATATTTTTATAAGATTACATGCCATGAAAAAGGTCACAAGTGCCACTTCCAAACAACTGCAAAATATTACCAGAAGGTGCAGTAGTATAGAAATGTCCATCAAAAAACAATTACATTTCACTTATGAGTAATCATAGAGGAACTAGCTGCATTAGATAGTATTAAAAGACCTTTATCTCCTTAACAAAAATGTTTACTGTTACTTGCTTCATACAGCATGTCAGCTGTTCAGAATACTTATAAGCTCTCTCAAAGATGGGAATATGCAGCGTCATATGAACAAGTGTTTAGATGCATGTTCTCAAAAATATAACACTTGTATAAATGTTCAGAGATGCATCAGTCAATTAAGGTGAATCATGCAATGCCTCATTCTAACAGAAGTACTCCCATTCTAAAAGAGAAAGAGCATTTTACGTTACCTAGTTTTTATGTTAAATAATTGATAAAAGTAATACCAACAGAAGCATGATCATTCAATCACATGGAGACTATAAACCATTAAGATGCATTATATAGTACAGTGTGTATTTAACTCTAAAAGGAATTAAGTATGTGAGTAACTCCTCAGAGAGCCAACTAAAAGGTTCAGTGGTACATAATTCAACAGCTACAGCTCTAAAAAAGGAAAATACCCCAGTTTCAAGTTTAATATGGATGAAACCTCACTGTCTAGTTTTATTTTAAGTTTCATGTTTAAAATTAAGACGCACACACAAATTGAATTTTTATTCTGTATTGCAAATCACAAGAAATTTCATTGGGTACCAACAGAATATTTTCAAGGAGAGAACTCAAAAGAAAAAAGACACCTGTGATTAGTAAAGATAAAGCTCTTTTTTTTTTTTTTTTAATTGCCTTCTTTTAAAAGAAAAACAAACAAACTGGGTGATGCATTTTCTTACAAAATTGAAAAAACAAAAACCATTGTCCTTACCTGGATGGTTTTGGGAGCTCATTGCTAATAATGTCTAGTCCTTTTGAGAAGGGATTCAAAATGGATCAGTTTCCACTCCAGTAACAGCAGCCCTAAAGAGCTCCAATGCTCCACCAATACATAGAAATATACAGAGTGGGAGTTAAATCATAACCACCATATAAAATCCAGAGCAGAATGACATTCTGTGCTGTAAACAAAGTAATCCAATAGGATGGCAGAATATCTTCTAATGGCTTTCAGAACGTGAACCTGTAATTAGAAAACATGGCTGTATTAGAGAACTGCGTTTCTTACAGTTACTGCAGTTATACAACAAGCGGTCTGCTGTTTCTTAAAGAGAATTTTTAAATTATGATATCATGTAAGAGTAACTGACATGTTCTTGAAAAGCAAACTGAATTTTTTTGGTTGGGAAAAAAAGCCCTACAAAGACTGTGTGTAAAAACTTCAGGAAAAAAAAAACAAATAAATATAGTAATAGAAATCCTCTCACTAAACATTTGCACTTAAAAAACTTAGGGTTTTTTTTCTTTAATTAAGCTGGATCTTTCAACAGTACTATATAAAACCACTTAATTACCAATAGCTTCCATATTTTAACAGCCATATGTATGAGTAGTATCTGCTCTTCATCCATCTGTTCATTTGTCTTACCAGAAATCCAAAGAAAAAATTCTGAATGGCAGGACACCATGTTACATTCCAAGCTACGGGGAAAACAAGTCTTCAGACATTAAAAGAAAAATGCAACAACAGTTAGTATTCTCTATTGAGAAAAAAAGTAACACTGGTTTAAAAAAAAAAAAAAATCAGCTGTTTTTAATCTTCTGTTTAAGTTCAACCCCCCAAGAATGTAATTATATATGTTCCAGCATTAGGTCCAGTATAGTTTGAAGGACCATCTACAGTCATGCAACTTACAATACTTTCACAGGAAAATTCTGCAAGACATTTATTCCTTTTGAATTTCTGCAAGACATTTATTCTCTCTCAACTTCTTAGATCATTTCTGTTCAAGATTCGTATTAGTTATTTGTGCCACCAAAGCAGCATTCTTCATCTACTACACCTTCCAAGTATTTGTATTTTCCAGACAATCCTGGTCTTCACAAACAGTTTGTACTAGTATGACTATTTAGATTAGGGACATAATTTTCTTGCAGTATAGCATATACCAATATGAACAGCAGCATAGATGCTGTTATTCCTCTCCTCATAGAGGAATATGCAGTTTTTGTACCGATATAAACACCCACGCTACAACAGCTGAAACAGTATAAATTTTGTTGATATAAATTCGCAGTTTAAGTTATAGCCTTGTTGAATAGTAATTTTAGGCAATTTCTGGTCTTAACTCCTGGCCATTAACAACTTTTAAGTGGTTTAAAGCACTCATTATTCATCTACACCACTCCAGGGTAGGATTATCTCCATTTAATCTACCTAATTTTGCTCCTGTTCCATTAAGGTATGCCCACTTTCCGCAGCTACCCTGCCCAATTTGAAGTCCTCCAGCATCCCAGGATGCAATGGCCCCTCTCGACTCAGGTCCAGTTGGGCTTTCAGGGTGCAGCAGGATTGGGCACAGCACCTCCCCACTGGGCACATCAGGCAGAGCAAGTGCTGCAGCTCCAGAGCACCTGGTGGCTACAGTGCTTCCCACTACAACTTGGACTGACTCACTGCTCCCACCCACAGTAAAGCAGAGGGGAGAGGCAAGCTCTGGAGAAAAAAAGGATCAGACCTCTCCAGAGCTTGTCCCCTACCCCAAGCTGGGTACCACCTGAGCTCTGAAGGGCCTGATCCTTTTTTTCTCTGGAGCTCGAGCAGCAGCATAGGAAAAAAAGCATCAGACCCTTTGGAGCTCAAGCAGCAAGCCGGTCTGAGTAGCAACAGGAGACAACACAGGCACTGGAAATAGTGAGGAACTCAGCTTTCGGATTCATAGGAAGCTTTTACTACTTAAAAAAAATATATCATATTAGCTCTTACTTTCCCATGCTCTCCTTTTCAATGGGATTTCTCTCTTGAAAATCCCCACTTGGCTCCTACCCACCTCATTCTTTAAATGGACTTATCCTACATGCATTGAATAAATACAGTGAGCTGGAACTGCTTCTAGCCCTGCCCCTGCTCACCAAACTTTCAGTGGCAAGTCAGAACTATGCAGGTTAAGGATAGTCAGAGATGGTTTTTCACCCCAAGATGAAACTGCTCCACCAAGCTGAACAACACTAAGCTAATTAATGTGTGTGGCTTACAGAGTAAGGTATGATAAGGCCTTTAACACTTTAGTTCAGACCCATCCAGTTTGAGTGGGCAGGGGCTGCATGCCACATGGAGCCCCAAGGTAATTCCCCTACCAGCTGCACAGGCAACACATTATACAGGCGCCCCTACCATGTGGGGAGCATGGATAGATAGCACCACCCACCTCCCCAGAAGGCTCCCTGGGCCCCCACAGGCCATAATCCCCGCAATCCAGGGACGGGGCAGGAAAAGGAAACTGAACGAGGGAGCCTGATGAGCCAGGTGTTAGCCCCTCACAGGTCACATGCACCCTGCTGGCTGCCAGTTCATTCAATCCTTTGTCATACCTCAGTTCCTTGGACCATTGCTACTTTCTGATAAAGTCAACCAAAAATGAATACAGTGTATTGTACTCAGGGCTCATGGTAGAGGCGATATCTTCTATTAGACCAACAAGATTTTTACAAAAGCCTTTAATTGCAAGCTTTTGGGCACCCTTCATCAGGCATCAGAGAAAAGAGTGTAAAGTTCTCCTGGGTAGAAATGAAAATTCACATTTCATAGGATTTCACAGAAGAGTCAATAGATGGAAAGCTCCTCTGGGCAGACAGTTTAGAGTACTGCATGAAATTTCACCCTAAATTTTTTTATGATGGTCCATGGTTCATTCGTCTGAACTAAAGTATAACTTGATCTGAAAACAAAAAACTATTGTTTTCTTCTACTTACAATACAGTGCATCAGCAGATGCAGACTGAAAGAGTGGTCTTCCTTTGTTCCTGCATGACATTACACTTTCAATTTGCTGCACTTCACCTCTACCCCAAAGTCTCTTTCAGAATTAATTATCCAATTTCTCTCTCGTTTTGCATTTTCATGTCTTGAATTACATTTCCTCACATTTAAATCACAGCACGAAAGAGCTCCAAGCATACGATTGCTAATCCCTCCAATTTTCAGCCATCCCAACTCTTCATACCGCTGATCTCGGCAATATCATTTAAAATGAGAAAAAAACCCCCGAAAACCAAAAACCTAGACTGGGTCAATTTAAACCCAACATTAAAATTTTATAAATGTAAGATTTAACATAATGAAGATTTTTCCCCGCAATTATTCAATTTAAAACATTTATGTCAAGGGTTCTCAAACTCTGTAATACCATTTACTCACTCTTCCAAATAGTTCTCAGGATACAGAAGGGTTAAGCACAAACATACCAGTCCATACCTCCCATCAAAAACTCGGTCCCTAAACCTTATGTGCTACTGTTTACTTTCACCACTCCTCATCCAGTAGTTTCTAACACACATCAGGGATCTTTTCAAGATCTTACCTGCAGCAGTCCTCCAATTCAAAATGTATTTGTTTTTTTGACTGCAGCCCATGCCTTATCAAATCCATTTTTTTAGTAGCAAAACATCACCTGTATTATTGTCCCATATTATCAGGATGAAAATGTAAATCACGATTTTCCAATAAGATTTAAAAAGCACTGCGTTTTTATGTTGTTATCTTCTGGATCATAGCTACCCAACATCTCAGGAGCTGAAGGCCATACACTCCTGGGCTGCACATCCCACAGCAGCACCATGCTGGCCTCCCCATTTCACCATGACACCCAATGGTGTAGCTTCTGCTGCGCTGTGTTGTGCCATCCAGGGACTCCAGCCCCTCCAGTCCCTAGGAGGCAAGGGCAAGGGCAGGAAGCCGAAGCTGGAGGATAGGAGGGGGAGCTCACAGACCCTGTCTGGGAAGCAGTACAGGAACAGGAACTGTGAATTAACTCCAAACAGAGTGTTGTGGCCACTAGGTGGTCACACCTGCTTTAGGTGTTGCCAAAGCATTTCAATGCATTTTCTCTCCCTAGTAAAATAACAAAAGTCAAAAAAGGTCAAACATCCATTCTGAGTATAGATTACACTTAAGGGTAATGTAATTAAGGCTTAAAGTGCTGGATTTTTGGTTTCATAATCCTCCTCTCCTGTGTTGTGTGTGCATTTAAAGGGATCACAGTAAAAGGTTAACTGGTCTAATACCAAACTTCTCTGCCCAGCCATGTCACAGACATTATGGACCCAAAAGTGCTAGAATCATATTTTCCTCCACAATCCCCTGGTACCTTCCTTGTTTTCAAGCCTTTCTGAAATAAGAATGTATCACAGAACTAGACAAGTGTTTGCCTTAAGCCATTTCTAAGAGGATAGGCCCAATATAATTTTAGGTCGTATCACACCAACAAATGCACACCTTGTTCCTTAAAGTATATATTTCTCTAACAAGTTTAGATATGGGTCTCGTTCCAACAAGTAACTCAATATTCTCTATTTAATATCAGAAGCTAACGTTCCTGGACTAGAACCTTGAAGTTCAGTATACATTTTCTTGTCATCAGTGTCCCACAATCAAATTCCAATGACCACTAAGGAGTCCACCCAAGTTTATAAAAGGAATATTACATTTCTTTATCAAAGTAAGTATTTCAGGCTTCTGAGCTGGACTAGCAGCAAGCTGAAGTTACTAGCTCTGAGAAAATTAAGTCACCTGGAAGCACTGACATTGTTACAGCTATCCAATTCCTGTACACACATAGGCACATATACGCTCAACCCTGGTTCAAAAGGTTTTTACATACAGGCAGAAGAGGGGCCAAAAAGAGCTGTTATACTTGTCCACAATCCCCAAAAGTTCAAAGAGTTAGCTCCAGTTATATAAGAAAAGAGAATTAGGAAAGTATAAGAGGTTGTGAGGTCTCAGCTTCTCTTTGTTGTCCCCCTCAGACTGCTCCAGATGACCATGTGGAAAACAAAGTTTTCCTTAACTAAGATCTTCCTGAGGCTAATCAACCTAGGCCTTTCCCTGATGTTCCTGAAGCCTTCAGACTCAAAGTCAGAAAGGCGATGGATATACACCAGGAGCAGGCAACCCCTGGCATGGGTGCCAGAGTGTGACATTCGAATGTATTTTGCTTGGCAGGGAAGGAGCCAGGGCTGCACTGCCACAACAAGGATTGGGCCCCACCATCCACCTCTGGCATACCAACATCTTACAAGTTGAGGTCATGGGGGGTTTTTTGACACTCTGCCCAAAAATGCTGCTGACCCCTGATATACACTCTTCTATTCCCTATGGGCATAACTATTACAGCAGCAGCCTGTCCCAACTCGGAAGTTACCATTCCACAAGTACTGGTGAACAGGGCCTATTCCAAACCCACTCCCACACCATGAGAGAGTGCTTGAAAGTACCCAGCATAGCCACTCACAGGACCTCTGTTTCTTAAGGAGTGGCCTCAGGGATGACCCTGAAGCAGCCTCACTAGCAGACTTCTGATTTAAAGCATGCCCGTGGGGAGAAGGTGGACTTAGTGGCCACATCCACACAAATGAGAAATTTTATTTCCCTGGGTAGGGGAGGCTGAGGCCAGCAACTGTGCTGATCCCAGAAACCTTATGCGAGGTCCTGTGGGCCTCAGGGAGCTGCAGCTACAGCACACTTGCAGCTGGGAGCCTGGCTAGCACCTGAAGCAGAGCTCTAGCTGGCTAGGCTCTGGTTTTGGGTGGTGCACGCTGCTGCCAAATGCACCACCCCACTTTATTTTTTCTGGCATGGGTCTTTTTGAAGTACACAGGGCAAGCACTATCATAACAACAGTCAAAACACTGCAATAGTCCTCTCAGAGGTTCAAGTGATTCTTAGCTCAGAAGTTGGGTGGCCTTATTTTAAGTTCTCTCTCTCTCAACAGCTCTAGAATTAAGCTTCTGCCTGACCAAGTACCATTCAAATGGAATTGAATCAAATGCTGCTACCAGTAAAGGAGTATAAATTTAGGTGAAATTACCCATAGGGCAATTATTTGTGTTAGAACTTCCTGCTATGGAGAAGCATCTGGGAGTTCCAATTAATACAGTCAATCAATAATGCATTCCATACTAATGAACAAGTTGGGCATAGAAAGCAAGACCCATGTTAACAATTGGCCAGGGGGTAGTAAATAAGCACAAACTTCTGAAAATGTGATGATTAAAAGGACTGTTTAAATAGCTGTTTCTTAAAACATACAGATTTTATTTCCAGGCCTCCAGTGACTTTCCGCATCCTCATCTCCCTCTGCAAGAGAAATTCCAGGAAACCATTTAGTATTTTAACTATTTTGCACATGTTCCCAAGACCACTCTCTCTGGGTCAGTCATCCAGCTAGCAACTGATTGGTACAGGCTCACATATGAACTGGATAATGTTGTACGCAATGAAACAGTTTCTCCAAATATGTTTGCATACATTTTGCAGCCACTGAAAGCTGAAAAAGCTTTTTATTCCGCATAGCTGAGTTAATTCATTAGTATCCAAGAATCCTACTGTTTCAACATGTGAGTATGTTTTGACAATGTGAATGTTTCCCTTCCTCTTTTCTACCCACACTCCAGATGTGTCACTGCATTAGTTATAGCTACAGATTTGCACTAACCAATAGTTACAGCTATGACAGCCTTCTATTTACAAATCTGTTTTTCTGCATTTAATTTGCTAAAGAATTTCACCCAAGACAAAAAACCTTAACCTAAGGATAAAGCTTCAAGACTTTTTTAAACTAAAGTAAATCAGGTTACTTCTGGACACCAAGGTAGCAGTGACCTAATTTTACCTGCAGGACTGGTCATAGATATCCAAGCCAATGGCTACAGTGGACTTTAGCTGGGGCTCAACATGAACAACAGCATAACTAAGGGGCTGAGTGGCGGGGAGTGCCTACCACTCAGCAACTCAGGGCATTGCCTTTAGAGGGGGTGAGGGGACAGCTCTCAAAAAATAACTGCTGAAATGCAGCAGCTGGTGGTACCCCATGCACCAATACAGTCTGGGGTGCAAATCTGTCCTATTATACCTATGCATGCAAGGACCCTTTGAAAAAGGTCAACTAATACAGGACAAATACCTGCTTATTCAAGTATACTATATACTGTAACTATGTAGCATTGACCTTTTCTGGAACCAAATGCAGAGTTTGCTTTGCCTTCCTTAAGCCTTACATGACCTGCACGGTGTAAAACTACCTTTTTTGTGCGTATCCAGGATAATGAAAAATCAACTGCTGAGGTATGACTTGGCTCCACCTCCTACCCCTGCTGTGCTACTCTGAACAGCAAGCAGCTCAGGAACGCAACAGTGGCCATGGGCAGAGGGTGAAATACGACCTGACCAGCCACAGTAGGGTTGAGGGGGGAGCTGCTGCCAGGCAACTCCTGCCCCAGCACATGGGGCTCCAACTCCAGCTCCCAGCCACCTTCCACCCATTCAGCTGCTGGCAGCTGGCTGCTCATTGCACTGGGCAGGCAGAGTGGATGTAAGGCAGCTGGGGGCAGAGCTGGAGCCCCATGCACTGGGGCAGGAGTTGGCAACCCTCAGTACATGTGCCGAGTATGGCATGCGAGGCCATTTTCCTTGGCGCACCACCGCCAGCCTGGGCTCAAAGCAGCTGCTGCCAGCTGGCTCCCAGGAGCAGCATGTAGTCTTGGGGGGGCAGTGGGCACAGTGCCCCCCAGATCTGGGTGAGGGACAGGGCAGGGGCGCACTGCAGGCTTGTGATCTCGGCCCTGCTGCCCTCCCCTATGCCTTCTGGAGCTCAGCATGTGACCCAGAGTGGCAGTGCGCAGGTGGGCCGCACAGGGAAGCTGCCTCTTGCTGCAGCTGGGAGGCTGCAAGCCCTGCTACAAGCAGCCTGGGCACCATGGCTAGCAGCAGCTACCCCAGAGCCTGGGTCAGCTGCTGCCTCTCTGCCCCAGCCCCAACAGGCTCAGTGGCACCACCTACTGCCTTCCCGGAGCTGGGAGACACCAGCTGTTTGCAGCCTCCAGGCTGCAGCCATCCCAGGTTCTGGGTAGTTGCTAATAGCCAAGAGGCTGCAAACTGATGCTGCCCCAGCCACAGCTACCTCCCAGCTCCTGCACCCAGGAAGGCAGCAGGTGCCAGCAATGCTCCCCACTGTGCTGCCCTCCCTGCCACTTCTGCAAAGCAGCGTGTGGAACCCAGCACAGCAGGTGGCGCAGAAAGCTGCCTGCCACTCCAACCTCCCGGCTGCCCTGGCTGCACTTCCCCTGCAGGTGGGGGCAGCAGCGAGGGATACAACCTTGTGTGCTGTCCACGCTGCTCCTGTGCACACAGAGGAAGTGTGACCCGTGCAGTGCAGAGCTTACAGCAAGAGGCAGCTTCCCTGTGCGGCCCACCTGCGCACTGCCACTCTGGGTCACGCATGCTGAGCTCCAGAAGGCATAGGGGAGGGCAGCAGGGCCGAGATCATGAGCCTGCAGTGCGCCCCTGCCCTGTCCCTCGCCCAGATCTGGGGGGCACTGTGCCCACTGCCCCCCCAAGACTACATGCTGCTCCTGGGAGCCAGCCCCACCCCCTGCCCGAGCCTGCAGCAAGCAAGCAGCAGTGGGGGAGCCGGCTCCTGCTCCAGCAGCCACTGCCTTCTGTTGGGGGCTGGCAGGGAGCTGTGGACCTGGGTCCCTGTCCTCATGGCCCCAGCCGCCAGGGCTGGGGGGCTGTTCTGGGGGGACCCACACAAAAACACATACAACAAGATCAAAAGGGAGTAATCACAAGTTTTGTTTAATTTTTCACCAGGTTTACAAGTTTTAGAAAATCTGGTATTTACCGTAAAAAAAAGTCAACATCTATAATTATTAACTATACTAATATGTAGTGCATCCTGCCATGTACCACATGCCCATTTTGTTTTCCTGGCATGCCGGCACTCCGACACCTTCCAAGGTAGACACTGTAGGTTTTTTCAGCGCTTGGGCCAAAAAACGTTGCATACCCCTGCACTGGGGGGCAAGAACACCCAGCTGTGGCTTCCCCCCACCTGGCTAGGCAGGTGATGCCCAATATGTGTTC
Organism: Crocodylus siamensis; assembly: GCF_052110815.1. Classification (NCBI taxonomy): domain Eukaryota; kingdom Metazoa; phylum Chordata; order Crocodylia; family Crocodylidae; genus Crocodylus; species Crocodylus siamensis. The sequence goes on along the minus strand of NC_143398.1, from coordinate 175,435,901 downwards.
CCCACTGCCAGGAGCAGCTTCCCCACTGCCAGGAGCAGCACAGCAAGGGCAGGAGGAGGAGAAACTGCTAGAGATGGAGGGAGATGAGTAGTACCCAGGCAGCTGTTGCCACACCAGAAACAGCCCTGCCTGGAAGCTGTGTGCGCTGGCTAGGCCTGAGGCCAGAGCTGCTGCAGGTGGGAGCATAGTGCAGACTGTCCCAGGCACAGGTTGGCAAGGGTCAGCCCCATGCAGAGCACTGCAGGCCAGATGAGGGGGGCACAGACCACAAACTGCAAGCTCTCTCTCACATTTAAAAGAAAAAAAAGCTCCTACTTTTAGCCTAATTGTAAAAGAAAAAAAGTACAGGAAACCCTCACTATTTACAGAGTCGCGATTCGCGGCTTCAAGTATTTGCAGTACGCCACATTCTCTCCCCACGTGGCGTGATCACACTTTGTTGCTGTGCATACCCTTAACCATGGCACCTAAAAGAAAGGCAAATGATAGTGCAGCAAGTGGGCGAGAGACTAAGAGGGAAAAAAAAAGTGATGACTAAGCAAGAAAGTTGAATTACTAGATAAGCGTGCAAGTGGACTTAGTGCAGCCTCAGTAGGTAGAATGTATGGCATTAACAAGTCCACTGTGCAATATGTTTTTCTCTTTTTTCTTAATGTAAGGGACAGTGTTGCTGCAAGTGCTCCATCTAGTGCAAAAGTGTCATGTGTGAGTCATAATCCCATAAAGGAGAAAATGGAAAAAAGCGTCAAGCATTTGGATTGAGGATATGGCACAGAAACGAGGACCTGTGGATGGCCCTGCAATTTGCAAAAAGACTTTGAACTTATGGAAGTATTTTACACAAGCATCAGGTGGTGAGGGTGGTAGTGATGGCAGTGCAATCTCATTCACAGCAAGTAAGGGGTGATATAAGAAATGTAAAAAAAAAAAAAGGAGGCACAGCCTACATAACAAAGTTGATGGGGAGGAGCGGGGCGGGGGGGGGGGGGCGGAAATTGGCATCAGTAGACCATGAGGCAGTGTGGGATAGTTCCCCACAGTGTCTTAAAATCATCAAGGAAAAGGGTTAAAAGCCCAAACAAAAATTTTCAATGCAGAAAAAACTGCCTTGTTTTGGAAAAGGATGATGATGTCGACAAGAACATACCTTTCCAAGGAGAAGAAAGCTTCAGGCTTCAAGGTAGCCCAGGACAGGCTAACCCTTCTCCTCTGTGCTAATGCCGCAGGTGACTGCAGGGTGAAACCTATGTTGCTGTACTGTGCATTGAACCCCAGGGCATTAAAGGGCAAGAATAAGCACGGCTTGCTGGTTTTCTGGCAATCTAACAGGAGGGCCTGGGTCATGGCCGATTTATTTTTGGACTGGTTCCACAAGCGTCTCATCTGAGAAGTAGAAAAATACCTAGACTTCAAAGGGCTGCCCTTCAAAGTGCTACTCATCTTGGACAATGCGCCAGGACACCCACAAAGTCTGCAATTTGCCCACCCTGATGCGGAAGAGGTTTTCCTACCACCAAACACAACTTCCCTCATCCAACCTCTCGACCAGGGTGCAATTCCTACTTTCAAAGCTTATTACACCAGGTGCACCTTCGGTCAAATTCGTAATGTGCTGGAAGGTGATCAAACGCTTGATGTTAAGAAGTGCTGGAAGGACTACACCGTCATTAACTGAATCACTAACATAAAAGGAGTTGATTAATGAAATAAAGCCATCAACCATCAATGCCTATTGGAAGGAGTTGTGGAAAGAAGCAGTCAGCAATTTCACTGGTCTCCCACATCTGTTGGTGAGGAGATCAACAGGATTGTGCAAATGGCCTGTGACATTGGAGGGGAGGGTTTTGAGGATATGGAGTTATCAGAGGTTGAAGAACAGATTAAGTCACATACCGAGGAACTGACTGATGAGGACGTAGTAGAACTCATGACAAATAATAAAGATGAAGATGATGAAAATTAAAATGAAGAGACAGAAAGACTTAATTTAAATTTAGGAACACTACACTGGTCAAGCTCTTCAGATACAGCAAACAACTCACTGACAAAATGTTTGAACATGATCCCTCTATGGAATAGAGCCTTAAGCTTAAGAGGCAAATTGCGGCTGCAATGATGCCTTACCGAGAAATTTATAAGGACTTACAGAAAAAGGCTGAACAGCTTCCCATCACGACCGTCCTTTGCAAACCCTCCCCTGTGAAGCCCTATCAATATTTCTTTCCAAGTTTCAGTGTTACAGCCCAGGAGTCTACTAAATGTTCTTGTGGATATCCACAGGTATCAGAAATGGTTCTTACAAAAGTAACATTCAAATAATTAAGGAAGTATTGCTTTGGACTTATCTAAATTAAATATGTACCTGAATTAAACGCAGTAAAGCAAGATCACTTAAAGAGCATTCAAGTCCTTCCCTATGGTATGGGTGGATCTTAGTGTTGGCTGAGCTCTTGCTGTCATACCACAGTTATGTGATTTAAAACTTAAGAGAAATTATTTGCCGCAAAAGCAAACATAACATGTTCTACTGCATCAGTTTGACTTATCAGTACACACTGAAAAAAATATACCTTACAAATTGTTACCCTAACTATCCTATACTCAATTATCTAAATGCTATCTTCCTCAATCTTGCCATTTCTATATTCTTTACAAAATGGAAAGGTCTCTTGTACTGGCACAGATTCACATACAAAAACAATGCAAAACTAAACTATTCATATACAGCAGCCATCCATGAAGTGCCATGTAAGATTCAGTACTTTGAGAAATTAAATGCTGTATACTTGATTATTAAAGTGCTGACATTTCAATGCCAGCTATTATAGAACTATCCTCACATGAGAGCATGGACATTGTGTTGTTTTTTTTCCGCCCTGTCCTTAAAAATTAGTACGCAAACATATGGTGTAAAAAATTACTGCTTCCACTCATTCATTCTCAAATGAGAATTGCAAATCAAAATATGAAGCTTTAAGAAAGCTGCCCCAATTAGACTAATATTTTATTTCCCACAGCCAGGGTGTATGCATACAATAGTCTCCCCTGGATAATTAACATCTATACGTTTCTTAATTACATCACATACACATGATTTTAAAAACCTCATACCCAGTAGGAGGTTTTCGAGCAGTCTGGTTACTTGCCTTGTTACATAATGGACAACTGGGTATTTGTAGTGTAAGCAATAAAATACCTGCACTGCAACCATTCTCCAATTTATAACTAGTCAATTTTAGTTCTCCTTTGAGGTCCAAGAGTTTACAAATCAATGGTCAGCTACTTTATTAACTTCAAGTTAGATATGAAGCTGTTCACGGCCAATGAAACAATACTCCCATATCTCACACACCCCTGTATTTTGATTAGCCTAATAATAAAACCTAAACAACTCGTCAAGAAAATTGCTTGGTAGCAAGTGAGATTGAGTCTCTTTCATATCTTGAGATAGAATACAGAAGAGACCAGATGTAGCCAATAGTACCATTATAAAAAAGTGTATTTATCCAATGATAGCTTGGAAAAAACTAATGGAAAAAAATTTTAAAATTGACATATGACAAAAAACTGACATTCCTCTCATGTTAGACTATAAAACAAAGAGAATCATGAATTTGAAGCCACAGCTTTGGGAACATATTCAATGGGACAGACTTCCCAGAAAACTATTCACTGACACAGGGAATGGCTCAAACAAGTGAGCAAAAGGTAGTTTATTGTAACCCATAATAGCATTCAATACTGGAGAGTCTCTCTGAGCTCTGAAAGGACCCTTAGCCCTTATACTGGGCCACAAAAAAATACATGTAAAATTTAGCTGTTCTTTACCTCCACTATTACGTACATAAACAGTGGAGTGTAATATCTTGCACCAAAAGGTGCTGACAGCAGAACCAAACAAAACCTTAAAAACCCAGTGCTGGATATTAGTTTTCGTAACAGTTAATCAACAGGGACAACTGCGGTAGAAACATGAGATCTACAGCTTGCTATACAGGCAAGCAGCAAAAGCTTTGGGAAAAGGTGTTCAACAAGTGGACTTCATACCTACAAAGTATAATCCAAGTTACTTAAGACTTCAGTACTGTGTTGAAGGACTCCTTAGAAGTCTGAAAAATAACCACTTTGGATTTGGACTCCTATATGAAGTTCTACATATGAGTAGCCAGAACACCTGAGATTTTCCAGAAAAGAAGCACAATTCATTAAGCAGCTCCAATTCAGAAAAATTATTCCCCTGCCCTATGTCATATTTCTTCAGAATCAGATCCTTGGAAACAGAAGCTTCCCCACGAGCAAGACCTAGACAAGGAGGACTGAAGGAGCAGAGTGCTTAAAAACAAAAGCGGAAACATGCTCTCACAGAAATAACTATGTGGGAGAAAAGGGTACATCCCAGATATTAAAACAAGTAGATTTAGAAGAATTTTAAGACCCCTCTGAAATGCCGTGCCTTCAGGCATGCCAGATGTGTACAGCAGGAGATGCAATGCTTGGTATCGGACATATGATGCCTTGAATCCTCATCACACCTCTGCAGAGCTGCCTCCATCCCAATTTTGCAGTGTGCACCACACCTATAAGTTGGGCAACCCTGGTCTAGTCCAACCCCCTGCTCAAGGCATGATCATGCCCAGCTAAATCAGTCAGGTATCTGTCTAACCTACTCCAAGGATTGCAATTCCACCACCTTGGAATTGCTAGGTTTCTTGGTTCAGTGCTTAGTGAAAAAAGTTTTTTCTAACAACCAATCTGAATTTCCCTTGCTGCAATTTAAAATTATTGCTCTTTGTCCTCTCTTTTTGCTCCATTTGGCCATCATTTACTTTATCTAACTGCTGAAAGAAGTTCCCTGCACCCCTCCCAACTTGCAGCCGGCACAGGAGATCAACCAGAGAAATGGATGTGGCTGGGACATCCCTGAACCACAGCAATTCCCATTTACCACAATAGAGCTTGAAAACTAGCATAGTCAAGCAACCCTTAGGCTTGGTCCAGGAGGCTCATGGTCAGAAGACAATGCAGTTTCTGTCCAGCGACACCCTAATCTGCGTTAAAGATTCACCGGGAGCATCTACACATGCGCTTTACTGCAGAATTGATTAAATTATCTCTGTAGTAAAGCATCACCATCAGCATGTGCAGCACTATTAGGCCAGAGTAAATTAACTAACTGTGCCTTAGAATTGTACTGCCCAACAACTACTATCCTACAACAGAGTTATTTACCCTGCTGCAACACATGTAGACGATGACCAGGGCTGACAGGGGCATAAGGGTGCTATTGTGTAAGGGCTGCCTGCCAGCTAGCCCTGGACAAACACCCTCACACCCCAGCCAGCCCCGCTACCTCACCAAGCCAGGACAGAGCAGCTCCAGGCTGGCAGGCTGATGCCAAGTCCCTTGCCAGCCAGGGCTGTGCCACTCTGGCTCAGCATACTGCAATCCTGGGAGCAATAAACTCCAGTGCAAACTGCACCAGAGTTTCAGGCACGCTAATTTCACGTCTAGATGCACCCACTGACTGCTAAATTAAGACCTTTCAATTGCTTTTTACAAATTAAGAATCATGTTAGAATTCAAATCTCCAAGCAGCTTTTCACTATGTATTAAGTTCCTGTAGTACTTAGTTCCCTGTTAGTGGTTATGATCTGGACTAGTGCCTAGACCCTCAAAAATAAAAAAGTATTTAAGTATTGCAGCGCAAGTTTGATTAACTTTATGCCCACATTACTAGCACACCCCTTGATTCTTGACTAACCCTAGTTATGTTCATCCTTTTCTTGCACTAAACATTATGAACAGAAGGAAGAATGAAGGGAAGATATTTCTTTATGCACCAAGAACACACCTTTCCTGCTATACATCAGCTTTTATTGCCCACATCTGAGCTTCTTGTTCTTTTAATATACTCATCAATAAAAACAACTTATTACATTGTGTGTATTCACTCATTCATTACTTCATTAACCTGGAAGTAAAATACTGATTTTACAGAATGCTGCATTGTTTGCCATTTTAAGACTTAATTTTTTTTTAAAGCACAATCTACTTGATTATCTGGTTATGACCATAAACTGCATCCAACTGGAGGGCTGGTGGCAACATGGTGGGGCTATTCACGGCAGGGCAGCTCCTATAAGATACCACAAGGTTGCAACTTCCAGAGTAAGGCTAGTATAGGTTCCCTCAAAATTCCAGGCCCCACTGCCTTGTGCACACTCTTTAGTTGGAGAAAGGCTAAGGGACATCACCCTGACAGAAAACATGCCTTCTCTGAAGTATTAGGCAGTCACCAGCAGATCTAATCTCTTGCTCTCTGGCAGAAGCTACAACCATCAAGGCACTGAATGTCTGAACCTGGTCTAGTCTTCAGACTCTGTCTTGATGGTCTAAAGTGGGGAAGGTAGGTCTAGGGTAGCCTCCACTCCTGCATATTCTTGCCTAGGCGTACAAACTGAATGTCTTGGTGCGATGGTCGCATACACCTCTTGCACTACACTATGGTCCAATGGACGCCAAGCCAATAATGCAAAATTTTTTTCTACATGAAAAAGTCTTCATGGAACTACAGTTTTCATTCTTCTGTTTTGCAGTTTTCCCCTAAATATTACTCTTTCAATTGCTTATTTTACATATAAGCACCAAGAACATCAATATGCATATTCCTCAGTAGTCCGTATATGGTTCAAGATTGTCACTGAATATCTGTTAAGAGTCCAGATGGCATCATGCTGCTAAATTCTTAGCCTCTTATTCCTCTGGAAAGAGATGCTTACAGGAATTAAAGGCAAGTTGCACCCATTACAGAACCTTTTTAAAATCTAGAGGGTGCATCCAGACAAGCACGCATGTGCCTCTTGCCCCATCTCAAACCACTTTGAGTTGGGGAAAGAGGCATGTGCGGAAACAAAAAAATGTTCCCTGCACTGCAAACTGAAAACCGCTCCACAGAAGAGCAGAGCAAGGAATGATCCCAGACCATGCTAGGGAGTCAGCCCTCCAAAGGAGACGCTCTGCCTCCGGCACTGTCCGGGGCGGGGGGGGGGGGCGGGCGGTGTTCATGGGTGAAGGGTGGCAAGCGGATGTGGTGGGTATGGACATGGCCCAGCCCCATGTGGCTCGCTAGTCCGGCTTTGCACCAGAGCGAATCACAGGGCTCCAGGAGGCATGCACAGGACCCATGTGTCCCACACAGGGCTGGCCCAGGTCCCGCTGTGCACCACCCCCACCACAGGCACAGGGGTGCAGAGGCAGGACCTGGCACAGTGCGCAGGGACTGCACACCCATGCCCAGCTGGGTCCTGCCAGCCCTGGGGCCCCCTCTGCCATGCAGCTGGGCCCTTGGTGGCAGGACCTGGCACAGCACATGGGGACCACATGCTGGGCCCAGCTGGGTCCTTCTGCCCTTGGGGCCCCAGGCAGCAGGAACAGCCCCAGGGCCAGCAGGACCCATCTGGCTGCAGCGTGTGGTCCCCACGTGCCAGGTCCTGCTGCCATGGACCCAGCCCGGTCGGGCAGTAGGAACAGCCCCAGGGCCAGAAGGATCAGTCTGGGCACAGCATGCAGTCCCCGCATGCCGCACCGGGTCCTGCTGCCATGGGAATGGCCTGGCCAGGCCAGGCAGCAGAGGGGCCCCAAGGGCAGAAGGACACGGCATGCAGTCCCTGTGTGCAGCACCAGGTCCTGCCACCATGGTCCAGCCCGGCCGGACAGCAGAGAGACCCCAAGGGCAGCAGGATCCAGTTGGACCCTACACACAATCCCCACGTACTGCGCCAGGTCCTGCTGCCATGGCTCAGAGAGCCCCACTCCTACTGCTGCCGCTAAAAGTAAGGTATGGGCCCATGGCAGGATAAGAGCTGTGGAAGCCAGGAGCCCCCACTCCTGAGCACCCCACACATACCCACCCACCTTCCCCCACACCCATCCTGCAAATACCACATCCCCTCTTATCACACACCCATCATGTACAAAGAAAACCAGAAGTATACAAACACATATAGGTATTTAGAATTTATTTTATCATGACGTTAAAGATACCAGTATGCTTCCACATTGCTTTAACATTGTAAATATACCAATAATGTATTGCCCAACTGATCACCGTCTCGCTCTCTAGGCGGGGGGGGGGGGGGGGGGTGTGTGTCTTTTAATTGTGGGAAAAACATGGATTTTGGGGGATTTTTAAAAGTGGATTTGGGATGCTGCTGCAGCGGTCCAGTTGGCACAAGGGGTAGTGTCCCCAGGTACCAAGTGGCCGGGTCCCAGAAGCTCCTGAGAGCAAGTAGCCCTGACATGCTTGCCAGGGCAGCTTTTTATATTACTGGGGACAGCACAGGTGCTGGCCCCAGGCTCTAATTCCCCCTGGCTGTAGATCCAGGCAAAGCCAGGCAGTTATTTTGCCTCAAGTGGCACAATTTGCTCCACAACAAAGTGCATGTCTGAACATGTGCACCAAGGCAAAAAGCTTAAATTTGCACAGCTTCTATTTGAGCTGCTGCAAGCACATGTGGATGCACCCAGACTGTTTTAATTAAAGTGGGTTTTTCAGCATCCTGATCATCTAGTGAAGAAACATAATCGTTCTTGCACTGGAAGGTCAGTTACAAATATTCTAAGCCATTTTAAACTTAGGATTCGAATAACTGCAGCTATCTAAAAGCAACAAACTAAAACCAGGCAAGATTCTTTACATTCATGCAAGCTTTCCCTTCAGCTCTGCTAATCCTTCCCAAGCATTCTAGTACCAGTGCCTTACCCTCCACCCAAAATCCTCCCCCTCCATTCCAGACAGCAAGAATCCTGAACACATGGGCCTGCTGGGCAAGGGTCTGGGCCTTGCTCGTTTTTAATTTGGGAAGCAGGCAGCATTAACTAAATTGATCTGAGTGCACTCGAAGACGCATTAACTGGTGAGGGAGGAGGGGGAAAGAAAGGGGCATCAAAGTTTAGTCAGCGCATCCAAGCCCAAAGAGAGAAAAAAAGTCTACACAATGAGCAGGAAAGGACATTATTTCGCAGAGATCTAACTGGCCAGGACCACACCCTGCACATAGTTCTGGGGCAGAAGTCAGATATTCGCTACTGGGACACATATCATGTGTTGCTGCCAAAAAAGAGATGACACCACCCCTGTTGCTCCTACACCATGCACTACACCACTATTGCTGCTCTGCCCTCCACCTTGCCAGAGCCAAAACCGCTCCACAGAAAATGCGAAGTGAAGCAAGGCAGTAGATGGGCAAAGGGAAGTTAAGACACTCCCTACCTCCACCTCTATTCCAGTACCTCCACCTCAAAAGACACTGTTTGGGGGCTTGTGCCCTGCTCACCCATCCATTGTTCCATTACTCTTGAGAACAGCCTCATATTTTGGTTTGCGGAAAAAGGCTTAGATCCTACATTAGTAAATACTGAATAAGCAAGTCAAACCTCGATTAAATGATTTGAGTATTTAGAGCAAGTTAGTAAAAATTTCAGGAAACTATTTTCATTGGAGGCATAAGCATTTGCTGTTTTCTGTCTTAGACTTCTTCTACCAAACAACTTGCCAAAAGACTCTATTCCTATGCATACTCTGACTGATGGAGCTGTCAGAGTACGGACAACAGTGGACAAAATGTTAACTGAATCTTCTAGCAGATCTGGACACCAGTGGCTACAGCATAAGCAACAACCTTGCCCCTAAATATAACTTCCAGAGGCCCTCCCACCCCCCTGGGCACAGCATGGCAGTGGGGGGGCAGCAGGGATCACCCACCCCCCTCTCCCCTCCGCTTGGCACGTACATGGCAACTGCCCCATGGTGCAGGTGCAATGCAGCTCGGCAGGGCACTGTGTGCTGCCTGGGAGCTGGGGCGGCTTTTACTTGGTCTACCTATTCGATTCAGATTTGGAGATTTGGTCCCCGAATTGAGCCGAATCTCCTCCAAAAAAAATATCGAATCACCTACCAAAGCTTTGCAAAGTCGTACTGAAAACCTGTTTCTGTACCACCATATACTATATGTAGTTGGGATGAAGTCAGACAAACTTTTTAAACGCAAGACAGTCAAGCTTGCATTTGAAAGTTTGTCTAACTTTATCCCAACTATACAGTCAGTCCAATACAAGATATCACCCTAAGAAATCCTTCTCTCGCATATATATGAATTTTTATTTTCTACCCTCTGAGGATTCAGTGCAAATTCAGTGTCACTGCATGTGGGTGGAAGTTAAAGATTAAAGGAGCACAGAGCTTCTTAGTAGAGAACCTATAGCATTCCTTCCTCCCAAAATTTGAATCAACAAACATCTGGATTTCTATTTTATACTTTCATCCTCTCCACCATCATCTTGCTGTTGCTTAGCTCATCTTCTGCATCTTGATTTTGCTACTGCAACACAGTGGACACATCTACATGCATACTTTACTACAGAGTTGACTTATTAGCTCCGCAGTGAAGTGTCACCATCTGCATGTGCATCCCTATTAAGGTACAGTAAATTAAACCCCACTGTGGGATAGTACTGCTCAGGACAAGTACTATTGTACGGTGGAGTTAATTAGTGCACTGAAACATACGTAGACAGTGACCAGAGCTACCCAGGATGCCTGCTGGCTAGCCCTGCCCTGTAGCACCCTCATGCCCCAGCCAGTCCCTCCACAGCACAGAGCCAGGGTGGAGCAGCTCCAAGCTGGCAGGCTGACCCTCATTCCCCTGGGACCCTCTGCCAGCTGGAGTTGCACCACCCCACTTCAATGTGCTGCAGTCCTGGACACCGTGCCTGGGAGCAATAAACTCTGGCATGAACTCCACCAAGTTTAACTCTTCAGAGCAAGATGCAACTGGGCCCCAATCCTGACTAAAATTCAAAACTTTACCCTAGTTAAAACATTTCTATTTGTTTCAGGTGTTTACTTTTTTCTGCAACAGCTTCTAAAACTGCTCGACTTCAATAGGCAATTACAGTTTTATGACAAGCTAGGGCTTCCTTCTATAAAAATGGATTTTACAATAGGGCATCCCCTTAGCTAAAAATAAACAAACAGCACACAAACATAGATTTTTAATCCAGTTGATTTAAAAACTGATATTCAGCAGCATCTGTTATATGATCTTACAGGAGGTAGCAATGAACAAAATTACAGTTTCCTTTCCTGGCCAAAACAGCCAAATGTAATGCAATATGCAACTATCCTTAATACATGCATCTTTTCCTCTCTTGACATCAAAGCATGAAAATGCATCTGATGCACTTCAATGTCAACATCAAAATGGAAGAGTAGTAGAAAGCAAAGAAGTCACATGGATGGAGTTAAAGTACCTAAAATGGATATTAAAAAGGTAGTTAACAGTGATTAAGCCTAAAATTATAAACAGTGGCTAGACTATAGTTTTCTACAATATGCAATGCTATTTTTACTTTTTATATAAACCTTCTTTTCCAATCAGTTTTTCATGACTGGAGTATCATTTTTACTAAATCAAGAGTTTACTTAACCTGGACTTCTGTTTTCCATCTGTTTGTAAAACAAATACAGCACAACATAGTGCAAGATTCCCACAGCACATTACTAACTCAAGTGTGACATGGACTTCATTTCACTATTACATTTCTACTGGGAGAAAACTGTCACTCTCCAGTAGCAACTATAAGAGTACATGGATACAAGCCCCTTCTGGGAGAAAGATCTTCCAAGTTTCTCTCACAAGAATGAACCGTTGTACACTGCCCTCCCAGTCTGGCCTAAGAACAGAGCAATGCTCCTCACCTCTTCCCCAGACCAGACTGCATGATCTGAGGAAAAGGCTGGGAACTTTGGCCTGCTGATCCCTTCCCAGGGGTTGCAGGCACCAGCTTTAAACATGCCGAGGTGGTAGGGAGCTCCCTGCCATCATACTGCACGTTAAGAACCCCACACCTGTAGCCTTGATATTTTACCTGGTTGCAGAGGAGCAGCAAACTCTTCCAGCTGGGTCCTCAAACCCACAGTCCCTGGTCTGGGAGGTGAGCAGCAGTGCTTTGCCCCACTACTCCCTCCCAGCCCTGGGGGGATTGAATTTCTCACAGAAGTTTCCACCAGTAGAATTGAGTGCCTGTTCAAGGCCCTGCATTACATGTATTCTTTTCAATTGCAGGCCTGCTTGCAAAAGCTTCTACTTGCAACACATAGCGTACAGTAAGAATCTAAGACAACTAATTGGTAGAAAACATGCAACCCTTAGAAACTGAACCAAGAGCACTTTTTCCATCTGCATGTCAGTTTACTGAAAACATCTCTAGTGTACACATTCTAGTTTTCTTTGGATATTTTGCTCCTTTGACTATCTCACACTAATGATTTCAGGTGATAAAGAGACAGAAGGAAGAGCATGGATCTTACATTTCACAGCTATTAACTACTACAGTTAACATTACACAGAGCTACAAGACAGGAAACCCTTTGCTTTTATGACCCAATATCTACATTCTATTGAAATGGGGGGAAGGGACAACACACTCTAAGTTCCACCCTCCACCTCCATCCAAGGTAATCTGGATACATTTTGCTGTCACCATGAACACAGTATAATTAAAGCATAAGGCAATGATGGAGAACATGGCAGAGAAATCAAGATTAACATCCCCAATTATACTAGTAGAGTTTTTTCTGCAATTCAACGAAAATGTGTAGCTAGGAATGCTACACTACAAAAGACTAGCCACTCCTTGGGACTGCATTTTAGTATTCACTGAAAATGAAGTTTCTTTTTCTGCAATACCCTTATGCAGTCACCACAACACAAATATGCTTCTTTGTTATCACTTGACCCAGCTGCATGCAATGCAAGCTCAGGCTAGAGAGATGTAGCTTCTAAAGAAAATTAAGATTCTGACACAAAATGGAAATCAGATTAAAAGTGAAGAGGGGCAGAGGTAATGTCCTTGGTATATGTGTGCATGAAAGCTAGTAAATAAAAAGGGCATCACTTGCCTCCCAACCTGCATAAAGTCAAAATGTATACAAACAGTCATTTTTAGTGGTTTGAAAATTACATCTTTTTCCAGCAAGTTATACAACTGCATGGAATTAAATCTATCTTGGTCAAAGTGTCATATTTACTTCTCACTAAAAGGAAACACTAAGTAAATAGATCTATTCACTAAAAAGATTTGCTTCCATTACAGTACAGTCAAGAATTGATGAAATTCTGTGAAATTTTTATTTCTTATTTACTAGTACTATGCATCTACAACCAGTTAAAACAAATGTATGCAATCTACGAGCTCCCCTTTACTCCTCCCTATCTCAGTACTGGTTACCGTACCAACACATACAAACAGTACTTCACTTTACAAGGTACAATTTTCACCCAAATAATGATTATGATAATGCTCCCCTTAATACTGAACTTCCCCATTCAGGTAAAATCATAATCCTGAGTTTTGTACCCAGCATAATAGAAGAAATGGAAGTTATTAATACTGCATCTATTTAGTCACCCAAGTACTGCAGTTCTCATAACAGTAACAATGCTTCATTTTTAATTTGGCAATACCCTAAGCATTTACTTTGCATAAAACTAGTGCATCATTAGACAGCCATATTTTTAAACAGATGAATAGCAGCAGCAGACAATGGGGCCTTGCAGGGTCACTTTCCTACTGAAGAAAATCAGCTTTGTGGAATCTGACCATTTTTGTACTGTAACTTTATTTTCCACTGTGGACACCAGTCTCCAAACAGAGTTGGTCTGACAAAATACAGACAAGCTCATCTTTTAGAAGTCTCCGCACAAACAACAGCACCTGCTTCCCTGGAAGCAATTACACTGAGAACTGACTCAAGAGAGAGTGATTAAGGCAAAAAGCTTTCCCCAAACAACTTGAACCACAACAAAACAAGATAGCATTTTTTCAAAACTCTCTCTGCTGCCCAGAATAAGGACCTGTAGGACTATGCAGCAGCACCATCTGGTGATTCCAGCCATGGCAAGTGATTGGGGGGGGGGAATTTAAATCAATGCTGATCTTTAGGCAGTTAAAGACCTTAACATAGTCAAGTCCACAACATCCTGCAGCAGGGGGCCATGTTAGTGGATCTTAGCGCCAAGTGCTTCCAATCAGACCCAGGCCACCACCAGAGCGAGAGCCACAGAGCCACTGCTACCCCTTCCCAACACCACCCCCCCCACCACCAGCAATGCCACCACACCATGAAAGCCCCACAAATCCAGTCCATGGGCCATAGGTTGCCACCCCCTTCCCTAAAGTTCTCTTGCCTTATCTCCTTTGTACAGCAGAAGGGGACTGCATTGCTCTTATGATATTTCACAAGAAAAATAATTCTAAAGAAGTCTAACCAGAACTAAATCCGCTACATAATCATTTGAAAATTGCATAAGAAATGAAGCAGAATCATCACTGAGCCTTCAATGTCAGCAGCACCTTCCTCTTTCTTGAGAGTTATTCAGTTATAAGAGCAGTGTGATAGTACATAGGCCATACTCTTGTTTCAAAGCAATAGAGAAATATCTAGATACATTACTTAATGACTCTAGAGATAAAGACTCTAAAGTCCCCAACAAGTAATACCAAGGGGTACTATTAATATGGCACAAGCAATGTTAAAAGATGTTTCCACAGCGATCAAGTAACTCTTACTGTTAAATTAAGACACTGGGCTTCTCCTTAGATTTTAGGAAAGGGTGATATTAAGACAAATTCCATGAGTACCAGAAGTAAACTATTTATACAAATGTAATCCTACTTTAAACACATTGTAAATGTGTGAGTTGATATTAAAATAAAGTGCATTTTTCAGACAAAGCAACATCTAGTGATATAAAACAAGGGGTCTCCCACCTTCAGACAGCTGTGTGGAGAGGTCATTTAAAACAGAAAACAAACGGAAATAGCAGAGGTCCAAGATTAGAATCTATTTACATTTTACTCAAACAGAACCTTTGAAACAAGTGGTTGGGCAAGTTAAACAGAGGGTCAAGCTCTAGAACTAAATTTTGGATACAATCAGATCCACCCTGCATAATTAATATGGAAGCTAGCCTTATGACTGAAAGCACCTATCAGCATTTTTCAATGACTTTACCCAATGCCCCTGTAGAGTCCCTGTTCCCAAACCTGAAGTCACATGCCCCATAGACATTCATACATAGAAATAAGGTCACAAGATAACTGAAGTCGGGCGAGAAGCCCCAATGTGACCTTACTGCCCTCCAAAAAATTGGCAGCCACTGACAAGCTAAGCAAAAGTCACCAAAGCAGTCCATTTCCCAGTAGACATGTAAGGCACATCATTAATACCACTTGCTTGACTGACTTAGATGAAGGGCCAAAATGCTAGTTGCCCTTTCCTCTACGGGGGAATTGTCCACAGGTAAGAGCAAAAAACCTTGACAGGGGAACGTGATGAAGTTTATGGCACAGCAAGCTTGGCTTTGTTTGTTTTGTCAACAACTAGCTTACTTCAGTCAAGAACTGTGTCTGGTGCCCTTCACAAAGCAAGAAAATGCATGCAAAAAACTTTGAAGACCAACAAAAAACCCCAAAACAAAACAAAAAACTAGTTTTATAGTGGAAAAAAAAAAAACCCACATCTCAAAGTTTAGTGCCTTTCACATTACCAAAACTGTCACCTGCTGAAGAGAGATTTAAGGCGATCGGGTTTGCTCAGATATGAGCTTTACTCAAAAGTGAAGATTCAGAAGGCAGACAAGGTTCTTTGGGTAAAATCTGATATCATATTAGATCATCTCAAATAGTTGGAAACATTCTTTTTTGCAAGCTTTCAGGTACAAATACCCTTTGTCAGGCTGAGGAAGCATCTGCAGTTGGCATGTGCTCTTCCTAGAGGGAATGGCAAAGGGTATTTATACCTGAAAGTTTACAAAGAAGAGTTTTTCCAATTATCTGCGGTGGTCTAATAAAAGACAATCAGATTTACCAAAAGAACCTTGTCTGCTTATGCCCTTAGACCAAGATGGCTATAAACTATATCCCTGTAAGATTCAGAACGTGTTCCTGGGAGGAAAAAATGTTTTTTCCACATTTCTCCACAGCTTCAGTTAACAGGACAGAAAGCCTTTTTTTTTTTTTTTTTCTTTTAAATGAATTAAACATTGCCGATCAGAGAATGGATAACAAACAGGAGGGATAAGCTCTAAAAAGGAGGCTTGCTGTGATGGACCATTTCATGGATAAAAAAAAGACAATAAAGAGCATTACTGAAAGACTCCGAAAAGGAACCTCACACAAAGAACTGAAAGAAGCAAATAGGTGCAAGACTCTTTACTTGGGAGAATTAAGTGGCTTTATTATCTGTTTCCATTACTACCACTTTGAAATTACTAGATGTTGATTTGCATCTGAGAACTGACTGCTGGAAAACACAATTCAAAGTGGCATGGTTTGCGAACTCACTTCTCAGTCAGTAACACACTGGTACCATTTCCTAGATTTGCTGGAATTCCACACCTACATACTTGTTAGCTAGTTACAGCATAAGCTCAGAAAATTACAGTTATCTGCATTTAGAGACTGTTTGATAATCTTGGCTTTCTATGCCCGTATTAAGAACAAAACTCGGAGCTATACATCAGGTCCCTGGAATTTAAATATACTATTAACACTGTAAATAAAAGGAAACAAATTCCTTAAGGAAAACCTTTAAGCATGCCAGATCCGTTCCCAGTAGTAACTGCTCTGCTTTGACAAGAGATAAATATTTACAGTCTAGAACAGAGAACACCTTGTGTTGCAATACTAGGAATGCAAGCCTCATCAGTCCTTAATATACTTAAAAGAGCTGGGATTTTTAAGGGTTTGAGTATCTGGAAGTGCATACATTAGACATTTTCCATTTATAGCACTAAAAAGAATAATTGAAGGTAATTATGTAGGGAATTTGTCAAACGTACTGATAATTTGGAACAGATTTTCATGAAAGAAGACCTCATCATTCACAGGATATAGACAATCACTTATGACAAATACATATTCATGGCAATGATTTTGAGTTTCGTTTATGCCCTCACTCATCCCTATTTAAAGCAGCCCCTCAGTTTTAAAATCATAACACTCTGAAGTGCAAGCAAATCTAATACCCCACTTCAAAATTCATCTGATGGTGGTTTCTTCCTTCCTCAAACTTAAATCTGTTGGTTTTGGGCCAGTTACTCACTTGGAATCCTTTTAGTTGCAGGGCAAACAGCGTGTTAGTCCAACCAGAACAAAAAGATGTCGAGAGCATCCTTCATGACAATGCTAGGAGTGGTCCAAGAACTGAAAGCATAGTATAACTGGCCTACCACCCGACAGGAAAATTCCTTACTCACACATCAGATCATCTTGTGTGAGCATGTATTACTAGGCACGTCACACACAATTAGTAGGGACCTACCTAAATCACAGTGGAAGAGCCCTGCACAGTGGCTCTTTTAAATCTTGTTCTTCCTGCCACGCACGCCCTTCCCCACCACTGACCGGCTGAGAGGCCCTGGCAAAAAACGTGGCATATTTAAAGCTACGGTTTTTGCCTTCCACCTGATGAGGAGCAAGCAGCAGGGCTGCCAGGGTCCCTTAGCCAATCAGCAGTGAGGGGAGGAAGGACGTACAGCAGAGAACAAGATTAAAGGAGCCACTAAGCAGTGCACTTCCGCCACAATTTAGGTAGGTCCCTAACTATTAGTATGTGTCTTCACATACAAGTACAAAGCATACATGGACCTGGATTTCAAATGTTATCGACTACTAAGGAGACAGTACGGTCTAGTAGTTATAGCATGAGATTGGGTACTGAAATCTCTGGACTCTACACCAAACTGTACTCAGCTCAGCTTCCTGTGTTCTTGTTCATTTAGCAATATGCCTGCCTATGACTCATGGTATGTTTATAAAAAGCCATCACATATGAAGATTTTTGTTTTTTCACTCCCCCCGCTAAAAATTTCTTTACATCTTTCAGTGTCCTACTCAGCACAATTAAGCTAGTCATTATTACAACTGATTCAACTATGGTTACTCTTTGAACTGAGCACTCTGGTTTGCCTACTGTATCAGGAAAATTCATTTTTATTCTCCCGGGGGGGTTTTGGTGCATTTTGTCTTGCATTTAGTTCTACCTTTATAAGACACAATTAATGTGCCAGTCAGATTCAGATTTGAAAAAGTTAATACTCTGAGATTTTTAAGTAAGATTTCTAAAGACCAACAATGGTCATTTAGTCTTAAATACAGAGGTCATGAAAAGAAGCCCTATTTAGTCCTCCAGTACCACTGTCTGCTGTTGAATCAAGCCAGTAGAAAGATTCCTAATGGAACTAGAAAATATCTATACCCAAGCCACTCATATCTGTAGCAAATATTAAATTATGCTTTGTTTTGTATGCATGTGGGCTTGTTTTAATGATTGTTTTTGTGGGAAAACACACCTCACTATGCTTAAGAAGTGCTACTGAACATATAGATAGCAAATTCACCAGGCTATCACGATTGCCTTTCATATGTTTAAGTTTATAACTTCAGTCACAAGGTAATAAAGTATTGGCCATTATGGTAAACATGAACTGCAAGATAACTTTGCATAGTAACTAAAGAACAAAGAAATGTTCCCTAACATTAGCAGCTGTTTCTAATATTAATATTGTACACAAAAAACTCAATTCTATTTGCAGAAAGTGATAGTGTGCATACATGTTTAAGAAAGCTGTCAAATACGAGGCCATCTGCCTTTCAAGATATATTGCTACTGATACCAATGCTATTCATTGTCCTGTATCAATGCTGTTGCTAGCAATGTTCAAGAGGCAAGACTTTTTTGTAATATCTTTTATTGGATATAGGGGGCAAGCTGGGCTACAACACTTTAACCTACAGTATGGTTGATAGCGTTATATTCTCTGTCCTGTATCCATGCAGCAATACAAAGTTTTTCTTCAACTTTTCCTCCAAGGACCCAGAAATATCTAGCTTTTACTCTCGGGAATGGCAAGCTTGATCATTTTTTAATCACTGTACAGGCTAACACAGTCTTTTACTTCCACAAGTTTGAAGACAACAATTCTTAGCTTTTTCCTAGGTTCAGAAAAAAAGAGATCCTCTTCTCAAACACTAAGAAAGGAGTTCTCAATCCCCCGGCCATGGCAGGTCAGTTGCCGGTCTGCAGTACAGTCAGCTACCAGACCAGAAGTAGCCACAGACCAGCAAGCCATGGCTTCTGGAGGGCTTACGGCAGCACAGGGTCTGGCCCACCCCCTCGCCCAGGGTGGAGGGTTATCCTTACCCATCTGCTGACTGGAAATCAGTCACAGTCGGCTGTGACTGCTGGGCCATGGCATAAAAACTTTGGGAACCCCTGCACTAAGAGATTCTAAGCAGTGAAGTTTTAACTCCATGACATAATTCTTCACTCTAAAGATATTGGGAGCAAACTGAAGTAAAAATTGTACCTAAAGTGGAAAGGAATTAAATTCTGTAACATTAAGAAAAAAGTGCACTGGCAAACAGGTAGCCAGCTTCCTTCAAAAAGGACTTGCGTAGCATGCTGTAGAGCAGTGGTCTCCAAAGTGGGGTGCAGGAAGAAAATATTAGAACTTCTATTTAGATATATATTGATATAAATATACATATATTGGGGGTGCGTGCTCAAAAATTTTTTTACTGATAGGGGTGCGCAATCAAAAGAGTTTGGAGACCACTGCTGTAGAGCACCTCATACAAGTAGCAATAAAAGCAAAAGGAAAGGTAGGTGGCTGAGCTCCTGCCCTCCTTCAAACCTCAACATCGGGAAGTTCATGCCACTCCAATGGCCAGCACTATTAATTTAGCTTCTCTCCCTCCTTCTGAACATACAAGCTAGGTGGCACATACAGTTTCTGACAAGTGTCTGTATTGGTTCAGAACTGCTCTACCACCATTACGCAGTGAGCTGATCACTTCCGGTGGTACATAAAGGTTGGAAAAAGCTTTTGCTTTCAAGATTTTTTGTTGGATGGGGAAGGAGGAAGAGGAGGAACAGAGAAGATAGATTCCTAGCATAAGGAATCCATTCCAAGAGACTCACAGCAAACAAATAAGAGAAACAAGAGGAAGATACACTAAGGAAACCAAGCTGACTCCATGTCGGTTTTCAGTCTGCTAGATTTGAAAAGCAATCTTAGCTTGGGTTTCTCTTGGAGAGACTGAATAAATGCCAGAGAAAGGTAGCGTTAAGGGCATGGGACTACCTGAGAATTCCAAACACAATCTTTCCCTTCCTCCACTTACCAAACCCCTTGATCATCAAAACACTAAGATACAAAGTCTAATTCTTTGGGCACAATCAGTAACATATTTCTGCACCCAGACCAATACTTGGTTGAAGCTGGCTGGCCAGTGTCAACAGCAACAAAATCAAGTTTTCAGGAGTTCAGTCAGTTTTACTGCTGCAGGCCACAGGTTTGTAGAAGCAGTGAAACTGTAGTTTACAAGAACCAATCTGTCCTATTGCTATTTGGGAAACTTAAGAGGCAAAACAAAAAACTCAAGCCATTTAAGTTTGAAGCAGTGAAGGACTGTACTCTCTGCACTAAAGCCAGGGTACTCAGCAGAAACACTGAAGTTAACAAGAAACCAGCTGGTTTTACTATTCATCAGATCACTGACACAATACAGTTTACTTCATTCTTAAAAATGACATGCTTTATTGGAGGGGGGTGTGGAAGAGAGAAAAAGGGGGACAAAATAGGAATGAATTACATGCTGCTCCTTACTTTATCCTGTCTATGCCCAAGATACCATCCTACATACCGTCCCAAGAAGACCACTATGAAACACAGGCTCCCTATCTTTGGATCATATTGGTGGGGTTATATCTGACTACATATCCTCCCCATTTTCCAATATCCTAAAGGGTCCTGATGAGGTATTCTCAGCTAAGTGCTCAGCCATTATCTCACCTGAGTGCAAGATTTGCTTTGGGCCCTCTTTCCTGCGAGTCACCTGCTTGGAGGATCCTGGTACATCTTCCAAGCCCTACCTTCTGTACCAGTTAAGCCCTTAAACACAGAGAAGCCATGCCTAATAATTAAAGTAAATTCTTTTCACTCTCTTGAATGGATAGCTCTTAATTAGTTAAATAAAGAGAAGTATTTAGGCATTTATACATATTTTTAAAAAAATCCACCATGCAGGAAAGTTAAAGTCTTACCTCTGAATACTCTTTTTGTGACCTTCCATATTGGAGAATCTGAACTCTGGTGTGTTCCTGGGAATTAGATAACCTTTAAGTCGTGACAAAAGCTGAAAACAAGAAAGGAAGTTCAAAGTGAAGGATCATACTCAATTTTTCATTCATACCAGTGCATCTAATCCTTTCCCTTCCAAATGATCAAACATTCCCTAGAAGCAGAAAACCAGTCTTTATTTTGAGGTTCCAGGCTTCAGCTACACCCTCCCTCCTTCCCCACTATACATACAAGCCTCCATCAAAACTTAAAGTTCTCTTAGTTCTTGAATCCACTTTTAAAAACAAAAGTTGTTTCAGCAAAATGTTTATAAATCAAGGCAAATATGCTCCCTAATTAAAAACTCACTTTTGACTCGGCTATGCTATACAAATTTGGACAAAAACAAAATGGGCAGTTACACATTTTAGAGGGAATGAAGACTCCATCTTGCGCCCTTTGAGATGAATCTTGTAATGTGCATCTACACATTACTGTAGCATGCTGTATGGCTATCACACAGGTCTACATGGGATTGCCAGCTATATCACCATAGTGGTGCACTCTCCTGGTATAGTGCGCCACTATAGCAACATAGTGGCAAAATCCAAACATGCACTGTGCACATGGTGCAGTAACCATCCATACTGCCTCATGCTTTAGTACTTCCAAAAGGACGTACTAAAAGCACAGCACTGTAGCAATGTCACCATATGGTGACATGTAGACACACCCACAGTGTAGATCAATTACCAACACAGAGCCAGATAACTCTGCAGTTCCTAATGGGAAAAAAGTTTATTTCCCTACAACCATAATTCAGGCCATCATACAACACAACTAATTTACTGTATTAGACCTAAACATCAATACAACAAAAGCATCCAAATTGCATAAAAATAAATGTTTTAGAAAAACAATGCTAAAAGCAGAAAATCTTAACATGAACATTTTTATACAGCAGACCCCTAAAGTGCTTCTGTACACAGTATTGCATTTTATATATCTGCTAACTTATGACACTATAACTACATTAACCAAGAGTAGAATTTTGTATAAATTATGAGATTAAACCTATAGTAAAGTGGGGTTAAAAAAATAATTCAAGAGGAATTTATGATCAGCAGGGACACTTGAAGAACATTAGGGAAAAGGTCTGCCTGACTAGCATTCCAGTCTTTTCTTTCAGTATTAAGGCTCGTGTTTTAGAGAGCTCTCAATAATATACTACATTCGGTACATGAGCTTGTATGTATTCAAGCTCGCAATACTGAAAGCTATTAGTTGGAAAGTAATTACAATGTTAAAAATTCAACACGGACTTCAGTGCAGGATAAGAAAGGATGGAGACCTATACTAGTTAGGAAAATTAACAGATATAGTGTAATCTGACTCACTGAACTAGTGACAGGCCTACTACAAATTAATATTTCTCAAAATTCAGTTAGTGCAAATTCAGTCAAGAACCCAAAGTTAATTTTGTCCATCTGACAAGTCTAATTTAGTTTAAAATATAATAAATAAGTGTATACTAGTAAGTGTTCCAGCACCAAGTTTCGATTACATTTACAAAAAGGTTAACAGGACCTCAGTACAGTAATGCTAAATCTTTGCTAAGGGAGGACAAAACTATTTTTGTACTTATCCAGTTTTTATTGTAAGTGTGAAAGGGAGGTTTAATCAGAAGCTAGTGTTTTCATCAAAATGAAAATGCCTTCTTAAGAAGCCAACACCATACGGGGTTGCTATCATTGTTTCCTGTATAGAAACCCAACTTACTGAAGTTGTACTCCTTGAAAGAATTTGTAAAAAAAGATATTCTGTTTAACTCTCCCATTTCAACGTAAAGGTTTACTATAAAATTATATCCCTTCTCGACAGACAAATACATGCATGGAAGATCTGTAGGAGGTCAAGCTTGAGAGAAAATAAGAAGTTCAACACACTGTCAAACCCACTCTTGACAGCCACATTGCACCCGAGGTGCTCTCTTGGATATGCGAGTTCAGCAACTCCTGTTAGCCATATGAAGGAAAAGGAAAAGGAGATTCACTGAAGGTCTCACTATATATAGTCTTCTAGAAGATAAATTCCTTTAAAGCAAACCTATTCACTGTCATCTTGTCTAGATTTGCTCCTGGGTTACCAATATGGCAAACTCCTTGCCCTCTCCCATACATGTTGCCTTCAACTTGGATCTCTTAAGTATTACTAGCAAAAAAATGAAAGTTTTCAAATATTCACCTTTACATCTTCAGCTGATTCGAGTTACTTTTGGCTCCATGGCTAACAAACTTAGAAATGAAATCATCTTTGGTTGCCATGGGTAATCAAAATTTGACCAGACTAAGGAGAGGTTCCTTATTAGCCACTATGGCAGCTGATGACCCAAACTTATTAAAGTCCTTATTCTTGGAACAAAGGCATAATTACTAGGGCTGTGCGAAACAGCCGTTTCGTTTCTGTTTCGGATTTGGCCATTTTGGAGGGATGGCGATTCATTTTGCTGCTCTGCCTGGCCGCAGACTAATCACGGCACTAAAAAAAAATAAAGAAAGCCCCACGTGGGGCAGAGCAGCCATGGGGGCTTCTCCCATGGCTCTCCCAGCCTGGGCAGAGGCAGGCACAGCCAGAGAAGCAGCAGAAGAAATCCCCATGGCTGCCCTGCCTGGCCATATCCCCTACCCTGGCCCTGGCCTCCTGGCCCTTTTAAAGAAGCACCGCACTCACTGGTTGCAGCAACAGTGATCAGGGCCTGAGGGTTTGTGGCAGAATCCCCTGTGCATCATGGGACCGTGGGGAGTGCCCCCTGCCCACCACTTGGCACCCGCGTGACAGCTGCCACATTGCATGGGTGCAGCATGGTGCAGTAGGGTGCCATGCACCATCTAAGGAGCTGGAGCCCAGCACCACACGGCCCCAGCTCCCGGGCAGCACCCTGCTAAGCCACACTGCACACATGCCATAGGGTGCCAGGCGTGGGAAAATCTGTCACGAGCCCTCAGAGGTCCTGATCACCACTGCTGCATCTGGTGAGTGCAGGGCTTTTAAAAAAAAAGTGCCAGGAGGCTTGGGCCAGGCAGAGAAGCCATGGGGGCTTCTCCTGCAGCTCCTCCAGCTGTGCCTGCTTCTGCCTTGGTGGGGGGAGCCATGGGAGAAGCCCCCATAGCTGCCCTGCCTGGCCTCAGCCTCCTGGCACCTTAAAAGGAGGGATGCAGGGCTTTTCCCAGGATGGAGGGCACCTCCAAAATGTTTCAGGTCATTTCATTCAATTTTGGAGATGCTTCCGAGCCTTCCATTTTGTTTCGGATTCGGTGTTTCAAGCACCAAAATGGGCTGAAACACCTCCAAAATGA
The DNA here is from genome assembly GCF_052110815.1 of Crocodylus siamensis. Classification (NCBI taxonomy): domain Eukaryota; kingdom Metazoa; phylum Chordata; order Crocodylia; family Crocodylidae; genus Crocodylus; species Crocodylus siamensis. The sequence continues at coordinate 175,411,357 of NC_143398.1, read as the reverse complement.
AACAACTGCCAAAATCTCACACAGCCCTATTAATTACCAGAATAGCAGGCAAACTGTCATTCTGGTCTGTGACCCTTCCCTTCTCCGCCAAAACCTTACATATTCATTAGGCACATTCTTTCATATCAGGACATTCCCAAACAGTTTTTCACCAAAACTACTTTCAACAATACCTCCACCTGATAGAACAAGAGGGAAACAAGAAATGACCCAAAGTGCATACAGTAATGAATGCCGTGATAAAGGTAGGCCAGACAAATTCCTTGCAAAAAGTATACTAGACAAACTCTCCAAGGGGCTTTACAATCCATTTTTCTAGTGTTTTCTTCTGTTACTGTATTTTAGCACCAGCTTCCACACACACACCTCCCCCCCCATGCTTCACTCACCACCTCAAATGTACTGGCTCATCAACATGACTTCGACAAGCACAAACAAATCTAGCCATCCCTCCATTTCAGTTTTCTGCTCAACAACAACTGACAATAAAACCAATTACTTGGACACTAAAAACCCTTTAATCCAGAGTACTTGAATACCACAGAAGTGGACATGATGCAAGAACCTGAAAAGAATAGGACAAGTAGGTAGTCTTTTCCATCCCATTCTACAGAACTTGGTGGGGGGCAAGTTGAGGGTTTGTTGTTGTTGTTGGCCAGGAGGCTCCAGATGTGAACTAAAAGAAAGGAGAAAAGATTCACTGCTTCTAATTCTTCAAGCACACAGGTCCAACACTTCTGCTGTTTTTCAGCTTTCAGCAAAGTAAAAACCAACCCAAGTTTTTCAGATTTCTATCTGCAGCAATAAAATGGAAAAGGATCATGTCAGCTTCCATATGTCAAGACTTGGGTAAGCTGGATGGACACTCCAGAGAGAAGTTGCACCAGCTTATTTTCAGATTTGGAAAACATATACAATATGTGGCTTCGTGGATCAAAGAGATTGAAATAAGACATATGCGAGGAACAGAGAACAACAAAAGAGGAAATGAACTGCATTTAAATGACAGGAGAAAAGAGAAAAGAGTAAGTGGAATGAAGACACCAGGATAGAGATGGAGAGGAAAGAAAGAAAAAGCATAGTAAGGGCAACTGATTGAAGAACACTTGGCAAATATTTAATGAACATATGCTATTCAAACAGCATATTAAATTAATGTGTTTGTAGTTTCTGACCAGCAGCAAGACGAATACCATTCAAACAAACTAGTTCTGATAGATATTACCAAATATATTATATGACTGTTTTCCTGCTATATATTCTAGTCACACTAGCAAATCATACTCAAAAGGTGTGTTGAACTGATGTTATATACTGACTTTAGTTGAATTAGTCTCAAATGATACAAAGCAATTTTATTTAATTTTTTAAAAATGCACAGGATGTTGCAGCACAGATCTTCACCTAGGTGCAGTTTTAGTCCTTGGATCAATAAATACCCAATTTACCATGGACTGCTATTTGGAAACAAAACCTCCCCTTTAATTAGCCAGCAGGGCATCCCAGTGCATTTCAAAAAGGTCTATTTAGGTGAGCCCTACTCCACAGTGGAACAGGGCTTGCAACTGCTGTTCAGCAGCTTCTTTAATGATGTTTAAGTGGCCAAAAAAATAAAGCCTGGACACACCCATCACTCAACCCACCAGGATCTAAATGTATGTCACATCATATCAGCACCATGTCCTTGAGAGAAGAGTATATGATATAAATGAACTGATCTTAAAGACTCACAGCAGTAAATCATTTTTACTTAAAAAATGTGAGATAAGCATGTGTTTTGTCAGACAGAAATATCTGAGATTTAGGTTCAGAATGTACCCTTAAAGAAAGAAAAAACCTTGCTAACTCCTCACCTCAGAACTCTGAGGACACGATAAAATATGACTGAAAATGCTGAATGAGGAAAAAAGTTACTCCTAAAACAGAACATTTGTTTCCATAAACTATGTGTATGTGCTTTTGTATGCAAATGTCCAACTTTCTCAGTCTACCAACTTGGCCCTCAATTCTATAGTTTACAACATGCAGGCAGACACATGAGCACTGTACCTCCTTTGCTCTGAAAGCTGCAAGAACTAAAATCCTAAAGGGGACATTTTAGATACTACACACCCTTAAAAGAGAGAGACCCACTCTCTCAAGCCCAAACATGGGTTAATAGTCTATTCATTAGAGACAAACGGAAAGCCATTTGTTGCAACTGAGGGAAGGACTTTAAAGCCACCAATTTCTGTAGAATTTAAGCTCTTGCCTTTTAAATTGAGTCTGTATCTCTCACCCTTATGGCTGAAAAGGGTAGCCCAATGCTAGAAGAATGAAAACCAATTTGAATTTTTACAAGTCTACAAACAGGCAGTTCCTGTGACTGCCTATACTCACAGTAGCAAGACTGAATCAAACAAGAGAACAGGCAGATTTCCTACTGTAGCGTGCACCACTTAAGTACAAGTGAAACTCATAAATCAGATCAACTGAAGCTGGTGCTGGTGTTGCTGATGCTTCAAAAGGCTACAAAAGTTCAAAGTCAGAGGCCAAAACGAAAGACTGAGGCCCCATCCATCACTTGGGGATACCAACCTAATGAAGTTCAAATGCTGGGAAATAGTCAATTGCTTTTAGACATCTCTGCTAAAGTCCTCACCCTCACTCACCCCTAGGTAGTAGCCTGGTATATTTTCCAAGTAGACTAATTTGGAGATTCAAATAAGAATCTGATTCCCATTTTAAAAGCTGGCACTGAATAACCTCCATTTTCTTTGTGCACTATGCTCCGTCAAAAGATTATGTATGAATGAATTCCAACACACGTTACTGTAGTTAAGAATTAATATTAAACTGTTTGAGCCAACCTGACTATTGGAAAAAGTCACTGTGTTAAAACAAAGATCATCAAAACTTTAGTAGATAGGAGAACAAATTCACATGATCAGTCACACCCAAAGTTGTGTGTACAAACCCAGCCATTTTCTAATTTTGGCTGATGAGTACCTCGTATACAACAGCACTGTTGGATTCGACTTCAGTACAGTACTATTTTGTTCCTAACCCTATAAAATTCTCTTGTTAAGACGTGCCAGGTTATATTTACTTTAGGTTAGCCTACCAGTACATTGAAAAGTCTTGTCCCATAGACGCACAATTCTCCTAATATGTTCATACCGAACGCAGCAAAACATTGCATTTCAAATTTGAGTTTTTCACTTACCTACCCTATTTTAACTCACTGCCCCCTATTAAAGTAACTGACAAGTCTACCTTGTATTCCAATGCAACTCTCAGAATATATGTTTTATGTTGGTTTAATCCACTTCATCTTTCCAATTCAAGATGCAGAAGGAAAATTAAATACTGGACCTGAAGGATGCCAAAGTGGCTTTTAGACATCCACAGAATAAGGGAACACATTAAAATTAAGAAGAAGAAATGAAACTGGGAAAGAAGCACATGCCCATCCAAATGGGAAAATGCACAAAACCTGGAAAGGTTGCCTCTTGCACATTTTGGTTTATACAAAAACTGGCGGTTGCTGAAACTTACTCTAACTGGGTGGCATTTTACATTTGGAAATGTAATTGAGTGAACATGTTGCCATGGTTACAGTGGAATTCTGCAATAACTTTGTTGCCTTGTAATTGCTGTATATTTGTATACAAGCAGCTGAGCTTTCTTAATTCAATGTCCCCTTAACTCTTTCAGACAGGCTCCAAATCATCAACCATAGCTTTTAGGTTGAAAACTACAACAGCAACTGAAACACCAAAAACTAAACACTCAAAACAACACCAGATCATATTACAAAAAAAGAAATACTGTTTAAAAAAAAAAAATCAGATTACTACATAAATGCTAGTGGTGTTCCTTCACTTCTAAAAAATGTTGCCTTTTAGAAAGAGGCTTCCTTTAGGTAATTAACTTCAGATAGCTACAGGCCACAATAAAGAACACTTTGACAGTAGTGAATACAGCCTGTGCAAGGCACTTTTGGCACTATAAAAACAGCAGTAAATCAAAATGTATTCCAGCAGCTTTCTTCACTAAAATTTAATTTTACCTATGGTGCAGAAGATGAATATAAGATTCGGCACATTGCTGAGATCTCACACTGGAGTACAGAGACTGCATGGACTGGAATACAGCTAGGTCTCCAAACGAACTCAAATCATGCACATAGCCATATAGGAGATGAATTCATAGCAAGGAACTTTCATAGCAAGGAACTGGTGTCTGTGGCCCCCAATATGACAATGTGTTCCCTGAATCCAGGCATACAGATGGCATTCACCTCAACAGACCACCCAATCATGTGCAGGATTTACTAACGCTCACCTTGCCTTAAACCACTAGGCAACTCAATGGTAATGAATGTACCATTAAATCCAGTAAGCCAACAATTTAAATGACAAGCCTAATTTCTGCAAACCTTGACATGAAATCTGTCACAGCAAATCTATTGACAAACTGCGAAAACAACAAGAACCCTTCAATGTCATGCAGGCATGTACATGAGCTACATAATGCTATTACAAAGGTTTTAAAGAAAAAAAATGAATCAGGTTTACCACCCTCCAAATGGTACAAGGTAGCCTGGTATAATGTCAAGTAACTGGCATTTAAAGTGAAATAGCTTAAGATGTCGTGCTGCATTTGCCATGCCACAAAAATGCAAAGATAACATTTAAGAAGCTCAAGTGTTGCACAGCATCTTTCCTGATGAATTCCTGCAGCATAAACCCACACACAACTGCTCAGCAACACCTCCCTTCTCACTGCTCCAAATACATTATAATTAATTTCTTAAAAACTATGACATGAAAATTGTTGCACAAACTCAACACTTCACAGTTAAGAGTAAAATTCCCTTCTGATCGTACAGCAATTTCGGGGGGGGGGGGGGCGGGGGGGATTAACAGACAGGAGAGAAAAGGAGGAATAAGGATAAGAGCCTGTGCTTACAAATGTCCTAATCCTGTTCCTATGCACTTAACATCAGCAGCACTGCAACAGCCCCACAACATTTTGAAAACGCAGTACCTGAACCACAAGCTTTGTTTTTTTTCCTCTATTGGCTGAGCCAACTGCGCCGGCACTTGCCAATCAGAGCGGCTATTTGCTTCATCCAAGTGGACAAGCAAAACGCTACCCAGCTGGCTTGGCAGTGGGATTTGCAACAAGGAAATGAAATACACCAAATATTTTTCCCCATAGCAAAAAAACAACTAAAAACCCCAAAAAAGCTCCTCTCCAACCCTGCATTTGCCAAGTCTCAGATTTTGTGACTTTAACACCCGGCAAAACGCCATTTAAAAATAAGAGCCCAAGTAACAGCAGCCTCAGAAATAGCTTTTAAACCATGCCCGGGGGCCCTGGGCATCCTCTCCCCCAAACCCACTTCACGAGCTGCTGCAGGCGGCGGCGGGATGGGGCAGAAAAAGCAAGCTCCGCTGCCAAAACCCTCCAGGCTGTTCGGCACCTCGTGCGAGCCCACCTGCCCGGCCCTCCGGGGGAGGTGGGGTGGGTCCCGGGACAAGCCCGATGGGGTTTGAACCCGGACGCTTTTTGACCGCGACTGTAAACAACTGGGCGGGCTTCGGCTCCGGCTCCGGCTCCGGCGGGCGGGAAGGAACGACCCCAGGCCGGGAGCGGGAGCGGGATCCTCCCCGCCCCACACGCCCGCCCGCCCGCACATCCCCGCGGCGGCCGGACACGGACACGCGTCCCCGCCGGCCGGGCGCCCCCGCCCCATCACCCAGGGCTGCTCCGCACCCGCAGGGATCGCGGCCTCGCCCGCACTCACCGCTGCCCGCATCCCTCCCGCGCCCGCTCCCGCCCCGCTCAGCACCGAGGCGGCGGCGGCGGCCCTGCTCTCTGAAGGGGGGGGGGGGGGGGGAGAGGGGGGAGGAGCCGCAGCGCCGGGGGAGGGGGGCGGGACTTGCAGCAGCCCCAGCCCACCCCCTCATTCACAAAAAACCCCGGCCACGCTAAGCCGCGAGAGGGCGGACCACGCCGCTCCGCACCGACTGGGCGAGCTAGACGTCTGTCTCATCAAAGCCCGCCCCCGGCCCCACTCCTCCCGCCCTGACTGGCCAGCCGCTGCCGCCGCGCCCTGTTTCCCGTCGCGGCCAATCAGAGTCCAACTCGAAGATTCGAGCGGCTTAAATGCACCCGCCACTGCACCATGCGCGGCTCGGATTGGATGCGCTGTCCGTCCATCACTCTCTCCTTCCCCCTACCCTCCCCCCGCGGACCCTCAGCGTTTCACTGTCGGAACAGGGAGAAAAAAACAGCCGGGTGGGACCGATCCCTTTAAGGGCCCGGCGGCCGGGAGCGGCCTTCCCACAGCTCAAAACCGGAGGACAGAAACACCCGAACTCTTAAAGGGGCCGCGCAGCAGCTGCCCGCGGGCAGAGGCGGGTGCACGGCGCGGCGGGCAGGGCGCGGGCGGTGGGCACTGACCTGGGCGGCGGGCGCGAGCACGGGCCCCGGGAGCTGGAGCGGGCCGCGGGGAAGGCAGCGGCGGGGGCTGGCGCTGACACAGCGGCGCGCGCGCCACCAACGGACTCAGCCCGTGACGGAATCCGCCATCTTGGAATTTTTAGCTGGAAAGTCACGTGGTCCAACCATTTTTCCCTCAGCCAATCGCGGCGTGCGGGCTATTTATAGCATTCGCTCCAGCCCCCCCTTCCCCCCGGGAGTGCGGGCGGTGGGGGAGGGGCTGGCGGCGAGCCCAGGCCACCACCCCGCCCTCACCATCTCTGCCGGGCCCTAGCCCCGCCCGGCGACACCCGCAGGGTCCCCCCGCGCCTACCCGGCCTTCGCCCCTGGGTGCTGCTTGAGCTAAGTCTCTGCAGGGCTTCCCTGGTGGATTGGGGACAGCGGCCCCTGTGCGCCCCTTGGGCACGTCCAGGAGTTTGCAAAGGGCACAGGTGGTAAGAGGTGCTGTCGAATGTAACGTGGTACCGGGTTTTTGAATGGTAGAAAATATGGGATAGAAGGGACCATGAGAGGTCATGTCTGGCCCATCCTCTGCTCAGAGCAGGGCCAGCCCCAGCTAGATAATCCCGGCCACAGTGTTGTCTAGCCGGGGCTTCAGAAGCTCCAAGGATGGAGGTGCCACCTCTTGGGGGTGTCTGTTGCAGTGCTTTGTTGCTGTCCTTGTCAGAGGTCTTCCTTGCCCCCAAATAAAAATAAACTAAATGTTTTGCTTGTAGGCCTGGGCCACTGTTTCCCCTTTCAGGTGGAAGCAGAAACCAACGGGCTTCACTGGAGTCAGTTACAAACTGCCCGCAGGGCTGGGAAAGAGCAGCTTGGTTGCTTGGTAGGAGCAGTGACGGGGGCAGCAGAGTGGCTGAAGAAAGGCCAGCTTGACTGGGAGAACATCAAGACCATTAATGAAGAGAGAGGGTTGTTAACACCTAGGAACAGGTTTAGAAGGGATGAGGTAAATTGTAATGAGCTGGCAATTCACTTGACAACCTAGCTGCTGCCTGAGGTGCACATGCTGCCAGACAGTTGGCTTGAAACTCTGGGTGGAGCAGGAACCAACATGCAGCACCGCTGCACCCCTCCCAGACACGCCCCTAACCTGCCCTCCCTCACCATGTGTGTGTGGCAGGTTTGACAACCTTTTATCAACTTCCAGGGATGGTGCAGCCCAGGCTGCAAAACCTTATTGCAAAGCTATAGAGTCCCACATGCCTCTGTTCATGAGACTGCTGTTTCTAACCAACACATGCTCAATGATGCCGTTGACTCTAAGGTTTGGCACCTTTCAGTTTCTAGCTTTTCTCCACAACTGCAAGGCCTTGGAGCTTTCTTTACCTGAGAGCTGGGACTCCCATCCCAATGCCTGAATCCAGGAGCTGAGGCTTGAACCAAAGAAAGCACCAAGTATTACAAGTCTCAGATTTGGAAGAGGTGACTATCCTGTGGAGAGGTTGCTGCTGCTCTCCTGCCTAGTTGGAGGTCAGACTGTTTACCTTCTGAGGAAGAAATCTCTTAGGACAACTGATACACCATATGCATTTGGATGAAGCTTCCTGCAGAGAAGGAAAGCCCCAACTAATGTCATATGTTTTCTGCCAAGTACAAAGTAACTTTACACAAAAGGAAGCATCCTTTTTTTCTGCAAGAAATACATGAGTAAGCCCTGTCCACTGGGAGCTGTGCTTTCTCCAACCAATAAAAAACAATCATCTGAAATCGGGCTTTCCACACATTTTATCTATTCAAAATGAGTGGTAGGTCTCAGCAACTTTTTCCTTGCTCTGGCTTCTTTGGTCTCCCTTGTCTACATCCCATTTCACCTCCACTTACAGGTAGAAGGAAATGCATGTCATATATTCATAGATGCAGAATAAAGTAGGGTTCAGTAGAAGTCAAGGAAGTTGCAAAGCGAGTAAGGATCAACGAAAATTGGAACATGAATACGTTATTTGTACAGACTATAAACATGCATGACCATCTAGGTGTGGCATACATATAGATAGATATAAAGAGATTTACATATGATAAAGACAAGAGCCAGATGACCCTAAGGGAACGTGGATTGCGAGGAGAAATGAGAACAATTGTTGCAGATTGGGAGGCAGGGGGACAAAGACAGGTGCACACATGCATATATTTGAGCATGCAGGGCTGATCAAGTATGTAGTATATTTGAGTTTAACACTTATTTGGGTTTTCCTGACCTGGAAGGTAGTCTGCTGGTAGCATTGCTCTTACGACATCTGTATAAACACTCAAGGCAAAACCTGAAAAAGTGAGTCAGAATTTTTCCCTAAAGGCCTGTCTCTGGCACTGCCTTGAAGGAAGCTGCCCTGGAAAGCATAGGAAGAACCTTCCCAATCCAGCTCCAGTTCTAATGTGCAGGTGAAAACAAACCAGATTCATGAAAAGTGTTCTGCATAATAGTGAGCAGCTGCCACCAAAAGGTACATGGGGGGTGGCGGCTGTGCTTTCCTCTTCACTACGTGCTAACCTACATGCTGCCTCAACATTGGAAACTTACAGCTAGTCCCTCCAAGTTTCCTTAGTCACTAAAAAGCTGTTGCTAACTCTACTAGAGGTGAGAAAAGTGAAAATCAAGACAAAACAGTCAAGGAAAGAAGCACGAGTCAAAAAACGGTGGTGCTGAAGGGTAAAAGATTGTCCTGGTAATTAGTTCCCTTTTAGACAAGGTCACCTGATAGCTTGAAGACCTTGTATATTTCATTGGTTCTACAACATGCTAGTATTGCCATTAGCTTCAAAGCCCAATGAGTTTATATGAAGAAAGTTCTTTTTGTACCTTATCAACCGAAAGAGTCATTGAGAATATGATGTGGGAAATGGTTCTTCTGGTTTAGACATCAGAGCAACATTGCAAGCCTTGGTCCCTATCAAGAAATGGAAAGAACGTGAATAATGGTTTAAATTAAGGTCAATTTGGCAATGTATTGCACACATTTTAAACACAACTTGCGTGTTTCAGTTTTAACAAAATTTGACATAGAAGCTTTTCATTTTTATATACATTTAGCAAATTCAGATAATATAAACCTCAGGCAAATCTGAATTTTGGCTGTAGGGATTGTGACAGAATTGGAATAATTAGCAATGTTGTAGGAATTGCAACATATATTGGACATATAATATTTCACTCAGTTATTAGCAGATGAGCAAATCTCTTGCCAGGAGCTGTCTTAATAGAGTTTCTGCTCCAGGAGCGCATTTAACATCCTCTTTTTTCAGGTAGTTTTGTCTGTAAAAACAGCTATGGACAACTCCACATGATATCAAGTATCTACCAGATTGTATTTAAAAGACCCTAGGTAAAATACTATACTTTTCTTAAAGTAGCAAACAGAGATTCTATGCATCCATTGTATGTACGTTCCTCACACTTCATGAGCAATCATTTAAGTTTTGATATGCTAAATATAATTACCCTAGTATATTATATGATCTTCATTATGTAGTTTCTTGCTTAACCATGTCCATTAGTTGTCACCACTCTCATTTGTTGGTTTTTTTAATTCTGCAAAATGCTTGGAACTAATATGAAGACATGCTTGAAATATTGTATGTCACACGATGCAGATATGTTAGTTGACAACTGCTAAGTCAGGTGCCTAAAATGTGTAGGCAAAAAGGACTCCTGAGGGTTCAATCTTTATCCTTCAGGCTTCAGATCCTTTCAAAATAAGATAAGCATATCAGACTGTTGGAGGTGTTGCTGGTAGTCAAATATAGTCAGAACTGAACTGAACTGAATTGAAGCTGCTCAAATACAATGGCATCAAAGTCGTATTCTTTTGATAACTGCTTTCATTTTTCATGGAAACATTAAATGGACTCATGTTAGCCTAGGGGTCCTGGAAAGAAGGGAATTTTTTTTTATCCAATTCCACTCCATAGGCAATCTGTGTAACCTTCTCTTACATACCAGTAGCAAATCCCAAGGAATTCTGCATCTGCATGCAGGTGGAGCCCTTCACCCACACAGAGTTCAGTGAAGTCACCAGGGCAAGTATGGGCACTAGGGTTCACTTGCACTCATCTAATTGGAGAGTCAAGGACCTAGGGTGCATTCATCCCATAGTGCTCATTGCCTGTAGATTGTGTCCGCATTATTTACTTAGCTTTCATGAGCATGACCTCCTGACAGTATTATCTAAAAGATAAAAATTTAAGTTTCCTGTTTACTGCACTCATGCCAACATGCTTGTGATAAGTTGTTTTGACTGACATTTTTTTAAACTTCTAGCTCTTCCATAAAGAAAAATAATTCTGCTGTGCTGCCCTATTATTCCTATAAGTCAGCCATATGGAATTAAACAAACACTGGGCACATCTACATGTGCAATTAGTGCAATTGAATATACTCCAGCACAATTTGAGCCAGAGTATACTAATCCCGACATCATCTGTTTATGCACAGTAATTTACTGTATTGCCAGATATCACATGTATATGACAGGACTATCCAGCAGCACAGTAAATTAGACTACTGTGCCCTATTTGCCACACACATGTAGATGATGATGCTTTACTAAGCATCAAATTAATCTACTGCACAGTAAAGCATCTCATGTAGACTCACCCACTGGGGACTAAAGGGGTGACTTTTTAAAATCACTATATTTCAAATATAAATTGATATCTATCTATGTATATTACTATAGCACATGTGCATTTCCAAACTGGGAAGGATAGGTCTTTCTTTCCAAGTGCCTACTTGTTTGGTATGGGAGGCTTTGTACACTGAGGCTAGGTACAGACATTCAGAAATCCTAAGGCAGAATCAATCTAAGTTACACAGTTTTCTGTAAGTTTAAACTGGTAGTGAACAGGACATACGTTTACTCTTTGGTGGTGGGGGCAAACCTTCGACTGGGGTCCGCCATTTTTAAACCAGTCTATGTACTCTGAACTTCTGTTATGGGTAGTGTCTGTTTTTGTGTGCCAAACTTCATTTGCAGGTATAGACCAGTTTCCAATCACTTATACTGGTAAAAGTGTAATGGCTGTACCTGGCCAAAATTCCTTGCAGTGTTGGTGACCACTTTTGTTTGTCATGCCATGAATTACGTACATTTTGACCATCATCAGAATTGGGTTTTTTTTTACTCTTTAGAGCACTTGGGAGATGTAGCCCTTTTGTCCAGATATAGGCCTCTCCTTAGGAAGCACTAGGATCTGTTATTGCAATTATACTTGGAGTTGTTCTTATAAACTACTTGCAGATTTTAATTCTTGCAGATTGTGGTGATTCAACTACTCACAAATATTCATTCATATGGTGCAGGGATGCTTGTACTCTGGGGACTACTTTGGCACCCATTCGTCATGTAGAGATGGATGCTGTTCCCTTTATAGTCAAAAGAACAATTCATACTGGACTTCAAAAGATGCTGAATCCCATTGTTAGTCTTCCTGTTACTTTGCAATACGTTTCTGGTAGGGTCATTTTATCCAAGGCACTGTTAGTGATCTTACCCCTTTTATGATCTGCAAAGACAGAATTTGTGATCACCCTCAGCATGAAAATACAAGAGGCAGAGACTACTTCATAAGCCAGTTGTAACTTTGGAATGCATTGCCCTTTAATATATGCCTAAGTATACTATTGGCAAACTGCTGCATAAAGATGAAGCCCTTTTTTGTTTCCTTTTTAGTTTACGTTGGCTTGTGGGCATGTTTGTTTATTCTTTGGTTGGTGAGGTTTTGGGTTTCCTTGTACAGTGGTTCTGCTATCTGTATTCTGGGCCAAATTGTGTGCTTATGTATGTGTGTGTGTTTGTATGTGTGTATGTGTATATATGCTTTTAAATGACTTTTTTAAGTGCTGAGAGACATGGGTATAAGTGCCTTGGGACTTAATGTTTATTAATAGAGTTTGTACAATTAACTCAGTAAAATTTGTAAGCTCTACAGGTATGTCTCCTGGTCCAGCTTAGCACTGAGCAGAGCAGGGAAGCCAATTATGACCCATCTGGTGGCTTCCAGTTTCTGGAGACAGCTGGGAAGCGCCTTGATCACTGGCTTGAGTTAGAGAAGGCCTGCCATCATCTGAACATACCCTGAACCAAGAAATATTATTCTCATATCCCATTTTTTCCTGACAGTATTCCCTATGCCAGTGACTGAAGGTACTGACATATACCCATTACCTGCCTAGCTGCCTAGATATGCTGGTTATAAGGTCTTTTTGCGCTTATATGCAAATAATGCAAAAAAGTGATGGCAGAAAAAGAAGCAGCCTTAAAATGAAAGTATTATCTTCAGAATTTGATTGATGTACTATTGGTGGTTGTGGGTGTGAGTATATATATATATAGCTATTAATAGCCAGTCTAGGCTAACCACTACTAGTGCAAAATGACAGAAAAATCAACCTTGTTGTTGTTCCTTTACAATTAAAAATCAAAAGCTAACAGGAAAAATCTTGCCTACTATGTGTGTCAAACTCAACTGTATTTAGTAACATCCGTTTTCACTGTAATCACTGCTGAAAACTTTGCCCAAAATCTACTAAAATCCAAAAATGTCAGCTTGGCTAATTCATAAAGACTTAAATAAAGTGCAGTTAAAGAACTTCCCGCCCACTTCCACCTTATCTTTAGCTGAACTCTACTTGTTTGCCAAAATGGTTCCATTTATGATATTCTTAATAAGGAAACAGACATGATGAATCCCCAGTTAGTCTCTTCCCCCAGTCATATGGACCTGGTGAATGCAGAGTAAGGCCAGAAACAGCAATAGCACAACATGAAGAAACCTAGCTGAGACCTCCTGCTAGGTCCTCCTCCTTGCCCTCACAAACCTGCCCAGATTTTAGTGATGTTAGACTCTTGTATACAATGAACTCTAGACAAAATGTTCTGCCTTCTCAACATGGGTTCTCCCCAGATTCCTATTGCTTCTCTTTGCTTCTCTGCAATCAATGTCTTGCCATCCTTGCTCTCCATCCAGAATCCCCTCCTTGGCAAACATCTTTCTTTATCTTCTTTCCTTTTACCATCATTTTTTTCTAACAGGATTTCCAAAGAACAGCAACTATGAGCTGCTGCCTCAAACCAGCTTATTCTGACCCTAGCTTTAAAGTAAGGAAAGGCCAAAATTAAAGGTGCGCATGCAAACATATCTCTGCCCGTTGTATGAATATATTGCAACATGGTGTGTAATTACATGAGCTCATTCTGTTCTTGAAAGCATTCTGGTTTTTTGACAGTTTTAACTACACAAATATAGCACCTTGCAATACCATATTATTCTATATGCTAGATTACACAAAAGTAGTTTATACGACAGCCACACACTACTGCTGATTAAGTGTAAGTACAACAGAGAGAAACAGTGAAAACTTACTGTCATGTGCTTGCCACCTAAACTCTCAGCTAAATTGCATTCATGTTAAGATACCTCCATCACTGAGTTGCACCTAAAAATGGCTGTGCTGTGCATCCATGTGCAACTTGGGCAAAATCACAGTAAACTTTTATTCCCTGAATTACAATGGAATAAAGGTATGGTTCTGTTTGAAAAGAAAGGACATATATATACAGGGAATGAAAAAATTAACAACTAAAAGAAAAAGCACTGTATATAAATGACTGCCCAGGAAGATGCATTAAATCAGAGGTGTCACAGATCCCACCCACAGAGCCATTTGAGCAGGCTCATAGCTACTAGATGGGCTAGAAATTCAGGAGCAGGGCAAGTGGAGGCTCCAGCTACGGAGCCCTGTTGTGTCACATATCGATGGAAAGAGGGGCAAGTGATGATGACTATGCTAACCCCTGCACCACTGCCACTTGTCCTGCCATTGCTGCTGGGTCCAGAGCTGGTCTGGGGAGTTTTAACACCTCTGCATTAGACTGTTATGACAATTCCATTTCTTATAAAAATGGGTTTTAAAAATATTTTCTTGCTATAATTGGGTCTCTGAACACATTTTGTCTATGGTCTTGTTTGTTTAATATTTATTCAGCAGTAGCACCTAGACTTCAACAAATGAGATACCAATGTGTAGTAAATGACAGTCCCCAATCCCAAAAGATCCTCATTTCTTTCCTTCTCTCCGTCTCCCACCTCCCAACAAACATAGGTCCCAAGACATCAAAGCACTGAAACATTTGCTTAAACTTAATACAGAAGGTTTGCCAAGTCAAAGCCATGGTGCTGATGGTTTTTTCTTCTAACGTCACTATTTTATCAATAAGGATGTTTTCTGATTACTAGCTTGCAGACAAAAAGATATCTCGTGCTTAATAAATAAGCAAACACTGAAGCCACATCTAGCAACTTATTATTTCAATTTTCAGTCACCAGTTAGAAATAGGAATGTGATCAGCTGCTGGTGAAGAAGTGTGGGTGTACAGGGTGTGTGCATGTGTATGATAGTGGGAGCCTCAAAGAAAATATTGATTCATTTGTCTGTTATTTCTACGTTAGCCAGAAAATAAAGATATCCTGTAATAGGAAGGGTAAAAAAAATAGACTTGAAATAAATGGAAAGAAAAAAGCCCTGCATAAAAGAACAAGTTATCTTTTTCAATAAAAAAAATGTATGCAGTCTGGCCCCTGGGTGTTGGTTTTAAGTGAAGATATTGACTTCCAGCTGAATGACGAGTAGAACATCTTTCTACTGAAATATTGATAGTAGATTACACTAAACCACAAACTATCTCCATAAAGCCCATTATTTCTAATCCTAATGGTGTTTTCTTTCCCTGGGATGACTACTACATTCATGATATGATGGTTTTATTCTATCTAGGGGAAAAACTTTTTACCATGCAGCTAAATTAACTTGTCAAAAGACTTCAAACTTCGGAAGCTTTTACAGCTCAATTCAGAGCTATTATTCAAGATTGAATGAGAAGACCGTGGACTGTAAAAGATGGCAAAAAATATATTTCACAAGCATTCATAGGCTGAATGAAATACTTACTTTTTGTTCAGGTTGTATGTCTTTCATTGAACAGTTTCAGAATAGTTATGTTTTGCCTATAAAGCCTTAGCTCTGTAATGAAAGACAGTATGCTTTTTCTCCTGCTCTCAAAACTGCCACCAATATACGCTCCCTCTTGCTCTCTTGATAATACTTAATTTGTGCCAAGCTAAATAAGTGTCAGCCAGCTCTCAAAAATGTGGGGAGTACATAAAAAAAAGGCTAGCTGCTAAATTAGGGGCAGAGTATGTAACACAATGTAGTTTATTGTTGCGGGGGGGGGGCGGGATTAACAAATGGATCACAGAATATTTAACTGCTAGTGATGGCTTTTTTTATGCAGAAACAAAAACAATGCCTTCTATCCCAGCTCTTTGGGGGAGGCAATTATCATTCCCTATATTTTACAGACAAGGTAACAGCTAGTAAATCAGGAAACAGAAGGCAGTCATTTGGTATGACAGACCCAATCTACTTTGGCACACTACCATTCAGAAAAAAATTGCCAGAGCTATGTTACTGGTAACCCATTTTGTAACCAGTAGACCACACTACTCTTAGGGCCTTGTTACACGTTGCTCTTCCAGCTGCTCAGATGTTGAGCAGTGTTAGTGCTAGCCTGAGTCTGGAGCCGTCACACCTTACAGCTAAAAGCCTCCAACTATCCCTGTCTTGCACAGCTGTGACTTGCCACTAGAGGGCTGGTGAAGAGTAGCCTGACTAGGAGTTACAGCTATGAGTTGCTGCAACAGGGCTGGTGAATCAGGACTGGCTTCTATCCCAGCTCTAGGTGGGGTGTGTGAGAGATGGGTTGTGAGGGGAGAACATGAAGCTGGGAGACAAAGAGTTAATGGGATGGGGGTGGGTAATGAAATGGGAGGTGGAAAGGAAATGGGGGGTGGGCGAAGAGTAGTGAAATGCAAGAAGTCAGCCACTTCTTACATTTATTCCAAGAATAAAAAAGTAAAATAAAAGTAATTTTAAAAGAAATAAAAAGGAAATATATTAAAGAAGGCCTTATGTTTTAATAAATTGGGGTTTGGGATTGGGGTATGGGGGGTGCTGGTCATGCTTCCTGGAGTGACTGAGAGGTGGGAGCCATGAGGGAAGGCACTTTTGAGGGAGGTACTGCCCCTGCCAAGGGAAGGAAACCCCACTTCATGGGGACCCATTCTGGCCCCCCACCATGTGTACCCCCCTCCCACCCACAGACCAGACCCCACTGTTGGACCCATCCGTGCTTATGACCTGACTAGCTGGCATGTGCCCTGTGGGCTGTCTGCATGGGTTTGTACCCCTGGGGGTGGGAAGGTTGCATCCCTGGGGATGGGAGGGGAGTGCCAGAACTGCTCCCTAGGCAGCCGAGTTCAGGGAGCAGAAACTTTGTCCACACGGAAGAGGAGGGTGCAGAAGGGAACACTGCATCCGAGGATGGCTCATCTGCAAGTGTGGCCACACATAAGGGAACACAAGCTACCCCTGCTCTGAGTGGCATAACTTTAAGCCACCTAAAGTGTGCTTAAAGCTAGTTTCAGGCATTAATGAGTGGACAATCCAGGGGTTAAGAGTTCCAGGAGCCACCTAAAATTAATGTGCAACAAGGGCACTGTTACACAGAAATTTTGGGTGGCTCCTAGAGCTCATAACATCTGCATCATCCACACATTAACCAATGAAGCAAGTTTTAAATATTCCTTAGGTGACTTGAAATTTTGCCACTCAAAAGCAGGACTCTCTCTGATCCATGTTATCCATCTTGGGTTACACTAATATTTAGCCACTCTAGCCTACACTTTATTGGAAACACTTCACCTGCTCTCCCCCCACCACTGGCCTGAATCAGGTCCTCTCCTTACCCCCCACCCTCCAGCACCCCAGATCCCCATTCACTCCCACCCTCCAGCACCCCCACCTCTCCCCATTTACATTAGGCAGGGAAGGCTTAACCTGCTTGTCCAACTGCTGCTACCACCACTGCTCAGCCTGGAGAAGAGCCGCAATGGTGGCAGCAGGGGCTGGGAAGGCAGGTTAACTCTTCCTGCCTGCTCCTCTGGCATAGACAATGCGGGCAGCCACAAGCAAAGTGGGGCAGGGAGGGCGGGCATGGCATGACAGGTGGAAGTTTATGGGTGGATAGGGCTCCCAGAGATGGGGAGGGGCAGTGGGGAGTCCCAAGAGGTGGGGCAGGGCAAAGTCCCGGGGGAAGGGGAGAACCAGGGAAACCCCAGGGGAAAGCCCAGAATGGGAGGGTTTCCATACCTTTCAGTTCTGCAGGCCCCCACTGGCCTGAACACGTGACTGCTCAAAACTCCAGCTAGCACCAGCACCAATAAACATTTGTGCATCTTGAAAGGTGTGTCCACACAAGTAACCATGGTTCTGTGATCCATTTAAAATGGTTGTGTGATCCATTTGATTTGTTTCTCGCAGGGTGTGTCTACATAAGCACCAAGTAACCATGCTAACAAGCTATTGCACAGTAAATTACTGCTACTGTGCAGGGTTTACAAGCCGAGCCCTATGAGGAGCGACTAAGGGAGCTGGACCTCTTCAGCCTTTGCAAGAGAAGGCTGAGAGGTGATCTTGTGGCCACCTACAAATTCATTAGGGGGGTGCAGCAAGGTATCAGAGATGCTCTGTTCACCAGGGCATCTCCTGGGGTAACAAGGAACAATGGTCACAAACTGACAGAACAGTTTTCAGCTAGATGTCAGGAGAAAATTCTTCATGGTAAGGGTGGCCAAAATTTGAAATGGGCTTCCAAAGGAGATGGTGGTCTCCCCTACCTTGGAGGTCTTTAAGAGAAGGCTGGATAGGCATCTGGCCGGGGTCATCTGACCCCAGCACTCTTTCCTGCCTAGGCAGGGGGTTGGACTTAATGATCTGTTGAGGTCCCTTCCAACACTAGCATCTATGAATCTATGAATCTGTGAATTAGTTTACTGCACAGTTAACTAGTTCATGTAAATGCAGGTAGTAAACTAACTGTGCAATAGATACTATGCAGTAGGGCTCATGTAGATGCTGACCAGGAGCAAATTTGCACTGGCACTACTCATCTCCCAGCTCCCCCAGCAGCCCAGAGTCAATCTGTGCAGGGCCCAGGTCCCTCTCTGCCTCCCCATCCTGGTGCTGTGGGGAGCTGAGCAGTGCTGGGACTGGGGAGCTACTGGTGGTGCAGCTAGCAGCAAGCTCCTGGCTGGGTAGGGAATCCTTGCTCAACTGGGAGCAACCAGGAGCTGTCCCACCAGTGGGGCAGCTAGCTGGGTGGGAATCCCCACCTACCCAGGGGCTTGCTGCTAGCTGCCCCACTGGTGGATCAGGGCAGTGGGCTGGGACCTGTATCTCCCCTGCAGCACTTTCCCAGCCCTATGCCTCAAGTGCCTGATTGAGACACAGGGCTAAGAAAGAGCTTCAGGGGAGGGGATTCTTTCCCAGCCCCCTGCCCCAATCAGCTGATCAGGGCAGGGGGATGGGAAAGAGCTGTGGGGGAGGGACAGGTTTGGGCCAGCCCTGGGCTGTGCAGGGCAGTCTCTGGGCGGCCCAGAGCTGGCTAGGACCTGCCCCAGACTACGACAGGTCCTGGCCAGCCCCAGGCTGTGCAGAGAAGCCCTGCTGGGCACAGGCCTTGTCCCTATGTGCATAGGGCAGGACAGCTCTGCAGCAGCAGCTGTCTCCCAGCCCCTATGCACATCAGGACCCCACCTGATGTCTACAGGGCCAGGAGACAGCTGCCACAGCAGCCATCACAACTCTACTGACCTGTGCACATGGGGACCAGCCCCATACTCCCTGCCAGCCTCTAGGTTAGCACCCAGGGGAACCCTGGAGCTCCCTCTGTCTGCTGCAGGGAGGCAGAGCAGGGTGGGAGCAGCCCTATACCAGGCTGCTCCTGTTGGGAACAAATCTGCTCTCAAGACAGAGCACATGTAGATGAGCTCTTGGGTAGGCTTACTGCACAGTCTTTTTACTGCACAGTAAGCTTACTTTGAATCAATCGCATATGTAGATGCACCTACCGTGTAAAGTGTAACAAGGCCCTTAAAGAGCCAGGAACAAAACTCAAGGACTTTGGTTACAAATTTCAGAGAGTTTTGTCATCCACTGAAAAAGCGTGATCATGTTCTCTTTCAATGACTTGTTCACACAGAGTATAGCACTCAACTCTATTTCCATGAGTTACTACTTTAGCTCTAGGGGCATGTGCCAAAGATCTATATGTCAAACAATGACCTATGGGAGGAAATATAATATACATTCACATAAATTGAAGACTAAATCCAAATGCATATGTAAACAAGGGGTAAAACATTGCATGGGCAACTTAAATTCTTATTTTGCTTCCAAATGATTTAGAACCTCCTCTTAAGATACAACTTATAGGAATGGATTGTCTCAAGACATCACTCTTGTGTTATACAGACATTTACCAGTTTGAATCTAGCTAAGTTCCTTGTGGCATCAAAATTGTTCCCACACACAGGATATTTTGCAGAACTTATAAGAGATATGTTCAGTAGGTTTCAGTCTCAGTTCTAGTTACCTAACCATAGAGGATGAACTATTTCAATAATGATAAACACTTTCCCCCCACCCCAAACTTACTGCCAGTTTGTAACTTAGGACTTTGGGACTAGAAGAATGGAACATAGGATCAAGAATGAACATAGGATCTAGACTTCACCCAAGTGAGCACCATAAGTATTCGGGTACAGTCTTGTTCCCTCTTGCTCTCCCTCAGGTGATTTAGGCAAGGCAACGCCTCATTCCTGAAATCTCTAAGGCCTGAAACAGATACAGAGATCCTCTGTTCTGTCATGCCTGAGGCACTTCTGGTCATGCCTAAAAGCAAAACTTGTAGCCACTAGGGAAACTATAAGGTCAAAAGTGAGGCATCTCTGGGGTTTAGACACCTCTAGGATCAGGCATCAGCTGAGCTGATTGCCATTTGGAACTTCAGCACCTAATCTACCTATGTCATATTTTAGGTATCTTAAGGCCTTTTATGGGTCTGGTCCTTAGTCTTTCTGTGCCTCGGTTCTTCATCTGTAAAATGGTGATGATAGCATTTCCCTCCTTAAGGGTGGCATCTGGATAAATGTACCAAGACTGTAGTACTCAGATTTTCTGATAATGGTGCCAATAAGCACACCATGGATAAATTCTGAGGCTGAAGAGAAAGAGAATCAGAAATAGAGAAAGAAACCAATCAACAACATATACCAATAAAGGGAAGTCAGCTTCAGCTTGCAAAAGGGATGGAAATGAACAAGAGGAGATTTTTGGTAGTGGTACACAAAATGTATAGCTCTACTTAATAGTTACTTACAAGAATCTATTGTAAAGTTTTCTTGGGAAAAAATCAGGGGTACAGCTACACCTATGGAAGTACACTGATTTAACTGTCACCTGTCCACACTTACTCCAGGATAGCCCAGTGAAAATAGCCTATTATTGGCACACCTGCTACCTATTGGCCAGGCATTGCAACAACACCTAATGCAGTAGCTTCCTCCAGAGAGCCATTCATCTCTTTGCCTTGGACACCCTTGAAAATTACACCTCCGTGTAACATGTTTCATAACCAAATCCAAAATGTAATGTTACCATGCTCTCTGTACTTGCTTTATGACTTCTTACCTACTGTCTGAAGCTTTGAAAATGCAAAATGTGCAGGATGGCACAGAAAATCTGTAGGCACTCCAGTCATTGTTGGGGAGCTAGAAAAAAAATGACAAAGTGCAATAGGATAATAATTTACTGAGGATTTCTGCTCATTGAAGGTCTATTTGATTCTCAAAGGAACAACTCAGAACAGCTGGCATGACAATACAAGACTGCCAAAGCAGGTGTTTTTTTGCCTTTCATTCATCACATTCCAATAATCTTACTGTTTGTCTTTGTCACTGGGGATTATCACTTGATGTCAATATTGATGAGTGTTCTTTAATCAAGGCATCACTGGACATTGGACTTAGGCATACAAAATACAAACCCAATTTGGAAACAAAGAGTGCCTGTAAAACCCCAAGAGAAGTGGCATGTTGTGCAGAAACGAATCGTTTATATCAGACACAGTTTCTCATGACATTGCTTGAGCAAGGTTCCAAAGGGAAAACAATCTCTGCCTGAACCAATCTAGTCTGATAAAAAAAAAGGCAGAAAACTCATGCAAGAAAAATGTTATGGGCATGTGACATTCCTGTTTCTTTCGTCCCCTGTTTTTCTCATACTGGTCAGAGCTTTCTTGTTCTGAATCTATGCATTTCCTGAATATGCATATCTATTAAAAGGTTTGGGCAGCTGTGTTTTGTATTTGGCAAAACCCCAATCGTTGTTTTCCCTTTCCTATGACAAAACCAAAACCACAGCTGGTTTTGGATTTATACCCAGTAGGAAGTGCTGAAAGACCTCAAATTCTGTCCGTCTACTTTAGGTATTTATAAGGCAGCAATTATGATACTATCTTAGCTTTTCTTGCCGAATCTGCCTCTTGGATTTTTATGAAGCATGAAGTACAGGAATGGCATAAGTGGCAGAGAGTAGGGGCAAAAGCGTGGATTAATCACAGCTAAAAGGAAGAGAGAATGGAGCAGAGTATTGGAATGCAAAATAGCAAGGCATGAGACCCATTTTGACAGAATATATCTGAGTTGTACGGGGAAATAATGCAACCAGATTTCCTAAAGGTACAGTATAGTCTCCACTTGTCATTGAGGGTAAGCAGGCTGAGCAGAAAAGCTGAATAGGAGTCTCTGGAGTAGAGTGGAGGGTGGTACTGTTTCTGGGTTCTCTGCAGGGAATAATATGCAAGATATTGTGGTCTTATCACCATAAACAAGAAGGAGGAAGACTGAGCTCTGATTCATTGCAGTGAGGAGTAAAGGACAAAGGCTGGTATATTGGCATCAAAAAGCAAGCAAACCAGAGAA
This sequence comes from Crocodylus siamensis, assembly GCF_052110815.1. Lineage (NCBI taxonomy): Eukaryota > Metazoa > Chordata > Crocodylia > Crocodylidae > Crocodylus > Crocodylus siamensis. The sequence continues at coordinate 175,388,992 of NC_143398.1, read as the reverse complement.
TTGGTTATGGTTGAGTCTATGAGCCATTAAGCATTGGATTTGTGGCTGGAGAGGGTAGAAAGATATAAGGGCATTTTGGTATATGACAGAGAAAAGGTTGAATGATGGATAATAATTGTACTTGAATGTATAATCTCATATTCGTTAGAAAGCCTGAATGACTTGCAAAATTGCTTGGGTGCTTTGCTGACTTCTTTTTATTTTTTACTTCCCAAGTTTTAAATACATAGGAATTTTTAGTTGCCATGTTTTTAGTTGCTTGTAAATTTCAGACTTAATATCATGGTGTAACCTTAATCTTAATTGTTTGCCTATTCTTAACAATCTGTAAAGTAGCTGGTCCCATGAAGGTCTTGAGCAGATTATGTAAACACTAGACTTGCAGCTCAAAGAGCAATGCAATTTGAAATGGAGGAAGCACAGGATCACTGGAGGACCCCATTACAATTTGGAATGCAATTTAGAAACTGCATACAAATGTTTTTAAAAAGCCCAAAAAGTGCTTTACCAGAAGAAGCAGTGCATTACTTCAACCTGGCTCTACAGCATCTGTATAGATAGGATGCTTCAGTGGGGCTTTTTGGCACTTATAGCTGAAGCTGATTCAATCAGCTATTAGATAAAAGTGACAAAAAAACCCACTAAAGTGCCCAACCTATATAGACATTGGGCATGCCAGGAACAACTAAGGTGCCGTCTCTTCTGGGCATGTGCTGGGCTCAGCGCAGGAATCTGCCGTGTTTAAAGCGCTGCTTTTTTTTTTTTTAATGTCTGCAAGCAATCTCATGGGCTGGATCCAGACATGCAGGCACATGTGGTTTGTGGTGCCACAAACCTCTTTGCAGCACCACAAACCACATGTGTTGCATGTTAAACCATGTGTGGCGCTGCTAATTTGCAGTGCTGGGGCAAAATTTGCTACTGGGATTTCCCAGTAGCAAAAAATAAAACTCTGTAAAAAAAATCAAAAAACAAACAAAGCACGCCAAAGTCTCATGTGCCGGGACAAAAAAGGAGACAGGGAAGCAGGCAGCCCTGGTGTGCTGCAGACCCCCCGCACTGAGGCACCCTGTCTGGGGTTCAGTCTGCCTCAAGATGAGGGAACAGGCAGCCCTGGGCTGGCTGCTCCCCTGTCTCTGCATGTTCAGCACAGGAGCTCTGCTGTGGAGCCCCCGTGCTGAGGCAAACTGCACCCCAGCCAGTCACAGAGCAGTTGGCTGGTGTGCAGTGTGCCTTGAAACAGCAGAGCAGCCAACCAAGGGCTGCCTGCTTCCCCGTGTTGAGGCACACTGCACCCCAGCCAACTGGAAGTGGCAAGCTGGGGCACAGGGTTCCTCAGCATGGGGGCTCCACAGCACATAGAGATGGAGGAGCCCTAGGCTACCTACTCCCCTGTCTCCAACTGCCATTCCCTGGCTGGCTGGGACACTGGGTGTCTCAGTATGGGGGCTGCCTGTCAGTTAGCCTCATGCTGAAGCACCCTGTTCCCAGCCAGTGTCCCCTGCAACAGATGGAGCAATTGGACAACATGTCCTGCTGTCGAGTGCATGGGCAGGGGCATGCACTGTGACACAAAGTAGCAGAACAAATTTGTGCCACTGCCATTTGTGCCCCCGCTCATGTGATTGCAGCCACGAGTGTCACTGAAAAGTCCCAATTTTAAGCTTGAACAGCAACATTAAAGCAATGGAAATGACGGATCAGTGAAAGGGCCCTTATTTCAATTTGTTTAATGAAGTACATCCTACATGGAAGAAACGAGGTTCCAATGAAGCTGTGTTCTTAGGAAGCAAAAGATTGGGGCACAAAGAGCCAGAAGTAGTGTAAGTACACAAGCCCTTTCCCTTTACAGGTCTAAACTTCCAGAAAGAGAAGGGATCTGCCAGATTTAGGGATTGTCCCTCTGCCTTTTTCCATTGCGAGGGAGGGTCCCATGGGGATTTCTGAAAGGGATTTCCTCCTCCTGGGATGCCCCAGCAATGGGTGTTTCCCTCAAGAAGGCCACGGGCAGCTAACAGCTCTATAAAACTTAATATATTCTGTGTGGATTCTTCTATGTTTGATTAAATTTATATTCTCCTCTGAATCCTGCTAGTCCTCAGCAATTATTGCTGATACAAAAGCCTAAGAAAAACGTGTTGTTTTCCTGACTTAGGTAAATCTGAACCCAAGTTTCAATGGGTTAGCACACATAGTTTGTTCTCATACCCATAATAACTAATGCAGCTGCCTGGTGTTTATTTTGGTCATGTATTTCAAGGAACAGCTTTTGCAGTGAACAAACAGTGAACGAGCTGTGGTTGATAAAGTATTAGCATTGTCAATATTGCATTGTCATTGATTTAAGACTGAATTTTCCTTTAAAGTTAACTTTGGACTCACTACTGGTGCTGTCTGGTCAGCAGGAACTGAAATTGTTGTCTTTAACATGACAAAGAGATGAAGAAAGTTATTGTTAACAATGTCTTCTAAAAAAAATTAAGTGGTCAGGAATTAGTAACTCTTAACAGCCAAATTATGGGAACTTATCCTAGAGTTGCACCAATACATTTCCACAGTCTTTCTGAACGCTCCTCGCTCTTCATGTCATAGGCCACTCTCCAGGTCTGCTAGTGCCAATCTCAAATACCACATGAGTATCAGTACCTATAGCAGGCATTGATGGGCCATTGCAAGCTCTGATTATCCTATGTGATCAACATGAGGCTATCAGTATGGATCTTGCTGCCAGACCGGAAACTTTGAAAGGAAAACCATTGGGATGCCAGCAATACAGAAACTTGAAATAAAAGGTTCTATGAATACCTTTTACACAGCCATGCCTGAATTTCCATTAGTTTGGCGTGCCTTAGTAATTGTGTGCTCAGCTTGAGACACTTAGACTGAGATCCTATTCTGCCAGTAAGGAAGCAAGGTGGTACCTAGGTGGTTTTAGGTACCAAGGGGCTTGGCCAGATAGCACATTTACACCAATATAAAGTACACCAGGAACAGGAGCAGACAGACAAGCATCTTACCACATGTGGTTGGAGGTGCCGATTCAGTAACCAGATACCTACTAGGGGAGCTGCAGATATATAACCCCTATAAGCTGCATGCATAAACAACACCAGGAGCAAGGGCCTTAGCCCTTCCTCCTAGGGTTTGCTTTCCTCCCTGGGCTACAAAGTCAGGCTTCGTGCTGTTCTTTTGTCTCTATGACTCTTGCATTTCTTTTTCTTCAGTGGACTGGGTTCAACAGGAAAGATGGAGGCCTGTCTAACCCATGACTTGGTGTTTAGAAGCCTTTCCTTGGAAGTGGGAGATGTGGTTTCAAATATCCTCAGGCCTAAGTAAAACATATATTTTTAGCCAAGCCATATGCAGAATAGAATCTAGACTTGAAGGTTTAATTTTCAGAGCAGCTGACCAGCCATATCACCCACTGAAATCATAGCTGTTGAAAATATGGCCCCCAAGCTTCTCCCCAAAATAAGCCTATTTTGAGAATGTGGGCCATAATGCATTCTTAGCTTAGTTTTCAAGTGTGTGTTGTGCATACACTGTACAACTGCAAACCCTAAACTTGAGGTTTATATGTAACAGCTATTATTCCAAGGCAAATAATTCATCTATTATGATTATATTTTAAATAGTGAATGTGGCACCCATGAAAGGTGCAAAACTGTCAGACTTGGGTATTGAATTTTATGTCTATGAACAGAACTTAAGCAGGGATGGGGCCAATGCAAGCCCTCTCTGACTCTTTTGCCAATGCCTTTCAACCTGGACATGAAGGGACTAATTCTAGAAATCTAGGAGAGTTCAGTTACCTTCTCTGCTGGTTCACTCACTGGCCTGTCTGTTCAGACTTCCAGCATGGCTGCCAAGTGAAGTGGTGGTTTCTGTGATGTACATACCTGACCACTAGGAACTGGACTGAAACCACCAACTTGCTTTCCATAGGTCACTGAATAACCACCTGGTATTTACAGCTTGCAGTCATTACGGACCTGGACTGGACTCAAACCAGCAACCTCAAGGAAAAATAATTGCTGCCCAGTCCCACTGCTCATTTTTTTAGTAAGCTAGGAGTTCTAGTCCAGCCTACAGACTAGCAACCTATATCGCTGCTTTTCAGACAGCCAATTTTTAAGTTACACCATTTCATGTGCAAATAGTAAAATACTTTGGTCCAAATTCTCAGTTGGATTAATGTTGTATCACCAGCAGAGAATAGTAAAAAATGCTTACCCTTAATCTGTAATTAATTACTTTTAAAATTCTAATTAAAACATTATAGATTTCATAGACATTAGGGCTGGAAGGTACCCCGGAAGATCATCGAGTCCAGCCCCCTGCCCCAGGGGCAGGAAGTCAGCTGGGGTCATAGGATTCCAGCAAGATAGACATCCAAATATCTCTTGAAGGTGTTCAGTGTAGGTGCTTGAACCACCTCCAGCGGCAGGCTATTCCAGACCTTGGGGGCTCAGACAGTAAAGAAGTTCTTCCTTATGTCCAGCCTGAAACGGTCATGGAGGAGTTTGTGATCATTCAATCTTGTCATCCCTTGGGGCACTCTGGTGAACAGATGTTCCCCCAGATCCTGCCAAGCACCCGATAAACTTATAGGCAGCCACCAGATCACCCCCGAGCCTATGCTTTTCCAGGCTGAAGAGTGCTCCTCATGAAATTTGGGATGTTAGCTTTCAAATCATGAGTAATGACCACCAGTGGAATTAAAAATCAACATAAAAGAGCATTTCTTAAAGAAGAAAAAAATAACATGACCTGAAAAAACATGAGATGTAACTTGTTGTAGTAACTATTGTTTCTCCTGTGCTCCCAAACAACCAAGAGAAATGAAACCAGCCACAGAGATGTATGGTATTAATTGAAAATGAAGTGTTCTTGCTGCTCTCATTCTGCTTCTAAAGGATATATAGCATGCTCTTTAGTAAATCTGGCCATTTATTTTCATGCCTAGAGCTCTTTGGAAAATCTGATCCACAAGGGTATTGGAGAATCAGGAAAGAAAAAGACAATGAAAATAAGACTGTCTACTTCTCAGCTGATTTGAGGCATATTACCATGCGGGTTCATCTCGTATCTAGCTGGGAATATTTACTTATCACCCCTTTCATGATAGTTTGCTTTTTTCCCCTTACCTACACATTTATTATAGATGGATATTATAAACTTACAGAAGAGAAATACTGGAATGTAATACCTTCAACTAGTCTAAATTCTTAGCTCTGACAGAGCAATGCAGAAAATACAAGAGTCCTGAAATGAAGGCAATAAAAGGATCTGCACTTTGTGAGCAATAAATATGAGCTGTAGTTGTGCTTAGGGTTTTATGCATGTTCTAGCTAATAGTTATTCAGCTTGTGTGGGCCAGTGACATTTAAATAAACACATATGCAGTCCAAGGGGGTTGGCTACAGAGCCTTTTGTCAATTGAATCCAGTCCTGGGAATGCTAGCAGAGTGAATCAGGATTGCAGAAATTCCATGCTTGGCCAGCTCCTGGTGGTATCCCTCCTGAAACTGAGATATGCTCCATGGCAGGATAATTGATGAATGGAGAAGAAAATCAAAAGAAAACCCAAAACATGTGGCTTCAAAGCAATAATGTTAAAGCTGTTAATGCCTGCCCCATTGCCCTTTGGCTACGGAGTCAAGAAGAGCTCAATTTGTCCGAACCTGGAAGTGACCGAACTTGCTCATTTTAAAAATAGCCTTGTTTGATAAGAAAACTTGGGTTCTTTAGCTCAAAACAGTGCTTCTCTCTCTCTTTTCCTTCTGAGGACAGTCATGTGTGAACATATGTCCAGATAAACAAATCATTCAGATGGACAGAACAAACATCTGGGTTTCAAATCTACTACAGAAGTTAGACAAGACTTAAAATTAACCCCGCCCCTTTGCCTTCCAAGTGCCCTTCCTGTAATTATTATGTATGTTAAAAAAACAAACCCTAAACCCTGACATACCTCAGAGATTTATCTTGCTATGTCCTCACACAGGGCTGAGCACTGTGTACAATGTGATCATAAAGCCATGGGTTCAGTTATATTTCTGGAAAGGAGAAGGAATAGTTGTGCAGGCCCATCCTGGAATACTACAACATGGGCCTCTACCTTTATTGTGACTGTGTCACAATCAAGAATGACTTTGCAGTATTGGAAGCACATACTGGCTTGGATGTCATGTCTTAATCTCTCCTTCCAGAAGTAGTAGGCTACTGTAAATAACCTGAAACAGGCTTTGGAGCCACCTTAGCAGCTGTTTTGTAGAATAGTAACCAGAGATGATGTCACTATCTATTTGATATCTTATTGATCTCTACTTTACAAATAAAAGTCTTGTGGGAAACACAAAGTAACAGCTAGACGTTACCTTATTCCTGGCTACTACTGTATTGTTACAGATCAATGATAATCTAGCTGTAGCAGGAGATCAACTGTAGGGCCACTTTCTGCTCTTTTAAGGGACCTTCTCCAGATTAATTCTGGTGTCTTGACCATAATTGGTAACACCTATATAAGAAAAATTAGTAAAAGTGCTGGAAAGGATGTCTAGCATGCATTCCTGATGCAGCATATTGAGGTGTCTAAATATTGAAGTCAATGGGCTAATACTTAACTTGAAGCATGTTTTAAGTGCATTCCTGATGTGTATGGAAACCTGGCAAATAAGAAATAAAATAACATAATAAAAGACATTGCTGTTTGGTGGACATGTACAAATTTAGCTTTATTTCCCTACCTTGTGGTTTTATACTGCTGCTCATTGCCATGGTGTCCGAGTATCTTTCATGTTAAATTGATTAACAATAGCGGCAGAATCCCTGTTGGGTTTCAAGGAGCTTCTAGCTCTTCTCCCCTTTCAGGATATAAAAATCTTTGCTGGTAGGGCTGGGGGTTTTTTCCATTTAGTTGCTTAATTTGTAGTACCCAAAGATACCAGTCGTTGCTGGGTTGCAGAGACTCTAAGAGCCTCCAGTGGGCTTATTAAAAGGACTTTACTGTGCAGAGTACATTTATTAGAAATTTTCAGACTGTCAAAACACTTTTAAAATAGGCTAGAAACTCACTTTACAGTCTCTTATGCTCTGCTGCCATACTGTCAGTGTCACAGAGGAGGTCACTTTCCAGCATGTTGGCAGATGCCAGCAGGCAACTCAGAAATGTCAAGTTTTAATTAAAAACTTTTTGTTTGAAATACACTTCACAGAATATAAATGGAGAAATTCTCCTGCCCTTGTTAATGTCCTGAATGTGCACTGAATAAAATAGGTGCAATCTACTTTGAAATAGGGTATAGTAAAAGCATGTGTATATGTATGCTAAAAGATGTTACTGGCTACCATCAACCATATCTTTGATCTATAGGCACTCATGGACCTGCTTAGAGCTGATGGCAGTTCTAACTACCCTTCACTCAAGCTAAGTGGGAGAGCAATTCAATGGCTGATACAGGCTTGGGACCAACTGGCTGGGCAGCAGCTCTGCAGAAAAGGACCTGGGAGTTGCAGTGGACAATAAGCTGAATATGAGCCAACAGCATACCCTTGTTGCCAAGAAGGCTAATGGCATATTGAGCTGCATTAGTAAGAGTGTTGCCATGATGCGTTGCAAATGATTCTTCCCATCTATTTGGCGCTGGTGAGACCGCAGCTGGAGTACAATGTTCAGTTTTGGTTCCCCCACTATAGAAGGGATGTAGACAAATTGGAGACAGTCCAGTGGAGGGTAACAAAAATGGGTAGTAGGCTGGGGCACATGACTGATGAGGAGAGGCTAAGGGAACTGGGATTATATAGTCTGCAGAACAGAAGGAGGGACGGATTTAACAATAGCCTTCAACTACCTAAGGGGGGGTTCCAGAGAGGATGGAGCTAGACTGGTCTCAGTGGTGGCAGATGACAGAACAAGGAGGAATGGACCAAAGTTGCAGCAAGGGAGGTTTAGGTTGGATATTAGGAAAAACTCTCTCACGGGCAGCACCATATCTAGACTTGTGGTGGCCCTGGGCAAACTTTTAGTTTTGGGCCCCCCTTCATCAGAAATAATTATAATAATAATTTTTAAATTATCATTTTCAGGCCCCCTTTCTGTCCAGGCTCCAGGCAGCCACTTGGTTAGCCCATGCTTGTGTCTGGCACTGGTCACAAGGAGGGTAGGAAGGCACTGGAACAGGTTACGCAGAGAGGTTGTGGAATCTCTATCCTCCAAGGTTTTTAACACCCAGCTAGACAAAGCCTTGGGTGGGATGATCTAGTTGGGAACTGTCCTGCTTTTAGCAGGGGGTTGGACTAGATGACCTCCCAAAGTCCCTTCCAACCCTCTTTTTCTATGATTCTATGGTGATGGCTGAGATGGTGGAGATCTTTGGGCAAAGTGGTCTTAGGAGGTGTGTGCACATGTGTGGCAAGGTGTTCTTACAAGGGGAGAGGTGCATGTTTGTTAGAAATCAGTGGGAAAGCAGGGAAGCTCTTGGGACTATGGCCCTAAGATCCTCATTCTTAGGGCACAGGGTTCTCTGAAACGATAGTAAAAAAAAATGCAAGCAAGAAAACATCCTGCAGCTGTTTGTCCCTAGTGTTTGGAGGGAAACAGGACACCAGGCACATTAATTGTAAATAAATAGGGTTGTATCAAATGAATAACAGACTCCATTATCATCTTCCCCTCCACATGGAAACACAGTGACAAAGTCCAGATCCAAATACACATACAGTATATTTAAATACTGAACTGCTTGATTTGTCAATGGAAAGATGCCCATTGACTTCAGCCTTTGGAATAGGTCCTAAGTGACTATATAAAATGTAGCCTGTTGCAAAATTAGCCAGTGGGAGATTTAAATAAGATTTCTGTCAAGGCATTTTTTTTTTTGAAGGAGCTCAGTGCTGGTGAAAGGTAGTTCCTCTATTCATCACCAGCATAGGCAGCAGTAGTGTAAGCTTCCTGGACAATGTGCTGTTCTTGTGCTGCAAACCTAACTAGAGGGGATACTTATATGAGACAGAATATTTCAGTCTCCATGCTCCTTGAGGGCCTGATGCCATTTCTTTAAAGTCAGTCAGAGTTTTTCTATTGATTTCTGCAGGTGTAGCATTCAGCACTGAATCCTTGGTATCTGCTCCTGGGACTGCCAGAAGGAGCAACAATTGACGCCAGTTATGAGAGTGGTCTTCGTGATATGTGCAAGCCTGACCTCAAAGCAACTGAATTGAGCCCTCCAACTCATTTTGCACAGGCCACTATTTACTGTGGTTACCATTCCCTAAAAATGATGATGCTAAGAGTGTCATATGAACTGGGTAAAGCATACGAAACCTAACAGACAGACATAATCCAGGCTAATCCAGATTGCACGGTAAACTGAAATCATATAAACAATATGCATTTCAATACTAACTGTAAGCTCTTATGTCTAGGAACAAAGGATATAACTCATACTTATGAGATGGGGAATTATTTTGGCAAGTAATACCAGGTAAGAATTTAACAATCCTGGCAGATGATCAACTTAACATGAACTTGCTATGTGATGGAGTGATTAAGAGGGTTTTGCACTTCTTGAATGTATAAACAGCAGGATACCTGTATAAAACATTAGTGTAGCCATTACTGGAATATTGTATCCACTTTGGTTGTTCAAATTCCAAGAAAGAATATTGATGAAATGTAATTGGTTCAGAAAGGAGACACAAGAATGATCCAAAGCCTGCCTTAGAAGTAGAGAACAAACTATTCAGGTTCTCCAAGACAAGATTACCAAGTGACTTGATCACAGCCTTACAGAAGATTAAAGGAACTTTTTAAAACACAATTTTAGGGATTCTTGACTTCCTGTGAATGGAGGGGAGTGGACCTGATAGCCCAGGAGACCCCTTCCAGTCCTATGTCTCTGTTACCTGCACTGGGGAAAGGTTTCTGGTTGCAGAGAATTCTTTATTTTAGCACAGAAACATACAACGTGATCTAGTGGCTAGAGACAAAGGCTGAATAAATGTAGACCACTTTTTATTTCTTTAACAAGGAGAGTAATTAACTGCTGGAACAAGACAGGTAGAAGTGCAATGGATTCTCTATCACTTGGTGTTTAAACATGTAAACTGGGCATCTTTCTAGAAAAAAGGAAAAACAAAGATCTTGCTTTAAAAAAAAAAAATCTCCATAACACAAGCAGAAGTTATAGGCTTGATGCAGAAATTCCTGTGTGACTTTTTGCAACTTTCTATACAAGGGGTTGGACTACATCATCTTTGGCTTGCTGATAAGGCAGCATGAAGCGTGGGCTAAAGTTTTACACTTTTAGTTGATTAAACATAGTCCCAGAAAATTCTGCCTATAGCTTTTTTGAAACAAAGCTGAAGATAAGTGTCTCTTCCTGTTCCATTGTAAATAAAGCGCTATGATTAACACTCATAGAGTACTGTTACTAGGGTTATGAACATAACTAGTGGCCAGCATGAACAAAATGGAGTACCAGGGCAACTCATTTCTTTGGGCACACTCGGATACTATTTTGCTGTTGGCATTTGGGAGTGAGAATGATCTTTAAGAAATGCTTTGTTTAATATCTATCTTTCTTTGGGTCTACAGTAACAATTGGTTTCTTTGAGATATTTAGATGTTCCAGATCTTAGGTTTTTCATGACATAAGAATACATGGCTCTAACTAGTGAGCTGTTGAAAGAAAATAGAATACTTAAGCAATCAAATGTCTTTGCTGGACAGCATCCGTGGCCTAGTTGACTCAGTTTTACTGTGGGAGACACTTGCTTCTAGGGTTGGGGATTATTGAATGGCCAAGGAAAGCCAATACAATTTGGTAAGAAAATTCTTTATGGCATTGTTGATAATATTGGGCAAAAACCTGGCATATATATTCATGAGCACTTTTTCTGTTTTAGGTTTTATTTTTAAAAAGATATGCAGATTTGCTTATATTCATCTGCTTTCTTAATTCAAAAAAATCTTTGCTTTATACAACTTTTTTTTTTTTTGCTTTTCCATTCAAGAGAAATTCAAGTACTTGTAACTGTTTTAATTAAAACAAAAATAAATTGGAGCGAGCCACCCAAATACCCACAGTGACCAGATACAATACAAAAAGAAACCCTACTATGACTGCACATCTCTGGTGGTCACCTACCACCCCACACTGGAACAGATTAGAAGAACTGTCAAACAGCTACAGCCTATACTTAACAAACCTCAGACCTTGAAAGAAATATTTCCAACCCCTCCACTCCTGTCTTTCAAACCACCCCCTAAAACTTGACCAACTCATCATCAGAAGCAAACTCCGCACTGCTCAGCAGACATCAGATGGGACACAGACTTGCCTTAACAACAGATGTTTAATCTGTCAACAGATCTCCATTGATACTACAAGCAACTTCCCTTACAACAAACCCATCAGAATCCCTGGATCCTACACATGCCTTTCCGAAAATATGATACATCTGATCCAATGCACCAAATGCCTTCATGGTAGCTATGTGGGTTAAATTAAACAGCAACTATGAAACTCTCACAGAAAAAAAATATTAAGGGAAGAGACAAACGTACATCAGTAGGAGTAATTTTTTTTTTTTTAAACGGAACAGCCACTCCCTTTCAGACCTCACTAACCTCATGCTTAAGGAAAAATCTACCAAACACTTTCAAAGTGTGAGCTTGGAACAAAAATTCAGAAGCTGGCTGGATACTAGGAGCTCAGGACTGAACACTAGTATTGGTTCAATGACACACTAATCTATTGGATTCTTGAAATTCTTCCTACAACCTACAGATGATAATGATCCTCCTTCCTTTAGATAAGTCCTGATCTCCCAGTAAAAAAGCTTCTTTTTTTTCCCCTGCTAATTGTTTGTTTGCTATCTCTGGGAATTTCTCCCCTCTTCAATTTTACAGCTCTACCCATTGTTCTTAAACAATTACTGCGCTTGCTTCCCTCCTCTGACCTGATGAAGAACACCTTACATTAGAAAATTTGTCTAACTTTATCTCAACCATCAAGTTGGTCCAGTTAAAAATATGGCCTTAAAAATTCTTGCTTCTCTCAAATTTTGAGAATTACCTTGCACCAATTTAGACTCCCTTATTTTCTTCATCATTTTGTATTATTTTTTCCAACCTAATTCGATATTGCAGAGATGATTTACCAATTTGAGTTTGTGTATAATATTACTCCCTTGTAAGTATAGTTTAAAATGTTTTCTACAATGGAAAGCTGATATCTCAACACAGCAAAGTGTGAGGTAGGAATGCATCAGTACAGTAAAGGCACTGAAAGCTATGTAGTAGTTCTCTGTAGTCGCATGTAATCAATGCTAGACAGGCGTGATTTGTAGATGTCATGGAAACAGTAGGCTTCAAAGGATCATCTAGAAGCTGAATGGAAATTTGCATTTGAGGGAAGGAATTTCAGTGATGGATCTTTTATCCATAGGCAGATTTAGGATTCTGAAAAGGGGGGTGCAGTTGGGAAGCTTCATCATTAGATATAGCATTGCTGACTTGACACACACCAGATCAACGCTCAGGATCTCAATATCGTGCTGTTGGGCAGGAGGGTGTGACAAAGTTACATACACACACACACACAAAGCGCACATACAATACTATGGTTCCACACACGTACACGTACACATATACAGATATGTAAACATGCACTTCAGTGGCTGTGTGTGTTAACACTAGGGGAAACCTGGGGGTAATTGGGGTGCTTGGTGACATGAGGGCACTTGGGGCCCTGGGCAGAGGAGGCACTGGAGATAGGACCAGGAGAGCTGGCCGTGAAGCCAAGAAAGTGGAGGCAGCAGAGGTGGAGGTAGGAAGCTGGTGGGGGAAGAGCCAGCTGAAAAGCTGAAGAGGCAGTGTGGAAAGCTGGGGTAGAAAGCCATGAGGTGGAGGAAGATAAAAATCAGGGAAAGAAATCTGAAAGCCGGGAGGTGGAGGTGGTGGAGCAGTGGTGAGCTGGGAGAGCAGGAAGCCAGCAGAGGGGCTAGGACAGAGGGAGAGCAGGGACAGGGAGCAGAGGGACAGAGGACAGAGGGGTGGGAGTTAGACATGAGGTTGGGTCAGAGGCAGAGGCAAAGAGAGCAGAGATTAAGTGGGGAGCCTGCAGCAAGACAAAGATCAGCTTGGGGTCCAAAAATATCAGTTTTACTAGACAGGTAACACAATATACAGACCATGAAGTTATTGGTTGCCACACACACACATTCGCACACAAACTCCCACAAGCACTCGCACAATAGTAGCAGGAGGAAAAAGGTTTAGTAGAGGAACTGGAGTCAAGGTGAATAGAAACAGAGCTCAGGTCCCTTGTTTGGAGGGAAGATGTGGGTGATAGCTACCTATCCCAGGCTGAGAGTTGATCCTCAATGGCCAGTAATACTTGATGGACAGTATCCTCGATGGCCAGGGTTCTTCTCCAGCAAGGTGTTGTCCAGAGGGGGTCACCGGCAGGGCCTCTGGGTGGATAAGTGGCGTGGCATAGTGCTGGTCCAGATAGAGAAGGCGTCCCAAGGAGGTCACACTCTACAACCCCTTTTATAGGGGTGGGTTACCTGCGACTCCAATGGGGAAGACAGGCCGAGGAAAGGGCCAGTCCTGCTCAGATGAAGTGATGAAGTTTCAGGTGTCCTCATTGTCCAGTGGGATACAATGGTGGAGTTGCTGGTTCCTATTCTGTCCTTTGTTTCCATGTTGCTGGTTTCTTGGAGGGTCTTTATCTTTCAAATGTTGGGTTTTGTCTCTGGTCCTGGGAGTAGGTCTGTGGTTTCAGGGAGAGTCAATGCAAGGTGGTGGTAGGTTTGTTAATGGTCGTTGATGGTCCAGTCATTCAGTAGGACCAATTTTTAGGCCTGTTACCATTAAGTCTTAAGCACGCTCATTCATTCAGGAACCAGTTTCCATAGGAGGGGTAGGTATGAGTAAAAAGTTGCAACACAATTACAATAGGGTCTGCCTGGGCAGGGGACACAAAATGGAGGCTTGACAAGACAAGATGGAGACTTAACATTACTTTGGCTAATTTACAGAAACAGGCCTAAACAATACAATATCAATATAAAAGAGTAAAAATCAATACAAAAATAACAGAACACTATTTACAATATAAATGGGGCTTGTTACAATAATGGAATACAAGAACTTATCTTGGTTTATCTATGACTACTTATAGCTACTTATAAGGGATAGAGAGGGCAGAGAGAAAGTCATAAATGGTTGGGGAAGGAGAGGGAATGTATTTTTAAATACATTTTGGGAGTCTTGCTACAGCATACCACATATTTTCTGGAGGTAAAAGAAACTAGGAGCTTTATTCATATGCTAGGGCCCCAGGGCTAAATTGTTCAGTTTAGGATAAAAACAAAAACAAATATAACTATTGGAATGTGCATTAATATGCTAAATGAAGACTGTAGAAGGAATCAGACAGATTATAACCATGAAGTAACTATTTTACTGCTGCCAAAAGAGAAATGCTGCTACCTCTTCCAGGCAGTTGGTTTTAAACTTTGGGTGAAGGAGGAATCAAAGGGGGGAGGGAAAGGTGCAACTGTACTACTGCATCCCCCCAGATCTGCCTGTGCTCTTATCCATAAAAGGACAATTATTGTCCAAAATTAGGAAGGGGTCAAAAGACGATGCTACACTGTTTTGAATGTGACCAGGAAAACCAGGATAGTATGATTAGTTTTTATGCCTTGAAGTAAAAAAAACCTAAAAAACCCCTAGATTCTATAAACTGTGATAGAAGCATAAAAGACAACACTTGCATTTGTAAGATGAGAAACACATTTTGAAGATGTTCCAAAAGATCACCTAAAGATCCAGATCATCGCTGAAATCTTTCCATTGTCCTAATCAACCTGTATCTGGTTGTCCTGGTTAAATCATAAAGAACATAAGGGCTTGTCTAGTTATGCATATATTCTAGCTCCATGGAGGGCTTGCAACAGAAGCTATATAGGTAGATCCCAGCTGGTCCCACCTCATTGTAGGTCTAGATCTAATTCTATTCCTCTTCAGTTCACCTGAAATTCCCTATTTGCCATCAGAATCTACATGGATTATGTTCACCATGAAGGCCAGTTTTTTGTGAACTGGCGTGAAAATAGGTCTTCAGCGGGCATGCAAGATGTAGGCCAGGACCTCTGCTAAATCCCCACTTAGTTAATTTCTTGGTCTTTCAGAGGTTCTCTTGTGCTAATATCACACCAACCCTGGCTTTTGAGCAATGACTGATCACATGTTCTGTCTCAGTAAGTCATTACTTTGTATTCCAGAGCATTTAAAAACCATCCCTGCCTTACCATAATTTCTCTTAGCTGTTTCTATGAGCAGACCACACTGCTCTATTCACTATTCAAATGTTTGAGTAGAGAGAATCAGCTTCTTAACATAGCTGCCATAAGC
This sequence comes from Crocodylus siamensis, assembly GCF_052110815.1. Taxonomy (NCBI): domain Eukaryota; kingdom Metazoa; phylum Chordata; order Crocodylia; family Crocodylidae; genus Crocodylus; species Crocodylus siamensis. The sequence goes on along the minus strand of NC_143398.1, from coordinate 175,373,562 downwards.
AATGAAGTCACATTTTTAAAGAGTACATAATAATAGGGAGTAAATGCAAAGGATGTGCATGGTGTTATTGTCTTCACAACTTAACTTGAGTTGTAAAGCAAATCATTAGTTCAGGGGTTGGCCAACCTGAGGCATGAGTGCCACAAATGGCATAGGCAGCCTCTATGGGCAATGCACAGCATATTGGGGGGATAGCAGGGAGCAGAAAGCAAGTAGCAGGTTAGGCAGGAAGCATGGGGAAGGAAGCATAAAGCCGAGCAGTAGATCAGGTAGGGAGCTTGAGGCTGAGAGCAGGAAGAGGAGAAGCAGGTTGGGCAGGGGGATTGGAGTGTCCCTTGGGGAGGTTGTGGGACTAATTTATGCCCACCAAAAGGGTTTGCTTCCAGTGACTTAGATGACTATTAGCTCTTAGTTGTGCTTTCTAGGGGTTGTAGGTTCCTTGCTGTGCATCTTGCAGCAAGACAGCAGCTCTGGTCTTCAGGAAGGCAGATTTCATTGAGCTAAGGAGACTAGGTCAGGGAGGTACTGAGGTCCCAGAAGGGTGAGGAGTTGGGAGTCCAAGAAGAGTGGTCATTCCTGAAGAAGACAATCCTCCAAGCCCAAAGGCTAGCAATCCCAACACTGATCTAAGGGGGCAAGAGTGCTCAAAAGCCCCCATGGCTCACCAAAAGCATCCAGGAATGTCTCAAAGCTAAGAAGGAGGCACACACCCAATGGAAGGGAGGGGCCATCACCAGGGAGGACTATACCTCCGTTGCTCGGGATTGTAGGGGAGCTGTTAGGAAGGCCAAGGCGGAGAAGGAACTGGGACTAGCAACCCGGATCAAGGATAACAAAAACCCTTTTTTAAATACACAGGGGGGTAAAAAGAAGGTTCTGGGTAATGTGGGGCCTCTTCAGGACATGCTAGGAAATCTGGTGGTTGCACCAGACGTCAACGCTAACCTATTTAATAATTTCTTTGCCTCCATTTTTCTAAGCAGAGACCAGGTCATCCCCCACACCAGGATCCCCGATGATCCCAGGGGAGGCGCAACCACGCCCACAGTCAGGAGGACCTAGTTAGGGAACTTCTGGTGGGACTGCACATGTTTAAATCAGCAGGTCCTGATGATCTCCACCCCAGACTGCTGAGGGAATTAGCAGAGGTCATTCCAGGACCCCTGGCACAGCTTTACAAGCACTCATGGCGCTCTGGTGAGGTGCCAGAGGACTGGAAAAGGGCCAGTGTGGTCCCCATTTTCAAAAAAGGGAGGAAGGAGGACCCAAGAAATTATAGGCCTGTTAGTCTTACCTCAGTCCTAGGGAAGCTCTCTGAGAAAGTTATCCAGGTGCACACCTGCGAGGGGCAAGCAGGGAAGTGTATGCTTAGGGGCAACCAACATGGGTTCGAGGCAGGTCCTGTCAGACCAACCTGGTGACCTTCTATGACCAGTCACAAAATCTTTGGACACAGGTGTCATGGTGGACGTAGTCTTTCTGGACTTCAGGAAGGTCTTCAATACTGTCTCTCACCCCATTCTCATTAAAAACTTTGGAGACTGTGGTGTTGATGCCTACACAGTCAGATGGGACTCAATAGTGACAAGTGCAGGGTACTGCACCTAGGGAAAAAGAACCAGCGCCATACCTATAGGCTGGGGAACTCCCTTCTCATCAGCACAGAGGCATAAAAGGAACTTGGAGTCATTATAGACTTCAACACGAATATAGGCCGACAATGTAGGGAAGCAGTCAGGAAGGCTAACAGCACCTTGTCATGCATCCACAGATGCATCACGAGCAGGTCCAAGGAGGTGATCCTCCCCCTCTATATGACTTTGGTCAGGCTGCAGTTGGAGTACTGTGCCAGTTCTGGGCACCGCACTTCAGGAGGGATGTGGACAGCATCGAGAGGGTCCAGAGGAGGGCCACTCACATGACTGGGGGCAGCAGGGCAGGAGATGCTATGAGATCTGAACCGGTTCAGCCTCCACAAGAGGAGGCTGAGAGGGGATCTGGTGGCTATCTATAAACTGGCCAAGGGAGACCAGCAGGCAATGGGAGAGTCCTTGTTCCCCCGAGCACTACTGGGAATAACAAGGAATAACGGCCACAAGTTGACTGAGAGTAGGTTCAGGCTAGGTATCAGGAGGCACTACTGCAGTCAGGGCAGCTAGGATCTGGAACCAACTTCCAAGGGAAGTGGTGTGTGCTCCTACCCTGGGGGTGTTTAAAAGGAGGCTAGACAGACACCTTGCCGGGGTTGTTTGACCCCAGCATCCTTTCCTGCCATGTCAGGGGTTCAGACTTGATGATCTGCTCAGGTCCCTTCTGACCCTACCAACTATGAAACTACACCACGCAGGACCCTGACATGTCATATAAACCCCTGCTGCCAAACCACATGGACCCTCACATTGTGCGAGCCTCCCAGTTGCACCTGCTATGCTGACATGCTGCATTATGGAAGCATCCTGTTTGCACGGACATGCAGTACCGTGTGCAGCCCCCTGTCATATGCTACCCTTGCTCCTCACTGTACTGCAGCCAATTCCTGCTGTACCACATCAGCACAGCCCTCCAGCCATGCGTTTCCTCAGCTCAGGGGAGGGGACAGGCAGTAGAAACTGGAAGAAGGAAGGGCAAGTCTGAAGACTTGGCATCAGCAGCAAAAAAACAAAGTGGGAAGCGATGCCTAGACCAGGAGCCTGGTGCAGGGCCACAGTTTAGCCCCTTGGGGACTGTAGGCAGTCCATGGGCCACCAGTTGGAATGCTCTGTGCTAGCCCGATGTTGTGTCTAAAAGGGACCTAATAAACTTAAATCAAATGCTGTTATTCTTTCAGTTGCTTTCCTTTTCTATTTGAAAACTCTCTGCATGGGACAAGTTTCACTATACTCCCCCTATAAATTCAGTTGCTCCTATTCTTGTAGGGCTTTTTTACAACAACATGGAAGAAAAATGAATCTTAAAAAAAGACAAGAATATGTTTGGAAAACCAGAAAGATGATCTGAGTGGTTGAGGAATTTGTCTAGTGCTTGAACCTATCTTAACTTGCGTTCACAATTTGCTGTGTGCAAAACAATGGTGGCTTTTAAGATTGAATTTTTCTAGATCAGGAAAAAAAAAAAATTACACATCACAAATCTTGGATTTTGGGATATTCATATGAGCTGACTGTAAATTAAATGCTTACTGTTTCTAGGTGGTCCAGCAATAAAAAAAAAAAAATCCTAATATATGTTATTAGCACAACCAACTTTGAATCTAACCTTTATCACTATTGAATTCCTACTCAGACATCATTCTATTGATATTATCCATTACCATTTTATCAATTATTACTTTGTTTTAAAGCAATATATGCCAGTTAATAAAAATTCAAAGAAAAATTATACACGCAGAAAAAAATACAAGAGGAAGGTTGAAAGCTTAGATAATGTTTCATGTTTCTCAAATTAGTACTTTTCATGATCACAGTACCTATTATAAAGGGTGAATAAATGATTAATAGACCTTTCAATAAATGGTTAGTCAACTGTTAGAAATTGTAATAGAGTCCAACAAGTCAATAGGTTGATTAGTTAGAACAATATACAGGTAGAGCAGGCTGTACCATCTAGACCACACAGTGCTGGCTGTAACATGGCTATAGCATTTTTTTATCATGTTGTATTAAACAATTTAGAAATAAAGGGCATTTGCACATATGCTTGTGCTGCAGCACTGGGTTTTAAAAGCTCCCAGCACTGGGGCGCATGCATTTGCATAAGTGGAAAAATGTGCATCACCGCTGAGAAAATGGCGGTGGCACGCTTTTGAACTAAAACACATCGAAGGTGTTTTAGTTCAAAAGCACACTGCTAGCATTTTCTCAGCATTGACATGCATTTAACTCTTTATACAAACGCATCAGCTCCAGCACCAGGCACATCAGCTTACATCCTCTGCAGACTCGATTAATTGAGTCTGCTCCAATGCATTGTATCTCCTCTGTGCCAGAGTAGACAAATGTCGGTGTATAAATGCCCATACTTTTCATGCAAAGTGTGGTCTACTTCATTTCAGGCCCACTATTTGTAACTATGAAACTGGAGGGCAGATGACTAAGAATACTTCTTTTCTTACTGATTAACATGTTATCCCTCATGTCAGTAGGACCAGGTAAAGTCAAGTATCAGAATGTGGCCTTTGATTGTACGTAGCGAAAATGACCTGCAACAGCCTTGTGAATCCAAGTATGTTATTGTCTCATGGCAAGCGGATCTAGCCTCAAGTTTCTAAACTGTGTCTGTTGACCAGTATCTGGGAGCTTGACTATGTTATTTCAATCCTAATTACCTACCTGAATGTTCTCATTATTCATCAGAAAGGAATGGGATAGACATTTGAATAGAAATCCGTTTGTGTTGGTTCAGAGTGTAGGCAGGTTCAAATTCTTCTTAGAAAGAGTGAAGTGAAGTGTAAACTATATTATGTAGTTAAAGGACAATGTTAGCTGTTTTTTTCCCCCTAGAGGTTTTTCATTCTTTGTTTATAATCCTTCTTTCTGAAAAGCTTTAGTATAATTTTTCCCTTCTTTTGTTCTCTACCATTTAGCAAACATTAATTCCTCCCTTCTAGCCCCCTGTTGTGAGCAGCAATGAGAAAATAACAGCTGTGTTAGTAGCACCAAGAACAATTTCACCTCCACTTCATGCCAAAACACCTTTGTCTATACACCAACATCAGCAACTGTTTCAGTACAGCTTTAAGAGGAGGATTTGCAGAGCCAGCAATGACAACAAAAATGGCTTTTCACATGTCCTACAAAAAATGACTACTAAAAAACATTCTTGACAAAGGAATGGCAGAGTCTTAAAACACAGATCTTGCTATGCAAAATCTGAAGGGGATTAAGGAGATTTTGGAATAGATTAGTTTTAACATATAGACAGCAAAAAGGTCACTGTGCATGGAAAAAGCTATTGCTATTTCCCAGTGGATTTTGATATCAAACTTTTTTGTTTTGTTTTTTGTTTGTTTAGTTTTTAGGGGAAAACCCTCCAAATTTTAATATTTTCTGGAAAAGAGACCAGAACCCCAGGTCCAGGGCAGGCCATCTAGTCAGTGGACTCATGGCAGTATAATGGAAAGATAGCTGCTTGGCAGCTTGCCCTGGAGCAGTATGTACACAAGCCAGGGCCCTGCAAGAGTCCTCCAAAGTGGACTGCTAAGGAACTAGAGAGGCAAGCTGGCTAGAAACTAGATAGGTTTCCAACAGCAAACTGCCCAGTTTCCATTGCATCTTCTTTGAAATCCAACTGCTTTTTTGAAACACCCTAATTTTAATGCATTGCCCGAGTCCAATGGAAAAAAAACAACCCATGGAGAATTTCCAACCAGGCATTGTTATGAACTGCAAGATCCAAAATGAAATGCTATGGAGGTTCACAGATTTATTGTTATGGCGAGCGTCATCAGGTGGCTCAGTTACACTCAGCGTTCCAAGTTCTTTTTAGCATGCGAGCTAGCTTTCACTCTTGGAAAGACATTCTATGTTATTAGTTTGGGTTGTGCAAGGTTTTGAACAGGGACAGCTTGTAGTAATAGAGAACTGTGCAAGCTGTAGGACAGTTTACTTCATGCCTTGGGCTTCGATTAGACAAATCTTGGAAAAGAATTTCTCCCTGGGGTAGCAAACTCCACAGAACCTAGAGAGAGGAGTACAAGTAACTGGAGGAAGAATTTGGAGAAGGCACCAGAAACTGAGTCTTTGCACATGTAGCTATAATGGCAACTGAAGTGGAGGCATTTTTTGTAAATAGCTCTCTTAATAAACACCCAATTTAGTTTTACAAGCAGGGAGTTCTCTCATTTTATTATCCAACATATGGTAAACATCAGGCCAGCAGCAAAGAAATATGGTAAACCAAAGAGCACCTAGAAACGGCTCTCCAGCAGGAAAAGGGACTCACACCACTGGATGGCCAGTCAAAAATCCACTCACACCACTTGCTTGCCAGTGCTGGGAGTCCCTCTGCCACTGTGCAGTCTTGGAAATAAAAATTGAGTCTGTATACAGAGCTAACCAGGGGCATAAAAGGTAAAGCATAAGCTTTTTTACTATATCATTGGAGAAAGAGAATGAGAAGTGACATAGATGTTGTTGCAAAAACAATGCCCCAAACCCTGAAACAACTGATAAAGAAGTTTGGGGAATATTTTGGCCCCAGACAGAATGAGATTATGGAGAGGTATTAGGATTTTTAATTTGTTTTTCTGAACCAAAGAAGCAGGAGAGGGAATAGATATATGCAGTATAGAAATGCAACCTCTTGCACCCCATGTACCTTCAGAGGCAATAAAGATTCCCTAATTAGAGCCAAAATTGTTTGTGCCAAGCCTGATTCAGCTTATTGAGGAAACTGTTGAAATCCAGAAACATGCCAGTGATGCTGCTCCTGGCATCCCTCTTCAGCTGCTGTCAAGACCTTGGTCTCTGGCACACTAGAGAAAAGCTGCTTGGGATGACCTTGCAACACCCTCCCTGCTATATTTCCAAGTTTGGAGCAGCAAGTGGGAGTGGATGAGCAGAGTGTGCTTGGGAGGATCGTGGCTGGGGCTATACTGTAACACCCTTAATATACACACACTCCAGAAGGCAGCATGTGAACTATGCTAACGGATCAACAATCAATTCTATTTCCACCACAGCCTGGAGCTAGTCACAGTAGAATCCCTGTCATACTGATACAAGATTCTGCATACATCTGTCAGAAGTCTGTGCGTTCAAGATAGTCGGCACACTGTAGCATAGGAAAGTGCAAAAAAAAGATCACGAGGCTTCAGTTTTGAAGTACAACTCTATACAGTAAGTGCAGTAAATATGAAGATAATGGAAGGGTAGCACTGATCCAAAACCAACAGCCCACAGTATTTGCTAGTAGAGCTCTGACATGTAAAGGAGACATGCCCACCTTGTAAAGGAGCTACCGACTGCCAGACTGGAATTATTCCATCAGCTTACCTTTGCACATCAGGTGGACATGCAGGCGGATCACCAGGCAGTAGGACCTATATTATGTCATCTGTTACTGAGACTCAAGTACTATGAGGAGAGGATGAGGTTCTGCTCAGGAGGATGATTACTGATGGCAGAGAGCTTGAGCAGGTCATTTCAGATTACAGCACTGCAAGCTCTAAGGAACAGGGGACAAAATGTATCATGCTACTATCCCTTCACATCTCTGAAGGGCAGCTCCAGGCAATCGAACAAAGTACCAAAGAGGATGGGGTACTAGAGGCTGTAACACAGATTATGGTCCAGTGTTGATCAAACAGCACAGAGAAAGTACCATAGGAAGTTACATGTAGCTAGGAATGGAGGCATACCCAAGACAAACAAGGCAGAGAAGTAACTATCGGTCAGGCATACATGCCCAATTAAAAGCACACACAGAACAGATTCAAAGTGATTCAAAGAATCCCAATCTTAGGAAAAGGCTGGAACAGATCTGTTAACTTTTAATGATAGATACTCCATGGTCATACTAGATTACTCCACTTGCTGGGAGGTGGACTACCTGGAGAACAGTTAGGCAAGAGCCATGATCAGGAAACTGAAGATCATAGTATGCTGGAGTACTCAAAATATTTGATTGCAAGGCTGGGTTTGAGAACAAGATGTCTTCTGTTGTGCACCCGTAAGGCAACAGGGAGGCAGAATTGGCAATAAAGCTGTTCAGAGGTTGATGGCAAGGGCAAAGCAGATAGGAAGCAGTCCCTTCCCACTAACATTAAATTGTTGTGGGACACTCTCACAAGGACTACAAAGGAGCCTATCAGAGAGACACATCGGCCAGACAACCCAGACTGCTTCCTACATGGATTATTTCACTACATGTCGGCACAAGAACAGCTGAGTATGTGCAGAAGTTGTTGAGAAGACACCTACCTAGGCTGTCTGCCCACTAAGAAGGTGGCAAAGACCTGAGGCCACAAACCTATGTGAGCAAGCCTGCAGCCAACTGTCAAATAGTGTGATGGCAAAAGGCAACAGGCCAACCTGCAGCAAGACACATGTTGTGAGATAGCTAAAGACCTAGGATAGCTGTAGAGTTTAAAAACAGAGCTATGCAGTAGTGGCAGCCAGCCAGGATAGATGGGGCCAAAGCCAGGACTGAAAGGACTGAGAACAAGCCTCAGCCATCAACTGGTTTAACGTAGGAGTTATCTGAATAACATGGAGAATCACCCTGGTAGAATCACAGCAGCAGAGTAGATACAAACCCCTTGCCAACAGCAGTAAGACAAAAAAGATGCAGGAAAGTAGTCTGAAGACCAGAAAGGTTATGAGAACTGCCAGGCCACAACAGACTGGTAGCAAACACTACACCCGTGCAGTGGAATATGTGCTAACAACCTTGGGTCCCCAAGGGTCATTACATGTTTTCACAATACACAAAACAACCATTTTAAAAAGGAAAAATGTAGTAACCTTCATGAATCTTGGAGAAAAGAAGAGGTTGAGGAAAGTGCCAGAAGCTTAGTCTTTTTACACCTGGATTTGCTGCTAGCTTTAGTTGCGGCATCCCTGTACACATCTCTGAATCAAGAGCTAGTTAAATTTTTACAGACACAAAGTCCTCTCATAGTATTACTCAGGATGTAGCACATGAAGCATTTGGAAATTGGCCATTGCTATACGGCTAAAATTCCCGAAAGATGATATTCTCCTTCATGTTGCTTGACCACCCCATATCGGAACTGGTGTATATAGTACAGGTACGACTAAATATATACCCACCTTCATATTAGCAATTTCTCTTCAGCTCAGAAACTGACCTGCAAGGCTCTGCTAATGTTTATCGAAGAGGTGTCTTTGGACTCTGAAGAAAGGGCAATATTTTTTTAAATATAAATGGCCAAACATGAGGAATCTCCCAATTTGGGCAATGACAAACTTGGCATTTATGGTGTACTTATGGTCTTGTTTATGGAAATAGCTTCTATATTAAAGCCTCATTTCATCAAAGCGCTAAAGGACATATGTAACTTGCAATGAATGCAAGGTCTCTTGAACCCAATAATTTACTCACATCCTTAAAGCAATACAAGGACTAAAGAGCCGTTTTTGTACAGAGCCTTTTGGGGGAGGTCAGATGCTTGACTGCACCATCCCTTTTATTCCACAGATGAACAATTCCCATTCCTCTTCTGCTTTTTTTTGTTGTTGTAATGGCTACTTCGTTTGATCATCAAATAAATGCTCAGTATTTCTCTGGGATTGTTGTAAATATGAAAAGAGGACAATTATGGTTTTGTTAGTAATGTGTTATGACACATGCTTCATCTATTATTGATGAAATGTATAAATGATTGCCTACTGTCAAGCTACCTTACTGTGAAATGTTAATATTAATTATTTAAAAAAAAAGAATATTTTTGAAAGGTCACATTTGGGTCTTGAAACATGGGACTGTGGTGTGCATCCATTTGGCTTCCTTTGTGCATGCATCCATGAGACATGACTGTGCACTATTTTCCAAGTGTCTCCTGTAATGAGAGTGACTGATTTTGCTAGTTTCGGGTGTTCAAACTGTCCTAGCCCCCAAAACTTAAATATTCTTTCCACAGTCATCTGTAGGCATAAGTCTGTAAAGAGGAGCACTGTCTAGCAGCAGTTTAAGCTCAGCTCTGCAGTGCTGTCAGCTCAGTCCCGAAGTCCTCACAGCATCTCTGCAGTTTCCAGTGTCCACATTCTGCAGCGCTAACTCTCAGGACCAGTCATTTTGCTCTTACACCTTAAACCTCCCCATCCTTGGTTGTGAATGGTACATCCTCTGTCCCTAAAACTCTCCATTTCTGACTACTTTCAGTACAAAAAGGAAGACAGCTAACTCTCATGTCAGTGTGACATCCATTGATGTTCTCTTTACAGAAGAAGATTTCAAGGATGACAGTCAACCCACCAATGGTCCAATACACTGAGATGGACCATAACTCAAAATGTCCTTTAGGGAAAAAGTGTGACGAGAACAAAGCATGGAGCCCCCTTTTTCTACTCTCCTTGCTTTCATTCTCATTGGCATTTTAGACCTCCAGCCTCCCCAGTCCAGAGAACTCTCTCCTTAAGCTTTTAACTAAACTAAACAGAACAGAAGGGTGTAGAAGCCAGATCTGTGGCATGGAAGAATTTAAATCCATCTGAAATTGGGTGGATCCATCTGAAATTGGCCAGTGAATGTCATTTAGGATACCTGGAAAACTGCTCTCAAAAATTATTTTTTTTTTTTTAACTTCTTTGCACGGTGATGGCAGGAGAAAAGCAGAACTCTCAGGCTTAATCATCCCTTCTCCATTGATTGCAGCATGCGTCACCGAGTACAGGCGTGTGGGAGGTGCAAGCAGCCTCACAATCAAACCGGCAGCCTTTCAGGATTCTAATAACACCTCAGGGGGGACGCTTGCTTTCTTTTCCTTTTCAAAATAAAAACAGGAAAGGAAATAAATACTTCTAACAATACAAACCAAGGGGGGAGGGAGGGGAAGCCCCAGGAGGAAAAAAAAACACCCCACATTTTTATGTTGTTTTTCTGTGTGTGACATCTGGGTTTGTTTTCTTTTTTACATTATTTGGTTCAGCAGTAGTTAAAGGTAATAGGGCCCCCTGATGACCCTAAGGAGATAGAGTAGGAATTTATGGACTTTGAAGCTATGGGGAAAATGCTGGCTTGGTCCAGCCCTGAGTTTTGGCGCCACTTCTAGTTGCACTGATGCTGTGTCACCACTTCCACACCATTTGCTGCCTCCCCACCACCTCTGTATCTGTCTGGTTCAGTCCCAGGGCACTAGCACCTTACCCAGCTAAAGCAACTTCCACCCAGTGTGTTAGGTAAATGGGGATTCCTCACCAGAACTTGTTCGGCTCTGCTGCTGCTCTCTGCAGCTTCACCACTGGTATCAGGACTGATGCTGTCTACATGCTTTCCGTTTCTCTAGTCTCACCTCTATTCTTAGACACCATGTTCAGGTCTTCAGGCTTTTAACCAAGCAAGACTGAATGTCACTTTTGTGAAACCAGATCCAGCTTTATGGGTCAGTTTTGTCCTTGCATTACGGAGGGGTTCAATGGTACATTGGATCCTTAAACAGAGTCCTTGCCATATGGGATTTCTTCCCACACTTTATGGGATGTATCTGGCTGTGGCTCCTTTCGAATCCTGCAGAGCTCTAGGGTTTCTTAAGCCTGGATATGCATAGATACTGTCATGCAGCACTTAAAAATGGATGGAAGCTTGAACAATAGAGGGCTAAATAACAAAGCTGGTTCAGATTAATCAAAATGTATGTAGTTTTTTAAGAACAAACAAAAATAAAAATGCAGGGGGGGAGGGAGTTTTTAAACCAGCTCCATTAGCTAAACTCTTCCTTTCTTTTAATCAGCTGGGGAAGGCTAAATATGTAGGCACCTCCTCTAGGTGCCAGACACTTCTTCATTGACAGCATTTACACCTCCGTTCTGAAAGGCAGGCCTTCCAAGAGTTTGTGCATAAACTGCCATGTGTAGTTTCTTTAATGGAATTTTTATCCTTCAAAGAGCTGACACAATAGACTGTAGCTGCTGATCAAGCACACAAACTCATATTTAAGGGAAAAAAGGCATTTTATTTGCTCAGTAATTCAAAATTACTCCTATTTCAGTCTTGCACATAAATCCCTCATAGTCCATAGACTTGACAGGATTGTAATGACTGTGGCAGCCCCAGCTATCAAGACCAACAGGAGTCATATAATAAAATTCCTATCAATATTATCTTCAGGACCAAGAAACCAATCTTTTGCCTTTCCTGGATAGATCTGAACTGAAGGTTTGGGAGATGCAGGTACTTGGCACCTTGGAACATCAGACCATACCTCCACCAGCCTGCACTGCATAAACAGCCAGTATTTTATGTTTCTTGTCTTGAGACTATCATGTGTATTTCCAGAATAGCCTGAAGAGATGTTAGGCTTATGGCCTCATTGGCATTTATTATGAAGAGGTCTACAAGATGAGCACTGTTTGAAAAGGTACCTTGCTGAATTGTAAATCACTGTCTGAATTTGCTAGGGGTGCGTGCTGTACACTCTAATGTTCCAAACCAAGTGCCAGATGTGGACACAAGAAAGCTAAAGACAGAAGTACTGGCCTTTTGCTATACCAGCTTTCCACATTGCTCAGGATCTCCAAGGGTCACTGTGTCTGATGACACCAGTATCTTTTATGAGAAACCCTCCCGGAGAGGGAGAAACATTCCTGGAGGAGAGGAGGAAACAATCAATTCAGTTACCCATGTTATATATTCTAGGCATATCAAGAGACTGAACAACTTCCACAGGAGATGTCTGTGTAATATCCTGAAAATAAAGTGGGAAGACAATACTAAACACTGAAGTACTGGAGCATACAGGATTGATACACTTAGAAACCACTATAAAGAAGATGAAGTTGTGATGGATTGACCATGTCAGGAGAATGGGAAAAGACCATGTCCCCAAGAATATTTTCTATAGTGAGATTCAAGACAGCTCTAGAAAGTGAGGTGGCTCTCTATGGTGGTATTACAAGATCTACAAAAATTATATGAAGTCATTCAACATCAACATAGAATAGAATTCTACATGCTGCTCCCAGCTTTCTATCTGGAGGGAGTATCTGGCACTAGGTGCAGCTCAACAAGAAGTGGCTTTGATCCAGAGGATGGAAGCAAAGTGAGAAAGAAAAAAAAGCACCTTGCTGTAAAACTGGGACTCTAACTCAGACAACATCTGGATCAGTGGGTATCTATACACCTGATGGACCTCTGCTCTGATGCATGCTAATTAGCATGTGTCGGAGCAGACTTGATCAACTGAGTCTGCTGGAGTGTGCTAGTTAGTGTGCTATAGCAGCCTCCGTGTCACGTGTATTCAGCATCGCCATGTTTCAAAATGGCAGTGGGCACGCTTTAACTAAAGTTCATTGAATGAGCTTGAGTTAAAGAGCCCCCACAGCCATTTTGAAACACAGGGATGCTGAACACATGCGACACTGAGGGCATTTTAATTAGAGCCATTCTAATTAAAGCTCCCACCTCCACCCTAGAGCACTTGTATAGACGCCCTGTGAACCTTGTTACAAGTAGAGGTGTGCGAAGTAGGCCCTATTCGATTCAGATTCGGCCCAAATCAGGGACAGTGATTTGATTTGTTGATTCAGATCACTGTCCCTGATTCGATTCGATTGACTCTGAATCTGAAGATTCAACGCTGATTTGGAGAATCAGAGATTTGGCCACAGACACAGCTTTACATGTTTTTTTCTACATACCTCGAGGTACCAGGCGCAGCTCATGATCTTTGCGATACTGGGGCACATGAAGCATCCCACAGGAGTGCAGGGTGGAGGGGGTCTCCACATGCTTGGCGGCAAACCTGGAAATGGACCGGAAGTACTTCTGGTCCACTTCCAGGTCCACTGAGGAGCACATGGGGGAGCCCCCCCCGCACGGTGATCAGCTGCAGGTTGACCCTGGGTGCCTCCCCCAGACCCAGAAGGCACCAGCTGCTGAGCCAAAGAGGTGCTTCTGGTCCACTTCTGGGTCTGCTGCCAAGCATGCTTGGGACCCCCCGCACTCCTGTGGGATGCTCCATGCACCCCAGCATCGCAGCATTCATGAGCCCCAGCTACCTAGAGGTATGTAGAAAAAACATTTAAAGCTGTCCTATGTCCAAATCTCTGAATCTTTCTGAATCTCTCCGAATCGATTCGGGGGGTTCCAATTTGATTCAGAGAGATTAAAAGGTCCTCTGATTTGATCTGGATTCAGAGATTCGGCCACCAAATCAGGCTGAATCAAATCAGGGACTGAAGTTTCACACAGCCCTAGTAACAAGCTGTATTGCTCTCAAATTAGGCTCGTCAGCCACAAATGGATTCATCAGGCACCTGACTAGACCTTCTGCATGAACACCATGATCTGGAGGCTCAGTGGTTGCCTACTATAGCAGAGCCTAGGGGAAAAGGGGTTTCAGTAGACGGGACTCTGACTGAGTCCTGGTTCAGTCACAAATAATCTATGTGACAGCGGGCAAGTTATTTAATCTTTCTTACCTCTCTGCGTTTCATCTGTAAAGTGAGGAGGACATTTCCCTGTCTCGCTAGAGTGCTATGAGGATAAAATTCCATTAATTACTTTGAAGTACTCAGATACCCTGGTGACAAGCACCATCTAAGTACCCAGACAAAATAAAAGCTTCATGGCCACTTTGGAACAGGAGAGTTATAGCAAGGTCACAGTAGTAAACCAGGGTTGCAAGATTAGCATTGGAGAACAGTGGGAAATCAGCCATTTATCCTTTCTGAACTAGCCCTCTAGTAGTCACTGTAACCTAAAAATCACATACCGCCCCAGAGTGACTGTTCCTTTTTTCTGTTAGCTTTACATTTGGAAAGCTCACAATCCAGCAGTCAGATTCCAAATGATGTTTTTCTGAATGTGCTACAGTTGGTGCTCCATTTACAATAGATACATTATTCTATTCTGTTCTCCAGCCTGTGAGTAATAAATTCTATTGGTATTAGTCATGTTTAAATGCTTACCTTTCAAAACTGCATTGGATTCGACAGGCTAATCTTCCAATAGACATGCAGGAAGTTTTCATTGAGGGATGCAGTCCTCATGACAAATTACAACCTGCAGTTCTTTGTACTGCTACATTGAATGCTTTTGTTAGGGAGGTGTTTGAAACCTTGAGTGGAGGGAATCAATAGCCACTTAAAGGTAGATTTCAAGCAAACAATAGGTTTCCAGCATTTTATAAAATCCAAATAACACTACAACCACATTTGTTATCTGCCATAAGATTCCCATTTCTGACCTTGGCTTCAAAGGTTTTTCTTCTTAGGGGTATGAGCTCCTACACCTGTGTCAGCATACAAATGACTTGTTTCTCTTTTGGAAAATATATACTTTTTTGCCAGCTGGCATGAGGTGAATAACTATCAGTTTTACTTTGAAGAGATTGTATAGTGGCACTTGTAAAAAAGCAGTTTTCTCTACAGACTTGTTCACATTAGGAGATAGATTCTTAATCTGTGCTTTTATTCATGCTGTACTGTGTTTAGTGCCCTTTCCAATGACCCAAAAGTGGAGGGTTTTGACTGGTAAGTTGTTCCTTTCTCTTTTCCTTTAGACTGTACAATAACTTTGAATATATGCAGTGATTGTAATCCAGCACTGCAGAGAAATGGGACAAAGAGAATGGTTATTCAAATGGAATCAAGCTGCAGAACTTTATGACGCAGGACTGTTGCACCCTCCCTCCAGAGTAGTACTTTACATTCTTTACTAGAGACAGTTAGCAATTCTTTGATTTTCCAGAAAATGATGATTGGTCCCTATATTTACAAGGTTTTACTAAGACATCTGTTTCAATAATCTTCCAAAGGAATACAGGCAGTGGCATTCCATGTTGCCAAGACTGTGGGTCCAGGCCAGCCAGCAATGAAGACCACCTTGTAGCCTGGAACCCCAGTGCCTTTCGGGTTCGCATTTCCAGAATGACACACTGCAAGATTTCAGTTCCATTACAATTTAAGGTTTACGGTATTTTGTCCCAACTGGGGACATTAACAAATTTCCAAAGCTTAAAAATCATCATGGAATGGACACTTATTTCCAGCTGCCTGTTCTTTATTACTATCTGCTGCTTACTACTCCTAACTCCTTACTTCTTACTCCATACCTGAAGAAGAATGTCTGGCATTCAAAATCTTGTCTAACTCTATCCCAACTATGCAACTGATCCAATAAAAATCACCCAAAAAATTTTTGCCCCTCTCCTAACTCCTGGCGCATTATGGTTACAATATCACTCTAACACTGCATTACTACCACAGAAATAAATTAGGAGACAAAAGAATGACAAGTGCATCTGGCAACACTGGGATAACCTCATTTCCTGTTAATGTAGCAGAAAAGCTATTCTCAGAGCAGTGCAAGAGCAGACCGTGAGACTAAAATCAATCTTAAGTGTGGAAGGAGGAATCACTGTCTAATTCTTTGGCATGGGAAGGATTGCTATGTACCCTAGCTAATACTGAATATCAATCTAAAAACATTATCCTGTAAGACTCAAAAGTTCAATATGGGAGCCAGATGTCAACCTGGAAAAACAAACTAACTACTTAACATCTGGTAGAAGTACATGCAAAATTGCCTCCTATAGTAAAAAAAAAATACAGCCAGCACCAGAATGGTGAAAAGAACCCACTTGGGGGTCTATTTAGTTTCAGTATCTGAGATTAAGATGGGCCTGTTCTTGTTTACCAGTTAGTATTTCAAACACAATCGTGAAGTCTATATGAAACAAAATGCGTTTTTACAATGATCATTGTTATATTGGTATCTAGAGATCCCAATTTAGATCAGCGCTCCATTGTGGTAGGTGCATTACAAACAGATAGTAAGAGACAGTCCTTGCTCCAAACAGCTTACAGTCAGGATAGACAAGACTGGAAAAAGAAGACAGGTATACAGAGGTATAATAATTTTTCCAACGTCCCTCAGAAGAACCTGACACACCACATTGTCCTGATTATAAGTTGACCTTCCCCCCCCTCCAGAAATAACTATAAAAATTGCAGCCAACCATAACACTTACAGAAATACTGAATGTTGATTATTGTAATATTTTAGGGAAAAAGCAGTGTTGCCTAAAACTGAACGTGTAAAAGCAGAGTAGACTTAAAATAAAAAAGAGGAAGACATATTATAAAGTTCTGATTATAAAAAGCATGGATGGTATAATCTTTGATCCATCAGAAAGACTGCTGACAGCAAGAAGAGAATTAATCTGAAGCACAGGGTACAAGACTGATAGTAGCTTTTCTTCAGAGAGTTTCTTAAAATGGGTAGGAACAGGTTTGCAGCTCTCTGAGAGCATGTCTGAAGGGTTAGGAAGCCCCACCTCCCTGTACTACAATAAAGGAAAGTGTAATTAAAATAAGCCTCCCCTTAGTATGCTGGTAACAGGCTCAAATGTGTCAGACAAGTGAGGCCTGATTCTCTCCCATCCTGTGCCTTGCATTGTCACTTATATTAGAGCTAGGGTGGAGTGTAAAATCAGATGGTTCTCTTTTGTGTATGCTTTGGGCTGGTGTAAAAGGCATATGCCAGGAACAGGAGTAACAGAATATAGTCCTTATTGTTTTGCAACGAGGAAAATTTAGAATAGTTGAAATAAATCTGAGGGCTTTCATTTTTTCATTGTCTTGGGAAATCTAGAGTACAGGATTTTGTATGCATCTCCTGGATGGTGCCCCTGGTCACAGCTGGGGACGGGAGGACAAGAGGGTGAATGATTCTCCTTGTTAATTTAAAACAGTCCACACGTTTTCTAGCATGAGACTCCTATGCAAATGGTTCCTGTGCTGTTTAAACCATTTGGGCTCCTTCCTTATGCTGTTTCTAAGTTTGAAGAATGCCTGCTGGGTATAATTAATATTCCTCCTCCTACACTTACCATTACTCCTGACAGTAAAAATTAAAACATGAGCTTTTCTTCATTCAACCCCAGCCCACGGGAATTTGATTACACAGGAAAAGTTGCTAATAAAACGAAAGGTTTGTAGATCTGCATTCACCCAGGCAAGGTGTAGTTTTCATTCAGCTACCCTGATGGATAAAGGATCTCTCACCTCATCCTGATTGGATGCTTGGCAGTAGCACTGTTTAGCCCTGTTTGGAGAGAAGTGACAACAGACTGCACTGCTGAGCCAGCGTAGACTGTTGATTCAATTGCCTCTCTCGTGGTAGATGCCTGCAGTATTGTTGCAGTCTTCCTCGTACCAGTCGGTGTTGCTATGGGCACTGCTGCCTAGGGAGCAGAGAATAAGACAGGGAATAAAGAGAAGCTGTCCCAGAACCTTCAATAAGTAGCTTAGTTTTATGCTGCATGTTTTATATCTTCTCCTGTAGAATCAAGTTTTATTCTTCTTCTAAGCATTGTTGGCAGATGTGTTAATTCATGTATTTAAATAGACATTTAACAACCAGGGAGAAGCAGCCTCTAAATATAAATCATTATTCCAAACAGGCTATTTAACATCAGACTAATTCTTTTGCCTTATTACAGCGTCATTTTGTGCACATATCAATTTGGATTAGCAGGAGTAACTTTATAAAAACTTACAAAAGAAGAGAACTCAGGCATTTTACAGGCATCAACCAATTCGTTATGGGTTTACCATTTTAGCCTCCTTTGACTTGTTCACTCATGACAGACAACGGATATTTTTTTCCACCTTGCTTTGCAGCAGAAGGCCTAGAAAATGATCCATCAAACTGAAAGACTAACACTCAGCCCAGTGGCATCTGACCTACTGGTTCTCAATTCTACAGTTTGATCCTTTCTAGAACGGAAAAAAGGCATGTAGGAGGTTATTTAACACTACCAGTTCAGAGGACTGCCTCTGCTTCTATACTGCATAGAAATGAGGACCATAACAGGTCTGTGTTGCTCAAGCCAGTTGTTCAGGATAAAGGATGGAATTATTTATTGGAAATACTGAAGCTCCCTCCTCACACTCTATGGGAAAAGGGTGTTGCAGGCAAACATGCTTCACCCAGCTCTTGGTCTTTAGTGCAACCAGTCTTGGGATGAGCAGCACAATGTCTTGGAAGGAAGGATGGATAAAGCTTAGCTGGTTATAATTCTATGCAGAATACAATGAACAATGCGAGACACAACCAGAACGACAGACGGTCATCACCTGTTACACAGGTCCATAAGGAAGGGACTGACTTTGAACAGGAGCACCTTCAGGATGCAAGTTCAAGAAGCCGTTTGTAGTTCAGATTTACAGAGAAACTGACACACTCTTGCTCAGTGTCATCCCTTCAGGATCCGTCATCTTCTGTGGGCCTTCAAACCCAGAAGCTGCATCTAAACTAACTGTGGCTAAGGAAATTGCGAAGGGGATTAAAAAGCAATTGCCACCTTTCACCAGCGGCTATGGAAGGGTTTTCCAAGTCATGGACTGTGGGCAAATCACCCGAATCACTAAGACTGAGCTGGGTACATTTATCAAATGGACAGCATGATGAGAGAGGGAGTTCTGGCTCAACAAACAGTGGGTGTAATATGTGAAATTATGTATTAAAAAACCCTATGGTGGGGGAAGGAGGTAACTTTCTTGTAGTATGGTAGGTTTCTGGTAATCTCATTCTTCAGGTTTTCTATTGATTATCTGCAGCAGCCAAGAAGGATTCCCCCTCTCCCTCCTCCCATGAACGTTACTAGCTTTACAGGGCCAAAGGAGAAGGGAGATTTACTCTCTGAAGCATTGGATATCGGTCATAGCTAAGGCTGCAGGTTTTTGACCGGTGTGTATTAATGCTCCTGTCAGTACTTAGAAGTCACTGGCCGGGGTCTCTCTCTTTTGCTAAGGGTCAGACCAGTTTCCTTCATAACGCCGTTTGGCATTTTCTCCATAGATCAGATCAGCATCAAATGCAGGGCTTTTTACCTTCCTCTATAGTGGAGAACATGGCCCTTTTCCTACAACCTTCTGAGCATGTGTTAATTGACTACTGCCCCGTCACTTGAGTGGCAGGATATCAGCAGTGCCCTCCTCTCCTCTACTTATGGCATATTATAGGGTATTCTTTGTCTCAGTTACCTGCGATGGGGAAATATTGGAGGTAATCTGGTAAATGATGGCCCATGATCACAGTGCTGAACTCAGTGCCTTAGCAGATCCCTTCTGGTCCTATGTTCCTAAAATCTCGAATGAGCCATCCTTTGTACCCACTACAGCTTTTTCATGGGCAGCTTTTTATGAGCAGCCTCAGAAGTAGCAGGAAAGAAGCTGATAGGTACAGGCAAGTAGGAATTGCCACAGTGGAACAGCCTGTCCTGCCCACTGCACCCAACAACAGTGGGCCGCACCAGGCATTTTGTAAGATAAGAATCCATGCAGTAGGTGGCAACAAAAGGTCTCCCCACTGGGGAGGAGGTCTCCCCATTGGCAGAAATCAGACTGCACTTGGAAGCCTGCAGGCTAGTATTCCCTCTGCAGTTCTTTGGCCATTTCAGTTTTTACTGTCATAGTGCTGGATATTTTTCCTCAGCCATTTTCAACTGCAATCCCATTCTGATTCCTGCTTTGCTCTGAGCCTCAGGGATCACAGAGGACCAATTCTTCTACTATAAGCCTGCAGAACCAACTGTATGATCAAGCCACTGGAGATGAGTGAAGTAAATTGAGAAAGGCAGTCCACTTGGAAACTAGGTCTTGTACATCATAACCAAGTGCCCTAGTCTATTCCTGAAAGCAAATGTGCACTGCATACATGGAACACCTTCTTTAAGGTCTGCAGCTGGTCATTCCCCTACTCTCATCCATCATGGGCTTGATACCATCTCACTTGTCTTTCCTGGTGGCAGGAGTGACAAAATACAAATGCCCCAGTGCAGCAAGCTGATGTAACAAAACAGGAGGAAGCACAGCTAGAGAAGGTGAAGGACTGACAACCTTCTGGTTCATCTCCAGCCCCATTCTTTTATGTTGGCAAGGCTTCCCTGAGTCTTGTCACAAAAGACAGATGGGAAATTCCTTGCAGCAAGAAAGATCTGAACTTTGAAAGGAAGCTGTGTTCAACAGAATCCCTGCTGCACTGAGCAGTGCCATGGGAGGAAGTGTGTGCAGATGCTGTGGTAGAAGCAGATACAGAGTTACTCACTTACCACTGCTACAACATTTGCAGAAGCTTCTGACCTAGAATCACTGTATTTCTACAGATGGGATTGTGTTTAGACCAGGCACACTTGGATATGCAGAGAAAGGCTAACAGGACTTGCAAGCAAATGGCAAACCCTGTAGGTTTTATAGGGGAGCTATTAAATCAACAATGTTTCAGAAGGTCAGAGCAGGATGGACCCAGTCAAGTTCCCAAGAATTCAGGCTACTGGACTGTTTATCTGCATGTATTAGCTTTCTCAAAGATGAAAGAATCCTGAAAAAAAGTAGCAAGATTGTGGAAAGGTAGAAGTGAGCAGTTTTGAAACACTCACAGGGAAATCAAGAAGCATCAAGATTTTTTATATGGAAGTTGAAGGCCTAGAATTGTAAGAGATTCCCCAAATTTCATTTACAATTAACATTCCTCATAGCTGCCCCTGCTCTTGATAGCGTCATTCTTTAGCTCTGTGGTATATCTATCTTCAGGAGGAGAGTGGGGACTGAGCACATACTTTTTCTCCATTGACTTAATGCCAAATCCTGATCCCAGTGAAGTCAATGACACACAAACAAAACTTATTTAAAAATAATTATTGCAGTGGGGCCAGAATGTAGTTCTTAATGCAACATTTATAATACATTTCTTTGCTTTTCTGATGTTTATAGACTTCCCAAAGATACTAGAAGAGTCACAAAATCCTGAAATAATGAAGCAAAATATGCCTAAGTAAGTTGCTTTGAAATGTTCTCACAAATAAGCAGCTTAATAACTAAGAGAATGCAGGAAAAAAAACCCTCCGGGCTCACTTGACTTCCACAAGGATTAGAGCATATCCTCCACTTCAGGAGAGCAGGGTCACAACCTGACTTCAGGTCACAACTGAACCCACAGTGGCAGGGGCGGACACAAGGCTCCATCCCTGTCCCCCACCCCCATCATTCTTGATAGGCAATTTGCTAGTTATTATATATAGTTGTATGCCCTTTTTCATTTTTCAGATAAAGAAATTTCTTCATGTGGTTTTCCATGCCCTTCATTTCATTGGTCTCTATTCACTGCACCTTTTCCAGCTCTTAATATTCTTTTGAGGTGGCATAAACCACGTACACAGCCGCCAGGTAAAGCTGCATCATTACTTTGGACCAGTTACCATTCCTTATGCCCCTTACCCAGCTTGCTTTTCTGACTTTGGCATCACATGAAGCTGTATATAAATGAGGATGCCCAGGCCCCTCTCAATTTCATATAATTAACTTTGAACCCTGCAAAGGTATAAAAGCAGTTTGAATGTTCCCCTGTGATGTGCACCAATATACAGGAGTCCTTGAATCTCATTTACTGTGAGGTGTGTTCATCCGTCTAGCTCAGTAATGCTCAACTTCTGGTCAGCGGGTGTGATCCAGCACACACAGAGTCATGACATCTAGCCTACAGGGCAGCAGGGGCTATTACCCATGCCACTGCTACTCCACTGTCAAATTTCCAGGCCTCACTGCAAGAGGACATGCCACAGTGTGCCATACTGGAATGGCATGTGGGGCTGTGGTGGCAGGTCCAATCTGGCATGCATTCATCATGGCCAATGGACAAAACTCATGCAGTGAATCTAGCCTGTGGACTGCTCAGGGTTGCCAATTCAAAACAATTTTTTTAAACTCATGATCTGCAGACTTCTTATTGACAACCAAACTATTTTACTGACACTTTACATATTGTAAAATTTAAAAATTGTTTTAGTTGGCAACCTGCTTGATTGTAGCAATGGTTTTATACCATGCTGCCCCATCCCAAAGGTCTCCTACTCACTCCCAAATCTTGGTACTCCTGAATGCACCCCACACCATGCTGCCCCCCAACCCACCTTCCAGTCTTACCCCTGCCAGCCCCCCCCAGTCTTAGCACAGACCCTCAAAGAAGGACTACTGTCTGCCTACCTGTCACTCTGCAGTGTTACAGACAGACAGGAGGTGCACCAAGAGTAGCAGCAGCAGCACATGGCTGGGGGTTAGGGAAGGAGCCAGAGAGCCGTAAAAAGGGTGCTGCACTCCTGCTTGGACACTAGGTGGTACTGTTGAGCTCTGTGCTTCAACATTGCCTTCAGCTCCTTTTGCAACCACAGAGCTTCAATCAGCTCCATGTTTTTATGGAGCTGATTTTATGGAGGTGTTTTTTGCTTTATGTTTTTACAGACAGCACATTTTTAATGGAATTTAAAGACAGACAATTTTAGCCTGGTTATTTACAAAGTGTCTGTACGTTTACTAATAGTTGGATGAATGGTTCAGAGTCGGTCCCAGGGTTTCCAACGTTCAGCCAGAACAGTTTGGGCACCACTGATCTAGCTCATTTAGGCCTCTCTACAGTTCCTTATTTAGGATATTCAAGGCCAGGGAGGACTGTAACTATCAACCACCCTTTTTGTTATGAAATATTGAGGTCCCTTCCTTAACTTTTGCCAAGATGAAAATCTATTATTTGCCTTTCATCTTCTAACCAGCTTTTAAGCCATAGTGATACTTGGCCTCCCACTGTCCCCTCCCAAAAGAGGTGTTTTAACAGTGGATGGCTTCCCTCTTTACCCATCTCATTTGGTTAGAGCAGATCATTAAACACCAAACTGGAAAACTGTCTTAGACTCCGGAATGTTCTAAGACACGTTTTGTAATAGCAAGTTATATAATGCTAATGAACCAGAGGCTCTTATATTTTTAGCATGACAAGAATAATTTTAATTGCAACCCTTCCCCTTCAATTAGCACCCCCTTTTAGAGCCAGGAACTCAAAATAAGTCACCAGAAATTACGCAGCAGAAGCAAACCTGAGAAAATTACCATTTTATGGTAGACTCTGTATTTAAGAGTCAGGAAGCATAGCTGTTATCTGCAATAAGACAGACACTTTACTGTATTCACCTGTCAAGTTCTATTGCTTGCTTTCTTGCATTTTATTTATTCTTTAAATGGTGCTATTCCCACAGTGATCCAGTTGCTATAAATTATCCATCTATAATGCATCACACTTTGCTGATGGGTGTTCAATACAGAAGACTAAAATTAAAGAATGGCGGGCTTCAGGTTTTTTCCTCCTTGACTAAATGGGGCAAGTACTTCTGAGATACCTAAATACCTTTGCAGTGTATCATGCTTCAAGATACATCCTTGTTAAAAAAAAAAATGAGCACAATTGCTTGACCTCATCATGGCCTAGCAGGGAGGGTTTGGAGGAAAAACACAAAGTATATTGCCTTGACAATTCTAATTGTTCAAACTTTATTCTGTCTGTGTAGCTGCAAAGACCTAATCACACACAAAAAAGCCATTTCAATGGGTGTGCTGAATGTGGAGAAATACATAGCGAACAGTGAGGAACAATCATTTTCTTTTTATCCTTGTTAAATAAAGCCAAACAGAGTAAATTAAGTCTGGTTTTAATGAAATTTTTATAAGTATGTAAAGGTCGGTTTAAGCTAATGGAATACAATTTGTTTGAACTCTGTAGTCCTTTTTTAAAATTAATTTTTCATGATCCATTTCAATTTTTCTATTACTGGTAGGTTCATAGAATTCAATTGTTTGACTATGTTGATAGATTTAACCCTTGCAGCTCCTAATAGTTTGTAGGCAGTGTGTGTGTGTGTGTGTGTGTGTGTGTGTGTGTGTGTGTGTGTGTGTGTGGGGATCAAGGGGCTGTTAGGAGGGAATAGATACTTATATTTTGGAAAGTCTACTGGCATTATATCATTTCCTCCCCCAACTGATTGCTATGAACCCCACAAAAAGATGTTCTCCCTCTTAAAGTGGATCCTATATAGACAGATGTGCCTCCTGTTCTTTTTCAAACAGCAAAGCTGCCTCACTTATTCTGTAAATGTCAAGGTGCTAATTAATTGAAACTACAGTCAGCTGTGGACAAATCAAGGCATTTAGAAGAGAAAAAAAACGTCAACAGAAATACAGCAGTGCACACAGGACTGCAGGGCATGTTTTACATAGTCTGCTTGCAGCTTCTGAAAGAAGTGGTAAAAATTTGTGTGATGTCTTTCACAAAGAGGATCTGTGTCATACTGATAAGAAGAATTCAACTAGAAATAGAGAGGGCTTATTGTATCTTCTAGTTCAGTGCTGTATACCTCTTCAAAGGCCCAGGACACTCAGTGACCAGCTTAATTGTACTAAGTGGGGGAGGGGAAGGCCATGCTAAACCGCCAGAAAGCCACAGAATTCTGCTCCACAGCATTCCTCTTTAGCAACTGAAATGAGTGTATGAATGAGACCAATAAGATATGCCAGGATATTCTGCACAAGGTCTGGGAACTTATTAATCTATTTCCTTATACTGTATCTAGCTCTTATATAGTTCTTGCCATCAACATATCTCAGAGTGGTTTACCAAAGAAGGCAGTATCATTATTCCGATTTTACAGATGAGGAGACTGAGGGACAGAGACAAAAAGAAGTAAACCCTGAATCTCTGTCCATTTTTATACCCATCAAGCCACATATTAGGCATCCCATTCCTAAAACTGGCATCAGGCAATTGCAGAACTTTCTTCACATTTCCTGATGGCCGATGCTCTACTTTTACCTCAATCATGCCCTGCTCAAGCCATCCATGAGATTTTAGTCAACTTTTTGTAATTATAATTTTTTACTGTTATATCTTAAGCCTCAGGACACAAATGTCACATAAGTCCTCTTTGTTTAGACGGTGTCCATTGACCATTTAATTACATAGTAATTACCATGTAGCGGTTGGGTAATTACATGGTAAGTACCATATCATTATATATGAATACTTCTGTCTTCTTAACCATGGTGAAAGTCACGTGGTAATTACTTTTGGATCTACTAAGTGCAATTGCACAATAATTCACTGCAGCCTGTAATTATTGAGTAGTTATATAGTATTTACCAAGTGTGCCCTATAAATTACCATTTATAAAATGCGCAAGACAGAGGAAGCCAGCAGAATGGCTGATGAAAGTTCCAACCCATACAATTATAGGGCAATAACCACAGAGGACAGCATTTCTTTGCCACACTGGTCTCTCTCTGAACCAGATGCCCACAGGGAAAAAACAACAAAGACTAACAAAAACTCAAAACCCATATTCCCTGACGTAAAACTGATTTAACCAGCATGAAAAGCCCCTGGGCTTCTTAAGAATTCTAGGCTAGTGTCAGACTTGACTCAGGACAAAGGAGGCATGAAGTTCATGTGAAATCTAAGGAAGCAAGCAAGTTTCTCGTCTCAAGTCCCAAATGACCAAAATTCAAAGTCAGCTGTATTAGCTAATGCAATTAGCTCTTACCTGTTTCATGACTCACAGGAAGTACTGGGGAATGTGGGTATTCAGAGGAGCAAGCAGAGCCAAAGACTAAGAGGCACTCAACATCTTGTCCACTGAATCCCAGAGGTGGCTAGTAGCTCCTTTCCCCCTTTACAGGGATACATACCACAGAAACTGTGTCCCAGGTATGGCTGTGGGAAGAATTAGCTGAACTGTTCATTCACCAAAACATGTACTTTCTGGTGAACCAAAAGTATTTGTGAGTTCAGGCTGCATCTGGCAAATCATTGTAACTGACTGCAATTTTAATGGTGAATTTCTTTATTCATCCTCTAAAATATCATTTTTCCCCTCAAAATTAAAAAACTCTCAGAGAATCCCAAAATCAATTAAATAAGTGAGGCAGCAACAAAAAACTTAAACAGTAAGGGTCTGCCAAAGGCAGGTGAGACCATAACTGGTAGAGAAATGAGAAGAGGGTGGAAAAATGAAGACCCAGTGAGAACACCACCACAAAAAATATTGCACTCTACAGTGACACTCTTACTTACCAAAATGACTGCTTGTTAAATCTGGCTTGGTGAGGTACTCCTTTATTATCTTTGTATTCTCCTAACATTGCCACGTCTTGCAAAATTACTTCTCTTCCAGTATTTACTCTTTCAATAACTTGGAACAACTTTTCTTTTACTCAAGCCTCTTTCATCAACTCATTTTCCTTCCTCTTTTCAATGGGGTGAGGGAAGGAGGGGGGGTTTCTCTTCCTCCCACCCTTACTTCTCTCACATGATCAAAGCAGCCAATCTAGAACTGCCCCCACCCTCTATTTCCTCTTCCTTCCTCACTTGCAGGAGAGTTTCTCAGCCCTATCACCATATTGGTTTCCTGCATTACAACAATTTCCCTCTCCTCTTATAACTCTTCCATTTTCCTGTGGAACCCTCTCTAGTTATCCATCCTTACTGATGCCCATGCTTCAGTACGGCATATTTTGACTGCCCTGTCATCCAGCAGATCCCTTCTTAAGGGAGAACTTGTTTCACACTATTTGTGGTAAAGTGCCTAACGACAGTGGGTAGGCAGGTAACCCAGCAGTGTTTTGTTACTTTTGGTTGCTCATTTTTCTTAACGTAAAACAAAATGAAATGTGAGTGTGATACTTTCTTGGTCCCAGGAAGCAGGCAGCAAGAGCCGGGCTCTGTGCTTTGCTCCACTGCAGCAGGCGCTGCCTCCTGCAGGTGCCAGTTGAGGCTTGGGTGCTGCTGCAGGGGGCAGGGGGCTGTGACTCTGGTCCCTGGCCCTGTAGCCCTGGAAGCTGGGGGCCTCTTCTGGCAAGGCTGTGAGGGGCTCCGGCAGGGCCAAGGGGCTGTGGGTGGCAAGGCTGTGAGGGGCACCAACAGGGCTTGGGGGGGCTGTGGCTCGAGACCTGCATTTAGTGAGCTAAGGGGGCAGGGGGAGCTCTGATTGTCCATGATAAAAACCCCCAAATCAAATACAAAATGTACAGGTATTTAGAATGTATTTTATTACAGTGATTGAGGCACTGGTAGGCTTCCAAATTGCTTTAAAATTGTAAATATATCAAGAAAACATTTTGTTTAACTGATACCTATATATATATAGTGGCCTTTCATTTTAATCACAGATTTTGGGTTTTTGCGATTTTTTTTTTTATCAGGGAAAACCAGGATCCCTGGTTATTAGGCTACTGTGCATTCAGCATCTTGCGTAGATGCACCAAATGTTTAAGGCATGTGCCTCCTAAAAGTGGTATGTTCTGCAGCTCTTAGCATGTAAAGACTTTGTAGCTAAAAGAGGGTCAAGAAGTTCAACTACATCCAGACAATATAGTACAGTTCACTGGAGGAGGGCTGTACTGCAAATGCCAGAAAGACTACAGAGATTAGATGCCAGAGATTAGATGCATAAAAAAGTCACAAAAGGACACCAAAGGCCAACAGTTGAGGTTCTTAGAAACTACATCTGTACTGCAGTCTATCTGGAGCATAGGTGTACTCAAGCTATCATTAAACTAACTAGGGCAGATACCAGTAGCAGTCTAACTGGAATAGCTAAATGAATTCTTGCAGCCCTCACTGAGCTCTGTGCTACCATAGCTGGTCTGTTACCCCCACCTGACCTGGCTAGTTCAGTTATGTTGACATTGGAAAAGTACCCACATGGACACTACTCATCATTTCTGGTTATTAGTTTACACAGTTGTTTTACTGGATACATGGTGGGTGCATCTACACATGCATTTGATCCAAGATCAGTTTACTTGCAAGTAAACTACTTGTGAGTAAATGCTCCCAGGAAGGTGTCTACATGAGCAGGGACATGGCAGCAGATTTTCTGCTCTTAGTAGCAAACTGGTGCCACTTCCTGCGCCCCTGCAATGAGCTCCTGCTGTCACCGGGGGAGCTCGAGGCTCTGGCTGCAGCTGCCAGCAGCTGGCAGCCATATTGAAAAGGCAGCACTGCTCCCTGTTCCCTGGCCAGGAGCAGTGTGCACAGAACAGGGACAGCATGTGGCAGGTTTCTCCTCACCGCCTCTACCCTCCTGTGCCATGGCTGCTCCAGATCCTGCCCCTGGCAGCAATGACCACTGCCCCAGACTTCTGCTGGCCACTGCACTGGCCCTGCTGGCCCACCATGCCAATTGCTGGCTGGCCTATGGCCATCTGGGCCCTCCTGGCTCCCCCACGCACAGACTGGGTGGCCAGGCACAGAATGCCATCCTAGGGTTGCTGCTGCAGCACAGCTATGGCCTGGACCCCATCCTGCTGGCTAGAACCCAGCAGGAATACTGACAATGGGCTGCTGGACACCACCACTGGGAATACCCTCACTCTCCTGGGTCTCTAGTGCTGCTGCCTCTGGGCCTAGTAGACTACCCAGGACTGGTGGCTGTATGGCATACAGCGCACCTGGGATGACAAGCAGGGGCTGGAGGTATTCTGGATGACCTAAATCATCTTCTTGGGCCTCCTAGGGCAGCTCCAGCCACATTTGGAGTGGCAGGACACCACCATTCAGCCATTCGTCCCTCAAGACACCCGGCTGGCCCTTGCCCTGCTCATGCTGGCCACACCTGCTAACCTCTGGTATGTGAGCCATCTCTTTGGGGTGGAAAAGACCACTGCCGAGGAGGCCATCCTGGAGGTGTGTGGTGCCCTCTAGGACATACTGCTTCAGGTGCATTATCCTCTGGGGGTGTTGGCAGGGTTTCATGCCCTGGGATTCCCCCAGTGCATTAGGGCCCTGAATGGGACCCACATCCTCATCACCTGCTCATCCCACAGAAACCACCCTTACTACAGCCGTGAATGCTGGCTGGGTGTGCCCATGACACCCATGTGTTTCACAGCTCTGTCCTGCCAGCCCTGGTGCAGAGCAGCCACTTAACACCAGGGGTGCTGAACCCACAGCTGGGTGCCGTGGTGGTCCTACCCCTCTTCATCAGGGACCCCACCTACCTGCACCTGCCCTGACTCATGTGGTCCTACACTGGCGAATTGGACCCCCACCAGACCCACTTTAATTGGTTAATTGGGTCGGACCCACACCCTAGTGGAATGCGCCTTTGGCCATCTCAAGGATGCTAGTACACCCTCACTACCTGCTTTGAGTTGGCCAGTGACAACCTCCCCATGGTCATCATCACAGCCTTTGTGCTGCATAACATCTGTGAGGCCCAGGGGGAGCTCTTCCCCAAGGCCTGGGAGGAGCACCAGATATGGTGGTAGTGACAGTGGTGGACCTCCCCGCCCCCGGTGAGGCCCCAGGTCCAGGGCATTGCATGCGAGGCACTGGCTGACCACCTCCCCCTGCCCTCCCCACTGTAGCTCACCTGAAGGGCCTCCCACAGACCCCCCCACACCCCTTGCATGCACCACTGGCATGTGGTCCTGGCCCCACTGCAGGCAGCTCCAGCTCCATGCCCATGTGAAGCCAGGGTGAATGGCGAGCCTGGGCCCAGGTGAGGGACTGGGTGGTGGGGAACCTGGGAAAATGTCTGGGGCAGGGGCTTCTGGCTGGTGGAGGAAGTGCTGGACCTTCATTCAGGCCCATGGGGAAGCCTGCTGCTGGGTGGCAGGTGGCTGCCAGAGGCAGGTGGGACAAGGGTCAGGGGCCAGGCCATGAAGGCAACTGCCAGGGCCAGGATGGTGTCCAGT
Source organism: Crocodylus siamensis (assembly GCF_052110815.1). Lineage (NCBI taxonomy): Eukaryota > Metazoa > Chordata > Crocodylia > Crocodylidae > Crocodylus > Crocodylus siamensis. The sequence continues at coordinate 175,343,362 of NC_143398.1, read as the reverse complement.
ACCCACTGGTCATCATCTATGGCCTGCGCTGTCCTGGCCAGGGCTGTAGTCTGCTCCTGCACGGCCCCTACCCACTCGTGCTGCAGAGCCAGGAGCTGTGCCCATAATTCCCAGTCTACCCCATCCCATGCCTCCTCATATTGGTCCTGTGCCTCTTTGTGCCAGTCACGTGCGACCTTGTGGGCCACATCCTCCACCCACCACCTGTCCTGGTGGACCACATCCTCCCCCCCACCAGGTCCATTCATCTGCCAGACAGTCCTCTGACACTGTCACCAGCCAGTCCCCAAGGATGGTGTGGTCTTGAGTCCTCCTTCTATGGAGCTGGTGCACCCTCTGGGCCCTGGCTGTAGGTGGCAGTGACCGGGATCCCACTTCCCAGCTCTCAACTGCAGCTTCTCCGCTGTGTGCAGCTACAGGGCCTGTAGAGCCATGAGAAAGAAACTGTTTGTGAGAGTTTGCAGCACTTCTGAGATAAGATGCTCTGTACCAGGGGCCATGTACAGCCCAGCCTCAGATTGTGGGTTGGGTGTGCACAGGTGCTCAGGGACTATGGTAAGTCAGGTGGACAGGCCTAGGCCACAGGCAGCCTGCCTCCCCCACCCCGGTCATAGGGCAGAGCAAAACAGGTCAGGCTCCTGGCAGTACCTGCTGCTGCAGCTGTAGACCCCACTGCCCCCTACAAGCCAGTTGCTCTCCTGTGCTGCCATCAAACCCACAGTGTCTTGTCCTAGGAGGTGTGGGGCTCCCAGATGACTGGGGTGAGGCCACCTGTGGGGATGGTGGGGGCCCCCACCATCCCCACAGGTGGCCTCTCTGTGGAGGCACTCCAGGGCCAGTCCAAGGGGCCCTCCCCCAGTGACATGTCACCACGGGTGCCAGGCCAGGGCAGGGGTTTGGGCAGGTTGTCCATGCTGTTTCATAGTTTCATAATTGTTAGGGTCAGAAGGGGCCTCAATAGATCATCATGTCTGACCCCCTGCCCTGGGCAGGAAAGAGTGCTGGGGTCATATGGCCCCAGCCAGGTGCTTGTCTAGTCTCCTCTTAAAGACCCCCCCAAGGTAGGGGAGAGCACCACCTCCCTTTGAAGCCCATTCCAGATTCTAGCAACCCTTTCCGTAAAGAAGTTCTTCCTGATGTCCAACTTAAATCTGCTCTCTATCAGTTTATGGCCATTATTCCTGTTTATTCCAAGGGCTGCCCTTTTCTTGCTGCCCCCTCCCCCCACAGTGAATTTGTAAACAGCCACAAGATCCCCTCTCAGCGTTCTTTTGCAGAACCTGAAGAGATCCAGGTCCCTCAGTCTCTCCTCATAGGGCCTTACCTGCAGGCCCCTAACCACATGAGTGGCCCTCCTCTGGACCCTCTCAAGGTTATCCACATCCCTCTTGAAGTACAGTGCCCAGAACTGGATGCAGTACTCCAGCTGCAGCCTGACCAATGCTGTGTAGAGGGGAAGTATTACCTCCCTGGACCTGTTCATGACGTACCTGCCAATGCATGATAGAGTGTGGTTAGCTTTACTAATTACTTCATCACTTTGATGGTTCATATTCTTCTTGGAGTCAACTATGACCCTAAGATCCCTTTCTGCTGTTGTGCTGCTGAGGAGGTCCTCTCTTGGCCTAGAGGTGTGCTGGTGATTCCTTTTCGCTAGATGCAGCACTCTGCACTTGTCTTTGTTGAATTGCATCCTATTCTTTTCTGCCCACTTTTCCAATAAATCCAGGTGGACCAGGACAGGATCCTTTCTCACAAGTATGTTTACACCATAATTTTGTGTCATCCATGAATTTGGACAGAGTGCTCTCCATTACCTCATCCAAGTCAGTGATGAAGACACGGAATAGCACAGGTCCAAGGACTGAGCCTTGGAGAGCCCCACTGCCCACATCCTTCCAGGTCAATAACGACCCATCCACCACCACTCTCTGGGTGCAACCTGAAAGCCAATTTGCCACCCGACTGACTGTGTAATCATCTATGTCACAGCCGCTCACTTTGTTTATGAGAATAGGATGAGGTACGGTATTGAAGGCCTTCTTAAAATCCAAGTAGATGACATCTACCTCAACTCCTCCATCTAAGCATTTTGTGACCTGGTCATAAAAAGAAACAAAGTTAGTCAGGCAGAATCTAGCTGCTATGAATCTGTTTTGGTTCCCCTTCAGTATTATTTTTCCTGCTGGACTCCCAAAAATGTGATCCTTGATAATTTTTTCAAAGGTTTTCCCAAGGACCTAGGTGAGACTACTGGGCCTATAATTAACTGGATATTCCTTCCTTCCCTTCTTGAAAATAGCGACCACATTGGTCCTTTTCCAGTCCTCTGGGACCTGAACTGAGCACCATGAGTGCTTGAACAGCCATGCCAGCAGCTCTGCTATGATACTGGCCAATTTCTTCAGCACCCTTGGATGAAGATCATCTGGCACTGCCAACTTAAACACCTTCAGCCCCTCCAAGTGTCCCTTTACTAGGTGAGTGCTGATTGTTGGTGGGCTGGTGTTCCTCCTGTGCCTATCTATAATGCAATTGGGAGATTTGTCTTGCTCCATGTTCAGGAATACAGAGGCAAAAAACTCATTGAAGAGTTCAGCCTTGTCCCTCCTATCTGTCACTGATTGCCCTAGCCTGTCCTGTAGGGGTCCTATATTACCCTGTGCCTTCTTTTTGCTCCTTATATACCTGAAGAAAGACTTTTTGTTGTCTTTAATTTTTGTCACTGCAATCTGGGTCCTAACGCACAAGGATCTCTGTCAGTTGCTTCATAAAAGGCAGGGATTTATGGGCACTCCTTGACTGATTATTGTGGTCAGTGATGGTGACCCACTATACCCACAAGGCCTTGACTTCTTTGTGGCACTGACACCCATGCTCCTGCATCTGGCCTGACAGCCCCTCATACACATGGGCATTGAAACACCCACCCCATGTGAACTAGCTCTGCACCTGGCAGGAGACTGGAGCAGCCTTCAGGCCTGAATGATGTGAGTGTGGCAGCTGCATGGCACTTCAGTGCCAGGCATCAGTGCTGGGGTGTGGGCAGTATGGTGCAGTTAGCCTGTGGCCTGCCCAGGGGCCTAAAGTGGCCTCAGGCTCCCTGCACATGCATCCAAAGGCTCAAAATGCCTGCAGGTTTTTAAGGGCCTGAGACTGGGACTGCCATAAAAGTGGTCCAGCCCTGGGGCAGGAGAGGCTCCCAGCCCCAAGGCCCTGGGGCTAGCCTTAGGCTGGCTCCTTAATGGCAGGGCTGACTAGGAGCAGATTTGCTCCCAGTTAGCATCTATATGTGTGTTACTGCACAGTTACTAATCATGAGTAAATTTGCTTTTTTCATTTGCAGGTTGCAGATTTACTCTTGAGTAGTGTCATTTACTGTGCAGTAAGTATGTGCACATGTAGATGTGTGCACTTACTATGCAGTAAGTTTCATTACTGCTCAGTAAAGCATCTCATGTAGACATTCCCTGTATGTGCACGCACTTCTGCTGGCTAACATTTAGATTCTCATTGTTCTGAATAGATAATATGGGAGGTAGCTTTCTCTTTCGGTTCTTCAGTGCACCTAGAAAAAGAACCAATCCTTCTAAATGTTGAAATCAGGGCATGTCAACTTACAGAATACACTGTAATACAATACAGTGCAGAAAAATAAAAGGCCATACTGTTTGACCATTTACTACTTTGTTCCATTACATCCATACTTTTTTGGCCTATATCCCTCACTAGAATCTGGATACAGCATACATTGGTAAGGAAAATGCTGTTTTTCAGTCTACTTGTAAATACCATTTATTTATTTATTTATTTAGCATGACATTTAACTTAGGACATATGTATAACCCAGGTTCGTTATGCACAAGAATTCAGATTTAGCTATACTGTCAAGGACTAATATTGCAGTACTGCTTGGAGGTAAAGACATGTTTGAATAAGATCTTTGAAAATCTGTTTCTCAAGTGATTGTACTCAAATGTTCAGGTTAAATCTTTCAATTTGAAAGCAGACTTTGCTTTGAGATGGTCCATTTCAAAGACCACCCTACATAGTTCACCATATTAATACACCAGGGAATGATGTTGCTTATTTCTCTCTCATGTTACAATCACAAAGCCATTCACATGGTGTGAGGACAGGGAAGAGAAGGAAAGAACATCACAAAAAAAATCTGAAAGCCTCAAATATTTCACAAACTGCATGAAATGGGTAAACTACTCTTCTACTGCAAGTGCCCTTCCTTGATGACAGCACTGAGAGAAAGCCAACAATTCCCCTCTCAGATGGTGAGAAGGGAGGTGGATTTGTCTCCTCTTGTCCTAGAAATATATTAGATTTCAAGTTGGAATAGCTGCTATAGTCATCTTTTGTCACACCTATATTCCCAACAAGATGTAGGGCTCTAATATAGTTAGGTCATTGGTTTAACTTCACATAAAAACTGTATGTGTGGAGGCTTCACAGTTCCTTATGGATGTGACAAATCATTGCTGTAGGCCATTAGCAGTGGATGCGATGTGTCCATAACTTTCCATAGGAGACAGGGAACAGAATTCACCACACACTACTTGCACCACGGCAGGTCTCCAAAAGACTCTTGCAGACAAGCGAGAACTGACAGTTTTAAGTCTCAAGTGCTAGAAAATATTAATTCCTGGCTGTAATATTCCCTAGTTTGCTAATGTATATTCCCTTGTTTAGTTTATAGTTGTCTGAAGTTTATAAATGCATTGTCCATACCTGAGAAGGGGTTGTACAAGGAGCCTACAGCCACAGTGATATCCTGTAATAGTTAGTAGTGCTTGTTTGTACTACAGCAGCACATCAGGCCTCAATTTCTGGCTGAGGCTTGTTGTATTAGACAAGACTGGATGTTGCTTAGGCCATGTGGAGGGACAGCAGAGGCAGACTGGAGATAGGATAAGTAGGCTGGTTCAGTCTCCTGCACAAGTCCTTATATAGGGGCATGAAAAGGCCAGCAAGCACTGGAGCAAGGCACAGGGGAGCTCTTGTGTAATTTCTAATTGTGCACGGAGTAAGAAATTACATCTTCCTTTGCACAGTGTTTTATACTTGCTTTGTTCAGAGTAGGGCCCAGCAATGGCATTCAACCAAATGGGGGCACATGCATGTGGAAAAGTAACATTCAAGAGAAAGTATACTATAAACTAACAGGGTTGGTCATTAGCTGTGACAATTCATGCTATGGACACTATTAGATTTCTAACTGCAAAGACTCCATTGCAGTAGTAACATATGACACTGCTTTTACTCATCACACATCTACTGATAGAAAAAAGTTTTGAGCTCTTGAGGAAAAAAAAAAGTGCAAGGAGATGGATAAGGCAAAACAGAGAACATTTTTCTCCAGGCAAAAGTGATACAAGCTTATGGTTTCTATCTAAAGACTACAACTGCAATTTAAGATGGTTTAAAGCAGGGGCGGACAATTATTTCTGGTGGAGGGCTGCTTAACGAGGTTTGGTGAGCTTTTGGTGTGTATGTATTGTTGGGGGGTGTGGGTTGTATGTGTATGGTGGGGCTGGGGTGGGTGCGGGTATGATGGTGTATATGGTGGGAGGTGCATGTGTGTGTAGGGTGGGGTATGGGGCTATGGCTGTATGTGGGGACATAGGGTATGTTGGGGGGTTGTGTGGCATTTGTGGGGTATGGGGGTGTGGCTCTGGAACACACTGTCCTCTCCTGCAGTCAATGCAGGCAACACTGTGAGGGGGGTATGTGGTGTTTGTGGGGTGTGAGGGAGGATGGGAGGGGTATGGGGACCCCCTCCATGCTCCCCCATGGCACAGCAGCAGGCAGGGGTGCCTGCACATCATGGCCAGCACTGAACATCATGGCCAGGAGTACAGCCCCCTGCCAGGCAGTCTCTATCACCGGGGCTTCTCACACCCATGAGGCAGGGGAGGGAAGCCCCATGGATTGAAGCCAGCTGCCTTCTCTGCCTCAGCCAGCTCCAGCACGTGGGGCTTCCCTCCTGTGCCATGTGAGTGCGGAGAGCACCAGCAATAGAGACTGCCCAGCAGGGGGCTGCGCTCCTTGCTGCAATGTGCAGCACTGGCTGAAGCCAGGTACCGGCACCAAGCAAAAGCTCCTGGAGTGACCCTGTCTGCTGCTTCTGCTTCTGCTGCATGCCATGGGGGGGAGTGTGGGAGGGGTCTCCACACTCCCTCATCCCCTCTTACACCCACACACTGCCCAGTTGAGCTGCGCTCCGCCACCCCACTGGGCATGGGCTCCACACTGCTGCCAGCCCCAGCCCCAGCCCCATGATCCTGCCTAGCTGCAGCCCTGTCCCCACCTCCCGCTTTCCTACCTGCTGCCCAGAGGAAGCTGGAAGCCAGAGAAGCCTGTAGCAGAAGTAGCCCTACCTAGTGCTTGTAATACTGGGCCCTTCTGCCCACAAGGTTGGGAGCAAGGCATAATAGGGTACGTTGGGGGCAGATGTGCATGTGGGCACCTCACTCCCACCCTAGTGGGAGGAAGGGCTGGGCAGGGCACAACTCATTGGTGGGCACTATGGGCTGGATGAAAGTGCCTCGTGGGTCAGATATGGCCCACAGGCTGGATTTTGCCTGCCCCTGGTTTAAAGCAAATGTCCTGGCAAGACAAATAAGTGTCCCAGAAAGTGTCCTCCACTTTTACCTGCTCACGTGCCAATGCAGTTGTTCTGTAACTAATGGCAACAATGACAGATTATTTCTTGAGCATGAATCCTTTTGAGGATGGACAGCAAATAAGTGGAGTCAATGAGATCTTCCATTGCCCTTTGCAGGGTATTTTTGTTCCATGTTCTAGTATTACCCAGCTCAAAGTCTCACAGCTTTGCCTATTGGAGTTCTGGTGCATGTAATTTTCATCTTCCCAAAGCCAGCTGATTTAGTGGATTTTTCCTGAAAAAATTACAAGGCAAATGAGGGCTCTGACCCATGACCATCATCCATCACCACTTCTGTTAATACAGCATCTCATTTGAACTTGGAAGTGGTTTGCTTCAAGAGCTGCTCAGTCTTTTCCAAGTCTGAGGCAATTTTTCCTTCCTTTTGAGATTTTAAAAAGAGGTTTTGCCATAGTCACAACCTCATCTTTCCATATTTAAACTGCCTGGGCCTCTCACGTTGCATGGAAGTGAAAGTCATGCTCAGCAGCTCTGAACAAAATAGAGGCATGGTGAGCTCAGCTTCAGAAGTCATGAAATCTTCACCTCTAATGAGCCTGCACCCTCCTCTGCCAAGTCACATTACCACTCTCTGGGCCCCGCGCTAATCTCACAGCATTTTCACTCTGCTGTAATTATTTAATTTAAGTGTAATTACTCCAGATTTACATTTAAGTGAGATCAGAAGTAAGTCCCTTGACTCTATAGTATAAAGCACTGCCGGCCATAAAGGAGAGATGCAGCGCTACTGCCAAGCGCTTGAAGGCCTTTGGTTCTATTCCTCACAAGGGGAGTTGCTGTACCAATCTTAAGTGGGATTCAACTCTTGCCAATAAGAAACTTCACCCAGCCACAGTGTGAAGGGAACCGTTATTCCAAGTAGATGCAGTTGCAGTTTTCCTGACTGGCTCTGTCAGCTTATACCAAAATTCTTAAGGAACAGTTGAGAAGGCATCTTTTCCATCCTTCAGTCCATGTGCTCGCCTTCCTGGGATTTGATCATTGATGAGCACAACTATACAAATGTACACTTAGCTCAAGCCTTCTCTTCAGCCATGGATGGCTGTTATCTTCACAATAGGTCTTTTCTAGAGATGCAATGCTAATTTCCCTTATATTCAGTAGAACAGTAAGTCACATACATTATGGAGTCAGCAGAAGCCATCTATCCCCTCCCCACCTACTAGAACCACCAGTCCATCATAGGAATGATTGAAACAAAAGCTGGAGTCAGTGTTGCCCATGGAATGCCACTGTTTCACAAGCAGGCCTATTTTTGCAACAACATACAGCAAGCCCCAGAATTAGCAACATATAAGGATTTAAAAAAAATAGTACTCAATGTCACTTAGAAAGTGATCAGCCTTGATCATTTCCACAAAAATAGCTTTGTGACAAGCAAGAGTCACACAAGCACCAGGATAGCAGTCAGACTCTTCTTCCTGTGTAGAAGGTGTCACATAGGAATAAAAGTGCTATCCTGGGTCAGACTAGCCAGGTCCATCTAAACCAGGATTCTGTCTCTGACAGTGGCAGAAGTGGATGCTATAGAGGAAAAGAATCAGACCACATCTCTCTAGAGTGATCAATTGCCTTCCTGGTCAATATCCTCCTGACATTCGCCATTATTGGTTTTGAGATGCCAGAGGAAACATCTCCAACCATTTTGTTCAACAGCCATTAATAGATCTGTCATCCATTAATTTATACAGTCCCCTTTTTTAACCCAGTTATACTATCTGCCTCCACCACTTCTTGTGGCAATGAATTCCATAGGTTAACTACCCAGTTTTCTACCCAGGAGAACTTTTACAATCTTTTCTTGATGAAGGGTGTTTGTGCCCGAAAGCTTGCAATTAAAGAATTTTTTTTTTTTGCAAAAATCTTGCTGGTCTGATAAAAGATATCACTTCTACCGTGAGCCCTGATAAGTTAACTACATGTTGCATAAACAAGTACTTTCTCTTGTTAGTTTTATACCTGTTACCTACTCATTTCAGGGTACACCCTAGTTCTAGCATTCTGGGACTTGGTGAACAACAGTTTCCTGTTCATTTGGTCCACACCCTTCATGATTTTATAGACCTCTATCATATCCCACCCCTCAGTCTTTCCAAATTGAATAGGCCTGGCCTTTTTAGTCTCTCCTGGTATGGCAAGCACTCCATACCCATGATCATTTTGGTTATACTTTTCTGTACCTTTTCTAATTCTACTCCATCCTTTTGAGATGTACAGCTCAGAATTACACACAGTATTCAAACTATAGGCACACCATGGATTTGTATACTGGTATGATGTCATTCTCCCTTTTGCTTTGAATTCCCTTCTTAATGATGCCCAACATTTTATTTGCTTTTCTGGTCACTGCTGCACACTGAACTGATGTTTTTAGAGAACTATTTACAATGACTCCAAGGTCTCTGTCCTGAATTGTAACAGCTAGTTCAGAATCCAGCACTGTGTATGTATAATTGAGGTTATTTTCCCCAGGGGCATTATCTTTGACTTGGTGACATTAGAGTCCATCTGCCATTTTTTACCCACTAATTTAGCTTTGTGGGATCTTTCTGCAGCTCCTCTCCATCAGCTTGGGACTTGACTACTCAGAATAATTTGGTATCAAATTGGTGATTCAGTCAGATTCAATCTATGCTTATAAGCAATAGTTTCAAAAGGTTTTGTGATTTAGAACCCAAGTCACTTAAATGCTTTAAGCAATTTTATCTTTAGTCTCACTGAAGTAACGAGACTTCAGAACCAAAGGTCAAAATCCTCAGAAATGTTTACTGAATCACTATTAACTTTAACAGACAGTAGGCACTCAAGTACTCCTGAGGATCCGGGACTTAGGAAGTTCCATGTTCAAGAGTCAGTAAGGCATTTAAGTCACTTAGATATTATTCATTAGGGGCAAGAAAAGAAACAGATCAAAATGAGACTGAGATTCTGGGCTGGTTTGGGACCAGTGATTTCTGGTTCTAGTTTGCCAACTCCAAATAAAGAGGTGAACAGTACAAAAAGCTTCTTCTGCTGGGAAAAATACTGGGGGGGTGTGGTAAAAATGAGGACTAAATTATTTATACGCATCGTTCTTGCAACACTACTGCAATCAGAGCTTTGCGCATTTGCTGTCATTGAGGATCTCACTCAACAGTTAGAGGAAAAACACTGGTACAGCGAAGGTACTTTTAAGCATCAGGATATAAGACTTCTATTGAAAAAAAAAAAAACCACACAGGCAACAGCAGCCCCTTATTTCCCATGAGTGTTAGGAAAATGTCCTGATATCCTGAAATTAAAACTATAACAGACACCCAACTTGTGTGACTGCAGCAAACACGTGTATTTCATTGCTAGATTTAGAAAAGCAAGCATCAATAAAAACACAGTTGATCAGAATCAGAAAATTAAGAGAAATGAAACAAGTTTACTGTCTTTAAGTCAGCATCTGTGGTGTTTGAAGAAAGACTGACCAACTTCAGAGACTAATAAAAGGCATTGATCCATCATATTAAGATAATGTGCACCCATTACAGACTGCCTCAGATCTGCTATCCTCCAGCATCACTTGGATGGGTCAGCCTCTTGATACTACTCCAAGGAGATCTTTTGTACAAGGTCATTCATTCTGTTTATTATTCATTGAATTACAGGTCCCAATTCAGCAAAGCACTTCAGGATGTTCTTCAGTCCCATTATCTTCAGTGGAGCTTTAAACATGTAACTTAATCCTGTCTCTGTCGAGCAAGGTACTTAAGCCAACTTTTACCTCAACCCACAAATAAGCAGGGCCCTAACTATCCAAAGAGATAGTCTGTAACTGCCAGCCCGGCCAACTCATCTCGATGTAGGGCAGATCCTTAGCTAGTGTGAACTGTTGTAACTTGACAACAAGACAGTGAGTTACAATCAATGAGGATCTGACCCCGAGTCTGGATATAAAGCAGACTTCTTTTCACCTTATAAAAAAACAATCCCCAGCAGAGATCATACATTAGGAACACGCTCACAATTCTGTTGATGAGATATTAGGATCAATTTTACACTTTTGTAGCACTGCAGGGGCAACCAAGCCAAGTACAGAAAGTGACAAAAGACTGATTTATTGCCATTATGGCTACAAATAGGAAGTTAAGTAGATGCAGTAGCAGTCAATTGATTAAGATGACACGTTTCTTAGGGTCATTTTTCTATCCCATACTACTTTATACTCCTACTGCACTTTCCTGTCAGAATAGACAGCACCTCTCTGGACTCACTGCCTTAAGCCTGACAATAACCGTATGTTGCAGTTAGCAATGATCCTGAAGAGCTGAGGAAGTAGGATACACTCCAGAACTCTGGACTTTTACGTTCATTTGACACAACAACTTAAGCATGTGCTTTAACAGTCATTGGAACTTAAGCACAATGTTAAATTGTGATCTTTATTAGACCCACCTGTCTCTGTTTTTAGACAGAATAATTGATTAAGACTGCCTGGCTCTCATTACAAAAGCCTGTAATCATTTGCCTATATCATTGCCAAACTTTAATTATTTGGGCTGAACTGGTTAGGAAGATGGAGGCCAGCAGTCAGGGAGGGTGGGAAAACAGATCTGATAGCGAGTTAATTTTTTTGTGTGTGTGTGTTTTGGAGGGGTTTTGTTGTGGGGAAGGGGAACAGGTTTTGAGCAGGGAGACGAACTGGAGGAAAAGATTGAGCAAGGAGCTTAGGGACAGCTGCTAGTGACTGTAGGGGAGGGTGGGTAGTCAAAGACTAGAAAGATGGATTAGATGTGGAGCAATCCCTGTACGGAATGAACTGAAACTGGCTGAACTTGTGATAAAAAGGCAGGGAAGGAGCAGGTATGGTTGTAAAAGGAGATGAGAGCTATGTTACAGGATGGGGCTAAGGAATGCCTCTCTAGAGCATCTTTACCTCTGAAGCCTGGACTCAGACCCACCATCCCCAAGTCTCATTACTGGTCTGCTGTCAGCAGGTATCTGTGGAAAGCGTCCTGCGCTGGACTCTATAGTAGGAAGAAGGGGTCATCCACCATTAACTCAAGGTAGGGGGTTGTGCAGCTGCCATAAGCCTCTACTTGGTGACAGTCCATGATGCCACAGAATGAATTTCTGGGCTCATTTTAAAAGCCAAGGCACTTGTAAAACCATATAATAAGAACATGATTAGAGCTACAAAATTAAGCCCTTAAAAATTAAGGAATACAAAGTGCTACCGCTCTGTGTTCATATATCCTTGGCTCTTTTACCTTAATAGCCACAAAACCCCCTTTTCAGAGGAAGGTGAAACAGCCAGAACCAGAGGGATTAATAAGCAATAAAAATGTGCTTCTTGGAGGCATTTGGTATTTTGCCTAAACAGGTAATATAAAGCTTGTAAGTTCGTAACCTGCAAATGTAACTTGTCTGTCATAAGTTTACCAAAATGATAAAATTAACTGTTCGTGGAACTGACTAGGCCCCATAGGCAAAGCTGTAGCTGCAAGATTAGCTGACCTAACGGTTTCTGCTCAGGGTTCAGCTTTAATGATAAAAAAACTGGATCCAAATGCCTGGCACACCCAACACATTCCAGGAAAGCACATCCCAAGAAAGCATATTCAGAGAAACCTAAAAGGGGTTGGGGCTTAGGTGGATCAATGTCAATTTCAAACCTAATGGTGCTGCATTGTAATTTGCTTATTGGATAAACCCAAATCTAGGTAGTAACCTGTTACAATAATTTTTAACACCTTTCAATCCCATAGGGTAACAGCTACAGGGCAAGATTGTGACTGGCTCTAAAGCCAACAGATTAGCATAAGACTAGATATAAAAAGAGCATGCATCAGGTGACCAGCAGGAAGGAGGGAACAGAATGGTCATTTCTGTTCCGCGCCTGGACCCTGGACTCCTGGTGTGAGTGAGGATTGGATCCTGATCAAGGAACCTTCCTCAGTAATCCCTCCAACAGCGTTGATCAGGGACATTTGACTTCATTGGAATCACTTGCCGCGTACCTAGGCATTGAGGGACTATCAATAAGCTGCCAACCCATGTCTGTCTATCTGTTGTTTTGAACAGCCCAGTGGCTAATACCCTCACAGTGCCCAGCTGGCCTGAGACAGAATTGATCTATCTATCTGTTGTTATTATCTGCTGTTATTATTTACTATTACCTCTTTAATACTGCATTATCTGCTGTGTGTGTGTGTGTGTGTGTGTGTGTGTGTGTGTGTGTGTGTGTGTGTGTGTAATAAATTGGATTCACTCCCAACTGCCTCCTTGATTCCAAACCAAACAGCCCAGTGGCCGATACCCCCACAGTGCCCAGCTGGCCTGTGACAGGAAGGCAAGGGAACACAGGTTTTCTCAGGGCTCCAACCCAAGGATGCGGCACTAAGCAAGTAGGGACAGGTTATGCTGATCCCTTCCTGTTTGTAGCCTTTTCTTCCCATGTTACTTCTTCCACAGATCTTCTCAGCCTGTTGCCTCCGTGGGTCTGGGCTGAAGTCTTACAGCAACTGTTACTAACAAGCTGCATGGTTACATGTAGAGAAGATCATGAGGTCTTCATTAAGCCATTTCCAGGCTGCTCCTGTGCCAGGTCAACACATAACACCTACAATATCTGTCACAGCTTCTCCACCTTATCACTGCAGATGTAGCTCAGGTCTGTCTTTTACACTCTCTTAGTCCCTTAGCCTTCTGCTGGCTCATTCCTACAGCCCTTCAGCGTTCTGCTCCAAAAGACTCCCCGGCCCTCACCCTCCATTAATCTCTGCAGCCTTTCTAAACCCTTGCTTCCCTGATCTCTGGCCTAAACTCTGAACTCATCAGAAACCAGAGAGCAACTGGCTCTTATTTCCACCTCTCTGGCTGTTATATGCAGTCCCAGGTGTGAATGGACCCAGATGTGGGTATGCCCATTGCCTTAAAGGGCCACCCACCTAGTGCTATCCCAGCATCCAAGTAATGGGGAAAAAGACCTTATTACATTTCCCAGTGTTATCCTGCTGACTCTCCTCTCTGCCCTAGTCTTCCCTGCCTGCCCTGTCCCTCCAGCCTACCAGGACCCCTGCATTTCGTACAGGCAATCTTTCTGTTGGCAAGTCACCATCCAGCTGTTAGCAGTGGCATATGGGAAAAGAGTTCAGAGAGGATCCTTGTCACAACCCATCAAGGCTCCCTGTACTGAGGCCATCACTTCTTGGGAGAGGCTTGGTACTTCCTGTCTAGGGCCCCAGAGCACATGCAGGGTGGCCACCCATTAGCATAGTGAGTAGGGACTGCTCAAAACAGCACCAGCACTGCCACTACTAGTGACTCTAACAACCGTGTTTACTCTTCTCCATCTCTTGTCACGACTTGCTGATCCTGGTGGAGGCTAGGGACATCCTCCATGTTATGCTTAGTTTAGTGGGAAATTTCCAATTTCAACAGCCATTAGGGTGATGTTTTTGGAAAATGAGACACAAGTGATGTCAGCTAGTGTGGGAGAAGGGCTACCTTAGGAGAACTGCTCCTCCCTTTATTTCCCAGTTCCCTTCAGCTGATGCACTTTTGTCCATACCCAGGGAGCCTGTCCCTGCTAGCCCCTCCTCTGCATCCCAATCAATTTTGGTTGCAAAAGCAGTTAAGTGCAAGTCATCTATCAGATGGTCTACTGGTCTCACACACACTTTCTGCAGACTCCATTACCAAGTCTGCTGTTGAGTTCCCTGGGAATGCCTGATGGGGGGAGTTACCTGAGGAGGCAAATGGCTGTAGATGGTAATGACACTGTCAAGATCATCCCTCCAGAGCAAGCCCTCTTGAAGAAGATCCCTCTCCACCATTGATTCTCTCAGTAGGGCCAAAGTGGAACTTTGCCTTGATTGTTGACAGAAAGTTAGATTCTGTATCTGGGGCCTGACAACCATTTTTTAAAGACTAGGGTCCTGGATCTGATGCTGTAGCTCAGAGAAAGGACAATTTTTTACCAAAAGGCCTTAGTCTTGGTCAGTGTTTTTCAGCCTGGGTGTCATGGCAATATTAACACAGTTAGGTGTGCAAAAACATATGCTATTCACAAGATAAATCCAAAAGCTTCTTCATATCATTTTGACCTGGGTTTTTTTTTTTTTGGTTTGTTTGTTTTTTTTAGGGTTTTTAAAGGTTTTTTTTAGTTCTTTGTAACAGAAGAACGACTCTATTGTTTTTCCATAGTCAATAAATGAGTGAAAGCTAAGAGCTGGCACTTTCCAAGGGGTGCCTTGAGTTCAGTGCAAGGCGTCTTGAGTGTGAAAAGATAGACTCAGTACCTAAACTAGTGCATCTCAATCTCAGTGCATGGAACTTACTGCCTGGAGCACCTTCCCTTCCATCTTTTTGGCTCCAGAGATTACTGAGGCAATGGTTGGTGCCAAGTCAGGTCCCAAGACTTTTGGAGCTGAAGGGGGGAAGCAGCCATTCCTGCAAAATTCAGGAAGCCATCACCTAGCAATAATTCACCAGTCAGTGATAAGGCTATGGGTGCTGAGTCCATTACTGCTTCCTGTCCCAAACAGCCCTCCTCCTGTATCAGAGGGAGTGGTATTATACACAGGCAGCATTTCTTAATTTTGGAGGGGTGTCTGATGCTACTTCTACCCCAGAACTTCCTGCCTCTTTTGTTACCTCTGGGTTTTCCACCCTTCTTTCTTTGTTGAGGGGTGACAGGGAAATGAACCTGATGATAGGATATGGGTGGTGCTGCATTGAGAATATGTGACTGTTTTGGGAGAGCCAGCTGTGTCCCTCCTTGAGGGCTATGTGGGTACAGATGAGGGGCTGGTGGAGGACAACTGAGAGTCCCAACATTTAGCCAAACTTCTTGCCTCCACCCATGCCACAGGCTCCAATTCCTAGAGAAGACACAAGGCTTCACGAAGCAGGAGCAGTTTACTTACTGTTGGCGTTAAAACTGTGATAGTATCTTCCTGTGAGATCTACCCTCATAGCATCTTTGAATATCAGAGGCTGTAGGTATCTCAGCTTCTGGATGAGGGTGTTCTTTGATCTTCTTGCAGGAAACAACTTGTGCTATTCCAACCTTCATGTCAAGACAGAGGCAGAAGTGAAGGGATTTGATATGCTTCATCCATGGTACTACATTGTTAGGTAAGGTGGGAACTGCACTCTGTCAGTTGTCCTGTACTAGATGTCTTGCTTTGGTCCTACTGTCTAGTACATCATTTAGTATCCAATTTAATTTAGATCCTGGCTTTGTGCTCCCTGCCAGGCTGAGGATGCTGGCCTTTGGTACCACCGGTACCTGCACTTTTACTAATAATCTGTTCAATTGTGAGGGAATGGGGCCTTGGAGCGACCGTGAACTCCTTAGCGCCCCCTACCATCACAAGGGACTCAGCACCCTCAGAATCTCGCCCACCATGACTTTGATGACAAATAAGTTGTATGGGAGGCTGCCTCTGTTCCCCTAGTTGATGGTACCGATGTTCTTGCCCCTACTCTGAAATGGGGTATCTCTATGCACCCCACCTTAAGGGCTTTGCGTGCCTCCAAACCTCCCCTTCAGCATGCCCCAAGCCTCACAGCTGTTCCAGGGGACGTTGTGCAGTCCCTCGCTCCTCTGGTGCCCTCTCTCTCTCGGGCACCCAGGGCTCCTCGCCCGCCTGGCGCCCCCTTGGGCTGGGCTCCTATCTTCCAGCCCGCTCCCTGCACCCTGGGCCTGTCTCGCCGGCGCCTTCTGGGCCGGGCTCGCTGCCGCCGCCCTGTACCGGGCCTTGCCCCCTCTGGGGCCAATACTGCACTCCTCACGCTCTCTCTCCGCCCCGCTCTGGGGCCTTGCCCTCTCTGGGGCCAACACTGGGCACCTCGCACTCTCTCTGCCCTGCTCTGGGGGCCTGATACTGCCGCCCTCTCTGGGGCCACTACCGCACTTTCTCTCTGCCCCGCTCTGGGGCCTTGCCCTCTCAGGGGCCACTACCACGTTCCGCACGCTAGGGGCACAGGCAACTGCCGCCGTGCCCGTCCCCTTTACTCTTCTCTGGGTCCGGTTGCCCCCACTGGGCAAACCACCGCCCTTATGGGCTGGGGTCTGCAACCCCGCACACCGTGCCTCCCTGCACAATACGGTGCCTCTCCAGCACAGACAATATTGCTCCACTGGCACTGTGCCCCTACTGGGCACCGGGAACCCCCAAGCTGTTGGGGAGCCCACTGAGGCCTCCTCACTCCCCTACAGCCTCACCCAGTCCTCTGGTGCAAACTGTAACATAAGCTTAAGCCACCCAGCTGTAACATAAACCACACAGAGTCTCCCTGCTCCAAACAAACACAAGCCCCCACCAAGGCTCTCAAGTCTACCTCCCTTTAGGGCGTTCTTGTTCCCCGCATCATTGCAGCCAGTTAGCGTGGTAAGGCTGCGACCACTAACTCAGGCCACTCAGCTCAACCGCAGAGCTCCTGCTCCTGCAGCAGCCAGAAGGAAACTGCTAGGCAGGCTCCGGCCTAAGCTGTTTATAAAGGCCCGGCCTTGCCCCCTTCTGGCCATGTGACCCGCCTGGTCGCCCTGGTAACCGGCACCTGAGCTGCCCGGGTGATTGGCAGCTCTGCCAATCACACTCGCAGTCATGGGGCACTTAGGTGACTCTGTGACATCAACAAATAAGTCTCGAGTCCTACAAGCACTAGCCTCATAGACTACACATCACTATTTCATCCACAGAGCAGGACAAGCCTGTGTGCTGAATAAGACAGTGCCCTAAGAAAAAAACCTAAACAAACCATATTTTCTTGCATATAGCATTCATTTCCCCCTGGCCCTACTCCCCCCCAAAAACAAACCAAAACAAAAAAACAGCTCTACAAAATTGTGGTGCATATGTTAAGCAGGGAAGCTGATTTTTTTGCCCAAGTTAGGAAGCAACCCACTTTGATTCCTGCTCTACAGTGCAGCACCATTACTATTAAAGCAGGTAAGGAAGTCAGTTGACTTGATGATCCATTGTTCTTCACTCCATGGGTATTAATGACGACCTCTCCTCAGGGGCGGCACCAGTGTCTTCCTGGTGGGGGGGTGCTGAGACAGACCACTGGGGGCCCCCACAGGCCGAGCCAGGAACATCCCACCTCTATGGGCTGCGGGTGGGAGCGGGGTGGACAGCAGCAGCCCAGGTGGGAGGTGGGGGGTTTGGACAGAGGCAGCACTGGGAATAGTGGCTACAGGGTGAGTGGGGGGGGCGGCAAGGCAAAGTTTGGGGTGGCAATAGCCCCCCCCAAGCTGTACCCAGTGCCACCCCTGCCTCTCCTTTTTAATTGTTTTAATTGCACTAATTGAGCTAACCCTTCTCAAAACAGTTTTGCCAGCTGCTTTAGTTACCCTAAGCAAAAGGAGGAAGGTGAGTTATTTGAAAATCAGGGCCTGTCCCTGCTCTATGCAACCACAACTCTGGAAAAATATTTTCTTCATCATTCTGCCTTTCACAAAAAGTGTACATATTGTATTCTGGCATATGTTTTATGCAAAAAAAAATGTGATTATGTAATTAAGGCTGAATTATGGTTGCACATGCACACTTCTTGAATCATCTTTCAACCTGTTGTCTATGGACCCCTCAGAGTCTGCAGACTACCCCTAAGGGATCCATGAAAGATGACTATGAAAATAAAGTTTCAGATCCCAGGAAAGGCATTCCATTTCCAAAGGGGTCTGCACCACCGTTTGAAATTGTTTAGGGGTCTGCGAATGAAGGAAAAGTTGAAAACCACTAATCTATAGGGTATGAATGCTGATTCTGTGGTATTCAATACTACCACTTACTCTTCAGAACTAGCTAGCAGCAAGGGAAGGCTGTTCATTTATTGAAGGGGATTATTTGCTAGGTGCAAACAAACCAGTTCTTTTCTTGGATAGGAAAGGACAATAAGAGGGCTTTTGCCCTATATGGTGCTCCTAATGGATGGAGCCCTATGCTGCTTATAGAGGAAGCTTTCTCTTTTTTTCTCCTCTCAGGAGCTGGGGGAGTTCTTGCCCTAGGGTAGAGTTGAAGAGACAGTAGGACACTGACTCTGGCAAAGTCATTATAGGACACCAAGCCTATTTCCTCCTCCCTGCTACACCTATTTTGACACCAGTTCTGCTGCTAGGCCAGGTTTTTTAGAAAGCTCAGTAACTCTGAGAGACTGCCAGGCTGGCTGGAGAAATCAAGTTTTCCAGCTAAGTGGGGATCTTCTCCCCAACACACACTTTCTCATTGTCCAATGCACTGCCTATGGTAACACAGTGCCCTAGGGAAGCAAATGAGGGAAAGGAAAGGGTGATTTTTAACATCTCCACTAAATGCTGACTGGAATTTCACAGAACAGAGAAAAGGCACATCTGTAGCCTGAGGGGGTTCTTCCCACTGAATATCATGGCCAGTTGCAAACAATGGAGCTGTTAAAGCTTTCTAAAGAAAAGGTCACACAAATCTTTTATGATGGAAAGCTTTAGGCAACATAAATACATGGGTCCCCGCCAACCCCTCCTATAATACTAAATAATAAAATAAAATCAAATAGAAATGAATCAGTCCCTATGCTTCTGTGGAGAAGGAAAAAAGGAAGAAGCCACATGGGACAGATGTAAGTCATATTGCTTAATGCGCAACTGGAAGGCCCTCTAATACTATGAGGAAGGTGACATAAGAACCATAAAATAGAATAAATGCTGCTGTTCAGCTGAGAAGAGCAAAGCTGATCTCCACAATAAAGGAAGATTTCATCTCTTGTCAAGCAAACAAGACAGTTCTAATTTGAGTATATCACAGTCAGAAATTGCACTTCTTGCCACAAAATCATTAATGGTCTCAATCAAGGTTCATAGCAGGAGGATAGCAGGCTGCATACAGCTTCGCGAAGCAGCCAGTTCTCCTCTCTATGTACACAATATGCGAACTGAGGGAGTGAAGGTAGAAAAAAGTCTGTGCGTGTGTGTGTGCCCGCGCGCATGCGCATGTGAGCGCATGTGTGCACGCATGCATGCACGTGTGCCTGGAAACCAAAATAACAGAGATGTGTGGGAGGGAGCCTGCCCATGTTTGTGAGTCACCCACTGCTCTGAAATGCCCTTTCCTTATGAGGAACACACGTATTTCTCTCTTCCCTGCTTTAACAAGTGCTTAAAAGAAAACAGCATCTTGGTCATATCACAAGCAAGTAACAGCCCTGTGTCACCACCTAATCTGATGTGACCATAATTTTACACCAAGAGAAAAAAAGTGGCCACTGGGAGGAGAATGTGTGCTATTTATAAGTCAAAAACGTACCTCCCCAGGTGTCCCCCTGACAAGCTAAATTATTTCCAGATGTATTGCCTCAAAAGCCAGGATTAGCTCATTTCCTCACTACCAGGGACCCTCTTAATCATTTTAGATCCTAAAGACATTTCCAAATAATTAAGTTATGCTGACTTTTTTTTAGGTAGATGCTGCTGAATAGCAACACTTGAATTCCACTTAGGTCTCATCACCCTGGACAGAGTGCAAAGGGGCAAACAGCCAACTGTGAAGTTCATGGGGTCTTTTCTCTCAGTGTTTTGAGTCAATTTAGTGCTTGTGAAAATGAAGGATGAACAGCATTGCTCTCAGAACAAGCACAGTACAGCAGACAGGGGCTGTTCTCCATGCTGTACTCTCACAGTACATCTTGACTCCTCACGTTGCTGTTATATCAGTTCTTAGCTCTGCCAAATGAGGACTGCCTATTACTGTGTAGTGGTTTTGTAACATGGACATTTTAACCAAAGTTGAGAATAAAAGCACCAAACCTGTATACCCTTCAGATGAGACACGTGCTTCTCCTGAACTGAGGAACTAGTTGTAAAAGATTAGACCCATCTTGAAAGGACAGTTATTTGCGGTTGTACATGTGCAAGGGTAGAAACTGTTTTTCCAGGATATATTGCCATGTATGCCTGAGTCTCTGAGGATGTATTTCAGTGTCTCTAAGGGACTAGGATGCTGAATTCCCATTAGAAAATAGTGGACACTGATCATCCAAGTCTTGTAGAGGGCTTGTACATCTATTTAGGTTGCTTATTGTCCCTATTGATTGTAGTATTTGAGAACCTCACAATCATTTATATGGTTGTCTCACAATTCTAATCCTCAGTTTACAAATGGGAAACCAAGCTACAGAGGTATTAAAGGCCAGATGTTTAAGAGTACTTAAGCACCTAACTCTCATTGAAATAGTTTTAACCATCCTAGTCCTAAGTGACTTGCTTACAGTTCTGTATGAAGTATGGCAGGGCAGGATTTAAACCCAGAGTTCCTAAAGCCCAAGCACGTGAAGTTTGGCTGGCTAAACAGCTCTGCAGGAAAGGCCCTGGGGGGTTACAGTGGACAATAAGCAGAATATATGCCAACAGTATGCCCTTGTTGCAAAAAAGGCAAATGGCTTGCTGGGCTGCATTAGTAGGAGTGTTGCTAGTGGGTTGAGGGAAGTGATTATTCCCTTCTATTTGACACTGGTGAGGCTGCATCTGGAGGATTGTGTCCAATTTTGGTCCTGCCACTACAGAAAGGATGTGGACAAATTGGGGAGAGTCCAGCAGAAGGCAACAACATGGGTAGGAGGCCAGGGCACATGCTTGCTGAGAGAACTGGGTTTTTTAGTCTGGAGAACCGAAGATGTGGCAGGGGGAGGGGGAGGGGGAAGAGAATTTAATAGCAGCCTTCAACTACCTGAAGGCTGGTTCCAAAGAGGATGGAGCTAGACTGGTCTCAGTGGTGGCAGATGGCAGAACAAGGAGCAGTGGTCTCAAGTTGCAGCAAGGGAAGTTGAGGTTAAAACTTTCTCACTAGGAGGGTTGCAAAGCTCTGGAAACAAGTTACCAAGGCACGGGATCTCCATCCTTGAAAATTTTTAAGACCAAGCTTGACAAAGCCTTGGCTGGGATGATACAATTGGGGATAGTCCTGCTTTGAGTAGGGGGTTGGAGTAGATGACCTTCTGAAGTTCCTTTCAACTAGGGATGTATGTGGTTAAACGATTAATCATTTAACTGTAGGGGTTGGGC
Source organism: Crocodylus siamensis (assembly GCF_052110815.1). Classification (NCBI taxonomy): domain Eukaryota; kingdom Metazoa; phylum Chordata; order Crocodylia; family Crocodylidae; genus Crocodylus; species Crocodylus siamensis. Next base: position 175,321,652 of record NC_143398.1, on the reverse strand, counting down.
TAGATGACCTCCTGAAGTCTCTTGCAACCCTAATTTTCTATGACTCTGTCTTGCATCCTAGGTATGGAATTCTCTCTCCTCTTCTTCAAGAGTTGAGAAAAAGCAAACAAATTATTTGGCTCATCCATGAATATGCTTAAACTTAGTTGTATGGTAAATCTTACTCAATTACATTGATCCTATCACTTTTGCATTCACATTAATAATGCAGAAAAAGCAGCATATTCAATAAATGCTTCAGTCCTTTATTCAGAAAAGCAAGATAATGTATTCATACCTTACCCTGATTAGGAAGTTCTTTCTATTCCATCAGTAAGCAGGGAAGATGCAAACCAGCAGCAGCAAAATTAAACCTTTTTAAACTACTGGATCAGATAACTTGTTACCAAGGGTATAAAAAAATTAACCATGGATCTTTTTAAATGAGCAATATTGACTTTTACTAAATCTAGTGTACTGGAGAAAAGCCAATATCTAAAAATGACTAAACTGGTAACAACTGAACAGTTAGCTGAATATTAATTCCAGTAAAAAGACTGGAAAGACGAGCTGGTTTGGGATGCAATCTATAAAGAGTCAAAGGATTATAGCAAAATGAATGACAGCCAAAATGGTTTTATGGTTTCAGCACAGCTGATGCATTTTTTTGTGCGTTTACAAGTCTGGTTGATAACAGTAACTGTTGAAATGACAGACTTTATTTGAAGCATGTTACTTAGAACTGAGTAACTACCAGATTTCTTTGGTTTCCTGCAACTTTAGAAAAATCCAAAACAAACCCTAATTTTAGGTTGACCTAAATGTACATTTACATTTTTTTCTGGTGGCTTTGTAAGTAAGAAATTGTTCTGGGTCAAACTAACCATCTAAAACAGTGATTCACTTTGTTGTCAAACTTTTAAAAATGTTTACATTTAAAAAAATATAAAGTTAAAGTAAATTTCAAAATGAATTGTTGCTTCAAATCAAGCAATCAAAACATTGGGTTTAAAAATGTCAAAACCAAATGCTTAAATTGTTTTGGCATTAATAATGTCTGAAATAAAACATTTTGACAAAAATCAGCATGAATTCATAAATTGCTTTTGTTGACATACATCTGTATTTTTATTTTAGTTTTTTGGTGGAAAATTTCACTTTGCTGTGACCTTAATCCCTTATGACAGTCTGATAAAATGTGACCACCATAACAAACTAATACAGATTATATCAAAGGGATTTAGATAGAAAGTAATTTGAAAATGAGGAATTATCATTCAATGGGGATATTTCTAATGAGGTCTTGTAGGAAATCTGTTCCTGATGCAATGCTATTCAATAACTTTATCAATGTTCTAGAAAAAAATATTAACTCCTACCTAGTAAAATTTTCAAATGCTACAAACACCGGTCAAGTAGTACATGATAATGAGGACAAGTCAGCTCTCTCTATATAAAATGAGTGTGTATATGTATGTGGATGTATGTATATTGTAACAGGACAGGGCCCCCAAGGGTGGCCACAATGCCCCCTGGTGGCTCATGACTCATACCCTCCCTTCCCTCTTTCCTGCTATGCCTTGGTTGTAATAAATTTGATTATGAAAGGGAGGCTACCCAAAGGTCCTAGTGTGATCCCTGATCTGTCCCTTGGCCAGCAGGACCCTCCAGACCCTGCTGGTCCCAATCTTGCCCTGAAGTGCTAAGTGGACCTTTCTGGCCAATCTGTGCCCCCTGGGCACCTCTTGCCTTAAGTGCTATTCGTGGCCCCCTTCTGCATCTGCATACAAGCCCATGCCTTGCATATGTTACTGATTAATCATTCCAATGTCAGGCCTCTTCAGTCCTTTACATCCCCACTGGGGCCTTGACCTTCTTGGCTTCTGTGCCTTTTCTCTAGTTAGGCCCACAACCCCAAGCATCAGCTTATGGGCTCCAGCCTCTCTCTTGCCCCTCTTGGGCTTTGGGCCCCTGGCCCTGGTTCCTGCCCCTTTGGGCTGGGCCCTGGGGCCTCCCAACTTCAGGCTGCATCTCTTACAGGCTTTAACCCTCCTGACTTTGGCCTGGCTTTGTTTTGAGCCCATCCCTGATAAGGCCCAAAACACCCACTTATACCTTGGGCACAACTGTGGCTTACGCCCCTGCCTCTGGCAGCACTTAAGACCTCACATGCCCTCTGGCACCCTCTGTGGTCTTTGCATCACCTCTTATAGTCACACCCAGTCTATAAGTGTAAAGCTTAAAAAAAATACAAGACCACTGGCTATGACTAAAGGTATTCCCACACTGGGTCATACTTTCTTGCAAGACTTAAGTCTGTCCTTTCAAATCCAAGTGGGGCTCAGGTACCAGTCACTCTCACTTAGGGTTACCATACATCTGGGCTTTCCCAGACATGTCCTATTTTTGGGTCCTCCCATCTCTGTCCAGGTAGTTTTTTAAAATATTAGCAAATGTCCAGGATTTTCCTCTATCTCTGCTTTCCCAGCTTGCCCCAGCAAGGAGTTGCTTGGGGCTGGGGGCAGCGGGGGAATATGATCGGAGGCTGATGCATCACATGCCATGTGTGTGGGCCCTGGCAGCTGCAGGCAGGTGTGTGTGTGCATGCGCACACACATGCATGCACACCTGCTAGCACTGGGGCTGCAGCAGGATGGGGAGGTGGGGGAAAGGGGTGGGGGTGTTCTTCAGGGGCAGCAGAGAGCTGTGTGGGGAGCACAGGGCTGCAGGTCAGGAGTGATGGGCATTGGCAGGGCTGGGCGGTGCAGGGGGCTGTGGGTCAGAGGTGAGGGGTATCATCAGGGATTGGGGGGGCTCTGGGTTAGGAGTGAGGGATGCTAGCATGGTCTAGGGGGCAGGGTACTGTGGATCAGGAGTGATCTCCCCCCTCCCTCCCCCGGTGTCCTCTTTTTTAAAACTGCAAATACGATAACCCTACTCTCACTCCCACAGCTCTGGAGCTCTTCTCCCTGGTGCCTGCAGAGCCAGATGGACTGCCTGGTCTTAGGCAATGCCTTTATGTGCCTCCTAAGCCCTGCTCTGTTCCCGTCAGGTGACTCCAGCCACCCACAGAGGTTTCTATCCTGGGTAGCTTACTGCTGCTACTCTTTTTGCCATAGCAATGTTCTTGCTCTTCAAGCAGGACTTTACCCTCCTGAGAAGGGTAACTAACCTTAGAACACCTTATTTAGGAATGAAGTATATTTGCTATCATTTGGATTTTGAGGCCAAAAATCAGCATCTTCCAAAAATATATGCTGTAGCTCAAATAGGAATGATGTGTATAATGTTGGAATCACTGTGTGATGTTTTTTGGCCTGTACTATGTGGGAACTTGGACTAGGTGACTATAGTGTTCTCCTAGGGCCATAAAAATCTATAAACTCTGTGAGTATGTACAATGACGTATTCTGAACTGTTGGAATAGCTAATTCTATCGGGACTACTAAAGCTTTGCTCCTTCTTTCAGGTATTAACCAACATGATTTAAATTCCTGAGGCCAGGTGCTCAGGCTACTCTTCTAGTAGGCAGGATGTCTGCATAACCGATTTTCTGAGGATTCCACTTTTGTAAGGGTGTTTCCAGGTAGAAGAGAAACCATCATAGGAAAAGAGGACTGGGAGGAACCTCATGAGGTCCTTTATGAGTCCAAATCCCTGCTCAAGACAGGATCCCCCCTGACTAAGCCTTCCTTGTCATGTGTCTGTCTAACCTGCTCCAAGGATGGAGATTCCACAACCTCTCTAAGTAGCCTGTCCCAATGCTTGACCACCCTCGTAGTGAGCAAGCTCTTCCCCATCCCCAGTCTAAAATTTCCTCTGCTGCAATCTGAAGGTATAAAAATAGTGTAACTAGTATAGGGAGTGTATCTGGAGCATGAAGCAAAGGAAAGGGGATAAGGCCAGAGTATCACCACATTTTGACGGACATAAGTTGTTTGAATAATCCTTTAGAGACCTTTGCAATCAAGTGTAATTTAGCACAACTGTAAAGTCTCCTTTTGAGAAACCCTGAGCCATAAAAATGGCCAATCAGTCTCAGTTGTAAGGCATAGTGCATGTAAAAAACGTTGCACAATTATTTTTGTTCCCATTTTAGAGGCTGTCTTATTAACAACCCCAAACTACATTATTTACATTTAATTCCAGTTAAATTGTGCTCTATATTCCAGGATTACTAATAAATAACTTGTGCGCCCAGCACTGCAGTCACATGGACTATGGGGGATGATTTTAGGCACGTTTTCAGTACGAACCATTTGTTAAGGTCAGAGGAATTATGCCTACGGAGCATTTTAAGGGGCAGTACAATAATTCATACAGCAATGGAAGGCATCCTCCAGAGTAAAACAGAGACACGTTTTAACAAAAAAGCATGGCAAACGCATTCACTAATGTCAGTTTTGCCAGTCACCTTAATTTCTCTGCAGAGACTGATTGCAAATGGATAAAGCAAAGAAGCTAAAAATGTATGGCAAGCCAGAGAGCAAATGCATAAAAAAGGAAAAGAGCACAAGCCTATAGCAAATGCCAAAGTGTACCAAAATGAAGCAGCAGCCTTATTTACCATGCTCCTCATTAAAATAGTCCCAGAGCTATTTTGCCCTAACATTTTCCTCTTTGTTTCCTGTGACTCACTTGGATTTTCTTTACAAAAAGGTCTTAATGTAATTGGGCATGAAAATGCTTAGAAAAAGGCCTCTTTGCATCTGACATTATTGCCTTTTGCTTGCATTTCATTCCTTCTGACTTTAACCATTTACACTGTAACATATTCATATTCGTACTTATAAAATATGGTACTTACTGCTGACATTGTGCTTGTCACCTCTATTTTGTATACTTCTATTTTGGAGATGATGGCTCCATATCTTGATTTTGCAGCTTGTTTACTGCTCTTTTAGTCTTTAAGTAGACATAGTATACGAGAAACCTACCCTCTGAAAACAAAACAATGCTTCTATAACTTTTTAATTTTCACTTTCAGCAAACTGATATAACAGCACCAGAATAATATGGTCATTTTCACACAACTTCAAACAGAGCATCTTTATTAGCAGGTGCTAAATTGCTGCTCCAGCTGCTGAATGGTAACAATTAACTCAATTAACATCTAAACAGCTGTAATTTTTGAGGAAACGAACAACATTAATAACCACGGAAAGGGGAAAAAAGCTGCAATTACAAATGTGGAAAAAATCATGCCACAGCTACAGACAGGCGTATGCTGTTTCCAATGTCCCCTGGAGAGCAGTTAAAGCACAGCCCTTTCTCTGAATGTTGGCAGTACATGCAGTTAATAATATCCATCATACTTGCTGCTCTGGATCACAGTGTGTCTGGAATGGATACAGTTTAGTTTGTGACCACCAAAAGGGTTAAGATCCAAGGGGTTGATCCTTAATCGAGACACTCTATGCACGCGGTACTGCTAGAGTTGGATGATTCCTTTTCAGTAAAGTTGGAACTTGGCCAGACATTTTAACCAAATCATTCCCAAACCAAAGAGGCTGGGGAATATATAGGTAAACTTTTTTTCCCCAGTTTTTATTCTTATGCATCTCTTTACTTCCTTATTCCAGTTGGGATAGGAAACACAACAGACTAGAAATAACATGTTGCAATTGGATGTGTTGTCTTCACATTAAAAGCAAAGAGAGTTGTTATGAATTTTGCATTACATAATTGAGTTAAATAACTCCTCAAGCTGTCTCTGCTACCCTTCACTCCAGAGCTCAGCTTTCTAGTGTGCAGGGTGACCTTTTGAGTTCCACAACCAACCACATCTTTACACAACAATTAACACCTGCTTTCATCAGTGTACCAGGTTCTTAAGATATATGGAATCACACACAGTCCATCTTAAACAGGATGCATTAATTATAACAAAATGGCAAACAAACAAACTCGTCTTCATACAGATCGAGTTGTAGCTTAGTCACATGTGTTTATCAGGACCTGCATCATGTCTGGAACTCTATACAGTATGCATAGACATCTGATGGCTGAACAACATACTGATTAACATGTCATTACAAAGTTTTCTACTCAAGAGCAAAGCTTGGTGAATAATATGAAAAGTTTCCCAGAAATCTCCATGTAAGTTACTACATTTATTTTCTTTGACCTTGCTTATATCCTGTTTCATTCAGTGTCTATTAATATTTGAGGGAGTTAGATTTTACCATCATAAATGTTTGTAAAAAGAAAATGTCAACATCTCATGCAAGCGTATTTATAGAATCTGCAGTTTACAGTCATTCACATATCAATTCATGCCAAAATATTTTTTTAGTTGGTCAGTGGCAAAAAAAATGTCATGTGACTCATCTGACTAATCACAACGAAAATACAGCTCAAATTTTGAATATTTGTAATGAATACATAATCCATGTAAATATTAAAAAAAAATTCAAATAAATATAATTAAACAAATCCTTGTCTTAGGTGTTCCAAGATGTACCTGTGCTAATCTGAAGGAAATGACTAGGTGACCACCAATCACTGCAGATTTTGTCAAATCTTTGTGGCTGATACCAATTGTGATGTCACAAAATATTCAGTAGGGGCTCAGGACTAAGCCTAGAATTGGCAATGTCATTTTGTTGCTGTTATCGATGATGATTTTGGGCATGCCAATGCCAACTCCCTGCTGAGATGCCTGTCCTGAGTGTGCCCAACAATTAGACACCTAAACACCTTGAGGACCTGGGCACTGAGTTAGGCACCCAAACACTTTTGAATATCTGGATAACGCAAGTTAAACATCTAAAAACTTATGAGGAATTGGACCTCAGTCACTTGAGGTCACTCTACTCTATCTCCAATGCTTTCTGGAAAGATGTTCAAGCACTTCCTACCTACCTACTGCCCCAAAACAAGAAACATAGCAGTGAAGCCACTTTAGGGTCTTTTCTGTGCCAATACTTCTGAGACCATTGTTCTCCAATACAGTTGAGAGCAGAGCCAGGGAGGTGCCCAAAAAACATTTCACTACCACATTTCTGGGTTAGTGTGACTGGGTGCGATTGGGTGAGTCGGACTCAAGAGTGTCCCTGTCCATAGTGTCAAGGACAGGGCATATGTATGCATAGCCTTAGCTGCTCCTGAAAATCTTTAACCAACTGAACCTACCCACCCTTTAAAGCATGGCAGCAAACAAGGAACGTGTTCCTTAGTATCAGCATGCTAATACAGTAAGTGCCATTCTCTGTTACATTTAATGTTTAGATTAAATTTTAAGCAGCATTTAATTGGCAATCACTCTGTTCTTGCCATGTATTCACCCTGAATTTCATTCTGTTCATTTGAAAGTCAAATTTGAGAGACACTTTTTTGTGTGTGTGGGGGGGGGGGAGGAAGAAGGCGGGGGGGAGCACAATATGCTCTCTAATTCTGTGTGATGTCCCAAGGGAACTACAGTCAATCCCCCATATGTGACTGCTAATAGCTGTCGTTCACCCTCCTTATATTATGCTGCTGAGAGATCCAATGTGTATGAGTGTCTGTGTGTCTGCTAGTGTAACTGAGACAGACACACACAAATAGCTCTTTCTAAAAAACAATTGTGCACTGTACACTCCTTAGTGCATTTCAAGAGTTTGCTGCCTCAGTACTCCTTCTACAAGTTACAGTACCATATCTGTTATGTCCTCTACAACAGCAATGATGGGGGATGGGATTTTCAAAGCTGCATGTCATTTGAGCACCTAATTCCCACAGGCTCATTTGACAAGCCTGGTTGAAAACTGAACTGATTTTCTGCTATGTTCCCAGCATGCAAACCTAGGAATTAGTGCAATAGCTATGGATCCTTTCACCCCTGAATCAGTCATTCAAATCCAGTTCAGGTTGATAGTGACAGATGGGGGAGTTGCAAAAGGAGATGGTTGTGTCAGAACAGAACCTATCTATCTTTGGAAGTGTGCAATGCCTGAGCACCTCTCAATCTTTTCTCTAGGCATCCTCACAACACTCCTTTATTATCCACATTTTACAGATTGACAGCCACATCTCCCAAGTCCTAGACCAGCACCCTAAACCAGCTCTTGTCTCACACTACTAAATCCATAATCCCACCAGAAACAATAAGATTGCAAACAGACATTTCATTTGTCCCAGGCAAAAGTGCAATCATTCAGATATCTGTGTCCTTCATCTCAGAATAAATCCTAAAAGGTTCATGGGATAAGGCGTGCTAACATTTTATTCTGGCACATCACAATAGTTATCCTGGGACTGAATCAGTGGCAGTGCATTCAGCTGTTCACTCAACCCGAGTTAAAAAGGCAACGTGTGTATAGGTCAATCCCAGGGCATTTCTGTTCTCGGACAGACACAGGCACAATTTATACAGGGCCAAAAGCAACATCCACTCCTAACCTAAGAGCCTGAGGCATGTTGTGGGTGTGTCCAGATGGAAGTGCACATGTAGTACGCGGTGCTGCAGACCTGTCCGCACATGCAAACATTTCCCATGCAGTACATCTGCAGCGGGGGGGGGACACAGGGTTGACAGTGGGAGATCCTGGTGTCAAAAAACCCCATGCTTAAAAAAAACAAGGTAACACATGTGGCAGCAGTGTGTGCTGTCTGAAACCAGAGCCTGGCCAGCCACAGCCATACTCAGACTGTTGGTCAGGTTCCCTGCTGCAGGATCACCATAGCTGCAGTGCCCAGAAGCCCCCATGACCCCAGGTAAAGCTGCTAGATGCTGGTCCCAGCCTCCTCTACTCCACCCAGGGCAATGTGCCACATGCCAGAGCGCATGTGCACAGAGTTTCTCAGGGACAAGTAGTAATGGCACATATTGTGCCTCTGCTGTTTGTCCCTAGGGAAATGCACATTCACACTCATGGATGAAGCACAAGACTGGGTGGCAGAAGTTCTAGATCTCTACTGTTAATACAGGAATGGGGGCTACCTGTTCCCCAGATAACTGGCTGGGTTAATGGTAGCCATCTAGCTGCTGCAGCATGGAGCTCAGTGCAGAGTTATTTACTCAGCTTCTTGGGTTTGCAGCCCAAGCTGAACTCTGTTCTGCTGCAGCTAGACTGCTGCTTTAAATCTAGTTCAGATACATCTGCACTAAATTGTAGATGTACCTCTGTTCTCAGCTTTGCTGAGGACTTCCTGAATTACTTTAGGAATTTCTTCCATCTCTGAATACCTGAGTTACTTGTAAAATGCTAAATATACAGGGAGTATTCCTGGATCTTACAGCTCCACCTCCAGAAATGTAATATATCTCATCCAATGCATTAAATGCCCTGATGGAAAATATGTAGGAGAGACCAAACAATAACTGCGCACCAGAATGAATGCACACTGGAAATCTATCAAAGACAGGAATACCCAGTTACCTGTGGGGGCCCATTTCTCACAAGAAAACCACTCTCTCTCCAATCTCTCAGTTCTAATCCTCAAAGGGAATTTACAAAACACCTTTCAGAGATGAGCCTACAAACTTCACTTCACCAACCTATTGGAAACAAAAAATCATGGACTAAATATAGACATTGGATTTATGATACATTATAACATGTCTGGCATTTGACTCCCCAGGTACCTCTCCACTATTTACCAGCTACATTCATTCTCCCCAACTCCACCCTTCCACACTGACTGGCTTTCTTGCATGCATACCAGCCTCTGGCTTCTTTACTATTCATTCCATACAGGAACAGCACACAGCAACTGCAGATGCTTCCTCAGCCTGATGAAGGGTGTTTGTACCTGAAAGCTTGTAAAGAAGATTTTTTTCCAACTATCTGACTTGGTCTAATAAAAGGTATCAGATTTACCCAAAGAACCTTGTCTGCAAATGGCTACAACCTATAGCCTTGAAACTATGTCGAGATATGTTTATTGCACACTTTGAAAAATCTGTAGAGAAAATGCTATAGAACTGCTAAGCATTATTTTTCCCAAATGAAGTCAGTTTCATTTCTTTCCTCATAAATTCTTTCTAAGTGATCTCAAAGCTGAATTCCTCATTTGTAAAATGGGAACAAGAACTCTGTAAAAGTTTTAATGATCTACAGAAAGTCATCACTATATGGGAGCACAACTGGTGTTTCTATTATTAATTTTAAATATTTTTCCTTCCACTGAAATTGAAATGTCAGTAGACAATTTCACCTCTTTATCAAAGAACAGTAACCTAGGCAGCAACAATGTTTCCACTTTTAGCAACTGAAACTTAAAGAAAATTGGCCAAAACCCAGAAATAAATGGCAGATGAAAAACAAGAATTTTCAGTGGTCAGGTTTTCCAGTTTGCTGTTGAAATTTTTTTTTGAGACAAGTAAACATTTCCTGCTAAAATGTTCAGGTAGTTAAAGTCATAATTTTCAGCAAGTGAAAATTTTCCACATAGCCTAGTGTATGTACAAACATGCAATGAAAAACTAAAGACAATCTAATTCACATCTGTTGTTACAATGGGGCAGATCTGAGTGGACATTCTTATCATGAAACTTACAGTGTTTCATCCAAAATAAATTACATTAGTTTCTCAGTTTCATCCAAAATAGTTATATTTGTTAGCCAAGCCAACAAACCTAGAAAGATATTACCAGTTGTACTGTACCAGCATAGTTATACCAACAAAGCGTCTGCAGGAGATGCAGCTCTTAGCACCAAAAAGAGTTTTTTAATTTCATAAGATGTAAGAGCACAAGGATTTTTTTTGGCAATATAAATTTAATCTATGTAGGGCTTGGCAGCGTATTTGTGTCAATTATGGGTATTATTTTAACTGTCCTAATTAACAAAGTCATGCCAAGGAAATTCTGTAGTGTAGACCAGGTCTAAGCTGCTCTTGAACTGATATAAATACCCATAAAGGGATTTGCACTGGTTTACCTAAATGAGGGTTTAAACATTTTTAAAATAAATACAATCAACTTTCTGCTATAGACAGATCTCTCTGACAGAAGTTTGCAGGACTGAGCCATACATTTTTTATGACAGTAAATCAATCCTATGCTTGGATATGGGTAACTGGACACCTAAGACCCCTGCCTAACATGGTCCCCATGACTGGGATTTTTAGGCATTAATGCTATATATGAAATAGTGTAAATACACACACATACACCCCCCCTAGGGTCAGTGAGCTATGTACACAATCGCCTTTGTACTGGTGTGGCGCCCCTTACACAGCAGGGTAATGCTCATTGTAGGGCCAGGGTTTGAACCAGGAACTCACTCAGATCCATATCACCCGGAGGAAAGCAGTCACACTGAATCTGTTACCAAATAGAGGAACTGTAGCCAGAAGTGAAAATGAGTGTAGGAGACACTCAGATTTGTCCCTGGAGAAGAAGAAGGAGAGGTTCAAGACAGGTAGCCAGGGATGCAAATTAATGCCCCCAAAAGGCTGAGTTTCCTTTCTTCTCTCCATTTTCTGGACATGAACCTGACTACAATACAATGAAGATCATATAAATGCGTATTATGATCTTGTCATTTAATACACAGTATGTTAACTTCAGAGGTAAAACCAATGGACACAAGTATCAAGGCACTTCAGTTTTCCAGGGTCAGGTACTATTGTTGTTATAAACTCCCTTCTAAGAGGACAGGTGACTAGCTACGCATGCTTATATCTTGTTAAATGCATCTGGGATTTAGCAGGCAAGATGGCAAATGATGTTCAAAACCCGTACACCCATACTATATTTTTAAAACCAAAAAGCTCTTTTGTCATTCTTCCTGGGGCTTCCAAAAACAGCTTCTAATCAGCTGTCCTCTTTTACACTCAAGTTCAGAAGAATAAAATTGTGCATATTTACTAAGTCGATATAAGCTGTTTAGCTAATTTGAAGGCAGAAAACATTTTCTCTCCTATGCTGTCCCTAAGGATTTTGCAGATGTAATATTCTATGAATGAACAGCAGAACCATTTAGCGGGGTCTAGTGTCATGGTAATCCCCTCTAAAAACACAAAGGCTGACATAATCTGTTCTCTGCTCTGCTCTGTTGTTCAAGAGAGAAGACAGGCTGCACCTTTGTCTTTAGTGGGGGTTCCATTGTATCACACTTCTGACATAAAGTATTTTTACCATTTAAACAAAGCACACTCAGTGGGCTAGGCAGGCAGTGCCCAGTCAGTCTGTGGGCCAGATCTGGCCAATTGTCTCAAACCAGAGCCTGGGGCAGTTATGCTGGGACTCCACTTGGCCATGTGGTATGGCGGCAGAGGGGCTGGCTCAGCCCCAACTGAATCCCACAGGGGAGATTAAGGGGGCTTGACTTGGCTCCAACCCAGCCCTGTGGTGGGGGGTGCAGCCTGGCCCCAGTCCAGCCACAAGAAGACGTGACCCATCCCTCAGCCAGCCACAGGGTGAGGGGCCTGGCCTGGCCTTGATCTGGCTGTTGTGGGGTAGCAGGGTGGTGACCCAGCCCCAACCTACTGCACAGGGCTTTGGGTTTGGGATCTGCCAGCAGGAGAGGGCAGCTGCATTAATTGCCATGGTTTTCTGCTGCCATATTGACCAATCCATGGGTAGCCATGGGCCAGAGGTTGAGCATCCCAGATCTAGACCATATCACATCAAATTATCAACCACGACTCTGGCTTAACTAGATAATTTAGGAGCTGGTAATGGGCCATAAACTTTAACTTGTGACTTGCTGCTTGGCTTTGTTCCTGGGCCACCTGTGATGCAAACTTATTGCCACCTAGTAAATTTAGTCTATTTCTATACACACATAACATGACTGGCTTAGATGAACCATCCAGAGCAGGAGCAGATCCTAGGATCTCTGGGTCACCAAGCACGAGCCACTTGCACTCATGTCAGCACAAAGCCACCTGAATGACCTAACAGCTAGAGGGTTGCATAGAGCTCTCTCCACTGTCAACAGGTCACATATACGATTCCACCAACATTAAATCTGGGTGTTTCTCAAGCACATCTTAATCATAACATCCTTTTGAGGCTTCATCACTCATGAACTGAGTGCTGAACATAGATCTCTGCAGAGAGGCTACTGGACATATTCCCACCCCCAGCATGACTATTATAAAATATGTTGGTAGCGTTACTGGCAGCTGTAGTGGAGAAGCTAATGAATCACTGGACTTGCAGACTCAGCTGTATCAGGGACTGCCTGTTCTGATGTATTTTACCAGATGCACTGTGCTGCAGATAAAAAGGCTCATATGCATTTCAGGCCACCCTTATATGAATATCGGGTTTTCTTTAAACGAAAATACAAAATAAATAAGGTTATTTCCCAAAGTCATGCTTTCAGCTGCAAACAGTCTCTGCCAAATGGAATGTGCTATTGCCTCCTACATCCCAGGGGGTTAAAATAAAGCTAGGGATCAGGGAGTCTGCAAAAGTAAAGAAAATGGAAAGCTATAGCTTCCACAGCATTTTCAGTTCAGCGTATGCCAAGGCATGACAGCATGGGTAGTCTGTTCATTAAGAGCCTCAAATCAGAGAGTCCCCTTGCATACTGTATCTTTCATTGTACCTTGTGCAGGCACAAGGAGTCTGAGAGATGCATGTACTTTTTAATCAACAATAAATGACAAAAATCATGTTGGCTTGTCTCTCACCTTTGGTGCAGCTTGGAGGAAAGAAATGTCAAGTTTTCCTACTGGAAAATACTCTTAAATCCAAAGGAGGCATGTTCCTGGACATTCTGCCTCCTGAGGTGTGCCACAAGGGTGAATAGTAGGAAAATGTTGGTTAGGTAGTGATGCAAGTATCAAAACATCATCTCTCTCCATAGGCCAACAGATCAGGCTCTGCTGAGAAGCACCTACCATACCATGCGTTAGCCTAATCACCCCTAATTTTAATGCAGAGACTTTTAAACACAATAGTAAATTCCCACAGGTGTCTCATCAGTGGCTGAAAATAAAATACATATGGCCAACTGTCCCACTGTTTCTGATGCCCATTTACAAATGGCTGATTCCTATGAAGTTATTGAGACCATGGGCTCTTTTTACAGACCAGCTGAGGTTACTCAGATGTATGACCAGGTTCAACAGGGACCTGAGGGAACACTGCTCTTCCTTGTACCTAACATGTTTTTGGGGTGTGAGCCAGAGTGCCCAACTGAGGTCAGTCTTCATTGCTACTTTCATTGTTAAATTCATAGTATCATAGTGCTTAGGGTTGGAAGGGACCTAAACAGATCATCAGGTCCAATCCCCTGCCCCAGGCAGGAACGGGTGTCGGGGTCATATCACCCCAGCCATATATCTGTCCAGCCTCCTCTTAAGACTCCCAAGGTAGGAGAGAGTGTCACCTCACTTGGGAGCCCATTCCAGAGCCTGGCAGCCCTAATCGTATAGTAGTGCTTCCTGATGTCCAGCCTGAACCTTCTCTCTAACAATTTGTGGCCATTATTCCTAGTAACCCTGGGTGGTGCCCGGGGGAAAAGAGCTTCCCCCAGTTCCTGCTGGTCCTCCCTGGTGAGTTTGCAAACTGCTACCAGATCCTCTCTCAGCCTTCTCCTGTGGAGGCTGAATAGGTACGGGCCCTTTAACCTCTCTTCTTAGGGCCTGCCCCGCTGGCCCCTGACCACGTGAGTGGCCCTCCTCTGGACCTTCTCAATGCTAGCCACATCTCTCATGAAGTGCAGTGCCCAGAACTGGACGCAGTACTCCAACTGTGGCCTGACCAATGCTGCATAGAGGGGAAGGATCACCTCTTTGGACCTGCTTGCGATGCATCTGTAGATGCATGACAAGGTGCGACTAGTCTTACTGACTGCTTCCTCTCATTGGCAGCTCATGTTCATCTTGGAGTCAACAATGACTCCAAGATCCCTTTCTGCCACCACGTTGACAAGAAGAGCGTTCCCCAGCCTATAGGTATGTTGCTGGTTCTTTCTCCCTAAATGCAGTACCTTGCAGTTGTCTGCATTGAATTCCATCCTATTTTCATCTGCCCACCTCTGTAACCTGTCTAGAACTAGCTGGATTCTATCTCTCCCCTCTAGCATGTCCACCTCGCCACACAACTTGGTGTTGTTAGCAAATTTGGACAGAGTGCTTTCCACACCCACATCCAGATTGCTGATAAAGATGTTGAACAGCACAGGCCCCAGGACCGAGCCCTGAGGGATTCCATTGCCCATATCCCTCCAGTTTGAAAACGACCTGTCCACCACCACTGGTGCATCTCTGGCTGCAACCATCAAGTCAATTTGCCACCCACCTGACTGTGTAGGCATCAATGCCACAGTCACCTAGTTTTTTTTTTTAAGAGAATGTGGTGGGAAACCATGTCAAAGGCCTTATTTAAGTCCAGGAAGATGACATCCACCCTGACACCCTCATCCAGGGACTTTGTGATGTGATCATAAAAAGAAACCATGTTAGTCAGGACCTGCCCTCAATGAACCCATGTTGATTGCCCCTGAGCATTACCTTCCCTTGCAGATGTACTCCTTGATAATTTTCTCAAAGGTCTTCCCGAGGACTGAAGTAAGATTGCCTGGCCTATAATTGCCAGGATCCTCCTTTCTCCCCTTTTTGTAAATAGGGTACTAAGGTGCCTGCTGTTGTAGGGCACTAAGGTCCCTGCTCATTTAAAGGCTGAAACTGCTAGGGAGAGAGCCCTAGAAGTCAGTCAGGAACCCCTCAGCTGCAAGTTACCAGGGCAGCAGGAATGAGGGCATTAGCCCGCACCTGCAGGTGGTCAGCTGAATGGAAGAGGCAGGGCCTGGGGCATATACAAACCCCAGGGCTGGGATCAGAGAGTTAGGTCTCTGCCAGCAGCTAAGGGGGAAGGAGCTCTCCTAGAGAAAGCTAAGTAAAGAGGCTTGATGGCCCACCTCCTGCTTCTGGTAAGGTTAAGGGACTTCAGGAGCACACCAGACCCTGGCCTGCAAGGCATGTTGTGCTGGGGAAAGGGTGATTCATTTAAAGGGACAGAGCACTCCCTGAGCTGCTTGTATTATTTTATAGCCCAGGGGCTTGTATTTTGATTTCTGTTTGTTACACTGGTGGATTGGGCTGAGGCTACTGAGGAAGGAAGAGGCCTTGTTGGGGGCCCACTACAGTGTGGGTGCAGTATCTGGGGTGCACAGCCCCCAGCACCAGTGTGGGTGCAATATCTGGGGTGCACAGACCCCAGTGCCAAGGGGTGCACAGAGAGAGAGAGAGAGAGACAGGGCTGCGGAGAGCCTGGTAATGACCAGAGGTCAAGTGAAACTAAGGCCTTGGAAGGACACTGTGAATGTTATCTGAGAGGCTTGGGGTGTGGTAGAGGGATGGTTTGGAGCCACACATCTAGGCCATAAGGCCATAAGGCTGAGGGTATCCTGAGACATCCATTTTGGAGTGGGACCCAAAAGGGGTCCAAGAACCGCAGGGTCCAGCAGGACCATGCCCAATGTAAACTTGAGGGCAGCCTCCCTATTCATAATTATTACCAACAAGACATGGTGGGAGAGAAAGAGGGTGCTCATTGGGCACAACTGGCAATGTCAAGGGGCTCTAGGGGTCACACGGCCACCCCTGGGGACCCTGTCCCGTGACGGGGACCAGATTGGACCTTTTCCAATCCCCTGGTACTTGGCCAGTGCCCCATGAGTGCTCATAGAGCCATGCCAGGGACCCTGCTATGACCCCCATGAATTTCCTGAGCACCCTTGGGTAAAGAGCATCTGGACCTACTGATTTAAACACATCCAGCCCCTCCAAAAGTTCCCTAACTAGGTCATCCCTGACCCGAGGCATGGCGGTGCCTCCCCTGGGTCCATCTGCAATTCTAGTGGGGGAGATGTCCCAGTTCAGGAATATGGAGTTAAATAATTTGTTAAAGAGGTCAGCTTTTTCATTTGCTGCAATCACCAGATTGCCACACCTATCCTGTACACGTTACCAGGTACCTTCTTGTTACTTCCTATATATTTGAAAAAGGACTTTTGTTATCTTTAATTCTTGTTGTTACCCTTACCTCCATCTCTGCCTTGGCCTTCCTAACAGCCTCCCTGCAGTCCTGAGCAACAAAGGTGTAATCCTCCTTAGTGTTAGCCCCTTGCTTCCACTGTTTATATGCCTCCTTTTTTGCCCTCAGGCATCCCTGGATGCCTTTGCCTAGCCATGGGGGCTTCTTAGCACTCCTGCCCCCCTTGGTGTGCATTGGGACTGACTCCCTTTGAGCTCGGAGGACCGTCTTCTTGAGGAACAACCACCCGTCTTGGACTCCCATCTCATTGAAGCTCTGAGACCCCAATGCCTCTCCTACTAACCTTCAGATGGAGCTTTTTACCTGCCCCCCTTCTCCCCCCAAAAAAGGAAGAAGGGACATTTCATTGCCCACTATTGCATTTATTTTTTCTCACATGAAGAACTCACATTTCTGAAGTTTCTCCACTTTGGACAATGTGCAAATACTATCCTTACTCTGAAAAACCAGTCCCACAAAATGAGTGTCAGAGATTGGGGAAACATATCCATTTCAGAAGTATTGCTGTTTTGATAATCCTGCCTCTTTCAGATTTCTCCATCTGAATTTAGTAGTGTCCTCAACACATACCAGAAGATAAGTTAACTTCTGTTGCTGGTTCTGGTGGTTATCAGAGATAGGCTTTCCTATAAGACTATAAGGCTTTCCTAGCTCTTCTCTAAGAAGATTTTTATGCTAATATAATTATTTCTCTGAAAGATTTATACTAAAATAATTATATCCCTTGTGTGGACATGGTTGCACCTGTATGAAGATACCTTCCCTGTATGGGAACAAGTTCTACTAGTACAAGTATTTTTATAGTGGTATAGCTCTCTGTACTATCTCTATGTTGTACCAGTTTGACTACAGTGCTAGAGTTAAAAATAGTACAAGGTTTTTTTACATATACAAGGTCTTAATTATTCTAGTGTAAATACTAAGTAAACTGAAATACTGATCCTGTTTGAAGCATTAGAATGGAGTTATTCTGGATTTACACAAACATAATTTACACCAGAATGGGCGCATCTATATATGCATTTTACTGCACAGTAGACTAATTTGCTGCACACTGGGCATGTCTACACAAGAAGCTTTACTGTGCATTAGCACAGTTTACTGAAAAGGAAACGTGTGGGTCTACATGTGCACATGCTTACTGTGCAGGAAAAATGCTACTCGTGAGTAAATTTGCTACCTGCAAATGGAAGTAGAAAATCTGCTTGTGAGTAGTTATTATGCAGTAACATGTGTAGATGCCAACTGGAAGCAAATTTGCTTCTGATCAGCCCCACCACTAGGGGCCCAGCCTGAAGTTATCCCCAGGGCTGGGAGTCTCTGATAGCCCCAGCCTCAGGCCCTTAATAGCCTGCAGGCACTCAGAGCCCTGGAGCACATGCAGGGAACCTGAGGCCACACCAGGCCATTGTTGCCTTCTGTGGAGGCCATGGACCAGCTGTGTCAGTCTGTCTGGCTCCTGGCACTGCTGCCAAGCCCATGCTGTCATGGTGTGCTGGGGGATGCAGGTTCTACAAGGCCTGCTAGCACCTGGGCCCAGGTACAGTCAGCTCCTGGCCACCAGGATCAGCTCCAGCTGCCCACACCCAACCCCCAGAAGCCTGCACTGAGCCTGCAGATGCTGTGGTGCATTGCCTTGTTGCACAGCTGCCAGGTCCATGCTGTGCCCGTGTGATGGGCACTGCAGGCTGCGGAGCTGTCAGGGCAGGTTCTGGCTTGGGGTCCCAAGCTGCTGGTGGAGGTTGCGGGCAGGGAGCTTGGCAGGATAGGTTGCTGGTGCCCCGAGGGGTGACATGTCACTATGGGTGCCAGGCCAAAGTGGGGGCTTAGGCAGGCTGCCTGTGCTGCTGTACACAACCAGCCCCAGGGGATCAAACAGGGATGGAGGGATTGGCCAGTGGCTGCCTTGGCCTGGGTCCCCCAGCTGACTTACCATGCTCCCTAGGCACCTGACCCCTGATCTGAGGCCTGGCAGCACACAGGCCCCTGGTACAGAGCATCTTATCTCAAAAATGCTGCAAACTCTCACAAACTGCTGCTTTCTCTGCAGGTCCTGCAGCTACACTCAGGGAAGAGGCCACTTGTGGCAGCTGGGATATGGCTTCAGGGTCACCACTGCCCACAGCTGCCACTCACAGCTGGCTCTAACAAAGGAGGACCCAGGACAGGACCCTCCTCCTGGACCAGGTGGTGACAATTGTAGAGGACTGTCTGGTGGATATGTGGGCCTGGTAGGCAGAGGACATCATCCACAAGGATGTGTGGCACTGGGTGGATTTGGAGTTTCAGGCGCAGCTCCTGGCCCTGGAGTGTAAGTGTAACCCGGGCGGTACCTCCAAGAGGTACCCCCTCTCCAATTGAAGGGCTCAAACCAGGTATACAAGTGCTGTGGGAGGTGTAGGGACTCTCCTCCCCCTATAGAGCAGAGCCAGACCACCAATGGGGACTTAACCACATACCTTTTAATGAGAGAACAAAACTGGGAACATAACCAGTATAAACCAGGGGTATAGGGGACACTACAATTCCCCAAGGAACAGGATTCAACAAAGGCTAGACACTTACAATCATAGACATATTCATCCAGTTGACAAAAGACAGGGTTAAACAAAATGTAAAACAAACAGCAGAACAATCAATACTGGTTGGTGAAATATATAAAAGGCACAAAATGTCAAATGACAAGGAAAATAGGGCCTAGGTACCTGGAGGGGAAGAAAAGGGGGAAAACACAATGGTCCCTTTCCACTAGAAAAAGAATTTCTCCCTGTTAGTTCACTCACCCCACCTGGGACTTGAACTTAGATCTCCCATATGGTAGGCAGAAACTCTATCACACAGCCACAAGTACTAGTACTACACCAAACTTCTAGGGGTCTTGACCTTCCAGCAGCCACAGCCTCACATCAAGCTGCCCAGCCTCTGATTGGAGGAGCTGGAAGCAGAGCTGGGGACCTCTCAGGTTGCTGCTCAGATCCTTGCTGGAGCTGAGGAGCTTCTTCTGCTGGCTGCAGCCTCTCATAGGGGATCCTGGCGCCCAGTGGGGAGCCTCTCCTGCTGGCCATACACCGCGCTGCTGAGGGTCCAACTGCTGCCTGCAGGTCCCACTTCTTCAGGCTCTTCTGGGGCAACTGCTCCACCCCATCCCAACTGCTCAGCTCTTTGAATCTCCTTCCTTGTGGTCCCTTGCTGGTCTCCCTGAGTCAGACGTGCTGCCCCTTTTATCCCTCTCCTGGTGACCCAAGGGGCCAATCAGGGGACATGGAGGGTGAGTCTCTTGGGACTGATTGGTGACCAAAGGGAATCCCAAGTCCTCCAATCATCTTTTGCCCTTTCAAAACCCCTGGGCTAAGTCACTGCCAGCTAGCCCATCACATAAGCATCTGGAGGCCCTGCAGGAGCAGTCTGCACTCATGGCCAGGGCAGTAGAA
The DNA here is from genome assembly GCF_052110815.1 of Crocodylus siamensis. Lineage (NCBI taxonomy): Eukaryota > Metazoa > Chordata > Crocodylia > Crocodylidae > Crocodylus > Crocodylus siamensis. Next base: position 175,301,297 of record NC_143398.1, on the reverse strand, counting down.
GCCATGAAAGATGACTGGCAGGTGCTGGAAACCATGCTGACCCTGGCAGTCACCTTTGTGCTGCCTGCTGCCCTGCCCACAACTGTAGCCCCTCCTTGCTCCTGGCAGCTGCCCAGCAGCAGGCCCCCTTGTGGGCCTGAGCAGATGTCCAGCTCCACCTCCAATGGCCAGGAGCCCATGCCTTTGTCCTGGCCCCCATGGTGAGTTCTTTACCATCCAGCCTCCCTGTCTGGGCCCAGATGCATCACAAGCAACATAAGCAGGTGCAGGGAGGTGCATCACAAGCAGATGCATCACAAGCAGGTCCAGAGAGGTGATACTTCCCCTCTATGTGGCATTGGTTGGGCCACAGTTAGAGTACTACACCCAGTTCTGGGTGCTGCTCTTTAAGAGGGATGTGGCTAGCATTGAGAAGGTCTGGAGGAGGGCCACTCATGTGGTCAAGGGGCAGCGGGGCAGGCCCTATGAAGAGAGACTAAAGGGCCGTTCGCTCCAGCTCCACTCAGGTGCAGAGACACAGCTGCCTGCAGCAGGGCCAGGACTTCTCTCCAGCCCTGCTGGCTCTGGACACCAGCCGCCAGAGGGGGAGCCACCCATGCTGGGGGACCAGAGGCTGCTATCGCCCTTTGGTGAGTGCCCCACCTCCCAGGCTCACTACAGTGTGCACTCCCATAGGATAATGGCTAAGGTGCTGGCCACCTGTCCCGTAGGAACCCTTATCCCATGGCTACCCACCCCAGGAGGGCACACAGACAACCACAATATTTCACTTGTTGCAAATAGTTTGCACAGGGAAGAGTGTTTTATTGATGGTGGGTGGTGGTGGGGCTCCTGTTGAGGAGGGACAGAGGTCTATTTATTGTGAGGGCAGTAAAGTGTTTTTCTGAAAACTGTCTGCAGTGAGCATGGTGCTGGGGTTGGGTAGTGGGGTGGGGTGGGGGGGCTGTGGACAGCAGTCCAGGTGGGCTACAGTGGAGAATGCAGGAGGAGGTGGTCGGCCAATACTTCAACCACACAGGTGTGTGGCTCACCTGGGGCCTCGACAGGGGGGCTCACTGGGGCTAGCAGGGCCACCATCATGGCCATCAGGAGCCCGGGTTGCTGGGTGTCCCTGCTAGGGGCAAGGGCTGGAGCAGCCATGGTGCAAGGAGGTAGAAGCTGCAGCAAGAGCTATTGTGTGCTGGCTTTAGCCTCTATGTGCTAGAAAAGCAGCTGGCCAGGGAGCAGGGACTAGGGCTGCCTTTTAAAAATGACTGCTGGCAGGTGTGACTGGAGTCTTGCGCTCCCCCTGGTGGTGGCAGGGGCCCATTGCAGGGCCCCAGGAAGCAGCAGCAGTTTGCTGCTAGGGGCAGCAAATCTGCTCCCATATCCCTGCATGTGTAGATGCCTGCCAAGAAGCATTTACTCATGAGTAGTTTACTTGCAAGTAAACTGATCCTGGATCAAATGCATGTATAGACACACCCAGGAAAGTGTCACAGTCTACATATGTGTAGCAATGAAGCTAGTGTAGACTAATCTACTGAGCTGTTGAATAGTTCTGTCAGACAGAAGTATTATCTGATAGGAGAGTAAATTACTGTGCTTAAATGTACATGTAGATTATGGTGTCTGGATTATCTTACTCCAGCTCAAATTGCACTGGAGTTTATTCAGTCATATTAACTGCATGTATAGATGTGCCCAATCTGTCCTAAATTAGTCCAGTGACCTTGATGTAATACTAAGGCTTAGATCTTACACAACACTTTTCATCTATAGATCCTAAGATTCTTTACAATTGGTCTAAGTTCAGAATTTCCATGTGGGATGTTTTGACATTTTCAAAACTTGTTTTATTTCAAATTGGAATGTAATTAAGTATTTTTGAAATTTCTAGTGAAATGAAAATTGTAGAAAACAATTGTTTAGGCAAATTTTGTTTTGAAAAAATAAAATGTTTCAAAATGAATTCTGAATGCCTTAGGTTGTCTCATTTACATTACTTATATTATTTTACAATATGCCAGTAATCATAGTGCACAATATGCCACCTTGTGTCAGGCTGTGATAATATTAGAGATATTATACACTACTACTATTGACATATAATGAAATGATGTAGAAGTCATATCAAATGAAATAAAATAAATTTCAAAATAAAAAAAAATTGTATCAAAATTCAAATTTATTTTCCAGTGAAATTTATCAAAAGGAAAACATGTTCATACTGACAAACTATGGTTACATTATACATTTTCAGAAAAAAAGTTTTTGGTCAAAATGTCATTTTCTGATGCAAAACTGTTTAGACAACAATTTCTTTTGACCATCTCTATTCGGCCTCATTCTCCCTATTTTAAAGAGGGGAAAATGGAAATACAGAGAGATGAGAGAAATGATTATCCTGAGGTTGCCAGTTGGTTCATGGGAGAGCTTGGAATTGACTCCAAGTCTCCTGAATCCCAGTTTATCATCTTGTCTACTAGGACATACCTGTAAGTTCAGAGATGTCCCCAGCAGTGTACAGAACCAAGCAGCATCACATTTCTGGTTCTGGGTATGTAATTTCTGTCTTCAAAAGGCTGCTATGGCCCCTGGGCAAGTGCCCCACCTCATAACAAAACCAATTCATAACAGCGAATAATACATCTGCACAGTACACTGAAGAACCTGGACACTGAAAGGCTGAAGGAGAAGTTTCTGCCTCTCTGTACTAAGACTGAAATGTTCTATCAAAGCTCATGGGAGGAGACAGCTTTGGGAAAATACTGTACAATGCCCTGCTGCTTGATCCTTCAGAAAAGCTATTTAGCCTCCATCAGCTTTACTAAAACAAAGGATTCTTCAATAAGTATTGATTTATCCTAGACTGGAAAGCCTGGACTGGGGATGGAGATAACAGGTCACTGAAAAACTCCTCCAAAGACAACAAAAATGTGAGAGAAGAGGAACATCATTAATCATAAGGAATGAATTATTTTACATTTCACATACAACAAAAACACGCATATTGATCCAGAAAGTAAAAAGCAATATGGAAATACCATCTTGTCTTTGTCTGATCAACGTTTTTTCTCAAAACCCTATTTTCTGATAAAATCTTGTTTTGATAGGAGATTTAGAACCAGCCCTAATAATTATTCTTAAAGTGTTATGGATGGGAGTTTCAATATTGTCTTTTTTGAAGTCTGCTCCAACTGAAGTCAGTGACAGCAAGAGAAGGTCTAGTTCAGTGCTAAAAAGTCAAGTCCGTCTGTCTGCCTAATCTACACATAATGACAACATCCCTTGGTGGGTTGTTAGCAGCCAGGATTTAAGCCAAGACCTTCATGCCTAAAAAAGCCAAACATCAAATTCCTGAAGTAAAGAATCCACCTTCCTTGACACAAAGTCTTTAGTAGTCTCATCCCTATATGGATTAACCACTAGACGGGGATGAAGAGCCATAGTGCCTAAGCATGCGCTATAAGCAGCGGATGGGCTAGACAAATGATGTCCCAATATGAAGGCTGCATTGTATCCGTGCATTGGCCACAGATGTAGGCCTTGTGCTTGCCAAATGATGAGTATGGGTCACAGTATGCCAACAATATTCTGTAAGGCTGGCAGACATCCTTTGATATGTTAGCTCAGAGTGCTCCCCTGAGCCTAATCAGAGCCTTTCAAATACTGTATTTCCCCTTCCTTTTCAGCTGTAAATAAACCTGGTGGTTCAGCATAGATGGGCGGCTGTCTACATAAACAAGACATAGTGGAGGTTTTGGGTGCTTTTAAACACCAATAGATGCTTGACTTGACCACAACTACAGTAAGCTCCAGTTTTCAGGAGGAGGGTTTGAATCCATCTCCATCTTTCCTTCTCCTCCCTTTAGATATTATGCATCTACTGCCAGGCCTGTATAATCAGAACAACAAATGGCTTGCTGCAGACTAATAATTGCTATCCATAATGATTCAGGAAATAAAAAGTAAGTGCAAAAAACCCCTCTAAATGGATTATAGACAATTTGCAAACATAGAATGAGGCACACACTGCAACAGTGCTTATATTCCTGTGCCAGGGCAGGCAGGGAAATGGCGGATTTCTTTTCCCAGCAAATGGCCACAATTCTCTCTCTCTCTATTGAAGGGACATCCAGGAAAGGATAAAAGTAGCTGTAGAGAGGACCCACTTTCTACTTTTCCCTGTATGTTGTGAGAGAGTGCTTTTGATTATTGACTCCAGTGCTAAGATTTAATGTCTACCCTCTCCTCTAGTCTCTCCTGCCATGACTTATAAATACAGAAAAAGGGAGGGTGAATATTATGTGGAGGATGGTAGAATACCTTCAACTCAGAATGGTTGTTTCCCAGGACACTTCCACCTGTACACCCTCTCCCTTTCCACTCAAGGCATCAATGGCCAATCTCATTATATCTAGTTACCAATTTGTTTCCTTGTTTTAGATCTTTTAGTCTGGTTTCTGATGTCCCTTCAGTCCTTAACAAAATCAACTTAATACATTAGTCTAACAATAGGACCACAAATTCATCAATTGATCAATTATCTGCATCTGGATCTTGTTGCCCACAGAGGCCTGCAATTTACACTTCTGATGCAAAAGATTGCGGTTTGTTTCTTGGAGGCTCGCAAAGAATCTCAGACACACAGTCATTTAGCAGCACAAAAGGTGTATTTGCAAATAGGGTCAGAGCAGAGTCAAAAACTCAGATTACTCTGAACCCACCAAGGAATTTTTGCAGGCTGTATTTATCTTTTTCCTCCTGGGCATGTGTGCAGAAACAGGAACTCTTACAGCTCATTTCCGTTTCATACAAACATATATGTGATTACATCACTACATCCATCGCATGTATATTATAATTAACTACTTAAGTATGCAGGGCGGAGAGGTAAATATGCATCAGCTAATTGAGCATGCTCAGAGACTATTATAGGTCACCAAGAGTTAACCCCCACCCCCCTTTCAAGGACACAGTCAGTTGAATTCCAGCTTCTGTAATCTGCATGAGAAAGGCTAGGGAGAAGCTGGGGGAGAGTCTGCGATTTAAGAAAAACTGTGGCAAGGCTGGCCAAGGAAAAAAGTCCTTGGCAGTGTTTCTTTCTTATCAGGTGCGAGATGCAAGCTGCGCATTTCTAACAATACTCCATTTCTAACAATATTCCCCCCTCAAGATGCTTTCTGCTCCCCATTCTCATTTAGGCAGATCAAGATAATTACGAGGAATTTTTCTGAGTACCATGACTTTTGCTACAGTCTGCGCTTTGAGGGGGACTGCTGCAACTTGCATCCCTTCAACTGTGGTGGTTATCAATCTTTTTGAAGCAGGTGTCTTCATCATATGGGGATGATTGTGGAGTGGATGGGTTACATTTCATCCACGTGGAGTTTGGGAGCTTAACAGCAGTAGAATTCCATTGACCTGCATACTTGCTGCAATTAAGGGCATAACAGGTAGTGCATGTTCGGACTCATTTCAATGTCCATGTACACTGGCTATGTCCCAAACTCCTCCCTGTACCATTATTGCTAATACAGTACTCTCCTAATGCCACTTGGGAAAGATCCCAGTTGCGGTTCTCATCCCATTCTTGACCAGTACTCTTAACATCCGCCTTATCACTTACCAACCATTTTGGGGCCAAAGGAAAACCCCTCCAAGGCCACTGTTCTCCGGCCTCTCGGAGTCCCCCACAGGCCCAGCAGTTGGTAAGATTGAAGGTACCTGCAATTCTTTCCATCATGTCAACATACAAATTTGTCCCTGGGGGAGCAACTGGGGGAAGCAGGGATATAGGCTGGTGGCTAGGGCTGCTCAATCCTGCTTCTCTTACTACATAGATAACAACAAAGCATATTAAGATTCCTACCATATTCTCCCTTTCTTGAGATCAAATACAGCCTAAACTTTTTCTTTTTACTTTCTTGTCTAATTTTCTGAACTTTGATTAAGCCGTCTCAGGCGCACTTGGAGATCACCAGTAGGTTCACAGCTCCATTTGCTGGCTTCTTGTTCTGAGGACGACCCAGCTTCCGGAGTGAGTTCGTCTTGGGAGTTGGTGTCCTCTGACGCTCGTGGATGTCGTTTCACATGGGTATGGTGTATCCAACGGTCATGGCCAGCAATCTTTACAGCGGTGTGGGTTGTTAGAAGTACCTGGAAAGGGCCACTCCACCTCTCAGTCAAAGGTTCCTTTTTCCACCGCTGCACCAAGACCCAGTCTCCCGGGCAGAAGTCATGTACCGGTACGTCTAAAGGCAGACGCTGAAAGGAGGCTGCATACCTGTGAAGAGAAGACAAGACAGACTGCAAAGCAATAACGTATATATGAAGCTCGCTATTACCTAATTCAAAAGTTACATTTTCTCACATTCCAGGGGGTAAGACTCGAGGGGGCTTGCCAAACATAATTTCATATGGGGTTAATTTAAGACCCCGTCGGGGAGTGTTTCGAATGCAAGTAAGAGCTAGCGGCAATGCTTGAGGCAACTTAAGGCGTGCTTCAATACAGATTTTGGTGAGTAGAGTCTTTAAGGTCCTATTCATGCGTTCCACTTGTCCTGAACTCTGTGGTCTCCATGGTGTGTGTAGTTTCCAAGTGATCTTGAGAGCTTGTGCGACTTCTTGAACTACCTTTGCCACAAAGTGTTGTCCTTGACCCGACTCGGTGGATTCAGGCAGAGAATACCGGGGAATGATCTCCTACTGTAGCTGCAGTGGCAGTCTTGGTGGGCCATGCCTCGACCCAACCAGAGAGCTGGTCTACCATGACAAGTAAAAACCCGTGATGTCCGGACCATGGGAGCTCAGCAAAATCAATCTGCCATGCTTGTCCAGGGTACGCTGCCCAGGGTCTACCTCCCATTGGCACAGGGGGTTTCCTTCGAGGGTTTACTTTCTGGCATGTGATGCACCTGGTAGCAATACGCTGAGCTTCTACATATAGCCCTGGGGCTACTGCTTGGCGGATCACTAGATCACCAATAGCCAAGCCTCCCATATGGGTTCTTGCATGGAGCTGTTGCAGCACCTCCCGAAGCAATGGCCTGGGTATCATGACCTTTCCTCCCGGTACTATCCACCACCCCTGGGAGTTCTTTTTTGCACAAGCTTTCTGTGCAAATTTATTTTCTTCAGGGGAATACTGCGGGACTAAATCCCGGACGTATGGCCATATGGCATGGGACAAGGCCTGCCTGGATACTTCCTCCGCTTCTCCACCAATAAATGCGGCTTCTTTTGCTGCCGCATCAGCCTTTGCATTTCCAAGCTTATGCTTTTCCTCAGCAGCCTTCCCATGGGCCCGCACATGAATGACTGCTACCTCTTTAGGCTGGTGGAGTGCCTCTAGTAGCTTGATAATCTGAGGGCCGTTAGCAATTTTATTCCCAGAAGTCGTAATGAAACCTCTTTCTTTCCACAATAGTCCATGCGCATGGACCATAGAAAAAGCATAGCGAGAGTCAGTGTATACATTAACCTGCTGGCCTGTCCCCAGCTGTAATGCTTGGGTGAGCACAGTGAGTTCTGCAGCCTGTGCCGACCATGAGCTCGGCAATGACTCCCTCCATACTACCTTAATCCAAGGTTACCACTGCACATCCTGTTCGTCTTTTTCCATCGATGACAGAGCTGGAGCAGTCTATGAAGTATTCAGCATCTGAGTCTTCAATTGGGTCCTCAGCAAGATCAGGCTGCACCTGCGTGGTTTGTTTCAGGACCTCAAGGCAGTCATGCGTCGGTTTCCCTGGCTCCGGCAGCAAGGTTGCAGGGTTCAAGGCTGTAGTATGTTTGAAAGTAAGTCCTGGATTAGAGAGCAAAAATATTTCATACCGTGATTGTCTGGAGGGGTTGAGAAACTTTCCTCCCTCAGTCCCTAGAATCTGGGGAACTCCATGTGGGGTGTGTATTTCCATATCCGCACCCATGACTATCTTCTGGGCTTCTTCAACAACCACTGCTGTGGCTGCCAGAGCCCGAAGACAGGCTGGCCACCCGAGTGCAACTGGATCTAGAACCTTTGAGTAATATCCCACGGGTCTCCAGGTTGGGCCTGATGGCTGTGTCAGCACCCCGATGCGACCCCTCGATTCTCATGAACATACAGTCGATATGGCTTCTTACTATTTGGGATGGCCAGGGCAGGGGGCTGGGTTAATGCTGCCTTAAGCAGATCAAAGGCATGCTGCATTTCTTTATTCCATTTCCATTTAGTGAGACTCTCCTTAGTCAGTGAGTCATACAGTGGTCTAGCCTTTCCACCATAATCTGGTATTCATAGTTGACAGAACCCAGTTAGCCCTAGGAATGCCCGCAGCTCCTTGGGTGGCTTAGGTGAGGTTAGACCTTGGATTGCCTGTATGCGATCTGCACTCAGGGCTCTGACTCCTTTTGAGAGCTTATATCCCAAAAATGTAACTTGAGGCTGACATATTTGGGTTTTCTCTCTAGAGACTTTATATCCTTTTTCCCCTAGAGTGTTTAGCAGTGACCTGGTGGCTTCCTTGCAGAGTTGCAAGTTTGGGCTTGCAACTAGCAGGTCATCCACATACTGGAGGAGAGTCACTGCAGGGTGTGATCCCTTCCACTCCTCCAAGTCCTTCTGAAGGGCAAGTCCGAAAATATGGGGGGCTGCTATGAATCCTTGTGGAAGAACTGTCCACATGAGTTGGGCTTTATGGAAAGTATCTGGATCCTCCCATTCAAAAGCAAACAATTTTTGACTCTCTCGGTGAAGGGGAATGGAGAAGAAAGCATCTTTCAAATCTAGCACTGAAAATATTTCAGCTTCCCCTGGTACTTGTGTCAAAATCGTGTGTGGGTTCGGGACTACAGGATGGTCTGAAAGGACCTTCTTATTTACTGCTCGCAGGTCTTGGACCAGTCTGTATGAGACCCCATCTGCCTTCGGCACTCCAAGAATGGGGGTATTATATGGTGAGGACCCTTCCACTAGCCATCCGCACCTCTTGTATTTCTGTATTAATGGCTTGAGTCCAGCTCTGGCCGCTCGGCTGAGTGGGTACTGCTTTACCCGAACGGGCCCCTCCCCATCCTTGAGTATGATCCTTACCGGGGAGACGGACTTAGCTCGCGCAGGGGTTCCATCAGCCCATACCGAAGGGTCTACTCCAGTCATGTGATCTTCAGAACTTACTACAGGGCGTCGGTCCTCCAGGAGAGCCATCTGATAGTTCGAGCTCTGCTTGACAGGTAGCTGGACCACCATCTGGTCGTCTCTGAAAAATATCTCAGCTTGCAATTTTGTGAGTAGGTCCCGCCCAAGTAGGGCAACTGGGCAACTTGGAGAATATACGAAGGAGTGCTCAAGCAAATGGTCCCCCACTTTGGTGAGGAGTGGTTTACAAACAGGGAGTCGGGATTGCGTTCCCTCAATCCCTTCCACAAGTACATGCTGTTCACTAGTTCCTGCACAGGGAGGGTTTTCTGGAATCATTGAAAATGTAGCCCCAGTATCCACCAAGGCTTCAAAGTTTTTGCCACCAACCCTAATGGTTACCATGGGATCTTCTCGGGCTCCCACCCGAAGGGTAGTGGTCTTAGATCCCCGTCCCCTTCATTCTGGTAGTAGGTAGTCTCTTGCCATCAAGTTCTATCCAATCGTTTCCTATTTACCCTTGCCTACAATCCCTATTGTTATCCATTCCTTTCAGCTTCTTCCCCCAAAATCTCTTATTTGTTCTTATTAGCCTGTCTTCCCCCCACCCCCCCAAAGAAATCTGTGTTTTCCCTGGCAGCATCACTGCAGGAAAGTGCAAAATATATTACATATAGTACACACAGACGCACATTTTGCACATTACACACATATTTTGCAGCACATTGGAAAGGCAGGTGCCAGGTCTTCTGGCAGAGAAGGGAGAGGGGCAGAGGGAGAGCTGCTAGTTCACCCCTTCAAACATAGATGCACCCTCTTTTGTGGCAGCAAGGTGTCTTCCACTGCTAGTGGGAGCAAGGAGGCAGGATCTGTGTCTGCTCCTGCAATACCACCAGTAATACCAGTAACTACAACCAACAGCAGCATGACATTCTCCACTCCAATTTCAGTTGCCAGTGTGAGCCTTCCAGTGCCAGAGGAGGAACTGGATCTGGAAGCAGGGGAGCTGGGTGCCATAAGCAAGGAAATTCTGGGGAAGGAGGGGGAATCTGAGTTTGTGCTCCACACTCCTTAAAGTTCCCCTAGAGGCAGGTCTCCTTCTCTGGAAGGCACTTCAGAGGAGGTTCTGGGGGAAGGTGGCTCAGCTCTTCCTGTAGCTCCTCCTCCTGTTGTGCCTCTGCCTGCTGAGGAGGGGGATAAGGTAGGATCTCCAGCTTCAACCCAGAAGCGGGTGGGTAGTGTAGTGCAGGATCATTTTGAGGTGGCAGATGATCCCAGGTATGCTACCTGCCAGCACTGCTGAAAGCAGATAAGCCAGGGCAAGGATAAGAAACATTTCATCACCACAGCAATGCTGCTGCATCTCAGGAGGCAGCATCCCTTTGCCCTTGTTCCTCCTCAGCCTGGCACCAGTGGGAATGTACCCAAAAAGAAGTCCCCCTCTTGCTACAAAGCCCCTGTCTCCAAGAAGCAGAGGCAGGCCACCCTGGACCAGTGTGGGAAAGGCAGGGACAAAAGGGGACACATTCCCAAGGTGAGCAAGGTCACCCAGAGCACTGGGGAGATGCTTACTCTGGATGGCCAGCCCTTCTCCTGTGTTGAGTGTCCAGGGTTCAGGCAGCTCAAGGTACTTGTGGCCTCATGCTACCAAGTGCCCACATGCATCACCTTCAGCAGGATGGTGGTGCCCTCCCTGTATGAGGTATGCAGGGAGTACTTGAGGGTGGAGCTGTGGAAGGCAGGTCTGCATGTAGCTTTACACTTCACTTCAGACATCTGGACCAGCCGGGGTGGAGATCATGCCTACTTCTCCCACACAGTGCACACAGGACACTGGTGCAATCAGTCAGGGCATCGGTGGGCTCTCTTTCAAGTGGAGATGATGGATGAGTTCCACATGGCAAGGGAGATCATGGTAGCCATGAACCACATGGTACAGGAGTGGCTCTTTGGGCAGACTGAACTCACCCACAGGTTCATGGTCACTGACAAAGGGGCCAATATGGTGAAGGCATCTGCAGTGTTGTACACAAGTTCCACCTCATAGTTAAGGATGCCTTGGAAGTGGACAGGTATTCTGGTAATGTGCTGTCACTACCGTAACCAGCCAGCTCATTTCAAAATGCAGGAAGGTGGTGGGCTACTTCCACCGGAGCATCAAGGCAGGCAAGATGCTGCAGAACAAACAGGCAGAGCTGAGCATCCTGCAGCACAAAATCATGCAGGATGTGGAGGCTCAGCATAACTCCACATACCTGAAGCTCGAAAGGCTGGTTGAGCAACAGAAGGCCTTCCATGAGATGCCCTTGCTTAGGGAGATTGGGATCAGTGGCCTCCTTAACAAAACTGAGTGGGATACCATCTCTCAGATCTTGGTGGTTCTCAAGCCTTTCCTCAAGGCCTCAGCACTGGCAATGCATCTCTTACCCAGGTGATCCCCATAGTGAAGGAGCTTAGGAATCAAATGGAGAAGTTCCAGGGGATCAATGTTCCTGGCTGGGGCAAGCTGCTTTCACCAGAGCTGCAGGCAGTGGTGAAGCAGCTGAAGGAAGGCATCAAAAAACAGCTGGACCCATTGCAGTCCAGTATAGTCCACATGCTGGCAGGCATGTGTGATCTGAGGGTGAAGGGGAGTGTCTGCAGCAGCAAAACCCTTGATCACTGGACGAAGGTGCTTGTGAACAGAGTCAGAGAGGCAGAAGGGCAGAGGCGGGGGGACGTGGAAGAGGAGGATCCACTGTCCTGTGCTAGCACTCCAAGCACCAGCCAATCTCCTCCACCATAGATGCTGCCAATGTGGGACAAGGGCATGGCTTCAATATTGGGGTCCAGAGGCACCAGACCCCATCATGCAGCAGGTAGCATGGAGGCCTTGGTGGCTACCTATCTCACTGAGGATGTGGAGCCACTGTAATGTGACCCCTTGGCCTATTGGGCAACCTGCAACCAGTTGTGGCAGGATCTGGCCACGGTTGCCCGGGAACATCTGTCCTGTCCACTGACCAGTGTTCCAAGCTAGAGGGTGTACCATTGCTGGGGATGTTGTGACACCCCACTGCACCTCTTTGGACCGTGGTTTAGCAGAGCAGCTGGTGTTCTTGAAAGTGAACCTCCCGCTGCTGGACTCCCCCAAGCTCCACATGCAGATGGAGTGAGTGCCACCCTCCTCACTCTGCATCTATTTCCTTTCTTTAGTTGCTTTCACAACCATTTAATGCCCCACTCTCAGAGCTGAAGGCGGCAATTTAGTTTTTCACAAGTCAGTAGGGAAAGAACATCTTCCTGCTGAGCTCCCATGCCAGGATAAACTTGGAAGTATGAGCTGGGGCTGTGGGGAAGAAGGAAGCCACAGGTCCTGGGCATGACCTAAAACTGCGCCCTGACAGGGTAGGGGGACCTGGTGGGACTGCCAGTGGTGTGACAGCCCCAGGAAATGCCAGGACTGTGAACCTCTGTAATGAAAGGTGGGTAAGAGGTACCTGATAACCTCCAGCCACTGCACGCATGCACAGTCCTGGCTGGGGAAAGCCCAGACCTGTAAGATCTTTGAGAGGCCCGAGGCTTAGTGGTTGCAGTGGAGTTTCATAGTAGCTAGGGTCAGGAGGGACCTGAACAGATCATCTAGCCTGAACCCCTGCCACAGGCAGGAATGAGTGCTGGGTTCACGAGACCCCAGACAGGTGATCATCCAACCTCCTCTTGAATTTGCCCAAGGTAGGGGTGAGGACCACGTCCCTGGGAAGTTTGTTCCAGATTTTGGCTACCCTAACTGTAAAATATTGCCTTCTGATCTCTAACCTAAACCTGTTCTCCATCAGCTTATTACTATTGTTCTTCGTCACCCCAGGTGGTGCTGGGGAGAAAAGGGCTCTACCTACTTGCTGTTGATCTCCTCTGATGAGTTTGTAGGCAGCCACCAGGTCCCCCCTCAGCCTCCTCTTGCTGAGGCTGAACAGGTTCAGGTCTCTCAGTCTCTCCTCATAGGGCCTGTCCTGCTGCCCTCTCACCAAGCAGGTGGCCCTCTTCTGAACCCTCTCCAGGCTGGCCACATCCCTCTTGAAGTGTGGCGCCCAGTACTGGATGCAGTACTCCAACTGCGGCCTGACCAAAGTCACATAGAGGGGGAGGATCACCTCTCTGGACCAGCTTGAGATGCCCCTCTGCTCCAGGTTTGGAAGTAGCTGGTCCTGGCCACGCTTTAGTTAGGATACTTAATAATAAACAAAGGAAGAAGAAAATATCCTGGCTCCTGGCTCACTACACATGCTGACATACTGCTCTGCATGGCCTCTCTGTCTCCAGTCCTCTCAGTGCTGCCCAGCTGCTCCTGGTTTGTCTCTGTCTGAGCCTTTCACAGTGTGTCTCTGCTCCGTCCTTCCCTGAGGCTCTTCTCCATGTTTACATGCAGCTTTCTCCTACTCAGAGCTGTGTGTTCCCCTATCCGGGGGACCCAAGAGCCTGGCCCACGTTTCCTGTTCTCTGGAAGCTCTCTAGCCCAATAGAGTCCTTTCGTGGGAATATGTGACTCCGGGGGTTCTGTGTCATGGTTCTCCACCAAGTGTTTCTCCTCAGTGACTCCAGCTCATCCTCCTTGCCCCAATCCCCACCTGCCGAGTCCCAGGGTCCAGCCCGAGAATTAACCTGCGCAGGTGAACTTCCTGTGTCTGAAACAAGTACGTGTTGAAGCGACCTGTTACATAGGCCATACAGAAGGCCAAATGTGGCCAGTTTAGGAGCTCCAGGGGAAGAGGAAGTTAATAAACAAGCTCTGTTGGGCCTGTTTAGGAATCATGTCACATGTTCTTGAGCACCAGCATCATATGTCCAGGCTGCCTTTTCCCATATGAACAGACATTTCTTTTAACAAGACAAGGGGAAGAATGCTGGAGAGACATATACTCGGGTAAGGCTGAGTAGCTCTGAACCAGAAGAGCAAGCTGGAGGAGTGATTATTTGTTTAGTTGCATTGGCGCAATGAGTGGGAGAGAGTGGCGAGTTCCCTTCCTTTTCCTGTTTTGGCCGGAAAGGGATGTATCCATGGGCAGATCTAGAATTTTTAAAATGGGGGTGTAGATGGTGAGGTGCATCATCACATATAAAAACAACACATATTTTTCTCTAGTTAAAAATAGACTAGAAGCTTTACTAATATATTAGGGGCCTAGGGATGTATTATGCAGTTTAAGATTGAAGCAAAAACAAATGTAACTTAATTGGAATGAGTTAAAAACAATCTGCAGGGATGTGAAATAGGAGCTTCATTACCAGGAGCAGCTAACAGAGAGAAGAATTGCAGAACAAAGGGTAGTTTGACTGGTGGAACATGAAGACCATTAAAAAGAAGAGAGGATTGTTAACATCTCTGGATTGAAGAGTGCAGAAGGGATCAAAGAGATTACAATGAACCATAAAGTCACCTGACTCCCTCAGCAGTGCCTGACTAGAAATGCCACTGCCACTGCCAGACAGTTGGTTTTAAACTCTGTGTGGACTAGAATCAAAGGGCACACCCCTGAATCTGCCCTTGGTTGTATCCCTTTCATGCCCTATGTCTTATGATCTGCTTATTGTAAAAAAAACAACAAGGCTACTGCTTTGCCCGCTGTTTGTGTATAGTGCTGACATTTACCATCCCCCCAGGGACTAATGTGCTGCACACACCTTACAAGGGGTATAGAAAGGTCCTCTTCTGTAGCCAGCTATCTGTTATCCAATCCCCATGCCAGTTTTACAGCATCTCTTTAGACTAGAGTCCCTCAGGAACCTGTGCACTTCCACTGCAAATTCTCTGCTTCCCCAAGTCATAGCCTTCTCCTTGCACAGGTCCATCACCTAGTCCCTTCCTGTGTTTCTCTATTGTTTCTTACTTTTATCTTGCACAGTTTCCCTTCCAGACATCAGGATGGTGGATTCTTCTTTCTTGGATTCTTGGAATCTAGAGCGAGTATAGCAGGGGGCTAGAAGACACCAGAAGTAGGTTCTGTACCTGACTACACCAATGGAGTGAACCTCTCTAGTTTTCCCATATATCAGAGGGAGTAATTACCTATCCTCTTTTTTGCATAGCACTCTGAGATCTCCAGCTGAAAGCAGTAGGGCACTTAATACTACTACTAACCAGCATGCAGTAATGTATACACACATTTCTCCTTCCATAGAAGTTACAGTCTCTCAAAGGAAGGCTATGTGTCAGGCCAGCTACTTTACCACATTCCTTTACAATTGCCAGACAATCATGTGAACTACACATTGCAACAGCACAGTTCTTCAGGAAGGTGCCAAAGGCATGCTGGTTGATGGTGTCAGAGCCTTTCTCACGTGGCCAAACCCATGCAATCTACTGCGATTTACTGAGCTACCCTGTAGGATATTTCCTGCCAGCTTAGAAGTGACATTTCTGCTCTGTTGGACGAGGCAAGTTTAGTTCTTGCCACCTTTGCCATTGGTCCAGAAAAGCCAGCTTGTTCTTTCAGAAAAACATATCTATCAGACTATCATAGTGAAGTGAGAAGGTAGGTTGTGCCTAGGTGGGAGAGAGGGGAGAGTATACAGGAGGGAGTCCCAAGCCCTTCTGTCACCATGCAGGAGCCAGGAAGGGGAAAGCACCTGGTCCTACTCTTTCTTTTATATACAGTGATCCCACGTAGGGTTGGAGCAGTCACACATCATTCTATCAAGGGGTCACATAACAATTATGTTTCTCCAGCGTCTGTCTTTGGCTGATATTTCCAATGGAAGCCTGTTGTGGGCTGTATCTTGAAAGTGCAACTTAGTTTTGTGGTATAAGAATTCGTCTTAGTCTTAACTTAGTCTCAATTTAGTCTTAGCTTTGTACCTCCAGTGCAAAGAACCAGTGGTTGTGTGAAAGAAATAGGTTATAGGTAAACTGCTTCCAGTCCCAAGCATGCATTTGCATATGCATAATGTATAATTTGATACCAGAGCTGATGTACGGAGGAGAGTTTGAGCTGTGCATTGATATTTTAGGAACATATACCTGGAATACTATGCCAATAATGGAAGCTCTCAACTGTATTGCACAGAACTCGAATCATTCCCTAAAGGGGTTTTCTTTTTTTTTTTGGCCAAAAAAAATAGTTTTCATTTGCAAATGTGGGTTGATTTCTGTGAACAGTTTCAACGAAATATAAATGAAGGGGGGGGGGAACTCATTGGGAACTGAGTGCAGTTCACAAAAAACAGTGAGGAGGCAAGAGTTCTTTCACATCTCTCCAATCGATGTATTTCAGGGGTTGGGGCACTCAGCTGAGCAATGGGAGATCCCAATTTAAGTCGCGTCTATGCCTGAGAAACCACAGAGCAAAGTAATGAACTAAGGTGTCCTAACTGTAAGGGAATGACCAGAATCCCTGTGCTACCAAGCCATTCATACTCTTGCTCTGGTCTAATATCATGAATTTCTCTCCATACTTATTTAAAGACATGTTTGAAACAGCTCTTTATGTTTTCATGAAAGCTTATGTCATAACAGTGCCTGACAGCTGCTGGTAATTAGCCACTGTATTTGGTCTTTTGGACCTGTAGTTAGCAGGTCAAATAAAAAACAAACACACCAGAGAGCAAATATATTCATTGCAAGGGGCTTAGCAAAGCAGGAGAGTTAATCCACTTACTCTTCCTTCCTAAAGAGGGACCCTAACACAGGGTAAAACCCTGTTAGACTGCAAATAAATGTTAGCCTCTTATTTAGCCATTTAGTAAAGCCACCTCACACAGCTGCAGTACTGCTGGCAGTCTCATAGAAAGAATGGATGCAGTACACCATTTGCAAGTCAGTAAGACCTTATACCATGTTAGCCTGAATTTTAGGATGTACGTGGGACAGAAGTGCTGCTTAAGTCTAACACTACTACCTCTTTACATGGGTGAATTTCAGATATCAGAAACTATGGATTTGACTTGTATTAAATCAGATCATTGGTTCATCAAGTCCTCATTGTCCAGGCTGGCCAAAACCTCAAATTGATGTTAATTAGTACTAGAGAACAGTTAGCTAACTGCACACTATTGTATATACTAGTGAGGTCTTGACTTCTTCAGGAAATCAGCTTATGCCCTTGGCATAACAAATGGATAGTTATTAAAAGCACAGTGTTAAGAGCTCCATGTAATGAACAATGTGCAACCAGCCATCTGCAGTGGGTAACAAGAAGCTGTACTGGGGGCCATGAAACCCAGGAACTATTCTTGCTGAAAGTCATCTACTAGTGCCTCATCCTTATACACATCCAGCACTGCTTCAGTGCTGTCCTTTTATTAATTCCTCTATCCTACTGTCTTTCGGTTCCTATTGTGTTCCTATCACCATGGTATCCAAGTATGTTCTGGAAGTAGGTTAAGCAACGTGACTAATATCTGCCATCTATAGTTCATTTTTTCCTCCATTCTCTCCCCAAGGGAAATTTGCATAATTAATTAATTTAATTAATGGTCATAAGACTTTTCCAGCTCAGTTGTTTTCAGCACCCAAAAACAGTATTCAACTTGGAATCTTGCAACAGTAAATCTCACAAGTGGACAACGAACTATGGAATATCCTGCGATAAATGTCTCCTTTATTTATTGTAAATGTTTGCAGCTCAGAAGAAGAGGCCAAGGTGTTTTAACAGAGAGGCTGAAGTAGGGTAGGACAGAAGTACGTTAGGGTTAGCACAGCTATGTGTGAAAAATGCACAGCAACCTGACTTCATTACACCTGGTTCTTGACAAATTTGTCAGACTTTCACTTTCCTAATGAAAATAAACTTTCAGTGGTAAATGGCTCATTATCAACATTTTTGCAGCTGCCACCACTTACATATTGAAACAGGAATGATAAAGAGCAGATTAATGTGGCCACCATGTAAGCATGCCATGCAAATTCTTAAAGCCTTTCATGTTTTGGGGGAGATTCTCCACTGATAGAGATTTTAGATAATCAAAACTAGAGGTCTCCCTCCATCCCTCAGAAGATATCTACTTCAAGTAGGAATTAATGGAATTAATTCCAGGAAGTGCCAATGCCTGTGATATACAGGAGGTCAGATTAGATGATCATAATAACCCCTTTTGGCCTTGTAGTCTATGAATTATCTATTTAATCCTCACAAGAATGAGATTGGGGATGGTGTCTTTCCACATTCGACTCATGGGGGAATTGACAGAACAAGGCAAGGTCAGACAAAGAAGTACCACAGGGAGAATCAGCATCAACACTTAAATTAAAAATCAGGAGCTCTTGACTCCCTGTTATGTGCTTAGACCACTGTCCCCTCCCCCCATCCCATTTCAACACTATAAAGCACACAAAGTGGATTTTTTTTCCCCATGCAGCAATTCATTCTCATCCAATGATCACCTGTGCTTAGGAACTAAAGTAGTGGGTGCTTCAGAGAAGCTGACAAGTGGAATTCAGTAGAGTTGAATTTCTTAAATGATTTCTTGTTGCATGTCTACTGAACAGCTCTGCTGGCGTTTACTGGTGATTATTGTATGTGCCCCCGTGAAATGCCAGCTCCTGAGCACTACAGGGTCACAAAACTTTTTCCACAGAGAAAAATATTCATCTTGGAGCTCTGCAAAGATGCCACACTTCTCACTTGTCAGTGATGGGGCTTTGAAGATGCAGAGGATAATCCCCCAAACTGCAAAATGAGGATGCACATTTGACAGTTTCCTTCTCCTCCCTTCTTTTTGACATGCTGTTATTGGTATATTGGTTATGGCATCAGTACCGCTGTTGTCACAATGGACTGACAAACCCACTTGGAGTGACAGCAGATCTGGACAGAGCGCTGCATACTCTGCCCATTAAATACCAGATTCTTCTTTTGAAGGGATTCTATATGTGGGTAAAGAAGTGAAAAGAGAGAAAGAACAGCAGAGGCAGTGTCACTTATATGAAAAGTCGCTTCACTTCCCCTGAACAATCCCTGCATTAAAGCACAATATAGGGTTTAATCCTGAAGTAGGAACATCCAAAGTGCCATTTCCTCTTCCCTCTTCAGGGACTCATTTCCCCAGAAATCAAATATGTCCATTTCGAAAGGTCTCTTTTCAGTCATCAGCTCTATGGCACAAGCCCCCCTTTCCTCCCATCCTTTGTAGTCACACACCTCTGTCACCTGGATTTTCAATTACTGAACTGGCCTCTGTCTCAGAGCGAAGCCCCAGGCATTGGCAGTTAAACACTCCTCCTCATGCCTCAACATCAAAGTTATGCTAGCATGGTCTCCCTCCAGCCCTGCCTCATTCCTTGGTCTGGCCAGCTAGTATTCAGGGCAGGAACTGAGAGGGGAAGGCAAAGGTGACATTACGTGTTTCCAGAAGCATGTGCGGTTGACTCCCTGCATAAGTTAGAACTACCCAATGGCTAGTCTGATTCCTATCTATCTGCCACTGGCCCAAAGAGGATATTCTGCGTGACTACACCTCCTCCATCAGTAGCTCCAAGGGGCAGGGGAGTGGTATAAAACCTTGAGCGTGGGCCTTGTCACACAGGACACTGTACATTAGGCCTGTGTGAGTAGGCAGATATTCGATCTGGCTTTGGATCTGGCCGCTTTGGATGTCAGGGATCCGATCTGGAGCTCCAGACCGGTTCCTGCTTCGATCCGGCCAAAGCGGCTCCGAAGCTTCAGAGCCACCTCAGAGATCCAGCCATAACCCTATGGGGAATCAATGAAATATCTATAACTTTGTTGTGTCTCGTCTGATTTGGATTAAACTTGGAGGGATGGTAGCCTCTGCTGAGAGCATGAAGCCTGTCAAGTTTCAAGGAGGTCAATACAGGGGTTCGGGGGGAACTATACCCCAAATTCCTGAAAACAAAAATCATGTCACATATACGTGTTATGCCACAGGGGTTGAAAACTTCAGGAGTGGTGGCCCCTGCTGAGGCCGCAAAGCCTGCCGAGTTTCAAGGAGATAAGTGCAGGGGTTTGGGGAAACTGCACCTCGAACTGCGGACAAGCAAAACTCGTGACATGGGTGACACTGTATGTTAAGGCGCAGCGTGGTGAAAGCTGCAGGCCTGCTAGCCCCTGCTGCGGCCACAACACTTGCCAGCTGTCAAGGAGAGGGGTGCAGGGGAGGTTCTGGGGCTCCCCAGCCATGGGAATGTGATGGGCCCCGCACTTCTAGCTGCTGACAGGCAAAACTCGTGACATGGGTGCTTGTGCAACTGACTGTCTTGGGGCAGTTGATTGTCTGTATTGATTATTTTGTCTCCTCAGTCTGTGGTTTTGTAGGTGTTAATCCTTGCTAATTAACTCCTTAACACCTAATTAATGCCTAAAACCCAACAACATACCCCCATGATTCACTGGTATTTAAGGTCCTCTTAAGGCTCAGCTATTGAAAGGTAGGTACAAGGGAGTCAGCACAGAGCTCAGCAGGCAAGATACAGAGATGATGTTCATAAGGATAAGTTATCTGTGGCACAGGAGTGTGAATCAAGTGTTTACACATACACTGCTGACACTTGCATCTTAAAGGGGCCACGGAAAGGTGTAATGACACTATCCTAGATTCCCTTAGGCCCCAGTACTCCTCTTTGGTAATTGCTACTTTGATGAAACACAGTGATCCAAGTTCAGAGGTGCTGTATAGGCAGGTACAAGCTTGACCTGTTTTACTAATCTGGACTTTTTTGCACACAGTTAGAGGTGGATTTAAATCCAAGGGAGCCTGGGTGCAAGGGAGCTGAATTTACCTCACCACTGTTTGGTCTAATATGTAGGGCTAAAACAACAGAAGTAAAGGACAAGATTACCTGTGCACCTTGGTCAAATGTTGCTTTCGAGATGCATTTAAAATGCTTTTTTAGACAGTTGACAATTCAGAAGGATGTTGTCCCTAGTTTTAGAGGGAAGATGAATGGCTGAATGGAACATCTAGGCTACAAACAGGTGTCCTTTTTGTTACAGCATCAGCTGTGCTGGGATTTGTCCCAGCTGCAGCCAGCCCCAGCTTTGGGGAGCTGCTGCCAGCTGGAAGCCTGGGCTGGCTGTGGCGTGCTGAGCAAAATGGCTGTGGCATGCTAAGCAAAATGGCCTCGCGTGTCATACTCGACATGCATGCCGGGGGTTGCCAACCCCTGCATTAGAACAATGACGCAGGGCAACGGCAAGGGTCAGTTGGTTTCTAAAAGCCTGCTTGTGACAAAGTTTCCTTCAAGGCTCACTGCGTCTGACACGGGCAAGCAGCAAGCAGGCAGGCTGGGAAATTGAAGACATGTACCACATTGTTTCATACTATGAGATAAAGGACTCTGCCATGTTGGCCAGGTCACAGTGCCCAGCTGCACAACCTTTGGGATTTCTGGATTTGGGAACCAGACCAAATTAGGAGGACACCAGAAAGAACCAAATTAAGAAGTGTGCATGTGATGGGTTTGTGAATCAAAGAAATATGTTGACAGGACAAAACATGGATGTATGAGGAGCTCAGGGAGGCCAACCAATGATGCCCAGAGATGAAGAGTCATCAGAGGGGAGAAAGAATACAAAAGGAGGGATTTCAGAGCAGCAAGAGGTCCCTGAGAGGGGACCCCAAGGCCACCATGGACAAAGGGCATACCTCCAGCCCGTCTCACCCACCCCACTTTGGACTTTGACCTCTAGGCTGTTGACATCTGACATTGAAGAAGGAACCTCAGGGTGAAGCTCGTGTACTGGCAGACATACCTTCCCTCTGATGACAGCTCTAGGACTGGTAGATATAGAATTGTTTACATCATTCTTATCTACTATCATTGTGTATCAATAAAATTCACCTATTTTTCAATTGAGAGGTCATGGTCAGTCTGAAGGTTTGGGTCTGACCAAAACAAGTTCATAAATCCATTGCCAACAGGGGCAAGGATTTCCATTCACTCCCATCTTGTGCTGCTATAAACATGTTTACAGCAGCACAAGGGTGATGTCTGCTTGCATCCTTACAACAACATTTACAGAGTCTGGAAGACCCTCTGAAGCTGTGATCTCAGAGAACCAAGACGGCCCATTTGGTAGAGCTTTTTAGTAAAGACAAACAAGGGACACACATACCAACTTTAACTTGCTATGATGTCTCTCTCATTTGGGCTTCCCAGTGTGAGATTTGCCCTGGCAGTGGAAAATGAAACCACCAAAAAGGAGAATTCTGCCTCCCAAATCTTCAGTCATAAATAGTGAGATTATCATTGCAGTCTCCAAATCTCATTGTCTCATATAGCTGCTACACCTACAAACCATGCAATTAGACTAAAAATGTAATTATAGGGTGTCATTAATTGAAACATTAAAACAGCATTTGCACCATGTTGCACTGTGTTCAGTAATTGACGTTGTGCACTGAATGGTGTCAATGATCTTCAATTGATGTATAACAAGAAATCATTTAGAACTTGCTCCCTGGGAGTTTTGCCTTTGACTTTAATGGGAGTAGGAAAGGCTCCTTAATTTACTAAATGCCATTTGTCATTGTATTTAATGTAAATTGGTATGAAAATCGGTGCAATTGAAATGAATATGGCATAATCCAGCTCTCTTTCAAGACAACAGGAGATTTGCCATTCACTTTAATAGGGATGGAGTTTGAGCTGTAAATCATGCCTTCATACATGTTAAAAATATTCCAGATATTCTTCTGAGGGAGCTGATATTCAGGCCTTTGAAATTAGGGCAGTCACAAAGTATCCAAAAAGCGCAGGGTAAAACTTAGCCAAACATGGCACAATAAGAACATGAAGGCAGGGAATCCCAGTACTTCTAATTCTTCATGGGCTCATTTATTAAACACTGACTATTAAAAATGCTGCCTGGCACATACTGAACAAAGATAACACTATACCCACACCTGACAGAGTCATACCCAACATCCTGGAGGGTTAGAAGTTTGGATAATTTTCTTTCCTAAAGATTTGTAGCTGTGTTTCCCAAGCAGCACCCAGAATCAATGCTCCTCTTTTGTGACAGAGACTGAAATGTTCAACATATCCATGTACTACTTAAAAAAATTAAGTTCTACACCCGTGGTTTTCATACTGTAGGGGGCACCCCCCTGGGGGGCATGAAGGCATGTTGGGGGGGGCATAGCACAGGTGGGCAAGGGCAAGAAGTCTGCAAGTTTTGTGACAGGATGCAGGGGCAGGGAGCCCTGGACAGGCTCTGCCAGTGGGTTGCTGTACCTCTGGAAGCCTGGCACAGCTTAAAGCCACAGTGGGGCCTAGGCAGGAGGCTCTGGAGCTGTGGCAGTGGAGCTTACCCCACCAAGCCAAGCCAAGCCAAGCCACGCCACGGTGGCTGCAAGGATGAGAAGTGCCCTGGGCCTGGCTGTGCTGCTCCTCTGGGAACAGGAGGGCAGGAGGAATGGCGAGGCACGAACAAAACTCAAACTCAAAAGGGACGGGGGCTCAGCACAAAAAGTTTGAAAACCACTGCACTACACTGTCTGTCCATTTCTATCTTTGTCTTATCTGTTTGGCTAGGACTTGTCACATGCAGTCATCATTACAGTGTCTGAATATCAATTCCCGATACCTTCTTATGGAAAAAACAAAACAAAACAAGAAGGCATTCTGTTTGGCTGGATAATTTACAAGATTTGTTGCCAAAAAAAAAAAAAGTTTATAATAACAATATTTTACACTTCCATGACACTTTTTATTAAAAGACTTTACATTGCATTACAGAGATGAGGCAATATTAGCCCCTTGCTAATAAAAGGCCTGTGGAAATTTGATCAGGGTAGATTGCAGTCTTTTATATGCAGATCCTAATGTCAGAGTAGAGCTAGTCAAAAATGGTAAATAACTTTTGTCAAAGACAAGAAAATTTAAGTATTTTTCATTCCCAGAAGTTGGAGAAAAAAGATTTGTTTTCATTTGTTCAAAAATATTTTGCAAAAATAAACGTTATACACATTTTTGGTGCTATAAATGTGCAGCATCTCTATAAGGAAGAGTTTTTGAGACAGCTGATTCTGCTGATAGCCCAGCCAGAAATGGAGAGTTACTATTATTAGCACTGCAGGGATGTTCAGAAGCCCCCACCAACATCAGGACCCCATCGTACTGGGGGCTTTCACAGAGATGCTTTCAGAAATTCCAAGGGCTTCACTTAATATTTCTAGTAGCGGTGATGCCACCACATGATCTTCCTCATTACTGCTGTGGTCACCTTAGAGCAGAGACTAATGTGCTTTGATGTTCCAGTGTGACCTTCAATGAGCCTAATGTTTTTCCATACTGTGTATGGATTTTTTATATCCTTCCCACCTGTATTTCCGGACGTGTCTACAAGTGAACTGTTTCAGTATCAATGTGTAATTTAGGGCTTCATCCTGTTCCTTTTCAAATCATTGGTCATACCCTATCAACTTCAACTGTCTATGATAGAGAGACTACTTTCAGGGGGATTTCTAACTCTTTTCGGAAACACGCCTCTGAGGGAGGAATGCTAAATCCTGACATTTCTAATCTCCAGTAGCAGTTAATGGTGGCATCAATGTGGTAGATGCCTTCTCAGTGTTTTCTTACGTTAGTAGGTATTATTGGTAATACTCTACTATAAGCATGGATTAGCTCCAATAGTTTCCCAAGTCTCCATTACACAAATACTCATTTTTGCTAATGTGCCTTCATGTTGAAGAGCCATCACTTTGATAAGAGTCTGTGTATTAGCAAACAAGAAATAAATAAATAAACTGGTAGCTGTATGTAGGTTAATTACTTAATAAGACTTGGGCTGTATTTCTGTAGCATAGCAAAAGTGATATTTCAGTGTCTGCATAATGAAAGCAATACTGATGTAGAATAAACACATAGGCTTTTCTGCTTTTTGAACTATGCTTCCTAGTTTCTTCCTTTAAAGGGGTCCTCACAGCTGAACAAGTGCATGAAACTTTCCTCTCTGATCCTGGATCTGTCTGTCCTGGTTACCAACTCTTGCTACCCTAAACAAAATTATTTGAGGCTGTATTAGATATGTTATCATCTCTTCTCTGTTGGGGTGTCTACACGTGCACTTTAATGTGCATTAGCCTATTTTAATAAACATTAATGCATCACAAAAACCTGCGCACTTTCACTAATGTGCATTAAAATAGGCTAATGCACCTTTTTCTAGTACTTCACAATGGAGGTACTAAATTTAATGTGAATTAGCAAAAACACATTAATGAACATATAGACATACCCATTTTGTGGTATTCCTGGGCCAAGTATAGTGAGTTTGGCATGCCCTGGGAACCCCAGGTTAGTTCAATTCTTCATTAGAACCTGCTTTGAGGAAAGATGGAAAAGGCTGTCTTTCTAATGCTCATATTTTAGCTACACAAAACAGTTCTTATTGTTATTGAAGGACAATCCTGATGATGTTTTTAATGTGAGTCCTCATTTACATATGGCTCTAAAAACTGATTTACCCAGGAAGATGAATTTTGCTATCCTAGATTTTATTGGTAGGTCCTGCGGCTCAGGCATAGATACAGGAAGTAAGGTTAAAGGGTGTAACAAGTAAGGAAGTTATTTTTTCTCCTTTTTCATTTTAGCTCCTAGTCACTGAATTGTAGCTGCTTCATCTCACAGATTTACTTACATATGAACTGGTAGCCTGTAGATCTGAAAACTAGACCTCTTCCTAGAGTCCAAGAAACAGATATGACCTGCTCATACCTCAGGGGTGGGCAATTATTGTGGGTGAAGGGCCTCTTACTGAGTTTTGGCAAGCCATAGAGGACTGCATGACAGGCAGCCAGAGGTGGATAAATATGAATTTTCTAAATTTTTTAGGGACCCTGCAGGCTGGATAGAATGGCCTAGCAGGCTGTAACTGGTCTGCAGGTTGCATTTTGCCCACCCCTGTCCTACATGAATTTCTTATTTTGTACCTTTTGAATATCCATCTGCCATATACACCATTTTCCAGGAGTCAGTACTCCTCAGAGATCTTCATTGGCTGGGCAGTAAAGGTGCTATACCCATCCCACAGCTGCATTTCTGAGAATGGTTACTTTGATTCTGGCAGCATCATCTTAAGCAGGGTTGTTGTTGTTTTTTTTGGGGGGGGGGGGGTTTAAATCATGGTAACACCTCCTCTGAACAGGTTTTCATGAGGCAGTGATAACAATACTAGAGGCATGTCTACCAGTGCTGCTGTGCACCATTGCAGGTAGTCACTGAAAACTAGGTACTAATTTCCTGAAGTAAACTTATAACTATACTTTACTTTCTGAAGTAAAATGTATCATATTCCCCTCCTCTGCAAATATACACAGAGGAACAAATGGGTCCTGAAACTATACAGCTGATACAAGAACCAGCAATAATACAGTGGCTATATAACCTTAGAGATAACTGGGATTCAGATCCACCTCTACAGATCCTGCTTCTCTCAATATCCCGAAGAACCATGGTAGCCCAGTGGAACTGGTAGACGTGCTACTGTTAACAGCTGAGTTCCCATCCAAAGGGGACAGAATGGCTGGCTCAGAGCTTCCCACATCTTTTGCTCTCTACCTTATGCAGTTTTGCTAGGGGAATATTGCTGCTTCATGAAGCACAGCCAATCTTGAGTTCTATATGCATGCCTGCTCTTTAATGAGGTTATTCATGTCATTGTTTCTGGGTATTATAGTGACTGAAGTTATGATTTAGAGATGCTCCCCAACAGGAGATTGAGGAAGTTGGGAACTGGGAGATGGTCCCTGAATTAGAAAGCAGTCAGTTAGAGATTAAGGATTTGCAGAGGTTGCCGAATGCTCCACAATTAAAGTTTGTTGTTTAGTTCACCAAAGGCCTGTATTTACTGAACTGAAAGATCACTAGAGGTAGCATGTACAATATCTGAATAAAATAACCCTGCATCTCAGGCAGGGAGGTGCAACCAGCACACAAACACATAACAGAGCTCATCTGCTTTTTCAAGAAATAATGAAAGTCATTCAGGATGCAAGCCAGTTCCCATTGCTGTAGCATGTACAAGGTCTCCACTCTAAAGCTTTTTGGAAACCCTTGCCTGGTAGCTTTTAGTATTTAAAACTGGTTTCCCCTCCTCATTGATGCACTGTCTCTTTTTCCTGCCAAAACCCATACTTTTCATGCCAAAATAAAAACCCACTAGTATATGAAAGCAGAGCTCATCCTCCAGGGAAGGGAGAGAGAGCAAGCAACAGAGGACAGAAATAGAAAAGGTTTCCAGGAAATAATATCTACAGTACTGTTTTATCTGCTTCATCACAGCACAGCCAAAGGAGATTTTACCAGGGTCCATAGGAGCCCAATTAAAGTCCTCTCATTCCAATTTTCTTAGAGCTGTACCAATCTGTTCAAAACTAAGCCACAGACTCAGGTCATGGAGACCATGGGCGGGTGTATTGTTCTTTGCATTCACTGTAATCCAGTCCTTTTTCATTGGCACTAAACTGCAGATAGGTTATATTTTTATTCTCCTCTTCCTTACTGTTCTGTGACAAGTTTGGCTGCCTTTTAATATATAGTGGTATATTGCTTATGTCAGGTGACATGTTCTTCTAATGAACATCGTTGGCCTAACCTTTGGCCATTAGAGGGGGGGAGATTATTAGATATTCTTGCCTAGAGAATAACAAAGATTCACATCTTCCTATGATGTGTTACAATGATATAAACCAGGATTACTTGGCTCAGACTGCAAGGGATAGGATGGGTACTCAGAATTATGAATGAATGCAGAAGTAAAAACTGGACACTTCTTTTTTGGTCTGTTGCCCAAAGAAGAACATTATATGAACTCAAAGCAATGCAACCCTTTGTCATGAATGCACATTTGGTATTTCTGATGCAACAAAGGGGACAGACATCTGTTTGCTTTTGCTTTGTGACATCCTAAAAGCTTTCATGGTAGCACCATTGTGATATCTGTTTGAAACAAGGAAGAAAAAAAAACACTGGAAAAATGACAAAATGCCATATGAGAAAAATGACAAATGTTGGTGGGATGAGCAGTGGGTGGGGCTGCAATTTTAAAAATACTTTTTACACTGTTTTGAAATTGCCTATATTGGCCACACACCAAGGCATAGACAGTCTGACTGGTGATTCAAACACACCATTTGCTGAAGGTCCAAGGGGTAGTCAAGGTCAAAGACCAAGCCAGGGCCAAAATGCTAGGCAGAGCAGGGTCGCAGAACAAGCCAGGTCATATACCTTTTGAGAGCCAACTTCCAACGATCTAAGAAGTGAGGCAGAGGTCAAAGTCTAAGCAACGTCAGCAGCAGATGGTCTGATTTAGAAGCAGGGCATAGAGGCAAGGAAACGATGGAGCAATCCAAGAACAGCGAGAACCTTGTTGCCCAGACAGCTTCTCCAGGAAACAGGAAGCTTTATATAGGTGGGAGCATCCAATCAGGAGCCCCAGACCAATCTGGGTACAGTATCCTGGGGAAGGTCAGTCTCCTTTCCTTTATGAGGTGCAGACTGGTGGTAGGGACAAGCTGATGCCTGGTCATAGGGTCAAGGGTTTGGGACCAGGTCCTGGCAATATTTTAAGTGGACAAAGACCTGTTAAGATTTCCCATCCTTTTTAAATAAAGTACCTTCTAACCCAGCAAGTTTTTTCTTAAGCTGAGAAATCAAACTAGCTCACTGTGTATAATGGTGGACACCAAACAACAGGCGTGCCTTTTGGAGCTTGGGTTGAGTCCCAGGCTTGAAATCTTGCTGTTTTGATTGAAGGAGCCCATCCACCAATCAGGAGGCCGCAAGAGGAATTAAGTCATGCTCCTTTCCTGAGGGAAGGGGGAGAGGAGTTCCCCCCCACCGGGACCTGATTGAATACAGCAACACCCAGACTTCGGGGCGGAGCCCTGGAACATATAAAAGGAGCCGCGTGCCCAGCATGAGGGGACACATCCGAGACAGAGAAGAGAGACGAGCAGGGCATAGAAGAGCTGAGGACAGCTGTTTAGCAGGGCAAAGCAGGAGCCCGGAAGCGCCCCTGAAGACTCCCAACAGTGGGGAATGGCGGACGGCTCAGCAGCTAGGCTCTCGGTGTGCAGCATGGCGCACAGCATCCAGACCCTGGGAGCTGCGCAAAGCAGCTTGGGTCTGTAACCTCTGGTGTGCAGCCAGAGACACAGTGCACAGGCCGCTGTGTGGAGCAGGATCTTCGCAGCACTTGGGTGGCTCAGGTCCTCAACCCCCGCAACGAGGCTGGGGACTCAGTGCAGGAGGCGCTGAACGGAGGGTCCGGGAGCGGACCGAGCCTGGTGCTGCATGAGGCCTGGTGCTGCATGAGCCTGGTGCTGTCTGACCCATAGCAAAAGGTTGAGTCCAGGGAGTCAGACAGTGATCGGGCTACTGAGCCAGCAAACAGGGCCAAGCCAGAGGCCTCAGAAGCCGTGCATAGAGGAGCCCTGTTCCAGGGGACAGTGACCCCCACGAAGACCACCACAGGCAAGAGAGCAGCTTGGCACAGAGGACAAGGGCCACCCTCCAGGCCTGGGAGTCGTAAGTTGCAGGGGAAAGAGGATTCCTACAGGGAAGGGGGAGGAGTAGTGTCCTAGGGCTCTGCTGGGACCCCCTGTTGCTATTATTTCACCTGTTGTTTATTTGTGGCTTACTTATTGTTCACCCATACTTATCTATAGTTTATCTGTTGGCTATCTATGTTTATTTTGGGGTTCATCTGTTTCAGATCAGATCCTTACCTGTATCTGGAGCACTGGTGTAAGGTTTTATAGCATTTACTCAGAGGGTATTGTTTAGGTTATTAGTTTAGATATGCTATAAATATATATACATTGTACATATATTTATATCCATGTTTCTTTTCCTTGTGACAAGTTAATGTAAATAAATTTGCATATAGTTAAGTCCCCTGACTGTCCTGGCCTGGTTCTATAGGGATGGAGGGAAACTGAGTGGTCTGCAGTTCCCACCCCCACAGCACACCTGCCAGCTAACAATCCCCTTCAATTGGGAGAAGGGGAGTATATACCCAAGTTATCTGGGCTACACAATAATGGATGTTTTTAACTTGTGTGTCAAGATATATATCGTCTTCCATGAAAAAACACAAAGGACTACCTAAGTGTTTGCTAGATCATAGCCTGAAGTCATTTAATTCTGTCCAGCCTTGACATTAGACAATGGGCATCCGTCCATTTTGCAACACAACACATTTTTGCTAACCAAGGCATCTCTGAGTGTAGCTCTATAGCCAATTCTTGAGTTACCTTGATATTGTCATAGATAAGATAATGGTAATAATCATCTCAAAGGATATTCTTAAGAAAAGGTAGAAAGTAAAGAGGGAGCACTTCTAGGTTGTAGAATGCCTGTTATAAGTGCATGTAGTGAGTTGGCCCAAGATGTATATAAAGAAAGGCAGGACAAAATTGGCAGTTTTGTGCACTGGATGCTCTGTAAGAGATGTGTACTACAGGTTTGAAAGGAGTGTTGGTATCCCAAACCAGACAGAGTTGCAAAGAATAAGACAGTAAAACTATTTTTTCAAGAGTTTTGTTAATGAAGCATGTATTAAAAAACTACTTAGCATGCTCATAAAAAAGAAGAAGGGTCAGGGCTTACTGTAGACTTCTTTCCATTTAATGAGAATGATCAATTGAAAATACAAGAACTATGATCAGCATGGGAGACTGGTGCCTCCTGGCTCTGGGGGGGCACAAGTGGCCAACCGCCAGCACTTCTCAGGGGGACATGGGCCAGTGTTCCCCACTCCCTGGCTGGCAACGGCCAATTTCATGGGGGGCACGTGGCCCCCCCGTATCCCTCCTATGTGTCGCCTATGATGATCAGTTACAAATATAATTAATTATGGAAGAAACTGAAGTGAATCTGCGGCAGGAAACCATAATACCAATTGCTTGTGGTACACTGAGAAATTGTGATGGGGTATCAAAGTAGCAATGCATATATTGGAAACTATAAAACCTTTAGAAAGTAACACTGATGGGTGCTTCTAAAGTACCAAGGAATGTAAAAAATGTTCTTAACTCACTCATGCCTGGATCCAAGTAAGATCTACTTTAGAGAATGTACCTGTTAAGGTCCTAGATAATGGAAGGAGATCTATAGTACTCTTATTTGCTCTTGGCAGCTTTTATCTGCAGATCTCAAATCACTGTATAAATCAGGGGTGCTCAATCTCTGGTCAGAAAATATGGCAGTCCTTCCTGCAGCTGGATCAGGGTCGGGCCATGCCACACCCCCTTGCCCCATCCTGCCAAGGTCTTAGCTGGAGGTGGGTCAAGTCTGCTCCACCCCCCTGGAGGGCCATGTTGGGGCTGCCTCAAGTCCCCTTTTCCTCTCTGGGGCTGGGTTGGGCCACCTCCTACCCCACCTCTGCACAGCTGGATTGGGTCCCACTGCAACCACCTCAGGCACCAGATCAGAACCACCAGCCGGATCTGGCCTGCAGACCAACTGGGCACTTCCCATCCAGATCTGCTGGCCAAAAAAGGTTGAGTGTCACTGGTATAACCTAACAACCGGCCTTCCTTTTTTTTCCAGGTCATCATAAAGCTGACCACCTTCAGACCTCCTTGTGGAATTCTAGTGTTCCTTATAATTTGACACCTGGAGTGGGTATCCTTCTTGTCCACCCCTACTTATGCTACTACATGCTTGTGGGCTATCCAATACTGTATAGAAATGGAGACCTTTCAAAGTAATTCCTCAGCTGAGACATGGTGTAGGGTAAGTGCATGCCAAGTAACTGAACTGCTTTACACTCACACTCGTTCATTTAGAAATACACAGAAATAGGAGTCTCTCCTCAGCAAAAGCCTCCTTGCATGGTTTTACTACCCTTGAGATGAAAATCATTTTGCATACCGGAGGCTTATAGCAAATTCTTTTCACTCTCCATTACAATGCATTGAATCCATGGAACTACAGGGTTGATTGCAAGATGCCACTTACCCTCATGGATCTGTCATCTATTACATTTCTTTCAGTCCCTACCTAATAGTCTGTCTCCTTGTAGCACCTTGTATCTAAAGACTACAGTGATTATTAACACTCTTATAAATTGATTACATACTATGGTGCCAAACCTGCAAATGTACATACTTGCACACTTCACATTAGACCATTTTATTTCAGGTGTAACCCATACTTACCAAAGAAGCATGGGGGGAAAGTTTAGAGGTAATTTGGTCAGAGTGAATATAGTCAGTTTTGATCCTAAATTGGCTGGCCTGTTCTAAAGTGTATTAAGACCATCAGAAAAAGTCTGTTCCTTCAAACATCTTACTTTATCGACCTGATGATGACAGTTATAAGGACCCAGTATTTCCTTCCCTTCTAGTTTGTCAGGGAAATTCCACTATTGAAAATAATGCCAGAATTGCCTTCTGTGCTGTAAAGGTGCTCTTCCCCTATGTTCCTGTTTTCAGATAGTGTTTAAATACATACGTTTAATAGAGTTCAGTTTGGCTGTGCTAGATGAACTCAGCATTTCTTTTTCAAGATGACTGTTCAGAAGACTTTTGTGCTTAGATAACTTGGGGTTTTTTTTGGCTCTTACAGTTCAAACGTTATATGTACCTAAATCTTCTCCAGGGAATGTATGGCTTGCTAATTGTGAGAAAGAACTGGTTGGGAAATAAAGTTAACACAAACTGAACCATACCGTGCTTCATTTTTTTTAGTGAAGTAAATACAGCAAAGCATGCTTATCCATATAGACACCACAGAAAATATCCCAAGCATTTATTCCAGTTATGGGACAGAGGAGTTGCACAGTTAGAATAGGTCTAGTTTGTTGCTCTCAGTTCTGTTCATCTTTCCCTTGTTTTCACTCAGTCATTACAGTTGCTCAGCTGCCTTGTCCACTCCACACTGCATTTATCATGTTTATAATAGCACATGTATTCGCAAAACGCAAATACCTTTCAGGAACAAGAGAGCAATTCAGAGGCCTTTAGATTACCGTGGTATATATCAGTCTAAATCACAGAACTGCACACACCCCACTCTTGATCTTGAAAGGGACAGCCTGCTTTTTGATATTTTCACTAAAGGTGGGATTAGATGTTCTGCTGAAGCCAGAAAGACATCTCAAGCTTTCTGGTGTTTATACCGTATTTCCCTTGCATGTGGAACTAATCGATTATGATAAAGGGTCAGGGTAGATTGAGTAGGCCTAAGGCCTGCTTGTCCATGCTCCCAGTTTCGTTCAGGAAACCAGAAGAATTTTTATATCATGTATTACTGTAGTGTCTCAAGGACCCAGTGGAGATACGTGTCTATTGAGTTAGGCCCATCATATACAAATGTTCAATCAGAGCCAGTTCTTTCACCAAACAGCTTACAATATTGTCATGAGACAGACAAAAGGTGGAAGGGAAAACAGGCACCCAATGACAAAGTATCATACTGAAGTCACGCCGATCAGTGATTGACACAGATCTCCTGACTCCTGATACAAGGCCCTATTGACAGGACAGTGCTGCTTGCCAGTAGATCAGAATTTACCATACTAAGGCCAAATACTAAGATCATATCCCAAACAAACCACCAGAGTTCAGTCTGACGTATTCCTGAGTAAAAGCTGTGTAAAACCCATCTGGATTTGGCTTACTAAAAGCACAGGCGTGAGCAACTGCAATTTCTACTCATTGAAGCACTCAGTGGGTGCATCTATATGAGACGTTTATTGTGGAGTTGACTAATTAGCTCTGCAGTAAATG
This sequence comes from Crocodylus siamensis, assembly GCF_052110815.1. Lineage (NCBI taxonomy): Eukaryota > Metazoa > Chordata > Crocodylia > Crocodylidae > Crocodylus > Crocodylus siamensis. The sequence continues at coordinate 175,267,516 of NC_143398.1, read as the reverse complement.
TCTCAGTGTCTATATGTGCGCTCCTATTAGGGGACAGGAAACTAATAAACTCCGCAGCAGGGTAGGAACTTGGAAATTGAAGTTCTACCCCGCTACACAGTTTTTTCTTGCACACGTGTAGATGCTCACCCAGGTGGCTGAGACACAAGGGTGCTTCAGTGTGGAGGCTGCCTGTGCCCCAGCCAGCCCTCAGCAGCACACTGAGCCCAATCAGAGTAGCTCCGAGCTGACAGGCTGACCACCCCCCCACCAGCCCATCACCAGCTGAGGCTGCTCCGACCTAGCTCAATGTGCTGTGGTCTGGGAACATGTATAAACAGCGTGCCCAGGAGCTTCCCAGGAGCAATAATCTCCAGAGCAATAACCTCTGGGGTTTATTGCTGTGCATCAATGGCATGTGTAGATGTGCCCAGCATCTCTAAAACTAGGCCTTGTATTTACAAGAAATACAATTTCCACCCATCAGCTTGTTTGAGAAGTGGCAGAAAGATCAGTCTAGCTTTTTAAAAGATGGTCTTTGGGGAAACTGGCAGCAGGTATGAATTTTAGAATCCCACTAGAACATCTGTGTTATTTTATGTGTCCAGAGGGAACATTTCTCATTATCTTTCCTCTCAATTTAATTAATCTGCATTCAGTAATGAACCTTGCAATTTCAATTAAAAACATTATTACTAATCAGGATAGAATTCAAACTAGTCAAGGGGCTCTTGGTTCTCTGTAACAGCAGGAAGTTTGGTTTCAAAGTAATACTTACGTGCATATTCGATCAATCTCTTTATTTTGGACCATCAAATCCACTACACTTTACACTCCTATGTTTCTTCTCTTGTTTTGGCAAATCCAAGAAAGCTTGCGTCTCAGAGCCAGTATAGAAGAAAGAAGCCTGAATTTATTTCAGATTTCTGGTTTATATAGAAATATGCCAGCTTTGGAAATAAATCTTAAAATGAAATGTCATTGAAAAATCACCACCACAGCAAGTCGATTTCACTTTTGGGACAGGATGTTGTATAGGATGTGGCATGTTTGCCTGCATATTGTCTGGTGATTAAAATCTTGTAAAAGGAGATCTGCATATTTTCAATTCATTAAACAGATTGCCTTGGCATTACTCTGCAATGCTGTCTGGCAGTAAATAAGAGAAACCTCTGAACAGAATTGCTGCCTTGGTAATGTCAGTATAACCTGACCTGATAAAGGCTTCCTTTCCTTTGTCCAGCTAATAGCCCCCACATTTAATTTGTTGCCCCTTTTCGTCAGTTAAGCATGTCAATTGCTCTTAAAAGTTTAGGAAACCCCTAATCTTACAGCCACAGAAACATCACTGGGATTTAGGATATGACAGGACTTTATAGTTGAGCCAGACCACAGCTCTAATTCACAGTTAGCTCATCCACAGAGTGGAGAGAGTTGTATAGAGGAATTATCCGCAATGAGAGAACAGCAGATTCTTGAATTTGTGCAAGGAGCAACAGAAAATCTACAATTACCGTTGTTTTCCTCCTGTACTGATGACCCTGTGGAATCTTCTGACACAAAATATTACACTCTTCACCTGATTTCTATGTCTTAATCATCAGAATAAATTGAACTTCTCAGATCTGGGAACATTCAAATTGTTGTCAACTCATTACTGATAGTATATCATTCAATTACGATGCGTATCTAGTTCTTTAAACAACATATGGTTGTGCTAACTTATGGTTATGCTACTATCTCCAAGTAGTACAGTTACTAATCATTCACAAGATTCAAACTGATGAGTTCGGACTTGATGATCTGATTAGGTCCCTTCCGACCCTACCAACTATGAAACTATGAATTTTTCAATTAATGTGATGGTTTCCTTCATTAAGGCTTATGAGTAGTACCTTTTTTCTAGTGGATCCCCTATTCATTAGCACGGGTGATATGTACACATGGTTGGCTCTGTGTTTAAGTCAGTGTATGATCTAAGATGTGAATCTGTGTCATTTTCTCCTAGGACACATCTATACAGGCTCATTCTGCCAAACAACCTACAAGGTTTTGCGTGGCCCAGTGAGTAAAGCATCTGTCTGGGACTTGGATAAAGTAGTTTCTCTTCCCTCTCCTCCCACTGCCTTCTCTGTTATTTTAGGCAAATCACTTCCTTCCTCTGTACCTTTGTTTCCTCTCCTACCTTTTGGTTTGATGGGCTAGCAGGTGTTTCTTACAATGTGTTATGCAGTATCTATCGTAATGGGGCCCTGATCTTAGTTATGACCTTTAGGTGCAACCATAATACAGTATTCATAATTTGCCATCAAGAAGCAATAGTGCCTCCAACAACGGTATAATGTTATCAAAAAAAGAAACAAATCCCCTTTGAACTGCCACTTAAAGATGTGAAACTGATGGTGATGGCAGAATCTATTGCACAATCTAAACAACAGGACAGTCCTGAAAAATAATACAGGGTCCCGGTGTGAAGATGTTCTGAAACAGTACATGTGCTCCTACTGAGGTAAGTGGCTCTGTGACTTGCATTGTGACTACATTTCTCTGTCCACTGGAATCAGTAGTAGGTGCTTAATCTCTGCAATTACACATAGGTGAAACATCATGTAAAAAAATCAAAAACTGCCTCTGGGAATGGATCTGATGACTTTGTAGGCTTCTTATCCTCATTTTCAAAGGAAGTGAGCAAACCAAATCCCCAAACTTCAGGTGTTAGGGCTACCATCCTACCAACAATATCAACATTTAATGTGTGTTGGACTCAAACATTAGAGAGAGAAGACTTGCTTTTTCCCTTTTTGTACTTCTGTCTTTCTCATCGTAGTTTGTTTTCTACTTGCCCAGTGAGCCATGATGAGCCATGATGTCTGATGCCACAGAGCAGAAGCTGACATGCTGGCAGAAATCAGAGACAGACCTTTCTTGAAAATAACTGTTATGCTATCAGTGGGAAAATAAAAAAGGGCAAAAGTTAACCCTTGCATTTATGCAGATAGAAGCTATCTAACCTAATGTCTATGGATCTTGACAAAGAAAAAGAGGTATAGGTTGGGAAGAGGCCTAAAACAGCACACTATCTTTAGATAGAAAAAAGACGCACACCTTGTGAAACACTTTAAATACTTTAGAGGAGCTAAAATATTAATGCAATGAAGTCCCTATAAATACCCAGATAGTAGTTAGATAAAATGTTCTTGCATTATTTAACACCTATCACAACCACATTTGATTACTCCGTAGGCTAAAGAACACTCACTGGGAAACCTGCTATTAGTGACCGCTACCAGAGACTGGCCACCTGGCAAAATACCAGATGGATACCTAAGTGTTTCTCTTCTTGACATATCATAGCTGAGATATACCCAAGCACATCCCATCTGCCTGCATGCAACCCAGTATTACACTGTTAAAGCCACTCCAGAGTCAGTCCCAAGTGTCTGCTCTCAGGCACACTGGAGACCAAGGTTTTTAGTTGCAAAGAAACACCCCAGAGCAGCTTCATCAGCATAGTCCCAAGTTTGGAGTCCATACATGGGAGTGAGAGGGTGGGATGCATCTGGGAACAGCTCAGATGAGATGTGCTGCTGCAGCAGTACAGACATACCATAAAGGCCAAATTGTACTGTAAGCTCTAAAGGGAGAAACGTACTGAGGAAAGGTCATGTTTATTTACTTCCTGTCTCAATATTTTAGTAGTACTCTTCAAATCTGGATGACTGAAAAAGTCATCTTTTATTACTAAGCAGTTGCTTTCATAAACTTAAACAGTAATTTTACAGTAATTAAATCTAACACTTCTACATGTCCATGAAATAACAAATGAAATATTAAATTCATCAGAGTCAGCATTGTTTCTTGGATCTGCAAGTAGCTGCTGATGGCAAGCTTTTGTAAAATACTAGAGAAATGGAATGACCTGATCCATAAGGTACCTTTATAATTATGGTACTCTTTTACCAGTGTGTACTAGGGTGAGATCCTGGCCCTACTCAAGTCAATGGCATTGACTCTACTGATTTCAATAGGGTGATTTAACCCATAGTGTGTAGATACTATGGTGTCAGGTGCATTGATAGATTTGATTGGGGTGGCTTGACAGGTCAGAAAATGTTTTGAGGATGTAGCTCTGGTTTGTGATGTAGAGGTACCCAGTTCTGCTGTGGGCCCATTCTGCCATATCTGATATGTTGTAATATTACTGTCAGGCATTCTTTCTCTAGCTGAGCAGCCACAGCCTCAAAAAAACTAGACTGGAATCAAACTGAAGGGTTTTTTTTAATGTAATTACATATCAACACATATCATAGTAGACATATACATCCACCTTGGTGTTTGCCCTAATGAAACTTCAACTGAGCTCCACTAACCCATTGGTTCCCCTCCATAGGCTTCCCTCCCTGACTCTCCAGACCTGGTTGCAATCTAATGACTATTTCTTTCATCTTTCTTTTGTTCTATTATTCACTCACCTATGTTTGTCTCCCTCATTCCAAAATAGAGTCCAAACCCCCTATTATATTCTGGCCTTGGCTACAATGGAAGAGAAAACCACACTTGTACTGACTAGTAGTCCCCTTATTCTGGCTGCATACAAGTTTGTGTGTGTGCGTGTATGCAAGCCCATGTGCATTTGTGCACATGCAAGGGTCACCTCATCTGGGTTAAGAACTAGACACTCTAGTCAGAATCCTCACAAATGAGTTCAGGAACTATGATCCAGATTTCTAGAAGTGTCATAATATTGTTGGGGGGTTGAGCACCTTTGCAACTCAGCTTGCAAATATATCAGGGGTGAGCATCAGGGGCTAGGTCAGGGTCGGGCAATTATTTTGGGCGGAGGGCCACTTACTCCATTTTGGCAAGTTGTTGAGGGCCGCATGGGTAGCCCCGCCTCTTTACAGGTGCCTTCCCCCTTGACAGGTGCCAAGCCCCCTGGTCACCATCTTGGGACCAATGTCCCAGTGTCTTGGGACCAATGTCCCAGGGCCAGCACTGGTGGGGCCCAGAGTAGGGCGCAGGCTGGCAGGGGTCTGTGGAGCTGGGCTGGGCTGCATCAGCAGGGAGAGGGTGGAGCTGACCCAGCTCCATAGAGCCCCTGCTGGCCGAGACCCCTGTACTCCTGCTGCCCACCTCTGGGCCCTGCTGGTGCTTGCCTTGGGACACAGGTGTGAGCCCCACGCTCCTGCTCACTCCCAGTGCTCCCAGCCTCACAGTACAGGCAGGGGGCAGTGTGCAGCCCCGACCCCTGCTCCACGGCAGGTAACGAGCTGGTTTGGAGCACGGGGAAAAGCGGCCCCTCATCCACCCTGTGGCCGGTGCTCCCTGCTGCAGGTGCTCACAGCCCATGCGGGGCTGTCCTGAGCAGGCAAGATGACCCAGCCCCGATGGGTGAGCAAGTGTCTGGGTCATCTATGAACAAGTAAGGCGTGAGGTTGGGAATAAAAATGCAGGTGGGGGGAGGATGCATAAGGTCTCCTTCTTCACTGTAGTTTGGAGAAAACAACATAGCCCAAAACTGTAACCATGTCTTCATAGACTGCCCTTGGGGCTACCACAGTGAGTCTCTAATTTTCTCAGGCTGTCAAGTATCTTCAGCTTATACTGCTAGGAATAATAGAGTGGGGAAAAGGGGGGGAGGGGTTGCGCTCTATGTTAAGGAGCAATATACATCAACCCTCATCAAGACAGAATCAAAGGATGAGGAAGTAGAAGGACTGTGGGTTAGGCTACATGGGGGGCAAGGAGAAAAGGATTTGGTGGTAGGGGTCTGCTACAGACCCCCACATCAAGGGGAAGAAATAGATTTGGGGCTCCTCAGGGAACTCTCAGAGAACATAAAAGCTAAAGAGGCGGTGGTCATGGGGGACCTAAACTACCCGGACATCTGCTGGGAGACACAGACAGCAAAGTCCCACCGCTCACGCAGGTTTCTGACCTGTGTACAGGACCTCCACCTGACGCAGGAGGTACATGGTCCCACTAGGGGGAATGCCTTACTGGATCTGGTATTGGCAACGGGGGATGACATAGTAGGGGACCTACAGATCGGTAGCCATCTGGGGGACAGTGATCACCTAAAAGTACAATTCAACATAAGGCGTTGAGTGGATAAGGTAACCAGTACGGTGAACGTGCTGGACTTCAGGAAAGCTGATTTCAGTGAACTCAGGCGATTAGTGAAGGATGCACTGCAGAGTAGTAGTTTTGAAATGATGGGAGCCCAAGAAGGGTGGCTGTGCCTTAAGGAAGCTATCCTTCTCGCACAAAGCGAGACGATCCCTGTGCGAGGTAAAAGAGGGAAAGGGGCCAGGAGGCTTCCCTGGCTGACCAGAGAAATCCAGGGCAGACTAAGGGCCAAAAGGGGAGCACATAAAAAGTGGAAACAGGGAGAGATCACCAAAGAGGAATATACCTCTTCTGCTCGTGCTTGTAGGGAGGCAGTTAGACAGGCCAAAGCTACCATGGAGCTGAGGATGGCAACCCAAGTAAAAGACAATAAGAAATTGTTTTTTAGATATATAGGGAGTAAAAGGAAGGCCCAGGGAGGAATAGGACCTCTGCTAAATGGGCAGAAACAATTGGTGACGGACAGAGGGGACAAGGCTGAACTCCTCAACGAGTTCTTCGCCTCAGTGTTCCTAAGCGAGAGGCATGACAAGTCTCTCACTGGGAGTGTAGGGAGGCAGCAGCAAGGCACCAGACTTCCATGCGTGGACCCTGAGGTGGTGCAGGGTCACTTGGAAGAACTGGATGCCTTTAAGTCGGCAGGCCCGGATGAACTCCATCCGAGGGTACTGAAGGCACTGGCCGACATCATTGCAGAGCCACTGGCGGGAATATTTGAACGCTCGTGGCGCACGGGTCAAGTCCCGGAGGACTGGAAAAGGGCCAATGTGGTTCCCATTTTCAAGAAGGGGAGGAAGGAGGACCCGGGCAACTATAGGCCAGTCAGTCTCACCTCCATCCTTGGCAAAATCTTTGAGAAAATCATCAAGGTTCACATTTGTGAGAGCCCGGCAGGACAAATTATGCTGAGGGGAAACCAGCACGGGTTCGTGGCAGGTAGATCGTGCCTGACCGATCTAGTCTCTTTTTATGACCAGGTCACAAAACGCCTCGACACAGGAGGAGGGGTGGATGTCGTATACTTGGACTTCAGGAAGGCCTTTGATACGGTATCCCACCCCATACTGGTGAACAAGTTAAGGGGCTGTGACTTGGATTACTGCACAGTCCGGTGGGTGGAGAATTGGCTGGAGGGTCGCACCCAGAGAGTTGTGGTGGATGGGTCGGTTTCGACCTGGAAGGGTGTGGGCAGTGGGGTCCCGCAGGGCTCGGTCCTTGGACCGATATTCTTTAATGTCTTCATCAGCGACTTGGACGAGGGAGTGAAATGTACTCTGTCCAAGTTTGCAGATGACACTAAGCTATGGGGCGAAGTGGACACGCCGGAGGGCAGGGAGCAGCTGCAAGCAGACCTGGACAGGTTAGACAAGTGGGCAGAAAACAACAGAATGCAGTTCAACAAGGAGAAATGCAAAGTGCTGCATCTAGGGAGGAAAAATGTCCAGCACACCTACAGCCTAGGAAATGACCTGCTGGGTGGCACGCAAGTGGAAAGGGATCTTGGAGTCCTAGTGGACTCCAAGATGAACATGAGTCGGCAGTGTGACGAAACCATCAGAAAAGCCAATGGCACTTTATCGTGCATCAGCAGATGCATGACAAATAGGTCCAAGGAGGTGATACTTCCCCTCTATCGGGCGCTGGTCAGACCGCAGCTGGAGTACTGCGTGCAATTCTGGGCGCCGCACTTCAAGAAGGATGCGGATAACCTGGAGAGGGTCCAGAGAAGGGCCACTCATATGGTTAAGGGCCTGCAGGCCAAGCCCTATGAGGAGAGATTAGAGAAACTGGACCTTTTCAGCCTCCGCAAGAGAAGGTTGAGAGGCGACCTGGTGGCTGCCTATAAGTTCGTCAGGGGGGCACAGAAGGGAATTGGTGAGTATTTATTCACCAAGGCCCCCCCGGGGGTTACAAGAAATAATGGCCACAAGCTAGAAGAGAGCAGATTTAGATTGGATATTAGGAGGAACTTCTTCACAGTTCGAGTGGCCAAGGTCTGGAACGGGCTCCCAAGGGAGGTGGTGCTCTCCCCTACCCTGGGGGTATTCAAGAGAAGGTTAGATGTGTATCTAGCTGGGGTAATGTAGGCCCAGCACTCTTTCCTGCTTATGCAGGGGGTCGGACTCGATGATCTATTGAGGTCCCTTCCGACCCTAGCATCTATGAATCTATGAATCAGAGCTAGGGCAAAGGCCTGGGGCCTCCTATGAATGAAATGGGAGCCTTGCAATTACCAGAGCATCTGTCCAGTTTAGGGACAAGGGAACATGGCTGTTTCTTTGGGGAAGCAATTCCTGCTGCTCTCAGTAGGATGCTATGTTGGATTTCTGCTGCATGGGCTATGGGAAAGATGGAAGTATCTGTGGGCTTCCTTTGCTTCTGGTGGGCATCTAACTGCCTGTGCCCTTGTGCATGACATTCTTTACTCAGAAGTGGCTGAAAACACTCTGAAGAGCCAGCATAATTCTGGAGGAAGGGGCTTGCTGCCTTGGTTTCACTGATTTCTTTTGCCATGGAAGAGAAGATGAAGTTGGTTGAACAGGGAATATTTAACTCATCTATTTCCTTCTATTCCTTGTCTGCCCCTCTTCCCCTCCCTCACAGTCCCCCATGACCTTCAGAGAATCAGAAATGGGGCCAACTGTGTGGATTCCTACTCAGGAAGGTCAGTCACGAGAAGGTTTTATTTGGTGTTTTGGAATTTCTCTGAGGCAGTTTATGCCATTTGCAGCATCAAGTAACCATGTGGTTATTAAGAAAATGGTCTGATCACTTAAACACTGGAGTGGGCAAAGGCAAAACTGGACAGGACCCAGGACGAAGTCCTCTTTAGTTCTAAAATGTATTTTCAGCCATTCTTTAAGCCAAGGACATGTTTAGGACCTGCTCCAAATGGATGGCACGCAATAAATAATAAAACAGGTGACCTTTTACGCTATACACTGATGTCAACTGTGTGTGTCACACCAATGTATCTGGGATCACTTAGTGGAGTATTTACTGCTGGGTACATAAACGGTTGCTCACCATAGGCTGGCACTGACACTTGAATTCTTCTGCAGAGACAATATAGCTCTTGTGCCATGAGCTCTTTCCAGAGCCAAAAGAAATGTGCTGTTGAGCTGCTGATGCCAGTTTTGTCTTCAGTGTGCCCAGTCCCATAACGAGTCTTAAAATGAGGTTAGCAAACAGGTGATAAAAATCTCATGCAAAATATGGCTCACTCAGCTGCCTGGAAGCCTCAATCTTTGGAGGGTCAGCTAAAAAAATAACTCAGAATAGAGCCTCTGAGCTTTGACAGATGTGTGCAGAACACCAGAGCTTGGTGCCATCACAGCACTCTTTCTGGGAACTGGGGGTTTTTTGGTTTTTTTTTTTTTTTATTTTATTTTTGGTTTGTTTGTTTTTTTCCAAACCAAGTTCTTCAAGGAAAGAACGCATCACCAATGACGTGAGCAAGCCTGCCTGGGCAGCTCCGAGAGCTCTCCTCAGGGTGTCATGTTTCTCCAAAAGAATCTGTGCTTTGAATTAAAAAATGAATTTCAGGGCCAACCCAAAGCTCCTCAGTAACCAGGGAGAATTCCTTCTTCCCTTTTCACTATTTGCTAATACAGAATGATCCTCTTTGTGGTAGTCAGACTTCCATGGCAGCCCATGAACAATGTTTGAGAAAGACCTGCACGCCCTGGAAGTGCTAAATAGAAAGGAGCAAACACTGCAAAGCATTTTCTGTCACTCTGCAGACCTGTTTGCTGAGCATGTTCATACCTTTTTTGCATGTGCTTTCTGTGAAAAGAGCCTGATCCACAGGCCAACCTAATGAACAAGTTTCTTAACAGGAATGTTGGCCAACAAAGCAATACTGCAAAATAATTATGAAAAATGAATCTGAATTTATTAGTATTTGGGCTGGATTTTGATCCCTAGACATTTTCAACCAGTTACTGTATGGTTATGAGACTTCTGTGCCGTATTAAAACATGTCAATTTTGAAATTCTGAATTATTGGGAATTTGCAACAAAGCATCTGAGGTACACACCATGAATAAATGATGTAGCAAGTGACTTGGAACAGTGGACACTAGCTAGAAAGCTGTAGTCTGTTTATTGGCAACGCAGACACAGGAAGGTAGATAAAAACATGATTTATCTGAATGGGCCAGGCAGGGGAATAAACAGAAATTCTGGAAAACAAATTCTGAGTTTATGACACATTTCGGAGGTTTGAACAGATTAAAGGGGTTGGGGTAAACAAGATGGCCCTTGAAATCTGTTCCAAGTAACCATGTGATTCTAATAACTGGGGTCTGGATATTTAGATTTTACCTTTACAGACAAATTCACTTAAAGTATTCATTACACATTCCTTGGCTAGCACTAGTTATTAAATAAAAAAGGAATAGGCATTAGAAAAGCCAATAGCTTGACAACACTTTGATTGCATTACTAAAGGAGGAAATCCAAGTTTCAATTCGTGTAACTCAAGGTTTTTCTGAATTTCCTGGGGCTGCATTTTTCCTAGCTTTCAACATGACAGTTGAGCTACCTAGGCTAATGGTGTAGGCCACCAAACTCTCTAGTGTGGTTTTCCTGGTTACTGCAGGAGTGAAAGGCTGCAAACTCTGTTTTCTAATGGGGCCATGAACATCTCTCTCCATAGCTGGGCTTAACTTTGGGAGCTGTCATTTTCTGAATACCTTACCATGTGATCCACAGTGCTGAAGACCTACCTAACCTCTGCCCAGTAAGTACAGAAAAAGTAGCCTTATTAGAATGCGGTAGTTGAGAATCAGAAAAAGGTGCCTGACGATATTGCAATTTTTTTCCCCCCCATGGAAGACTCTGCTCTGTGTCTCCCCTCTGACCCTCTCACCCCTCCCGCTCCAATTTACCTGTATGCTATATTGGGAATAATCAGCATCCTATAACTGCTTGCTCTGGTGGAAACTCACAGTGGGAGGTAACACAGAAGTGAAGAAAGCCTTCAGCAGTGTCTGGCTTTGCAAAGCACACAGAAAAGAACTCTGTTACTAGCTCAACACTTCTGACAGCAGGCATTTCCTGAGAGGCTATTTGGAAGACATTGAAAAGCACACTACAGCTGCATGCATGTTTAGTTTTCTCACCCAGATTAAATCAGATAAAGCATTGAACAGAACAGATTGACTTTTTTTTGCCTTTGTTGAGGTTTTTAAAGCTCAACCAAAGGGTTTTTAGCGGGGTTTTGGGTTTTTTTTAATCCTGAAATTGGGTGATCGGGACACAGGGCTGGGAAGGAGCTGCAGGGGATGGGACTCTTTCCAGCCCTGCATAAATTGTCTACTGGTAATTTGTCTACTGTGCAGTAAAGCATGTAGAGGCACCCAAAGCGTATGTGCCTGGGTTGGTAGGTCCTAGTCCATGACTAGTGCTCCTAGGTGTTGTAGTAATATATGTCATAAATAATATTCAGGTGCATATAACATTGGCTTTTGGTTTGGGGGAGGCAAAAAGAAGTGAGATGGTTATGAGAAATAGAGGTCGCAGTAGTCTAGGTAGGAAAAGATGAGCTGCTATTTCTCTGACTGCCTGGGTCCTCACAAGATGCACTACAGCAAATGAAAACTCATTGCGATAACTACTGAAAGTATATGTATGCACCTTGGCTTAATGGCTGATTTCTAACTGAAAGAAAAAATGGGACATTAAGAGTACGCCTTAGTAGAGCTCAAAGCTATAAAGAGACAGCAACATGCTATTCCAACACCAGGGGGTGTGCATTGTCAGCCAGCTGAAACATCCTATTGATGAGAAAAGGGGATATTGGCAATTCAGATTAGATAGTGTATTGTTAGAGTTGTTCACTGTACAGTATCTCTGTACATGGTATGGAGCAGATGTAAAATCTGCCACCTTCCTCTGGGAATGAAAATTAGCTAGTGCAGGACTATAGTAGGCAAACTGTGAAGTGGTGAGGGAAGACATAGCGAGGTATCTGCAGTCTGATGGGGGTGATACTGTTTCTGCAGCCATAGCATGAGCACTTTCACTGGGCATTCATAAAAAGAAGCTCACCAAACATGTAAGGTCTAAACAAAAACATCCACGGGATTCTTATAATACCTGTATATCTTACACTCGGGGGAAAAAATAGTCTCCCGATAGAGAGAGCTCCCAAATCTGCATCAAGAATGTTACTTTGTGAAAGAGGGAACCACCTCTTGACTCCAGAGAGAAAACACCCCGTCACAAGGAGGCCTTGTCCCATCCAACTTCATAGAATCTCCCTGGAGATTTCTTGGAAGGAACTGTGGAATGAACTTCACAGATTTCATAGACATTTGGGCTGGAAGAGACCCTGAAGGATCATTGAGTCCATCCCCCTGCCCCAGGGTCAGGAAGTCAACAGGGGTCATAGGATCCCAGCAACATAAACATCCAAATGTGTCTTGAAGGCATTCAAAGTGGGTGCTTGAACCATCTCTGGCAGCAGTCTATGGCAGACCTTGGGGACTCAGACAGTAAAGAAGTTCTTCTTTATGTCCAGCCTGAATCAGTCGTGGTGGAGTTTGTGACCATTCGATCTTGTTGTCCCTTGGGGCGCTCCGGTGAACAAACGTTCCCCCAGATCCAAGTGGTCACCTCTGATAAGCTTATAGGTGGCCACCAGATGGCCCCTGAGCCTGCGCTTTTCCAGGCTGAAGAGTCCCATGGCACTCAGCCTCTCATCATAAGGTTTGTTTCCCTGACCTCTGATTATGCGCATGGCTCTTCTCTGCACTCTCTCAAACTGGGTCTGGCAGGAGGAGAAGAGAGCTATCAATCCCCAGTTTCACCCAAAATCAGTAACTGCTTAATCTGCTTTTGCCAGCTTCCTTTTGTACCCAGATGCCAGTAGCTGTAAGGGTTAAGACTCTGTTCTTCATCTTAATGACCTAGCCATTTTCCCTTGGGGTCCCTCCCTACCACTAGAGGTGAGAACCTCTTTGGACAATCTCTGCTATACAAATCCATGCTGAACCTGAAAAGGCTGTGGGTTCCCTTGGTGTGTTTAGGGCAGGTCCTGGCTGGTGTCACCAGGACTGAAGACCTCCTGGATTATTTCTGGGGAGACTGGGTTGACCTTATGCTTGGCTAGGGTATGGGATGGTCCCCTGGGCAGTGTGTCTTCTAGGAGGTAAGAGCAAATTTGACCCCCACCATACTTTCCCAATACTTTCAGTGAGTCTCACCTCTGGGCTTCCAGAGCTCATCTTCTGGTCCCTGGCCTATGAACCTCACTAGACACCTCCCATGCACCAAAATAGAGCTAGTCTGTTTCTAAACTATGTCCCAAAATCATCTGCACATACTTGTTTTTTTACAAAATCCACTTCCTCCCTCTTGTGTCCCTCCCCAACACCAAGTAGCGGGACCTCATGCTACCCAGGGAGGGTGAGAAACCCCAGTGGGCCAGCCTCCACTCCAATCTGGTCATACAGCTTTCTTTCTCTGAACTTCTCTTTTCCCTCGCTCCTTTATGCACTTCCCATCCCAGGCACCACTGTCACAGGAGATCCCCTTGCTAACCATCTCTGGGCCTCAGCTAAAATATCCATTTGGGCCACAAGAGGGAAGAAGCCTAATGGGGAGTGCCTTGAAATTGTGAAGCCTGCTGTCAATCCCTGGTTTGTTCAAGTCACCAGATAGAGCCCGTGGGCAGTGTTCAGAATCCCTAAAAAGCTCCCAGGAGTGGTGGGTGCTGCGGGGGACTCGCTGTTCAATGCTGTAGTCCCCACGCAACCCCCTCGGCTCCCAATCCGTAGTTCTGAAACAAGAAGTGCACTGACTGCCCTGTTCTTTCTTTAATTTTTCCAAGGTATTAGTTGGAGCCCTGAAGCTTTTCCCTCTGACCCTCTTACTCCACCTTCCCTGTTATGGGACCTCTTTAACTTGGCTGTTTTGTAATGCTTATCACTATAATTCTAGATATTCTTATCCCTTTAATTTTTTAATCTTGCTGAGCTCTTGGTCTCAGAGATAAGTTGTGGCAATAAATGCACAGGTAGTTATTTGGCCTAGGCCCATACCTCTTAGAAAGACCTATTATGGTTTTTGTAATAGGAAGAAGCAGGTGAGCTTAGGTAAAGAGAATACAATAATTACCAGGGTAAATGCATCTTTTTCCCCTCATTTTTCCACGCATTTGATGAACATAAGAGTATTTTGGGATTTATATAGCCAGATTTTTACATCCTTTTTGCATTTATTTGGCCTGGGAGACATAAATTAAAGCAGGGACTCCCTCCAAGAACTAGCTATTTTTATCTAAGTACGTGTCAGTGAATCAGATATGGGTGATGTACTTCTGTTATAACTATATGTTCAGTATGATTTATAATCATTCCTAGTCTTTAAAACCCTGTTTCATTTTGGAGTACTTAATTTATCTGAGTTGTGGCTTTTTTTTTGTTTAATGCATTTTTTGTGATCAGTTTTGGGTTTTAGTGGTTGTCTTTAGCCTTGTAACACTTTAATACAAAGGAAGAATATAAAACAATGAAACAAAATTCTAAATGGGTTTGCAATCAAACAGGTCCCTCTGTAAATTGATCTATGAGAAATGGAGAATGGACCATTATAAAGAGAGTGCTTTTTCAATAATTTATATCTTTGTAAGCATGGAAATTCATCACCTGGATTTAGAAGCATAATTTGTGTTCCGAAATCTGCTGGAGATGCATTTGTATAGGTAAGCATGCGACTGCACCCCAGGGCCAGTCCACCAATGCCTCCATTTAGCAAAAACTTATATGTGTTCTTAACCTTGTACATGGGAACCTTTCATTCAGTGCAGTGGGATTTCTCTTATGTGTACATCTACGCATGCATGTGCTGGGTATGAAGGTTCAAGGTCTTATTTTAGCGGCTTGCTCTATAAATGTATTTATTTGTGATCGGTTTTGCACTGTCTATGGAAAATGCTCAGACATGCTTGTCTGAGGCATTAGCTGAAGTAGGTGCACAAATGTGAACCCTCCTTTGCCAGTGAAGATTAGGGACCGGATGGATTTTGGGAGTCAAGCAGCACTCCTTATTGGGTTTTCAACTACATCAGAAATATCTGAGGACTATAGTCCACAACAGGCATGCACCTTGCCATGTCACACACAGACACAGACAAACCAGTTTCATTGTTTTTGAAAACAGGTGTCCTAAATGAGGTGCTTTATCTGATGCATGGCTCTTCGTGGTTACTTCAAGGAGCTAGGTAAAGATATGATAAGGAAGAATGGTTAGAGATGAAATTAAACTTGCAAACTGCAACTTGGTTGTTCTTTTGGTGCTGCAGCCATCCTTGATGCCAATCACATAAAACAAAAGCAAAAATTCCATAGTGCATGGTGAAATGAACCTCTCATTATGCAATAGAGGTAAAGGTGATAGTGAGGGACAGACCTCTGCCCTCTGTCAATCTTGACTGCCCATTTGTCACTTCTCCTAACAGGCCCCTTTGCACTTTGTCCCATGTCACCTTCTTTTGGATTCATGCCAGCAATTTCCTTATAAACATGGGTGTGGACTCCTCACTGCCCTCCTTCAAACTCTCCTCTAACAGCCTGCAATAACTTGCTGATAATTAAGCAGCTGTCATGCAAATACTGTAGCTTTAACACTGTTCATAACTGTCTCCTTGGTTTTCTTTGTGTTGTACCTACCTGCAAGCTCTACAGGGGAAAGAGACTGTCTTTCTATTGTATGTTCAGGTAGTACTAGAATAGGGGGCGGGGTGTGTGAATCTGATACCTGACTGAGTCCCTAGGTGTTATCACTGAGCAAATCCTGTGTGTACAATGGGAACTGAGGAACAGGGCACAAGTCATGTCCTTACATTTCATTAACAAATGTTACGAATATACTTGGCAAAAATATTCGTGGAAGTATTTTGAAGAGTCAAAGAATGCCCACAGAGGCATAATGGGGCAGCTCTGCATCCTGGGGTTGCACTGCTGGCATGGGGCTGCCAGTACCTATTTTGGCACTTCCACAAGAGCTCCTGTCTTAGTTACCGCCTGTAGTTAAGCTACTGAATGCAACAGTAGCTACTGAACCAGTCACAAAAACCCAGTGGCCAGGGACAGACTTTCAAAAAGCATGAGCCTGAATTGATTCAATCGTTGCAAGTTAGTCTAACCTGCCTAGGTTGAACCAGTTTGCAACCATACAGACTTTCCCTCTGGATGGAAGAAATGCAGGTACGTGCCTGCAGTGGCTCAGGTTAGAAGCCAAGGGATGCTACACTAGCCCTCCCTTCCCTTCTACAGGCCTTAGCTGAGGAGGGGCCTGGCAAGGTCTTGGCAGGATACTCTGATTAAGGAGTGTAAACCCCCACCCTGGCCTGCATCATCCCAGGCTTTTCCCCACTTACTGCTCAAGGGGTGGGAATGTTGCCAGCTCCCAGCCCCCCGCTAGCACTCTGAGGCAAAGCGGGTGTGTGCAATGCATGCATCTTTGATGATATGGAGTGTTTCAGTCTCCTTCTCCCCGCTTCTTGATAGTGTCTGCAAACCTGACCCCCCAAAACAGCAGGGAGCTGATAACAAGTGTTTATCATCTCATCAACAAAACAAAACAAAGCCTCTTTCATTAGTTCAAGCTCTTCTTAAACAACTTTTTCCAGGGAAGGAACAGAGGGACATTACCAGCTGACCTGTGTCTCAATGAAACTGGAGACACACAGACACCGCTCAACATTAGCTAGCATACCACGTGCCTAGCGTCTGTGGCCTGGGGTCCGTGCTATGGGAAATGGCGGGGGGGTGGGCAGGGGAATTCCTGCTTGAGCAGCAAGCAGTAAGGGAAAGCCAGGCAGACCCTGCTGTGTCTGCAGTCTCCCCCAGAGATCTGGCTAGGGAGGAGAGGGGCAGGGCCAGCCTGTTCTCTGGAGCAGACAGCCCAGCCCAAGGCTGCAAAGTATCTGGGATGCTGGGGGACTCTGATTTAACTTAAACTGGAAGAAGGGGTCTGGGACAGACATTGCATAAACCGGTTTGAATCAAATCAGTTAAGTATGATATTACTTTCAATCAGGTTTATCTTAAACGAGTTTCAGCCATTTTGAAACTAATTTATGTGCACTGAACTTACGTTTTGTTGCAGGTTTAAACCAGTTTCTGATCATTTAAACTGGTTTATGTGTAATGTCTGTCACTAGCCAGTGAGTTTACGTTAAGACTGGTATATACACAGGTCCCTGGTTTAGTCTGTATTTGATCAGCTTCATCAGCAGTCAACTCATCTCTCCTTGGGGAACAAAATACTCCTTGTGGATTATAACTACACTCCTTGGAAATCTTTGCAGAGACTGGAATCATCTTCATTCTCTAAACATACCCCTTGTCACCTCTCTCCTTGAGCTTCACTAGCAAGGGATAATTCATATTCTGTTCACCTACATTTGCTTCCTGGCTATAACAGAGAAAATAAGTCCTGATCAGCGTCACTGATCAGCAAGATGCCTGCAGCTGGTAATTAACAGAGTGAAAAAATGGATAAATCATCTTCTCCATACTGATTTATGAGATTATAAACCTGGGAACTGAGATTCTCCTATCACCATCGATGGGACCCGAGGGACAGTTCTGAGTTAATGCAAAGTCAGAGGCTTGCCTTGGTTATGCATTCAGAAGGTGATCTGGGGAGTATGAAACAGAGATACAAGTGTTTAAAGACAAGTGCGGCGGATTTTCTGGGTTTGGTTTCAAACACTTTTACTACAATTCAAACAGAAGGTTCAAGTGCTTTGAGGTTAATGAGAGGACCATGCTGGACCACTGCCACCCTCTTTCAGGCTTATTGGATGGATTGGTCTGAAGTTACAGTCCAGCATGGGACTCAGGGGTCCTGGATTCAGTTCCTTGCATCATCACAGTTTTCCTGTGCGACTCTGAGCAAGCTAGTTAAAGCGTGATCCAAACTATTGCCTGAGGTGCCTCCACTCAGGGAAGGTGCTCAGGGAACATGTACCAGGTTGAGCCTCTGGGCAAGACAGATAACAGAAAAAATGCGTATGAAATACACATTTGGGAAGGAAAAGTAGCACTGAGGAGGTAACTGGAAAGAAGTGTTTTAGCACACAACCAAAAGACCCAATCCAACCTTGATCTTGATGCTTAGACCTGAGAGAGCGAGACAGAGAAAGTTTAGGGCAGAGTTGGTTCTGCAAGCTATCACAGACTTCCTGGAAAAGGTAGGAAAAGAAAGAGAAATTTCTGATTTCACATTGCTAAACCTCTGTGGAAAACCTTTCCACTCCTCAAACCTACCCTCAACTTCTCTGATGAAATGGCTACATAGATTCCAGTTAAGGTAACTGCCTTGATTAATAATTTATTACTTGCTTTCAGGCTTGTTTTAAGATACAGGGAAATCTAAAAGCTCCTACACACATTCCAATCAACAACATTGCTCAAAGGATACCTTTTTAAAAAATAAAAATCAGTGAAAGCATTATTAATAACTCCAGGGTCAGGTGACAGCTCCCTTCACAATTTGGATTGCTTTTACTTACAGAGTTTTTTCCCCCTTAAGTCCCATAATAAAACACTGTGGTGAAACACCAATAAAGGTAATAGACAAAGGAAGTCAGAGGCAAGGATTACACCTTAAAAAAAATAAGGAAAGGTTGGGCAAGATTTCTCCAGCTAGGACATCATGAAAGCACAAGTTATGCCTGCCAGCTGGTGCAGAAGTGCTTTTATCAATTAATAGCATAATACTGCATAGTAATACTCAAACTATCTATCTCCCTTGAATAGCTAGAAATGTTCCTGTGCCACAAGACTGGTACTCTACACACCCTGAACTTTGGAGCAATTGGGTCCAGGGTTTGAAATCTGACCCAGCACACAACATCCCAAGGATGAAGATCAGAGTGTTGTAAGGGACCGAGACATAGGCAGTCTGGCCTAATGGTTAGGCTGCCAATGGAAAGTAGGGCCTGGGGTTGGGTCAAAGGGCAGCAGTCACATAACAGAGCCATAGGGAGATCCAGAAGCAGAGTCCATGAAACAATCCAAGGTCAGGATTCAGGGGGCAAATGCCAAGCACCACCAATCCAGGGGGCAATCCACAGGGCAAGGTCCCAAACCAGAACCAAACCAGGGTCAGGAGCCAGGAGCAGAACCAAAGTCCAGAAATAAGTCAGAAGCCAGGAGGCTTGCCACCACAGAACTACCGACTAACCTGCAGAGCCAAGGCCCCAGCTGGTGTTAAATGAATAGGCGGTGCTGCCAGCAGCCAATCAGGATGCTCACTGCTCCTAAACTAGAGTATGGTTCATTAGCAGGGGCTTGCCGCAGCTATGGCTGCTATGGTACTTGGTTTAGGCTGCCTGCTGACTCAGAGTCCCCGGGTGCATCTACACGAGATGTTTACCATGCAGTTGACTAATTAACCATGCGATAAATCTCTTAATGTCTACATGTTTACACGAAATGAAAAAAACTCTGCAGCAGGGTAGGATTTGCAAATACAAGTCCTATCCTGCTGTGGAGTGTTTTTATGTGCAGTAGTGCACATATAGATGCTGACCAGCTGGCTGGGGCATGGCAAAATTGCACCCAGAAACTTCCTGGGAGCAATAAACTCCGGAGCAATGAGCTCTGCAGTTTATTGCTGCCCCCTAATGGCACGTGGGGTGCACGTGCACGCCCTGAGCTTGGCCGTGCGCCCCCTGCAAAAAGTGCCACCAACACTGCTGGCAGCGCCTGCAGGTGGTCACTGCTCACCATTTCCCACCCCCCCTTGCCACCAGCGGTCCCTGATAGCCACTGTAGGCAGTCCCTGATCGCTGCTGGCCGCCACTGATGCTGCCTGCGGTGTCTGCAGGTGGTTGATGACCCCCAGTCAGTGCTTACCACACCCCAAGCCCCCGACAATACCATGGCCACCTGCAGGAGCTCCCCACTCACTGTGGCTATGCCCCCACCACCATCATGCTGCCTGTGGGCAGTTGCCATGCCATGTCAGCCAACTGAGGGCACACGTCATTCATGGAGTCCCTAACGTGTGCTATACTGGCCAACTCTTTCTGATCCTGTGGTTAAGGGATCCCCAAAGGAACTGCATTCTGAATGTTATTTCCAGCTCTGATTGTGATTTGTTGCACAATTTTGGGTCAATCCTCAGATCTAAAATTTCAGAAGGAACCTCCTGTTTGAGTGTTTCTACTTTGGTAGGGAGCTGCTTAAGATACCCAAGACCTAAACATCAATTGTGTTGAATGTACCTAACTCCAGCTGACCTCAGCGGGAGCTGCAATTGCTCATTCACTCTGAAAACTGAGGCCCCAGTTTTCTCTATCTGGACAGCCAAAACCTTGAGGCACACCAAATTAGAACTCACTTGAAAATTTGGGCATGAACTTTATGTCTCTCTTCCCTCACTTGCAAAATGAGGAAAGCAACATGTATTGGTAAAGTCCACAAGGGAACACTGTCATGTTCAGTTTACTAATATCTGTAAAGTGATTTGGGCATTTAAAATGGAAAATACTTGAGAAGGGAAAACTTTGTCATTCTCAGGACCTTTTTGTTACCTACATAACATAAGCACCAAACCGAAGAAGACAGAGAGGAACAAACTTACTCCCCCAACTCCCTCCGCCTTGCATTTCAAACATGAAT
The DNA here is from genome assembly GCF_052110815.1 of Crocodylus siamensis. Classification (NCBI taxonomy): domain Eukaryota; kingdom Metazoa; phylum Chordata; order Crocodylia; family Crocodylidae; genus Crocodylus; species Crocodylus siamensis. The sequence continues at coordinate 175,246,763 of NC_143398.1, read as the reverse complement.
TTTAGTGCTTATTTTAATCAAAGTGGCTAGTACTGGCTGGAATCAGACAGTCCAGATGCTAAATCCATCTTAATCCTTGCCTACAACCATACTTCCTCTTCTTGCTATTTCAGTAGTAAACCCCCCTCGCCTTCCCTCTCCCTCAGGAGACTGTCACTGATGTGCTTGCAAACCGGCTAAACATATCTGCTTACAGCTTGGATGAGGGTGGAAAACTCTTCAAGGTGTCTGTTTCATACAGAAAACAAAGCATCTATAGACTACATTTTTAAAGAAAAAAAACAATGTTTCCCTGCCTAATGACTGGGATTAAACTAAGTGTACAGGGGTACTTTTGATTTTTGACATGTACCCTGTTATAATGCCTGGAGTTTACCCTGTTATAATGCCTGTGAATGCTTCAAGACAGTATATGTTTTGTTGATGTCTGTCTGTTCAGCAATCAGCACCACAGAACCCTACTTCCTTATGATGCTTTTGGTATGCTACCAGAATGAAAATATGTAATGTTTAAAAATAACAATAATAATGATGACACCAATAGTAGGTAATGCAGCATAAGCATAAATCTGACCACTTATCAATGGCTGGAATCAGGGGACCTCAACCTGATGTTTGTCACCACCCTGCCCTTTCTACATCACTGCACAAGGGTGGTTTGTTGAGTACAGTACGTAGAATTGTTTTGCAGCATGGAAAAGGTTGAAAACCACACAGTCGGTTGATTATTTTATGCCATTTCCATGCACCTTCTCTGTGGACTGCTTCCCGCAGCTCCACTAAGAAACGATCTTCACTTCTGTTGCAGTAGTGCCTACAGTCCCTGGTCAATAAACTTGCAATCTTGTGATCTGATGGAAGTGTATTATTGTGTTGCAATTCTGAAGCTAGTGTTGTGTACTCCTCTGTGTACAAAACAAAGGAAAGTGTCTTCACTTGAGACTTAGGTACTTATTAGAGCTCGGAGGTTCAGAAAGCTAGATATTATATGCAAACGAACCACTGGCTCAATCTGCATATTTATACTAATATTAATAATTATGCAGGGCTTTATTTACACAACTACCAGCAAACAATTTGATTGCCAAAGCATAAGCCAAGTGGACATGGGCCAGCCTGTATATCCCTGAGCTGGTGACCAAATAACTCTCATTGTTCTGTGAAGCACTGCTCCCAGACAATGTATGTCCTGGATGGAGCGAATGATGGAGGACAAGCTGATAACCCCAGCCTTAGGCAACTGTTTGACCTAAGCCTTGAGTGGATCTGACTGCTTTCTAGCATCACATGGGAGATGCTACAACTGTGACTTACCCTGACTAAAGCGGGGGGGAGGGGTGCACTTCTATTTGCTCATGCCACTGCTTGTGAGCAGAGCTCTACTGCTGGTGAGAAGGGGTAAGACCACTGCCTGGGGTCACTGTAGCCACTGCTCTGTGGCCATGGATATGCTTGGGTTTAAGGAAGACGTTCTAGGGCAGGGGGGTCAAACTCGCCCCACCCTCGGGACCAGATCTGGACTATGGGGCTCCTCAGGGCTGGATCGGGACACAGTGGTTACAGCCCATTAGAGCTGGAGCTGTGTTCTCCAGATTTCACTAGCAAGCCGCATCCCTACTTGCCCCACTCCCCAATTCTTATCCCCTCTATGACGCCATGAGTTACATGACATGGATCTATAGGCAGGATCCAGCCCATGGGCTGTAAGTTTGACATATCTGTTCTAGGCTCTCTCTCTATGGCTGAAACCTTCGTAGATAGCCCATAGAGAGAGCCCTGAAGGACTCTAGTGCTATCCAGATCAGTCCTACTCCCAGCCAGAGCACAGCTGAGCGGTGCAAATGATTGTATCAGTAACACCTGGGCTCCCTCTTCCCACACAAAGGAGAACTGCGGGCCTGGCAGGACTGGCAGCAATACAGAGCACTGACCACGTGGGCAGAAACAGCTTGGCTCTGCTACAGGCTGAGACCAGTTCTGTGCAGCAAGAGGGGACCTCAAGACCCCATCTGTTTCTCACTCTTACCAGCACCCACTGCATGTACAGTCAGACCCTTTTCACCTTGAGAAAAAAATATTTTCTTCCATCCAAACGTGACAAATTATCAACACTGAAACTGTTTGTGGGAAATTGTCTGTTTCAGTCAATCTCCTGATCTGAAATCAATTTGGAAGAAAACGTCACGCTTGTTAAAACATCTGAGTTTGACCTTTTCTTTTTCCAAAAGAAAAGTTTTACTTCCCTGTTTGAAATGACTCTGTTCCACACTTCAGCTACATCATACAGAAAAGCAGAACAAATTTAAAAAGATCAAAGCTCCAATGAAATCCTTAGGAAGGACAGAAACACAGTGATCTGATGGGTTCCAGTTGATATTTGTGGAGATTTTGACTTTTCACCTTTGTCCAGGAGGGAAACATGGTGATCTCTCAAAACCCTGTAGAACAGGATGTTGGTATCTCAAGAACCTGTAGAACAGCAAAACCTGTTTCTGTCTAGCTTGAACCTGTAGCCTGAAGTAAAACAACCAGGGCTTGTAGAGTGGCAGCAGCAGGAGCTGGGCTTGCTGTGGCAGCTGGGCTGGCAGTGCCAATTGTTGCCATTCATATAGCCTGTATGTCTGTCACTGGTTATGTTACTGCTTAGCAGGGTCTGGCAGACCTTTCAAGTGCCAGGCCAGAAAAACCCAGTCCCCATCTGGTGTGGGCCAGTTGGCTTTGGCAGTGCATCTGCAGGGGAGGGTGCGGAAGGGTCTTTCCCTTCACTCCTGCTGGAGCCACATAGCTGGGAGTATGGCCTGTGCTGCTGCCGCTTCTCCCAGCCCCCCATGCCCCAGCTGTGCACAACTTCCAACCAGCAGGGAGTTGCACCAGGCCTGGGGAGCTGGGAACTGGTTTTGCACTGCTCCTGCTTCTCCCTGCCCAGCCCCAGTGGAGATATGCCCTGACTGGAAGCAGTGCTGGAGCATCAGGGGTGAGGGGACAGCTTCCAGCTCCTTGGCCCTGGCACAGCTCCTCACTGCTCAGCACAGGCATGGGCACATTTGCAGGCAAAACCCTCAGCTCCACAGGTTGGGTCCTGCTGATCCCTGGCCTACAGTATCCCTGCACAGGCCTGGATGTGGGACTGCATTTCCTCCTCCCAAATCTTTTCACTCTTCAGCTGGGTCACTAGCATACCTCAAGCTGCAGAGAACCTGCTCCAGTGGCTGACTGAAAGAGGGGAAGCCTGGACCTTTCTTTTGATCAAGAAGCTACAGCTAAAACTGACCACCTAAAACCCATGTTTCTGGCACCAAAATTATTGGCATGATTTCCAGAGCTCCTGGGAAGCTCCAAGATCACACTGACCCTGTGAAGACACTTCTTTTCCCAAAAGCTGGGTTTTGGCTGTTTTTGAGGTTAAATTTCTTCTACCTCAGCCGTCTTGCTGGAGATAACAGGGTTAACAGGCTTCAACCCAGAGTCCTGCTACCTAAGAGCAGACCTGTCTCCTGCTAACTGGCACGTTAAGAAAATACATCTTGTGTTGGCTGGGGATGAGATGCTGATATAATTATAGCCCAGCCAATGTGGAGTACTGCAGGCATGCTCTTCAAAGGTAGCATGGCTCAATAAAAATAACAGGCCGGATCCTCAGCCACTTGCAAAATGGCAGAGCTCTGCTGCAGTTAACAGAGCTAGGCTGATTTATGTTGGCTCAGGATCTGGCCCATTATCTACAGTCCTTTCATCTGTAAAGAGGTGCTTTATTAGTTTATGATATCAGGGATCAAGGAGTCCAAGCATGAAAGCAAGGAAGTGCATATAAAAAAAGCAAGCATGTCATTTAATTCCACAACATGTGCCCTCACTTGCTGGCAGCAGGGAACACGCATTTGTGCTGCAACAGAAGGAATTGTCAGACTGGCTTAGACTTGCCGTTCTTGTACTCTAGTATCCCATCTCTGACAGTGACTCTTGTTAGTACCAGCTGCTCAAGAGGTAGGTCTGTGAAACTGGAGGCAGCCAGAGGATCCCCTGTCTGCAGCTCCTTATTTTCCTTCCCTTCACAATTTAGAGGTCACTTTATGCCCTGAAGGCGAAGACTAAAATCCTTTCCAAAACTCTTGTTGATTTTAAAGAATATGAATTTAGTCCAGTGACTGTAGGCTATTGTTATCCACAGGAATCTCCAGAGCCCGTTTTGAATCAGTCTTGCTCTTGCCATTTGGCAATGAGTTGCACAAGTTAAGGATGCATCCCTGGAAAACATATTTACTTAATTAATTTTAAATACACCCCCACCACATCACCCTTACTCTGGTGAAAGGAAGTTCCTCCTCTTCCTTCTCCACTCCATTCACCTTTAAGGATACCTATCTCATGTCCCCCTGTTGCATGATTTTCTGTCCTTATGAAACCTTTCCCATGCCCCTCCCATCCTTTTATTGCTCAGGACTCCCTTAGACCTTTCTGTGGACAAAGCCACCCTTTCTGTCCCAATAGTATCTTTGTCTTTCACTGTCTGAGGAGTGTGAGTGTGCGTGTGGGTGAGAGAGAGAGAGAGCGAGCGAGCGAGGTGTGTGTAGAGAGAGGTTTCAGCAAAGTACATACAATCTTCCCAACAGATTCCAAGCTCTTTCTCCAAGCCATCTGTGATACACTATTGTTTTTCTGCCACCTCCAACTCTCCTTCATGCCACAGGCTAAGGCTGTTGCCAGACCCACCATCCCTCTGACCTACTGCTTTCCTTCTGGCACGAAGCTTTTTCACTCTGTCAGCTGTTGTTGCTTCATGTGTGAAGGTTCAAAATGCTCTTGACTGCTTCATGGACTTCAGCACACAGCCACTACTTTGTTTCAGTCATTGGCTGTGATATTCCTTTCTTTTCTTTTCTACTTAGCCCCATTCACATTTTCATTTAACTTGGTTTGTCCTCTTAGTTCCAGCTGCCCATTTGGGTTTCATATAATTTATGGGGCTTGGCAGATTTATTACAATTCTTAATTAGATGCAACTTTAGGAGGCAATAGGCATGAACACTTTTCATATGAAACCTTCCTTGACTAGAATTAGAGATGTCCTATAATGGACAACAAGGGTTATCAGAAGTTAATCTCAAGGTCTCTGACCATGCTTTGGGGCCTGGCTCTCATTTTACATTAGAGAGAGAAGAAAGATTGCACCAGTGGTACTGGCACAGTACTGTGTTGCATTGTAGCCACCTTGGTGAAATGCAAGGCATACACCAGTAAATGTCTGTTTCAGGTGTATTTATCGGCATGTGCTCAGTGCTGACATTACCTCCATCTCAGACCACAGTGTGTCAGGGCAGACAAGCCATGTCTCAAAGAGGCTACTTGCCACGGTCCTTTGACAGTGTAGACGTGCCCTATGTATTCAAAATGCCTTATGTAGTCAGTGGTCTGCAACAGAACAGCAATTGCGGTAACAATCGGAGCAGCTGTACAGCATCCAGAAAAACCATACACAAATATTATTACTATTGCTGGCTTTCATAAACTTACTACAGATCATATAAAATTTGCTGTTTCTCAAAACACTCCAGCTCCTGGAGTCACTGCATGATTGTATGAGAACTGAAAACAAAGGAAATTATCCTTAAATGTATTATCTTTAAAAAGCTCATGACTGTTGAGAACTTGACTCGTACGTTTTGAATGCTTGGAGTTGATGGAATTGAAGTATCAAAATCCCACAACACCCACTGCTTCATGAGCCTGATTCTGATTTGCACTACAACTCCTTTACTCTGTGTAAAGTGATCTTGAAACAGGAAGAAATGACACCCACTTTCAGGGCTCTCAACACTGCCAGATATTTTCAAAAGCCTGAAAACTCATAAGTGTAAAGTTCAGAGTATCACAGAAATATATGACCTGATATACAGAAAATACATGCATATTTTCATCTGAGGACTCCCGCCACTGTCCATGATGTGATCACATCTTACTTTGCAAGCATTATAATACAGAAGCTGTTTGGCTCACCACCAAGCTTAAAAACTACCTGGGCTTATTATGGCAGATTAATATTGTTAAAACACCATTATCAATATTTGTTGGCACCACAGATACAAGGAGAGGGAACCATGTTCATCTGATGCTACCCTTTATTTTCACAAAAAGGTAAAGGAGTCAGAAAAGGTTATTAAAGGAGACAGGCGGTTTTATTACCAGCATACCCTTCACAAGCTTCCTGATGAGCAATAAACAGCTCAGAGACATGAAGAGCTGGGCCCAGTGTAGGATGGGGTAGAATCACTTCAGGAAGAGCTGCACTAAACACCTGATTATCCTTTGTTCAAGCTCCTAACTTAAGAAAGGAAAGCCAACACACATACAAGCCTCACAACCCACCCACGCACAACATAGGGAACAGATACAGAAACACAAATGCATTTTAGAAAGGACCAGTCTACACCTTTTTCTACCTGTGTTACAACAGAGCTGAGGGGACCAATGGACTCTTGCTTCCTAATGCTAGGCGTGAACATGTAGTGAAAGACAGTATCTGCCCTATACAATTTATAGTCTAGACAGAGGCAAAGTGAAGTGAAATTATTTGCTCAAGACCACAGAGGTCCATCCTGAATCCCAGCTCAGTATCATAGCCCCTACATCAAGCTGCTTCCATTTTGAAACCTCTGTGGTTCAGCAGCCACTGAATCCAAACATCTCTTGAATAAGGAAAGAGGTATTGAAGGAAAGTGAGAAGCCGTTCAGAGAGTGAAGGTTCAACTACATCTTTAGACCCTGTAATAAATTCTAAAAGGGCCTTTAGACCTCAGGCTTCAGACCGGAGGCAAATCCTGAACAACTAAAGATGATGAGGGAACCTAATGTTGGCCTGCTTTAGGGTCCTTACATCTTGCTTTGAAGCATCCGGCACCACTGGTCAAGGGAAAGGAGAATGACCATGGCGGGCTGCAGGTCTGAGCCAGTCAAGCAGCCAATTCCTAGCTGGCTTATAATCACAGTTACCTGTATCACACCAGCATTTGGAGGTCCTATTCAGGATCAAGATCTTATTTCACTGTGTGCCATGTAAGCCCACAGTAAGAGAGCCCTGAGGGCCATGGAGTCTAAGTTGAGAGGAATGGCTATAAACAGTCACTAGGAAGAAGACGACAACACATGCAACAGTGGCAGAGATACATGCTAGGAAAATAAACCTAGACAACAGAAGAAGGTCATTTTGAAGGGGGAAAAATACCTACAGAAAGGGAATTATGTTTGGTTAATTTAAAACTAGTTCACCTTTTATTTGCCCATGAAAAATTACGAAACTGCTTTTGACATTCCCCCCCTCCCCCCCATGGGGCTTTTATGACATCCCCACAATCACCTTCTCTCACTTTTAAATCTTTTATTTTCACCTATTTTCCCAAAGGAAGGAAAAAGAAAATCTTTAAAGAAGTGAGAGAAAGTGAAATTTTCCCAAATTAAGTGCAAAAGTTTTGAAGAAAGAACTCAATGTTTTTGAGAAGTGATGCCCATGTTTTTCATGTTCATTTTTCCCCCAGAAAGCAGGACATTTCACAGAAACTGAAATATCTGCACAAAACATTTTGATTATGCCCCAAAGTTAATCTTTTTTTATTCCCATAATGCCAACTAGGAGATATAAATAGCTGCATGCACAATTAGCAGGTTTCAGGACAATCTAAAAAATTATAATAATCCAGAAAGATCAATGAGATCAGCTTTCCCTGTTGTATAATAGCAAAAGGTCAAAAGGAGATCAAAGACGTAAAAGATATGACCCTTGGGATAGGCAATGGAACAGTGGTAACATCTTCTTAGCTGTGTAGCATGGACCTGATCCAAAACTGACTCAAGTCACTGGAACGACCCCCCTGAACTTCAATGGGCTTTAGATTAAGCTCTGCATCATTCCAGTAGCATGTAAAATCAAAACGTTCTGTGACACATGTTTGTTTGATTAAAAATGCATGACACTGACTGTGGCAGAGGCCCCCAAATCATGTATTTAATATTTTATTCATACAGCCTGTTTGACTGGAAGGAATTTATTACCCTTACTTTCCAGCTGGACGCCACCCCAGAAGCTGAATGGGATGAGGTGGTGGTTTGTCTCTTTTGTCTGTATTGCACCATGCAAGCCAAACACACAAAGCTGTACCTTGCGTTCAGCATTTACTCATAACAGCTGGCAGACTACAAAATCCAGATCGTGAGTTTTTAAGACTGTTTCCTGCCTCTGAAATCATCATGTGATGGTGTGGGAAATGTATTATAACAGAGAGCAGGAAAACTGTTCGGCTAGGACCAGCAACAGGACGCATAAAATCCTTTGTCTCAACCCATTGTTTGTTCAACACCTAGACAGTTCTGGGACAACCTCATTAAAACAGTCAAAGTTTAGTAATTATTCTAACAAACGAGGCAGTAAAGCTCAACCATTAGCCGACAAACTGCAGATCTTGAAGGAATACATATTTTACCTTCCCTGTGGTTTTTGTTGCCTGGTTTCATCAAAAGCTGCCTGCAGCTTTTACAATCTTTGTTTACAATTTAACCAAGAGACTCTGATGGTTTTGCAAGGCACATTATATACTCTGCTGGCACACAGTAAATTATCCCTAGCAGGTAACTGTGTGAGTGGTTGCAACTCATGTCTAAACACTAAGACGTTCCTTCTGTACCAGTTCCAGGGATAGGATATGTAGATTTGGTTCAAGAGAGTCGCTAGACTTTATGTTCTCTGCAATTCCTTTGGCAGTGCTTTTTCTGTTGTGTCATTAGGTAAAAAAAATGGATTGTGTAGACAGCAAAGATTTTATTTCAATACTCATGAAGACCGCAGAATAAAATCTAATGCTGATATGCTCCATGAGGCTGGAAAGATGGCCACTAGGCCCTCACTCTGAGGACATTACAGTTATTTGGAATGGGCATGTTCACTGGCTGAAATTTGTTGTCAGACGGCACAAGCCCTGAAAATTTGCACCAGCTGGGGATCTGCCCCCACTTTGTTATTTACAGGGGATCATTCAGACCTATTGGTTGGCTTACACTTTGAAGCTGCTAGCTAACATGCTCCATTCTGAGTATGCTAGAGAATGGTGCTTGGCCAGCCCAGAGGCTTAGTGGATAGGATCTTCTTTGCCACACAAGACAACAACTTAAATTCTCAACGTGGGTATCCTGAACCTCAGCTTGGCTGGCGCTGGAGGCACCGTGCTTCAACCAGGGACAGGCACAACGGGAACAAATTGTGCTGCTCATCAGTAGTCTCTCCAGATGATTTAAGGAGGGATGTTGCCAACTTCCAAACTGAAGCCCCTTCCAAATCCCTTTGGCAGGGCTGGGGCCAGGGAAGGGTGGGGAAGGGGTGAGGAGAGATCTTCCAGAATCAACAATGAAGTTAATGGAATTCAGACCACATGTGTTCTGCATTAGTCAAAGCCCAGTTGATTGAAAAAAGAAGCTTTAGAAATTAATGACATTTTTTCTAATACAGTTTTGATACAGACAACTGATGCACCAAGCCATTTAAATCCATACTACCACCAGACCTTCTGCTGGTGCAGTGCAGTTTACAATAGTATCCTCATTACCCCAGTTACTTACTTCTGAACAAGATTTCCCGTTAGAAACATCACAAAGGAACTCACTGCCCCTCCCCCCGAATTTTATCCACTACTTGCTAGCTGCAGAAGGTCCTGCATGTATTTTTTCCACAGTGATGAATGGACAACAACAATTGTTTATATATGGCACAAGTCAATTTAAAACCTTGCCAGCAGTGTACAAGAAAATTGTTAGACTCTGGCTTTACATACTTCCAAGTTCCATGTTCTTTAAGTCTTTTTTTATTGAACTCTCCTCAACAATTCTGCAAAGAGGTAGTACTTAACATGCACCCCTGAAAGACAGGAAAATACTATAACCGCCCTGTAAGATAAGTAGCAGTCTGACAGCCATTTAGCCAATTGGGAAATAAAAGTACAATGAGATTAAGTGACTCGATGGTGGCCACACAACATTTTCAGTATCAGAGCTGGGAATAAAAATCCAGATTTCTGGCTCCTAGCCAGTATGCCAAGTACTAAGCTAAGTTGCCTCTGACACCAAATGAACCCTTCTATTTTATATGTAATTATTTTCAGTTGTGCCAAGCTGTTCTTGTGTATACGTGGTCCTGTCAATAATTAGGAACTTCATTTTTGTTGGAATGCTCTATTTTTACACTTTAATTATGGTATATTCATTCCCTTTTCCTAATCCTTAATCTTTCCAACCCATCATATGGGGCACTCTCCATTCAAATGACCTACATTTAATCTCCAGCAAAAACATATAAACCTAATCAATGAAGTCCAATTAATGCATCAAAATGCTACATTTGACATTTCCTTATATCATACTAATGTGAGACAAGACATATTATCTATGTGCATTTCAAAGGAGTTTGATTTCCCCTTATATTGCTGCTTGTATTTTCAGATGTCCACTAAAAGCTGAATCTAATTTGTGACCTTGACATAACGCTCCTATCATGTTTGCACGAGAGAAGTGACCTGCAATCAAAGAGAGCAGATGCTCACTCCTTGACCAGTGAAAATCATCAGGAGGGACTCAAGCCTTTGAATACATTTCCCAGAAAGCAAGGAAATCAACTAAGGGCAAAACTTTGCATGGGAAGAAGACTCCTGTCTCATACAGCATCAACAACCTTACAGTTTGCTTTCATTATTTTATGCACTTTTCTGATGTTATGATTAAACATAGCAACACAAAGTGCTTTAACAGCTGGTCGTCTTCAGGAGCTGAGAGTAAGCTTTGATCAAATATAAGCTATTAGGAAGCATGTAGCAGTGTGATACAAGATTGTTGTTTAAGTTTACATTTTATCCTATTTGGGGATGACTGGCTATGTGAACCTGAAACCTGGAGATTTAGCACTTTTAAATAAGGTTGTGACTACCACACATTGTACACTGTGATTTATGCTGTAAGATGTAAGGGAAATCTACATAGTAACTTGACTGTCAGGAGACCACACTTTTATTGCCTACATCTGAAAGGGACTTTGAGTAAATTTTTAAGGTTTCTGACTCTGTTGCCCATCCTACCCCTTATCTTGCCTATTAAATTTCAAAGAACAGGGCAGTGATTATGTATGATTTTGTCCATGTATCCCCACCTGGGTGGCTCCCAAAACTGACTACAGCCTCTCCATACGACTGTAATACAAATAGGGTCCAATTTCCATAAGCAATTGACTTAGGATCCAAACTTAGATTTCCGAAAAAGGCTTAGGCACACAGACAATGAAATCTGATGAGCCGTCAGTCAGAATGCCGTGTATCCTGTTTTCAATGCATTGCCTTTGGACCAAAAAAGCTACGTCATTAGTGAGAATATGAACTCGCCTAAACCAAACCTAGACTTTGCTAGCAAGCACAAGAACAGCCTGACCTAAGCTTTTCACCGCTTATCAAGGCTTGTTACCAAGTTTCTCAGAGCATCTTATGCTTCTGTTAACAGCATTAAAATTGACAGGATTTATTCAATTTACATGAGACTGACAGGACCAAATTACAGGCTGCTTTGAATCCTGAAATTAAAAGCTCCTAATCTGTTTCACCAATCATGCAGGTAAATGGAATACAATAATATTACCAAGTAGACAGCGGGGCTGAGACTTCTGATGCACTTACACAACTTTGTAACCATTGTTTGCTGCAAACTGCAATGTAAGCAATAGGCAAGAAGTTGGGACCAGCATTATGATATATATGTAAACAAAAGCATAAGTGGGGCACACTGCAATGCCTTTTCAGTGTGCTGGCTGCAGCACCATATTGTTTTGATAAGAAGGAATTTACATATAAATCTAAAGATGAAATATAAAAATAACAGCAATCTCTAAACTCAGTGCAATTAACAACCCTACTAAAGACAGGTGTGAGAAGTCTTGTTATTTCAGATCACTATGTGCCTTTGCTTGCAGATTTTCTAGTGTCACTTTCTATAAATGTTACACTGGGGATAAATATCAGGGGCAGGCCTAAACCTTTGTATGCGTACTATTGTGACTCGGGCAGCCTTTTTAAACTAGACTGAGAATTCCTGAGAATGCAGTGGAGGTGAACAGCTGTTATCTGGTCTAACCCTGCCACCAGCCCATTAGTACTGGGAAAGCACTCATTATTGTTCCCACAGAGCCTAGGTTCTTTGGAATGGCTTCCCATCAAGCTGGAACCTTCCGTGGGGTAAATCAGTGTCATTCCACGGACTACAAGGAAGGTACACTAATAACATTAGCTGAGCATATTCCCCTTACTCTGAATATCATACAGTGTGGCCCTCATGCACAACACAGTAAAGAACTACTTTTTGATCCCGTTAGCGTGATACAGCTTCCCTTCTTACTTTTTTTTTTTTTTCTTGAAAAGGTCTTTGGGTAAGTGGAAGGAGCTGTTTTCAGCATGGTAGGGAGTCCACCTCTGACCACCTGCCTTCCCTTGGTAGGCACATGATACTGCAATAAATTGGCATTCAGATACCATAGGAGATGGACAGATATTTCACTCCTGTTCCACGTTAGCAGGAATACATGCACACCCATGGCCAGGTTTTGTCAGCATGAGAAAGGCCAGGCTCAGTTACCTAGGGAGTCCCTCTGAAAAATGAAATAATGCTAGCTCAGATTTCCTCAGCCTCTGTAGAGAGCTGGGAAAATAAATGACTGCCCTTGGGCACCGCTGGCAGACAGCCTTTAAAGAAAAGGGAATTGTACTGGAAGGAAGTGGAGGGAAACAGGAGAAGCTTGGGAAAGCCTAAGATCCCTCACCAATAGTCTTAACCCTAGACTTTCTTTCAGGATTATAAATGGTTAATGAGGCAATGATTTCTAACTTTACCCATGCACTCCTTCCCTTCCTCAGGTGTACCCCACTCACAGTTTGTTGTCCAGATGTGGTGGAGTCCAAAACTGGGGGAGTTTGCTTCTCTAGCCCTGCACCCTATCTGGGGTGCTCCAAAGGCTTTGTCATCTCAGCTCCAGCTCTGGATAAGGAGTCCCTCACAAAGTCCATTAGCAAGGCGGCTGCTGTCTGTAGCTCCACCCCAAGCCAACTCTGCAACTGTCCTCCATTTCAATGCTGCCTTTGCTCTGTCTGCTGTCTTCATGCCATTTGCACTAGCTGTTCCTCAAAGCCGTCTCAGCTCTGCATTAGGCCTTCAGAAAAAAATCAACAATATATAAAACTTGTAAACCAGAAAGACAGCTATATAAAAGGTGGGAGTCATCTTCCTCTCTCCTTCTGCAGCCTTCTTTCCCCATCCTGACACACTGAGGTCAGGCAGAAGGTAGAGCAGGATGGCACCTTAGAGACTAACTGGTTTAGAGAGGTATACACGGAGGTCAGCGTGACCCTTCGCCTCATGCACATTTGCTGCAGTGCTCTTGTTTTCTCAATACCTAGCAGGAACAGGTACATTTTAATTCCTGCAAATTAAGAAAAAAAAAAATATTGGATGATATTTCAGTCAACAGGACCCAAAGTCTCACATGCAAATGACATGCAAATATAGCCTGGCCCATGAAGTCCTTTCCCCCAAGCTTACCAGTAGATGGCAGCAGAGGGCTCTCACGCTATAGCAGGGGCGGGCAAAATAAGGCCCACCAGGCGATTCCACCCGGCCCGTGGGCACCCACCAATTAACTGTGCCCTGCCCAGCCCACATGCCTCACTCCCACCCTGGTGTGCAGAAGGGCCTGGCCCAGCTAGCACGCAGCTTCTGGGTGGGGCTGCTGCTGCCACTGCTGCAGCTGCCAGGGGACCTGCTTGGCTTTCCCAGCCTCCAGTAGTTCCTCTTTGATTCCCTGCTGCAGTGTTTGCTCCGGGCAGCAGGTAGAGAAGTGGCAGTGGCGGGATCACGGGGCTGGCAACAGCGCAGGGTCCACACCCAGTGGGGTGGCATCAGTGTGGAGCTTGGGTGGGCAGGGTGTGGCTGTGAGGAAGGTTGGGGGTGTGGGAACCCTCCCCACATACTCCCCACCATGGTGCACAGCCCCTGCCAGCAGCAGCAGCAGCAGCAGCAGTAGGTGGGAGCCCTTGGGGCACTCACGGTGCTGCTGCCTGGCAATGCACAGCTCTGGCCAGCGCTGTCCGTCAGCAAGGAGCGCATCATGCCCAGCCTGCCTCTATCACACGGGGCTCCACGTGGTGCACATGTGGCTCCTGGCACTCATGCCACTGGGAGAAGCCCTGCGTGATGGAATTAGCTGCCACCACAGAAGCAGGGGAAGGGCTCCCCGCCACTTCTGGCAGAGTCCTGGCAGCCACATAAGACAGGGAGGGCAGCTGACTCCATTGTGCGGGCTTTCCCTAGTGGCACGCAAGTGCTGGGAGCTGCAAGGGCACTGCATGGAGCCCTGCAAAATAGAGGTGGGTCGGGCAGACCGTGCTCCTTGCTGCCATGTGCAGCTGTGGCCAGAGCTGCATGCTGCTGGGCAGCAGTGTCACAAGTGCCCTGAGAGCCCCCACTGCTGCTGCCGGCAGCAGTTGTGCACCATGGGGGGATCCTCACATCCTCCTACCCTCCCTCACACCCCACAAACCACACACACCCACAGCTTTCCCCCACCCCCGCACATAAACACACCCTGCAACATACTGCATGCCCCCCACCCCCAACTGTACCCCACACACAAAATATAAAAGTAGAACTTTATTTTTGACCTATTATGCAGTCTGCACTATATACAGTACACAAACACAAATCATGACAATATATTTTTATTTTAATAAAATTAAAATACATTACAGTAGTTATATGACTTTTTAAATACAATTTGGTTGGGTTTTTTTGGTTCAGATGGCAACCCCCACAAAGGAGTACTTCCAGGGGCAAGGGGAGGGACTTTTGGTGGTAAAGGTCAGGGGCTAGGAGGCAGGACTTGGGGTCCCAAGACTATGACCAGGGGACGGGGCACCTGTCAAGGGGCAGGGCTACCTTTGCAGCCCTCCACAGCTTACTAAAACTCATGAAGTGGCCCTCCAGCTGAAATAATTGCCTGCCTCTATGCTATGAAACCTCTGTTTGTCCCAAATTCCCAGGCAACTCTGGCCCACTCTTCTCCCCATTTCCCAACAGGTGTTAATAGCTACCTCCCTACTTTTTAAAGTCAATAGGCTTTACTGACTTAGCAAAGGGAACATCCAAGTCAAAATTGTTGTCAGAATGACAACAGAATGACCTAGACTGGAAAAATGATCTACAATCGATCAGATGAGACTCACCAAGGGCAACGATGAAGTCCTTCACTTGGGATGGAATACTGCATGCACAAATACACACTGAGGAATGATTGGCTAGGCTGCACTACTGCAGAGAAGGTATTGGGGGTAACAGTAGATCATACGCTAAATATGAGCCAGAAGTGTAAACTTCTTAGAAAAAAAGCCAATGGCATAGTGGGTTGCTTGAACAAGAAGATAGCTTGCAAATCAAGGGAAGTAATTCTTTAATTCTATTTAGGACTGGTGAAGACTCGCCAGGAGTACTGTGTCTAGTTTTGGGCTCCACACTTCAAGAAGGATGTGGACAGATTGGAAAGAGTCCACCGAAGAGCAACAAAAATGATTAAAGGCCTAGGAATTGTGAATTATGGGGAAAGGCTGAAAGAATGGGGGTTATTTAGTCTGGAGAAGAGAAGACTGGGGGGAGGAGGGGCGAGGAAGAGGGATCATAGTCTTCAAATACCTGAAGGGCAATTATAGAGAGCATGGAAATGGGCTTTTCTCTGTGGTTGTAGGGGACAGGACTAGGAGCAGTGGCCTCAAGTTGCAGCAGAGGAAATTTAGATAGGAGATTAGGAAGAAA
Source organism: Crocodylus siamensis (assembly GCF_052110815.1). Lineage (NCBI taxonomy): Eukaryota > Metazoa > Chordata > Crocodylia > Crocodylidae > Crocodylus > Crocodylus siamensis. Next base: position 175,230,896 of record NC_143398.1, on the reverse strand, counting down.
TGTTTACTATGAGGGTGGTCAACAACTGGAACAGGCTACCTAGAGAAGTGGTAGGAATATCCATTCTGAGAAGTTTTCAAGAGCGGGTTAGACAGACACTTGGCTGGGATGGTTTAGTCAGTATGATCCCTCCTGGATCAGGGAGCTGGACTAGATGTCCTCATGAGGTCCCTTCCAGCCTTACTTTCCTATCTGATCTACCCTTTTAATTATACCAGTGAAGTTAAAATGATAAAACTCTCTTAGCGAGGACAGAGATATATTAGAATAAAAGTGGTTTATGCCAGTTGAGCTATTCCCATACAAGAATGGAAATAATGTACAGCAGCGTAACAAATCTTTATACAGATATAACTGTATATATGCTAGAATTTATAGTTGCTTAATAATTATTTCAGTAAAACTAATCAGACCCATAAACTGAATAGTTATCAAAGGACAAAAAATGAGACTCAGCCAGACCTTAGGCATGTAAGAGCATGTGAAACATAGGTGCTTCTATCATTTGGGTCCAAAATTTTCAAAGTTGTTTAAGTTACTCAGGGGGCTAAAAGGCACATATGGATATTTTGAAAGAGGGAAAATAAGGCTCTGATTTCAATGAGAGTTAGGTTCTTCCAAAAAATCCTTCTATGTACCCCCATCTGCAGGTTTAGCTGCCTAAATACCTCTGAAAATCCAACCATAAGCCCTTTAAAAAGTGTTATCAGCAATAAAGAAGAAAGGAGGTATGAAACTCAGATCCAGCTCTCTCCCAGCTCAGAGTACCCAAATAAAACTGGGAAAAGGATACAAATTCTCTTGTAAGACTTCAGTTGATGGAGCATATAAATTTTGTGTGAGCATAGGAATGTAAGATCTTAACAGAAAAATAAGGAAATGTTAAGCACTGGAACACGCCTTCCAATTGTATGCCTAACTTTATTGAAACAAAAGTATGTTAACGTAAAATAACTTTTATCCATGTAGACATTCAGCACCGAGTCTGAGTTCCCTGTCACCAGTTCAAATAGAAGTGACTCCAGCCCTGGTACAAAAAAGGGAGGAATCAGGCTGTAATAGATGAGACCAGAGAAGGAAGGAACAGAGGAGGAGAATATCATGGTGTCTATCACATTGTGTACAATGCCTTCACATGGGCTGGAAGTGCCATGACAATTTGGCCCTGCTAACACGGATGAAGGGATGTTTCTAACATATTGCTTCCTTGTCAAATGTATCGCTGATTTTGCAGCCAAGTCTCCTGCCAGCGAGGCTGCAGCACTGCCTCTCCATTACTTTCATATGCAAAGAGGTTGTTAACTCAATTGCCAATAAAATTCTAGTGGGTGGGGACGAGGACATCTGCCTTTCTACTCCTGTGCTTGCCAACAGGGCTCTTTTATTCTTCCAGAAGCTGAAAGCTCCTGCTTGAGAAGATATTTTGACAACCATTTCTGTTTTCTTGACACAATAGGCAAAGTGTGCACAGATCTCACATGCCACTCATAATATGTTTTCTATACCATGATTAGCAGTTGCTGCATTTTCCTGAGGATGCTTGGCAGAGCATTGTATAAAGCAGACCCTGCAGCTTGGCCACTGGGTTTAGCCTGACTTGTAAATGGACCATTTAATTACCTGCCAGTGGATTAGGGATGATGCGGGTATGACACTCCTCAGGCTGCTGTGGTCATAATGTCCTTTTGAATTTGGTTTTGGAAAGCAATGGAATAGCCTGGGGAGGGAGGGAGGGAGACTATCATTGACTTAGTTAGTCATCAGGCCAGATTCTGGTGTGCAGTGATTTGCACGCAGGAACCATATGAAGTGGCAACCTCTGCTCATGTTCACTCTGCAAATTTATTTTCAGCCTGTGAGCCCTTTGCCTTAATATTTTGGTTTATATTATGGTACTTTTACACCACTCAGACAGTATAAAAGAACCTCAAAGTGGGGGCAAATGAGAATCAGGCTATGGATGATTTAAGAACAATTGTTTTTCATGTGTCACCATTTCACCATATATCAGTTTGTCATGGAAAGTGATATACATGCCATAGAACATTTTCTATTAATAGTTACATGGCTCTGCTCAAAAGACAGCTCATCTTGAACTGGTCAGGGGGTAGCTGTGTAGTTGTCAACCCCAGAAGATTTCAGAAAGAGTAACCGGAAATGACCAGCACCTGACCTGTGCGTACAGAATCCCAAACCCAGAAACTCCCACCTCCCCCAGAAATGCTGAAGCCCGCTTCCTGCATCTCCCAGCTAAAGAATATTTAACTCTATGGAATGAAGGTGTGGGAGTTTGCTGCCTAAGTACAGCAGCAAATTGTAATTAGTGTTGAGAAGAATATGGCAAAGCCTGCTAGACTTCAGTTTTTACACATAAAATTCTGATTCAGAACTAAAAACAATTTGGAAAGGTAACATTTATTGAGAGAAATTCCATTTCCAGCTCTACTTATGATTACTATCACGTCTGAAAGAATCTAAAAACTAATGTTAACAATGCTAAATAAAACACCATGGTCAAAACAAAAAAATGCTGCATCAGGGTTTCACTGGGATGTGATGAAGGGAGGGCTAGATATAAAACTTAACTATTTGGTGTTCTCAGAAACATGCTACTTTCAAGCAGAGGGAGGGAGCTCAGAAGGCAAATGTTTAAAGGGAGAGGAATGGTAATAGGCCAGCAGATTGGTCTGATTGGTTTTCTATGGCAAAAATGGGCTGTCCAACACTTGGTTTAGATTTCTGATCTAAACCAGATGTCATTCTAAAAGATATTCTGTTGCTCAACCACAAGTTATAGGACAAGTGAAGGACAAGTGAAGGACAGGGTGAAATGCTATAGGGTGTGCTATTTAAGAGTTCAAACCAGAAGATGAGAAAGGTTCCTTCTGTTCTTAAACTCTATGATACTCTGTGTCTACATTACTGGCTATTCATCTTCCCCTTCAGAACTGTCCCATACCTTCCATAATTTCCCTAATAATGGAATTACAGTTCCATCACTAGATCAATTACAATGACAAACTTCTTCTATTAACCAGACTACTGTGCTTCTAAAATCATTGGCACTTTTCAGAAACTTTGTGAAACTCCATGAAACTTCTTCCTCTATCACCTCAATCGTTTTTCACAAACACCCCCATGTAACCTTTAAAATCTGAGAGAAAATTGTAATGACTGACAGCATTATGGTATATGTCACTATCAGGACCATAAAGACAGGAGCTAGAAGAAGGAATGCTAATTGAGGTAGGGGAAAAAAAAGCCTTGCGTAATTTTCCCAGGAGAGATTAAGCATAGTAACCATCAGCAGTGATTGTTGGGGTCAGTGCATGTAGTGAAAAGCTCTCAAAGCTGGCACAGATGAGCATGTACTAACATCTCTGGAGATATGTCACTTGGTTTATTATAACTGTTGTTTTTAAAAACAAGGCCAAATTTATTCTTAGTATCCAGTCGAGTCATTACAGGAATGTCAGATATCATACAGGACACAAACAGGGTTCCACCAGTCATGTCTCTTCCAGGCTACCCTTTGTGTGTCCTCTATGTTGTTAAGGCCTAAAGTTCTCATTCTGAATAATGTTTGATGGAGAGATTTTTTTCAAAAGCTCCTTTTCTGAGTACTTCCAGTTGCCCAATGGCACATTTGGCATTGCAAATGCTCTGGATTCCATCTTAATACATGTTCCAAATATTCCCATCTTTGTTTCTGGATTTCTTTAGAAATAAGGGAATGCTGAGATTCACTGGATATAAATTAGCTTGACTTTAGCACAAGAAATAAACTAGTAGTAGCTATCAGTTTTCTTATCTTTCTAGGAAATGTCTTCAGACTAAAACCATTTTATTAGCTAGGTTAGTTTGACACATGAGAGGAGTAGATTACAATCTGAAAACTGGACTGGGAAAGGGATTAGTTAATGTCATTTCCTATTTTCATAAATAAATGACCAAAGAAGAGATACATGTCATCCTGTTTTCAGTCCTTGATCTGAAGTTTCATTTTTAGGACAAAAGATCAAAAATTTATTGTCTCATTAAATATTTGTTGACTTTTAATAAGGTGCTGTACTTCTTGGACCATCTTACTATCTTGTAATTTGATTATCAGGTCTTTCCGGTTCTTAATTGATAATGAACTTGAATAACCTTGAAGGAATTGAAAGGCAGAAAGGAAAGAGAAAAGCAGATGGGGAAGCTATGCAACCAGAAAACATTAACAGGGAAAACTAACAGCAAGCTAAGCACTCTTACTTCATCTGCGGGCAAGGACAATGGGGTATGCCAGAGGTCATGATTTCAGTATTTGTTGTTGGTAGAGGAAAAGGAAAGAAAATATATTGGATATTGTATCATGAAAGGGTTGGAGGTAGATGGAAGGAAACTTATTTTCATTGAAACAGGAAGTGCATTTTATTAGAGAATGTGTTAACTGTAGGCAAACTTGAATTCAAGTTGTCTTTAGTATCTAAAACACTGGGGGCCAGCCTCTTGGGCTAGCATGCCACAAGTTAGCCCCATGCCTTCTCTACATGTCATTCCAGTCCTCTTCCCCTGCCCAGTTTGCTGCTCTGCTTTCTGCTCCATGCCCTGTGCTCCGTGCCCTATCTGCCACTGAGCTGTTTATCCCCTCCCCAGTCAGCTGCGTTCTACACACACAGGCTGCCCATGCCACTTGTGGCACATGCCACAGGTTGGCCACCTCAGCCTAAAAAATTCAGGCAGAGATAGCTATAAAACCATAATACAACAGGTTCCTGAATGTATTAAAATAATTACATGGAGAAGAGTTTTATATATTTTATATAGTGATATTAATTCCCAACATCTGCATATGTTTCACTGGGAAACTAATTTCAGGGGACTACAAAGAACAAGGAGACAGGAATGCTCAGCTCAGTTTGGTGTCAGTCATCTTAAAACACAATTGCCTAAGATTATCCCATTTGTATCATAGGTCCTCCTCTTCCCACCTGTCTACTAGAGGTGTGTGAAACGGGCCATATTCGATTAGGATTTGTCCTGAAATTGGGGACAGTGATTTGATCAGTTGATTTGGATCACTGTCCCCAATTTGATCCAGCTGAATCCGAATCTGAAGATTCAAAAAATCAGCAATTCTACCATAGACAGTTTTAAATGTTTTTTCTACATACCACAAGGTACCAGGTGGCTTGTGAATGCTGCCATGCTGGGGTAGATGGAGTGTCCCACAGGAGCACAGGGGGCTCCACTGCGTGCTCGGCAGCAGACCTGGAAGTGGATCAGAAGCACTTCTGCCCCACTTCTGCGCGCTTTCCCTGGTGGACTCAGGGCCTCTTCCTCCACACCCCTGGCGCAGTGACTGATGCCTCCTGGGTCTGGGGGGCCACCCAGGGTTCTCCCACAGCCAGGGGACCACCGGGGCGGGGGGCAGTGGCATGCTCGGTAGCAGACCTGGAAGTGGACCAGAAGTACTTCTGGGTTCACCGCCGAGCATACGGTGGGGGGAGCCCCCCCATGCTCCTATGGGACACTCCATCTGCCCCAGCATCGCAGCATTCACGAGCCACACCTGGTCTCCTGATTCGATCTGGATTTGGAGATTTGGCCACCAAAGCTTCGCACAGCCCTACTGTCTATAAGTCTTAGGCCGCAAAAGAACTTGGTTTATCAATGCACATTCAAAAATGTTTACTAACACATCAGTTGCTCTTTAGTAGTTTGCTTTCTTGCTTCTCTTTGTCATTACTAGAGTTGGTTAGAACATTTTTGACAAAACATCAAGATATGCTGTTTTGTAAAAGTCAAAACATTTTGCAGAATGTGAAGTTTTGGTGGAAAAGTCTCTGGGGTCTGAGGGCAGACTTTCTAGTCATTTCCAAAGAGAGAGGTGAGAAACAACCAAAAAGGAAAACAGAGTCTTTTGAATCTCAGCAAAGACATTTCACCATAATTCTCCTTTGTGAAAATGCTTGACAGGTTGTGTTTACATCACAATGAGGATTGAAAACAAATGCCAAAAACTCAAAAGCTGTCTTCTGGCCAGCTCTAGTCAATACGCTATACAGTTTCAGACCAGGAAGGGCTTTAAATTAGCAGCCATTAAGACTCCATGATGTATGGAACTTGTGTTACAATGGAGCTGGCTATTAGAAGAAACAAAAGAAAACAAGAGTACAAAAAACAGAAAAAATATCCAAGGTTAGCATTGCCCATTTTGCCTTTATTGACTTCGAAAATTGCCATTACCTTTGGACCTCAAGAACAAAGTTTAGGCTAAATGTATTCAAAAGAGAAATAGCCAAGAGAATTCTCATTCTGTTAATTACATGACATTTGTTTCCATATCATTAATACTATGATATAGTAAGATGGGGTCCCTGAACAAGCGAAGTATAATGAGTGATTCTTTGCTGCCACGTAAACATTTTGAACCTTATGCAGAAATAATCCCCGATTGGTCAGATTGCCAGGGATTTTTCTATTATGCATTAGACATGGGTAGAAGTTATTCAACAGAAAAAACAAATCTGAGAAAAAACATAAACTTTAAGAAGCAAGGCTTTTTATTTAACCAATTGTATTGTTGGAAGAGGTGTTTCATAAGCTTTCAGATATCAGGTGCCCTTCCTCAGCTAGCTCTGTTTTATCAATTACATGGTAATGGAAAGAGGCCAGAGCCATGAACAGGGTTAGGAGCTCAGTCCTAGAATTCTAACTGTAATTCCAATATTAACACCATTGCTTTCTGCCTCAATGTTTCCATTTATAAAATGGGAATATTAAACCAGGGACTTCCAGGATGGTTTAGGCAGGTGGTATTAGTGAGACAATTACTAGACACACGTTACCCAGTTCTGCTGTCCACACATGAAAGAGGAAGTTAAAAGCTGAAATGGTTTAGCAAAACTGAATAACAGAACTGAATAGAGTTTCGGGAAACCTGCCCTATAGCAAGAGACTTAAGCTCAATTACAGACAGAGGTTTAAACTAGCAAATAAGAGCGTGACAGCTGGAATCTGATAAATGCAGACAAAAATAAGACACTTTAACAGTGAGGGTAAAAAAATGATTATTACCAAGGCATATAGTGAGTTTACCATTACTTGATGCCTTAAAAGAAAGACCGGATGCCTTTTGAAGAGATATGTTCTAGCTCAGACACCAGATATGGGTTTGATTACTGGGTTGTATTCTACAACCTGTGCTTTGTAAGAGGTCAGACTAGATTATTATAAATGGCCCCTTCTATCTTTAAAACCCATGAAACTTCAGCTACCCTATTAAGACAGCATTCCATCTCTTTTGTACCACAGAAGCAGTATGAAGAGGGCAGAGGTCTGAGGATCTGGCCCATATTATTTTCAGTCTACATTATATGGCACTGTGTATTTTATACTGCAGGGTGCTCCTTAGCTAGAATTTTATGGATGTGTTCATTAGTATGGCAGGCATCTTAAAAGCAGCAACAGGCAATACACATTAACTCAATTTGCTTTCTGCAAAGTAGTGATACAACTTACTTTACAGGGATTTATATTTTCAAAGCAATATTCCAGGATTGCACAGTTCCCATTGCTGCTATTGGAAGTCATGTGGCCAAACCCCTGGGTTTCACTCAACTTTGAGTCTTGTAAAAGAGCTCAGGCTTTTTCCTGGAACTTAAGGCATTTTTTCCAAAGGAATATAATGTTAATGTATTTTTCCCCCCTTTCGAAGGAAACCTGTACTAATGCAAGCAATAAAAGGTCAGGCTTGGAAGTAATTATTGCTGTGCTTCCAGAACTTGAGATAGGATAAATAAATAGATAAGGAGTGGTCCAAGCACAAACTCTGCCTAGGCAAAACATGCCATTGGTCTCAATGTGCACATTTTTTTGTTCTAAATCTAGATCTAAAATGGATTCAGAAGAAGCCATTCTATCCATTTGATTTCTATCATCTGATATAGCAAAAATTTTCTTGGACTCATTATACAGCATTCAGGATTCCAAAGGGGGAGGGTGGGGGTCCCATCCAAGCAGTAACCAGGCTCTGAACTGCTTAGCAGATGAAATCAGATGAATTCAGTCCCGTATAAGATGCTTCAAGTGGTTTCTAAGCCTGATAAAGCAATGTCTCAATAGAGTTCTTATCACTATGACTTAGCTTCCTATACCACTCCTTTTCTTCTAAAGACCACATACTACATTTTGAAGGGAATTTATAGACGATTTAGTGAATTTATTTTTAACCATTTCTTGCGTAGCTCAAACATTTCCCCTTTTTTTAACAGTATCTCATTTTCCGTCATAGGACCGTGCCTACTCAGATCCAGATCTCAATCCTCTGCTATCCTTTTCTGGACAAATAGCCAAGAGCGGAAAAGATTACACAGTAAAGAGGAGAGCACAGTGGGTAACACTCTTTTGTTCTCTTCTGCTGGTTAAAACTCTTTAGGTATTACATAGAGGTTACACATTTGGCGAGCTATCAGGTAGACTGTAGGAGCATTAAGGTTTTGTTAACTTGGGTAACAACTGCATTGTTTATTTGATAAAGGAAGAGGCAGCAAATGTGTCATTATACTGAGCTCTTAAAATCCTGGATCAATACTTTTAAACCTGGTGCCTAAAGCTAGGATTCTAAATACACATGAAGGCATGTAAAATGTACGTGGCCTGTTTTTCAAATGTGTGGAACATGTACACATCCATTAGTGAAGTTAGCTGAGAAAACTGGAAGTGATGCCCTTGGGGTGAGTGGGGCCCCGGGTCCAGGGCGGGTCATGGGACGCTCGGAACCTGGGCAGCTTGTCCAGGGGTACAGGAGGGCTCCGGCTGCTGCATGAACCCTGGCGGAGGCTGGGGGGCAGAGGAAGGCTGCTTGCTGCAAACTGGGCTCTGCGCTCCATTGCCACTGCCTGGGAGCAGCACAATGCCATGTGCCTGCCACACGCTGATGGCACTGTGCCCCCCTCCTGTCTGGCAGCAGCAGTCAAATGGCGTTGTACCGCTCCCGGGCAGTGGCAGTAGGGCGCGGAGCCCAGTGCACAGCGACAGCCTGCCTCCGCCCCACACACAGATTGGAGGGGGGCCTTGTGCCCCCCTGCACCTCTGCTGGGTTGTGCACAGTGGCAGGAATCCCACCATGCCCCTGGATGAGCCGCCCAGGCTCCAAGCATCCCACAACCTACCTGGGCCCCAATTCACCCCAGCCCCTGCCTCTGTCCTGCTCCCTCCCTCACCATGGGGGCCTCAGTCTGTGTCCCCACATCCCTCCCCCACACCAGATTTACCTGCTGGGAGGGGGCGTGCAGGCACACGCGTTTAGTCCCCTCAAATCATATTTTCTCCCTCTATGATTCACTTCCTCTTCCTGCTGCCCCCAGGTCTCTGGGATTTGCAGACCAGAAATACATTAGGAAGATTCTGGAGGGTTGCTCACCACTTCCTCTCCCTGCTTTCAGATGCCTCTGGGTTTTGTAGTCCACAGTTGCAGTCAGTGATAAATGTAAACAGGGGAAGGGATGTTTAACCCCCCTCCCTGGCCCGAGACCCCACAGCAGGGGTTTCCCTGGGGGTGAGGCAGCCCCCCACATAGACCGGGCTGCATCCCCAGCTGACCTTGCCCCCCCCCCCCCGCTCCCTTGTCAGCCAGCCCTCACTGCTCCAGCTAGGGGGCAGAGGGGTGGGGCCAGCCCTGCTCTCTGGAGCAAATAGCACAGCCCAGCCCAAGGCTGGAAAGCATGCTGGGAACCTGGGGGACTGATTTAACTTGAACCAGGAAGGGGTCTGGGACAGAAGTTTCATTAACTGGTCTGACCTCAGTCAGTCAAGTCTGATACTACATTCAGCCAGGTTTATCTTAAACCAGTTTCAGCCATTTTGAAACTGGTTTATATGCCCTGAGCTTCTGTTCTGTTACAGGTTTAAACCAACTTCTGATCACATAAACCGGTTTATGTGTAACTTCTGCCTTAAACGACATCAACAGAGAATGGGGAAAGAGAGAAGAGTCTGTCAGAGTGGTGTTTATAAGACAAGAAGGGGGGTGGGGATGACAGAAGAGCTGTCATACATATGATTCAGGGTAGTGAGCATGAGGAAGAGGGAAGAACAAAGTGAAGCTTCATTTTGACCCTGACATGACTACATATAGAGGTCACAGGCAGGTCCAGGGGGAGGTGTGGCTACAGCTCCCTTTGGGTCTGTGGCATATGTGCTGTGGGGTCTCTGAACTCATTGCAGTTGCCAGAGCCGATGGTGGCACAGCTCCAGAGCCCATTGGGTAAACACTGCCACTACTTGCCTCTTTGCACTTTAGCCCCCTGACCAATTCAGCGCCAGGGGAAAAGGGAGTGGCACGGAGGTTCATCCCTTGGTTTTCCAGAGCCATACCAATGCAGGCTCCCACAACAGCCATACTGATGAGCTGGAGAGCTCAGAGAGCTAATTGTGCATGTGCCACACAGATGAGGTGGGGTGGGGGGATACGGCTGCATCCCCTCAGATCTGCTCTTGTACACAGTGGAGAAGGGGCCTTCCCCCTAGTGGTGACACAATCAGAAGGTCAGTGAAAAAAGAGCATAGCATATTGTTAACTCCTGTGGTTCCTCAAGTCGATATGAACAGAGCAAAATGGGAGACCAGAGAACAAGGATCAGCAAGACTCCTAGCGAGACCAAATTCAATGCCCACTGAATTCAGCTGGAGTTTGCACCAAAACTGTCACTAGTTTTGGGTTGATTCTTTTCCTCAGACAAACATTTCCACTTTCCTTGAATTACTACAGACAAATTCTATTCTTTCTTATTTAAAAAGCTCCCTTTTAGGTGGATGTTGTAAGTGCTCCTTCTGGTTTTGCATAATATTCTTAGCAGCTTAAAAATAATCTACCCTGCATCAACATTGTCTTTTTTATCTATGCGAGACTGACATTGATTCCAACACATTCCACCCCCTACAGCATCTTCACTGACACCGAAACTTCATGTTGCTTCACATGGATCTACTCATTTGTGCATCACTACCATTGAAGAGATCAAAAGGATAATGCATCACTCAAAGAAGAGAGCTGTTAATTGCTACTGCACATCTATCTGCCTGTCTTTTCCTTACAAGCTACCTCCGCCAGGATGCTTACAAAACACTTGACAACTGTGAACATGATCATGTGCTCACAGGTGTCTCATGGCTTCACTAGTCTGTTTATAGAATCAGGTTCTTAGTAGATGACTTCTACAGAGACTTATGGGCACAAATAGTTCTACTTACTGCAAGTAGTCCCTGTGTGTAAATCTTCATGGAACTGAGGCATTTGATTGAAAATTGTTCTTGCCTGTGTCTAGGGCCTAATGAAAAATAAATATTAACAACAACATGATTAATCATTGTATTACAGTCCATGCCACAGGCTCTCTGGTCTTTCTAAAGTGCTCTGTCAGTTTTGGCCGGGTACTAGCATAGTGAATTTGGCCAGGTCTTACAAATGTATTATCCTCCATCCCAACTTAACTAAAGAAATCTTTTGAAACCAAGGGGACAAACAGTTTGTAAATGGATTAAATTTCCAGCCTAAACTGCTTGGCTGTATCCCTCAGAATTATTATTTTATTCATAGCAGAAGTAAATAATAATAAACCTAAATACCCCAAAGGTCCCTACACCTCATGCATTTTCCTAGCTGCAGTTCTCCAGTATGAATAATAATTATAGCTTACGAGATCAGCCTATGATTAGAGACAATGGTAAGACATTTCATATTGTTAACTTCCTAGCACAGGGGAAAAAAAATAAAAATCAGGTCATAGAGGTATTAAAAATTTATATCGTACCATTTGACTTAGCTCATCCCTTAACAAAAACCTAACATGTATTATGTATTCAGGCAATTCCTTTTAAACCTTTTTACAGAATGTATGAAAGACAGGCCAATAACTGGATGGATGGCTAGAACTATCTAGATAGTATGCATATTTTATATTATACATGCACATACACAAGCACACACCCAGCAAGATAGAGAGAGAAAGAGAGACAGAAAAGTATAAATCTATTTATAGCTTTTAGCTAGACATAGACAGACAGAGATAATGTTAAAAAATAATCCCTACACAGAGAACGTCTTATTTGGAACTGGCAGCTTGGAAAGAATAACTTCTTTGCCAACTTTTATGATACAGAAGCAAACTCAGCAAGTTTAGTTCATTAGCAGCCTTGTTCCTATTTATTGTGCAATGCTTTTTTTCTTCAGGCATTGTTGTACTCACATGCTTGAAGAATGCCTTTTGGGGGGGGATGAGGGGGAAAGAGTCCTTGACTCAATGACTAGAATAAAATTAAGCAGAATTGGAGGCTGCATTTTCAACTCCAAGCTCAGGAGATTATGACATAAAACTAGCTATTACTTGAATGGTTTTCAGAGCTCATTTTGGATCCAGTTTTTTATTGCTATTGGTGTTGCAAGTTTACTCTTACTGCACATATGGTACAAACGAAGCAAAAGATATAAACATGATGCCTTTAAGGTCACAGCATAGGTGTAAACATGCACCAGTCATCTGAGAAAGGGCCCCAGGCTTTGCCCAGCTTAAGGCAGTAGAATTTACTGAGAGCTTGTGATCGCACCCATTTCATATAAAGAGTGGGTTGCAGCCAGCTGTCATTACTTAATGGTACTATGACTAGACAGAGACTATAGCAACAAACTCTTAGCCTGAATGGTCTGGCCACTAAGCTTGAAATAAAACACTTCTAGTTGGTATTGTTGCTTTTGCGGGGTCCATATTAAAGTGTCCAAATAGCAAAGTTCTACAGTGTATGTAGCTGACTGATGGGCTAACCATTTGTTAGTTGTCCTCAAAAAGCAGGAATAGATAGGCATGTCTGTTTGATTAGCATGTTATGAAGTCTCATTGGTGGCAACAGATCATCTTATGAATGCAAGCCAGCATTGGCCTACTCTTGTTCCCATTAATGAGAATGGCAAGGCTGGATGGGCTTAGGATCAGGTCTTCTGTTTCCAAGAGTAGAATGTAAAAGCAACACCTCAAAGTAATACAAAGTAATTTTATTTTACATTTCATGTGACAAAATGTTAATTTTTTTAAATTTACAATATCTATAAGTTCTGACAGTTGTAATTAAAAATAGTTAAAACTATTATACATTAAAAGTAACTTCTATTTTTGTATATACTTTTATACAATGATAGCCAAAGTGTCCTCAATAACTGAAAGTTAAGTGAAAAACTTTCCAAATCCTCTTCTAAATATCCCTAGTTTATTAAAGGAGACCTGCAAGTCTGCTGTAGTGTGTGCATGTATAACTTTTTATATTAAATCTTTGACAGGAGATGCAATAAAATAATATACTTTAAAATGAAACATTCTAAATTAACTTTTACTTTCATGCTCCTGGAACTGTATATATTTAGTCCTAGCTTCATTCATCTCTCCCTGCATGAGATCATGCTACTATGGATATCTAAAATCAGGAAGAATGCAGAAAAGATAACTATAACCAACTGATGACTTTAGTAATCTGTGACAAAGGAGAGGGAATATAAAGGTTCTCCCAATATAAGCTGTATTAAAGACACAGAAATTTGTATCCATTACAAATGCTACAGCTTTCAAGATAACCAACACTCAGTATTTTAATACTGAAAAATCATTCCCATTGTAGTCTATTGGCTTATAGATGGACCCAGAGAGTTATGACTGATGGAATCAAATCAGTGTGGTGCATGGTGACCAGTGGTGTCCCCCAGGGCTCCGTTTTCGGACCTGTACTCTTCAACCTATTTATAAATGATCTGGACTCTGGTGTAAGATGCAGACTGGCTACATTTGCTGATGACACCAAACTGTGGGGAAGTGTGGTGATCCTAGAAGATAGGCTGGTGATCCAGGCCAGCCTGGACAGGCTTGCAAGGTGGGTGCATCAAAACCTGATGGCGTTCAATACGGAGAAATTCAAGGTGCTCCCCCCGGGAGAAAAAGCCCACATCACTTATAGGCTTGACAGTGCTACACTCACAAGCACCATGACTGAAAGAGACTTGGGGGTTATGACTCACCACAAGATGAACATGAGCAACCAATGTAATGCCGCAGCCAGCAAAGCAAATAAAACTCTGGCTTGCATTTACCAATGCATCTCAAGACCCAGGAAGTCATCCTCCCTCTTTACTTGACCTTAGTGAGGCTGCAGCTGAAGTATTGTATCCAATTCTGGACTCCACAATTCGGAAAGGATGTGGAGAAGCTTGGGATAGTCCAGAGGAGACCCATGCACATGATTAGAGGACTAGAGAACAGGCCTTATGAGGACAGGCTAAGAGCCATAGGAATCTTCAGCCTGGAAAAGCGTAGGCTCAGTGGTGACTTGGTGACAGCTTATAGTGCATAAGGGGTGTGCATCAGGAACTGGGAGAACATCTGTTCACCAGGGCACCCCAAGGGAAGACAAGGTCCAACTGTCACAAACCCCTAGAAGACTGTTTTAGGCTGGAAAACTTCTTTACTGTCCAAGTCCCCAGGGCCTACAATAGACTCTCCCCAGAGGTGGTGCTAGTACCTACTCTGGACACTTTCAAGAAGCACTTGGATACCTATCTTACTGGGATCATTTGACCCTAGCTGACTTTCTGCCCCTGGGAAGGGGGCTGGACCCAATGATCTTGTAAGATCCCTTTCAGTCCTAGTGTCTCTGAAATCTAGTTAATAACAAGTACCTATCAACGGTATTTGCATGACTTGTTATTACAGTACATTAGCTTTAATGTGTTTATCTTCACAACATCCCTGTGATGGAATAAAATGCCATCATCCCAATCATATAGATGGGAAAGACTGAGAGAAGTCTTGCAGAATGGAGCATTGTAGTCTCATCTTCTAAGACCTGGGCTAATACTCTAATTGTTGGGCCATATTTTCATGGGGCAATAGCTGAAAGGTCAGTCCATTTGTTGTTTCTTTTCCATTTCATTCTTTGACAGCAAGTTAGTTGCACATTTCCAAGAAAACTAACAGCATTGGGTTAATCCAGACACAAAACACTTTTCCCCACTGCACTCTGCCAATACACGCCAGTTTAAACATGTAATAGTGCTGCTATTCCAGGTCTCAAGAGTTGTCACTTGTCTGCCCTGTGTGGCAATTTTATGTTTTTACAATAATAAGGATCTTCAGAACTTGTTTTCATTTCTGAACTAAGCCACACCAAACTCAGGTTTCCAGAAGGAAAACTCAGTATATTTATTAATCTATGGCTCTGACTAAGCTTCCCACCACACCCATGCTATTTCTTATTTTTCCTCTCACATTCTTTTGGTTTGGCTAGTAACTTGAAAATCATTTTTGTATCTGGCTCTTTAAAGTGACATAGAATCATGTGTTTTAAAAGTCTTTTATGCATTAATTTAATAAAAGGTGGGTGTATAGCCCTGATATTAAAATCCACTAAACAGCTCTAAGTTTGACACATTTACTGCTTGGAGTGCTATCAAACTAGCTGTCATAATGTCTCTTGTATGTTGCCTGTATCATGGAGACTGGGAATCTCTTACTTCTCTTTATTTCTGGGTCTGAGAAGTGAGTGAAAAAAAATGTCCCACGGATTCCACTTGAGCCAGGATTTCACTCTGTGTGTCCTGTTTAAATACACATCAGTAGGGAAGGAGCCATTAAAAAATTAAATAAGTCTGGAAGGACTTACATTTTGGGATTATAGAAGAGTTGATTCACAAAGCATTTCTAAAATGTTCATTACTTTTTTTATAAATAAAAAGTGTTATTGACATTCTTCATTCCCCAAACCAGCCTTGCCAAAAAGGGCGAAGGTCCACTCAAGCCTAATGGCCCACTAGGGTAGCAGGGGTTAGTCGCACTGGTTTTTGTTGCCAACAGCACATAATGGAGTGATTGGCTACAATCCCAGTTGGTCACCTTTGGCTCCTCAGTCCAAACCACCAAGTACTCATTTACAGCTAGGGGCAGCCTTCACGCTGAGCCTGGAGAAAGGCATAACCTCATGCTTCTGGAGCTGCAGCAAGATGCCTTTACCACTTTATGACCACACACATAACCCAGACTGTTCAGTTAGCTAGAACCATTTCCCTAATTTCTATAAATATTTCATGTAAAACTGATTGATCAAATTTCTTTGTGTTTTCTACTGATGCTTCCACCCAATTCTAGCTATCATGAGCCAGGCATTCTCTCCGGATCCAGTTCCCAAACTAGTAGCTCTATAATTTTATTGAGAACAGCCTGCAGCTTACACCGAAGGAGCCACATTAGTTGAGAAAATGACAGATCACTAAATGCTGGTAAATCAGTATTTTTAAAGGCTAAACTCCTCACCCCTTAAAAAGCATAAGTGAGCACTGAACTTCCCAAAATGCAGCTTTTGGATTGCGGGTTGTTTTTGATAAACTGCAAGCAGGCTTACAGGGATATCCATAGAAGTGTACTGGCAAATCCGTATCTTGGCTATTGCAAACGGAATGTCTGACTGGAGTGTATATAATATTAGGTCAGCTCCTTGTGGATAAACCACATGGCGCATTAACCATAATGCTGTGACAGCCCATAGAGATCCCTCTTTTGAACACAAGAAGGAGAGTCCTATTTTGGACTCTTAAGAAATTTTAGAGTTCTAGCACTATTGCTGGTTATGAAATCTGTGTAGCCACACTGTTCAGCACACCAAGCACTTGTAGGTCTCTTCAGCTGCCTCCTAATGGTATTTTAAAATTTAATTTTATGGTGCCGAATTGTGACCATTTATTTTCTAGATTACAGGGGTGATCAGGGATCCTGGTTTTCTCTGATAAAAAAAATCCCCAATTTTCAGGTTAAAAAAAGTAACCCCAAATCCACATTGTTCTGTGATCAAAGTGAAACACCACTATATATACACATCAGGGGTGTGTAAAATGGGCCATATTCGATTCGGATTGGGACCAAATCGGGGACAGTCCCCAATTTGATTAGGCTGAATCTGAAGATTCAATGCTGATTCAGAGAATCATCGATTTGGCTATAGACACAGGTTTAAATGTTTTTCTACATCCCTTGAGGTACCAGGCGTGACTCGTTAATGCTGTGATACTGGGATGGATGGAGCATCCTATGTGAGCACGGCTAGGGGCCACCCCCCGGGTGCTCAGTGGTGAATCTGGAAGTGGACCAGAAGTGCTTCTGCTCCACTTCTGGGTCTGCTGCCAAGCACACTGGGGAGCCCTCCACACTCCTGTGGGATGCTCCATCTGCCCCAGCATTACAGCATTCACGAGCCCCCTGCTACCTAGAGGTATGTAGAAAAAACATTAAAAGCTGTGTCTATGTCTGAATCTCCGAATCGATTTGTAGTGTTCCAATTCGATTAGGAGATTCACCCACTGAATTGGGCCAGACTGAATCAGGGACTGAAGCATTGCACAGCCCTAATTCACATCTATATATCAGTGGTGTTTCATTTTAATCATGGAAATACAGGGATTTTGGGTTACTTTTTTAAATCCAAAAATTGGAGATTTGTTTAAAATCAGAGAAAACCAGGATCCCTGGTGGTTACTGAGTGTAACAGGATCCTCCCTGGGGTGGCTGCAAAGCCTCTGGGAGCCCTTGTCACCTCTGCTTCCTTTGGGGCCATCTCCGCTTCAACTCACTTACAATGCCTTACTATAAATATACTTTTTGAAAAAAGAGGCTGCCCCGGGGCTCCCCAAGCCAGATTGCATGTTCATGAGTACAGGTGTTCTTACTCATTTCCTTAGGGCTAGATATGTGGCCTTCTCATGTCCCCTTTTAGCTACACCAAGACCTCACAGATGTTACCAACCACTCACCAGGTCAGACCTGCATCCTCTGCTGCTCCTGGGCTCAGGCCTCTGTCTCCTTCTGCCCACACTCAACTTGGCTAATCCCAGGCATGGCCCTGGGAACCTAACACCATCTTTGCCCTCCTCTGGTCTATGGGTCTCTGCCCCTGCCATCCTCCAGTTGTGGCCCTCCTTGGTCTTTAACTCCACTGTCTGGGCCTTGGCCCCACTCCTAGGCTAGTTGAGACCTCCCAGGCTATAGGCTCCCTGGCCCTGCTCATTCTTACCTCTCCTGGCCTATAGGTCCCAACCGTGGCTCTCACCCCTCTTGGGCTTTGGGAACCTGACCCCAGCTGTGGCCCTGCTCCTTGGTCCTGGTCACTATCCCATGGGCCTGGGCCCTTGCCCTGCTCTTGGACCAGTTGAAATCTCCGCCACCCCTACATTCTCAATCTCTAAACTACTGGTCTTACTTACCCCAGCTTGGTATCAGTCATGAGCCTTGCTGCAGCCCTGCTGCTAGGGGGCTCTTTTCTCCATAGCTCTCAGGGCTAGACTGCCTGCTCAGCTTAAGTCCTAGGTTTATATTCTGCTAGCACAGCCCCTCTAGGTCATGTGGCTCCTAACTGCCCCCTGCCACAACTACAGGCTGCTTCTCATTCAGCCTGCCTCTTTTAAAGTAGCAGGACCTCCTGCTACACTGCGATTTTCATGTTTTTGCTTCAAATCTCATCATCAGGGAAAAGGACTACACTAATAAGATATGAACTCAGGAAGAAGTCAAGTTGAGATAAATTGATACAAGACATTTTTAAACTGAAATATAACTTTACACAAGGGAGGCATTTACCTAACACAATCAGTTTTAAGATCAGCTTAATCAAATTGAAAGTTTTTCCATGTAGAAAGTGGTGACATTTGCAAAAGCACCCCACTGATAAGAAAACCCCTAATTCCATTTCTTAAAAACAATGCAGGATGAGGGCCATTGACTCTCAATAGGATTTCAGCCACTCAGTTCCTTTTGAAAATGTTTGCTCCAAGTCTCACTGAGTTAGACTTCTAAGGGTCATATTTTAAAAAGGATTTTGGTGCCTAAGATGCAAACAGGCACCTAGTACAACTTTCAGACATGCCAGATTTCTAGAAGACTATGGCACCTAGGCAATTTTGAAAATTCAACCAGATGCCTATATATGCCCCTAGGCATTTGAATAATTTGAAAAAGCTGGCCTTAAATCACTGCTGAAACTGAGATTCAGAAAACAGACAGATGAACAAATTATAGCAAATTAAGAGGAGGTAGGGACTTACTATACATCACCTGCTCTATGGTAACTGCTTATGTGTGTATTCCTCCCTGTAATAAATGAAAACTAATCCATGGCAGCTCAGAACTGTTTCACACAATGATAAACTGCCTTGGCTTAGTTTCTACTTCCTACAGATGCACAGTAAATCCCTGTCCCCCTTTAAATCACTGTAATTTGTCCATATCCTTAAATTTCACAGACACTTAGGACAGGAGTCTTAGGCATCTGAAGATGCAGATAGGCAACCTGCTTGCTTAAGCACTTTTGAAAATCCAATTAGATGCCTGGCTGCATCTTTGGCTGACTAAATACCTTTGAAAATTTGACCTTTGCCACTTACATTTTCACTATACATCTAAATCCTAGGTCAGTACGATACCGACCAATAAAAAAGAGCAATATGACTCTTCCCTTTTTATTTCTTCATGTAAATTTTTCCAGGAGAAATGGGAAAATATTCCCGAAGAAATAATCTAGAGGAATTCTGCACACAATACCTACCATGTGCAGCTTGTCGGATCTGATTTAGTTTTACTGTTCATGTATCGTATTTTATGGGCACATTTCACACATTTTTCATGGGAGACTTTCTCCACAGTAGTGTCACAATTTTGTAGCTTTTTCCCAATGATGAAAACACTGTCAGAAGCACTGCAGAAAAAAAAAACCCTTGAAAAGCCCCAAATTTATCAGTTTTTACTTTGTGTGCAAAACTTTCTGCACAGCTTCTGCAGAAATGTCAAAAATGAAAAGAACAGCAGAGACACAGTGAAGGCATTATTATCTATCTAGGATAGTCTCCTTTTTACTCTCTCTCTCAAAAGAAATTTAATTGTAATTCTTTATTTTAAGGCCATTTAAAATATAGAATTATCAAGCATTTTTTTGGCTCTCCCAGGAAATTAAAAATACTACTCAAGACCAACCTCGCTGGAAGGTGACAAGATAATTGGAAACCCATTGGTTTAGCTGTCCTGAGATGTCAAGGATATACAGAGGCATAGTTCTAACATCCTGGTGACATACAAACTTAATAAATGTTAGGGACAAAGCTAATAATCACTTTGCTGTTCTCAACAGCTCTTCAGTTGATGCCAGTGATGCTAACATTTTCTTATGGTCTTCAATTCCATTTAAACCTAGTGCTGTTTGAAGATTGCAGCATAAAAGCTTTAGTGTTCACTTGGTTGAATTATGTTGCTTTTTGTTTAATAGCTTTTACTCAGTTTTTCAGATTATTTTTAGTGCCACTGGGGTTCTAGAGGACATGGCATTTATCCTCTGGGACACAAATGCCTTAACTAGTATATTTTCTTACTGTAGGTTGAAGAATTTGAATTTGTCTTGAACGTGGGATCTTCAAAACTGTTTAATGCTGGCTAATTTTTACTTCACATTGTTGGCAATAAAACTCCTACCGGAACTGAAAACAATTTTGCCAACACTGAGAGTTTCTGAAAGTCCTATGCTTGGCTCAACAGCAGGGTTTGTGGCAGGACCAAGGCAACAAATGATGAACCCCTCTCGCCTTAGCTAAAGGACTATGCCGCCGAATCAAAAAGGTGCCTAACTACCATCTATTTCAGTAGGAGTTAGGTGCTTAAATGTCTTTAAAGATTTGACCCTATGTTTCAGAGCTGGAATCAGAAGCTGCCTCAGACTTCTTATGTTGAGCAGTCACTTAAAAACAGATTAAAAGCCAGAAACTCCTATGCATTTTATCACAAATAAAGGAGTTTGGTTTCGTTGTTCCTCAGTGGCTGTGAAACCAAATTGCCTCACTATGCGAGTCTGCATCACCCTTTTGAGGCAATCTGATCTTCACCCATAAGGCTAGATTTGGGTTATCAGCGCCAAAATAGCATAATACTTCCAAATATCTAGGAGCTAGGCATTATGCTGCTTTCTTAGTACAGCTTTTTCCTGCTTCAAGTGAAGCCATTTCTGGAAAATGCTGCATGATGTGGTTCCTCCTGAAAAGACATTTCAGATCCAAAAGCACTGACTGGTTTATGAGAATTAATTATAAGCCTGGTCAGATCCAATCCACCAAACAAGAATTTCTCTCAACTGGGGTTTTAGCATATGAGGGTCAAGGGAAATGTTGGACGTTCCCTTGACAGAGTCATTTAGAACTGGACTGGACAAAGTACTGAGACCAGCATTGGCAGGGGATGATTTACTAGGATACTGCTGCTGTTTTCCCTTTCTAGCCCCATGTTCCCATGAATCAATTTGCAGAACAACTGAGTTTTTCTCTGTATGTTTAGAAGCACTGGGATTATTAAACTCTCTGTACTGCCCATAAAACACCCACAGCTGGACATTCCCTGAATTAGCAACACATTTGCCTGAGGTCTCCTTTGCAAAACCTCATCAACTACTACTGAAAATTTTCAGATTTTTGAAGCTGTTAAATCAGAGATTCTGCCAGTAAGTATTTCCTGCTTAGCAGCAATGGCTAGAGGCAGAACGAGTGCTTTTTTGTGAATATCTCCCACTCTTTTATTTAAAAATAAAGTTTGAAAATGATTCAAAACTGGTATATGGTTGGAGGGGTGACAAGTGTTTATAGATAAGCAGAAACCATTGCTGTCTGGCTGAGTCAGGAAGTCAACTAACTAAAAAGCAAATTCCTGGTGATAGGCATGTTCAGTAAACGGAAAGGGAGATGGAAAAGGAAGTAGCTTTTTGAATCAGAAAAGGACCACTTTGCTCAGACAGAATAGCCATCCTTGTAGATGAATAAATTATGGGTGAAGTCTAAACCTCTGTCACTTGGCCAAACTTAACCCAGACGAGATGGGCAGCCAGTAGTCTAGACGTTCTGGAATCCAGGGATGATTTGGGAGCATCAGAGTTTAGAAGTTGGATTTCCGAGGATCATGTTTCTGAGTCAAGAAGCCTGGGACACTGAAAGCTCTGAAATAAGCTCAGAGCTCCCACCTAAAAGCTTAAAGGTAGGTATCCATACCCTAATACCTTTGGCCAGAGTAAGGTCTCAAGTCTTTCTGTGAGGTCACGTACTGAGAATCTCCTAAGCTTTCAGGTTCCAGGAAATACTAGAAGGTCTGAGAGCCCCAGCTTAGTTCCTGGCTCCATGGCAAGGAGGTAGGATACCCTACAGCCCATGTATGCAAGACAGTCCTTGTGACAGGGCTGCTATGCAGCTATACAGCTGGAAGCCTGGGCTTCATTTCTATCTTGACAACCCTACTAAATCTGTTTGGTTGGAAATTTCCCAGCCAGCTGTGTGCATGGCATCCCAGCTCTCCTCTGCCAAGGACAGTAATTATAGTCAAGGTCAAACTATGACTGGCAGGGCCTAAATTTTACAGCAAATCCCGGGACTGGACCAAAGATATTATGTCTGAAGCAAACACAGTAGAAAATGCTGTGGGCTTCATTCCTTTTATTTAGATTGCTCTTTCTATAATCTTCATCATATGATTTTTTATTTGTGGCAGAAATTGTTTGACAACAAAGTACAGGACACCAAATCTATGTAGTTTGTTAGATACTTGAGCACTCTGCCAGTAAGATGTTAATTGAGTAGACAGATTTTGGTCCTAAGAGCTAATAAAAAAGGAAGATCACATTTACCCTTCAGCTGGCAAGCCTATATGGCCTCTGAGCTGCTCCAAGGAGCACCACTATAAAGCATGGCTTGCCACACACTCCTGCTCCAAACACGCCAAATCTTAGAAGCGGGCAACACAGCTGCCTTTGAATGGCCCTGAGCGTGTGCCTCTGTGCTGCTCCTGGTGGTCTGTCTTGGGCAGGCTTCTTGGCACATGCTTGGTACTACTCTAAGGCAGCTACACTGATTCATTTCCAGGGTGTGGCGCATGGGGAGTAGTGGGAAATCCTTCACGGCAGCGGTCCCAAGGGCAGCACAGGAGGTGGTATAGATACCTGAGGACTAAGATCCACAGTAAATGATCTATTCTGTAGTAAGAGGTGGCAAGAGGGTTACCGTTTTTTCAGTTACTGAAACAAATTTCTGAACAATGGTTGTGACTCTCATACCTATGCTGCAGATAACAAATGACAGGTGAGCTTTTGCTAGAAATGGGACATATTTATGCAATGATATCGAGACTGCAACAGCAGCAGCTGTAGAGCACAGTACAACCTCTGCTTCAAAACTGTGTTCCAAAAATCTCAGATTTCATTTTCTTTAAAAAAAGGCATTTAGATCTCATGGTTGTGTAGACAGACTTGAAAATGCAAGTCAGTTGGAACTGATGCAATGTTGCTTTCCTGCATCTGCAAGGGGCTGAAACATTAGCTCTGAGAGGGCTGAAATACACCATTAATCTCAGTGAGCTGTTAGCTCTGAAACCCAAAGAGAAGCTTTTGTATTTAAAGGCTCAGCTGCTCTCCTGCTGAAGTTTAGCAGAAATATAAATTTGTCACTGCGGATTGTGCTCAACACACTCAAGGGCATCAGGTGCTGGTGGAATGATGGTAATACGAAGCTACCAAATGCATATGCATAATGAAAAAAAATCAGTGGAGCTGCACTGACTTACTTTAACTGAGAATCTGGCCCACGATACATAAAGTTCACCCATAGCAAAACTTGCTCAGCTGTACTGGCAAGCCAGCAGACTTCCCAGAATAGTTCAGCATTGACACCTGCCATCACTTGGTCTCATCAATAGATAGCAGCATAACTAGGGAAGGGCAACTGAGGCAAATACACCAACTGGTGGGAGAGGTGAAAAAAGCCTGGGAGTCACTGGGCCCCCTTGACCACATTAGTCATTAGTCTGCTACCAATAGATCCAATGTCATATTTTAGGGCAAATTGGAAGAAGAAGCATGTTAATCTTTTGAAGACATGGTGTTTATTAGGAAGAAACTTGGGCCAGCCTTGGCTTCTGAACAAGATAAGAACCAGGAGAGAGCATATGTGACCATGCATCTCACAAGACTGAAGACCTCTGTCAGTGGCATCTCTCATGTACTTTTGGTCCCATTCCTGATGGCTTAGGCTTTCTAAAAATTAGAATGGCCTGTGCAAACAATAAAATAGTATATGTTGCATAGGTAAGGGTTGATATATACTTGGGCAAAAATCTGTCTCATAGGCAAAGAACACTGACAGGCTCTTTCTTGAGATATTGGTAAATAAGAGTCACAGTGGTTGGGCACTAGCCTAAGTATATAATTTAGTGTACATATTGGTTATGGCCCAACTATCTTTTCAGTCTCACAGAGGGAAACATGGTCTCTAAAGAAGACAATAAAGGACACTGACATTTGGTTACAAATTAATGAGGCATATTCAGTCAAAGAAAGGTATCACTTGGTGAAGACATCTCCAAGAGGTTGCTATTCAGCAGAAAGCGTTTCTTGACTTACTCCTGACAGTTTCTTGAGGAAAAAGTATCAGCTGCTTGCCAACAAGAATGAACTTCATTGCTGTGGCCAAGTGGGTGTGGTTCACTATGTGAAAAGGAGTTCAACATCTATAGAAAGGGGGGAAAAAAACTTTAAAGAAACCTGTCCTTTCCCAGGGAAATGGCTTTGTAAAATAATTGCATAGTGTCTGTTTATTAAACAAATATTTCACTAAGAAATTCCTCATTGCAATGAAATGTCTTGTTTCCAAGGATATCCTGGGGCACAGAGAGAGAAGCCAGTAATTTTTCATTCCCATAATTACAGAAATTGTATTAGAAGATTAACATTAAGCAATATTTACATAGGGTAATAAGGTTATAGGATGGTGCTCCTAAATGAATTAAAGGCCATCTTGTTTATCCTATTTTACAACAGGCCACTTTACTTCAGTATCTTGCACTTCTCAGGGGAATGTAACACATGACCCTAGAGCCTGATCCAAAGACTACCACTGATTGCAAGGGGCTTTGTTGAATTAGGTTCCTAAATTTACCTTTCCTTGACCTTTATTAAAGGAGCTAGAGGCCTCCTTCCACCATGTGCATTTCCCTCTACATTTCAGCTGATCTGAGGCCTGGGCCTTAGTCTTGTTTCTTCCCGGGAGTTACTAGGAATAATAGCCAGAAATTGTTAGAGAGCAGGTTCAGGCTGGACATCAGGAGACATTACTTTACAGTCAGGGCTGCCAGGCTCTGGAATGGGCTCCCAAGGGAGGGTGGTGCTCTCTCCTACCTCGGGGATCTTCAAGAGGAAGCTGGACAGATATGTGGCTGGGGTGCTATGACTCCACACTTGTTCCTGCTGGGGCAGGGGGTCAGACCTGATGATCTGTTTAGGTCCCTTCCGACCCTAAGCACTATGATACTATATACTGTGAGCAGTCATACATTAGGGGTAATACCCTCTTAATGTGCACAGCTCTGACTTGACAGCAGAGAGCTGGTGAGCAGAGGCATGGCTAGGAGCTGCCAAGTTTGCTCCATGGCTGCCTGGTTCTCCAGCAGGTTCCCACCCCACCTTCCTCCTTGCAGCTCCTCACTGCTACCTCCATGCTCGGGGCTTCTCCACCTCACATACAGGGTTTATATGATTGGGAGAGAAGTGAGTGGGGCTTGTTTTCTCAGCAGCATGTCTGAGTACTCTGCTTCTCAGGTGGACACACCAATTTCATACAAGCTAAAGATGAAATTATTTCCATTCTTACCTGGGAAAGGGGAAATAAATCACCTGGCCCTGTTAAACTTAGCAATCTATCTGCTCATGGGCAACTGGTACCTCCCAAGTATTGGGGGGGGGCACCAGATCACCTATGGGAGGGGTGTCCCCTGTGGCTGGTCACCAACCGAGGGAGGTACACGTCTGGTTTCACAGCCAGTGCTTCTACCTGGCCCTGCTAAACTTGCATTTCTGGTCACAAGAGAAGGGATGGGGAGAAGCTTCCCAGGTGTAAACTACTGGCCCATCTGAAGACCGGTATGGCTGGAACACTTTGGCTCCTCACACACAGCTCGGTGTAAATTTACTCCCTAGTATACAGGAGACCAGAGGAGGAACTGGGAAATCTGAGTCTCAGTTCATTCTCTGGCCATCACTCCTGGTGTCAAACGGCTATGCACAGTCCCGCATTCAGGGCCAACAGCTAAGTTGCAACCTAGCCTGAGGAGAAATCATGTGAACATCACAGTATTGCGCTCAGTATAATTTTCTGCCAATTCAAATATTTCCCAAGAAACTCTTTTTTTAAGCAAAAATCAACACAAGCAAGCATTAGAAGTGGCCCTTGTGACGCCCAACACTCCTTGTTCGCACAAAATAAAGGAGTAGGTACACTAATTGGGCAACTGCATAAATCCAAGACTATTGGCTCTGAACTGACAGAAACCGCTTCCAGATTCACCTAACTCCCTTTGATGAAATATTACATTTTAAACCAAAATCAAATCTAACCACTCCCATCTCCTCTGTAGTCATTTTCAAAGTTCAGAGACTTAACTGTAGAAGGCTGCAGACATATTTATTATCCTTTTGCAGTGCCATCTGGCATTTGTGTATTAGAGAAAGATTATATATATGTCAAACAAGGAGAAAAATATCTTTTCCTGTAACAGTTGTAGAAGCAAAAAAAAAATTTTTTTTTAAATCCTGCAGACCATATGGAAGGTTTTTTCTGAAGTGATCCATCTTGAACAATTATGAAGTGTCACAGCCAATATGTAAAAAGATTTGTTAAGATCTTGTACTTGCTATGGGCTCTGAAGGACAAATGAGAAAGGGATTAAGTGATATCACCTGAGGAACTGACATGCAGCTTATTAAAATTACCTTCCCTGTTGAAAGTTATCTTACAAAGATGTGAACAAAACTGGACAGCTTGCAGCACGCTAACTGAATCAGAGCCATGGTCTCTCTTTCCCTTCCAGAGTTTTTACCATCACACGCCTTGAAGAAGCAATAGGTGTGAACCCATGTTGGATCTGAGCCAGTTTTTGAATACTTGCTCTTTGCTTCTGAGCAAAGGGTAGTGGAAAATTTCCGGCTTCTCCTCACAGCCCTACCCAATAAAGAAGATTTAGCAGTTTTCATAATGAACAACTAACATGAGCAGGCAATGATATGAGAAGAAGGAATTGAGAGCCTGGAGACATCAGGCATGGTGGCTGGGGGACACTATGAGTGCATTTGCTTGTCTGGAGAGGCATGCTGAAGTCTGAGATCACTTCTCCAGTGCTAAAAAGTTTATTGCTCTCACATTACCATGTCATGCCCTCTTCGGTGGTATCTTTCAGTTAAAAATCTCACAGCACCTTGTAGACAATTATTTAAGCCTCATAACATCCTCGAGAGGGTAACTACAGTATTATCCTTTTTCCATAGATGAATTAGAAGTACAGTATTAGCCAGAGGCTTCAGATGGGAAAAATGAAGAACAGCAAGGTGACATAATTTGCTCATGGTCACCCAGCAGGTCAATGAAAGAGCTGAGACTGCAACCTCTGACACCCAAATCTTTATTTCCCTGCCTTAGGGCTCTCTTCCTCCCAGTTTCAGTTTGTCCTCATTACAAATACCTTACCCTTGCACCCTAGTCTCATAGATTATGATGAAACAAACAGCTCTGTCAGAGTCCTGGAGTAACTTTGGATGGGTATTTATATGGTCATCATAGCTATGGCACGTGGACACCTCACAATTATTAACAAGTTTTAGGCAGACAGTGTTCTTTGGGTGAATCTGATTATCTTTTTTTAGACCAACTAAAATAGTTGGAAAACAATTATTAAGCAAGCTTTCAGGTTCAAAACCCCTTCATCAGGCTAAGGAAGTTTCAGCAGTTGGTATATGCTCTTCCTGGATGGAATGGATAGTAAAGAAGCCAGAGGCTGGGCTGGTCTGCATACAAGACAGGTAGTCAGTGAAGATGTAGATTGAGGAGTCAATGGGTGAGAGACAGGCGGGGGGGGGGGGGAGGGGGGCAGGAGAGGGAAGGGAGAGAAGGGGGATGACTTGCATCCAGCTTGGGAGACAACAAGGCACCACTCTCACCCAACACTCTCAAGCAAAATCTTGGCCCAGTTGAAGTCAGTGACCAAATGCCCACTCACTTTTATTGGGCAGGATTCTACCCTCTACTATTTTCAAGGTAAAACCAAAAAGCACAACACAAAAATGCAGTTTTAATGCAAGGGCAAACTCAAATATATTTGTGCACAGACAAGTCTACCCAACAGCAACATTTTCTTGGCAAAGTCAGGGGCAGAATCTGAACCGTTTTTAGTCAAAAGTCAAAATTCACCCTCTCCCATCTCTCAGAAATTGTAGGAGCATTGCCTCCTACTTCTTTGTTAAGTAATTCTGTTTTTTCCTTCGATCATCTTTTGTTGGTTTTAAATAAGCTAAGCATTTGGTAAAGCAAGAGCCTGAAGTTCCCATGTGAGTCAATTTATTCCAATATTTATTTACCTTTCAGCCCAACAAGCTTTCCACTCTGGGTTTTGCCAGCATCAAGCTATGATATTTCCTTCCCTCACAACCCCAACCTCCTGATCTGATTCAAACCAGTCTGGGCAGCAGTAGCTGTACAATACTCTGATGTGGTCTGACTTGCAGCAATCAGTTTTGCCCCCCCCACACACCAGAGTTTATCTTCCGAATGTCATAAAAATATTTTTCGCCAGGAAATCTAGCTGAGATTGACATCTCATGGCAGCTGCTGGGCCCCTGGGATGAGTATCATGAGATAAGACACTGAATTCCATAGACTATCCACCAATCACAGGAGTGAAAAACTTGGAGAAATGGGACTGACTCACTACCCTTCTTCTGATCCGTCTGATCACTCCTTCCACCCCCACCCGCAGAGCCCCCAAATTTAGAAAACATTGAAAAACGAGATATTGCTTGGTTCTCTGCCCATGGAGAAGGAATAGAGCCGTGCATCTGTCATCGGCCTTCCTCATGCCAGCTATTTCCATTACAAATGCCTGCAATGGCATTTCTGTAGTGGGCCATCTGCCATTCACAACAGCCAACAGGCCTGAGTCACCGGTAATGTTTCATTAAAGCCTGAGTGTATCACCCAAGATTTTGGGGGGTGGGAAGTGGTGGAGGGAAGCCAAGGGGTAGAGGTTGGCTAGAGATCAGTAGGATTCTGCAGTCATTTAGAGTGCTAGTAGATTTTAAGCCAAAGAGTAAGAGCCCTGGAGGCTTACAATGCTTTAGAGTCCTTACTCAAATAACATGGTCCTTTTGTACCAGGTTGTGGCCTGGCAAAGGGACTGCAATAGCGAGCATACAAAGCCAGTGTCAATATGAAATGTATCACTACAGGCAAAGAGCTGGAACAGGGCTAGAGACTGATCTGCAGTTCTGGCAGAGGAGACCAGGGATGCACTGATGCAGTTGAGTTGGGACATTTCCTTTGCTATACCTTGTGCTGCATCTACATGGATGATTGAACAATTGGTTTTCAGACCCACTAGTATGCCAGACGTCACTCTTGCCTGACTTTCATATTTCCATCTGCAGGTAGCTATCAGCACTAAAGTGGTTGAGTTGCAGATGGGAAAATATTCAGCCTAAGATGATATCTTCAGCAGGGCACCCTCTTTATACCTTTTTCTGGCCTTAAAATCCCCTATGGAATGAAGTCTTAGAGTACTTCAAAATGATAAAAGAAAGTCACATGTTAACTCACTATCTGACCTTGGACAGATGATAAGGACAAGATGATCAGGGATCCTGCTTTTCTCTGAGAAAAAAAATCCCCAATTTTCAGGTTAAAAAAAAAGTAACCCAAAATTCACATTTTCCTGTAATTAAAATGAAACTCCACTAAAACACACACACACACACACACACACACACACACACAGAGTGGTGTTTCATTTTCATAACGGAATATGTGGATTTTGGGTTACTTTTTTAACCCAAAAATTCGTTGTTGTTTTTTAAATCAGAGAAAACCAGGATCCCTGAAGATCCAGTCAACTGGAAGTAGACTGGATTTGAGGAAAAGACACCTAATTCTTTTAATTGCCATATCATCTCTATCTGTAATCAAGTAACAAACTGCTTAGATGTGGGAGATGCAGTTGATGTCATATATTTGGATTTTAAAAAGGCCTTCAGTATGGTCTCTCATGACGCTCTTATAAAAAAACTGAGGGATTGTGGGCTGGTGGAGTCCATGGTCAGGTGGGTTGGGAACTGGTTAAGGGGTGTGTACCAGGGAACCCTAGTCCCATTACCAGAAGCAGGGAAGCTCCTTTACATCTAGAACTTTCCGAGTGAAGCTGTCCACTTGAGTAGGGTTTCAGGATCAAGCCCTGCCGGCTGGTCAGGTGACCGGAAGGGAAAGGCCAGAACCACATAAACCTCAGGTGGAGAAGGCCAGGGGGATGGCAGAGGGGGGGCTCCTGATGACTACAGAGAAGCTGTGGCAGCCTCCTTGGGAGGAACGCAATGAGCTGTGAGACAGAAGCCCAATTGCATGTAAGCAGGCAGTTTTCGTCTCCTACCTTTATTTTCTTTATGTGGCCACAGGGGCCTATTGTTCACATTTAATGTTAAGGCTGGTGGTTTATGGCTGAGACTGTAGGGGAGGAGGAGACCTCATCAGCACCGCAGAGCACCATGATAGAAGGCTCAAGAAACCCTGTGAACTAGGGATGCAGCACTAGGACCACAAGCCCAGAGTCACTTGAAGGGAAGCTAGGAGCCTTGAAGCCAGGTCCTAGTGGGTGGACTTAGGCAAACAGCCCTAACTACAGAAAGAGGGGCAAAGCCAGAGGGAGCTGAGGCCCCAATAGCCTGGCACCACAGGGATGCAATATAGAAGGGGCAGTAGGCCTGGTGTTGTGTAAAGTATGAAATGGAGGGCCATGAGCCTGAGTGGGTTAAAAAGCTATAGCCTCAGAGTCAAGACCTGCTTAGTGGGTTTTGACTGACAGGCCTTTCTAGAGAGAGCGGGGATAAGCCCACAGAGGCTGAGACCCCAACATAAAGAGAAAATTATAAAACATCTGCGAGGCATGTGGTATGTCATGGTAAGGTCGGAGTACGCATTTTGCCCTTAAGGCAACAGCTAATTATCCTCCAAGCCTTAGAGCTCATTAGTCTCCAGGCCATCTTGGGACCTTTGGGTCAGCCTCCCTCCTTAACAACCAAGTGACATCAAGTCATGGCAGGCAAGCAAAGGCGGGGAAGATGGTCCCCAGAGGAGGAGAAAGATATAGCAGGACTTCAAGGGTGCCCCACTCACTGGCTTTTAAAAATGCC
Organism: Crocodylus siamensis; assembly: GCF_052110815.1. Taxonomy (NCBI): domain Eukaryota; kingdom Metazoa; phylum Chordata; order Crocodylia; family Crocodylidae; genus Crocodylus; species Crocodylus siamensis. Next base: position 175,199,600 of record NC_143398.1, on the reverse strand, counting down.
GCTGAAGATGGCACCCTGTACAGGGTCAAACCCAGAGAGTGTTAGTGGATGGGTCTGTATTGGAGGGAGGTGGCCAGTGGTGGCCCACAGGCTTCGGTTCTGGGCCCCAGGCTGTTCAACATCTTTATTAACCATTTAGATGAGGATGTGGAAAGCACACTGGCCAGGTTTGCCGACAGTACTACATCATGGGGAAAAGCAGTCATGCTAGCGGGTAGGTCGTGGATCCAAGACGACCTGGACAAGCAGGAAAGGTGGGTGGAGTGGACCGGATGCAGTTCAGTAAGGATAAATACAGAGTGCTTCAGCTGCAGAGAAGTAACCGGTGACATGAATACAGGTTAGGAGGAGATGTCCTGGCAAGCACGATGGCTGAAAGTGACTTTGGAGTCATGGCTGATCACAGGATGAACATGAGCCACCAGTGTGACACTGTAGTCAACAGAGCTAACAGCATACTGGGATGCATTAGCCAGTGCATCGCGAGCAGGGCTAAGGAAGTAATGTTGCACTTTAAAATGGGTTTTTAAACCTAGCGCTTTAAGAATTGACACAACACTCAGTTGATTAATAGCAGAAAGGCTTGCTTTAATAGCTACCAACAAGCTACAAAACTAAATGACAGACAAAGACTTTTTCCCTATATAAAATGAGCTACTACACAAAGTCCTAGTACATATTCTGCTGCATCAGTGTTTTCTCACCAATGCAGACAGAGAAAGCTTGTCGAGTCTTGCAGCCTTCACCAAGTAGGATCCTTTGTTCGTTAAGCTGAGTGCAGTATGGTGTGTTGCTCTTTCCTGGACTGCACACCTTGCTGGCAGTTCTGTCTTGCTTTATACTGCTTAATTATATAGCTTCAAAGCATTTTTCCTTGATGATTGGTCAATTAAAGTCCCAACAAAACAGGGAGGAAAAGGGTGACCATCATATTCAAATTGTTAAACTGCCTGGCTCCTGTTTTTGGATTTGTCTAGGTATGAAGATCTGTGTTTCTCACAGCCCCTGAGTAGCTTGGCAATTAAATGTAATGGGTCTTGAGTAGCCCAAAAGGGTATCTAGAGGCACTGGTTATCTGACATGTCTTTGGGTATTTGTTTATCAATGGAGCAAATTTGCAATAGTTTGTACCATTGATGGTCTATTTACAAAACTCCAGACATCCACTGAATGTTGAGACATCTGTAACACCTTAGACATTGGATGCCTGTTTTAAGAAATGTAAGGATGTCACATACAGAACATCCTTCCTACATCTTTTACAGGTTTCACTTGAAATGTATATTTAGTCTTTTATCTTCTTTAGTTGCTAGTTCAATTGACATGTATATGTAGTTTCCTAGCCTTCCTTAGTTATACTGGCTCAGCCTTTTTCTCTGGCTTTCTTAGCTTGGAGATATACATGTAAGGAGTATGTCAGGTCTCTGCCAACAATTTTAACCATCACTTCTATTTTTTTATGGCATGAGTCTGGTTTGCGTACTGCAAGCTCCTCTCTCTCTTAAGCCTAATGGGTTGCAAGCCATTAGCAGAGTTTGATATTTTTTTGTGGCAGGCTTGTTACTACAACCCTGTCTTGTTCCAGCCGTTGTCTTGTATTTTTGTGCTGGAGAAACTGTCCAAGCTTCCACAGATTTCATAGACAGTGGTGATACTTCCTCTCTACTCTCAACTCAGCACTGGTGCGGCCCCTGCTCCACTGGTGTGGAGTACTGTGTCCAGTTCTGGGTGCCACACTTCAAAAAAGATGTGGAGAATTTAAAAATGGTCCAGAGAAGGCCACAAGAATGATTAAGGGCCTGGAGGACAAACCTTATGAGGAAAGACTTAAGGGACTGTTCAGCTTGAGGAAGAGAAGACTGAGGTGGAACTTGGTAGCTGTCTATAAGTATGTAAAGGGGGAATATTGGGAGCTGAGAGAAAAACTGTTCACTAGAGTGCCCTAGGGGAAGACAAGGAGCAATGGCCATAAACTGTTAGAGGATGGTTTCAGGTTGGATGTAAGGAAGAACGCCTTTATGGTAAGGGGCTAGGGACAGAAGTTTCATATAAACTGGTTTAAGTCTTCAGAAACTGGTTTAGACCTGTAACAGAACAGAAGCTCAGTGCACATAAACCAGTCTCAAAATGGCTAAAACTGGTTTAAGATAAACATGGTTGAATGTAGTATATATCAGACTTAGGTCAAACCAATTAATGAAACTTCTATCCCAGACGCCTTCCTGGTTCCAGTTAAATCAGAGTCTCCCAGCATAGGCTGCGCATTCACTTCCTCATCCTGCTTCCCCTGAGATCGCTGGGATTTGTAGTTCAGACCAACAGCAGTAGGACTATTCAGGGCTGCTCATCACTTCCTCTTCCTGCTTCCAGGTGCCTCAGGGATTTGTAGTCCATGATCCCAGCCAAAAGGACCCTCCAGCTAGCTCTGGGCTGCAGCATGGCCCCCTCTGCTCAAGTAGGGAGTGGGGAAAAGCCTTGGAGATGGCAGGCTGGGAGGTGTGCTCTAGTGCCCCCCAGCTTGTGGCTTGAGCCACTGAAGGAATGTGTCTGCATTTCCTGAATCAAAAGTGAATATCTTTTTGCTTTCTTGCCAGTTCAATCTCTGCAGTTTAAACTAATCTGCAAAGACTGAATTGACTCAGCCTCGGGGCTTTTTGACTGTCTGTACTCAGCCAGGGTGGCCAGAATGTGGAATAGACATTCAAAGGAGGTATTGCAGTTCCCAACCTTGGAAGTCTTCAAGAGGAGACTGAACAGACATCGTGCTGGGATCATTTGATCTCAGCAGTATTCCTGCCCAGAGAAGTGGGGTGGACTCGATGATCTTTCAGGGTCCCTTCGAGCCCTAAGTTTCTATAATTCTATCTCCCTTTAAAAATACCTTGGAAATATTTAATACTGACAAAGTATTCTTGGCACTAGTTTGAGCCACACTGAACACATCTACACATGCATTTGATGTGGTATCAGTTTACTCATGAGTAAATTAGTCAGGAGTAAATGCTCCCGGGGAGGTGTCTACACATGCAGGGAAAGCATATTTGCTGTTAATGGCAGCAAACTACTCCGGCTTCCTGGGGCTCTACATGGGCCCCTGTCACCAGCAGGGGTAGCTCTAGGCTCACCCCAGGGTGCTAGTGCCGGAGCTGGTAGGGAACACAAGGCCAGGAGACAAGTTGTTTTCTGACCTGGGCTGGGACATTACACCCTGCCCCCAGGGCCTGCCTACTTCTGGCCCTGGCTCCTAGATCAGGGGCAGGAGGCTAGGACTTACCCCACCCCTGCAACTCTTTCCAAGCCCCATGCCTCAATCACTTGACCAGGGCATGGGGCTGGGACCCGCTCCTGATCAGGACAGTTCCCAGCCTCTGACCTGCATGTGGGGCACAGGCTGGGGAGATTGTTCTCCACTCAGCTCCATGAGTGTGAAGCTGGGTGGGCAACAGGATGGGAAACTTGCTCCCTGCTCAGCTCCGCAAGTGCAGAGCTGGGTAGGGAACAGTCTTCTCAGCCCCCAGCAACAGGGAGCTCTCAGCGTCAGCTCTGCACTGCAGGGCCAGCACTGGGAGACACTTATCTCCCAGCACCATCTTCATTGTCATGGGGCCAGTGCTGGGAGGCCCTTGTCTCCCAGTGCTAGCTCCATGGGTGTAGAGCCAGTGCTGGGAGACCCCTGTTTCTCAGATCCAACTCTATGGTCATGGAACTGGTGCTGGGAGATAAGGATCTCCCAGCTCCTGCTCCATGACTTTTATCTTGGAGTGGGGAGCTTTGAGCTCCCTGCTGCTGGAGTAGGGGGACATAGTCCCTGCCCCAACAGCAGGCAGTTCCCAGGGACAGGGAGCCATCTCCTTCCCCCAGTGGACAAATGACTGGGAGCAGATTTGCATTTGTCAGGGATCTACATGAGCACTATTGCACCATTACTGATCAAAAGTAAATTTGCTACTTGCCTTTGCCCATGATTAGTGAAGTTTACTGTGTAGTAAGCATGTGCACATGTAAACACACATACTTACTTCAGAGTAAACTATGTTAGTGTTCAGTTATGTTTCTCAGGTAGACATGCCCACACAGTCCTCAGCATCTTATTTTCATCGTTAGTTGCATCCCTTCTTTCTACAGTCCATAAGCTCTCATCCAGCTCTGGCACTGCATTAGAGTCCTGACTAGAAGCCTACTATATTAGTCCTGTACAGGCAATATGGGCACTAATGTTGCGGCCAGGAAAAGCCCAGATCATCTGATGAAGGACTACCATGCTCTGGGGGGCAAGCAATGTGGACATATAGACCACACGACTAGGCAGTGAACATCAAGGGCTATAGGCTGTACAAGAGGGATAGAACAGGAAAGAAAGGCAGGGGTGTGGCGCTCTATGTCAAAGAACAATTCACATCCTCAACGAGCAGCACTGGGTCAGAGGAGGGGCAGACTGAAGTGCGCTGGGTCAGAATACAAGAGGGTCAGGGGGAAAGGGACTTAACAGTGGGGATCTACTACAGACCACCCAACCAGGGAGAAGAGCTAGACCAGGAATTCTCAGGCCAGCTCACAGAGGCAGTTAAGTCAAAAGATGTGGTCATCATGGGTGACCTAAACTATCCGGACATTTGCTGGGAAGAGCAGTCAGCCACATTTGATGGCTCACGTAAGTTCCTAGCTGTGTTACAGGACCTCCATCTAACCCAGGAGGTGCACAGTCCCACCAGGGGAAATGCCTTGTTAGACCTGGTCCTGGCCACAAGCGACGACCTGGTGAGGGGACTGCGGGTGCTTGATCACCTGGGTGATAGTGATCATTGCCTATTGGAATTGACGATCCAGTGCAGGGTGGCAAAGGCCTGCAGCAAGACAGCAGCCCAGGAATTCAGAAGGGCGGATTTCATTGCGCTAAGGAGACTAGTCAGGGATGCACTGAGGTCCCGGAGGTGTGGGGAGTTAGGAGTCCAAAAAGGGTTGTCATTCTGGAAGGAGACAATCCTTCAAGCCCAAAGGGTAGAAATCCCAACACAGATCTAAGGGGGCAAGAGTGCTCAAAAACCCCCATGGCTCACCAAAAGCGTTCAGGAACGTCTCAAAGCTAAGAAGGAGGGCACACACCCAGTGGAAGGGAGGGGCCATCACCAGGAAGGACTATAGCTCCATTCCTCGGGATTGTAGGGGAGCTGTTAGGAAGGCAAGGCAGGGATGGAACTGGGACTAGCAACCTGGATCAAGGATAAGAAGAAATCCTTTTTTAAATACACAGGGGGTAAAAAGAAGGTTCCGGGTAATGTGGGGCCTCTGCAGGACATGCTTGGAAATCAGGTGGTTTTACCAGATGACAAAGCTAACCTATTTAATAATTTCTTTGCCTCCATTTTTCTGAGCAGAGACCAGGTCATCCCCCACACCAGGATCCCCTATGGTCCCAGGGGAGGCGCAACCAGGCCCACAGTCAGGAGAACCTAGTCAGGGAACTTCTGGTGGGACTGCACATATTTAAATCAGCAGGTCCTGAAAATCTCCACCCTAGAGTGCTGAGGGAATTAGAGGTCATTGCAGGACCCCTGGCACAGCTTTACAAGCACTCATGGTGCTCTGGTGAGGTGCCAGAGGACTGGAAAAGGGCCAGTGTGGTCCCCATTTTCAAAAAAGGGAGGAAGGAGGACCCAAGAAATTATAGGCCTGTTAGTCTTACCTCAGTCCTAGGGAAGCTCTTTGAGAAAATTATCCAAGTGCACATCTGCGAGGGGCAAGCAGGGGAGTGTATGTTTAGGGGCAACCAACATAGGTTCATTAGAGGGAGGTCCTGTAAGATCAACCTGGTGGCCTTCTATTACCAGGTCACAAAATCATTGGACGCAGGTGTTGTGGTGGACATAGTCTTTCTGGAATTTAGGAAGGCCTTCGACACTATCTCTCACCCCATTCTGCTTAAAAAATTAGGAGACTGTGGTGTTGATGCCTACACAGTCAGCTGGGTTGCCAATTGGCTGGAGGGCCGCACCCAGAGAGTGGTGGTGGACAGGTCGGTTTTGACCTGGAGGGATGTGGGCAATGGGGTTCCCCAGGGCTCAGTCCTCGGGCCCGCTCTGTTCAACATCTTCATCAGTGACTTGGACGAGGGAGTGAAAAGCCCCTTGTTCAAATTCACAGATGACACTAAGATGTGGGGAGAAGTGGGCATGCTAGGGGGAGGGACAGGCTGCAATTGGATCTGGACAGGTTACAGGGTTGGGTGGATGAGAACAGTATGGGTTTCAGCACTGACAAGTGCAAGGAGATGCACCTGGGGAGGAAGAACCAGCACCATACCTACAGGCTGGGGAACTCCATTCTTGCCAGCACGGAGGTAGAAAAGGATCTTGGAGTCATTATAGACTTCAAGATGAACATGGGCTGCCAATGTGGGGACGCAGTCAGGAAAGCTAATTGCACCTTGTCATGCATCCACAGATGCATCATAAGCAGGGCCAAGGAGGTGATCCTCCCCCTCTATGCGACACTGGTCAGGCCCCAGCTGGAGTACTACATCCAGTTCTGGGCACCGCACTTCAGGAGGGATGTGGAGAACATGGAGAGGGTCCAAAGGAGGGCCACTCGCATGATCAGGGGGGCAGCAGGGCAGGCCCTAGGAGGAGAGGCTATGAGACCTGAACCTGTTCAGCCTTCACAAGAAAAGGCTGAGAGGAGATCTGGTGGCCATCTATAAACTGGCCGAGGGGGACCAGCAGGCATTGGGAGAGTCCCTGTTCCCCCGAGCACTACTGGGAGTAACAAGGAATAACGCCCATAAGCTGATGGAAAGTAGATTCAGGCTAGATATCAGGAGGCACTACTTCACAGTCAGGGTGGCTAGGATCTGGAACCAACTTCCAAGGAAAGTGGTGCTCTCGCTTCTACCATGGGGGTCTTCAAAAGGAGGCTGGATAATCACCTTGCCGGGGTCATTTGACCCCAGCATCCTTTCCTGCCTGTGGCAGGGAGTGAGACTTGATGATCTGCTCAGGTCCCTTCTGACCCTACCTACTATGAAATTATTAAACTAACCCTGGTGGGGGTGGAGGAGCATCTTCACAAGTTATATTTTACTGTACTGTAAACATGAAGAACGTGTTCCGTCTGTTGGCTGGGGGGGCACGGCAGTGACGGGAGTGCAATGGCAGTGGGAGCTTTCGCAGACACTGCTGACGATGTCAGTGGCGGAGAGGGTGGGGGAATGACGAGTGCCAAACCCCTGCAGACACCGCCGGCAGTGGCAAGCAACAACTGGCCGCAGCCACCGCCAAAAGTGTTGGCAGTGCCTTTTTGTAGGTGGTGCACTGCCACTCTCAGGTGGCTGTGCATGCACCTGCATGCACCCGCTATGTGTCACCCCTGACTGTAAAATAACATTTAAGTTAATCAGCTCCCATCAGGGCTAAAACAGACAGGTGTGCTACCTACTTTGCAAACAACATATACTGCATTTCCTTCCAAAACAGTTGTTAGCATACCCACTTACAAGTCATTATATGGAAGTAGCTTAAGATATTTCATCAATAAAGGCCCCCTCGCGAGCTCTTGCCTATATCTCAATGCGCCAATATTCTATCACTCAAAATGTATTTTCATATGACTCTGAACATTGTTGGATTTACAGTCCTGATGAAATAACCTAACCTCTCATCATAATGGACTTAATTTTGACCTTTTTCTAAAGAGGGTAAGAAAGGATACTAAAGGATCACTAAAATGAGTGCAGCTATTCAGAGGAGATGAAGTAATGTTACTTAAGATGGATTAATACTTGCATTTTATGGTAGGTGCTAGATGTTCATAGAGGCCTGAGCAGTACTGCTTAGAGCTTGCTGCTTGTAAACAGCCAAGGCCCTCAATAGCAGGTGGCCTCTGACTTAGTGTTTACACTTCTCTGCATTCACTGTTTGACTCTGCTGGAACCTCAAAAAGCTTAAACCTCAGCCCAAATTTCTTTTCTGGGCGTGGCTCTCTAGGCTTTCCCTCAATGTCTTTTTTGTCCCATTTTTGCCTTGGAGAGCTATTTCATGCTCCATTCTGCTCAAGACAATAAGAAAGGCAAGGATTTCTTAGAGTGATATCATTTATTGGACCAACTACGTAGTTGGAATAAAGTTAGACAAGCTTTTGCATGACCTGAACAAGAATGCCTTGCATTCAAAAGCATGCCTAACTTCATCCCAACTACATAGTTAAAAAACAAAGATGACCCTAAGATGCCTGTCATACAGTTTTCGGCTATCATGGCTACAACATCACTCTGACATTCATTCCAGTTGCTTTAGGCCCCAATGATTAATGATTACCCTATCCCCAGACACCCCAGTATCTTAGTATATCTTTTTCACATTTTACACAACCTGGTTTACAGTGTACATTTTAAGGCACACAATAGTTGAAGCAAACAAATACACAGGCTTTGCAAAGGCTGCAAAACCAGTCACAGTTTACTTCAAGTGGCAGAGCTGGTGTCCTCTAAAGAGATCAAAATGCCAAGATCTCCTCCTAATCCTTCAAATTATAGAAGTTTCTGCCTTCCCTCTGCAGCCAGCTTCCTCCTCAAATGGTCCTACAGTTAGAAAAGAGAATCGCTTTGCTCTGAAAACTTCCCCTTCTGTTCCTCTCTTCCAAGTTTCCCGTTTCTCTGAGAGACCCTGCATTGATTGTCTCAGGCTCAGTGGTTTATAAGACAATTTTTACATGTGGCCTTCATTTTGCTTTTGGGAAAATTTCAATCCATCAGCCCCAGCCCCCTATAGAGAGCTTGTAGTAAAGCTGGCTTCATCTATGATGCAGTTATTCTTTCATTCCCCACTTAATAAGATCTATTTGGGTGCTGATATTCTTTAACAAAAGACCTATTCATGAATAGACATGCCAGTGGCACAATCTTGTCTCCTTAGCATAAGTAGCATGAGACACAATATAATACAAGACAATAAAAGACATAATGATACAGATGGCCCATGAAACCAAACTGGAATTCATAAATTGTACATTGAACGTATTTGGGAATCTGCCTGTCTATAAACATGTAGGGTGAATGGGAAAACTGAAACAGACACTTGACTAACATCAGTGGATCAGCAGGAACAGACTTCAGGAAGATCTAGCAGAAACTTGGAATTTTTATTCCATAGAAATCATGACATTTCAAAAATTGTTTTTGTTCTGAAAATGTGATTTTTTTTAAAGACTGAGTTTGGGTCAGCTGAAATATTCAGTTTTGATCAAATGGAAATGTTTCATTCCAGTTTCAGCCTTCTTTCTTTATTTATAAGAATTTAAGCAATAAAGAAAATTTAAAGATCATCCTTTTGAAATTACTTGATTGTGAAAAGTTTGAAATGGAACGTTTTGAGTTTATCAACAATATTTTTGCTTTTTCTAAATTACATTTTTGTTGAAATTGTCAAGTTCATGCATAAAATTTATTTCAACAAAACATTTTCCAACAGAAAAAACACATTCAATTAAGGCATTATTGACCTGTTCTTGACTCCTAGTTCAGTGCCCTTTTCACTAAGCTATGTTGTTGGCACATAAATGCTTCTTCCTCTACAATTTATTCTGCCAATTCACACTCAACTCCTGTCAGCATTAATGCACATCAAGAAGAGATTATACCTATTTTTTTCTCACCCCAAATAGGCTTTTAATGTTTGAAAATAAATTACAGTAATATGTATCAGCAGGTGTTACCTCTTAAAATGTTGTTTTGTTTGTAGCCTGTCACAAGACAACATTCTCGTACCCTCATAGGTAAGCAGATGGTGCTTATTCATTTACATTGCAAATATTCTTCTAATATGTGTATTGAAAACACATTTCTATTGAAGCAAATCTTCCTGAGTTTACCTGACTCCCAGAATACATTACAACACAAGCTTCTAATCTGAGATCAGAAACAGATGCTAGGAGAGCACAGTTCTGTTGGATTCACTTAGGCTGAAAAAAATATGATTTTCATAGTCCCTAAATAGGGGCTATAAATGTAAATTGTGTTGTGGTACATCACATTCTTGATGACATGCCCTACTCATCTGCTCTCACGTTCACGCACCAAACCCAGAAATGCAGCAGTGAGCTTCTCCAGGACTGGCCCCCAGGGGCTCAGACAGAAGTTACATTTGTCATGCAACTGGCTCCTTGAAAGCGCTCTACAGCCATGCCCTAACAGAAGCACACAGCTGCAGAGCACTTTAAAAGTCCTCGATTGCATGACAAATTAACCCTCATTATATGAGGATTCAAATGAAGGCACTCCAAAGCAGAGTACCTTCATTAACTTGTGTCTGATTGGGCAGCTGGGCTGATTCAGCATAGTGTCTGAACCCGGTGGTGTCTGCCTGATGTGAGGGGGGAGAAGAGGAGGAAGGCAGCTTGGGCTGGGCTTTACCCAGCTTGCACTAGAGGGGGTTGGATGGATTGGAGTGCCCAATCCACCCACACCCAGTGCAGGGGAGAAGAGTGTGTCTGAAGCTCCTTGCTGGACTGGCTCCAAATTGGATCTTGATCTTTGACCCTCCTGACCCAAAAACTAATGTCTGTTGGGTTGGGATGGTTGGTTTAACTCATGGTGCTTTCTGTGAAGTGCCATGAGTTAGACTAGGGACCTGCACATTTGTCAGCACATCACATGGCCGGTCCTGAAACTGGCTAAGGTGGACTTGGGACTGTGTGAGGATGCAGTGTAGACACAGTAAATATAATACTTTTAGATCAGTGCACCCAGATGTATAACCATGTTCAGAGGCTACACTTGCTACATATGGAGTTATTCCAGAATAGCTACTGAGAGAGAGAATGAAGCTAAAACAGACCTTATTCAGGAATCACACTTCAGATTCAATTCTTATTTTAGACTTAAACCAAATAATTTTCAAGTGTAGACAGACTTCAGTCAGTAATACCTTAATGTGACAGGGACTTGATGTGCTTGCTTGCCACTTTAAGTGCTCAAACAGCCTGCTGAGCCACTAGCAGGCTAATTGCGGAGTCAGCTGACCCAGGGGCTGGCAGGTGAGGCTAAGCCTGATCAAAGGAGTCATTTGAGTGAAGAGAGTGTCCTGGCTGGAGGAGGGCTGGGCGTATACTAGGTATAAGCCCAGATCCTGAGAGCAGGGTGGAAAGTAACTACTTGGGAGCTGGTGTAAGAATATCACCCAGCTGGAAGACTGACACTTCTGAATGCCAGCAAGGAGAATGACAGCCAGAGGTTTGGGTGGGAAGTAAGGGGATGGAGGAGGTTCCTGGGGATCCAGTATGGGGTCCAGAGCCCTAAGAAGGGGGCTGAGAGTCTGTGGGCCTGTTAAAGGGCAAAGAGAGCCCTGAGAGAAGGTCTGAGTGATTGGGCCCTGTTGAGAGGCCAGACAAAACCCGGAGAGTGAGGGGCTGAGTGCGCAGGTGCCTAGTGAGAGACCGAGCAAGTCTGGGGAGAGGAACTGAGAGTTGGTGGGCTTATTGAGGGGCTAGATGAGTCTGGAGAGGGGCCAAGTGTTTGAGAGACCTGGTGGAGGACTTTGAACCTGCAAAGAGAGAGAGAGTAATCTATGGAAGAGCCAGAGTGGATGGACCCACAGAGAGGGCTGACAGCCAGAAGACTGGCCCTGGGTATCTTGACTTGCCTGTGCAGGGGCCAGGGGCCAAGAGAGGCGGAAGGGTGAAACAGACCACAGCGGAGACTGCCAGAGCCAGGCGGGCCTGGAGTTCTCCACTGGCCTTGAGGTGGGGCCAGGGCCTAGGAGAGGCCAAGGGTCCCTGGGGGGGGCTACAGTTGAGAGAGGAAGGGGTCAAGGGGTGTGCAGCCCAGGAAGATGATGGTTGGTGGGTCTGAGAGTGACCTGGGGCTATGGGCCTCAGTGGTTAGCAGCCCAGGAAGGGCATTGGACATCTAGGGGGGACGCCCAGACAGCAGCAAGCAAGATCAGGTAGGCTTGAAGACCAGTCCTGGGTAGGACCTAAAACTGCACTCTACTGGATTTGGCTGGTGTGGTGGGGTTGCCTGTGGCAGGCCAGCCTCCATGAAATGCCAAGCAATGTTTTCTATATTAACCATGTGGAGTAACTCAGATTCAAAACCATTCAGTCTGTGGTAGACATGGTGTATACAAAACCAGTCTAAATGTTTATAGTTTGGCAAACTTCTAAACAACTGAAAACATGGACTTATAATGGGAAGTGTTAAGCAACCTTGACAACAGACTGTGCTAGAAACCTTCTCCATAATGTGAATGTACTTACATATGTGTAACAAAAGCCTGTCCCAGGGGTGGCCATGACGCCCCACTGGGCCCTTGCTTTACCCTGATCCCCATCTGTTTTCCTGCCATGCCTTGATGTACTTATACCTTTAAAAAAAGGGAAGCTGCCCCAGGGATTCCTGAGCAAGCTCTAACTTGCTCCTGTCCTACTCCCAGACCTGAGTCTGTTCTGGTTCTGGCCTTCAGTCCATCCTGGCTCCCATCTCCACACCGGCCCAGGTACCTAGACCCTCATGGACACTGGACCCTTCAGGTTCTCCCCAGGCACTGGATCTTCTCTGGTCCTGCCTCCATTCTACTTCTGGGTACCTAGTCCCTCTGGGGCACTGAACCTTCCTGGTCCCCTCCAGGAACCAGACCTCTGGTTCCATCTTCCCCCTTCACCCAGGTTATACCCTGCTTCCAAGATCTGCCCTGGCACAATCTGTGGGCCAGGCAAGAGCCCCCAAGGGGACACTTGCCTGCCTGTACACTAATGCCAGGAGCCTGGGCAACAAGCAGGAGGAGCTCATCCTCCTGCTTAGTGCAAAGAATTATGACTTCATTGGGATAATGGAGACCTGGTGGGACTCCACCCATGACTGGACCACGGGTATAGAGGGCTATACCCTGTACAGGAGGGATCGTGTTGACAAAAGGGGAGGGGGTGTAGCTCTCTATGTGAAGGAAAGCTACATGGCCCTGCAAGCTGATGTTGGCAACCAGCATGGACAGCTAGAGACCCTCTGGGTAAAAATTCGTGGAGAATATGGCACAGGGGACACAACGGTGGGAGTCTACTACAGACCTCCCACTCAAAGTCCTGAGCTTGACCAGGAGTTCGCCCGGGAACTGACTGAGGCCACTTGCTCCTTGGTTGTCATGGGTGACTTCAATTACCCGGACATCTCGTGGGAAGATCACTCAGCAAAATCCGAGCAGTCGCAAAGCTTTCTCTCATGCTTGGATGACCTCTACCTGACTCAAGAAGTCAACGAGAGGCAAAGCGCTGCTCGACCTGGTACTGGCTACAGGGGACGACCTAATCGGCGACCTAGTGATCGATGGGAAGCTGGGTGACAGCGACCACAAGCTGATCACCTTCACCATCCACCATAAAGCTGGCAAGTCAATCAGCAACACAGAAGTCCTTGACTTCAGAAAAGCCGACTTTCACAAGCTCAAGGGGCTTGTCGGTCAGGCCCTCAGGGACCATGACCCCAGGGAGATGGCAGTTCAAGAAGAGTGGTTGCTTCTCAAGGAAGCGATCCTCGATGCACAAGCTAAATCTATTCCAACACGGAGGAAAGGCAGCAAGAAGGCACAGCAGCCCTCCTGGCTCTCCAGGGACCTAGCGGACCTCCTGCGGCTAAAAAGGAAAGCCTATAAAGGATGGAGGACGGGATTCACCTCCAGGGAGGATTATTCTGCACTGGTCAGGTCCTGCAGGGAGCAAACCAGGAAAGCCAAGGCTGCAACTGAACTCCAACTAGCTTCAAGCATCAAGGACAACAAAAAGTCCTTTTTCAGATATGTGGGGAGCCGGAGGAAAAGCAAGGGCAACGTTGGACCCCTGCTAAACCAGATGGGGCAACTGACAACTGACGCTCAGGAAAAAGCCAACCTATTAAATAGGTACTTTGCGTCAGTCTTTCATCAGTCCTATGGGACGCCCATGCCTGCTATGGGACAGGGAGATCCGGGTGATGGGGATCCCCTACCCTTCATAAATGCTGACCTTGTGAAGGAACATCTTGAGAAGCTGGATACCTTCAAGTCAGCCGGCCCTGACAATCTGCACCCCAGGGTACTCAAGGAGCTGGCAAGCGTCATAGCCCAGCCCCTGGCACGGATCTTTGAAAACTCCTGGTGCTCTGGTGTAGTGCCCAAAGACTGGAAGAAGGCCAATGTGGTGCCGATCTTCAAGAAAGGGAGGAGAGTGGATCCGGCTAACTACAGGCCCATTAGCCTGACTTCTATCCTGGGGAAGATCTTAGAAAAGTTTATTAAGGAGGCCATCCTTGAGGGACTGGCCCAGGCTAACATCCTAAGGGATAGCCAGCACGGGTTTGTTGCGGGTAGGTCTTGTTTGACCAATCTCATTTCCTTCTATGACCAGGTGACCTATCACCTGGACAAGGGAGAAGAGATTGATGTCATATATCTTGACTTCAAAAAAGCTTTTGATCTGGTATCCCATGATCACCTCTTGGCCAAACTGGCCAGTTGTGGCCTTGGCTCCACCACGATCCGCTGGCTGGGAAACTGGCTCCGTGGTCGGACCCAGAGGGTTGTAATTGATGGCAGTCACTCATCGTGGTGCCCTGTGACCAGTGGGGTCCCTCAAGGCTCTGTCCTTGGACCCATCCTGTTCAACATCCTCATTAATGATGTGGACATTGGAGTCAGGAGTGGACTGGCCAAATTCACCGATGACACCAAACTTTGTGGCAAAGCATCCACGCCAGAAGATAGGCGAGTGATCCAGGCTGACCTGGACAAGCTCAGCAAACAGGCAGACGAGAACCTGATGGTGTTTAACACCGAAAAATGCAAGGTTCTTCACCTTGGGAGGAAAAACCTGCAGCATCCTTATAGGCTCGGCAGTGCTACGTTGGATAGCACTACAGAAGAAAGAGACTTGGGGGTCATCATTGACCACAAGATGAACATGAGCCTGCAATGCGATGCTGCGGCTAGTAAAGCGACCAAAACACTGGCTTGCATCCATAGGTGCTTCTCGAGCAAATCCCGGGACGTCATTCTCCCCTTGTACTCGGCCTTGGTGAGGCCACAGCTGGAGTACTGCATCCAGTTTTGGGCTCCACAATTCAAAAAGGATGTGGAGAAGCTTGAGAGAGTCCAGAGGAGAGCCACGTGCATGATCAGAGGTCAGGAAAACAGATCTTATGATGACAGGCTGAGAGCCATGGGACTCTTAAGCCTGGAAAAGCGGAGGCTCAGGGGTGATCTGATGGCCACCTATAAGTTTATCAGGGGTGAACACCAGGATCTGGGGGAACGTTTGTTCACCAGAGCGCCCCAAGGGATGATAAGGTCAAACGGTCACAAACTCCTGCAAGACCGTTTCAGGCTGGACATAAGGAAGAATTTCTTTACTGTCCGAGCCCCCAAGGTCTGGAACAGTCTGCCAGTGGATGTGGTTCAAGCACCTACATTGAACACCTTCAAGAGTAAATTGGATGCTTATCTTGCTGGGATCCTATGACCCCAGCTGACTTCCTGCCCTTTGGGCAGGGGGCTGGACTCGATGATCTCCCGAGGTCCCTTCCAGCCCTGATGTCTATGAAATCTATGAAACCTGGCCCTGCTCCCAGGCCTCTTGGGACCTCCTCCTCCTCTTAATGACTCCAAAAACTCTTGATGTTACCACAGGCTGTAATCTCCTAAGTATTATTTAGGAGCTATCCTGCCCAGGAGATGTTTTCTCAGCAGTCTCTAGGGCCATACTGCTTGCCCAGATCAGGCCCTGGGTTTATATACTGCAAGCCCAGCTCCCCCTTCTGGGTCATATGACTCATGACTGTCTCCTGCTACCACCTGTTTCATCTGCAGTCTGCCTGCTGTTAAAGTAGCAGGAGCACTAAGGCTCCTACTATAATATCACACACATGTAGACATGGTACTACAAACTAAAAATATAGGCAAGACAGTATTGCTCTATTAACATAGTTACAACATAAAGAAACTAACTAGTATTTATTTTTAAAAGAGAAGATACAAGTTTCAGCCCTTTTCTGGAACCAAATATTTTTCCTTCTCTTGTATATGAGTGTTAACAAAAACTACTCCATAGGTTCCACTGGCCACGGTTTTGTCCCAAACTCTTTGGGATCACTGACAGCCCATCTGCACAGGCTTTCTGTTATCTAGCCACAGCTGCTGTCTTGTGCCTTGTGCTCTCTATATTCTCTCTCAGTTGAATTCTTGCTCAGCTCTCTGTATCCTCCACCTCTCCTAAGCTGAATATGAGCCAACAGTATGCTCTTGCTAAAAAAAATAAAATAAAATAAAGCAAACAGCATACTGGGTTATATTAACAGGAGTGTATCTTGAAAATAGAGAAATGATTTTTCTACTCTATTAGGCGCTGGTGAGGCCTCACGTGGAGTACTGTATTCAGTTTTGGGCCACACACATTAAGAATGATGTGGGCAGATTAGAAAGAAACCAGTAGAGATTGAAGACAATTATTAGAGGCCTGGGAAATATGACTTACAAGGGAAGAGCGAAAGAATGAGGGTTATTTAGTCTGGAGAAGAAAGGACTGAGATGGGATTTGATAACAGTATTCAAATACCTGAAGGGCAAATAGGCAAATATAAAGAGGATGGAGATAGCCTTTTTTGTGGCTAGAGGAGAACCAGGAGGAGAATCTATATCTTCCGACTGTCAGACAGTTACAAGCCTAGGATATGGACCTGGAACACCCTGTGCATAAAGTGAGGCTAGGATATGATTCAGTGTATTTGACCAGCCAGACAAAGTCAAGCCTCAAAACTCATCCTATACACTGTACCTTACACCTGGCTGAAACAAACTCTTATACATGAAGCTTAGACATTATTATTCTAGCACTGGCTGGGCTGTCAGATATTTTCAGTAAGTGTAAAGCTATCAGAATTTAAGCAGTACTAGTGGGGTTATACTATAATAGTGAGTAGCAAGGAATGTGCCACTGCACCAAAAAGCTTTCTCTAACCATAACTTGATCTAATTGATGGAAATTAAAAATCAGGGTCTTTTCACAAAATTGAGAAATAAACTTTGACCAGATTCCAAAACATTTGGAGCAAAATGTAATAATGTAGAGGAGAGAAAATTACTTTGCAGTTAAGAAAACACAATTAAAAAGCTGCATTGTGAACTGAAATGATTCTAGGATGCTATGTAACCTGAGTACTAAGGTCTATGGTGACAGAGGCCAAAGAAAATAGAGTTTAATGAGGTCAGTTTGAAATTTCTCCTTGCCTCATGTAGCCCGGGTCATATGTGGCTGGTACCCCCTCTTCAACTGAAGGGATGCCAGCAGGTGTGATGTAAGCTGTGGGAGTGTGACTGCCTGGCTTCTGGCCAACTCTCTTCCATCAGCATAGGCCTTCACCCTCTTTGGTCTTCCAGTTAGTGTACAGCCCCTAACCTCAGCAGGAGCCCTCCAGGTGGCCCACAAGGGAACACCACTCAATGGCAAAACACAGTTTAGACAATAGGTCAATAGATACAACCTGGCAGGGATGAAACAATAGTCTAACCATACATAAATGAGATTACATTAGCAAGATTCAATACATTAAGATAACCAATAAAATAAAAGCAAGTATTGAGTAGGGGATGTGCTAGCAGACCCACTAGCAAACTAGATAAAGCAGCTCATTATCCTCTCATAATACAACATTAAGTATACAAGTTTACAGTAAGGGTCCCAACAATATTAGAGACAACACCAATGGTACAGCAGTTAACCCCAACAAAAAGGAATGATACCGGGGGAAACAGTAAGTTACCATAAGAAATGCTCTCTCTCTCCTCTAGGCTACACTGGCTACCATGACCAGTAACCACGAAGCCACCCTGATGAACGGGGGCCCTTAACTCCTCTGCCTTAAAGGGGGTTGTCCCCCCCTTTGTTGTGGGGCTTCCCTTTGATCTTCAAAAGGAAGGGCTCTTCCTCCCTTATGGAAATCCTTGCCTCCTCCCTTCCTCGGGACTGCAATCCCCTTTTTGGGTAACTCACGACTCCCCAACAGTTCTGGTGGGCTTGGCTTGTCTCTCTCCTTCTGTGGGTTGCCTGTGCGGCTTCCTCCCCTTTGCCAGGATGGTCACTCCATCCTGCTGTCCATTTCTGCAGGAAGGCCCCAAGCTGCTTTGTGCAGCTACCTGCCAGTCTGCCCTCTCAAGCCCCAGGCACTGCTCTGTGCACCGAGGGCTCCTGCCTCATAAAGGCAGGATCAACAAACTCACAGAGCTTTTCCCTGGAAAGCTAGGGTGCCAGTTGCTTGATTTTTACACATAGCCAAGCAAGTTGGGCAGAGTACTTTTAGGAGTAGGGGGAAGAGATTATGCACTTAGCACTAGTTCACTGACACAATGGCAGAGTGGCTCTTGTGCACTGCAGTCTAGCACATCAATAAGGCAAAGGCTGCCTAGTCAGGTACGTGCTGCTGTGCTACCTGGACAGTGAACCGAAACCTGAAGAATGCACCAATGGAGCAATTCGTCATAAAACAAGATGTCTTTCTAATTGCAGTCCTGAAAAGTGAAACCTCGGAGACATCCTTCGCAATTGTGGACTGGAATGGATGTCTCTGGAGCCTGGGCAGAGGGTCATGACCTTCTATGGGGTGGGTTCTTATTTTGGGGGGGTCTCACCTCCTCTGGAGTCACAATCCAGATATCAGATTGCAACAACTAAGACTTATTTTCTGAGTCTGTGCCTTTCCAATGATGACACAATTGCAATTATTGCCGGGGAGGAGGAAAGGACTTTGGTAGTATGGCCACTGAACTATAATCCTTGAACTTCCAAGGTGACTGCCCCAGGTCCAATGTGAACTGAGGAGGGGCAAGATAGCGTGGGAAGCTTCCACTGCTAATGCCTCTTTAGTTCCAAAAACTGGCAATGTCAGTCTCCAGGGCTGACAACAGCCCACCTTCCATGACCACTAAAAGTCAAGCTGGAGAGTTTGCCTTGTGTTGGTCAAATTGCCACTACTTGACACAATAACTGATTGTAGTGATTCTTCTTTCATATGACAAAAATGGTGTCCATATCTTTATTTTTGTGCACTTTGGCATTTTTGTTGGCACTTTATCTTTGGCATTTTTGTTGACTTGTGAGCTCTTAGCCATCAGAGACGTTACCAGGGATCACTACATGGAAGTGGCTCTTGTTGATTCCCACTGTAGTGATGATGGTGGTGGACATTATGTAGCTCAGGTATTTTAGTGCCTGGCCTCAACTGATTTTTCTTGGAGGTTCTGGGCCTCAGTGATGTCATTATGCAGCCATTTGCAGCAGCATAAACCAAATATAAAGTCATCGTAAATGTTAGCTGGTGAAATGACAGCATCTTACCCGCTTTCTGCCTTCTCTTTATATAGGCATAAATAACTGTTCAAGGTGCAAAGCAGAAGAGAATCATGCCCATAGTTTTTAGAGGCAGCAAAACTCAGGGATGCACAAACAGAACATATGTCCTAAAGTAAACAGATTGCATGGAAGTCTTCTAACATGCTGAGGGGATGTCAGTGCAAAAATCACTGTTTATGAGCTACGGATCTGATCTCAGGGAGATGAACATGTGGTGGGAAATGAGTTACCAGCTCTGTTTGTTTCCATTGTTGCAAAGTGCTGTTTGCATTTGCAGCTCAGCTGGTGACTCCACTAAAGCATATGCCGATTGAACATGCTGCAAGCAGAGATGCATGGGCACAGAGAGACTGAAGCTTCTGTAACAAAGGTAAGATATTCACTCTGGCAGGCTACAAGAAAATGAAGTCTTACTCAAGAATTCCAGTAATGATGGGTGCTAATTGGAAGTTATCAAAGCACATGCACTCAGGCTTATAGGCCCCCTGCTCCACTCCAATTTTTGGAAAATCAATATGTTCCAAAAATTGCTGACTAGCTTTCTGGAAGAGGCAAGAGCAAATCTGGAGGAAAAAGAAACCCACCACCCACCAGAGGATCTAGAATTTTGAAAAGGGGGGTACAAATAGTGTGGTGCATCATCACATATAGCACAGTAAACATTTTTCTCTAAGTAAAAAGAAACTAAAAGCTTTACTAAAATGCTAAGAGCTGAGGGCTATATTATTCAGTTCAAGATCAAAGCAAAAACAGATATAACATTGTTGGAATGTGAATTAATTTGCTATATCATATATAATGTATAACAACATAACAAACTAGGCAAAATATTCCAAATGTGTTGTTTTTTTCAATCCTGTTGTAACTGGAATTAAATGAACATCTCTATCAGATACATAAAACAAAACTGAGCCTTCTTGAGCATCTTGACAGTGCATCCAGTGTTTCACTGAAAGCTATTTCCACACCTGAGTTGATGTTCACTTGAGTTAATGTTTCCACACCTAAATTAATGTTTTAGCTAGAGTTAAAACAGTCTGCAGGGCTGTGAAATAGGAACTGCATTAGGAAGAGCAGCTAACAGACAGGAGAACTGCAGAAAAGAGGATAGCTTAATTAGTAGACCATTAAAAAGGAGAGAGGATTGTTAACACCTGTGGAATGAAGAGTTGAGAAAGCATCAGCCAGATTATAATGAGTGATTTTCTCACTGCTGCATGAATAGAAATGCTGCAGCTACTGCCAGGCAGCTGTTTTAAATTTTGTGTAGAACAGGAATCAAAAGTCAGGGGGGTGAGATGCAACTCAGTGGCTCAGGTCAGAAGCAGAAGGGGGGGTCAGGAGAGAGGGGATGGGGAATGGAGTGGGGATGTTTCCCGCCCCCTGCACCCTAACCCTTCTCTGCTGAATCAGACAGCATAGCCCAGCCCAGGGCTGCAAAGCATGCTGGGGGGCTTTGATTTAACTTGAACCAGGAAGGGGTCTCGGGCAGAAGTGTCATAAACCAGTTTGACCTAAGTCAGTTAACTCTGATACTACATTCAACAAGGTTTATCTTAAACCAGTGTCAGCCATTTTGAAACTGGCTCATGTGCACTGAGCTTCTGTTCTGTTATAGGTTTATACCAGTTTCTGATCACTTAAACCCATTTATGTGTAATTTTTGTCCCTAGCCTAGAGGTGATGGCTGCAGCAAATATTAAGTGGGTGCACCTAAACGTGCAATTAATTTGCATATCACATTGGAGTTTATTGCTCCCAGGTGCGCCATTTGAACATGCTCCTGGGACTGCAGCACACTGAGCCAGGTCAGAGCATCCCCATCTGGCAGAGGGTGGGGGGGGGGGGTCAGCCTGCCAGCCCGAGGCTGCCCCAAACTGGTTCAGTGTGCTGTGGAGGGCTTGGATGGGATCCGAGTGCTCCAGTGTGGGGCTAGCCAGCAGGCAGCCCCTGCACTGAAGCACCCTCATGCCCCAGCCAGCCGTGTCAGCATCTACATGTGAATTGTTGCGCGTGAAAAAATTCCACAGCAGGATAGTACTTACAAAATTTACAAGTATTATCCTGCTGTGGAGTTTATTAGTTTCACGCAGCCTAACAGAGCTGCACGTGTATACACCAAAATGTTTACTGTGGAGCTAATTAGGCAACTCTGCAGTAAATATCTTGTGTAGACAAGACATGCTCAGTGGGGATGGTACTAGCCTAAGCTGCAGGAGACTTTGAGTACAAGTCACAGGCTACCTGTGCTTGCTTGTTGTTCCTCCTTACATCTCTCAAGTGCAAATAACAACACTGCCCTAGCTCAGATAGCCACTGTGAAGCTAAATGCATTAAAACCTGTGAACTTTTCTGATACCATGCTAGTGGGGGAGGAGGGGCACCCTAGAGAAGTGTGAACACAAACCAGCATGAATTACAAAAGGGGATGGATACAGTTATTCCACAAATAGGGTGAACTGGATGATTTCCAAATAAACAAATCTGATCTGCATAAAACACAGGCAGCTACATGTTGGAAACTAGAACAGAGGATGGGCACATTTCAGAAACCAAAATAAACAAGCAGATAAATAAACAGTATGTAGACAGAAGACTGACTGAACAGGCAGTGGAAGTTACACATCTTGCTGAGAGATGTGAAGAACCTTGTCATGACAATCGCTGTGAGGCTAATGAGAGTGCTAGGCTTATGAACAGCCAACAGGAAATCATTTAATAAACCTTAAAGCCCAGCTCTCCATATACTTAAATAGTGCCCGTGAGCTTTTAATAACCATTATCAACTTGACTTTACAATATCCATGTGAAATAGAGCAGGGCTTTTATCCCCCTTTTACAGATATGGAACTGAGATACAGAAAGACTAAGGGCCAGTTCCTTCATGGTAGCTAACTGCAATCTGATTCCATTTGCTCCAGTCCCAGAAAAACCATTAATACGTCCACTTGTGTAATGTCGCTTCATTTTAATCTTAAAACTAGGTCACAAAAATCAGTAAGAAGGGGAAGGACCCCCTAAATTCCTATGTTGAGAGTTTTCAGGGACTCAAGGAGGAGTTAATATTATCACACTAAGATGCCATGGACTGCTGGCAGATGTTATGATGATCATGCAGTTGGGATCTGAGGACCCTGAGTCTGATTTAGGTGCCACTAAGATCCCTGGAAGATGTTACAATTCTTGTGTGATTAACATGTTAATGCCACAATAAATTGTAACAAGCCAGACATTCAGGGAATTTATGGTGGGATAAAATGGCAAACTAGACATTGTTGGTAATAGGTAAGGAGCAGCCCCAGGTCCAGGACACGTGTTATACATTCAATTTAAAGCTGAAGCCACAAAGATGTTCTATACTAAATGTGGAACTTTGTGGCTGGTTTCACATTTTGTCCCATCATAAATTCCTTGAACATGCAGCATATTACAATTTATCATGTGACTGTGTTAATCACCTAATAAAGGTAATGTCTGCCAGGGACCTTAGAGACACCTAAGTTATCAACCCATGGTTGTATAAAATGTGCGTGAAAGAGCTAAAACCTGAAGCCAACTCCCCAGATTCTTTAACCACAAACCATTCTTTTTCACTTAAGACAGTCCAGGTACTAAACTTATAGCACAGTAGCAACGGCACATTAATGCCCAAAGTCAGGGTAGATATGCCCAAAAACACACTGGAAAAGGATGTAGAATGAGAGTGGGCTGGATTAGAAGATAGTTTGTGAATCAGATAATAAAAGACTGAATGAATGCTCTGAATGCTTCACCCAGACAAACAGTGATAAACCAGTGAAATTAGGGCATGTGTAGATGAAAAAGGGGACCCTAAATTGAAGTGGTGGGTTTTAAAAAACACCGCTTCAATTTAGGGATGATTAAACCCCTTTGTACACACACCCTGATGACTTACCTGCTTCTCCGGCGGGGAGGGGAGAGTGAGCTGCCAGTAGGCAAAGCAGTCCCTGGGCTGCAGGGGGGGCTGGTGCTTCCCTCTGTGGTAGCGGCAGCCACCCCCACAGGCAGCAACTGCCCACAGGCACCCAGCCTGGGTGGTCCCGGGGGGCACTGCTGCTGCAGAGGGAAGCGCTGGACCCCCGCGCAGCTCAGGCAGGCAATCTCCAGACGAAAAAAAAAAAGAAAAAAGATCAGGCTTGTCGCTTTTCTTGGGTGGAGCCTGCTTTCCTGGGCTGCTGCCAGGCTGCCTGCAGGGCTTCCTGCAGAGCCGTGGAGCTGCACAGAGCCCGGTGCTTCATTCCATGGCTGTAGGGGCAGCAAACTAAAACTCCTTGAAGGAGTTTTAGTTTGCTGCGCCCCAAGTCTTTTAAGGCACAGTATGCCGCCAAATTTCCTAAAGTGGCTGGAATTAATACACAATACACCACTGAGGCATGCAAACACTGACACCTTTAAAGTGGTGCAAAAGAATTTAGCCTGCTTTAAAGTGTCATGCACACACAACTCTCATTTAATCTACACACGGCTTTAGATAGGATAGATTTAACACACGTCCAACAATTCAGAACCTCAAGTCAGTGTTGGGTCATGATAGGAATGTGAATGCAGAGGTTAGGTGTCACACAAAGATCACTCGGTATAAACTGAAGGAATAGACAGCAAATCTCTATAATGTACAGATGCCAGGTAACCAAAGGGCAATGTATTGGAAGCCCGACTGATGAGGAAGCTTGAACATTACTACTTCACACTGCCAAGATGAGAATACAGCAGTGGAGTAAGTAAGATGACAGCTGATTAGATGCAATGAAATAATTCTTATATAATAAAGGGCTTAGTCTGTCTGTCTGTGTGCCCGTAACACTCTTGAAGCACTCTGATTCGTTAGTGAAACAATCGATCAGAGTATGGAGAGCAGCAGGGGAAGCCAGCAGTGCTGGAGGTGGTTGTGGAGCACAGTGCTGGCGGAGGGGGATGGAAGGGATGGCGGGGCAAGCTTCCCCCCCACCCTGCTCCAGGGAAGCAGCAGCTGAACAAGGTGGTGGGTGGCAGTGCACTGTCCCTGTCCCTCCTCCCCACCCCTGTCATTGTTGACGGGCAGTTTGCTAGTATATGCCATAATGCAGGTACCCCTCATTACAGTAAAGCTGAGGGTGTATTAACTGATATGTCTGAACTACAAGAGACGTAGGCTATTTCAGCTGAAGAGGACAGAAACAAGTACTGAGGGAGCAAAGACAATGTGGAAAGCCCAGGATAAGGTGGTTTAAGATGCTGCAGAAATACATAAGGAAGATCAGTGTAAACTCAGAGAATGCGCTCAACAGGGCCACTAGAAGGGCCACCAGGGCCACTGAATCAAGTGCTTGGCCTGTAGCAGGCAATCATTTGTTGAAAGAATCTTAAAAACTCTCCACTTCTACTCCTCTCAAACATTGCAGCCACAAAGGATGTCTTGAAAACAAAACCAAAGACACCCCATAATGTGCCACAGGAAGAAAGCAGAGTACACAGGGGACACTTGAAGATGAAGAACAAGAGATGCTGACCATAATAAAGTGAAGAAGTTGCACGCTTATAAGCATCCATAATCTGACATAATTTACTGCAACCACACCAGGAAGTTCCCGATATAACTATCAGTCGAACTCAGAAGTTGTCCTTCTCTAGCTAAACTAAATAGCTAAACCAGTACAAAAACCACATGTGGACAAGACAAAACTGCATAAGGAATCCTAATGTCCTGTTCTTGTTCAAGTGGGTGGGAATTTTAAGTCTGAATTCTGCGGGGGATGCTGAGATTCAAAGCAGCACACACATCATACATATGCAGCATATGCTCTCACATGAATTATCGGACAGTTACTCAGGTAAACATTTGTTTCAGGTCTCCCTTGCATTGACTTCAGTAGCGTTACTCCTGATTTACCTGGGTGTTAATTGGTGCATCTACACACGTAATTAATATGAAGCAATGAACTCCAGTACGTATGGCACTGGAGTTTATTGCTCATGGATGCCGTGTTTACACATGCACCCAAGACTGCATCACATTGAGCCAAGTTGAAGCAGCCCCAGTTGGTAGGGAGTCCGGGGGATCAGCCTGACAACTTGAGGCTGCTCCCACCAGGTTCAATATGCTGTGGAGGGGCTGGCTGGAGCACAAAGGTGCTCCAGTATGGAGCTAGTAGGCAGGCAGCCCCCACACTGAAGCACCCTTGTGTCCCAGCCAGCCCTATCAGCATCCACACATGCATTGGTGCATGGTAAAAAACCCCACTGTAGGATAGTACTTGTATTTACCTAATAGGATGGTACTTAGGATAGTAACTAATAGGGCTGCATGTATAGATGCAGAGACTTTACTGTGAGGCTAATTAGGCAGCGCTACAGTAAACATCTCATGTAGATAGGCTCACTGTGAGCAGAATCAGCCCTACCCTGTATACAATCTACTTATCCTTCCTTGTGGGTTCAGGTTTAAAATCTGACTAGCTACTTTAGTGCTGCCCCCTGTCCATACTTGCCATTGCTATAGTCAGCATCAGTACAGCTAAACCAGCTGCTAACAGATTGGCTAAAAGAGTTCCCTTTGCAAGTCCTGAAAGGGGTACTTGTATAGGCAGAGAAGGACATGGTTATAACCACAGAAGCATACCAATATCTGTGAATCAGGCCTCACATTATATGGGGACAATTCAGATTTTCAACTCATGCAATCCCTGACTGCCCTTTGCAAAATGAGGTGCCACTCTCTCACATCTCCATCCTTTACTGTCATTTACTGTTCTGCTCTCTCCACCTTTTTTCCCTTTGCACCCAAGGAAGCAGAGAACACTCTGAATTAGCAAGCATTTCATAGCCTGCTCTTCATTTTCTCTTGATTACTGTGATTTACGTCAGAGAGGTGGCAAGGGGCATGCAAATGGAGACTCTTTCATAATCAACCTGCCCTCGGGGCTCTTGTTAAATGTTTAGGTGGTACGGCGCAAGTAGTGGCACTGGATGCCGATTAAGAGCAGTCCTGAGGGAACCGTTACTATTTTGCCATCACAGAGTCTCTGCCAACATAGGAACAGAATAAGCCTTTTGAAAAACTAAAGTTGGCGGGGGGTGATGCAATCAAGGAACCTGCAAATGTCATTGCTGCGCATTGCTGAATCAGATGGTGTAGCCTGGGAAGCCACACGCAGGACAAACTTTCATAATTCCAACCATGGCCAGGCACCTGACCCATGGAATAAGCAGCACAACAACTTTTTAAATGGAATTATTGCTGTTTTGTTCTTTTGCTAGCCAGGGGGATATTAATTTTAAATCAAGGACTTTCCAGGGTACTTTAATCTTCTAAGACTTTCATTGCAGGTCCTACAGTATTTTATATATTTAGGCTAAGCATGTACAATACTAACTGATCCATGGTCCAGAGTTGGTCCTTGAAGCAACCAATGGCTTCTGTGCTCTGCACTTTAATGGGAGAGACTCACAGACCAATCCTGATGTGCTCCAGCAAAACGATCATAGCCAGGATGTGGACCCACAGGATATGGGTTTTTTCCCACAAATGGGACAACCCAATGCTCTCTTCCTCTGGGGAGTCTGGAATTCCTTGCACATAAGAACCCGAGTATCCAAATTAAGCCTCTACTCTGCTTTGGCCTTTCTCTGTGTCTAAACAATAATGGTGTTAGCCAACACAATGCTGAACACCAGTTGTATGCACTAGCACTGAAGTCTATTCAGCAGCTTGTCAGCTAACACAACTGTTGACAAGTATATCCATGCACTGCAACATTTAAAAGTATAAGCCCTGGTAAAGCTTGGGATTTGCCTTTTGAGTTAAGCATTGAGGAAGAAAAATGCCATATTTGACTTCCAGAAGTGGGGAAAGAGGGATACATAAAAAAGCCCAACAATACCTTGTACGAGTTTTGAAATCAGCAGTAGCAAGCAGTTTGACAGTTCAGCTTCTCAGTAGAAGAGTTTATGCTGCGAAGCCATCACCCACAGCTTCTGCTGTCTATCACTGTCAGGGGGTTTTTCCACCTGAGTTGTCAAGACTGTGACTAGAATGTGTCCAACTAGGGTGACTGGTCTTTCTGTTCCTTCTGCTTAAGCAACTAATAAAAAATAAATTCTAATAAAAAAAGAGAAAACTTTAAAAGCCTCCACTCTCTTTTCTTCTTTGGCACTGTTTCTAATGCTAACTTTTTAAGGCAAAAAAAAATTATTCCAAGATGGATTCTAACTTGTTTAGGAAGTTCATTTATAAGAAGTGCTAGCATGATGAAGCAATTAAATTCTGAACTAATCCTGTGGTTCAAATACCCTGGACTTCAGGAATGGTTTGGGCTGCTTTTGTCTCATCTCTTATTTTCATGCCCCCCGCCCAAAAAAAAAAAAAATCAACCTGCTTAATAAAAAGCAGTTTAGTATCTCCAGGGAATCTATTGCAGACAGAACAGAACAGCATGGTTTGCATGCAGAAGAGAATCTCTATGAGTTGCTTTTTAAAACATTTTTTTTATCAATGTGCTCTTGGTCTCCTGTTTGCTAGTGGGTAATTAAGTCAATTAACAAGCATCTGTTTATTTATTTCCCTCCTTTATGGATGTAAGCAGTTAGGATAGCAGTTTGTAACAAGGGCCTGCTGTAGCTTGCCTGCCATAGAGTATAGTATGCATGAATATTTAGGCAATTGCTGCTTGAATCTACAAGTGGCTGCCTCCTCTACTGCAAAGTAGGTGCCGAACTTAGTAGTGGTGTGAGGGCTAATTCAGGATTTAACTGTGGGGCTGGGAGCTGGTGTTGGGGAGGGAGATCTGGTGAGTATGAAAGAGCTGTGTAGGTGTTATTCACAAGAACGCTAGGAGCAAGCAGAACATTAGAGCCAAATTTGACAATTCTGAAGTGAGGTCTCTCAACCTCACCAGCCAGCCCTTGATAGCTTCCTCATAAAACAGGAGGTAATCCCAGCCTGTTGCAAAGGGGTGAAGCTGGGCTTAGATGATAAGCTTGCAGACAGAGCTGCCCACCCTGCTGATCTGGAGTTTACATAAACCAGCATGGAGCCATTAGAAACTTCAGAAGGCAGATGTTGGCCCACTGCAGGGCATTTGGGACAGGCTGCTCTTCAAGGCTGCCTGCTCTAGCTCCATCCTGACAGAACACCTAAGCTCTTTAGATCATCTACTCTGGACTCCTGAACAACAGGCCACAGAAATTCATTCAGTTAGCTTCTCTAATAAACACAATAGCTTGTGTTCGGCTGGGGCATGCCTTCTAGAAAGGTATCTGGTCTTGATTTCAAAGGTATCAAGAAATATAGAATCCATCTTTGCCTGTGTTCCCATGGCTATAGTTTCATAATTTCATAGATGTTAGGGGCTGGAAGGGACCTTACAGATCATTGGGTCCAGCCCCCTTGTAACCTCCTGTGCCGCTCACTAGGGTGTTTTGCTCTTACTGACTTTTTGGGCACTGCTGTCTCTTTAATGGTAGACAGCTTGCCATTCAGTCAGATATTTTGGACAGTCCCCAGGGGTTCTCTCCTGCCACGTCTTGTTGGAATAAATTTGTTATTGGGAGGATGATTTTAAGTCCTTCCCATTATTTCTTGTTCTCCCTTGGGGGGCCTTAGTGAACAGATGCTCACCCAGGCCCTGTTGTATGCCCTTGATATACTTACAGGTTTCCACTAAGTCCCCTCTGAGTCTTCTCTCTTCCAGGCTGAACAGTCCCAAGTCTTTCAGGCTCTCCTCGTATGACCTGCCTTCTAGGCCTCTAATCATGCACATGGCCCTCCTCTTGAGTTTCTCCACATACTTCCTGAAGTGTGGCACCCACAACTGGATGCAGTACTCCAGCTGTGGTTTCACCAAGGCCAAGCAGAGTGGGAGGATGACACACTTAGCCTTGCTTGAGATGCCTCGGTAGATGCATGCCGGTGTTTGATTAGCTCTGCCAGCTATGGCATCACATTGGTGGCTAATCATTGGGAGTTAATCATCCTTACAGTTAAAATGTATGCCTCATTTCTAATAGGAATTTATCCATCACTAACTTCCAACCATTGGTTCTTCCCTTCACAAATTACAGAACTCTTTAGCACCTTCTATTTTTTAGAGCTGTGCAAAGCTTCGGTCCCTGATTCGATTTGACAGAGATTTGTCCCAGTTCAGTGGCAGAATCTCCAAATCTGAATGGAATCATAAGACCCTTTAATCTCTCCAAATTGAACTGGAACCTTCCGAATTGATCTGAAGAGATTCAGAAAGATTTGGAGATTTGGACATAGACACAGCTTTAAATGTTTTTTTGACATACCTATAGGTAGCAGGTGGCTTGTGAACGCTGCAATGCTGGGGTGCATGGAGTGTCCCACAGCAGTGCAGGGGGCTCCCCAGTGCACTCAGTAGCAGACCCAGAAGTGGATCAGAAGCACTTCCAGTCCACTTCTAGGTCCGCTGGGGAGCATGCAGGGGACCCCCCTCCACGTCCCTTGGCTCAGCAACTGGTGCCTCCTGGGTCTGGAGGCAGGCACCCAGCCTCCCCCCATGGCCAGTCGCCAAGCTGGAGTGGGGGAGGGGTCCATGTGCTCCCCAGCAGACCCGGAAGTGGACCAGAACTACTTCTGGTCCACTTCGGGGTTCGCCACCGAGCACATGGAGGGCCCCCTGAACTCCTGTGGGATGTTCCATGTGCCTCAGCATTGCAGCGTTCACAAGCCACACTGGTACCTCAAGGTATATAGAAAAAACTTTTAAAGCTGTGTCTACATCCAAATTGCTGATTCTTTGAATCAGCATTGAATCTTCAGGTTTGGATTTGGCCAAATCAAATCAGGGATGGTGATCCGAATCAATGAATCTATGAATCGAATCACTGTCCCTGATTTGGGCTGAATCTGAATCAAATAGGGCCCCTACTCTTTTTCTCTGTGAAGATACTTGTACACTGTAATCATTACAGGGATCCTGTTTTTCTCTGATAAAAAAAATTCCCCAATTTTCAGGTTAAAAAAAGTTACTCCAAATCCACATTTTTCCATGATTAAAATGAAATGCCACTAATACATAGATATATTTTGGTAACAGAAAAATGTGGATTTTGGGTTACTTGTTTTAACCTGAAAATTGGGAGTTTTTTTAAATCAGAAAAAACCAGGATTCCTGGACTAATCAAGCACCTTCTTGAGTTTTCTTTTAAAAAAAGCGATCAGACTCTAAGAGAGATAAAACTGTAACTCTCTCACTTTATGGCCTGTTCTTCAACCATTGTGTTTTTGGCTCCTATCTGCTCCCTCTTCAAACATACTTTTTAAGATGGGAACACAGCAAATGTGTCCGGTGTTCCAGACCAATCTAAAAAACCCTGCAAACACAGGCAAAAATGCCTCTCTCTCAGTGCTCCCCTGTTTGTACGGGATACAGATCATTGTATCGTGTACAGTACTCCAACTTCTGCTGTGTCACTTCAGCTATTGATGTGTGACTGAGACCCAGACTTTGATTCTATATTGATTCTACATAATAGAAATGCCTCTGACATCCCTAAAATGGCTTTATTCCCAGGGGGCATCATGTCATGTTTCTTAGAATCAGTGGCTGCCACTCTGAAAGCCTCTGGTTAGAAGTCAGTGCTTTAAGATTCAGCACCCCATCATTTTTTGGCTGATAATTCCCAGTATTGTAACCTGGTGGATGCCTAGCCTTTACCTGATACTCTGGGGCCTAGAGCATCTCCAAATAACATTCAAGCCAAGGATTCTGTATGTAAGTTTTCTTGCACTCTAACTAAAACTTCTGCTCATTCCACTGCAGGGATGGCTGAGGCCCAGTCTACCACTATGCCCCTAAAATTGATTTTTGACTGCCTTAGATACCCTGCAAAATCGGGTTGCCCTCCGAAATGTGCTGTGGTCAGAAGGGCATGGGACACTTTCTTCTTTATGTTCCCTCCTGAAAAGAGACCCTTTCAGCCAATGCTGAGGGGGTGACCTTTCCATTTAGAGGGAATAACTTATGAGAATGCCTTCATATAGTTATTTTATTGCAGGGAACAGAACTGAGGAACCCTGGGGCAAGAAAAATGGGATTAGTAATATCTTGGAAGAGCATTCTTCACAGAGAGTGGTTTTCAGTGGTACATCTGCCTCTGCCTTTTCTCTTCCAGATGCTGCAGTTTTACTGCAATGCCTGCAGAATGACTGGTTTATTCCTTTTTTTAAAACAACCAGGTAATTAATTGAACCCCAAGCCCTGACATGTTTTCTTTGTACGAATGGTCAAGGGGGAAAAGAAGCTGAAGTACGAAGCAGCTGCCACAGTAGATCAGACCTATGGTTCATGTAGGTCTGTATTCCTTTTCTGACATTAGCCAGCAGCTTTTAGGGGAAATGTGCAGTAAGTTCTGCAATAGGCAGTTGTGGGATTACCTGCTCACTCTGCTTAGAGGTTGGGGTGTGATCTAAAGAAGGGGAGTTTAACAGCCCTTTCAAAATTCCTGGAGTTGAGTAATTTAGTTAGTTAGACTGGACAATTACAGCCAATTTTAGTATTACCTGATTTCAGACTCTACAGGATGAAGCAGTTCAGTTGATGTTTGCTGCTGAGCTTCAAATGAAATTTCATTTGAATTTGCAACCACTAGTGTAACAAGGAAAAGGCAATGGGAATTGTTGCATGCAAAGAACATTCCAGTAACATGGGAAGTATTTGCCTGGCAGAGCTCTTTGATACAGTCAATGCTTCTGGTTGCAGACTTCCGAAGATGCACTGAGGGCCAAGGAGATACATCTCAATGGAGTTAGGTCAGAAACCCACTGGGTGCATCTACACATGCAATTAATGCACATGAATAAAGTCTGGAGCTTATTGCTTCAGAGTTTCTTGCTCCTGGGCATGATGTTTGTGCGCACAGGAGCAATTCACTCCAGAACAATCAGCTCCAGAGTTTACTCATACGCAGCACATGGAGCCCAGTAGAATCAGCCCTGCCTGACAGGGGGTCTTGAGGATCAGACTGCCAACCCAGAGTTGCTTTGGCCAGGCTCTGTGTGCTGTGGAGGGGTTGGCTGGGGCACGAGGGGGCTTTAGTGAAAGGCTAGCCGGCAGGCAGCCCCTGTACTGAAGCGCCCTTCTGCCCCAGCCAGCTGGGTCAGCATCTACACGTGCGCTGGTGCACACAAAAAATACAAGTCCTACCCTGCTGCAAAGTTTATTAGTTTTGTGTGCCCTAATAGGGGTGCACATGTAGATACTGAGATGCTAACTGCATTGTTAATTAATCAATTGTGCAGTAAGCATCTTATGTAAACATTCCCAGTCCTGATGCAACTGCATGAGAATCTACATGCAAAGAACAACAGGAGCTGTCACTGAACATAGCTATTGCCTGACAACATACATGGCTTAACAGAATGCTTGATTTTTTCATCTGTGTCTAAACCAGAATAATTGCACCCCAGCACTTTCCATAGGTCTAGGGAAGAGAGGAAATATGGAGTTCCCATTGGTCCACTTGCAATTGGTTTGTGAAACATCATTTTTTCCTGCCCAACTAGCATTCAGTATTTTATAAGTTAGACATCAGGAAGAACTTTCTATCTGTG
Source organism: Crocodylus siamensis (assembly GCF_052110815.1). Classification (NCBI taxonomy): domain Eukaryota; kingdom Metazoa; phylum Chordata; order Crocodylia; family Crocodylidae; genus Crocodylus; species Crocodylus siamensis. The sequence goes on along the minus strand of NC_143398.1, from coordinate 175,166,671 downwards.
AGCTAGGTCAGCTCAGGAACAACCCTACTTCAGTCACTGGAAGTCCTTTAAGTGCAAGTTAGACATTTGTCTGGGATGGCTTAGAGATGATCCTGCCTTGAACGATGGGGCTGACTATGTGACCTCTTGACACCCCGATTTTTCTGAGATTTCTGCTTCCGTTACAGCTTACACATGCAAGAGTTGGGTGGAATTTGTGTGTCTGAAATATTTCGAGGCCCAAACCATTGTTGTAACAGTATCCAATTTCTGAAGTCCCTTCAGGCAAACGTGAAAAAAATAGTGAGAGTAAGACTGGGTGCATAATTTCTGGGCAGTGATTCTCATTCTTGCAGGCCTAGTATAAGGCCAAGAAAAAGGATCCAATAATAATAACAATAATAATAATAAGATGGAAGTTTGTGGTAATGGATAGTGTATTGGCTGCAGCCCAGCACTGCTCAATAGACTCAATTTCCATATGACAATCGAGGGAAGGCACAGAAAAAATTCACTACACATCACTCAAGCTTTGTTTGATAAATAAAATATACCTTCAGAGGTAGCACAATGCTGAAATGACAGGAAGAGCTAAAGCTTCATTTCTACTCTGTGTGGTCTGAGTCCGAGAGGACCAAAAACTTGAGTGGTTTAGCCACTGAGCTGCAGCTTCAAGTCTTCATATTAGTTTCTTCTCCACCCAGCAAATCCATGGTCATTTAGTGTCTAAACTGGGCAATCATTGCCAGCTTTCATTTTAACACTGGCTACGTTTAGCCAGAATAGCTTGTCTGTTGATTGGTGGGAGCAGATGGTCTCTTTAAAATAAAAGAAATGCTGCCAAGCCCTGATGCTTTTATTAGCTGCTTCAGTGCTGGCAGACTGAAAAGCAGTGTCTGTCCATAATCTATTCTCTGTAGGTTCTGGTACTTTGTTTATCATCATGCTATCCCAGCAAGCATCCTCTCCTTGCAATGCAGCAGGGGCGTGCCTATGCAGGAAATGAGGAACAGTGGTCTGTGATGGGAGGAGAGATGTGGATTTCCAGAAGAATGCGGGCATATGGTATTTAGAATTCAGTTCCTTGATTCTTTCACAGACCCGTGATCTTGGGCAAGTCACTTTATCTCCCTCTCTATAAAGTAAGGATGATCCTGCCCTATCTCACTGGACTGCTATGACGATGATAATCTAATACTGGGTTCTGGAGGCTAATTAAAAAACCTTATCAGATTTAGTTTGTGTAGCGCTAGGCTAGTTACCATTTCAAAACAGCGCCTGGGACAGTCACTGTAGTACTGAACAAATGCATCCACAAACTGGGATTGCTAACAAAAACACTAAGAGGTGTGATAGCATCTTATCCCTTCCTAGTGTTCCCAGATCCCACTGACTCCAGCTCTGAATTCATAATCATTTAAGGTTTGAGCTAGTGGGACAAAGTCAACTCCTGGTGGAAGCTTCTCTGACTTTTTATGGAGAGTCTACGCTCTTTGGGGCAGAAACTGCCTCTTATTAAGTGTCTGTATCAGGGGTGGGCAAAATGCAACCCACCCAGTCATTCTATCTGGCTTGCAGGGCCCCTAAAATATTTAGAAAATTAATATTTATCTGCCCTGGCAGCCTGTCATGCAGCCCTCGATGGGTTGCCAAAACTCAGTAAGCGGCCCTCCACCCGAAATTATTGCCCGCCCCCTGGTCTATATCGTATCTAGCACAATGAGGCCTTGATCCTATTTAGGGCTTCTGCTGCCTGCTAGTATAATACAAACACAAGTGATGTCACTCTCTGGACGTAGGATTTCTGGGCGTAATACAGGAACCACTGGGTGAGGGGTCCTGGCTCATGTTACCTGAGAGATCAGACTAGAGCAGCAGTTCCCAACCTCGGGTCGTGACCCAGTTGAGGATCATGGGGCCAATGCCGGCAGCACTGCACACAAAAGACGAGCCGCGCCGTGTGTTGGGAGCTCCCCTGCCTTTGCCCCTGGGTCACCGCTGCCACCGCTGCTCTCCACTTCCAGCAGCAGGTGACAGCAAAAGAAGGTTGGGAACCACTGGACTAGAGGATCATAATGAACTTCTAATCCACGAGCACAAAAAGGTATTATTAAACATCACAAGGAAAAAGCAAGCCACAGGATACTTTTCAGCTTCAGGGCAGCCTATGTTTCTACTTCTTGTGTTTAAGCTTCAAGACCTCATTCCCAGTCCCCTGCCATTTCCCATTTCATCAGGAAAAGGAAAATTTGCTTTCACATTTTCCCCCACCTCTTTCACATTTACCAAAGGCAACCTAATCCCCCATTTTAATGGAAGTTGCAGAGGGTCACACCCTTGTCCCCGGCAGGAGAGAAGCGCCTGCAAGAAAGAACTGATCAGCCCTCAGTACCTTGAACAAGAATCTGGCAAGTATCTCTGACAGCAGCCCTGAAAAAACCTGACCGATACTCATTAGGGCTTCTGGAGGGTAGGCACAATCCATATGCTTCCTAATCTATCACCCTCCTGCAAGCTCTCCCCGTGGGACAGCTGAGATTTTAAAGAGCTCATCTTGATGATGTTTATGGTACTGAGAGGATAAAAACGGTGAAGAGAATTTCTCTCCAATTTGCTTTGCCTTTTTTATTTCTTTCCCCTTCAGCTCTTTCCCCTGTTATAATGACCTCTACGCTCAAAATCATTAATACACTGGGACACTGATGCGATCAGATCTGACAAGAGAAGGCCTGGTATTGATTTTTGCTTCATATTTCGGGGGGGGGAAGAAGTTCTCATTTCTGTCTTAAATTAGTGTGGTGAGATCAGAGGCTGCATCAACTTCACACCGTGTGGGCCATCCAGCTAATGAGATCTCATCAAATGCTTTTTAAAAGCTTTCCTTTTGCTGTTTCCACACCCCCCCCCAACACCATGCTTGTAAGGCTCTGAGGAGGCCCTAGGGGCTTCCCTTATTAAAAAGAGCCAGTGGCAAGAAGTACAGTCTGACACCTATAGGACTACAGTGACAGGAGCGGCTGGTGCCTTTCCAGGTTGCTTGCAGCCATTCTGCCCTGCTCCCTGCTTGGCAGACAAGATTGGCCTAAGCTGTGTGAGGCTTTTTGTGCTATGTCCGTGCAGTGACTAGTGCAATGGGACCCCAGTCTTTGATTGCAATGCAAATAATTGATAACATTAAGGCTGCTCCTTAGGCTGGGTTTGCCCATACCCCAGTGATTCTCACTGACTCTCTTCTGAGGGCCTCTATCTGTAAAAGTCAGTTTTGGGGGGGTGGCAGTCTGACTGCCACATAGGAAAATAGGGGAGTGGGGATGACAAAGGGGTCCACATTGCAGAAGACAGTTCATCCCCTTTCCCACTTCCAGCCCATTTGTAGCGCCATTAATTATTGAAGTTAGGAGGAAAAAAATTTGCTCCCAGCTGCAATGTTTTGTTCCATTAGATCAAACAATTTACAGATTAACAGTGGAACCCTAAGACTTGACCAGGATTTCCCCTGCTGGTCTGCCCTTGGTGAAAGGTTAGTGCCAATGTGCTACTTAGATTACTAATTAAAGCCAAGCTTATTTGGTAACCTACTTAGTGTCCCTGGCAGCAGTGCCTTCAAGCAGACCAGGCTGCCCCCAGCAGTCTGCCACCTGAACTGGAAACAGTGTACCTACATCTGAGTGGTACTTCAGGCAGGTTAATTAGCACCACTAAGTGACAGGGCCAATTAGTCTCTACTCTGGTTAATTAGTCCACCCAAAGCACCATTGAGGCACAGATGCATTGCTTCCGGTTCAGGAATCTGCCCATGCAGAGCAGTATGGCACGTTTCCTTTCACAGTGGGCTTCTAACCCTCTGATGGCATAGAAATCAGGTCACTTGACTGGCAGATCCAGAATGGGAGCCAATGGGACCCTGATATACAGGATACGGTTAGCTTCCCAGTCCAAACTTGGGTGGATGGTCTATGGAGCCAGCAACTTTCAAGGTCTGAACACAAGCCTTGCGATACTGGAGGATTATTAAGACGCCCCAGCTGATGAAACCAAGAGACCGTGTGAGCGCACAGGATTTGGTGCACAGGGTGAGTATTAAACTGAACTGCTTAGCTATAGGGACCACTGTGATAGGGCAGTGGTTCCCAACCTTTTTTTACCATGGCCCAACAGGAGTGGGATGGGGTGGGCAGAACTGGCTGCCTCCCTCCCAGGGCTCCCCCGCCGCCCGGCTTTGACCCGGAAGCTCAGATGTGACCCCAGAAGCCACTCAGCTTGGCGGATGGACGGGGCTCCAAGTGTGGGGCTCATACCACAACCCCTCAGCCAACCAGTGGTTGGGAACCTCTGCAATAGGGTTTGACATCCATGTAGGAGGGAAGCCAAGAAAACCTACCAGGGTAGCCTTTAAGTTTAAAAAGGGAGACTACACCAAAATGAGGAAGCTAGTTTGATGGAAGTTAAAAGGGGCCCCTAAGGAGGTGAGGAACTTGCAGGCAGCACGGAAACTGCTTAACAACCCCATCTTGAAGGCACAAAGCAAATGCATACCACAAATCAAAAAGCAGACAAAAAAAAAACCCAGCATGATTTAATGGCAGAGCTGCAGAGGCAATAAGAAGAAAAAAGGTTTCTTTCAAAAAGTGGAATCAAATCCTAATGAGAAAAATGAAAAGAGTATAAACACTGGTAAGGCAAATATAAAACTGAAATAAGACAAACTAAGAGAGAATTTGAGGAGAAACTTGCTAGAGACACAAAAGGTAACAATAAAAATTCTGCGAGTACATTAGAAGCTGGAAACCTGCCAGGGAGTCATTTGTGCCTTTCAATGATCAGGGTGCAAAAGGGGGGCTAAAGGATGGAAAGACCATTGCACAGAAACTAAATGCATTCTTTACATTTGTCTTCACTGTGGAAGAGTCCATCGCCAGATCCGCTCTTCTCTACAGACAAGTCAGAGGAGCCAACCCAAACCGAGGTTTCAGTAGATGAGGTTGTACAGGACATCTGATGAACTAAATCACCAGGACTCAATGGCATTCAACCTAGGGTCCTGGAGGAGATCAAACTAGAAATTGCTGAACAGTAATATGCAACCTATCACTTAAAACAGCCTTGGTACCAGAGGAGGGCTGGTGGTGTGACTCCCATATTTATAAAAGGCTCTGAAGGGGACATTGGGAACTACAGGTCTGCGAACCTAACTTCTGCTCCTCAAAAGCTGGTAGAAAATAATAATAATAATAGTAATTGTTCAGTACATGTGTGAATAGGACTTGTTGGGGAAGAGTTAACACAGGTTTGTCAGAGAGAAATCATGCCTCAGTTGCCTAGAGTTCTTCCAGGGCATCGGTAAGCATGTGGATCAGCCTGCCTGTGCCTCACACCCTGCCTTCCTCACTGCCTTCACACTTCCTGCCCCTCACTGCCCCCCCACTTAACCCCTGTTGTGCCTGACCTCCTTACAGCCTCAGGCTGCCCCTATTCTTCCCATCCCTCTCACCCACAGCCTCAGGTCCCCAACCCATCTTTTCCCCCACCCTGCCTCCAGCTTCAGCTGCCTTCCATCCCCTCTGCCCACGCAGCACAATGAGCAGGTCCTGCAGGCAAGCACTGCAGCAGGTGGAAGGCAGCCAGAGCTGAATCCGGAGCTCCATGCACCGGGCAGAAGCTGCTGGGCTGAAGCTTCCCACTTGCCGACCCAGAGTGGCACAGCAGGGGCAGGGCAGGGCAGGGGCAGCAGTGACTGCTGGAGGTGAGGGGGACAGAACAGCCTGCCTGGCCCAAGCAAGCCCACAGCTTGTGATGCAGCTGCAGCTGCTGGGTGCTGCACAGGACAGGGGGCGCAGTGGCAGTGGTGGCTGTGGTGGGTGACTGCCGGGCTCAGGGCCTGTTGGCACATCCAAGCCACTCAGGCAGCCAGCTACCTGGCCAGCCTCTGCTCGTGCTGCCAGGCAGGATTGCCATGTTGCTGCAGCCACTGCTGCAGCTCCATGACAGCCCCACCTGGACTGGGCGTGGGGAGCCAGAAGCAATTTGGCCACACAGTCCCCGTGGCCCCAGCCTGAGCCATAGCCGGCTGGTAAGGGTCCGGCCCCCACAGCCCAGCCAGAGCTGGTCCCTCTGTGCCCACCCTCAGCAGCACCCACAGGTTGGCTTGGCTCAGCCCCACACCCCCAGCCCCAGATGCTGGCAAGGCAGGAGGATGGTGTGGCCATGCCAGCTGGCTCTGGCCATGCTTCCTCCCCCATTGCTGGAGTGGGGAATGGCTGACAGGGGCTGCTCTGCCCTGGCCAGGCGGACCTGGGCTGCCAGTAGGACAGGAGTGGATAGGGAGATTAAATCCCCCTTCCTCTCCCCGTTTGCTTCAGGCTGCAGACAGGGGGCCTGACAGGGCTGCTACATCCCAGCCAGGCAGACCCCAGCTGCAGTCCTCCGGTGTGAGAGGGGAGGGATGGAAGAATAAGCCCCTTCCCTGCTCCTTATGCCTCAGGAGGCCATGCCAGCCAGTGTCTGGCCATGCCCTGCCCCTGCTCCCGCTAAAGAGCAGAGGGGCAGGGCCAGCCCAGCCCAGGGCTGAAACACATGCTGGGGGACTCTGGTTTAACTTAGACCAGGAAGGGTCTGGGGCAGAAGTTGCATAAACTGGTTTGACCCATATCAGTTAAGTCTGATACTACATTCAACCAGGTTTATCTTAAACCAGTTTTGGCCATTTTGAAACTGATTTATGTGCACTAAACGTATGTTCTGTTACAGGTTTAAGCCAGTTTCTGATCACTTAAACTGGTTTATGTGCAACTTTTGTCCTTAGCCCTGATGGTTCTGCAATCTTTAAACTGTACACTCTTGGAACTATTGTTGATTACAGGATGTAACACATCAAGGTCTTAATGTGCCCGTGAAATACTGATAGATGAAGCCCAGTACTTAACATAATTCACAGTAAGAATAGCTTCATTTTAGAGCACAGAGAAAATATGTACCTAAAATTTTTAAAAACGCTTTAAAGTGTTGGACATCACCAGAACTTTCTAACTGGCTGTCAGAATGCTCAATGAATGCAAGAACTTAACTATTCTCCTTATTTCAGTGTAAAAGTTATGTCACCACAGGATATATTCATAGAAAACTATATTCAAGTAATTGCTCCAGTCATATACAAAGCCTTTTGGCTTAATAACTGGTCTGTTCATAAAGCCCAGCTTTTACATAGCACTTATCAGTAGATCTCAAAGTGAGGGAGGCCAGTATTACCATCATCTCCATCTTACAGATAGGGACAAGGAGAAACGACGAGGCAACACTGCCTTTCCATCATCTCCAGAATTGTTCTCACTCTATTTAGGCATGCTTTGAGCTTGTCTTTTGTAGGATTTTCAGAGCCATTTGTCATGGTAATATGCCATGTATATCTGCCTCTCTGTACCACATTGACTGTAAATGGTGTAGAACTTGAACTGGCAGAATTATGAGCACCGACTGCCAGAATCCCATTAAAGTGACACTTCCTGATATTGCCATGAGACCCATGATAGAAAAGCTTATTGGGTTCTGTAACTGAGAGCCACAGACTCCTGTTAATTTAAGAGGGACATTGCAGCAGAAATGTCCACAGTCAGCTGAGCATGGGCTAGCCACAGGACAGTAGGCAGCTAGGAATCTATAGGCTGCAAGGCTTGCTGCATGGTTAGCTGCCTAGCAATAAGGCAGTTGGGCACAGTCCAGGGAAGCAGCAAGGGAGCAACTGCAGTTTATCTACAGAAACAGCAGCAGGGTGGTCTCACAGCTGACAGGATACACCTGTGGCCAGTCAGGGAAACACCTGGCTAGAAAGGAAGGAGCAGTTGCTTGCATTTCTGTTTTGGTTTTATACTGGGGGATGGGATAGTGGCTGTAGGGATGGAAAGGAAGGCACAGGAGTAACTGTGGGGTACACCAGCTTTTAAGCCCTGCCAGGGGCAGGGGCATGAGGCACAGGTAGGCTGCACAGGCCTGACCCTGACCCTGAGAGCAAGACAGAGATATGCTGAGCCTGCTGAGAGGCTGATACAAAAAGGCCAGGCCTAGAGCCAGTGGGCCTAGGATACCAGTCTACAGGCAGAGTAAGCTGTTAGCTAAGGCTAAGAAGGCTGATGCCTATATAAGAAGGTAAATTATGACAGAATGAAACCTGAGAGGCATGGGCATGGCTATGGGGGGGTGGGGCCTGGAGGTCACAATTAATGGCCTTAACGTGATCTGGTGTCAGAGGACAAGACTAGTGCCAGCCAGGCATGAGAAGTAGAGAGAGACCTGAACCAAGACTCAGGGCCCCTGGGGGCAGCCTCTCAAAGGACTAAGATATACATCAAGGTGTGGCAGGAAAGACATACAAGGGAGGGTACCCTGCAGAGCTGAGGTGAGGCAGGGGTAGCTTGGCCACCAGGAGGCATTGCAGCTACCTTTGGGGGCCAGGGCCTTCTACAGAGTTTCTCACAGAAGGATGGAATCTGACATTTTAGTCTCAGACCAGTGCTCCCGCAGGGCATTGTACACATGCTTGTGCTGCAGCATAGGGCGCTTTTAAAAGCATCTAGAGCTGTGGTGCATATAGTTGTATAAGTGGCAAAATGCACATCAGTGCTGAGAAAATGGCGGTGGCACACTTTTGAACTAAGACACCTTGAAGGTGTACCACCGTCATTCTCTGTTCATTTTGCCACTTATATAATTGCATGTGATGCAGCGCAGTGCACATCAGCTTACGTGTGAAGCAGACTCAATTAATTGTGTCTTCTCCAACCCACTGGATCTCCGGCACATCATGGGGTGAAAAGATATGTGTATAAATGCCCACACCAACTAGACCATGGTTACTACAACCCTATCACACAGTCACAGGGGCAAGCTCAGAGGTGCTATGTAAAGCAGTGTTAGACCTTCAAATACCTACCTATATCCATTTACTTAGACCCCCCTATACCTACTTACGTCATCTTAGGCAAGGCAGAGTAGCACTTTAGAGACTAACTGGTTCAAAGAAGCATAAGCTTTTGTAGGCAACAGTCTACTTCATTGACCATGAAAGTGTGCATCTCTAAACCAAATAGTCTCTAAGGTACTGCCCTGCATCCTGCCTGATTTCAGTGGCTCCTTGGACTCTTTCAAAGGCCAATAGGCACTGTCTGATGAGCTCTGCTTTGTATCCCCTCTCGGCGGACTCATTATAAACATATGACTTTCACTCCTTTCCCTGTTTTTCTTTTATTTGTCCCAAGGAATCAGATTTACATCCTCAGTGACCTCCTTCTTATGGAAGGCTTATAGTTTTACTTGGTGGGCCTATGCCCACACTTCCCTAGTGGCATAACAAATAGGCCTACTTGACTTCAGAATAACATGGCTAACACCTCTCTGCATCACCTTATTGAGATGACTGTTAATAATTTGTTGTTTTGCTATATTTCTAATGTCCACTTTGGGGCACGTTTGTTCCTTAATCTTCCCCCCTTGATTTTTGCAAGACATTCATAATGCATGTGTGTTGGTGAGAGGAGAGGTGATGTGTCATTCTCTTCGTACAAGCACAATATGAAGAAACACTAGCAAAATAGCAGTTTCCACTAATTAGATGCAACATGCAGCATCTACATATACAGGATAGATGCATGTATATATACATCCCTGCCTAAGCACTGCCAAAACACTACAATGTAACAATGAGCACCTCTAGAGCTCAAATAATTTAAAGTATCATCATAGCAGGGAAAGGCAATAATTCATTCAAAACTGTGGAATCTATAGGAGTGAAGATGAAGTAAAATTAACCCTACAGTCAGTGCATATGAAAAAATGGAAAAAAAAGTAAGCTAAAGGGCTGATTTTTGATGGATGAAATGTAGAATGTCCTGAGAATGTATTTAGAGTAGGGTTTCTCTCTACTGATGTTATAATAATCTATTAATAAGTACCGTTCACTAATAGATGCTTTTTATCCTCAAAGATCTTTACAAACGTTCATGCTTTTTATATAGGGCCAAACAAGCAGAAAAGGAGGAGCACTAGAGGCAGGCTCTATCTAGAATGATTCATCTGGACATCTGAACAGACCCTTTTATCACATCTGTTTTAATAACCACCACAGAGGCAAATCTGCTATAGGGCAGCAAGGAGAGAGGTGCATCTCCTTCTGACAGGAAAACAAAGCCTCATTAGTATAACAGGTGCAAATGTGTCATAAGGCTTCATGTCATAAGGCACAAAGATCAGCTCCATAATTATCTCTAACAAGACACCCACCACTCAATGCTCAACTTGAGAGATACAGACAGTGATGGAAGGATACCAAGAGTAAGAGCACTTGGCAGGATTGTCATAATGCCACTTTTTCATCTTGCCTTTTTTGCTTCCTATGTCAGGTGTTATACATTAAACTTCTACGCTTTTGGCTGTACTTTGGACTACAGGGGCAGTAGGACAGCTGCTTGACGTCCTTGCAGAATGAAACTCACTGGTCAATAAGCAGAATCATTGCTGATTAGACTGTTTAGTATGGTCACGATTGGGGTCACCATACTCAGACGCAATAACTCCACTGCCTGCCTTGAACTTCAATACCCTGCTTCATGCAGGTCATGATACTACATGCCCCTCATGCCCACTGGCTTTGCCAAAAATGTCAACCTTCAAACTCATGTTCTTCTCCCACTGCAAACTTTGTGCTATCTCATAGGAAGGCTCCCATCCATATAGCAAGCTCTTAAATAGATCTGGAAAAATATGGACTTTTCAGTTTGGTATCTGGATTAGACACTCAGAAGAAAAAGATAACTACCCTTTCAGGTCAAACGAAACATTTCATTTACAGGTTACTAAACCCTCTTTCCCTTTAAAAAAAACCAAAACATTGTTTTGAAATTAAATTAAGATATTCCATTTGAAATCTTTTCTTTTACCAAAGATTTTCCATTTCTTGATTGAAATTATTCACTGAATCAGACCAATGTTCATGAACACTCTTAGAAACTCCTAACTGCAAATTTAGGAGTCAGTTTCTCTGTCAGAGCTATAATCACAGGACAGCTATCAAGGTATTTTGCAGCAGCGCCAGAGGTGCAATTTCAAGCCTTTCTCTGGATCTGTTCCAAAGTCTAGTTCCCGGTTGACCCAGCTGTAAAGGGGTACTTGACTATTTGGGCTGGGGAGTCAAAGGCAGGTGGACATGATGCCAGTCACTTTATTCTCTTATCTACTGTTCACTACAGAAACTGATATTGCTTGATATGTAATGGTCTATCAAGTTCGGTTGGCTTTTGACTCCTTGTTCCACCTTTCTTATTCATGTCTCATCTGAAGTCCACATGAAAAATAAATAAGAATTAAAAGAAAAGAATAATGTAAGGTCACTCATTTCTTTGAATTTCCTAGGACACTTGGCCTTCTCTCACAGAATATCAGCACTCCAGAGCTCACATGGGGCATTTTTACACATGCATGCATTGCAGTGCTGAGCACCTTCAGAAGTGCCTGCCGCTGTGATGCATACAGTTGTATAAGTGGCAAAATGCGCGTCAGCACTGAGAAAATGGTGGTGGTGCACTTTTGATGTGCTTTAGTTCAGAAGTGCACTGCCACTATTTTCTGTGTGCTGATGCGCATTTTGCTGCTTATACAACTGCATGCAGTCCAGTGCAGTTCACCTGAGCTCATGTGCGGAGCAGACTCAAATGAGTCTGCTTTGAAGTGGCAGATCTCCAGCGCATCACTGGGAAAGAAGCATATATATAAATGCCCATAGATTTGAAGTCCATGTATTTAAACAGCACTTATATTTCAGAAGCTTGACAAATGATAAGGGACAGGAAGCTGCGTGTGCCCCTATCCTACATATTTAACAATTTAATCAAGGGTGGACAACTATTTCAGCTCAAGGGCCACTTAATGAGTTTTGGTGAGCTGTCAAGGGCCACAAGGGTAGTTATTTGACAGATGCCCTGCCCCCTGGTCATCATTTTGGGATTGGAAGTCCTGTCCCTAGCCCCTGACCTTTGCCACTGGAAGTCCCTCCCTTTGCCTCCACAAGTATTTCTTTTGAGGAGGCGGGGTTTGCCATCTTGGAACTGGGGAAAAAAAACAAATTATATACTAAAAATCAAACATACTACTATAACCTATTTTAATTTTATTTCAAAAATATTTTTGTCCTGATTTGTGTGTGTTTACATAGTGTATATAGAGATAATAGCCCAAAATAGTCTTACTCTTGTACATTGTGTGTTAGGGGTGTGGTTGGGGGGGTGTTGTGGGGGGTGGGGTGGGGTTTGTGGGGGTTGGGTGTGGGGAATGGTTTGGGTGGGTGTGGGGAGAGGTGAGTGGGATGTGGGGGAGTGCGGGTAGATGGGGTATATGTTGGGGGAGGTGTGTGTGTGTGTGTGTGTGTGTGTGTACACAAGGTTTGTGGGGGAGGTGTCAGGGGGTGCTTGCATGGGGAATGTATGGGAGTGGGGTGGTGTGGGAGCATGGGTGTGAGTGTTCATGTGGGTCCCTCCCCCATATGCCCGTCCATGGTGCACAGCCCCTGATGCCAGTGGCAGCAGCAGGCAGCACGGTGCCCTGGGGGTTCTCGTGGTCTGCGCAGGTTGAGCCCCTCGGTGGCAGGCAGCCCCAGCCAGTTCTGGGAGCTGCACATGGCAGCAGGGAGTAGAGCCAGGCCAGCCCAGCTTCATCACACTGGTCTCACATGCAGCTCCTAGGACCCAGCCAAGAGCTGTGTGCTGCAGAGTGCGGAGCCTCATGCGATGGAGTTGGAGGCCTAGCCCCACTCCCTGGCACAACATGCAACTCCAGGAACTCCTCTGGGAAGCAAGAAGCAGGGCTGAACCAGCCTGGGTCCCTTGTGCAGGGCTCCTTGCTACTTCCAGCAGAGTCCTGGGATCTGCACGTGGTGGCAGGAAATTTGGAAGGCTGCTGACTCCATTGCACGGGGCTTTCCCCGGTGACGCGCGAGTTCTGGGAGCTGCCCATGAGCCACAGGGAGCCCCGTCCGATGGAGAAGAGCCACCCTGGGCTCTGCACTCCCACTGCCCCACTGGGCACAGACCCTGTGCTTCAGGATCTGCACTCCTGCCAGCCCTGACCCTGTGCTCCATGCTCCCACCCAGCTGCAGCTTCTCTCTGCCCACCCGTTTCCCTACCTGCTGCCTGCAGTGCTGCAACAGGGTCAGGAGGAAGAGCTGCAGCTGGGTGGGAGCATGGAACTACTTGACTCCCCTGGCCTCCTGCAGCAGTGGCAGCAGCAGCTTCACCCAAAAGCTGTGTACTGGCCAGGCCTGGGGCCAGAGACAGGGCTGGGGCCCTCTTGCACACGAGGGTGGGAGCACAGCATGCTGCCCTGGCAAGAGTGGGCAGGACTCTAGCCCTTGCGGAGCACAGCAGGAGCAGTTGTGGGCTGGGCCAGATACAATTAGTTGGTGGGTACCCATCCGTAGGCTGGATGAAGTCACCTGGTGGGCTGGATCCTCTCCGCAGACCCTATTTTGCCTACCCCTGCTTTAAAGCATAATGACAATAAACCTAAGGGCTTCTTGCACTCTAGCCTCTCTTCCGTTGCATTTGTTGCTGCACTCTGCCCCAGTTTAGAATCTTAGCAGAAAATAAGAACAGGCATAAAGAGTTACTTTTTCTAAGTCTTGTACTTTCTGTAATTGCCATGTTGCTCCTGTTGATTTTTTTTGTAAAATGGAAATAAAACTTGACAGCTTTGCATAGCTGTCTCTGCGCTTTGGCTGAGGCTTTCTGTTTGGATAAGACAAAGCTCAGGATGAAATTCAAGGAAAAAAATCAAACCCATCCAAAAATGGATCAATATGAATTTCAAGTTAAAACAATGATTTTCATATAGCAAGCTGGAAACTGAGCTCTGAGCTACAGAGTCATTGTCTGATCCTTATTAAGCCACTGAACTTTTCTGTACCTCCATTCCTCATAAAATGGGCAGACACAGCCAGCTACTGCCAGGTGTAAAATACCACTGTACAGCTGCAGCTGTTTGGCTCTGCCTAATTTCAAGAGTTAGTGCCAAATGAGACTTGCTGGGGAAAAGGGCAAGCCTGAAGCACAGACTAGGAAACTGCATGCTGGGCTTGTCCGCATTGTCATAGGAGCAGGTTCACAAACAGTCAGTATGGATTCTTCATTGTTCCCCAAGATAAATGGATACAGTAACACTTTCCAAACTTCAGTATGTATTTCCAGAGATATATCTCACACACACTGAATGCAAATCTCTAAAACTACAAACAGTGAGCAGTAACTTGGATTGCAGTGTCAAGCTCTTGATAATGCCAGGAAGTCTCAGTATTCAAGTTGGTTTTACAATCTTAATATCACGCCCCCACACACAACCTCATGAAGATGCAGTATTTATGATGTGCCCTTTAATTGCATGATCTTAAACTGTTTTTCTCCACCTTGTGCAGTGCACAGAATTGATGGAATCTCTTAATAAGCTTCTATTAAATATTTTGTCATTTGCTTTTTGTTCAATGTGTGGCCTCAGGGGTACTTAACTGCCCACTATTCAAATCCTACAATGAAGATGCATGGACAGATCCAGGACTGCAGCAACAGTGGAGCCACTGTCCCTTTTGGTGGCATAGCATGTTATTGCATGGTGCATGCTCAGTAAAGCGTTCATCATGCGTTTGCCACAGCACCAAAGCAGGTATGGCTGCAGTGCCTTGCTATAATCTTGGATACTAGTGAACTCTCAGACCTCATTGGCATATCAATGTAGCTCCTGCTGGGAGCAGTCCATGTGCTGTGAGTGCATTGCATAGAGTCTGCCTGGAGTCTTTCCACCATGCCCCCCCCCCACCAAATTCAGCAGCAGGGGAAAGGAGGGGAGGAGTGGTGAGAAAGCAAGATCTGAGTGTTGCTATTACTGCTGCTTGTCCCCTTCTTTCCCCTTTCGCTGAGCTGTATGGAGAGGAAAAGCATAGGCAGATTAATGCACGGGCCAACTTGGTCTGGGCCCAGGGTCTCCTGCCAATCAGGGGCCCCCAGATGCCTGCAGGGCAGGTGTTGGGACAGCGGGGCAGCTAGGCGGGGACAAAACCAGTGGCTGGGGTGGGCTGGGCCTCGTGTCTGATGCGGTGGGCCATGGCTGGCAGATACTGGTGGGGCCTGGGGCACAACTGCACTAGAGCCTTGGGAGCTGCCAGAACCACTGGTGGCAGGGAGCAGAGTTGGGCACAGTGCATGACAAGGACCTGCCGGTGGCAGGGCAGCCCAAGCGCAGCTATGTCCCTGACCCAGCCCGGCCATGATCCTGTGCATTGGTCAGGTGCTGCTGCAGCTGGACTGAGCTGCAACAGGGTGAGGGGCTACCCCAAGAGTTTGGTTCATGCTGCAGGTGCCCAGCAGGTAGCGGCTCCACACCCCCGGTGCTGCCCAGCCAGGGGGTGAAGTTGTGCAGGGTCCTGCATGAGCTGCCCTGGGCTCTGGCTCCAGTGTGGACCTGCAGGCAGGGGCAGCTGCAGCTCTTGCCCTGGGCCTGGGGGGCAGCACATCCCACTGCAGCTGCTGTTCCTGCTACGCCAGCTGGGGATGGTGCCCATGACTGTGGGAAGGCCTGGGTCCTTCAGGGCAGTACAAGCAGGTTGAGAAGAGGAGACCGGAGCCATGGTCTGGCAGGAACAGCCTGATGGTGCCTGTGAACTCAAGGAGCCACAGCAAAACAGTGCACAGGTTACCCCAGGCTCGGCTCCTTCCTGCATTGGCAACCGCCACCACCTGCTTCAGAGCCAGTGCAGCTCGGCCCCTGCTGCCGCATGCTCTTGACCTGTTCGAGCCTTTCCCTGTGGGCCTGGCCCCGCCTGAGCTTCTGGGCGCCCTGCCCCACTCTGCTCCCACTTCCCTGCAGTGCCACCATGTGCACTTGGCCCTGTGAACTGGCAGTGGCAGTGAGGCCTGTACGAGCAGAGCGGCTTGCATGCACCGGTTGCACTCTGAGACTGATCCTGGCCTCCACCCTTGGGGGCAGCACACGGCTCTGAGCGGCACTCACGGAGAGCCCCTGTGCATCGAATCTATGCACTCCATGGACAACGCAGGACAGGGCACCCCACAGTGGGAGCCCCACCTCCCCGAGTCACGTCCCACATCTCTCGGTGCGGTGTGGAAGTGGTAAGTGGGAGGCCTCCAATTTTCTGTTTGCCCAGGGCTCCACCTCTGTTCTGCTGACAGCCCCGTGAGCTCTGAGAGTCACTGCACATGTGGCACACAACCAAAGGGGGGTGCAGATCCCTTCCGGATCTGGCCCTGTGAAGACATTATTAATATCCTTATCACTATAGTATCTGAATGCTCTGAAACATCAGTATGTTTATTTCTGTGCCACTCTGTGTGGTGTGAGGCACAGAGCAATTAAGCTCAAAAAGCCTCCACGACTTTGGGTGCCCCATTGGAAACAGCTGGAACCCAATCTTTTCAGATGACTTTGTATTTACCAGCACTTCAGACAGTCAAAGCAGACTTCTTGTTGTCTCTAGGTGCTCCTGCGAACATTCAGTACTTCTGCAATCAGCCCCAAGTGCCTCAACTGAGTAACCCAGAAAGTGAGGAACACAGAAAAAATTACTTAGTTTTAAAATTTCAGCCAAACTTGATACATTGTAGATTGAAACAAAGGGAAAGTAATTCAGACTGAGGTAGAGAGCTTGAAAAGCTCCCACCTAAATGGAGGTTTATCCTAGTTTTGACCCCCAAAACAGGGTGTACAATGGCAAGCGTTAGTTAACTTTAATAGGTGCTAGCCCTGCATGTAATAAATTCAACTGGCCACCAAATGACTTTCTGTCTCTTATCAAGGTTCTGTTTAAACTTAAGCTACTACTGCACTATCAGCAGATTGCCACATAAATATGTCTTATTAGGACTAGTGTGAAAACACTTGTTGCATTGTCTGGGGCATTCTCTGCTGAGAAGTACAATTTATTCCTGCTCCTGGCACTCAAGTTTATTTTCCCAAAGGGCTGACTCCTGGGATGGAAGAATAAAGAAAGAAAAGAGAATGGAGATTGCAGATCAACAGGTCCAAAGGCCTAACTAAAGCTCTGTTTTGTTAATCCCAGTGAGTCTTGTATTAAAAATAGTCCAACCGTTAGATATGCTTTTCTGTTTCTCTTTTGCTAAGAATTAACTATACTATATTTACACCCCAAATTTACCTGAGGCTGTAAGAGATGAGTCTTTGCCCAATGTCAGATACAGGTTAAAGACTCTGCCTGTTCCCTTGGAAATGCCACACTTCTGGTAAATCCTAGACTGAAGTTCCTTCCAAGCCTATATAAATTTAATTTGTCCTCTTGAGACCAGGTTTCTAAAAAAAGCTTATCATCAGCAGAACCTCAATGACATCTTCGTATTTTGTAAAGAACCAAGTAGCCCCAAACACCCACTGGTTTGGCTTTGGTTCCGCTATTTCTCTGGGAGCTGAGCTGTTTCAAACATCTGGCTTTTATTGTCTACATTCACATTCATCCCTCCAGTCAACATGGGCCTATTCAGACTATTCAACCCATGGATATGTAACTTGTTGAATCATTGTGCTTGGCAAGTAGTCATCAATGGCTCAATGTCCAGTTGCAAGGAGGTATCAAGTAGGATTTTCCAGGAGTCAGTACTGTGTCTGATATTGTTCAGCATCTTCTTTAATGATTTGGGCGATGGGATTGAGTGCACACTTAACAAATTTGAGAATGTCACCAAGTTGAATGGAGTTGCACACACTTTTGGAGGGTAGGGCTAGGATTGAAAATAACCTAGATTGATTGCAGACCATTACTCCAGTCTATCAGATGAGACTCAACCAGGACAAGTGTAACGTTCTGCACTTGGGACAGAACAACTCTATGCACAGGTATTGACTAGGGTGCAGTACTTCAGGCAAGGCCCTGGGGGTTACAGTGGGCCATGACTTGAATCTGAGCCACCAATGTGCTTCTCCAAAAAAAAGCCAGCAGTAGACTGGGTTAGATTAACAAGAGTGTCACTTGCAAATCAAGAGAAGTGATTCTTTCACTGTGTTCAGCACTGGTGAGGCCACATCTGGAGTCCTATGTCCAGTTTCGGTCCCTGCACTTTGAGAAGGATGTGGATGGATTGGAAGGAGTCCAGCACCCAAAGTGGCAAAAAGGCTGAAAGGGTTAGGGTTATTTAGTCTGGTGAAGAGAAGACCCAGATGGAATTTGATAAGTCTTCAAATACCTGAAGAACGATTTTTATAGAAAAGATGGGGGGTCATTTGAGCTTAAACTTAGTAGGGGTCATAAAAAGCCCTGTATTCATTCCTGCCCAAGGCAGGGGGTTGGACAAGATGATCTGCTCAGGTCCCCTCCAACCCTAATTCTATGATCTATGAGTGCAGAGTACATGTAGGTAAGAGAACTTGCAGCATCTTGTCACAACCTGATAAAGTGCTTTCAGCTTCAACCTGCATGACATACACTATAGGAAATGCTAGGAGAACAGTTTCCCCTGTTCCATACCAGCTCAACCTTGTTGCTTCAGGAACATTTACGATTGCATTGCATTGAGTTCCCCCAACTTATTTAGCAAACATAGAGACAGGAGATGATCCCAGTTCTTCAACTTAGTGACAGAAGAATCCATACAGGTCACATGAGCGATCTACGTATATGCCTTTGGTTGGCAGTGGGGGCCAAAAGAAAAGACTTACATTCCAGAGGTCACGCAAGAGTACTGATCAGGTTTCCTTTCAAAATAAAGATGCACAAACACAAAGCGCCATAGTGACAGGCCTTGGAGACTATATTCTTTTATCCTGTGAAGAGGCACAAGGACCATGGCACACTCCTGTGACACCTTCTGGCATAGTATGTGAGTGAACTGTTACTTAAACAACCATGGGGTGGGGGTTGGGGAGTAAAGGGAGGGAGGGAGGGAGGGAGGGAAGAACAGAAAGAGACAGATTTCTAAGAATTTTGGCCCCATTTCATATCTGTGTGTGGCTCAGCTGAAGGATTGCCACAGGCTACCATTGACAATAATCGTAGTTGTTTCCATACTCCCAGAGGGATAGATAAAAAGACAGGCCCATGCAATCTCCTCTTCCCCCACTGGTCAGTAAAATCGATTGGCAGCAGCTAGTAGTACACACTGCACCCTTTTAAAAAAGAACACACTTGGGCACAATCTTACTGTGCACATAGGTACCATGAGGGCTGCACAGTACCATCTTACACTTCCCATGGAGATAGCAGCTCCTCACTGCAGCCAATGCAACCAAAGTAGTACAACCATTTCTAAGAATGGACATACACACCCCCAAGGCCAGTTTTGTTTTGTACATTTCCATGGCAGCAATGGCTACATACAAGACTCCGCGTTTCTCCAGCAGGTCAGGAGGTGAGCATTCTGCCTCCCATATTCCCTGAGGTCCTCTACACAGACTCTGCTCAGGCCAATAATGCCCAATAGTCCTCCCCAGTGAGCAAGGAGACTTAAACACTCTTTTCCATAGTAATGTCCTTAAGCCACAATGCACAAGATTCTCGAAACGCTCATCAGCCTACCACATGTAGTCCACCCTATAGGTTCTCAAAGTTATAAGTTACTTCAGACTACTGCTCCAAGCTCTCACTCTCCTATCTCCCTACCTTAGTGCTCTACAGCACATACCAGCTCTCTAGAGATCTTACCTCCTACTGGCCTGGGCCTACCTGGCTTGCCTCTCATACAGTTTCAGGGGTGGAGCCAGAGGTAGGTAACCCTTAGTCTCTTAAAGGGCCCTTTCCAAGGATGTATCGGTATTTATCCAAGCCTCTCTATAATGGGCTTCCTTACCCCCATTACAGTTTCTTTATCATACAATGCAGTTCATGAAGACTTTATCCTTCCTGGAAATTTCCAGCCACTAGGTTTAGGGTACACCCAAGGAAAATCTGTTTATTTACTCCACAGTCTTGACAAACTTTTAAATACTTCTGACAAAATCGTAGGACAAATCAATGGCAAGCCTGACTTGCTGTGGCCTCTTGTTTAATAGACTCCCAAACTCTTTGGCAGGTATCCAAAAGGTCCTTCTGGGCTTTGTGTCAGCCTGATGACAACAGACAATAGGACAAGTTTTGAAAGGTATCAAAATGACTAATTTATTACGTCAACACAACTGAATATTTGGCCCTACAACTCCTGGCAGCCACTGGGTTCTGCCAACCTAACTTCAAAAGAATGCGTTTAAACTTGGTTTTGAAACAACAGAGATTCTGAACTCTCAGAAATAATCCTGAACTGTGTAAAAGTGAACTTAGTGTAGAGTATGGAAAAAGATATGGCAGTATAAAAGCCAAGGCAGTAAGGAACCAACACATGCTGCAGCCTAGCTTTGCTCCCAGTGATGTATCAAGATGGGATGGGGAGGGAGGAAGGGAGGCTGCAGCACCCACCCACCCCCACTCCAGCTTAGGCTGGGCAAACACCAGTCGGAGCTCCCGCCCCTCTTCCATCCTGAGACAGCACCAGAGCTAAGAGAAGGGGGCAAAGCTAGGGGAGGGGAGAGACTGGGTCTAAACTGGAGCTTAATCCCTCACCCTTCCAATCCAACGGCCAACATACTAGGGCTGTGCAAAAGAGCACCATTACATTTTGACTTCTGTTTTGCCATTTTGAAGGGACAGCATTTCGTTTTGTTGTTTCTTTTCATTTTGAAGCGCTGTTTCATTTTGTTTAGTTGAAACTGTTTCACTGTTTTGACGCGTTTTGACATTTCGCCCATAGGCTATAATGGGGAATCATGAAAATGCCTATAACCTTGTCATTTCTTGCCTCATGTGGATGAAAATTGCAGAGATAGTATCCCCTTCTGAGGGCATGAAGCCTGCCAAGTTTAAAGGAGATAGGTGCAGGGGTTACTGGGAAACTATACCTCAAACTGCTAAAAGCAAAACTCATGTCACTTGCCGGTAACAGCAGCCTCGTGTCATCCCGCATGCAGATCTGGGGGCCTGCACCCCTGGCAGGGCTCTGGTGCTGTTCTGGACTCCTCCTGGGGGGTGTGGGCCCCTGGATCTGTGTGCAAGATGACAGGAGGCTGCTGTGCCACCTGGGACAGGTACTGGGCTCAGTCTGTGCCCAGCACCAGCAGCGGCAGCCTCCTGTCATCCCACACATAAATCTGGGGTCCCACACCCCCAGGAGGGCTGTGGGTCTGTGCTGGACTCCTCTCGGGAATGTGGGCCCCCAGATGTGTGTGTGGGATGACAGGAGGTTGCTATTGCCACCTGGGACTGGCACTAGGCTCACCCCGCCCCCACCCCCCCAACCACTGGGAAGAATGGTGCTGCTGCTGGCCCCAGGCAGCAGTGGCAGCCTCCTGTCATCCTGCATGCAGATCTGGGGGCCCACCCCCTTGGTAGGAGTCTGGCAGCGCTGGGAAGGCAGGTTGAGCTCTGTGGGGCTGGTGGAGCTTTTCAGTGCACAGCCCTGGCTCTCCCCACCTCCTGCCACTGGGCTGCACTCTGAGCGGTTTCACCATCCCCATGGAGCTCAGCCCAGCAGCAGGAGGTGGCAGGAGAACCAGTGGTGGAGCTGCTCAAAGTGCAACCCTGGTGAGCACAGTCTGGCGGCTGGAGGTACCACAGCCCCACAGAGCTGAGCCTGGCAGCAGGAGGCGGGGAGAGCCACTGGCCAGGGCTGTGCTTGGAGCCAGGGCTCTGCTCTGGAGCACAGCCCTGGCTCTCCCATGCCTCCCATTCCTGGGTTGCTTTGAAACTCAAAACATTTCAAAACTTGTGAAACGTTTCGTGTGCCCTCATTTCATTTCAAAGCTGTTTCGAAGACTTTTTTTTTGTTTTGATGTTGCTGTTCCAAGCTCGAAACACGTTGAAACAGCTTTGAAATGAAATGCCTGTTGAAATTTCACACAGCCCTACAAAATAAATTGTGTTGGGAAGATTGATCAACTCATGGCACTTTCTGTGAAGCGCCATGAGGTTAGACTGGGAAGTTGTAGTTTTGTCTGTGCCCTAAAAGCCCTGGAAAGGAGGAGGACCCACCTATCTTTGTATAAACAGCTTTAGCCATACTCAAGCAGGGTGGAACAGGATCATACTTAGACATTTCAGTGCCATGGTACCACTGAGCCACCCATAGGCAGATCCAGGATTTTGAAAAGAGGCATGCAGACGGTGTGGCACATTATCCCATATAAACACAACATGTATTTTTCTCCAGTTAAAGAAAAACTAGAACCTTTACTAATATTCTAGGGGCTAGCACAATATTATTTAATTTAAGTTCAAAGCAAAAACAAAATGATGTTGCTATAAGTATTGAAATGTGCACAGATTTCCTAGGTTATATATAAAGTTTTAAAAAGCACAACAAATTAGGCAAAAAATAGTCAAAATAGTCAAAAGATATGTGTCGTTAGTCCTGTGTTCATTATAGTTAAATGTAGGTCTCTTATTCAGGTCCATAAAGCAAAATCTAGCCTCCTTGAGCATCTTGACAGTGCCTCCAATACTTCCCTGTCAGTCATTTCTACGCCTGAATTAATATTACCACACTTGAGCTAAAGTTTTTACCTAGAGCTAAACACAGTCTTCAAAGAGAGACATTGCTAGGAAAAGAGAAATTGCTAGGAACAGCTAAAAGACAGCAATATTGCAAAAGAAAGATAGTTTGAACAGTGGAACATCAAAAAGGACAGAGAGTTATTAGCACCTAAAGAGTGGAGAGAAATTAGCACGAATCTAGGAGACAATGAGCCCTGAAGTCAACTGACACTCTGAGGACTGCCTGAATAGAAATGCCACTACTCCTCCCACACAGTTGATTTTAAAGTTTGGGTGGAACCTGGAATCAAAGGGGGATGCAACTGCAGCACTGCATCCCCTCCTTGATCTGCCCCTGGAGCCACCTACAGGGCATGCTCCTGAGTCTCTGTGTCTCAGTTTCTACCTGTGAAATGGCAATACTATTGTTGGCCCACCTTACAGGGTAAGGTTCAGAGGGTTGTGAAGAAAAATCGATTAAAGATTGCAAGCTGCTTCACTACTCTGTAGACAGGCTGTATATAACCCCATACAGAGGGAAGGTGAGGCGAGTAGGCTGAGTACAATATGGTATAGTGCTGACAGAGGCATTTACTAATGTGGTAGTGTTAGCGCAGATGCAGCTAGTCACCAGTTGAGAGCGCCACTGTCTCCTTCATAGGTGAAAAACATTTCATCATTCACAATTAGCCTCATTGTTGCCTGAGAAACGTCATTGACTTTGACAGCTTCCATGTTGAAAACTCAGGGCTATCAATATTTGATAAACTGGATGATGTTTTGCAGCAAAAGTGTGTCACTTTTATGGCAGTTCATCACACAAATTGCTACAAAAGGCTGGGGAACTGCACAGCAGATAGATAGAGGGAAAATGCTGAATGCTCAGAGCTACTCAGGGGAGGGGAAATGGCCAAATACAGCAATTACAATAAGCCCATAAATCAATGTGGGGGAAGGTATGGAGACCAGTTGTTTACAGGGTCAGTGAATATGCAGGCAAATAGACATATAAGTAAAGGCGGGGGGTGTTAATAAACATGGTCCTGTTAAAAACCACCTTTTGGATTAATAAAATATCTGGGCTCAGGAGAAGACTTTGGGGAATCTTGAACATGAACCAGTAAGATGTTGCATGAAATATAGCTGATGCTCAGAATAGTTGCAGGTGTTGCCTGGTACATTAAGGCATCAAATGAAACAAAATGTAGAAGACAACCTAGCAGTCCAGATTGTAATCCGAGTTCATCCAGATGCATATCATGGATACTTCAAGGAAGGCTAAACACCACATGTATGGTTTTCAGACAGTGTGCAGAGCTCTTCACAGGCAGGTGTGGAGTACCTCACCCCTATTCATAAGGAATTAGCGTGACCTCTGATCATCCTCAGCTCTGGAGCATTACTATCTGCATTAGTAGGTTTGTACCCTGCACTTGAATCCTGCTAAGTCATTCAGCACATGCTGAGCACATGCGCTAAAGAATATTGTGCCTGAACTTTTCCATCTTGTTCGCTGAGAAAGTCTTCATGAGAATTTTCCTCCTGGTGGAATGACATTTCCGACAGGGCTGCACTTTTACACTTCCACTTGGTAGAGCTCAGCCTGGTTTCTTTTTCTTTTTCTTTCTTTCTTTCTTTTTTTTTTTTGCAAACCTCCTTTATTTCTTACAAACAAGCACTGTTCTTGTTTTGGAATTATCCTGAATGGAAGCTGCCTTGCTTCCCCCACTCCTTTGCAGGATATGATACAGAAGAATAGTACCCCCCTTTAGGATCAGGTAGAATTGTAAGCTGCAGTTTCTAGAAAGAATTTTTTCAGAGTAAGGCAGGAAAACTTCGTTCCTGACCTGAAAGATTAACTATGGTGAGTGCCTTCTACCAACCCTATTCCACCCCCTTTTGCATGGCTGTAGAAAGAAAGAAGCACAGCCAACTGCTTGTAATGACAGTGTGCCTGCTGAGAGAACTGATCTGATAGGCACAAGGGATGACCTAATGGATTAGCCTGATGCTTGCAACTTCTATATTCTTCCAGGAGATGCAAGGGCAAAAGCCCAAGGGACTCAAAGCTGATCTGTGCTACTCATGCTTGGCTGAGATTTTTAAAGATGTCTATGGTGTTTCTCTTTGGTTATAAGCATAATAATGATCTTCCACTTTAATCTTGACATGAACATTTAGGCTAGGGACAGAAGTTACACATAAACTGGTTTAAGTGATCAGAAACTGGATTAAACCTGTAACAGAATAGAAATTCAGTGCACATAAACCAATTTCAAAATGGCTGTAACTGGCTTAAGATAAACCTGGTTGAATGTAGAATCAGACTTAACTGATTTAGGTCAAACCAGTTTATAAAACTTTTGTCCCAGACCCCTTCCTGGTTCAAGCTAAAATCAGTCCCCGAGCATCCCAGCATTTTGCAGCCCTGGGCTGGGCTATGCTGTCTGTTCCAGAGAGCAGAGCTCACCCCACCCCTCTGCTCCCTAGCTGGAGCAATGAGCCTCCCTGACTGGATCACCGGCCCACCAAGGCAAACCCCTGCTGGGGTTTGGGGCCAGGGAATAGGGGTTAAACTCACCTTCTCTTGAGTACAGAGCTGCCCTGCCCTACTTACTTGGCTGCACCTGTGGACTACAAATCCCATAAGCAACTGGAAGCAGAAGGGGAAGTGATGAGCAACCCTGAAGAGTTCCACTGCTGTGACTGTGGGCTTCAAATCCCAGAGACCTTGGGGGCAGCAGGAGGAGGAAGCGAACACACAGCCCATGTAGGCCATGTGCCAGAAAGGGTGCCATGCTGGCAACCCAGCTTCTGACTTGAGCCACTGCAGGCATGTGGCTGCATTTCCTGAATCAAAAGTGAATGTCTGTTCATTTACTCATTAGTTCAATCTTTACAGCTTAGACTAACCTGCAAAGACTGAGTCAATTCAGCCTCAGGCTTTATGACTGTCTGTACTTTGCCTTAGTTTTTAAATCGTCTCTCAGAAATCCACATGATCAAATTTTGAACCTGGCCATTCACTCCCCAGACAGGTGGGAAATGAATGTTAGTCTTAGCTAGAACAAGTGTGTGCACTCATCTGTGTGTATATATGTATGTTTCTACTGGTGCCTTACTCTGAAGAAATTTTCTAACTAGATTGTATAAGCACTAAAAGCAGCTGATCGAGAAAGATGACAAAAAAAACATGCATTGAAAAATTTCTGACTGGGCCCTGTATTTTCTGGATCACAGGAATCCTGTAGCTTATTTTCTCAGCTGTGTATGAGAAGTTTCAATGGGTAGCCTGATGTCTCTGGTTGTTCATTCATTATATGCAGTGCCTCTGAAGGGTGTGGCAGTCATATTCTGCTGTCAAGTAAAGGAGGATGTTGTTCCTCAAGAAGAAATGGTGCCAGATTTCCCAAAGTGCCAGCAATAATCATATAACACAAAAGTAATTAATGATGGCAAGGATTCAAGAAGAAAGAGTGAAGTCTGGAATACTGTGCGTCTTACCTTTCCATGGGCCATGCATCCTTGAAGTCCAACTGCACAGTGAGACAGGAAAGCCATATGAGAGGAGGCCCTGAGAGGCTAAGAATTCAATGTCAGGTGTCCACACTGAAGGCTGGGAGAGGATTCACGATGTGGGAGGGACAATTCCATTCCCTGCAGAGAGAATACAGCAATCAGTTAAAGTATGTAACATTAAATCCAGAAACACAGTAATGTCCAAGGCAGGAGATTCCATGCATGATAGTACAGAATGACAATAAGCTTCCAGGAGACATTTTATTCCTGTAAAAGCTTTGGTCACAATGACCTCTGTAGAGATTTTATATTGTGCTATTTAGCATTTCTTTCTATTTTTTAAAAGTTTCCAGGGACTCTAAGAGTCATGCTCTATAGTCGATATTGAGCTGTATTTCTTTTTCATGTAAATTGCTAAAAGGCAGATAGTTAAAATATATATATATATATATATATATATATTCCAGTCCAGACAGCACCATTACTTCAGCCATTTAGGCAAGATATTATAGGACAGCAAGTAAAACCCAAACTCACAAAATTAGATATGGAAATAGGGTGTGTGTCTATACATGCAGTTGGTGCATGCGAATAAACTCCAGAGCTTACTGAAATGTTTCAACCAGCTCCCAAAGGTTGGCTAATCCTGAATATAGTGGGTAATAGTTTCCCCACATGTTCTTCAATAGAATCAGGCCTTAAAACTGTTGCCAGGTCTCGTACCATCTATTAAAATGAATGGAGCTAATTCTAAATAAGGTGCTACTCAGCATAATACTCTGTGACAACAGCAGATCCTAATTCAGCAGACTGATTCAGTTCTTCACATTGACATTTCTCCCCAAATTAGCACAAATGAGGAAACTCTCTCCCACCAGAAATAACAGTGGACACCACTCCCTATGCAATGGCCCTGATTCTCTTCCCGCTGGCATCTGCCAACTCCGAAGGAGTACAAAATTATTCATCACCCCTCCCACCCCCAAATCATAATATTTGTTTAAAAGTCATGTGATCCTGAAAAATTATGAGTGTTGGGATCTTTTTGAGACTGGGGAAGGGAGCATGTTTTCTCCTTACCCATGAAAATGACAAAGATTTTTTGTAATCACTGAGCTTTGGGAACCAGGGCTTTAAGCATAAATGCCTCAAGTTTTGCATTTAAAAAATGTAAGACTCAGTTTGGCAAGAATACATTAACTTCTACTGTAGCAGGAGAAGTCCATATGGTATGTCCTGTCCAAAGGGAGGGGGCTGTTTGACTGATTCCACAAGGTGGTGACTACCTTCAGCCATCACTGGCAGCAGTGAGAAAACAGGTGCTGAAAGCACTCAGGACCTGACCCTGCACCATAGCTCCAACGTGTCCTGTAATGGACTTATTTGAGTGCAGAATCAAGCCTTTGAATGATCAGATATGAATGTGATTTCATGGGCTGCAGACTGCTAGCTGAAGAACTATCTCCCTGCTACTGTATTGGTTTCTACTGCAGACGAGCTGCTTTTGAAAGTGCAAATCCCCCCTTTTTCATCTTGAAACTCCTCTGTATAATTGAAAATCTGTGGTTTCTGCTGGGCTTACACTCATTTAATTATCCACTCTCATCTGCATTTAATACCCCAAGCTCTGTCAGAGGGCAGAACATGCTCCCTGCATCCAGAAGGACAAGAGCACTCTGAAACAGCTGCTATATTTATATTTTTAAAAAAAAGGATACGGTGGGTTGTCATGGCAACCTGGCTTCTAAAAATAGAAATGCCATATACAGCACAGTCAATATCACAGCAAGAACTGACAGGAGCTGCTTTAATAAAGTATTGGGAAATGGAACTAGACTTTTAGTCCCCCCTGGGAAATGTTATCAAGCAAAGCACACAGGAGACACACAATCACTTACTAATTAAAACTTTGATCTGGTACGATGCAGAGAGCCGCCAATTCCCCTTGTTTTGGGCATTCTTCTTTGCAATACCAAGTGTCTTCATTTGACAGATCCTTCCCAATTTGTAGTGGGTAGCAGAATGCATCAGACCAACTCAGTGTCAGAAGACGTGCAGTGCTTTTTGTATGTGAGGATCTCACCATCTATTCCACTTACTGCTCCTCTGGCCCCATCATGTCTTCCCATAGCTCCTTGTGGCACTGCTCAAGTCCCCACGCACTAATGTCTAGATCTACAAGGGAAATGAGATGCCTAAACTCCCACTGACATCAATATTTGAATGTATTTCTCAGGCTTAAATAAGAACTCTGTGATTTTGACTCTAAATGGTTAAGCAGCAATGGCTCCAAGCATGGACACAGGAAAGGCTGTGATTGCAGCAGAGGTTCCAGCTCCCTAGGTGTGTCTACATGAGATGCTTTACTGTGCCATTGCCTAATTTACTGAGCAGGAAGTGCATGCATCCACATGTGTGTGCTTACTGTACTGTAAAAATTTCTATTCACAATTAAATTTGCTACCTGCTCCAGGGCATCTCCTGCTCCAGGGCTGGGCTGCCTCTAAGGCAGTCCTTGTCTGCACACTATAAAAGCTTGCAGCCATTTTGTGCCCTGGGGCACACATCACAGGCACCCTGAGGGCAGTGCAGACTGTGTGCGTCACTCTGGGCAGGCCGCAGCAGCTGCCAAGGCACTACTATGGGTGCAGAACAGTTGCTGCAGGCTGCTGCAGCCCTTGACCAAACTGTCAGCACCCCAGGGCTGCCTAAAGGCTGCTTCTGGCAGCAAGGCCAGGGCCTCCTGCCTGCTGCAGATCCCCACCAGCCTGCCCTATACCTGCAGCTGCTGTGGGACATAGCCTCTGCTGTGCAGCTGCCAGTCTCATGCTGTGCCCCTGCGCTGGGCACTACTGGAAGCTACCCAGGGCTGGCAATAGTGGGACAGCCATGTGGGGGCCCAGAGAGCAGTGAGGGACCCACAGTACCCTTGTCCTTCCCATCTAGGCCCAGCACCACCCATGTGTGCACACCCATGCCCTCCATCCGGAGCCCGAACTGGAGCCTGGAGGAGGTTGGCAACCTTGTGCTCTGTAACAATGCAGAGGTGCAGCGCCAATTTGAGTGAGGCAGGTGCTTGAACATTCACATTTATGAGGCTCTGTCAAGCGAGATGCAAGAGCGAGGGCACTCCCAATGTGCAGGTGTGTCTGGGGCACATTGAAGGTCATCAGCAGTAGGGCATAGTGGGTCAGGCACCCCTCAGACTGCACAAACAGCTCATTGTGCAATGGCCAGGGCATGTGCAGAAGAAGCATGCTGGGGTACAGCGGCAGCGCGGGGTGGGGGTGGGGGATGCCCTGGGGTGCCTCCCTGGACAGGCCCCCAACAGGGAGAGAGGGTGGAGACACAGCCAGCTGCCAGGAACCTGGCCTATCCTGCCCTGGGATTGAGGTGGGGGAAGCAGGCTGCCTGCGGCCAGCACCCAGCAGGCTCCTGGCCCCAGGGGAGCAAGTGGGGATGGAGGACCTTGGCTGGCAGCAGCCTAGGCCTGCCCAGCTGACTTATCATGGTCCCTGGGAATCCATGCATAGTCAACCCCTCATCTGAGGCTGGGCAGTGCACGGCCTCTGGTGCAGTGCATCTTAACTCTGAAATGTTGCAAACCCTCACAAAAGGCTTCTGTCTCCTGGCTTTGCAGACCCAGCATCTGGATGTGGGGGAGAGGCTGGAGTGTCCAGTGGGTATGTCAGGTCAAGGACACTGCTGCCCACCACTGGTGCCCTCTGGATATGCCAGCATTGCCAGAGGCACACACAGGACAGGACCCTCCTCCTCCAGTGGCTGGTGATGGTGGCCAAGGAGCAGGAGGAGACCACACCGGCCTGGCAGGAAGAGAACCTGGCTTGGGAGGCAAGGTGGCAGGAGGAGGACCTGGGCTTCTAAGACAGGCGGCAGAGGGAGGACATCACCCAGGAAGAGGTGCAGGACCAGGCAGACCAGGAGCACCAGGCTGAGCTCCTGGCCCTGGAGTGGGAGCAGATCCAGGTCCTGCAGGAGCAAAATGTCATCCTGGGCCAGGTGGTGCAAGCCATGAATGATGACCATCAGACCCTGAGCAGTCTTTGGCCTGGTGGTTTTGTTCATTCCTGCTGCTACCTAGTCCCTGTCCCATGCCCCGCAGGCCCCCTAGCAACTGCCCACTACTCCACAGCATGCCCCCTCCTGGCCCTGGAAGGAGATCCTCCATTTCCTTCTGCCAAAAGAAGCCCCTGGCCTGGCCCCTGCCCCAGGTCTGACATCACTCGCCTAGGCCCAGGCCTGCTGCTCACTCTAGTTCAACGTGGGCAGGGAGCTGGAGCTGCCTGGAGTAGCACCAGAACTGGATATTGAACCTCCTGGGCCTAGACTCTGCCAGCCAGAGGGAGAGCCGCTTGCCTTGGAGGAGCCCTGGGCACCACTGTCCCCGGGAAAACCCCCCACCCACTGTAGTCACCATGGCATGCAGACCCACAGGAGAATGGCCAGGGGCTAGGCTGCCTGCCCCTGAGCTCTGCCCCCTTGGCATCCCCAATCCTATGGCACCCCACTCTGGGACACCAAAACAAAGACTTTATAAATAGTTTTCATATTGGGAAGAGGGTTTTTTATTGTTTGTGGTTGGGCCACTGTTTGGGGAGGGGGCTCTGTGTGTTGAGGGGGAAGGAGGAAGATGGGGTCTGTGTGTTGAGGAGGGTGGGATAGAGGGTGTGTGGTGTAGGGGAACTAGGGTCAGGAGGGACCTGAACAGATCATCTAGCCTGACCCCCTGCCACAGGCAGGAATGAATGCTGGGTTCACAAGACCCAGACAGGTGATCATCCAACCTCCTCTTGAATTTGCCCAAGGTAGGGGCGAGGACCACTTCCCTGGGAAGTTGGTTCCAGATTTTGGCCACCCTAACTGTAAAATATTGCCTTCTGATCTCTAACCTAAACCTATTCTCCATCAGCTTATTACCATTGTTCCTTGTCACCCCAGGTGGTGCTGGGAGAAAAGGGCTCTACCTATTTGCTGTTGATCTCCCCTGATGAGTTTGTAGGCAGCCACCAGGTCCCCCCTCAGCCTCCTCTTGCTGAGGCTGAACAGGTTCAGGTCCCTCAGTCTCTCCTCATAGGGCCTGTCCTGCTGCCCTCTCACCAAGCAGGTGGCCCTCCTCTGAACCCTCTCCAGGCTGGCCACATCCCTTTTGAAGTGTGGCGCCCAGTACTGGACGCAGTACTCCAACTGTGGCCTGACCAAAGTCGCATAGAGGGGAGTATCACCTCTCTGGACTGGCTTGAGATGCATCTTTGGATGCATGACAAGGTATGGCTGGCCTTGCTGGCTGCGGTCTGGCATTGGCGGCTCATGTTCATCTTGGAGTCAATAATGACTCCAAGATCCCTTTCCGCCTCTGTGCTTTCAAGAGGGGAACTCCCCAGCCTGTATGTATGCTGTGGATTCCTTCTCCCAAGGTGCAGCACCCTGCATTTATCTACGTTGAACCCCATCCTATTCTCATCTGCCCACTTTTGTAGTCTGTCTAAATCTATTTGCAGCCTCTCTCTCCCTTCAAGTGTGTCCACCTCGCCCCACATCTTAGTGTCATCAGCAAACTTGGACAGCGTGCTTTCCACCCCCTCGTCCAAGTCGCTGATGAAGATGTTAAACAGTGCGGGCCCAAGGACTGAGCCCTGGGGTACCCCACTGCTCACATCTCACCAGGTTGAGTACAACCCATCCACCACTACTCTCTGGGTGCGCCCCATCAGCCAATTTTTTACCCATCCAACTGTGCAGGCATCAATGCCACAGTTGCTTAATTTATTGATGAGGATGGGTGAGAGACAGTGTCAAAGGCCTTCTTAAAGTCTAGAAAGACTACATCCATGGCAACACCATCATCCAAGGATTTAGTTACTTGGTCATAAAAGGCAATCAGGTTGGTCAGGCAGGACCTGCCTTTGATGAACCCATGCTGATTGCCCCTGAGCATGATCTCCCCTGCTGGCCCCCCACAGATGTGCTCCTTGATGATTCTCTCCAAGATCTTCCCAAGCACCGAGGTGAGGCTTACAGGCCTATAGTTACTTGGGTCCTCCTTCCTCCCTTTCTTGAAAATTGGGACCACATTAGCCAGTTTCCAATCCCCCAGCACCTGGCCAGATGACCACGAATGCTCATACAGCTGGGCCAAGGGCTCCGCAATGACCCCTGCCAGCTCCCTCAACACCCTTGGGTGGAGGGCATCTGGACCTGCAGATTTAAAAATGTCTAGCCCTTCCAGAAGATCCCTAACTACATCTGCACTGACTGAAGGCCTGACAGAGCTATCCCTGAGATTGTCCCTACCTCTGGTAGGTGGGATGTCCCGGTCCCTGTTCAAGAAAACAGAGGCAAAGAAACTGTTAAAAATATCAGCTTTCTTGTCTGGCGTAGCCACAAGATTACCATTTGCATCTTGCAGGGGCCCTACATTGCCTGGTGCCCTCTTCTTGCTCCCAATGTACTTGAAAAAGGACTTTTTGTTGTCCTTAATCCTGGACGCTAGCCTGAGTTCCATCTCTGCCTTGGCCTTCCTAATAGCCCTCCTACACTCACGGGCTGAGGAGTACTCCTCCTTGGTGATAGCTCCTCCCTTCCACTGGTTGTATGCCCCCCTTTTAGTCCTCAGGCATTGCTGAATGCCCTTGCTGAGCCAAGGGGGTTTCTGAGCACTCTTACCCCCCTTGCTTCTCTCAGGGACTGTTATCCTTTGGGCCTGGAGGATCGCCCCCTTAAGGTATGACCATCCCTCATGGACTCCCATCTCCTCTACCTTCTGGGCCCTCAGTGCCTCCCCCACTAGTCTCCTAAGCTCATTGAAGTTGGCCCTTCTGAAGTCAAGGGCTTTAGCCTTGGTGTGAGCCCTTGACACCCTGCGTTGGATAGTGAAATCCAGCAGGTGATGATCGCTATTGCCCAGGTGGTCAAGGACCTGCAGTCCCCTCACCAGGTCATCCCCCATGGCCAGGACCAGGTCCAGCAAGGTGTTACCCCTAGTGGGGCTGTGCACTTCCTGGATAAGGTGAAGGTCCTGTAATACAGCCAGGAACCTATGCGAGCGGTCAGACCTGGCTGTCTGCTCCTCCCAGCAAATGTCTGGGTAGTTTAGGTCACCCATGACAATAACATCCCTTGACCTAACCGCCTCCATAAGCTGACTGGAGAAGTCCTGGTCCAGCTCTTCCCCTGGTTGGGTGGTCTGTAGTAGACACCCACTGTAAGGTCCCTTTCGCCATGCCCCCTTGTAGTTTGACCCATAGTGTCTCTGCCCGACCCTCCTCTAACCCAAAGCTAATCCTTGATGATGTGAGGTGCTCTTTGACATAGAGCGCAACCCCCCCACCTTTCCTCTCTGTCCTGTCTCTTCTATATAGGGTGTATCCCCGAATGCCCACCACCCAGTCGTAGGTAGGGTCCCACCAGGTTTCTGTGAGCCCTACTAAGTCTGGGTTCTTACTCGCAATCAGGAGGCACAGTTCCTCCTGCTTACTCCCCATACTATGAGCATTAGTGTAGAGGCACTTGAGGCCTCCTGAGGGTGCACATGCCTCCCTCCCACTCCCAGGACAGTTGTGGCCCCCTGCTCCCAGGACATGTTGATGCTTACCTGGGCTTCCCTTCCTCTTGTCACCCTTCCTTGCATGCTGGTGAAGCATCCTCTCCACTCAAAGTGGCCCCTTCCCCCGGAAAGCTAGTTTAAAGCCCGCCATATGAGATCAGCCAACCTAGAGGAAAAGATATGTCTGCCATTAGGGGAGAGGTGAAGCCCATCCCACCCCAGCATGCCCTCCATACAAAAACATGGGTCATTGTCAAAAAACCCAAAGCCTGCCTCATGGCACCAGCTCTGAAGCTGCTGGTTAACCACATCAATGCAGGCCTCATGACGCCTACCCCTCCATGATGTTATCCGGCTTGCCCTTGGATGCATCATTTGTACCCACATGGACCACAACCACTTGGTAGTAGTCAGAGGGCTTGATGATTTTATGGATGGTCTCTGTGACGTTGTGAATCCTCACTCTGG
Source organism: Crocodylus siamensis (assembly GCF_052110815.1). Classification (NCBI taxonomy): domain Eukaryota; kingdom Metazoa; phylum Chordata; order Crocodylia; family Crocodylidae; genus Crocodylus; species Crocodylus siamensis. The sequence continues at coordinate 175,132,594 of NC_143398.1, read as the reverse complement.
GTGTGTGGCAGACCTGCCATGACCAGGGCTCTGAGCAACAGATTGGACCATTGGTTCCCCTCAGGATGTATTCCCTGATGACCAGAACTTTGCACCTCCTTCTTCTTGGAGTGTGCCTCTTCAGAGCCGGTGATGTAGGTCAAGCGGCTTCAATTTCTCTGGGGACCTGTTCTTCTGCCTCCTCCTCCGGGGGGCCAGGGCTGCATGCCTGTTCCTGAGGGGGGTCTGGGGAGCAGGCACAGCAGTTGTACGAGCTGCCCTGGCCTTAACAGGAACCTGCTACCACCGATTAGTTGGGCGCTGTGCACGCAGGGTCTCTCCGGTGGATTCCTGGCCCTGCAGAAAATTGAAATACATATCAATTTCATCCTCCGCCACCCGGATCCCATGCAGCTTGCTCACCTCAGCCTGGAGCTCTGCCACCTGCCCCTCCAGAGCCTGAAGACGTTCACAGGGGCAGGCGGGGGAGTCACCAGACCTCAGTCCCACCCCTGGGGATCCCACCCAGCCACCCCCACAACTCAGGAGGCAGGTGGTTGCCAGGCCCCCCCAAGGGCTCTGTCTGGGTGGAAGCCTCAGAGGAGCCCCGGAAGAATGGCACCACTGGGGCAGGGCCCCCGGCAGCACTGCGAGTCGTCACCATGGCTCGCAGATAGTTCTTACCTCTCTCCTTGTTGGTAGAGCCTCCTCTCTCCTGAGGAAGACTCTCTTGCTGCCTTGCCTGCTTCCACCGGCACACTCTGTTCACGCGCAGCTCCCTACCCAGCTCAGCAAAAAGGGATCTGGGGGCTTCTCTGCAGCTGCGCCAATTCCTGCCCCACTTACCTTCCGGGGATCAGCTGCTGCTGCCCCCGCTGTTGCTTCTCAGCCTCCGCTGCCTCAGGTACATTGCAGGGGGCACACATGTGCTGAGAGCTCACACATGTGCCCAGTCAGCCTCCTTTCCCTCCTTCTGCACCCAACATACATTATAATAAATTTTTTAATGTGTGTCACTGTCAGGGTACCTGCATACCCCTAATGGTACCCGTACCACAGATTGGGAACTGCTGGTATAGAGTGAGGCTCTGGGCTTTTTTTTTTTTAAATAAAGATTCTACAGGTTTCATGGGAAATTAGAGGTTGCTTTTTTTTGCTGTAGCACGTGGGAGGGGCTGGTTGTTGTGGGTTCTTTAGACTAAATATCTATTACATGCTTGTCTGCAGTCATAGGGAACTGGACCTGATAATTCAGGAGGAAATCTTTATAGTCTCAGTTCCTATCTTTCCTTCCCTGCTTCAGATCTCCTGATTCCAAATCCAGTGTTTCAACCCCTAGAACTTTTCCACCCTTTCCATAATACACATCTTAAGATCCAGGCGTCATTATCAAAAGACCTGAAGAGGATCATATTGGAGGAGCCAGCCAAGCAACTTTTTAAATGAGATTGGTAAAACTGAACAAACACTGGTTGCTTTCACTATGGGTCAAAGTCTCCAGCTATCTCATTAATTCTTCTTAATACTGTGCTGCTGAAAGGGGAGACTATGTTGTTGCCTACTTGCATATCTAATTCTTTTAAGATGTTGTTTGCCAGCATGGGAGAACCAGCTTCCTCAACAATAACGTATGCCTTTTCCTACTCATCCCCATGGGTAATGCCCATTTGTAGGAAATGTCAAGTGTCTTTTTTGACTCTCTGGGTGTTTGCTGATAGATGTACAGCTCTTCTTGATTCCTGTACCTTTCTTTAAAAAGAATATATTGGTTTCCTCAGAAGGGCCCTAAAAAGACTGCATTATGATTTAATTTGCAAATGTTGTCTGGTTGCCCCGCCTCTCCTGCACTCTCTCTCTCTCTCAATTCCTAGGAACATAGGAATTGCCAGACTCCATTAAAACTTCAGTGACCCATCTCCCCTAGTGGCTAGTAACAGCTACTTTAGAAGTGGTTGCAATATATCTCTTTGCTGCCTACCGCCATCTAATTTGCATTTGGCAAGTACTACATGGAGTACTGTCAATGTTTCCCAGTCACTTTGTTGGTCCATATCTGTGCCAGTTTTCCTCCTCTGGTTGGGTGCTCTTTTGTTGGGCTACAATATTTAGCAGTTCTCTACCACCTTTCCTCTGAAGATCTCAAAACCTCAAACCTAAAAGTTTTAAACCCAAGGACCTAAAGTAACTATTTCTTACACCCATAGCTAAATAGAAGTGCTTCTTACAAAGGTGATGAGCAACTGTTGTGCCCATTGATTTCATGAGGGCTGGCAATACTTTTACAAGTCCTGAAAATATTAGCCTAATATTAACCCAAACCTAATATTTCACCTGTTTAACCAGAAGTGTGATATTAAACTGGTAATTCTACAGGTAGGCGTTTAACTGAGTAAACTAAGCCAACATAAACCAGGTTTAAGCAGATAAAAGTGACCATGCGAGGGCTTCATTTAAAATCAGGATTCTGAAATGTTCCCCAACATATTTACTATGTAGTTAATTGTCTTTGCTAAATAGTAGCAGTGAGGTGGACATATGCTACAACCTTATTTTCCAGTAAAATCACTTAAATCCAGGGTAGAGTTGTCCACTGAAACATGTATAACAACCAGGGATCCTGGTTTTTTCTGATTAAAAAAAAAAAAAAATTCCTAATTTTCAGGTTAAATAAAGTAACCCAAAATCCACATTTTTCCATGATTAAAATGAAATGCCACCAATGCAGATGCATATACTTATAGTGGTGTTTCATTTTGATCAAGGAAAAATATGAAATTTGGGTTACTTTTTTAACTCCAAAATTGGGTCTTTTTTAAATAAGAGAAAACTAGGATTCCTGGTAATTGTTTTACTACATGGGGAAGAAAATCAGTATGCAAAAGTGTGTGTGCATGTGCTTGTGTAGATTTGAACCCAAATTAAAACAGGATTTACACTGTCTTCATGACTATCAATGCCCACGATAGCTGGTTTAAACCTAGCATGAGTATGCCTACCTATCCTGTCCATTGACACCTTCCCTTACAGTAGAGGCATGCCCATGACTTGAGATCTGTGTGATTTTTCCCATTGATGGAGAGGCCTTTTACATGAGTGGCCATTGTCAAATAGTGAATTAATGGCAAAGCCAAGGCCAGACATCCCTTCCTTTACCTTAACAGTACAGTACACTTCCTCCTACTGAGCACTACCGTACTACCCCAGCTGAGCCATTACTCCTTGTGGGTTAGGATACTCTTATTATGCACTCTCTTATTATGTTTTGTCAGAAACTCCAAACTAGTGTGGTGAGGGTAAGTCACACTGCATGACAGGTTGCACATTCATCAGTCTCCTTGGCACGTTCTGTGCCACAAAGGATTTAAAACACCACACTGCATAATGCTTCTGTAACTCCGTGCATGGAACTAAGACCCTTTTTTCTCCATAGTCAGAAACTTGAGCCTTTACCAAACACATAAATCTGGTTCATCTCCCAAGTGTTTGGGGTAGGAGGGAAGGAAGTGATATGCTATTCCCCCATTTTTCTTTTGGAAACAAGATCTTTTCTGCCTCCCATTCCACAATGGATGCGTTTCTGTTTCCTCTGCTGTCCACTTCCTCCTTTTTGAAACACCTCTCTGTCCTATCACCATGCTTCTGCAGATATGCTTGTCAAATACATTGTTGTTGTGTTTGGCCCCTGCATCAGCAGAATGACTAGACTGAAGTCTTAAACTAGGCAAGGTCAAATGCTTACATCCAGCTGACAACATACAAAAAAAATGTTCCACTGAACATGTGCATAAAAGTTTGCAAGATTAGACTTAGGCTGGAATCAGTGCTTTGCTGGCAGAAGTGTTGCTGGCAGAAGCTGTGTACTGTACACAAGCCCCGTTGTTTAGTCTATATTTACCCTTGCCCATATAGTTGACAGTGAACCTGAAGTTCAGATACATAAAAAAGACTGATGGCTATTGTAGGCAATAAATCCTTCACCATGGCTAGTCCTATGTTATCATGCAGCAAATAGGGTAGCTCATCTCTTGCAGTGACCACAGCGACAGTCACTGGCTCTTTAAATCCATAAATACGCAATGTTTAAAAGTAGCTAGTTTAATAGATAGTACTGTCAATAATGGGTCTACTGGAAAGCCCAGTGAGGAGGCTTAAAGCTGCTTTTCAACACAATAACGGATGTCAGAGCCCTTTAGGAAGACATGACTAGTAATGCGTGAATTGGGCTGCACAAAACAGGTGCGGGATACTTGCCACTGGAGGCTGAGGCTTTTAAAGGAGGGCAGGGAGTTAAGTGCACAAATCCTGTTCTTGCTAATGGTGTTTGTGTTCAGCACTCCCTAGGCATTGCTGTAGAAACTTCCATGCACAGACTGTTAACCCAGCCCCACCTGCTGTTTAGCTCTTGATACTTGGATTCAAAACTGCATTGTGTTTAGATATATACAGCATATCATAAAGTGCCTGCTACAAGAGCAACAAGTTGCCTTCTTTTTTCCAACCAGTCAGCTCGTTGGGAGAAAAGTCTCCTACGTGGCTTTTCCAGGAAGACAGGTTTACAGACGTTGAGGTACACCCTCATCCAGTAATAGTGGTGAACACTGATCACTTGACTCCACATAGTGTATTCATAGGCAGATGTTTTTAAAACATACTGGCAATGTTGGGTACCCAACTGGAGATAACCGAAAGGAGCTCCATCATCTATGAATACTGAATACCCTCCCTATGGAATAAGAGTCATTAAGTTCTTCTGGTTTGAAACCCAAATATCAGGTACTCAGCTGGTCACTTTTTAAAATCTCACCATGGGTACAAGATCAAACTTCTGCCATACCTGAATCCCCCTGGGTTGATAACCCAAACAATTGCAGAACACAGATATGTGCACAAGCTTGACTGTTCTCCTGTATACTTAGAGATTACCTACCCATTATCCTACACATGATTTGTACTCACAAAAGAGAAAAGCCCCAAGCATCTAAGGCACAGTAAAAGAGATATTTTCTGGCCCAGGTATCAGTGGCTTATTTTAAAGCTGGTCCCAGAGAAATCAAGTGCCTCAGGACCCTGCCACTTTTACTGAGGTGGAGCTTCTAATAATACACTGTATGCCCACAAGAAAGTTAGTCTGAATAAGCTCATGAAACATATGGGCAACACATGGCCTCCACTGCTATTATACTTCACATGCTGAGCACCAGGCTGCTAAGGGGTAACTGCTTATCAGTAACCAGGAACTCATATGAACAAGAGGCTTTGCAGATTTCTGATGTGCTGCATGCCACAAGTATTGATCCAGGTAAGTTTTGCTATAATTTTGTGAAGTAAGCACGCATCTGCATTTCCTGGGTTTGGCCAGAATGTGAAGTAAAAGCAATATTGGAAGAAAAATCAATTTCCATTTCACACGACACTGGGAAGGAGTGCAGGTATAACAGAAGCCTGTTACTGCAGGATTTCCCGACCCAAAGTTAGGGAGAAACATTCAGTGAAGAGCTGGATGCTGCTTAGCTAAGCAAATACAATGTTATATGAGATTCATTCCTCATTAATTTCTTGCCCTTCTCTTAGGACCTCAAGGTCTCCCATTGCCATCACTTGAGGCTGCTTGGGAAAGTTCACTGCAACTCCCCACCCTTTTCAGTGCCAATCTTGACAATCACACAAAGCATCACTTTCCCCTTCACCAGGGCAGAATACACCTACTTTGGCCCTCAGCATTATTGGCACCTGCACACCCAGGGAGTGAGAGACGAGGAAGAAAGTTTCTCCAGCATAAGAGAATCCATATTGTTACCAATTTCTCAGCCATCAAGCTGGCCCTCAAGTCTGTAGACACCCTATCACACAGAGGAGGTCGCTTTCAGATTCCCCTTCACATTACAAAGGTGCTTTCCTTAGACAGAGAAAGGGCTCTTGTGTCTTAAAAGCCACATTTTTTTACCTCTTGCTCTCCTTTTAAAATGATCTTCAGGCCCTGTAGCGAGAAGCAGAGCCTGCAGGGTGGAATCAAACAACTGAAGGATTAGAGATGCAGCCAAAAATGTTGTGTTGTAATTGGCTTTTAGAAAATGCCAGTATGCCTTTCCAAGCCCAGACTCAGCTCTGCCTCAGCCAGCGCTGTGACCTGAGGAAGGACACTTAATGCCTGAAAGCTTTCTAACATCTCCCCCAACTATACAATTGGCACAATAAAAATTATATCTATATAAAAACAAAATAACCTTGCTTCTCATATAACTCCTGGGCCATCACAGCCCAAACATACCAACCCTATTGCACATGGGAAGCAGGGATGTCTCACTGTGAACCCCAGTATGAGGCTGAGAGGCTTGTTAAGGGTGGATTGGAGGTGATTAGCATGGAACTTGCTAACTGCCTCCTCTAGAGAGCCAAGGTCAAAAGTGGGAAGGGAAAAATCAAAATGTTCCCTAAAACCAGGAAGGAAAGGAAAAATGGCAGGGTGATGCAGTTAAACAGGAAGTAGGATGACCGCCCGAAGCAGAAGCTATTCATTCAACACAGAACGGCTCAGATTTCAGCTGGCTTAACCTGGTGCAGATCCCCTGGGGTCAATATGGCTCCACTGAGTAACACTTGTTGTCAGTCTAGTCCAGCATTCAAAGCAACAAATTATCCTAGGGTTTCTTGTCTGTGGTAACTCCTTCAGGTTACACTGTCTGCTGGCAGGAGAGCAGAGAGGATAGCTGTTTTCTGCCATAGCAGTCTCCCCCTAGCTAGATTCTTGTTAATGGATATCCCAGAACTCTGGCTTGTGCTGGCATTGTCCAGCAAAATACCGAGTGGACTTAAGAGCTAAGATCTCAAGCTGGTCACTGTCTTATGCTTCATTACTAGTGCCTCTGCCTAAGCTAGGTGTATAAGCAGCAGGGGGGGAGAGAAACACTGTCAACAGAGAATGATGCTAGCATACCTGACCTACCCCACTCACATATATGCTAAGCACCTGGCCCAATCAGCTCAATATTAAGATTTTGCCCCTTTCCAAGTGGCCCTGTCCTTTATCAAATGCCCAGCCAGGTCTTCAACTTCCAGTGCCCTTGTATTTCCCCTGCAAGAAATCTGTTCTCTCCCCTGGCTTTACTTCACTCAGCACACTGAACCAAAGGACATTCAACTGTAGAGCAGTGTTTTTCAACCTGTGGCCAGCAGAAACCCTAGGATTCTACATACTATGTCTAAGGGCATAGAGGGTGGTGGGAGAAAAAATTATTTGGAGGGGCTGAGCACACGCACACTCGCCCACCCCAAACAGGGCGTGGGAAGAAGCCATGAGTGGCTTGTCTGGGGGGTGCCCAGTGCAGAGTAGGGGTGGCACCTTCCATTGTTGCATGCACGCTGGGAGGCATGGAGGACATATGCCCCTGGATCTGCGCAGGGGAAGGCGGGCTGCTGCTGCAGGCTGGGCCTGGGGCTGTGCTAGGCTCTTCCTGCTGGTGGGGGAGGGAGGAAGGGCATGTAGGCTGGGCCAGGTTGTGCTCAGGGAAGACATTGGCAGCATTGGGAGGGAGGGCTATGGCAAATTTTGGGGTGGCTGCAGCCTCCCAAATGCCATCACTGCTGCCCACCCCGAGCGCAGCCCAACATAGCCCCCCCCACCAGGAAGAGACCCGGCCTCAGCTCATCCTGCTTCATGCAGATCTGGGGGCACATGCCCTCCTGGGGTGTGCATAGCAGCAGGAGCTGCCCCACTTCAAGTCCCCCTGGACCAGCCACTTACAGCTCCGTCTTGTGCCGTGCCTTGGCTGTGCAGCACCTGCCCCAGGCCCACTCCCTTGCGGCTCGGCTGCCTTGTGGCCCTACCACTGCCCTGCATTGGGGGGGAGGGGCTAAGCCCCATTAGCCCCCCCCTTCCACCACCTATGTTAAGGGGGTCATGAAAGATGACTATGATCAATCAAAAGTATGTGAATACCCACACTGACAATTCAAAGGGGTCCTCACCTCCATTTAAAATTTCTACTGGGGTCTATACCTCCATTCAAAAATGTTTAGGCGTCTGAAAATGAAAGAAGGTTGAAAACCACTGCTCTAGAGAGTGGCCATATTTAAAGAGTCAGGAGTGACAAAACAGATCCTTGGGGACATGGAAGTCAAATGTGCTTTAAAGAGAGCCCATTTATAGCAAAAACACTATTTAACCATTTATTCTGCATGTCAGGTTTCTGACTTCCACATTCTTCAACATAATCTGGAGGCATTTCTCTATCAGTGCCAAATCTCTGGAGTTTAGGTGTCTTTTAATTAGCAGGTGCGCTCAGTAAGTTAATAGGGGGGAAAAAAGTCTTCTGGTTGCCCTAATTTGCATTTAGCCAACAGCGTATTTGTATTCCAGGATGGATTTTCTTGTAGCGGATACTAAATGTACCTTATGTCAGAAATGTATTAGAGACCACATCTGAATCACCATGCCAGGAGCTCTTCTGTGAATCTCCTTTGTTTAGTGCTTGCACTGGTAATGCAGGAGGATTTTATATGCTTCAGGAGATCAATGAACCTCTTTAACAATGATATCCAATTATAGATGCTCTCTAAAATAAATGGCATACGCAGATCCTCTCTCAGCCTGCCTCAGAGCTGTTCAGTGGCTATGAATGTTCATTTTACTAGGATTCAGCCACTGAACCATGAAAGCCAAAACTCAGAATACAGAAGTCAAGCTGGTCAAATATTTTCAATCAAATGTGTTTTTCAAACAGAAAACAGGATTTTCAATTTAATTATTTGTTGTAAAAAGCATCTGTTTTTATTGAAGTTTTTGTCTTTCTTCATTGCAAAATATTGAAGGATTAAAAACCGTTGGGTTTTTTTTTTTTTTCCAATTCTGAAATGCTGAAACAGAAGAGGCATACAAGTTGTACTTTGGTTTCCTCATATCCCCCTTCCACTCCAGCGCCAGGGCTCACCAATCATTCACCAATCACTTAATCACCTATGACGCACTACAGTTATGAAAGGGCCATAATGCACTCCCACACTGAATCAAAAGCAGAGACTGTGGCACAACATGGGAGACATCTGACAAGGGAACCTACAGTGGAGAAGAGTAGCATGAGATAAATTACAACGAGGCACCACAGAGGCATCTAAGTATGAAAACACTTGGGTTTCCAGCCAAAATATTTGAGTTGTTAGTCAAAATATTTCAGTTTTGATTGTTTAAAGCTCAACATTCCATAGGAAATTGACATTTAAAAAAATTATTCATCATAATTGTGTAAAAGTATTCTGACCAGCTCAACTTAATCATGTGAGTAAATTCAGTACATTGATGAAAGCCAAGTATCCTGCAGATACATATTGTGCATCTGGGTTGTTATCTGAAAAAACTTGTGTTACTCCAATCCCAGTGTTCTTGAACAGAAACACTAAATTTCACTGAGATTGGTGTGAATTAATGAAACCCATCTTAGGACTTCTCTAAAAGATGAAACTGATTGTTGCAGCTATTATACATGTATATTCTGTCTAGGGCTATGCGAAGTTTTGGTCACCGATTCAATTCGGAGGCGATTTGGCCCAATTCAGCAGCCGAATCTCCACTCCGAATCAAATTGGGAGACCCATTAAAAGATCTGAATCAAATCCAAAGCCTCTGAATCGATTCAGAAAAGATTTGGAGAGATTCGGATGGGCTGGGGAGAGACAGGCACAGCCAGGCAGCTGCAGGTTCTCCCATGGCTCCTCTGGCTGTGCCTGCCTCTCTCCAGCAGGGAGAGATGCAGGAGAAGCCCCAGTGGCTGCCCAGCACCATTCCCGCTTGGCCCCAGCCTCCTGGCACTTTAGAAGAAGCCCCGCACTCACCAGCTGCAGCAGCGGAGATCAGGGCCTCTGAAGGGAGAGCCCCCCTGTGCAGAGTGGGGCAGTGGGGGGCAACGGGGATTGTCCCCCACCTGCCTGGCACCCACGCGGCAGCTGTTCCATTGCGTGGGTGCAGCACAGCTTGGGAGGGTGCTGTATGCTGTCTGGAGCAGCTCTAGCAGTCACCCGGAGCCCGGCAGCACTCAGCCCCAGTGGCCCCAGCTCCCAAATAGCATGCAACGCCCTGCTGAGCCTCACTGCATCCACACCATGGGGCAGCTGCCATGAGATCCCCGTTGCCCCCCACTGCCCCGTGCTGCGCGGGGGGACTCTGCCATGAGCCCTCAGAGCCCCTGATCTGCAGCTGGTGAGTATGGGACTTTTGTTTTGTTTGGCTTTTTAAGTGCCAGGAGGCTGGGGCCAGACAAGGCAACTATGGGGCTTCTCCCATGGCTCCCTCCACTGGGGAGAGGCAGGCACAATCAGAAGAGCAACAGAAGAACCTGCAGCTGCCTGGCTGTGCCTGCCTCTTTCTGGCCCATCCAAATCTCCGAATCAGCGCCAGATCTGAGATTCTGATTTGGCTGAATCGAATGGGGACAGCAATTTGAATCAGCGAATCAAATCACTGTCCTCTGAATTGACTGAATCCAAATCGAATGCTTCCCTATTCGCATAGGCCTAATTCTGTCATAACTTTTCTGGAAAAGCAGAGTAATTAGTCTAGAATAGAAGAACTTTTATTCTTGAAAACAGCATCCGCATTGGGGAAAGGGTGGGGAAAGAGCCTTCCAGGATCACTATATCATACTGGCATTGCTTTTCTGCTATATTTATTCCAGAAGAGTGAAACCATAGTTTCTCCTATATTGGCAAGGCCTTCCTATTTGTGACCAAGCCTTAGATGGTAAAAATGTAGTGAACTAGCCTGATGCACTGCCAGTCCCCAACACCAAACCTCTTTTAACTATCCAGAAGCTTGACAAAGGATTTCACTAAAAATACACATAGTTTGGCTGGGGGTGGTGACAACACTCACAGACTCTACCCTGAAAGGGCAGAGGAAATGTTGAGCTTTTCCAGCTAGAGAAAAAGGTCTATAATTAATGTAGTGGGAAAATTACACGTTTATATAGACCCCAAAACACAATAGCAGACATCCATTTCCTGCAGAGCCATGGAAGTTTGCCAGCTAGCAAATAAATTACTAAAACATAAAGCCAACAAGGAGGAAAAGAAAGGGAATTATCACATAGGATGCAGCAGACTTTTGTACCAGGAAAATAGTCAGTGTCTCCACCAGACATCTATTGTTTATCAATAATATTCTGTAATGCTCCAGCCATGCAAATGCTGACATGGAAGTGAAAGGACTAATTAAGGTCAAACTCCTTGGATCGCACAAAATCTAAACTCACTGCAAAGCTGGGAGTTTTCCAGCTTTCCCAGTAGGTACATTAACCCACCCAAAAGTAATTCAAATGACTTGGGCATGGAGAAGCACAAGCCAACCAATGCAGAGCTAACCTGCTAACAAGCAGCCTTTGCAGGTAATTTGGCATATAAAGGACAATAATGAAAATGGGGTTATTCACTTCACTCAGATAGGAGACTGAGTACAGCAAAAATCATCTGCTTGAAATGTTTTGGCAGAACCTCTGTAGTGATTGCCTCTTGCAAAAATCCAGATTATTTTAGGTATTTAAAATAAGTGAGTGAAAAAATATTTGTAAGGACTAAGATTTCTATTCATATACCCTGTTCCCTGAAGTTGCCTTACAGTGTAGATGTTTTATGACAGTCCTCATTCAAAGCCTACTCAAATCAATGAGCGTCTTTCCATTGACTTTTAAGTGACTTTGGATCCAGCCCTAGGAGCATGACATGGGTTTTATGACTTCCTGTGTAGTGTGCTGCATTGATCAATAGAGGAGACAGGAGACTGAACTAGAAGGACTATTAGTAGACTGACCATGGAAATCTCTGAAATCCAGGACACTGACTCCCACACCCTGTGCTCTCACAAGTCAGCTGGGGTGGGGGTGGGTGCCAGGCAAGCAGTGGTGCCTGCCTGCATGCAAGGTGCTCCATGCCACTTAGATTCCCAGCAGGCTGCACCCCACACCGCTGTTTCTGGGATGTGTATTATAGTTCCCAACAGCTGGCTGGAACCAGCCTATGAAATCCAGGACTGTCTCAGCTCAACCAGGACATATGGTCACCCTATTAGCCTTTTCTAGCAAGGCAGTTTTCCTCTCACATTAGGGTTGTGTTTATTGAATTGCTTGTGTGCACCATAATTTCCAGAACGTTTTTTGGCTATATGAATTCTGGCAGACAAGCGAACATTCCTAAGAGGCTTTATTTCCCCCTCTTTTTCTCTCAGCTTAGGATTTTTTTCCTTTTAATTGGAAAGGATGTGTTCCTGAGCGTTGCTCCTGTAACTCCACCATAATAGTCTATGCAGTAAACTTTGGTGTCCCTACTTCGGAAAGGTTCCGGCATTCATGCTTTCTTTTTAAGATGCTAGGTTCGGGGCTTTGCTCACTCAGACACATACAGTCTTTCAGGTTCACTTACCATCTTTTCCCAGTATCTTTACTCCCCTGGGGCAAACTTCTTCCCAGCAAGAGTCCACTTAAAAATTCAGTTTGTAAACTAAACACTTATATCCCATGGGGTCTTCTCCTAGGTCTGAAGAGAGTCCTCAGGCATGATTCTGCCATCACTTGCCCACTCTCTCCCTTGTCCCTCCTGACACAGGGAGAGCTTACTTATAGTCTCTTTGCTACACTCATGGTTCTCTGAGAGACATGCACTCCTGGTGTGATCCTTGGGCTCCTCTTTTGCTGATCCACTGGGTCTCTCCCCCTCTTGACACTGCTCTCATTTGCTGATCCCCCAGTTTTCAGTGCTGTCTGTCTCTTTGAGGTCTCTTGCAGGACTCTGACACAGATGCACACACATACACACCCTCCACCTCCCTCAGCACTGTCTGTCTCTGAAGTCCCTTGTAGACACATACACTGCCCTTCATCTCCCACAGTTCTGCCCCCAGACTGACTGACCAACCAATTCTCTCACATACCTCCCATAGCTCTGCCCCCAGTGCACTGCACATATGCACACATGCACACACAACTCTGCTCCTGGACTGACACTCTGGGAGCCAGCTACTTATCTGCCTCAACTGGTTCTGTTCCCTAGGCAGCCTGCAATCAGGTTTCACTGCCTGCAGCTGGGCTAGTCCTCCTAGCAAGTCTGTGATCAGTCACTTGCTAGCTGCAGCCTCTGACAGCATGCAAGCTACTACAAACCCCCTGAAAAAGAATGCAGCCTGCTACACTAAGGAATGGCAGAGAATACCAATGTCAGCCTATAGCCTAATTACAGTGTAATCAACAGGTCACTGGCTTAAAATTAATTTTAAAAGGATAAAAGTCTTACAGTCTTTCATTGCTTTTCACCCTTTGGAATTAACTGCAAACAATTTAATTCATCTAGTATCTCCACTTGCATATGGAAAGCAGTCTGGCTACTGTGTGTGTACCTCAAAACATGCAATGAGAGATACCTATGTTAAATGTGTCTCTGTGGCATGCTTTAGGACTTCAGATTTATACCTGTGCAGCCCTAGAGGGGAGAGTGATGATGCTGGTGCTATGATGCAGTAGGTTTTAAGTTAACGCTCTCTCAGTGAAATATAGACTCCTAACCAAAATTCACCTGGACATTTTCCCAAAGTTTCATCACAAGCTGAAACCGCCTCCCCGCCCCATACAATTCCAAATCCTCAGATCTGGGGGTTAATATTACCAATACTATGTCCCCAGCTGAAAGAGAGGAGAGATACAAATGGAGTAACTCTTCACTAAGCCTTTCCATATGATCATGCTGGGGAACAAGAGCAGTAAAACAGGTCTAAAAGTTGAAATTTCTTCTGTGGTGCAGAGTACCAGTTCTGCATACTAATCTGTAACTCTGGGCCTTTTTCTTCCATACTTTGAGCTGCAAATCTTTCAGTTGGAGAAAGACACGGGCGAGCATGTAAACATGACAAAAGCTCCCAAGAAAGCTGAAGGAGCTTCATTTTAAATGTTGCAGGAAGAAAAAAAAAAGGGGGGGAGGGGTTCAGAGGAAATAATTCTCTTTCTGATTATTGGCTGCCATTCAGGAACTCAAATGTATGGAGCCATTAATGTCTGCCAGCTTCAGTGATTTGTATGGCACAAAGCTTTTGTGTTTTGAATGACGTACGTTATTTTGATAAAGGTATTAGTGTATTGCCTGGATTAAATAATAAATTATTAAATGTGAAGTTCCACACTAATGCAGTATTAGGACTAAGAATTTAAATTCATAACAATAAAGATCCTTACAAAAGTTTCCACGGCAACTCTCCCTTTTTTGCGTTGCACAAATGAAGTATTTAGATACTTATGCTGGGCATTTACAGCGTGTACTTTTTGGAGATTTTAGTCGGTTTAGGGGAAGAGACAGATATTCCCACGGGGCATACAACTTCACCTCTGATTGGGCATCCCTGCAAGACTCATACCTGTGGGAACCATCATTTTCAAATAGCCATTGTATTATATATATGAATTACAAGGTAACATGCTCACCTCTTACCTCATTAAAACCCATCACTAAGCCTCACACAGGTACTGATAACAAGGGACAAACCTGGTGTGGGTGTATCTGGGAGTCTGTCACATGTACAAGTACCTGCAGTGACCAAGTCACAATGTACACGTGATGAAAATTTTCCTTGTGTGGCTTAATGGTGTCACACATTAAACATACACAAGTATTCTGGGGTTAAATGATTTTGCACTGTTGCAAACTAAACTACACCCCAATGTAGTTTAGTTTGCAATGTTGCAACTTGGAATGTTGCAGCCATTTAGTCAGCTCACATCGCCAGCCATGGGAGAGGTGGGTAGGCTCCACAGGGAGGAAAAAAAAAAGATTGGACCCCTCACTGCTTCTGCCTTCAGCAGGCTCCTGAAGCTGGCTGGCTTGCACCTGGGGCAGAGCAGGGAGGTAGCAGGAGGGCAGCTGGGTGTATTGGTAGACAGAGAAGGCAGTGGGGATGGTGCACAGGGTGTGAGGCCTCCTGGGTAGGCTGCTAGTTTCCCTGAGCCCACCCGGGCTTCCAGCATCCTGCGCACCTTTCCTGCTGCCTTCTCTGGCTGCCAGCACACCCAGCAACCCTCCTGCCACCTCCCCATGCTGCCCCAGAGGCAAACAAGGAAATTGATGTGCTCTGGCAGTCTTCTGTGTCACATATCAGCATTCCTGTGCATCCCCATGCTGAAAAAAAGTGGTGGTAGGGCACTCTGAAATATAATGTGTTTGATGAGCTTAGTTCAAAGTGCCTTGCCACCATTTTTTCAGTGCAGAGATGTGTGGGGACGCCGATTCATATGATGCACGGGCACTTTTAATTAGCATGGTTTGCTAATTAAAGCACCCAGTGTTATACCCCAGAGCACGTGCAAAAATTCCCTTTGATAACACCCCTTGTCCAGGGATAACACAATTGTGTGGCAGCTACTGATTACAGAAGCAAAGCACGGTGAGGCATTCTGAGCCAGGGATGGAGGTGGAGCAGCCAACCCAGCTCAGGAAGGAAAGGTTCACGTTCCATCCCGCCCGGCTGCTAGTGTCCTACTCAGGGGATCATTTTGCATATACATGCCTCCTATGGCTTCTGAGTCAGGAAAGGTTTTGGAAACTGGGCCAGATGGAAAGAGTTGATACTACTGATGGAACAGACAGCTGGTTAGCAATTCAGACAGCTATTCTCTTCCAAATATGCCTTGAATTTAAAGGAAAAGATGCTATATATTCTGCAGTTTAAAACTTGATACAACCACCTGCAATAAAATGTCAAGGCTTATGCAAACAGGCAGACAGGGAGGAAGTAGTCATATTGTCTTCCCTTATAGGGCTTTGCTCAGTTGCAGCAGCAAAGATTAATAGCACTGTGAGAAACATTAGACAGGCACCTAGCTGGGGTTATTTAACCCCAGCGCTTTTTCCTGCCTAGAGCAGGGGGTTGGACTCGATGATTTACAAGGTCCCTTCTGACCCTAGAAATCTATGAAACCCGTGTCAGTATAGTTTGGTGCTCCATGTAGTGTAGCTCTAGTGAGGAAGCCATCTGCAGCCTATGAAGATGAGTTATAAAGCTCCTGTCTTTATAGGGTCAATACATAATGTGCTCTGTAGTGCCGTCTACTGGAAACTTCTTTAATTCACCTTGGCCAAGTGTAGACATTACACTTTTACTGATATAAATCATCAGAAAACAGTCCATACCCAAAATAGAAGTTTGGTATACAAAACTGGTCTATAGCTCTAACAGAACAGAAGTTCAGCGTTTCTGAGTTAAAAATGGCTGAACCTGGTCAAAGATTTGTGTGCGCCCACGCCACCCCTCCAAAGGGCAGATGTGTGTTCCATTTGCTACCAATCTAAACTACGCTGATTACAGAAAACGGCATAACTTAAATCAATTCTACCTCAGGCTTTTTGAATGTCTGTACATTGCGTTTATATAACGATAGAGCATTTCTGTAACTGCAGGCAATTTTTGCTTTAAGAAAGTTGGTTGGGAGCAACCAGTCTCTGCTGACCAAAATCTTCAGTGCTTTCTCCAGGGATAAGACTTTCCAGTCAAATCTTAACACAAAATAATTCTGGCCAGCATTTCTGAAACCTGCACTTGCTCCTAAGAACTCACCAGCTACCCATGACCAGATTAAAACAAATCAGACACCCAAGTACACCACAATATGGCTCCATCCCTTAGCCCACCAATCCCACACAATGAACCCCTTTTTTCTCTCCAATCCTTTTGAGAATAGTAGGGGAGACAGCATGGTTCCCCTTCTCATCTTCCAAAAGTCAGGGGTGGAAGTAGGATTTACCCCCATCTTTTGGGAACATCCTATTTGGAAGCACGGGCATGGAATACCTCACATTTTTAGACCTACTGCTTCAGACTCAGCAGAGAACACTGCAGTAGTTACAGCTTCATCACAATCTCAAGCCTTTGCTCAAAACTACAGTGGAGATTGTCTTATTTTTATTTTTAAATAAAAGCTAAGATCCTGTTGTAATCAACAAGACTCTATCCTCCAAAGTCAAGTTTACACGTAAATTTGGTTTCAGTGTCTTAATCCAGCTTTGCATTTGTTCTGTTCTCCTCTCTCCTACCTGATTAAAATGACGGAAGAATCTGGTAGGTAAAATAAAGCGGCACCCGATAACAGCCACTGAGGCTGTGTAGCAACATAAGGAAACACAGTGGCATCAGTAGACCTGAAAGACAAGTACCTGGCTCTCCACTGTTATTTCCCTTTCCTGTCTTAATATGTACTGCAACTCCACTTTCACTCCCATCACTCTGCTGCCATTACTCTTGCTAAGACCAATGAAGAGTGTACTACACTTCAGTCCCAGTGCCTGTCTTGGGCTGTCTGCTTCCATGGACAGAGCTGATTGCTTCCTCCTCCTTCCTCAGGCTTTCATGGTGCTGCCCTAGACTGGTTCTCTTCTGGCCCCTCAGAAACATCCCTTAGCAGCTCCTTCTTCTCCCCCTTCCTTCAGAGGCCCCAAAGCTCTACCCTTAGTCCCAATTTTCTTTAACAACTCCCTTATCCTGCATGAGAACACAGGGAACAAATAATCCCAGATGATCTGCGTCTCTAGCTGCTGACTGAACACAACAAAGTACATGCAAAGGCACTTCAATTCACAGCCACTAGGACCCCACCTCCCCACCCCAGAGTTAGTAAGTACTTAGTACATTGAGGCAACACTAATTAGGAGCTAGTACCTTAATGACACATTAAGAGAACATATTAAAGGCCAGAGTGGTAAAGCTCCAGTGAGAGGCTGAACAAATATATTAGCTGGAGGTAAATTGATCCTAGGGAGGGAAGTGCGGATAGCACAGATCTTCCAGGGAGAGGAAATAATGAATACAAGATAGACACCTGACTGGGTATTAGGATCCCAGCACTCATTTCTGCCCAGGGCAGGGAGGTGGACTTGAGGATCTGTTCAGGTCCTTTCTGACTCTAGAAACTATAAAACTCAAGACATGCCTGCAATATGGTGACCAGAAAATGATGTCAGGATATTCTGCAAAATGGGAGGTAGAACTATATTTGAGGAAGAGAAGATGACCAAGAGTCAAGCAGGGAAATTTCAAAGTAAATTTTGAGGAAAAAAATGACTGTCCATCATGGAAGAAGAATGTGTTTGGTATAAAGAGGAGAACTAGTTTTTGCATAAATTTCATCAGGAGAAAGGTAGATGCAGGGAGACTGCAAGAAAGAGAGTCCAATGACGAACAGGATGCCAGATTTTTCTGGGCAATGTTGACTACAGAAACAAAGAAAGATGGAGGATCACTATACTGCTAATGGAGAGAAGATAAAATACCCATGACACTTGTGATACTGAATCCCAGCTCATGTGCAAGCAATATGTAGCACAGAGCCACCACTTGATCCACACAGCTACCAAAAATTAGAGCCTATGGGACCAACCATAATGATGGAAAGTGCACAGTGACACTGGCACAGAAGTATACTCAGAGTTTGACTTTTAAATGTTGGCCACAATATGCAGTAGGCATCCTAGAAAAAGCTTCTCTTGAGACTACAAGCTTTCAAAGGATGCCAGCTATAAAAGTGTAAGAGCAGAACCAGCGAAGCCAGAGCTAACACAAGTGACAAATGGAAATATTTGCATGCACACACAGGGAGAGAGACTGGCAAAAATACAGTTTGAGCCAGTTAGAACTAGTGATCAAGCAATTCTTCCCTCCCACCTCTACCTTTTGCACTAGAAAAACTCTAGTGGAGGCAGTGAGGTTACACCAAGCTTATATTTACGTAGCTAATAGAATTTGTCCCATAGTGTCCAATTGTACCATATGCTTAACTCCAGACAAAACACCAGAGAAGCAATGTGTCAGACACTAAGCAGCACATGGCATCGCCTTACCACAAACCTGTTTGTGTAGGAAAGCATAAATTATTTGAATATTTTAGGCTATTTTAGTGTGTCGGGGTTTGTTTGGGCAGGGGGGGAAAGGTTAAAGTAATTTTTTTGCACCAGTTATCATAGAGTCTATAGGAATGATATTTCATTGTGGAATCCATGTGGTCTCACAGAGCACAACTCTGTAGTCAACTGGAGTTTAAATTTACACATACGGTCAACCCTACCAGCCCTTTATAAAAGAATAGCTTGGAAGTAGGTTCAGGTTGGAAAAGAGTACTGAATAAATCCAATTAAGTTACCCGAGTTCTTTTCCCAAGTCAGTCCTGTTAATGGCAATACAACACACCTAAAGCAGAAGGGCACATACTATACTGACAACCGCATAAAACATGAAGACAAACACCTTAGCACAAAGAGTCTGAGACCTTAGATATTCCCTCCGCAAGCAGCAGCTTATTGACAACTGACAGTTGGTGTGTGTAGACAAAACGGGAGGCCTAAATTGAAGCGGTGGGTTTTAAAAAACACCACTTCAATTTAGGGCCGATTAAACCTCCATGTTGAGTACACACCCCGCTGACTTAACTTGCCTCTCTGGCGGGGAGAGGAAGGCGAGCTGCCAGGGGGCAGAGAGGTCCCTGGGCTCAGGGGGGTGCTCGTGCTTCACTCTGTGGCAGCTGCGGCCCCCTTACCCAGGCAGCACTTGCCTGTAAGCACAAGGCTTGCTGCTTTTTTGGGGCAGAGCCTGCCTTCCCAGGCTGCCTACAGGGCTTCCTGCAGAGCCGCGGAGCTGCACGGAGCCCCGTGCTTCACTCCACGATTGTAGGGGCAGCAAATAGAACTCCTCGGAGGAAGTTGTTTGCTGCGTCCCAAGTCATTTAAGGTGCATTATGCCACAGAATTTCCTACAGTGGCTAGAATTAACGCACAATATACCACGGAGGCATGCAAACACTTACACCATTAAAGTGGTGCAAAAGCATTTAGCCCGCTTTAAAGTGTTGTGCACACGTGCCTCTCATTTCGTCTACACAGTGTAACCAGTCATACACAGTCACAGGCATGCCTGAAATTTGGACTGACAACACAGCATATAGCTACAAGCAGTGGCTGTTCCGTGAACCTAATATGGAAGACATTAGTCTAGGAAGAGCTTTATAGTTGGCCTTTGAAAAAGAGCTGTGCAAAACATTGATTGATTGGGAAAATCATTTCAGACTGACCCAAAATGAAAATGATTTTTTAAACCAAAAGTTTAAATGATATCATATCAAGTTGAACCAAAATGTGTTTCAATTTTGGTTCAACCCTTTGAAATAAAATTCAAGTTTAAAATTAAATGCCATCTCACAACAAAAAATGACAATTTTTTTTCTGGACATGGTTATTCATTGACTTTAACCCAAACTGACAAAAAGTATTGATCCTGTGGTGAATTTACTGCTTGTTAAAAGAGTAAAGCAGGGAAAAAAACTTTTAACTCTTATGGTCTTTCTTTTTAAAAGTGCAAATAAAAGCTGAGAAAGTACTGGGGGTGGGGGGTGGGGAAGAGCCCTTGTGTATTTACATTCCATAATTACTTAAATCGAAAAGGAGGTTTTTTTCCTCCAATCACCATGGAGGAAAAAGGCCCCTCATCTTAGATTCATGTACAAAGCAGGGGGTTGGTGGGGTGGCTGCTGCAGCTCTGCCTCTGGCCTTGAGTCAAATGTTGGAGCCAGAGTCAAATGTACAGCAACCACCTTCCCCTACCTCCGTATGCCCTCTGCATTTTCTACCCCAACTCTGCCCACGTTGTCCCTCTTACTGCCAAGCACAGCTCAGTTCCAGGTTGGGCTGGATACCCTCCTGGGCATAGAGGTCATGGAAACTCCATTCCCTGCCCAGCCATTTGGCAGCACAGATGCTGCTGTTTGGCCAGATAAGGGCTGCACTTCCATGTGCTATGCTCCAAAGAGAGAAAAGAGCCCAAGCAGCATCTGACAGTAAGGAGTAGGGAGAAGGGAAGAAGTACAGACTGGGGAGTGGAGGCAGAGACCATGGGTGGCTGGTGCCTCCTGAGATTGGGGGGGACACAGTTTGTGGGCAGCAGCGTCAGTGGCAGGTTTGTGAGCAGTGACCACCCACAGAAGCCAGTGATGATGGCCAATCTCAGAGGGGTCATGTGCCACCCCATACCTCCCCCACCAGTCATCTGTGGCAGAGACTGAATAGGGCAGGGGGGGAGAAGCAGAGCCTGTAGGGTGCAGGGGAGAAAAGGCAGAGGTGTGTGGAGGTATGGGCTTCACCTCTCCCCCAAAGGTAAGTGTGTGTTTTCTTTCAGGTTGGCCAATCTCCTCTGGCAGGCTTTAAACTAGGCTCATTGGGGGAAGAGGAAGATGCGGATGGAGGGTGCCATGGAACACCGAACCAAGAGCCACCCACAAGAACAGCCCAGCCAAGACAGGCAACAGAGCACAAGAAATACCCAGGTAAGTGACAGGGGCCCAGACAGTCTTGGGATTAGCAGGGCAGTGCTTACACCTCCAGGAGGCCTTAAAAGCCTCTACACTAATGCTTGTAGTATGGGGAATATGCAGGAGGAACTTGCCCTCCTGCTAGCTAACACAAACCTGGACATAGCGGGGCTCACTGAAACTTGGTGGGACCCTACACATGACTGGGCGGTAAACATCAGGATCCCTGATAGACCCAGGGGAGGTGCTGTCAGGCCCAGGGTCAGAGAGGACCTGGTCAGGGAACTTCTGGTGGGACTGGACGTGTTCAAATCAGCAGGTCCTGATCATCTCCACCCCAGAGTGCTGAGGGAATTAGCAGAGATCATTTTGGGACCCCTGGCACAGCTTTACGAGCACTCATGGTGCTCTGGCGAGGTGCCAGAGGACTGGAAAAGGGCCAATGTGGTCCCCATTTTCAAAAAAGGGAAGGAGAACCCAGGAAACTACAGGCCCGTTAATTTTACTTAGGTCCTAGGGAAGCTGTTTGAGAAAATTATCCAGGAGCACATCTATGAGGGACCTGCAGGGGGGGATAATGCTTAGGGGCAACCAACCTGGGTTAATTCAAGGCAGGTCCTGTCAGACCAACCTGGTGGCCTTCTACAACCAGGTCACAAAATCCTTGGATGCAGGTGTCGTGGTGGACGTAGTCTTTCTGGACTTTAGCAAGGCCTTTGACACTGTCTTTCACCCCATTCTCAGTAAGAAATTAGGCAACTGTGGCATCAAAAGCTACACGGTCAGATGGGTCGCAAACTGGCTGGAGGGCTGCACTCAGTGGTGGTGGACAGGTCATTTTCAACCTGGAGGGATGTGGGCAGTGGGCTCGGTCCTCAGGCCAGCACTGTTCAATATCTTTATCAGTGACTTGGATGAGGGGGTGAAAAGCACCTTGTTCAAATTCGTGAATGACACTAAGATGTGGGGAGAAGTAGGCACCCTGGAGGAGAGGGACAGGGTACAACTAGATCTGGACAGGGTACAGGGGTGGGTGGGATGAGAACAGGATGGGTTTCAATACAGACAAGTGCAAGGTACTGTACTTGAGGAGCAAGAACCAGCAGGATACCTACGGGCTGGGGAACTCCCTTCTTGTCAGCACAGAGGCGGAAAAGGATCTTGGAGTCATTATAGACTTCAGGATGAACATGGGCCGCCAATGTGGGGACGCGGTCAGGAAGGCTAACCGCACCTTGTCATGCATCCACAGATGCATCTCAGGCAGGTCCAAGGAGGTGATCCTCCGCCTCTATAAGGCACTGGTCAGGCCGCAGCTGGAGTACTGCGTCCAGTTCTGGGCGCCGCACTTCAGGAGGGATGTGGACATCATTGAAAGGGTCCAGAGGAGGGCCACTCACATGATCAGGGGGCAGCAGAGCAGGCCCTACAAGGAGAGGCTATGAGACCTGAACCTGTTCAGCCTCCACAAGAGAAGGCTAACAGGGGATCTGGTGGCCATCTACAAACTGGCCACGGGGGGCCATCAGGCTATGGGAGAGTCCCTGTTCCCCTGAGCACTACCAGGAGTAACAAGGAATAATGGCCATAAGTTGACTAACAGTAGGTTTGGAGTAGATATCAGAAGGCACTACTTCACAGTCAGGGCGGCTAGGATCTGGAACCAACTTCTAAGGGAAGCGGTGCTCGCTCCTACCCTGGGGATCTTCAAAAGGAGGCTGGCCAGGGTGGTTTGACCCCAGCATTCTTTCCTGCCCATGGCAGGGGGTCAGACTTGATGATCTGCTCAGGTCCCTTCTGACCCTACCAACTATGAAGGTATGGGTAAGGAGTACAGGTGGCAGGAAGGCTGCAGGAGGAAGAAGTGGGGTGGCAGGAGTCAAGGGGGCAACCCCTTGACCTCCCCCACAGCCACTGCTTACCTTGCTCTAATAGTTGGAGGATGGGGAGAGTGAATTCAAGACGATCCTCCAATAATTAGATTCTATACCTGAAAAATTATAACAATTTTTCAAGTTTTCCATACATAGAATCTAATTATTGGTCCTAATTTTAAAGTTATTGGTCTTAATTCTAAAAAAATTGCTCTTTGAGCAAGTATGGTATACAATATTAAGTTACTTCATTTTCTTACAACCATAGTTTTAGTTAGGAAATACAAATTTTCTTCCTCCATTTTGGTCTAGAAAGTCATTTATAGGACTTTGTGTATTCACAAATGTTTCCATTCCATTCTGTAATGAAATCAGAAAGATGGCTTGTATCCAATGAATGGGAAGAGTTCTTCCAGACCTGTAGAATGTCAGCATAGCACCTGCAATTTGAAATGTCCAAAGGTTAGGTGGTAATGAATACTAATTTTCATTTATTTATTACCAAATACCAACCAAGGTTGACTGTTTTAATACTGCCTGCTATTTTTGGTATCTACAGTAAATTTGCTTCCTGAGCTAAATCTGGAAATAGACAAAATATGAATAACAGTATCCCAACCTGCAAGATATAGCCAACAGCTGTCAAAGAGTTGTACATGATGATAGATGTTCACATGACCTATGTAATAAGCAGCATGGAGTCAGGATGAAGATTTAACATTGTAGGGTATGGAGGTGGGAACATAGCTACCTCTGGTTTCTTAAGTCCCTGTCCCCACTGAAATCATAGTACAGGCTGAAACAGCTTAAGGATTTGTTCTGGTTCTAGTCAAATTCTATACTCCTTCAAGGGACCCTGCATTTGCTTGAAATAGGTAGAGTACAATATATTCTAGGTGTTCCCTGGCCTTTCCTTCTATATGCCCCCTTGCATGAGGACTTCAAACAAATAGGAGGAGTCTTCCTAGCCTCAGGAAGAATCTGCAAAAGGGGATGTGCAGGTGGATTTTGCTCCCTTTGCAATGCAATAGATAAGGAGTGGAAAGAAACAGAGAGAATCTGCCACATGGCCTCTTCTGTCTTCCTGAAATACCTACAAGAAAATAGACTACATTCAGATTTTAAATGTTGCACTAATCACTTAATCCTCACCCAGAACAATATCACTTTCAACTACTGACACTCACTTTAAACCATGAGCACAAAGATGGCGCCTCAGTATGCCAACTTATTGATGTCCATTGCAGATTTAACAACTATCGCTCCTCAAATCAAACTTCCTCTGGAACATTTCTACACTAGCATCAACTTTATGGATGCCAAAACCACATCTGGGATGGCACACTACAAACCACCATATGCAAAAAAGTTGCGGTCCACCATACTTTATGTCCACGAAGCAAGCAATCATCCCAAGAAAAACAAAGAAGCTGTAATCTACAGTCATGCCCTCAGATACCACTGTATCTGCTCAGAGGAAAACTCTCATGATGCCTACCTGACCAGCCTAAAATCTGCCTTTGTACAGCAAAGACACTCCAGTAGAGAAATACACCATACCTTAGAGTGACGCAAATACCCTGCAGCAACCTGCTATGATACAAAATTCACCGCCTCTCCCACCCCTGTGACTGCACAATCCTATTGCTTATATACCACCCCATCCTGGGACCTATTAGAAGAAGCAATCAACTACAACCTAACTTGACAAAGCTTAGACCTTAGAGAAATTTCCGCTCCTCTGCTCCTAACCCCCTAACCTTGCCTAACTCAGCAGAAGCAAAATCCCCACTACTGAAAAGGCACCAAACGGAATGCAGCCTTGCCTTAACAGCAAATACTTAACCTGCCAACACATCTCCACTGCTACTACAATCAGCACTGTACCCAGACTCCTGGCAGCCCCAGGGGAACTTTTAGTATCGCCCCCCCCAACCTTTGCCAGAGATAATGATAATAATAATAATTTTACCATTTTTGGGCCCCCTTTCTGTCCGGGCCCTGGGCTGTCACCCAGTTCCCTCATGCCTGTGTCTGGCCCCGACTACAGTCAACATTCCCAGCAACAACTCCACCAGAAACAATGGATCCTACATACACCTTTCCCAAAAGATGACGCATCTGATGCACCACACCAAATGCTCTTATTGGCTGTTTTCAAAATCCAGCTAGACAAAG
Organism: Crocodylus siamensis; assembly: GCF_052110815.1. Lineage (NCBI taxonomy): Eukaryota > Metazoa > Chordata > Crocodylia > Crocodylidae > Crocodylus > Crocodylus siamensis. The sequence continues at coordinate 175,107,258 of NC_143398.1, read as the reverse complement.
CTTTGGCTGGGATGATTTAGTTGGGGATGGTCGTGCTTTGAGCAGGGGGTTGGACTCTATGACCTCCTGATGTCCCTTCCAACCCTTCCTTTCTATGATCCTATGGTAGCTAAGTAGGTGAAACTAAAAAGCAACTACGCATCAGAGTGAACTCTCTCAGAAAAATAAATAAAGGATGGAGATACACATACATCAGTGGGAGCACATTTTTCACAGAACAGCCATTCCCTTCTTGACACCATTATCTTAATGTTTGTCACAGGATGGGGTCCCCAGGGATGGCAGTGATGCCTCTAGGGCTCCGTAAGCATGCTAATATTGCCCAACAGGCACCCTTTTCCTCACCTGTTACGTCCTGTTGGTAATTATCATAAATAGGGAGGCTGCCCTTGAGTTTGTTTGGACATGGTCCCAATGGACCCCACTGAACCCTGTGAGCTCTTGGACCCCTTTTGGGTCCTGCACAAAATGGTTGCTTCGCAGAACACCCTCAGCCTTATGGGCTAGATGCGTGGCTCCAAAACCACCCCTTTACGAAGCCCCAGGCCTTGCAGATGGTATTTAGCCGTTGCCTCTCTGGGGCCTTGCTATAGCTCAGCTTCCTGCCACCACTGGGCTTTCCGCAGCCCTGTCTCTACACCCCACACTGATGCTGGGGTCCCCACACTATACTGGGTCTCCAACAAGGCCTCCTCCTTCCCCAACAGCCTCAGCCCAATCCACTGGTTTTATAAAAACAGCAACCAAAATATAAGCCCCTTGTCTATAACATAACACAAACAGTTTAGGGTGTGCTCTGTCCCTTTAAAAAGTCAAACTTCTCCCCCAGCACTAAGTTCCTTGTAGGTCAGGGTACATGGTGAGCTCCTAGAGCCCCATTAGCCCTATATGCAGTGTATCAGGCAGCCACAGCACCTCTAGGCAATTCTTACCAGGAGGCTCCTTCCCCTGGCTAGTGCCAGAAAACTAACTCCTGCTAGTCTCATTCCTGGGGTTTGTATGTGCCCAGGGCCCTGCCTTCTTCTGGTCAGCTGACCGGATGCAGGTACAGGTGCAGGCTAATTCCCTTGTTAGCCTGCTGCCATAGTAACCTGCACCTGTGGGGTTTCTGTCTGGCTCTTAGGGCCCTCTCCCTAGGCAGTTCCTGCTCTTAAAGGAGCAGGCACCTTAGTGCCCTGAAACAGTGTTCAAGGAAAATCTACAAAACACCTTTAAAAGGTAAGGTTGGGAACAAAAATTCATAGCTGCCTGGACACTAGGAACCAAGGACTGCACAATATAGGTTTAATGACACAGTGGGTGCATCTACACAAGAAGCAGTAGCCTAATAACACTGTGCAGTAGCACATCACAGCACAGACAATGCTAATACACTACTGTGCAGTATTATTAGGCTACTGCATATTACCATTTCTAAATATGTGTTCACCAGTGCTACTGTGTAGTAAGTCTGGTAACTGTGTATTTATTTAGTACTTGGTTATACAAGTACTAAATTAAATGTGCAGTAACCACTGTGCATTAATAAGCATGTAGATGTACCCACTGTGCACATCTACATGTGTGCTTTAAATGTACAGTAGACTATTTTACTGCACATTAAAGCATCAAGTAAAAAACTGCTATTACACCAATGCACAGTAAAATAGGCTATTGTCTATTAAGCATCACCTAAAAACCATGTGCAATCATTAATGTGCATTAAGGCAGCCTAATGCACATTTGTTTAGTACCTCACATTGGAGGTACTAAATTTATTAGGAAAAGTACCTATAAACATGCCCACTATCATCTACCTGATTTCTAAAATTCTTCCTACATGCTACAGGTGGAAATAACCGTCCTCCCTCAAGATAGACTGTGATCACCCAGTAGTCAAGACTGGGGAAATTGCCTGTAGTCCTCCCCTGCCTCCCACTCTTATCTGAGTTTCCCTTTCCAGTACCCTGTCTCCTGTCATCTTTGACAGGCAGCCAAAGACAGATCAATATTACTTTTCTAATTTTTTTTAGGGGCCCCACGGGCCAGACAGGATGGCCTGGTGGGCCACATCTGGCCCACGGGCTGTATTTTGCTTGCCCCTGCTCTAACACTACTATTCTCTTAAGGAACTGTAGGAAGACTTCTGTGATCCACACATGATCCAACATACTGATGGTCTCTGCAGAGTGGACTGATCATGTGAGGCTGGCTTTTATCTTTTTTCCCCTCAAATAAATCGTGTTAAGAGGAGGTAAAATGCATTAGGCACTTCTTTAATGTTTTCCCCTATCAGTGGTAGCCAGAGAGATTTCATGCTGATATGAATAGAAGGGGCATGGTCTGCAGAACTGAGGTTAGCAGGTAAGGCATCCCCGAGATAAATTTATATAAAATGTGTGATCTACACTCATTACACAGGCGATGCCCTAATTTCGCATGCCTACACCCAGCTGCAATTCTAAAATACTGTCTGTTGTAATGTGAAGTCATTTTTCCTACCATAAAAAAATCAGTGGGAAAAGACCTAAATTTCCAGTTAAGTAATTCCTGAAAGCTAAATTTCTGTCTTCCATATTAGAACAGGTTAGATATATTAAAAAGCCACAAATGACATTTTCCCTCACCCTGATGTGCCTGGAGTTCAAAATTAAAAGTTTTAAAACTCATGAAAAAACAATAGCAACTTTGTGTTGTTTAGCTCTTCAGGGTTTATCTACTTGGGAATCAGGTATTAAAGAAGTATAAGGCTATCAATTTTAATCGATACGTTAAAAAGTTATCAAAATTGACTTATCCGGGTGGACACTGGGTATTTTAGAAAGTTAAATAACCCTACTTCACCTTGTATAATTCTCTACAAAATTTACAAAAGCCAAGATGCATCAGAAGGGGGTGTTCTCTAAAAAGCAGAGTTCAAATCTTAGATATTACTATAGTTCTGAAAAAAAAAAACCAACCCAACAAATTATTTTTCTTTGTTATTCTTAAGTTTTCTTTTTTTGTAAAGTGTCTAACTTCCCCACTGAGGTATGTTCTTTTGCCTTTCTTTAAATTATATCACGGCCGACAAGTTCCACCCTGATCCCTTTTAGAATAACTGAATTAAGGGCTTAGAGATGGGTTTGTAATTGAAACATCAACAGGTCATTAAATAAAACAAGAGCACTGGCTGCTTCTTTGATGCCAGTATAACTTATGGGTAGGATATTTTAAATGCCCCTGAATATTGTGTGGGCATTCCCAAAAGGATTTTTCCTCTGATACACTGATGCTTCCAACTGACCGTCTAAAAATGGTACCTTCTTACTCAACTTTTTTGCTGTTTTTTTGCAATCAGTCACATTTACTGAGAGCGTGAGAGAGCAAGAACAAGAGTGCAAGTGTAAGAAAGCGCAAGAGAGATCGTAGCATTTTAGCCCTCATGAACCAGCACAGCAGTGAAAACAGACAAAATTGATCTTATGCATCAGCAACCGAACGCTACTAAATTCCCAGTTTGTTACGTATGTCCAGTCCTAATAGCTGCCAACAGAAATATTAATTGGAATATAAACATGGCTGTGGATAATTGGCAATTTTCAGTTGCTTATATCTGTAAAAACCCAGTGAAGAACATAGGACTGCACTGAATTCACTGTAGCCAATGTGGCTGGCAGACCAGCTTGGGAAAAATCTGTATGAGCTTACAATAATAGAGCTATATGAATAACTAATTTTTCAATCAACTAAAAACAAAACAAAAAATTTTTTGCTTCAATCCAAAGCGATCCTTGCCATTTTCTTAACAACAATGTTTTGGATAAAATGAAAGTTTCATTTCAAAATGACAAACAAAACAAGAAATCCTAAACATTTTAGAATGTGTCCCAACAAAATGTTTGGACTTCTCATTTGCCCCCTTGTCCTTCTGTTCAGAACACATTCACAAGCAGTTCATAGATTTCATAGACATTAGGGCTGGAAGGGACCTCGGGAGATCATCGAGTCCAGCCCCCTGCCCAAATGGCAGGAAGTCAGCTGGGGTCATAGGATCCCAGCAAGATAAGCATCCAATTTACTCCTGAAGGTGTTCAATGTAGGTGCTTGAACCACCTCCAATGGCAGACTGTTCCAGACCTTGGGGGCTCGGACAGTAAAGAAATTCATCTTCTGTCCAGCCTGAAGAGGTCTTGCAGGAGTTTGTGACCGTTCGACTTCGTCATCCCTTGGGGCGCTCTGGTGAACAAACATTCCCCCAGATCCTGGTGATCACCCCTGATAAACTTATAGGTGGCCATCAGATCACCCCTGAGCCTGCGCTTTTCCAGGCTAAAGAGTCCCATGGCTCTCAGCCTACCATCGTAAGATCTGTTTTCTTGACCTCTGATCATGCACGTGGCTCTCCTCTGGACTCTCTCAAGTTTCTCCACATCCTTTTTGAATTGTGGAGCCCAAAACTGGACGCAGTACTCCAGCTGCGGCCTCACCAACGCCGAGTACAAGGGGAGAATGACGTCCCGGGATTTGCTTGAGAAGCATCTATGGATGCAAGCTAGCGTTTTGGTCGCTTTACTAGCCGCAGCATCGCATTGGAGGCTCATGCTCATCTTGTGGTCAATCATGACCCCCAAGTCTCTTTCTTCTGTAGTGTTCTCCAACGTAGCACTGCCGAGCCTATAAGGATGCTGCAGGTTTTTCCTCCCAAGGTGGAGAACCTTGCATTTTTCGGTGTTAAACACCATCAGGTTCTCGTCTGCCCATTTGCTGAGCTTGTCCAGGTCAGCCTGGATCACCCGCCTATCTTCTGGCGTGGATGCTTTGCCCCAAAGTTTGGTGTCATCGGCGAACTTGGCCAGTCCACTCCTGACTCCAATGTCCACATCATTAATGAAGATGTTGAACACGATGGGTCCCAGGACAGAGCCTTGAGGGACCCCACTGGTCACAGGGCACCACGGTGAGTGACTGCCATCAATTACAACCCTCTGGGTCGGACCATGGAGCCAGTTTCCCACCCAGCAGATCGTGGTGGAGCCAAGGCCACAACTGGCCAGTTTGGCCAAGAGGTGATCATGGGATACCAGATCAAAAGCTTTTTTGAAGTCAAGATACATGACATCAATCTCTTCTCCCTTGTCCAGGTGATAGGACACCTGGTCATAGAAGGAAATGAGATTGGTCAAACAAGACCTACCCGCAACAAACCCGTGCTGGCTATCCCTTAGAATGTTAGCCTGGGCCAGTCCATCAAGGATGGCCTCCTTAATAAACTTTCTAAGATCTTCCCCAGGATAGAAGTCAGGCTAATGGGCCTGTAGTTAGCCGGATCCACTCTCCTCCCTTTCTTGAAGATCGGCACCACATTGGCCTTCTTCCAGTCTTCGGGCACTACACCAGAGCGCCAGGAGTTTTCAAAGATCCGTGCCAGGGGCTGGGCTATGACGCTCGCCAGCTCCTCGAGTACCCTGGGGTGCAGATTGTCAGGGCCGGCTGACTTGAAGGTATCCAGCTTCTCAAGGTGTTCCTTCACGAGGTCAGCATTTATGGAGGGTAGGGGATCCCCCTCACCCAGATCTCCCTGTCCCATAGCAGGCATGGGCGTCCCGTAGGACTGATGAAAGACTGACGCAAAGTGCCCATTTAATAGGTTGGCTTTTTCCTGGGCGTCAGATGTCAGTTGCCCCATCTGGTTTAGCAGGGGTCCAACATTGCCCTTGCTTTTCCTCCGGCTCCCCACATATCTGAAAAAGGACTTTTTGTTGTCCTTGATGCTTGAAGCTAGTTGGAGTTCAGTTGCAGCCTTGGTTTCCTGGTTTGCTCCCTGCAGGACCGGACCAGTGCAGAATAATCCTCCTTGGAGGTGAATCCCGTCCTCCATCCTTTGTAGGCTTTCCTTTTTAGCCGCAGGAGGTCCGCTAGGTCCCTGGAGAGCCAGGGGGGCTGCTGTGCCTTCTTGCTGCCTTTCTTCCATGTTGGAACAGATTTAGCTTGTGCATTGAGGATCGCTTCCTTGAGAAGCAACCACTCTTCTTGAACTCCCATCTCCCTGGGGTCACGGTCCCTGAGGGCCTGACCGACAACCCTCTTGAGCTTGTCAAAGTTGGCTTTTCAGAAGTCAAGGACTTCTGTGTTGCTGATTGACTTGCCAGCTTTACGGCGGATGGTGAAGGTGATCAGCTCATGGTCGCTGTCACCCAGCTTCCCATCGATCACTAGGTCGCCGATTAGGTCGTCCCCCGTAGCCAGTACCAGGTCGAGCAGCGCTTTCCCTCTCGTTGGCCCATAGACTTCTTGAGTCACGCATGAGAGAAAGCTTTGCGACCGCTCGGATTTTGCTGAGTGATCTTCCCATGAGATGTCCGGGTAATTGAAGTCCCCCATGACAACCAAGGTCCTGGAGCAAGCGGCCTCAGTCAGTTCCCGGGCGAACTCCTGGTCAAGCTCAGGACTTTGAGTGGGAGGTCTGTAGTAGACTCCCACCGTTGTGTCCCCTGTGCCATATTCCCCACAAATTTTTACCCAGAGGGTTTCTAGCTGTCCATGCTGGGTCACCAACATCAGCTTGCAGGGACATGTAGCTTTCCTTCACATAGAGAGCTACACCCCCGCCCCTTTTGTCAACACGATCCCTCCTGTACAGGGTATAGCCCTCTATACCCGTGGTCCAGTCATGGGTGGAGTCCCACCAGGTCTCCCTTATCCCAATGACGTCATAATTCTTTGCACTGAGCAGAAGGACGAGCTCGTCCTGCTTGTTACCCAGGCTCCTGGCATTAGTGTACAGGCAGGCAAGTGTGCCCTTAGAGGCTCTTGCCTTGCCCACAGATTGTGCCAGGGCTGGAGCGGGGTGGGCTCCCTTAAGTGCCTTGGTCTGCTGGCTTTGCAAGGGCTGCTCAGCGGGCCAGCAGTGGTAGTAGTCCCCCCATCCCCCAGCGGGCTTAGTTTAAAGCCCGGTGGAGCAGGTCAGCCAGCCTGGCTGAGAAGAGCCTCCTCCCCAGGGGAGAGAGGTGGAGGCCATCTCTTCCCAGCAGCTCGCTGCCTCTCTCGGCAAAGAGCGGGCTGTGGTCATGGAAGCCAAAGCCTTCCCGATGACATCAGCTCCGCAGTCTTTGGTTCACTGCGTGGATCCTCCTCTCCCTCCTCAGCCCATAGCCCGAGACTGGGAGGATCGACGAAAACACCACCTGAGCTCCCAGACCCCTAAGCCCCGCTCCCAAATCCCTGTAGCGCCTCATGACCTGGCTGGGGGTGCTCCGAGCCATGTCATTGGTGCCCATGTGAATGAGCAGCATGGGGTAGTGGTCTGTGGGCCGGAGGAGCTGTGGGATCCTCTCTGCAATGTCTCGAATGCGGGCCCCCGGGAAGCAGCAGACTTCCCGGGCTAAGTGGTTGGGGTGGCAGATTGCCCCCTCAGTGCCCCGCAGGATGGAGTCTCCCACAACAAACACCTTTCGCTTTGTCTTGGGGAGAGCGGGGGCAGTAGCTGCGGTGGAGCCTGGGTTGCCTGCAGGAGCTGGCAACTGAGCAGACTCTGCTGGGGCTGCAAGGGGTGCAAACCTGTTGCTAAGCTCCGGCGAAGGAGGGGCCTTGGTGCGGCGGGCCTTGGGGCCCTTGACCACCTTGGTCCATGCCCCTGACTGGGCAGAGCGGGAGGTCCCAGAGTCCTCCTTAGTCCTGCAGGGAGACGGTGCTCTCCCCTGCGGCTCCTGGGGGAGAAGGGCCTGGAAGTAGGAGTCTATCTCCTGCTTGCAGTCCCCGATGGCACGCGGTCTCTGGACTGTGGCCAGTTGAGGTTGCATTCACATTTTTTGTGAAAGAAAATATTCAGCTGAAAAAGATCACCCAGCCAGCAGAATGTATCACTCCACTGACATGGCTATAGGCCTACTAGCTACCTAGAAGGCCAAACTCTGTTCAGCTTTACAGCCAGCATAAATCGGTAGAAATTCAATTGATCCACAGAGCTCTGCAATTCCAGCTTTCTTACCTTCTCAGTTGTAGTGAGCAAGAGATTTCTCAAATGTGAGTCTGCAATTAAAATGCACTGTCATAACCTTTAATCAATTTTTAGGCTTGCTCAGGTTTTAGACAGACTTCGTATGATGATTTAGGAGGCCCCAGTGGAACCTGTATGAACCAAGGCATCTTCCAATTTAATCTCTTAATTTATATTTCCCTTTCAACACAACATGGACATTTTGACCTATTGCACTTGTAGGGTACCTGCCCAGTTGCCCCATCCCTGTTGCCTATTATTGTTGAATGCTTATACAATTGTGTTACTTAAAGGCACTTGATGGGATTTGGGAGGGGAGGAGGGGACTGGGATGGTGTTCATAGTGTTATATGTACATTGCAAACAGAGAGAGGTGTCCTAAAGAGCCTGCAAGTAAAAAGGTTTCTATCTTCATTCATACACTTGAAAAATGCATTGTGAACTTACTTTTTACTTTTTTAAATCCTGTATCTTTTTCACAACTCCTGTGATTTTCCCTTTTTATCAGATTTCCCATGTATTTAGAAAGTTTCCTGATTGTTCCCCCTCTTTAACTTATAAGACACAACAGGAAACACACTTCTTTCTCCCTTCACCCCGCCAGAGATTACAATAGCATGCCCTGGTTGGAGTTTTTTAAGAATGCAGCTGAAGGTACACTACTGGGGGAAATAAATTCATTTGTTGTGTCTGCAGTAATTGCTGTAAATACTTCCTACTTTCCTCAATAGATTTCCCAGATATTATACAATCCCTGAGGGCCTTTCACATACCCTTAAAGTCAACTTTAGTAGACTTTGACTCAAGTTGCTTCTTCCAATACTTAAAGTCTCATGAGAACGTCAATTTTTCTATGGTTACTTACTAGATGCACACTAGAGGACACTCGATTACTACAACTCGATTTAGAATTTTTGGCTCTTCTCTTATGGTTCTGATCCAAGAAACCCTCTAATCGTGTTTTATCAGCCCATATGGGAAATTCTGTACCCTGGTATCTTAGAATCTTGCAATTTAGTTACTTTTAGGCGTTAACAAAAAAATCAGATAAAATAAGAAACAAACAGAATCTTTGGTAGAGCTGGTCAAAATGTCTTTGGATAAATGTACAGGTCTTTATGGCCAGAGAAAGAAAGAGCCTTTGTCTGACCTGATTCAGAGTGGGACTTGAACCTGGGTGCTTATATAAGTGCCCTAACAACCAGTATTTCTCTAGTGCAGTGCATATTTCTTTACACAAAATGGAACAGTTATAACGGAAGGCCTTGACAGACCATCCCTGTAACTTTGCAGTTCAACATGAGCAGTAGGAAATGTGATTTCTAGTTCTTGTTTTGTTTAACTGAGGGCACAGTCTTGAAATTTCATAGATTGTAAGGCCGGAAGGGACCTTGGAAGATCATTGGGTCCAGTCCCCTGCATCAGGCAGGAAAAATAACTGGGGGTCAGGTGACCCCAGCACGGTGACCGTCTATTCTCCTTTTGACAATTTCCAGGGTAGGTGATTTGCACCACCTCTGGAGGGAGCTTATTCCACAGTTTGGACACCCTGACTGTAAAGAAGTTTCTTCTAATGTTGAGCCTGAATTGGTCTGCCAGGAGTTTGTGGCCATTACTGTTAGTTTTGTCCTTGGGTGCCCTGGTGAACAGCTGTTCACCAAGCCCTTGATGTACTCCCCTATTGTAGCAAGAAATTGCTACCAGGTTCCCTCTCAGCCTTCTTTTCTTCAGGCTGCAGAGTCCCAGATCCTTCAGCCTTTCCTCATATGGCCTGCCATGTAAGACTGATCATACTGGTGGCTCTTCTTTGGACTCTCTAAAGCTTGTCCATGTCCTTATTCAGGTGTGTTGCCCAGAACTAGATGCAATACTCCAGCTGTGGCCTCGCCAGTGCTGAGTAGAGTAGAAGAATCACTTCCTTGGTTTTGTGGGAGATGCATCGATTGATGCACACCAGAGTAATATTTGCCCTACTGGCTGCAGCATCACACTGCCAGCTCATATTCATACTGCGGTCTGTTATTACCACCAGGTCCCCTTTCATTTGTGGTGCTAGTCAGTTTGGTGCCACTAAGCCTGCAGGCGTGTTGGGAGGTTGCTCGTCCCGAGGTGAAGCACTTTCCATTTCTCAACGTTGGACTTCATCAGATTCTGATCCACCCAACTTGCTAGCCTGTCTAGGTCTGCCTATCTGAAGTTGGTGCCTTGTCTTCTTTCTTATCCAAGCAAGCAAAATTAAAGCAAGCTCAGGTATGCCAACATGGGCTACAATCACACTTGCCAACTGAAGTGCAGATGTACAGAGAGATGCATCTGTCTTAGACAGAAAAAGGTACATGGAAATGAAGAACCAAGTGAGGTATTGAGATCCCTGGTAGGTCAATGGCACAATGAAGGCTAAAACCTAAGCAATGTGACTTTTTCCACTGGAACATGAGGTATTTCATTTCTTGAGTAATATTGACCCCTTGGGCAGAAAACCACTAAAAACTCTTATGAACAATGTAAGCCCTATTTTACATGATTAAGAGGGAGTGAGATGGTGCACGAGGCTTTGTGCAAGCCCCTCTCCTTTGGATTAATTTCACTGTTCGAGTTCAGTTTTACAGATCTTATACAATCAGATTTCACAGACAGTTTTTTTTCTTGCATTAGAATACCAAGATTGGGTCCTTAATATGTTTATCCTCAGTGTCCAAGTCAGGCACACCAAAAAGAGATACACGGAATGAAATCAGGCAGCAGTCAGTATAACCCTGAGTTTAGTTTGCTAGCAGTCATTTCCTCACTTGCTCCTTCTTCTTTTAATATCTCATCTGCTTCCTGTGTTTGTCTGCCCTTGTTGCTAATGCTAAACTGATTGTTGGACTAAGCTGTTAGCACCGGTGTCTCCCTATCCCGTCACCCTGTTACATGAAGATATCTTGTAGCTAGCTTTTTTAACCCATGTGAGATCAACTAAGTTATCTAATGTCACAATACTTTGTATTTTGGTGGAGCCATCTGCTATGTGACAGTGGCAAAGACCTTCAGAGCCTGTCCAACACCAGAGGTACAGGTAGGACTGGTGCCCTGGGTGGGAGGCAGGGGGAGTGTTGGAGGGGCATGAATTGCAAGAACTAGGGAGGGAAGGAAAGCGCAAGAGTCTTACCTGTGCTGGGGACTCAGAAATACAGAAATAGTCCCTGGTGGCTGTTACTGTTGCCAGCACAACATGGTCTGCCCACCCCAACTGTTGCTCTTACAGCAGCAGCTCAGTGTCCATGCCAGGCACAAACTTTGTACAGGTGGGGGTGATTCTGGTGCCTGCCCCCCAAATCATTGCCTGGAGCTAGTGTCCTGGTTGCCCACTCCTAGTTATGCTACTGCCTTAAAACAAGAAACTTCACTAGAATAGGTAAAACAGTACCAGCAAAAGCTCTCTCTGTTATATATATATTAGTGCACAGCATGATAGGATTTGGAAGCACTGTCTTTAGGTATGGGGACTTTTAGGCACTTGAAATACAAAAGAGACATTCCTAATGGAGCTGGGAACAAAAGTTCTCATTGAAATATCCTCTGGATGAAAAAAGGCTTTGATACAAAGCAAACATTTTTGTGAAAATTATTTATTTTGGCTGAAAATTTTTCCAGATACGCTTGATATAAGAATCTACATATGCATGCCTTTCCATAAAAAACAAACAAACAAACAAACAAAAAAATCTTAAGGGAAAAAGTCCCCCCATCCCCTCAAATGTAGAAATACAAGCAAGTTTTTACCTGAGTTTTGGCAATATTGTGGGGGTCTTCATTATAAATTAATTAGCCAAAGTACCTGGCTTCACACGGGTTGCAGTAATCAAATTTTAATGTTTTATAAATAAAATATTTTCATTCCATTTTATTTCCCTCTACTAATAAGCTGTGTGTATGTGTTTAGTTTTCTACCCAATTGTACTTGGGTGATACAGCTTGACAGTGTGAGCTTTTGGTCATACCAAAAACATATAGAAGTTGAACATTTAAATGTATTAAACAACTGAATTGTGAAGTAGAATTATTTATTCACTTTGTAAGACTTTAGCATAGCACTGAGGCTATCACATCACATTTTTCTATCCCAGTTTATGACAGTGTTTAACCCTTTTTTTTTTTTTAATCCATGTAGAGCTTCAGGATAGACAATGTTGCATGTTTTGCCATCTGGTGCCAAGATGAAAAGATTTTTGCCATTGCCAACTCTGGAACAACCAACAAAGAGTTCTCCATGAGACAAACATGGGCTTCACAGGTTGAGGCCAACAACTTTGAACGATTGTCCCTGTGCCTTGTTGATGCTCATGGCAAAACTGAGGTGGATTGGAAACTGGAGCCATTTAAATTGAAATAGCAGGTCAGAGGGAATGATTGGAATGCGTGGAATGAAGACATCCTGTCCCGCTGCATGGCCAGTCATGATGGTGGCTTCAATGACATGTGGCATGAGCTTCTTGACAGCCGATCATGTTCCATTGCAGAGTGCTGGTGGGTGCAGACTCCTGAGAAGAATGATGAGTACACCAATCTTGAGCTCCAGATTGTGTGAAGGCACACCTGGTGGTTCAAGAGAGTTGAGAAATTCTGTTGGGTAGCTGACTGCCTCATTGGTGTCTGGGACAGTGTCCACTGACTTGTATTTTTGCACAGTGCCAGACAATTGAGAAACAAAGGTCTTTGTTTATGGTACTGACCGCATCATTTTTTGGTGCCAGGATGGCTCTTTGGTATAGCCACTTGTGGTCATGAAAGTGATGTGCAACATTTGGAAAAAACTGCCTCTTTCAGTTCTTGAAGTGTTGCAACTGTTTTCCCAATGTTGTTCATTGAGATAGTTCCATCTCGATTCTCAGAGACCATGGCCCCATTTCCCCATTTGAGCGGGCTTGCAGCAAACTCTCCAGCAGATGCATCACCTTTTAGATGCATTTGCATGTTGGTCATGAGGCTGTCACTGAATGTTTTTCCAAATGTATGAAGCTTTGAGGCAGGTCTGCAGTTCATCATCTTTGCTTCCATGAGGAATGACTGGCAGTGTCTGTCAAAAATCCCCAGCCAACACCAGAGTCACTCCTCCCATTGTTTTGTCATTATGTCGAAGATCTTAGACGGTGCAATCAAGAGCCTGTAAGGCAGCTTTATGAGACACTGTGCACTCATCCCAGAGAATGAGCTGGCACTCCTGCATCAGGACCTTTGCTTTGCCAGTACCTCTGAGGTTGGTGCCTCTGCACTTGTCAGATTTAAGGCTGAGTGAGCTGTTCTTCCTCCTGTCAATATAGGAAGCAATGCCTGATGATGCCACTGCAAAGGCAATCCTGTTTGTCTGCCAGATTTTGGCCAAAAGAAGATTGAGGAGAAAAGTTTTCCCAGGGGCATGAAGTAAAAAAAAACTCTCTCTCGGTTCGTTTTCTTTGGAGGCTCATTGAATAACAAATCCTTAGGCACACATTGTTGGTGAGACAAAAGGTATATATTTGCAAATAGGGTCAGAGGGAGAAGACAAAAGATCAAAACCCTCTGCCCCTGAGTACAATCATTAGCAGGCTTTTATCCCCTCTTTTCTGACACGTGTACAGAAACAGGAACTCTTACAACTCATTTCCGGTTCATACAAACATGCATGAGAATACGTCAGATCATGCATCCCATGTGTATTATAATTAACTACTTAAGTATGCGGGGCGGATAGGCTTAATATGTATTAGGTTATTACGCTTGCCCAGAAAGCACTGGAGGTTATGGAGGGTTTAACTTCAAGGCTAAGACTGCAATTATTCTTATCTTAGCCTAAGAACTGTGGGAGCCATCAAAGAAAGTGTGATTTAGTGTAACAAAGAGATAGTAAATTTGCAGAACAAAGAGAGCTCTTGGAGTTTTTCCTTCAGTTTCCAACCCCCCGCTTCCCTCTCTCATTAAGGAGACAAGGAGGGCTGGCAGCCTTGCTTATTCAAAGGACAACACTATTGATGGGAGCTAACAGCTATTGATAATGCATTTTTAATAATATTTCTAACAATATTCCCCCCTCAAGATGCTTTCTGATCTTTACTTCATTTGGGCATATCAAGATAATTACGAGGAATTTTTCTGAGGACCATGACTTTTGCTACAGTCTGTGCTTTTAGAGGGACTGCTGCAACCTGCATTCCTTCTACTGTGGTGGTTATCAATCTAGTAAGACAAGGAATGAGACAAGGGATAAAAATCAAACCAGTTAGAGCACACAAAAGCACAAACCCTACTTTTTTCCACCAGGGTTCTCCAAATAATTGAAACCACCAGTCCTTATTCCATGTGGTTTCCCACGTTTGTATTGGTACATGGGCTATTTTCCTAATCTCTTTGGCAATCTCTAAGACCACCTTCCCGTTATCATCTATTTGGAGGCAACAATTAGAAAGGTTGAACTTTCCACAGACTCTGCCATCCTCTGCGAGTAAATAGTCTAAAGCCATTCGATTTTGGTATATGGCTTCCCTCATCTGAGAACTTTGTCGAGCCAGCAACTCGAGAGCAGTGGCGGTCTGGTTAGTAATTACTTCCAAGACTGCCTGCAACCGGATGATTCTATTCAGCATATATATTGGTGTCCGGTAGCCCCAACTCCCATCATTAGCCCATGTAGCTGGTCCATAATACTCAATAATCCTCTGAGGAGGCCACTCATCCTCCTTCCACTTTTGGGAGCCACCCTGTGTCAAACTTACATCAATACTTCTCTTGGCCCTGTTCCAATCATCATACAAAGAGACTCCCAGCTTATTTTCAACCTCAGATGGTAACAAAAAGAAAGATGGTACAATTACTCCAATATAGCAGGTTCCCGTCCACCCTCGTGGTAGGACCGTATAGGCACGCTTTCCACAAATCCAATAATGTCCTTTTAGGGCCCTGTGTTCCCCTCCCAAGGCTAGGGGGTCACGGCTGTGGAAAAGAAGGGGATAGTATTTGGTGCCCTTATGCCCTAAAGGGCCAGTGTGATAGTTACTCAGTTTAAACTGACATTTCCATACGCCATCTTTATCCCTATACTCGCACTTGGTTATTTCATTTGTGTCATTTAAGGCACTCCAATATGCATTAAACCTTGCCACTGTACCATTTAGGTGTGCCCATTGCCACTTATAAATGTAGGTAAATCGTTCGCCTCGGGTCTTTTCATATGCCTGACATCTGGTAGGGTCAGGATCGAAAGGTAATATTCTTGTCCTTTTGAGATTTTGCATCTGTGTGGAGATTGGGAGCCTAATGGCAGCAGAATTCCATTGATCAGCATACCTGCTGCATACTCGGGCCCATTTTAATGTCCATGTACACTGACTATGTCCTAACCTCCTTCCTGTACCATTACTGCTAATACAGTACTCTCCCAATGCCACTTGGGAAAGATCCCAGCTGTGGTTCTCATCCCATTCTTGACCAGTACTCTTAACATCTGCTTTGTCACTGACCAACCATTTTGGGGCCAAAGGAAAAGCCCTCCAAGGCCACTGTTCTCCGGCCTCTCGGAGCCCCCCACAGGCCCAGCAGTTGGTAAGATTAAAAGTACTTGCAATCCTCTCCATCATATCAACATACAAATTTGTCCCTGGGGGAGTAATTTGGGAAAGCGGGGGCATAGGCCAGTGGCTAAGGCTATGCAATCCTGCTTCTTTCATTATGCAGATAACAACAAGGCACATTATAATTCCCACCATATTTTCCCTTTTACTTTCTGGACTAATTTTCTGAACTTTGATTAAGCCGTCTCAGGCGCACTTGGAGATCACCAGTAGGTTCACAGCTCCACTTGCTGGCTTCTTGTTCCGAAGACGACTCAGCTTCCGGAGTGAGTTCGTCTTGGGAGTTGTTGTCCTCTGACGCTTGTGGATGTCGTTTCACACGGGTATGGTGTATCCAACGGTCATGGCCAGCGATCTTTACAGCGGTGTGGGTTGTTAGAAGTACCTGGAAAGGGCCACTCCACCTCTCAGTCAGAGGTTTCTTTTTCCACCGCTGCACCAAGACCCAGTCTCCCGGGGAGAAGTCATGTACCGGTACGTCTAAAGGCAGGCGCTGAAAGGAGGCTGCATACCTGTGAAGAGAAAACAAGACAGACTGCAAAGCAATAACGTACATATGAAGCTCACTATTACCTAATTCAAAAGTTACATTCTCTCGCATCCCAGGAGGTAAGACTCGAGGCGGCTTGCCAAACATAATTTCATATGGGGTCAATTTAAGGCCCCGTCGGGGAGTGTTTCAAATGCAAGTAAGGGCGAGCGGTAATGCTTGAGGCCACTTAAGACATGTTTCAATACAGATTTTGGTGAGCAAAGTCTTTAAAGTCCTATTCATACGTTCCACTTGTCCTGAACTTTGTGGTCTCCATGGTGTGTGTAATTTCCAAGTAACCTTGAGAGTTTGCGCGACTCCTTGAACCACTTTTCCCACGAAGTGTTGTCCCTGATCCGACTCAATGGACTCAGGCAGGGAATACCGTGGAATGATCTCCTGCAACAAATACTTCACTACTGTAGCCGCAGTGGCAGTCCTGGTGGGCCAGGCCTCGACCCAACCAGAGAGCTGGTCTACCATGACAAGTAAAAACCCGTGATGTCCGGACCGTGGGAGCTCGGCAAAATCAATCTGCCATGCCTGTCCAGGGTACGCTGCCCAGGGTCTACCTCCCATTGGCACAGGGGGTTTCCTTCGGGGGTTTACCTTCTGGCATGTGATGCACTTGGTAGCAATGCGCTGAGCTTCTACATATAGCCCTGGAGCTACTGCTTGGCGGATCACTAGATCACCCATGGCCAAACCTCCCATGTGGGTTCTTGCATGGAGCTGTTGCAGCACCTCCCGAAGCAATGGCCTGGGTATCATGACTTTCCCTCCTGGTACTATCCACCACCCCTGGGAGTTCTTTTCTGCACAAGCTCTTTGTGCAAATTTATCTTCTTCAGGGGAATGCTGTGGGACTAAATCTTGGATGTCTGGCCATATGGCATGGGACATGGCCTGCTTGGATACCTTCTCCGCTTCTCCCCCAATAAATGCAGCTTCCTTTGCTGCTGAATCAGCCTTTGCATTTCCAAGCTTATGCTTTTGCTCAGCAGCCTTCCCATGGGCCCGCACATAAATGACTGCTACCTCTTTAGGCTGGTGGAGTGCCTCTAGTAGCTTGATAATCTGGGGGCCATTAGCAATTTTATTCCCAGAGGCCGTAATAAAACCCCTTTCTTTCCACAATAGTCCGTGTGCATGGACTGTAGAAAAAGCATAGCGAGAGTCAGTGTATATATTAACCCGCTGGTCTGTCCCCAGCTGTAATGCTCGGGTGAGCGCAGTGAGTTCTGCGGCCTGTGCCGACCATGAGCTTGGCAATGACTCCCTCCATACTACCTTATCCAAGGTTACCACTGCACATCCTGTTCGTCTTTTTCCATCGATGACAGAGCTGGAGCCGTCTACGAAGTATTCAACATCTGGGTCCTCAATTGGGTCCTCAGCAAGATCAGGTCGCACCTGTGTGGTTTGATTTAGGACCTCAAGGCAGTCATGCATCGGTTTCCCTGGCTCCGGCAGCAAGGTTGCAGGGTTTAAGGCTGTAGTATGTTTGAAAGTAAGTCCTGGATTAGAGAGCAAAAATATCTCATACCGTGATTGTCTGGAGGGGTTAAGAAATTTCCCTCCCTCAGTCCCTAGGATCTGGGGAATTCCATGAGGAGTGAGTATTTCCATATCCGCACCCATGACTATCTTCTGGGCTTCTTCAACAACCACTGCTGTGGCTGCCACAGCCCGAAGACAGGCTGGCCACCCGAGTGCCACTGGATCTAGAACCTTTGAGTAATATCCCACGGGTCTCCAGGTCGGGCCCGATGGCTGTGTCAGCACCCCTGATGCAACCCCTCGATTCTCATGAACATACAGTCGATATGGCTTTTTACTGTTTGGGATGGCCAGGGCAGGGGGCTGGGTTAATGCTGCTTTAAGCAGATCAAAGGCATGCTGCATTTCCTTATTCCATTTCCATTTAGTGAGACTCTCCTTAGTCAGTGAGTCATATAGTGGTCTAGCCTTCCCACCATAATCTGGTATCCATAGTCGACAGAACCCAGTTAGCCCTAGGAATGCTCGTAGCTCCTTGGGTGACTTAGGTGGGGTTAGACCTTGGATTGCCTGTATGCGATCTGCACTTAGGGCTCTGACTCCTTTTGAGAGCTTATATCCCAAAAATGTGACTTCAGGCTGACATATCTGGGCTTTCTCTCTAGAAACTTTATATCCTTTTTCCCCCAGAGTGTTTAGGAGTGACCTGTGGCTTCCTCACAGAGCTGCAAGTTTGGGCTTGCAACTAGCAGGTCATCCACATACTGGAGGAGAGTCACTGCGGGGTGTGATCCCTTCCACTCCTCCAAGTCCTTCTGAAGGGCAAGTCCGAAAATATGAGGGGCTGCTACGAATCCTTGTGGGAGAACTGTCCACATGAGTTGGGCTTTATGGAAGGTGTCTGGATCCTCCCATTCAAAAGCAAACAATTTTTGACTGTCTCGGTGAAGGGGAATAGAGAAGAAAGCATCTTTCAAATCTAGCACTGAAAATATTTCAGCTTCCCCCGGTACTTGTGTCAAAATCGTGTGAGGGTTCGGGACTACAGGATGGTCTGAAAGGACCTTCTTATTTACTGCCCGTAAGTCTTGGACCAGTCTGTATGAGACCCCATCTGCCTTTGGCACTCCAAGGATGGGGGTGTTATAGGGTGAACTCCCTTCCACTAGCCATCCGCACCTCTTGTATTTCTCTATTAACGGCTTGAGTCCAGCTCTGGCCGCTCGGCTGAGTGGGTACTGCTTTACCCGAACGGGCCCCTCCCCATCCTTGAGTACGATCCTTACCGGGGAGACGAACTTAGCTCGCGCAGGGGTTCCATCAGCCCATACCGAGGGGTCTACTCCAGTCATGTGATCTTCTGGACTTACTGCAGGGCGTCGGTCCTCCAGGAGAGCAATCTGATAGTTTGAGCTCTGCTTGACAGGTAGCTGGACCACCATCTGATCGTCTCTGAAAAAGATCTCAGCTTGCAATTTTGTGAGTAAGTCCCGCCCAAGGAGTGCAACCGGGCAACTTGGAGAATACACAAAGGAGTGCTCAAGCAAATGATCTCCCACTTTGGTGAGGAGTGGTTTACAAACAGGGAGTCGGGTTTGCATTCCCTCAATCCCTTCCACAAGTACATGCTGTTCACTAGTTCCTGCACAGGGGGGTTTTTCTGGAATCATTGAAAATGTAGCCCCAGTATCCACCAAGGCTTCAAAGTTTTTGCCACCAACCCTAATGGTTACCATGGGATCTTCTCGGGCTCCAACCCGAAGGGTAGTGGTCTTAGATCCCTGTCCCCTTCATTCTGAATCCTCACCCTTGTCTTCTGCCCGCATGAGGTGACCTCTCGGTTCCCTCTCTCTCTTCTCCTTCAACTTCGGGCATTCCCTTTTCCAGTGTCCTTTCTCTTTGCAATAAGCACAAACGTCTGCTCCCACTCTTTCTCCTTTCCCCTTCTGCATCCCAGCCTTTTCAGAGTTCCCTCCAGTTATAGCAGCTGCTAGTGCTGCCATCTGTCGCTGAGCCTTTTTATCCTCCTTGCGCTCCTGCACTTGCTCACGATTCCCATACACCTTATATGCAATTTCCACCAGCTCTGAAATCGGTTTCCCAGCACCTCCTTCAGTTTTCTGTAACTTCTTACGGATATCAGCAGCAGATTGACCAATAAACATAAGATTTACCATGCGCTGATTATCTGGGGCTTCTGGATCCAGATCCGAAAACCTGCGAAACGCCTCATACAGCCTCCCAAGGAAAGCTGAGGGATCCTCCTCTTTTCCCTGTCTCACTTCATACAACTTAGACAGATTGGTAACCCGAGGCACTGCCTTTCCCATTGCTTCCACTATAATTCCCAGATACCGTGCACTCAGCTCTCTGCCTTCGGCAGTGTGATTATCCCATCTTGGCTCTTCTACAGGGAAGGTATCACGCAGAGTACGACCAGCAGCACCCTCTAACTCAACTCTGGCTGTCGCAATACGCTCTGCTGTACCTAACACTAATCTCCTTTCCTCCGGGGTTAGGAGGGTCTGGAGCATCATCTGGACATCAGCCCAAGTGGGTCGATGAGTCTGCCCAATAGATCGAAACAAATCCCTCATCTTTTCAGGGTCTTCACGAAAAGAGGGGCTTTGATTCTTCCAGTTAAATAAATCTGAAGTGCTAAATGGGGTGTAGACAAAAGTTGCAGTGCCTCCTTCCCCAATAACCTCTCGCATCGGACAGTTCAACACCGGCTGTGACTCTACAGGCTTACGCAAATAATAACCCTTATTTCCTGATTCAGATGAGGCACTTGGCTGAGGCTCACGCTCTAACTCATTAGGTATGCCTTGGTACGTCGGTGGTGGTCTCTCTAAGGGAGGGGGCGGTGGTGCAGAAGGACTGGATGCCGAGGAGGCGTCTGACTCATCTTCGCTACCCGACAGGGCAACCGGAGCACGGGTCCGGTACTCAGCCAATTCAGAATTTCCCCCCTCATTAGACTCAGGAAGTACAGGCGCCCCCCCCCGAGTCTTTTTCTTAACAAGCATCACATGAGACTTTACTAAGTAATTCTTAACCCAAGGTGGCTGATTTTGAACCACCCATAACCAACAATCAATATAAGGAAACTGATTCCAATACCCATTTTGCATAACAATTTCATGGATAGCTATCACTTCTTTTAGCACAAAGGATCCTTTCAGGGTCCAGTGGACCCCAAATGTTGGCCACTCGAGTTGACAAAACTTAGTTAAATCACCTTTTTTCATTTTTATTCCGTAATCGGCCGGCCTTGCAAATTTATTAAAATGACGTAATAAGCACCTTAGAGGGGTATCCGTGTTTTCTACACGGGAGCTAACCGTACCCATTTTGCCCACAAAAGTGCACCCAAGGCACACCAAATACCAAAAAGTCCCTTACAGCAGATGATTTACCATGAGAACATGCACACCTCCTGCTCCGGACCCAGAACCAAATTGGGCAAAGGGAATTCGTATACTCACTCAGATACCCCAGAGATCTCGATCCAAAGCCAAAAATGTGTACCTGGAGACTCCAAAAAAAAAACAAAATTTGCATAGGAGCCCTTAGTGTTCCGGATGTTCTGGCTCACACCTCAAGCCCCCCCTCAGGGCGAGCCAAAAAGAAAGGCTCGGCGCGCAAACCCCCCAGGGGGGCAGAGACGATGTGCCGACGAACTCCGGAGTCATCCAAAGAAGGGCCCCACGTTGGGCGCCAGATTGAAGTAAAAAAAACCTCTCTCTCGGTTCGTTTTCTTTGGAGGCTCATTGAATAACAAATCCTTAGGCACACATTGTTGGTGAGACAAAAGGTATATATTTGCAAATAGGGTCAGAGGGAGAAGACAAAAGATCAAAACCCTCTGCCCCTGAGTACAATCATTAGCAGGCTTTTATCCCCTCTTTTCTGGCACGTGTACAGAAACAGGAACTCTTACAACTCATTTCCGGTTCATACAAACATGCATGAGAATACGTCAGATCATGCATCCCATGTGTATTATAATTAACTACTTAAGTATGCGGGGCGGATAGGCTTAATATGTATTAGGTTATTACACTTGCCCAGAAAGCACTGGAGGTTATGGAGGGTTTAACTTCAAGGCTAAGACTGCAATTATTCTTATCTTAGCCTAAGAACTGTGGGAGCCATCAAAGAAAGTGTGATTTAGTGTAACAAAGAGATAGTAAATTTGCAGAACAAAGAGAGCTCTTGGAGTTTTTCCTTCAGTTTCCAACCCCCCCCTTCCCTCTCTCATTAAGGAGACAAGGAGGGCTGGCAGCCTTGCTTATTCAAAGGACAACACTATTGATGGGAGCTAACAGCTATTGATAATGCATTTTTAATAATATTTCTAACAGGCACCTGGAGCATCTAGAAAGAAAATGCCACCACTCCCATTGAAAACTCCTTGAGTAATCTTGTTGAAGACTTCTCTTTGGTCTGGGACCAGACTTGGCTCATTATCCTGTATTCTCTCTCAAAATTTCATTTATCAGCTCATTATCGTCTCATTGGAGTTTCTCTCCTTTCCCTCTCGTCACAAGGCAGTGGCTGTAAGAAGTCGCCACTGAGCCAATTGCAACTAACAGATCAGAACCATAATCCAAGGCTGGATTGTAGAAGAATGCAGTTTTCTTTTTCCTTCCAGAGCCAGTTCTTGGCTGCAGCCATTGCTGCTCTGTTTGCAACTTGCTGTGCATGAGTTTCAGTTGTTTTGAATGCAGCCATTGTTGCTCTTTTTGTTTCTCATCTTGCAACTTTCTGCTCTGGAGTCTCAGCTGCTCTGGATGCAGCTTATGCAAGTCAATTTTTGGCAAGTTTGCTTCTTGTAGACTGCCTTACAGGGAATGCCTCTCACAACCCCCTGATCAGTCCCTGAGAAGGCCCAGTACAGTTTTCTCCCCAGACCTTCCTTAAGACCTCACTCAGTCTACGGGTGCTCCCAGGTCCTGTTAACCAGTCCCAACCACAGCCCTTAGGGGAATACTCCTAAATATGGAGCCTTCTCCAGCTGTACCAGTTGGCCTTGGCCAGGAGCTTTGAGCTTTGCTAAAGAATGTTTTGCACATGAAATTTATTCTGCTTCCTGGGGCTGACCTGTCACAGGGGGTTATGCAGTATAGATCCAAAAAAATGGTGATTTTTTTTTTTAGCCAAATGAAAAAAATAGCACTCAGGTGTACACACCCAGGGTCCCCTTAGTATGCATGCAATATTTCAGGTCTCTAGGTATCGTGGTCTTAGAGCTATGGCGCTTACACACACACACGCCCTTTTATTAATATAGAAGATTGAGAACAAGTTTGACTTTCATGGTAAAGCTCCAAAAACCTGTGGAAAGTCTTGAAAAATTCCCATAAAAATAACTGGCATTTTTTCAGTCATGTTTGATCTTTGACACTACGTTCTGTCTATCTCTCTTTGTTCCCACCACCCTGTAGCACTTCTGCTTTTTCTAATCTCAATCTCATCGGCTGCCTGCTGCTGTTTAAAAGAATCAGGACATTTTGATCCCAGAGTACTTCTGTCCCTGACTGTCTGTTTTTTCAGTCCTTATTGAAGCCAGAAGTTATTGCATCAAGCCTAAGAACTCTCTAAGGTAACTGAGTGATATCTATTGGCTTCCAATCTTTTAAAAGTAGTCAGTACTTGACAGGAAGAATTGAGGCAGGTTAAATGCAAGAACACAAGTGACCATACTGGTTTATGCTGCAGAATACACTGGATTCTTCAGAGATGAGGGAAACATTCTAATTTTTTCACTTCTCTTGATTTCGCCCAAGTCACAGAAAATTTGACTCAGTATCTTAGGCACTTAAATACCTTTAAAAGCCACACCTTTATTTTTTTTTTAATTTGTTTCAACTTGGGCTGGGATCTTGTTATATAGCAGATTTTCAACTGCAAACTTAAACATTAAAATCTTGGTAAAAATTTCAAATGTTGAAAAAATGAAAAAGAATCTTTTAAAAAATATCCTCATCTATACAGAGACACTGTATTATCAAAGCCAATGTAATTTTGGTATCTCTGTGTGTCCTTACATGTACTTTAGGATTGGGAGAGAGAGCAGGGGAGTACTTTAATTAGAGTGGCTCTCAGAGAGCTGCTCCAATTAAAGCACCCACAGCATCACGTATACTCCGCACCCTGCACCTCAAAATGGCAGTGGGGGCCACTTGAACTAAAGCTTGTTCAATGAACTTTAGTTAAAGTGCCCCCACTGCCATTTTAAAGCACAGGGATGCTGAATACACATGACATAGAGGCTGCTGGCACATGGTAATTAATAGAGCAATTTATCAAATCTGCTCTGACATATGCTAATTAGCACACATCAGAGCAGACATCCAGCACATGTGTAGGTGCCCATTAGAGTCCATATCTCATCCCTCTGGGCATTTACAAAGGCAGATTATCCTCCAGGTCTAGAGCAGGGTTTCATAAAGACAGCAAACCTCTGTTCTACTCATCTCATATCCAGTCTTTTCCCAAGGCAGTCTTGAAATGGCCCTGCAATAGACAAGGGCATTCAACCTAGACCCAACTGGTAGACTTGGCCCTGGCTTGATGACACTATGAGCTGAGTGTACTTGAATAAATTCTTCCTATTCAACACTTCCACACAAGTCAAGGCAAATGAACAAAAACTACTCTGTTATCTAGAAGCAACATGAACAGCAACGTGAAATTGTTCTAAAGTTGAAGAATTTAGTGGGTATGTCTACACGAGATGCTTAAGCTAGGGACAGACATTCAAAAAGCCTGAGCCTGAATTAATTCAATCTTTGCAGGTGAGTCTAACCTGGCTAGGCTGAACCAGTTGGAAACTGGGCAGACATTCTCTTTGGACTGAGGAAATTCAGGCATATGTCTGCAGTGGCTCAGGCTAGAAGCCAGGAGCCAATAGAACAGCCCTCCTTTCCCTTCTGCAGGGAGCTGAGCTGAGGGAGGCCCTGGTAGGACTCATTAGGGATGTCTACCTGCATGGTCCCAGGCTTTTCACCAATGGCTGATGAAGGGGCGGGAGTGTTGTCAGCCCCCAGCCCTGGGCTAGCACTCTGAGACAAGGTGGGATGTGTAGTGCATGCATCTGTTAATGATACAGAGCTTTTCATCTCCCTCCATGCTTTGTCATACTGTCTGCAGCAAACTGACAGGCAAGCAAGCCAATGGAAAGTTGATAAGAGTCTTTATCACCTGATTAGCAAAACAATGGCTTCTCTCCATTAGTTCAAATTTCTTAAATAGCTTACTGCTGATCTGTTGATTAGCTCCCAAAGCCTTGTTCTGTCTGCCTGTCTTAGTGAAATTGGAGACACACACACACACACACACACACACACACACACACACACACCCACCCCCCCCTCTTGGCATTAACTAGCATACCAAATGCTTAGGGGTCCATGCTGTGGGAGATAGGAGGAAGGGAGGGGGTGGGATTTCCTGCTTGAGCAGTGAGGTGGGGTAGGGCACAAAGAAGCCAGAAGACTTTGCTGTGCCTGCAAATCTCAGCCAGGGAGCAGAGGGGAAGGGCCAGCCCTGCTGTGATGCAGAGAGCTCTGCCTAGCCCAGAGAGCATGCCAGGATGCTGAGGGACTCTGATTTAACTTAAACCATCAAGGGGTCTGGGACAGACATTGCATAAACTGGTTTGAGCCAAATCAGTTAAGTCTGATATTATATTCAACCAGGTTTATTTCAAACCAATTTCAGCCATTTTCAGACTGGTTTATGTGCACTGAACATCTGTTCTGTTACAGGTTTAAACCAGTTTCTGATCACTTAAACCGGTTTGTCTGTAATGTCTGTCCCTAGACTTTATGCGCAGTAGACTAATTCTCCTGGGCATTAATACATCATAGCAAAAGCCATGCTAATGAGCAGTAGAATTAGTATACTATGCATTAAGCATCATGATAAAGCTGTGCACTGGCTGTGCACTGCTCAGTAGTGCCAGTTACTACGCATTTAGTTAGTACCTCATATTAGAGGTACTAAATTTAATGCGCAATAACAATGGCTCATTAATACACGTGCAATAACTGAGATCCCTGCATAAATCCAGGACCCATTTCTGGTGGTGAGGCCCCTCCATTACCAATACAGTAACTCTGTCAGTACAGCTCAGATGAGATCTATTACCGTACATTGATTTAACATTTCCATTTAAGTCACCTCCACTGACACACAGCGTTGCCAGGAATCATGTTTATCAGCTTATATTTCAGCCAAAGGAAATGAGTTTGTAGACCCAGTGACAAGGGGCTGCTTTCATCTGCTTCACCTCTTCATTGAACCCTGCCTTTTTACCTTATGTGACATTGAGACAGCTATCAACATTGCTTCTTCCATAAGTCATCCTACTAAGGCATCAGAGATTCACGTATCGAAATCCTATACATTTTATGGGCAGGACTGCAAGGTTTCTCAGCTCCAGAAGCCAAGAAGGACCCCTGCTTCTGGTAGCACACCCAAGCCTAGGATTTTCCAACAGTGATATGGGTCCTCCGTCCAAACATCCACTGGCCATATGAGGCACTTTCTCCTTCTCCTGCCTACTCCCTATTCCAAGATTTTAGTCCTACCACATGTTTGACTTGAAATTTTCTACAGCTCCCTGGAACACTGTGTCATTATGACTAAGATAAAATGAGTCAGGGCCCCCTTTTGGCTGCTGATAATCGGACAATTTAACAGGCATGGATGCCAACTTTAGCTTATAAAATGAAGTCTTTTTGGATTAAACAGCCTAGATTTCTAACTAAACTTGGACTAGGAAATAATTGTTCTCAGTCAGGAGAAAGTCCCTTATTTTATTTTTCTGCTTATAAATGCATCCTGCATTGTTAAGGTTTCCATGTGCAAATACCATTTCTTATATTTTATATATCAATTCAAGGCAACTTCTGGCCAGAAATGAAACATAGATTAAATACCTAAAGATATTCCAAGTTTCAGACTTTTGTTTTGTCACATGATTGGAGGAGTGATTTGTACAGTAAGAACTCCACTAAAAGTGCTGTGTTACTAAGCTTCACATGTCCACACAGGGAGACTGCCAACTCAGAGGCATCGGCTGGCATCATAACAGGGTATGAGGAGGTAGGCAGGATCCACATAATATATAGATCCACACCAGAAGTCACACCCCGAAACAAAGAAGAAACAAATGTATGTAGGTCTCAGTTGCTAGTGCAGGCCCACCCCCACACCTGTAGCTTTCTGATAAGTCTTTAATATAGAGCCAATCGTTTTAGAGGCAACTGACCTGGATGGCTGTGGCAAGGTTCACAGGTAAAAGGCAGCAACAACGGACATGGTATGCCATGGTACCTTGTAGTTTAATACCAGCCCTATCCTGCACGGAAGATGGGCACAGGCAAATCAAGCTCAAACTGGAAACTTTGCCATGCACCTCTTTTACTTCAGAATAAAACAGAATTGAAATCTGAAATCCTATTCTCTTGTAATATTCCTCATTGGGTTTGCTTTCTGTTGACAAGTTGCGCATTTCTCCTTACCCCACATGAGTGCTGTTCTTCCATTCTGCTATTATCTCTTATAATCCTTTGCAAGCCATGCACAGCCACCTCTCTTTTTGCTACACCTGCATTTATAATCAGATGAGACATTCCTGTCTCCCCCACAGCACCCTGCTCAGGGAATTGTCCTTTCCTGTTTTGCTAATATTGACCTTCAAGCTAGACATTTCATGGAATGCAGGCTACAGATCCATAAGCCAGCCTTCAAAATAGCCCCATGTGGTTACAACTGCAATCATCTCTCATCTCACTGCTGTTTCCTGCATCCATTTTAGTAGTCCTGGATGGCCTGAAGCAAACTCCATTTTCTTCAGTTCTTTCTCCCAACTACTTCTTGTCGGGAGTGTATTAAAACCGGAAAGGCTTTGCTTCCAAGCTAATTCCACTTGATGGGCATGGGAAAAAGCAGAAGGGGTAACCACAGAAACAGAACACTTGGCAAATGTGTATTGAACTTCTCAAAACAAACCTATTAGTTCATGTAGCCCATCTCTATGGCAACCAAACAGCACAAAAACAAGCCATTAACACCTAAATTTATTAGCATGCATGTGTTTAGCTAATATCATTCCAGGGGTATATTTTTCCCCTCCTTTGAGTTTGTAATCAAGAAGACCTGGTTCAAAAGCCAATACAAACACATACTCATAATTTACAGACAACTTGGTGCTCTTAAACCTTTTTTATTCAGTCACAGTAAAGAGAGAGGGAAAAAGTTACTTGCTTTTCCTCTTATTTTACCATATTGTTAATATTTCCAAGCCATGAAGAAGCAAACTGAGCCTGCAGCGCATGTTGTACCTAGCAAAAGGACTCTGGAGGGTCTTTTTTTTTTTTTTAATTCAAAACTGGCCTCCTCCTGTTTCCCATTCCTGCCATTATTGAGGCTCTTTAATAGCTTAAAAATTATTAAATGTTGCATAAAGCCTTATGTATTAAGTGGTCTCAAAGATCCTATGCATATTGTATATAGGACCCACATGCACGTCACTCACATTCATAATTGATGTGCATGGCAAACCATATAAGACAGTGGGCACCAACCAGTGGAGCTCGATCCACCAATAGATCTTGGAGCCTCTTGATGTAGGTCTCTTGGAGTCATCTGAGGCTGGTGTGGGGGGCTGAGTGCCCACATGCATGCACACACGTGCCTCAGTCCAGCAGGTCAGTCTGTGGGGGAGGGAAGGGGCAGGGGCTAGATCAAGGCCCCCACCGGGAGGGACAGTGCTGCAGAGGCAGGAACAAGGGTAAGTTGAGTGGGGACCTGGCTGGGTGGGACTTACCTGCTGGGGAGGTGCACTCCCAAATAATTTTTTCTTGATCTACCTCAATCTGCCCCCCCTTCTCTCCCCACACACTTGCACACAGTAGATCTTGGTTTGCTTTTAAATGCCAAAGGTGATTTCCCACTTAAAAAGGTTGGAGACCACTGCTCTAGCAGAATATATGCACTACATACCATATCAGTGATGGGGTTTATGCATCCAGAGCAAGAGTCATGGGTTTGCCTTCCGTGATTAGGGCATGCCAGCTTCTGCAGTCAAAGGCAAAGATAAGAAAGGGGTTAACTTTATGTATGAGAGAGGAGAAATTATAAGCTGCAGTAAAGAGTGGCTACTGGTTGGAAAAGGATACCACAAGTCAAACTGGAAGTCTATTTAGAATCTACTGGTATTTGCTGGGTCACCCACGTTGCATGAAATTCTGGTAGTCAGAAGTAAAAGAGAGCAAAAGAAAGAGAGAGATCTCCTAGGAGTGGGATGGTCAACCTGTGGCATGCAGTAGCACATCGCATACCAGGGAGGGAACAGGGAGTACAGCAGCCGATAGGGTAGGGAACAAAACAGAGCAGCAGCTCAGGGAGAGGAATGGGATAAGTGGCACTTGGGAAGAGTATGGGGATTACCTCGTGGCATATCTGCCAAGAAGTTGGCCCCCGCTGCCCTAAGATATCACTATGATCAAAACTCAGCAAGATTCAGAGGGGATTTGCCCATTTATTGGGCAAAAAATATCTAGAACTGTCTTAATCAATGCTATAAAAAACGTTAGGGTTCAAAATAGTCTGTAGCTACCAAGGATTAGGATCAGACCTTCATGGAGGACAATTTTTCTCAAGAAGACAGTAATAGCCACCAACAAAGACAGGATGTGGGCCAAATGGACCCTGGATCTAATGTAGCCTGGCAATTCCTCTCTTCTACAGCCTGACACAGAGTAGCTCATTTTCAACAGAGGACCAATGCCCCCACATGGAGAAATGAGTTACAATATTTTCCCACCTGCAACATGACCCAGAATGTAATGCACACTGTGTTTTTGAAAGGCAAAAAGAAGAAAAAATATTGTTTCCAGAGTTATGGCTGAATAGAGCAGAAACAGAAACCAAGTGTCAGCATGACTCACCTTCTCTTTCCTGCTTAATTAGAGCTGAATCCCTAACTACTGCTAAAAACTTGTGTCCATAAGTAGATCTATGATTTTGAAAAGACCTAAAGAGCCTCCAAGGCTGTGCAACTAGATGAGAGAGTGCAGAAGCAGCTAGCAGACAGCAAAATTCCCCCAGGAAAGGTTGGCTTGATTAGCTGACCATCAAGACCATGAAAAAGGAGAGATGATTGTTAACTTCTCTGGTGTGAAGAACAATGAGCCATTAAGTCATCTGATTCCCTCAGCTACCTGAATAATAATGAAATAGTTGCTGCACTGTGAAACAGGAGTGAGTGCTTCTGTACTGGGTGCATCTACACAAGATGCTTTACTGCACAGTTGACTGACACCATTGACACATGCAGACTCTTACAGCACAGTCAGTCAGTCAACTGCAGGGTTACTTTGCTACCTGCAAATGCAGATAGCAAATTAACCACACAGTAGTGACCGTACAGTAGTCCACATGTACATGGCAGACCGTGAGCAAATTGCTCCCTGTCCCCAGAAGCTGCCTGCTGCCAGGGCAGGGAGACATTGTCCCCACCCTGGGTCTGAGCTTGGAACCTGCCTGGGGAGCAGGCAACAATCTCCCAGCCCAGCTCCAATTGTGGAGCCAGGACCAGGAGCTCCCTGCACCAGGAGAATTGCCCACCCAGCCCAGGACTGGCTGGGACCTGCCCCAGAACAGGACAGGGCTGCATGGGGCAGCCCCATGGGCATAGGGCTTGTTATCATGTGCACAGGGTGGGAGAGCTCTGCAGCAGCCACTCTTCCACCCCGTGAACATCAGGACCTGTCCTAATGTGTATGGGGCCAGGAGGCAGCTATCTCCTGGCCCTGTGCTCCTTGCCAGCCCCTGAGCTAGCATCCAGGAGGAGCCTGGAGCTCCCCCTGGCTGCTGGAGGACAGAACAGAGTGGAAGCAGCCATCTCCAGGCTGCTCCAATTGGAAGCAAATCTGCTCTCAAGAGGGAGCACATGTAGATGTGCTCCCCCAGTAGGCTTACTGTGTAATAGCACATGTAGACACACCCACTGAGAAGAAAATCAGCTTCCCCACTTAACAAACGCACCCAAATTTGGGGGGACCAATTTTGGGGGGACAGGTGCAATGTTGCATGGGAGAAAATATGGTATAAGAAATAATTTCCATGAAGAAAAGCCAGGATCCAACAGACTATACAGAAGGACGTCTACCCTTTCTGATATGTGGGCAAAATAAACAGAGATTGACCCATCACAAATGGATCTTACAGAAAAAGTAACAAATACAGGTTATAAATAAGATGTGTTAATACTTGCACAGCCAGTTCAGTTGTTAATATTGATACAAGAAAGAGTTAAAAACAATTCTTTTGAGGACAGAATATATAGAGACACCAGTGGAAGCCAATTGACATTGACACAGTTAATAGAGTAAAGTGTCACCTGGCAGAAGCTCCAAGGTAAATCAGCCTGAAAAGTCTTGTATTAGTGGCAGTATCTTAAGAGAACCTTTTGGTCAATGGAAGACTAAAGTTATACTGAACTCATTAAACAACTTGGAAATGGATTTTGAGATCTGTTGAAAGACAGCTGTTTTTCTGAAATGCCAAAGAACAAACGGTGAGGACTTGTAGTAGCTAACAAGAAGATGAGCTAATTAGGCATCTTTTGAAGTGTCAGGAAGTGGCCATGGCAATGAGAACAACTGTGCTAGTTGTGTGGAGATTTCTGTGTGCACCCAGTTTAAGCTAGATTTTATTAACCCTGAGCACATGCAGAGTGGGCTGCATGCTTGTGTAGCTATTCTTTCCTTCTGGGCCATCTTCACCAACTGCCTTCCAAATGAAAAAGACATACTGTAGCATAAACAGCAGTAGAAACAGGGAGGCGAGATATACACCTTATCCCCTGAGTTTTGAAGGCCGCTTCATCCCATTAAGACTCCTGGAAGATGCAAAATCACACTAGAACTCTCATGAGACCACTTATGGGGGGCCCAATTCTCTGGTTCCTTGCAGTTTATGGAGTACAAAAAAAGTAAAAGTAAAATACTGACAGAACCAAATAAATCCAGCCCCAGGTTTCCAATTCTTCCTGCTCCTAATAAGGCAGAAGACTCCACTGAAGTCTCTGGCACCTTTACAGCTGAGCTGCTATACATTGGCTGTTTAAGAGATGATACTGTAAGTCCTTCACAAGGCATCGCCATGTAGCCCCGTTCTGAGCTAGTTTTTCCCAAAGTGTGCTGTCAATGCCATACTTCTTAATGAGGGTGTCCTTGAAGCATTTCCTTTGGACACTGTGTGTCCCTTGTCCTTGGCTGAGATGGGAATATAGCAGTTATTTTGGTAAACTCCATCAGGCACACAGTGCCCTGTCTACCACAGCTGATGTTGAATGATCAACACTTCCATACTGGTGGTGTTAGCATCGGTAAGGACACTGGCATTTGTGCAATGATCCTCCCACTTTATGGCAAAGATCTTTCAGACATAGCACTGGTGAAGATGTTCCAGGCTTCACAGACACAGAGAAGAGTTGGAGTTACCACAGCCTTATATAATAGGAGCTTTGTTCAAGTCCTGATGTCGGGATCATTGAATATATAACGATTCCGTCTTCTGAAGGCAGAGGTGGCACATCAGATCCTATACTGGATTTCCTCATTGATGGTGGCTTTCTCCAAGAAATAGATGCTGAATTATGTAAAGTGTTCAACATTCTCTGGCTCCTCTCCATCATAGCCACTGCTTAGGATGGAGGCATTCATCTGGTCATAAAGGAGTCTTAGGATGATGATAAATTTCCCTGGGCAGCCAAACTTCAATAAGATCTTCCATAGAGCCTCACAGTTACCAGAGTTGAAAGGTTGGGTCAAATTAATCAAGTCTATATACAGTTCCTGGTGTTGTTTTCAGCATTTTTCCTGGATCTACCAGGCCATAAAAATCATGTCATAAACCCACATCATACTTATGGGCTCCGCAGTGGTACACTCACTAGCACCATGACCAAAAGAGACTTGGGGGTCATAATTGACCACAAGATGAACATGAGCCACCAATGCAATGCCACAGCCGGCAAGGCAAATAAAATTCTGGCTTGCATCTGCTGATGCATCTCAAGAAAGACCCAAGAAGGCATCCTCCCACTTTACTTGGCATTGGTGAGGCCACAGCTGGAGTACTTCATCCAATTCTGGGCTCCAAACTTTAGAAAGTATATGGAAAAGCTTGAGAGAGTCCAGAGGAGAGCCATGCACATGATTAGAAGAGGTCAAGAGAACAGGACTTATGAGGGGAGGCTGAGAGGCATGAGACTCTTCAGTCTGGAGAAGCAAAGACTCAGGGGTGACTTGTATAAGTATATTAGAGGTGAGCATCAGGAACTTGGAAAATGCCTGTTCACCAGGGCACCCCAAGGAAAGACAAAGTCTAATGCTCACAAACTGCTGCAACACCATTTTAAGTTGGACATAAGGAAAAACTTCTTTACTGTTCCAGTCTCCAGAGTCTGGAATAGACTCCCGCCAGAAGTGAGGCAAGCACCTACTCTGGATACCTTTAAGAAATGCTTGGATACTCATCTTGCTGGAGTGATCTGACACCAGCTGACTTCCTGCCCCATGGGCAGAGGGCTGGACTCGATCTTGTGAGGTCCCTTCCAGCCCTAATGTCTATGAAATCTTTATATCCATGGTGCCTCTTAATGATCTGAAGAAGCCACGGTGAGACTTAGGAAGAATTTCCTCGGCAAGAGGGATCCTTGTTCAGCAGAATTTGAGCAAGGATCTTCCCAGTGACGGAAGGGCAGGTGATACCTTGATAGTTTTCACAGTCAGACTTCCTACCTTCTTGAAAATGGTGAGAATATTGGCATTTCTTAGGTCACTGAGAATGTCCTCATTGTTCCAGACTTTAAGTCATAGTTTCCCCATCAACTTTGAAGACCTCAGCCAATATGTCATCAGGACCAGAAGCTTTGTTGTTCTTTGTCTTACCACCTGGTGGACTGGCAAGTACTTCCCCTACTGGATGCTGCAGGAAGGATTCAATGGTTTCATCAGACATCATTGATTCTTGGTTTAGGAGCTTTTGTTAGTGCTCCTTCAGGTGTTTTTTGATGGACTCATTACTTTAAGGAGTATACTCCCATCTTCAGATCTAAGTGGGGTAAGCCCACAAGAACTTGGTCCATACATATCCTTGATTGCACTGAAGAAGCTCTGCATGTCATGACTGTCAACAAATTGTTGCATTTTTTTGCCTTCTCTTTCCACCATTTGTTTTTGATTTTTTGAATCTTCCTCTGGACTTCAGCTTTAAGCCATCAAAATGTTTCCTGCTTTTAACTGTACACAGGATGGTTTTACCAGTCACAGAAAGATTTTCTCTTTTGTTTGGGAAAGACTTTGATCTTAGCGTTGTTTTTGTCAAACCAGTCCGGATACATTGGGTTATAAAGGCAATTAATTCCATGCAAACCTCATGGATGGTCTCTTTTGGAGTTTGCTTCCTAAACACAAGTGTTATCTTTTTCAATCCTGGGTGCAGACAGAAGTGCAGCTCCCCACTGTAACTGACAATGTTTTGCAGGAAGCATTCTGAGTTGCAACAATCCCTTGGAACAAACAGAACTTCACTGTTGGTTTCAGGGGGGAGGGGTATCTAACTGTTTGATGTAGGGAATCTAACTGCTCGATTAGGGGTATCTAATTGGCTCGACGGTTGCATCCAGACGGTGGTGGCGGATGGGTCATTTTCGACCTGGAGGGATGTGGGCAGTGGAGTTCCCCAGGGCTCAGTCCTCGGGCCTGTGCTATTCAACATCTTTATCAGCGACTTGGAGATGGGCGTGGAAAGCACAGTGTCCAAATTGGCTGATGACACAAAGATGTGGGGAGAAGTGGGCACACTGGAGGGGAGGGACAGAATCCTACTAGATCTAGACAGGTTACAGAGGTGGGTGGTTGAGAACAGGATGGAATTCAACACACACAAGTACAGGGTGCTGCATCTAGGAAGAAGGAACCAGCAACATGCCTATAGCTGGGGAATACGCTTCTCAACAACACAGTGGCTGAAAAGGATCTTGGAGTCACTGTTGACTCCAGGATGGACATGAGCTGCCAATGAGAGGAAGTGGTCAGTAAAGCTAACTGCACCTTGTCATGCATCTACAGATGCATCATAAGCAGGTCCAGAGAAGTGATCCTTCCCCTCTATGCGGTGCTGGTCAGGCCACAGTTGAAGTACTGCATCCAGTTCTGGGCACCGCACTTCAAGAGGGATGTGGCTAACCTTGAGGGGGGTCCAGAGGAGGGCCACTCGCACGGTCAGGGGTCAATAGGCCGGGCCCTACTAAGATAGACTAAAGGGCCTGAATCTATTCAGCATCCACAAGAGAAGACTGAGAGGGGATCTGGTGGCAATCTATAAGGTCACCGGGGGGACCAACGGGAAATAGGTGGTGCCCAGGGGAAACAGAGCCTCATCTGGGATAACAAGGAATAAAGGCCACAAATTGATTAAGAGTAGGTTCAGGCTTGATATCATCAGGCTTTACTTTATGGTTAGAGCTGCCAGGCTCTGGAGTGGGCTCCTAAGGGAGGTGGTACTCTCCCCTACCTTGGGGGTCTTTAAGAGGAGATTGGATAGATATCTGGCTGGGGTATTATAATCCCAGCACTCATTCCTGCCCAGGGCAGGGGGTCAGACTTGATGATTTGTTCTGGTCCCTTCCGACCCTAGAAACTATGAAACTATGCTGGCTGTGAGCCTACAGTCAGTTTCCCTTAGCAAATGCCCCTCCCGTCTCCCAGCTTGTCCGTTTCAGAATGGGAGAGGGGAAAAAGGAGCAGAGGGAGCTCATTCTAGGGGCCCCAGCTGGCACTGGAGGATGGGATAGATGAATTTGAGCCCCGCACCTCAGGGGAGCTCCAATACACCCACCCCACTCTCCAGCAGGGGCTGAAAACCCCTCAGACAAAGCTTTTTCTACTTCCTTTCCCCCTGCCCCCCATTCTGAAAACAGCTCAGAGGCTAAGAAGCAGTGCAGACAGAAGTTATAGAAGATGTTGTTTTGCAATGTCTTCAGCTGAACCCCTCATTCAATGAGGGGTCAGATTTTCACCCAATCAGCCATTTTTAAGCTGTCTCCAGCAGTGCGCTTGTGTTTGGTCATGGCCATAAACTGCTTTCTGTGGCCAGATTGGTCAAAAATTGTCACCCCATTAAAATTATCACATCCACTAAGAGTGGCAAGTTTTTTAATGAGATATGTTTGGAAAGGTTTGTGATATCCAGGGGCACATCTACATATGGCAATTTAAGGCGCTTGAGCATAATTTAAAGCACACTAAGGGCATGCATCTACATGTGCATGCCCTTAATGTGCCTTAAAATGGCGATTTTAGGCTATTCAGCCCTAAATTTGATACCTACAAAAGCAGGTATTAAATTTAGTCACAAATAACTAAAGCACATTAATGCACATTACGGCACATTCATGATGTGTATGGATTGACTTGGGACTAACTTTAGTCCCATGTTAATCCACACACACACAGTGTTTATGCGCTTTAATGTGTGCATGTGTAGATGGAAGCCTAAATCATCTTAACGCGCATTAAATTAATGCACCTTAAATTTAGGAGCGCCTAAATGCATGTGTAGACACTCCCTAGGGGTCTGAAGGCATTTGCTGTTGTACTGTCTCTGGACTTATATGGGCTGCTTTTGATGTTTTGACTCCTCTCATGACAAGTATAATATGGACATCTTTTAGATCATACAGGCTTATGATGATGTAGTTGAGGAGGTACCATTGTTACAAGTTGGGGATACTCCAATGCTGTTTTGAACCTGTCATGTTGTCTCAAGATAGTGTTAGTAACAGTAAGGTCATGCTCTGCACATTTACTGATTAGAATTCTGTTGGAATGGTCCTTGCCCATTCCTTCCTTCCCAATGATGCCCCTCCACATGTGAAAATCCCAGCCAGTCCTTCCACTGAAGTCCCCAAGAAGAGTGATCTTGACCTCTTTCAAGAGGATAGTCAGGATTTCCTTCAAGTCAACATAAAACTGTTCCTTCTGTCGCCAAACAAATTTACACATACCATCACAACCGCTCCCCCTCCCCCCAAATGAAGGACCCTGTGAGAGGGCCCTGTGTCCAGCAACAGAGGGCCTCAAGCAGCCACAAACCCTCCACTTTTGTCTGATTATCAGCCTCACAGATGCTATAGAAGCCTGCACGGGTTCTGGCTTCTCATCTGCTAGAGTCTTGATGGTCTCAGCTGCCAAAAATTTAAACAAGGAAAAAAACCCCCCAGATTATGACTGCATCACTACACCTGTCTTCAGAGACCCTGCTGAGGCTCTGATGAAAACAGGGTCTAGATCTAGGGATCAGCATGGCATGCCAAAACCAAAAAGGGGTTTCATTATGCCATGCCAAGCCAAGCCCTGGCGGATTCTAGAGCCCATCTCAACTAAGCAGGTGTTGTTGGGGGGAAATACTAGTGACAACAACTGCTGTTTTTCTAACTGAATACCTCCAGCTCCCTTTTCTCAGATTGAACTTGAGAGGTCATTAACCAGCCTTGAACTCATAACCTTAAGGAGACTAGATCACAACCCACAGGCTTGAGCCTCAACAACAAGCATATCTGTACGTTGGTTGAGAGCTGATGTACAAACTACCCTTCACAACAACCCACACAAAAAGAGACCAGAAGCAACCACAAACTCCCCACTTTTCCTGCCAGCCTCATGCTCAGCCTCACAGAAGCTACACATGCCTGAAGGGGTGCTGGCTTCTCATCTGCTAGGCTCTTAATGGTCTTAGCTGCCCCAAAGTTAAAAAAAAAAAAAAGGATTTTGGCTGTACTGACTCACCTGTCTTCACAAACACTGCCAGGGCTCTGATCAAAGTAGGGGCTAGAACCTGGAGCATGCCATGTCAGTCTGTATCTTTGCACCCCAGAGCCCTGGCACTGGTCAGGTGGACTCTGGGGCCAATCTCAGTTTGGCATGTGTCAGGGGGAAAAACATTTGGGAGATGCCCACCACTGTTTTTCCAACTGAGCATCTCAAGATCCCTTTTCTCAGATTGGGTGGTCCCTTAGGCTCACCCTTGAACTTGCAACCTTTTGAATGGTAGGTCACAACCCACAGGCCTGAGCCATACAACAGGACCAGTCATTTAGCTGTAGAAGGCCTGAGGGGCCAAAGTACACCCAACAACCAGCAACACAGCAACAAGCCAACAATGAAAAAAGGGACCCCATGAGAGAACCCTGGGTCCAGCAAAATGGGGACAGGTGGAGCCACAAACTCCCCACTTTTACCTGTCAGGCTCATGCTCAGCCTCACAGATACTACACAAGCCTGCTGGGGTGCTGGCTTCTTAACTGCTAGGGCCTTAATGCTCTCAGCTGCCTCAAATTAAAGAGAGAGAAAAAAAATGGATTTTAGCTGCACTGACTGACCTGACATTGCCAGGGCTCCAATCAAAGCAGGGGCTAGAATCTGGGGCATGGCAATGCCAAGCCCTGCATCTTTGCCCCCCAGAGCCCTGGCACTGGGCAGGTGGGCTCTGAGGCCTCTCTCAGCTTGGCATGTGTTGGGGGAGAATAAAACATTTCGGAGGCATCCACTGCTGTTTTTCTGACAGAATGCCTCAAGCTCCCTTTATTCAGATTGAACCTGAGGGACTACTACCCCTCTTGGGATCTATCTGGGGCGGGGGAGGGGGAGGTAAGGGGGACGCATATAGCAGAATTCACCCAGTCTGTGGCTATACCTGCAGCGCTCTGCATTGGGCTGAGCCCTGCCCCCTCACCTGCCTGCCTGGAGTGGTGCAGCAAGGGCAAGAGTGAGAAGAGAAGCTGTCACTGGAGGTGAGGGGAGCAGAGCAGCACTTCAGCAAAGATCCTCATTGACAGAGAGGAGATGGAGAATGTCGAACACCTTGCATACTTCAGCATCCATCTCTCAAAGGCAGTCAACATCAACAAGGGAATCCAGTATAGGATCCTCTGTGCCCGCTTTGTCTTCAGAAGACTAAATCATCATGTATTTAATGATCCCAACATTAGGACTCACACAAAGCTCCTATTATACAAGCCTGTGGTAACTCTAACTCTTCTCCATGTCCATGAAGCCTGGGTGACCTACAGGGACCACCTGAAAAGCCTGGAATGCCTTCACCAGTGCTACCTCCAGAAGACTCTTGGCATAAAGCAGGAGGATTGTCGCACAAATGCTTGCATCCTCACCACTGCTAACACCACCAGGATGGAAGCGCAGATCATTTAGCGTCACCTGCGGTGGACAGTGCATTGTGTGCATATGCTTGATGTATGTTTACCAAAACAACTGCTATATTCTCAATTCAGCCAAGGATAAAGGGCATGTGGGGGCCAGAGGAAATGCTTCAAGAATACCCTCAAGGTGAACATGAAGAAGTATGGCCTTGGCATCACAAATTGGGAAAAACTAGCCTGGGACAGGGCTACATGGTGACACCTTGTGAAAGAAGTTCTCTCGTACTTTGAGGAAAGCTGTCCTCACCCTGGAGGTAGAAAAATGACAGAAATGGAAGCAAAGGAAACAAGACCAAGAAACCCTTTAACTACCACCTGCAGTGCCTGCCATAGAGTCTGTGGCCATAGGATCAGCTTTCTTAACTATCAACCAACTAATCTACAGCTTACTTGATCCATGGGAGTGATCATCCTTGACCATGAGAGATCACCGCCACTGCTGTCGAAGTCACCATTTATAGTAGGAGCAGCATTATGCCCCAGCTAGGTTGTTCCCAATCATGCCCTCCTTACCAGTGCCTGAATGCAGATTCCAAGACCAGAAATCCATTCATTAACATGCTCTTGGTCACCCCCTTCAGTCAGTCCCAAGATCCATCTGGTATGCTTGGGGCTTGTCACTGGAAATGACCCCAGAACAGCCTCACCAGCTTGTTTCTGGTTTTGGCGATTTATGGGGGAGTGGGTTGGCAGGGTGTGCTCAGCAGGATTTGTCCTTGTCAACTTATCCACATCAACGCCCAAGAGGCAGCTGAAAACTGCCCTTTTTTTAGTTGTAAAGAGGTAATCAGAAAATAGCATAAGCATTACAGGTACACTAAACACCTTGCCATTAGCAGTGGAACAATTTATTACTATTCTTCCATCCTCAAGGATTTCCATCCTCCTCTTGAAAGGATACTGCCAAGAATGAAGCTTGCTAGAGCATTCATTTCTAAGCACCTGAGGGTAACTATGAGAGGGTAAATCTAAATCAGTGAGTTGAAAACCTGATGCATCACTTCTAGATTGAGGGGATTGGAACTGCCACTGGCTACTACCTAGGTGTTAGCAAAAAATAGACATTTCAAGAATGTTAACCGTGCTTGAAAAAGCCTACCCTTGTGATAAGTCAGTGGCAAAACAAAGGAAGAGGCAAGGAAGAAATGTCAGATTCAAATACAATACATGGAGTGGTCCATCTGGTTGGAATCTCACTAGGGATTGTGGAAGCAGATTTCTTCTTGAATATTCTCTAGGAACTCTCCTGATAAAGAGAGTGTATGCATTACAGTGCTGAACAAGGGGTGAAGGAGACTTTGTTCCACTACGCTACAGCCCTAGACACAAGAGGAGTGATCCTAGAGCCGCACTGCCTGTAAAACTCTCCAACACTGTTCACAACTGGGAGATATTTTACTTTCTATAGATAAGAAAAGCGTAGTAACATTATCCTTAGCACCTGACATGCTCAGTATTGCTGGCCATTGGGTAGAGTGACCATATACCCCATTTTCACCAAGCACTGAGCTGGCATGTAACACACCTCTTCCTGCTTCTACGCTTTGGCACTCTTCTACCCTCTGGTGTTTGGCATGCTCAGCTGAGAGACAGCTGAACATGCCAGAGATTGGGGAGAAGAATATCCCATTGCAAGACCACGGAAATGTCACCCTAGAGCTCCACACTGAAACTCAGGGCCACAAAGAGTTGGTTATATAGTTATGTCTGAAGGAAAACTCCTAGTGGGTAAGCAAGAACACCAAGCCCAAGATTCACTTTCTAAAGCATTTTTCAACCTGCCTCCTTCCAGAACTGAGCAAGATGCAACAAGGCAGAGTTCTTGTGCAAATCAGATCTGAAACAAATAGGTTCATTATGATCTCCTTTTTTATATTGTAGCTGTTTGTATTAACAATGCCTCTCTGTCATTTTGAGCACCCCATTACACAATCTGGATGTAGCCCTGATTGTCCTCTTTGCCAATGCACAGCACTGGAGCGATTCAGGAGAAAAAAAACAGAAACAAAAAACACTTTAGCAGAAAATGTAGTTCTGTCCGGATCAAAACACTTTGCAAAATCATGTGAATTTCACCAAAATTTTGATTGAGAGAAATAAACCCTGCTATTTCTAAGTGAAATATATATATATTTTCCTCTGCAAATGACCTTTCTTCAATTTGTTCAAAATGTTTTATGACATTATATAAAATAGGTCTAAATTGAAGCAAAACATTGTATCAGATTGTGACAAAGCCAAACTGATTAACCCAAAATGAAGATAAATCTCACATTTTCTGGTTTCATTCCTAAACATTTCAAAACTTGAAATCCCCCACAGACTCAAACTTGCATTCTTCACACACTCTACACATCATTCGTTTACAGGAAGGTACAAGTATCTTCAGCCGGGTGTGCACTCTGCTTCTGGTATCTATGATTTTTTTTTTTAAGTTCCCTACATTTTTAACCCACCTAAAATTCTACTGTTAGACAATAAACAAACCAGCATCCCTCAGAGGCCATTTTAAGGCCCATGGCAGGTGCTCTCTCATGTCAATTATACCACAATGGCATTAGCATAATTCCTATTCACATCGGCATTTCAACCAATCCCATTCCCATCACCCTGCATCAGGGCAACCATTCATCACAATGAGGTTCCTCCTAGATCTGAGGAAGTGAGCGACCCCATCTGTCCTATTCCCCAAGGTCCTCTGCACAATCTGTACTTAGGGTGCCGATGCCCAACAGCCTTCCCCTGACCAGTAACATTTCATAGGCCTTTCAGCATGGATGATTCTTTCCACTGCCTTTCTCTCATTGTGTATATCATCAGGTCAAATACTCACCATGCTACCGTAGCCGTGCCATTCTGTGGCAGTACAACTTCAGCTCTCCAATCTGTAGCCTCCTTAACTAATAGGTGCTATCCAGAACCAGCTGCTTACAGCCCTTGCTCCTTCAGCAGCCTGGGCCTAACTGCCTTGTCTTACCTATTATGCATTTCTGGAAGGGGGTGAGGCCAGAACCAGGCATGCCTTTTTGTAGTTAAGGGACTTCTTTCAGAGGTGTTCTGGTACTTACTTAAAGCATCTCTATATAGCAAGGTTCCCTAACCCTGTTGCAAACCTCAAAAGAAAAAAAAAAAAATGAAATTCTGTGCCAAAGAGGACCCCCACCCCTCCAAAAAAAACCAACCTCCCAGGACCTCTGAAAGCCTCCTCCAGACCACATGAAGAAGTGTCACAGTGAGAAACATAGCATGCCCACTCCCATTGCAACACATCCCGCAATGATGCCATTTAATTCCTGTCCTATGCTTCATTTAGGTGGCTACCTCCATTTTGGGGTGTAGTGCCTGTGGGGTGCACATACTCTGCTTCCTTGAGGCATTATCCTTTGATGCCTCCACAGATGGAAGCAAATACCTTCAGGCTTTAAATTCTCCCTTTCTTACATGCCTGTGTGTTTGCATGCATATATCTGCGCACATGCATACACACAGAGATACATTTTGTAAGAGCTCTAAATCATCCTTTAGTCCTTCTTGACCCAGTGCCATCTTGAATCTATTAAATGCATTATGAACAAATGAGCAAGCAGAAGTCAATTTTTCATTTTAACTTTATGCAGTGAAGGCAAAGGAAAGACAAAATCTGTAGTGGTGGGGGAGGGAAGTGGAGCAAAACTCCATGAATGGTACTGATTTACATGCTAGGGTGAAAGGTGAATGTCCCATCACACTAGCCAGTCTTGGTGAGCTGTTGCATTCAGCCCACAGCAGTCCAAGTCTGAATCTGGATGACATTGTTCCCAAAAAGTGTTTGTTTATCTCTTGTGGTGTGCGCATGTGCTCTCAGCAGGAGGAGTTATAAATGGGATCAGTCATTCCTATCTACCCCTTGGCCCCAGGGTCTGTGCCAAAGTTGCTTTCATTCACATTAAAACAAGGTCACATTTCTTAGCAGAGCCCTCCATGCTCTTTCATCCCCACCCCCTCAC
Source organism: Crocodylus siamensis (assembly GCF_052110815.1). NCBI lineage: Eukaryota > Metazoa > Chordata > Crocodylia > Crocodylidae > Crocodylus > Crocodylus siamensis. The sequence goes on along the minus strand of NC_143398.1, from coordinate 175,064,390 downwards.
CCATGCTCTTGGTTAAACACAAAAACAACTGCCTGTCACCTGCCATTTGTAAGCCCTTTTCCTCCCAGCATCTGCCAAAAATTAGCAACATCTCTAAAATATTATTGGAAACACTTCACTGCACTGCAGGGGGTCATTTCTATTGCATTGTAGAGGCTTAAAAAAGCTAACTGATGTTCTAGTTTTCCTAGGCAGCATAAGCGAAATGGAGAGAAAAAGAGTCACATTTTAGCAGCCCAATTCCCTATTAGTAGTGTCAGAACTTTTAAACCCCATGCTGTAGCAATCAATGAGATGTCATTATAAACAGCTTTAGGGCATAATTTTCTTGGAACTCAATCTCTGTGGAAGCCCCAAAAAAAATAAAAAAATGACCAATATTCTCAAACTTAGTACTTGAATGCATAGGTTTCTTCATCCGTATTTAGGCACCTGAATTGCCACCTGGGATTGGAAGAGTCCTCCTGGGTCTAAGCCCCTTATCACAAGCAAGGGCTTGGAGAACCTCATTCATGACTTTATCAAGCCCTATCTTAAAACATAGTTTGATTTTGAAATGTATTGAGCATCTGCTGCTTAAGTTGAAGTGAATGAGGGTTAGTGCATACTCAGAACTTCTTAAAAATCAGGTTGCCTATTTAGGAACTTACCTCTGGACTTGGATGACTAACATTTAAGCACCTAGCCTGAGGAAGGAAATCAAGGAAACAGCAGCCATGTCCAGCAAAATAGGATTAAAATCCCTGCTTTTGCGGGTTTCCGAGAGAAGCAAAGTGTTCCGTTCTTGCCACGGTTTAATGGAAAATTTAGCAAGCAGGTTTCCAAGCTGAAAAGCATTATTTCACCAGGAAAAGCAGTTTATGTTGTAAACGTGATAAAAATCTCTCCTGTCAGCCTTATGAAAATTCTCCAGACAGCTCAGCATGCTAGGTTTAATTAGTTTCTCTCCAAACAAGCTTATGGTCTATCTCCTCATTAGGTGTGTTCAGTTCTTGGCACAATAGCATCCTGATCTCAGTCAGGTTCTCCAGAGGATAAGGCACATAAATAAGTGAAACTACATCATTCTTCTCCCCAACGAAGAGCTCTACTGAGGTGCTTGAAATTTGGCAAGAAAAAGCATTTGAGGATATATTTTTTACAAATAATCTTTTCCAAGGAAAGAATGTACCACATTACCCCCAAAGCCTCTCTGATTTCTATGATTTAATGGCAGATGAAGTGTGATTTCTGCCCAGTAAGTGACAAATACTTCAAGTATCATTTTTTGCTGACTTAACTAACTTAGAAAAAAAATGTGTTAGCTGACCAGGCAATCTTCAGCCTAGCAGCAAATTAACAAATGAATAGTAACCTGGTGAGTTATCTATATTTAAAACAAATTAGCCCAAGCTGGATAGCAGTGATATCTGACTGCCATCTACTCCAATCCACCAGATGGGAAAAAAGAAATCTTTTGCTACCTAGTGCAACTTCAAACAAATACTGGGTTGGGAATTTGAGCTACAGTCTACATTTCAAGAATTAAGAGGGACCAGAAGGAGCCAAGGACAAAACGTTACAAAACAGAAAAAAACCCCCTAACTATAAGGACAGTTAAACGTAGAAGAGGCTATTTGGAGAAGCTGTGGAATTATCTCTGGAGGTTTTTAAGTGCAGGTTGGACAAGGAGCTATCAGCTTTTGACTACAACCTCCTCCCCCACCCCCACCCAAAAAAAAGAAAAGAAAAAACCCACAAAAAACAACAAAAAAGAGCCATTCTTCTGTTTCAAAGAACTTGGAAAGCCCAGAAGAGGTCAGAATGTTTTTAACACTATGGATTTCCATTTGAAATCTCCAGGTTTACCTTCTGAATCATGTTCACACGCTTAACAGTGTTAACATTGAATGGCACCCCATGGCACTCTTGAAAGCATCTCAAGGTATTCGAGGATGCCTTGGCAACCTGGTTGAGAATCACTGAGATAGAGGGATTTTGTGTTTTGAAATTATATCTTTGATCTATTAATAAAATCAAAGTGGAATTCAAGACAGTGCTGTGCATTGGCGTAAAAAAACAAGCCAAAAAAACCCAACCAAACCAAACCACGAAACTTTTCTGGAGATGACTACTTGAGCACATGCTAAGAAAAAGAACTTGTGAGGGTATGCGCAATAGAGCCGTGTGATGATTCCTGCTAGAGGGGAATCATAGAGCTATATCCACAAAAGAACGTGAGTGTCACTGCAAAGACCTGCAGAACCTTCCTTTTAGGCAACCTGCGATCTACTGGAATCCACAGCCCTGAATTATGCACCTATACTCCTGATACAATGCATTGCAAGTCTAAGGGGTTTCAGAATGGGATTCACAAAATCCAGCCAGCTGAATCGGAAGCCACTTGAGCCAACCAGTTATAATCAATACAGAACTGGGGCTCAACTGTTCCCCCTCCTGGGGAGATGAATTGCTTCACCCAGCTGGAGTTGGATGCCATCTCTTGGGTATAGTCAGCATCTCAAGGAGTTGGGAGATCTCTCCCTTACAGCAGGGTTCCTAAACCAGGTCAGGGATTTCTCATACAATATAACTAGGACGAAAAGGAGTTTGTGACCCTCTTTTGTCAACAGCCTATTGGTTAAAGCACTCACCTGGGATGTGGGAGATCCAGATTGATATCCCTCCTCTGCATGAGTAAAATTGAATTCTTACCACCCACTTCTAGCAACTGCCCCCTACATATCAAACTATTGAGTATTGAGGTTTGGGGCCTTTTCAATAAGTCTTCTTGAAGTTATTCCACTTGCATGGAAAAATGAATACTAATTGGGTTGGAAAGAGAGAGATGGTGACTCCATAGCTCAGAGGCTAACAAGAAAAAGGGAAACCTCATTTTAAATACTGTTGCCATTAAGGTACTCTCCATGTAGCAGGTTGTTACTCCATCAGCCAGGCCCAGGAGCCAGCCTTCCCCCTTTCCTACCTCAAACTAAACAGACTAGCAAAACATCACGCCTGCTACAGTGCTGCCTTTCTTCCAAGCTTCCCTCCATCTCCAGTGTCATTTCTTTGGGAGCTTTTAACTTCCTGCAGGGCCAGCCAGTTGCCCCTACCAGTTGGCCCAGAGCTCCTAGACAGGCAGGCTCTTACCCTCTAACCCCCTGTAGCTGACCTTCAGCCCCTAAGCCATGCAGCCTGTTACTCTCCTGCAAGATGCAGGTTCCAGCTCCCTCAGAGAAAGGAGGGATTTGAGCCCAGGTGTCCTACACTGCAGGTGACTGTCCATACCATGGGTAAAATGTAGGTATCTGTTCTGTGTGATGCCTCATTTGGGAGACAGTTCTAAAAGTAGCTATCAGATCAGGTCCTGCAGGCAGGATAAGTGGATACCTTGTATTTCTCCTTCTCCATTTTTCTTGTTAAAAAACAAAACAAAAAAAGGTTATGTGGTAAAACTGTAGAGAAATGACCTAGAGTTTCAGCACAGTATTATATGAGAATTCACAGCTGTGGTATATATGCAATATGTTCTTAGATACAAAATAAACTGGCACAGTTGCTCTGAGAAATATATTAGGCATTGACATCTTATTTCCTTTAATCCTCTATCCCCAAATGCTTCAACCCAAAGAGGAAGAGATAACAAGATTGCCCGGATCAGGCCACTAGACTCCTCTGCCTGTGATTAGCTGTTTTGATTTAACAGCTTTTTTTATCAATTCAAGACAATGTGTAAATGGGACATTTCATATAGGTCAAAAAAATCCCAATTATGGGATTAAACAGCTCACTTAGGTTGGGTCAAAATCATAGGCTGACAAGCAGGAAAGACAGGGCAGGGCTCTGATGAGTCCTATACATTCTGCTCAGTCCTACTATTCAAGTACTTATACCTTCTCCATTATTATTATCATTGTATCTAAGTGCCAAAGGGAAGACAGAGAAAGTGAAAGTGGCTAGGCAATCACCTTTCTGGGGTCATTTGACCCCAGTACTCTTTCCTGCCATGGCAGGAGGTCGGACTTGATGATCTGCTCAGGTCCCTTCTGACCTTACTAACTATGAAGCTATGAAACATCGAAGTAATAAACACATGAAAAAGCCCCAAGAGGAACATCTAGTTCCCAGTCTATTCCAACACAGTTATTAAACTAGAGGTTCCTCTGCTGCAAGAGCACAGCTTGATCATCATACACGGTATACAACTCCCCAATCCCACCATGCTCACCACCACTACCTCACAATAATCCAGAGGATTCAGATTTCTGCCTATGATCCTCTGGAAGCTCATTGTTTAGGTTTAAGGTATCTCAGTATGGAGAGAACATGATGGATATTGTTAGGAATGGCACCCCGCTATGACAAAATACTGGTGACTTAGTCATTGTTGATAAAGGACAAGGCAATCCAAGGGATTGTAGCAGAACTTCATTGGGGAGGGTGTTGTTCTTTGTTTTCTAATTTTGTTTCTCCTTTCTCACCTCCCATGGGTTTATGTGGGTTTCAAAACATATATTCAAAGAATACTAAGCTTATGAAGACAAGCACTTAAAAGTTAGGGCGTGCCAGTATTCAGTTTGCCCACCTACACTTTGCTAAAGTTTTAGCTGTGCAAGATCTTGCTATATTTTCTACACAACCCATGCCTCATTCAATCCAGAAGATGGACCAGCTGATAGAAGGCTTATATTAATACTGTGTGCTTATCTTTAAGCATGTAACTAATCTCCGCACGCCCCCTGGGGGAGGGGCGGGGAGGAAGTGCTTCACACGCTTAAAATTAAAAACACGTGTGTGAATGCTTTGCTGGACTGGGACTTTTTAAAATATAGGAGCATAGGATTAAATGGGTCTTCTTGGGATGTTTAGTCTAGTCCCTTGCATTTGCAGACAACCATTTATTGCCAGTTTCTTACACATAACATAGTGACAAGATGCCTTATGAAAACAAAACTCAGAAATACCTACAGCATGCTACATTTTAAAACCAAGGGAGACAAGGTGCTGCCCATGCCCTGCTAATGCATCACAAAGAAGTTATTAGATTAATATAGTTTCATAGTTTGTAGGGTTGGAAAGGACCTGAGCAGATCATCGAGTCCAACCCCCTGCCATGGCAGGAAAGAGTACTGGGGTCAAACGACCCCAGCAAGGTGTTCATCCAGCCTCCTCTTAAACACCCCCAGGGTAGGAGCCAGCACCACTTCTTGTGGAGTGGTAATATAGATGCCTAAAAGAGAATTACGCCACAAGCTACAGAGGAGGTCCCTGGCCCATGATACATACACATGAACACACATTCCTTGACAATTGGATCTGAGAGAAAAACTCTTTCCCACCTCCAAATCTGGCAAGCACTTTGAGGGGAGAAGAGCAAGACTCACTAGGGAAGAGCTCAAGGAACTCAAGAGGTTTCTGAATACTGGCAAGAGCACAAGTGTACACCCCAGTCAAATCACTCACCTTTTTTCAAATGAGCATTGAATTTGTCTCACCTTTTTTGTGATATTACTTGGTGAACATGTGGTCTAATACCATTTCAATTTATTTTACAAGGCAGGAAGAGAAGCCTCCTTCTGTGTAAGGGTACAAGAGGATGACTGACAGACCACGTGTTGTAGCTTCATTACAGGAAGTGACATTCTCTTCCAATGAGCCAGAAGAGAGAGAAGAACATGGCTGAGGGTGGATGAATACAGGCTACAGAATGCACAATGGTGTAGGACAGATCATTAAAGCAATTAACTCTCCTGCAGGGAGGCTTGCTTGCTAACATACCTTGGGAAGATGAAATGAGTGCCTATGAAGCCAATCTAGCCAGAAAGAAATAAAACGTTTTGACAAGCAATAGCTTGTCCGCATAAATACAGGTGTACAGTTTATGCTATTTATTTATTTTAAATAAACGAAACTGCATAACACTTCAGGCAGGCTGTCAGGACTAGTTATTGTTCAGAAAGTTTTTCTTGTAGGGAGACAAAGATGTCATCCAACTGCTGTCTCCAGAACCAAAGCATCAGATAGAAGCATGGAAGAAGACTTGTCTTTATTTGGCACAGCTGCCGGAAAGCTTACTGGCTTCTCCTCTACAGAGAACTGTTCCCGTTGTAACGAGATGCTAACAAACAAGAGAACGTTCCCTTAGGAAAGCGTGGTGTATTTAAAGAACACTAGGAACTGCACCAGCAATACCCAAGGCAGGGGTGGACACAACTACCGGCAGCAGCCTACATGTGGGGCACGGGGCAGATGAGGCAGGGAGCATAACAGTGGCAGACAGGCCAGGAAGCAGACCAACAGACCAGGCAGGGGAGGACTGTAGCAGCACTCAGGGTGTAGGGCTTCCCTTCTGGTACATCTGCGAAAACTGGTTGGTCCCCACTGTCCTAAGGATTGTAATAGTGTCATTGGATTTTAAGTAAGACAGACTTTTGTCACCGTACCACAGAATCCACAACTTCACCAATTCCTGCTTTGCTCTGCTCTTTATAGACACCTATAATATGTGACTTTGTGCCTGTAAGTGAACAAGGGTTAGGGAATGGGTGATTTGAGTGAACGAACAGATTTCATGACAAGTGCTTGAACAAAATTAATTAGAGGGTTGGGTTGCATGAAGAACAAATGAAGCAGGTGCCAAGGACCAAAAGGACCAGGCTTTGAACTCTCTGATTTCCCAACAGGGATCATTCAATTCTTCTTGATTTGACCTTGAAACAGGTGTAGTCGTGTAGGCTTGAATGCACCCAGCTTGGTACTTACAGCTACTGTAACCAGAATGGACCTGCTGCTCTTGAGTCAGTTTATTTATGAAAAAGTAAAGGGTGTGTTCAGCATTAAAAAAAGGACTCTGCTGGCTCTTCCTTCTCGTGCCTATGTGCTAGCTCTGGAGACGAATGAAACTTTGCGCTCCCCATAACTAACTGGGGCATTTTTAAGATAAGTCATCATGGTACTTATGCAGAAAAAGATAAGAGGCAACAGAGTAGAATCAGCAGCATCAGTGCTGGAAGATTCACTCAGAAGCCTCTGGTCTCCAATCACTTTTGTAATCTCCCAACAACAGTGAGGATGGCTTGGAGTGACGCTCTGTCCTCAGTGAAGGAAATGATTGTTTTATGACTAATTTCAGTAAGGCCTGGATTTCTTCCACTGTGGACAGAGTGGAAGATAATAATATCACCTGTAATGGTGCACTAGTAGCAATATCCAAGTTCGAGCAAGTCCAAAACTTTTTGTTCTAACCAGCAGGGAAATTATTCTATAAATACTCTGTGTTATCAGGGGGAGGATTCATTTCAAATGCTCTATTCCTGCTGTAACTTCAACTGCAACCTGTAGTTTGCACATATCCCAACTTCATCCAGCTTCTGTTTCATGAAAAAGTTTTACAGTGACCTCGCCAATGCTAAAGCTGAATCATTCTCCCAACGAATGGACAGAGTAACAGCCAAGTCTGTTGATCTCTTGGTACAGGGGGAACAGTGGGCAGTATTCAGTTTTGGAGCAATACAGTACATTCACAAGGCCAGGGATATGTCTTTCTGCTGTCTGCAGCACTCCTAGAAATGTTGCTCTCAAGTATGCCCTTCCCATTCACTGCTGCTCTGTAGGTAGTATGAGGTAGTGAAGCTAGAGGCATTTTCAGTATCTCTGGCTATGGCGTATTTGAGAGCAGTGGCAAGGGGTGATAGCTTCAGTGCCTCAATGGCAGGATTGATGCTTGTGGAGCAGGAGAGAGTGGGTGGGGCATGCTTGAGAAATATACTCAGAGATATATGCTGGAGATGGGAGCAAATGTCTTACTGAGTACCGGAGTGTGCTAACGACTGTTCTGTAGGAGACAGATGGGCAACAGGAAAGCAGGAGATTCTTCCCTTATGTTTTAAGTTCTGCACTTTCAAGGCTCTGTACGAGTGTGGTATGTGTGCTGCTGCATTAGATAGTTTTCTGTAGCTGTGCCACCTACCCCTATCCTCTGATAGGTAGAGGAAAGTAGATGGATTGTAAATTAATAACAAGAATAAATCTATTAATCAACCTTATCCAACATCACTGAAAAAAGGTGGGGGGGGGGAAAGAAAAAACAAATAAAAAATGTTTTCCTGTCTGAGCGTTTATTCCAAATAAAAGAGATGTTCCCAGCTGTTTGGAAACAGCCTGTTGAAGTTATTGCACTGTGAGACATGGGGCATTATGAGTCTATTAAAAATTTATCGAGAGAGAGATGGAGCAAGCAAGTGAAAGTTACTCTTTGGATCCAGCTGTTATCATCCCTCGTGTTTGGAAAAGTAAACTGAAAGTTTAGAGTCTCAGCAGGGGGAATAGGAACCAACCAACAAAATGTGGGGACCCACTGGTTCAGAAAAATATTGCTGTTTCTAAACATACTGCAGTAGCCTGTTCATACCAGGGCCTTCCCAGCAGCATTATTCTCATGCTGCTCACACTTTATATTAAGTATACATGTACTGAGAGTTTGTAAAGGGTTATAAACGATGAAGAGAGGTTTTAAGCGTGTTATTCACATAACAGTGTATGTTATGGATGGTTATATAAAACACATCAGTATGAGGCACCATACATAGTTATAAGCAATTTGGTGGCTTCTGACAATTGACTATCTGTCCATTTTTCACCCTTTCTAAATTATTAATATGCGCGCACTTTGTGTAAAAGCACAACTCTAATGGGTTCTCACTTTGCTTGCAAGACAAGGCAGCAAAGCGAGAACCCACTGTAGTCACACTTATCTTACAGCTACATGTATAAATAGTTACAAAGCTAAATGCTGTGCCTCACATAGGACATTAACACAGGGATGCAAAATCTGAGAATATTGAATCACTTATGGCTGAATCAAGGGGGACAGTGGCAAAGGCCATCAGCTGTGGAGGGGATGGTAGATTTGATACAGAACCTTAGGAACTGGCTGCACAGGAAACATTTTCAAGTTACAGATGAGGGAGAGATGAAGAGAAGCAGACTGTGTCACCATGAGAAAAAACCTCATGTGAATTCTGGCCTAGAGCACCTCTGACACAAAGGGACTTCACCCAGGAAAGGTTAGGACAAGGGTTCCAGTTACACTATGTTCTTACCTGCTCCTTAGCAGCGCTTCAAATCTGCCTGCTTGGTGCATCCGTTCACATCCTACAGAGGGAAAGAAGGGAGATGCCCTTCCCCAAAGAATGCAGCTAGGCAGACTTCCTTCCAGCACCTCAAAAGGTTTTGGCCCACAGGAAACCCTGCCAGACTTTTGTAAAGTTTTTTTCTGCTACCGGGTTTCCCCCTTCCAACCAAGAAACATTTTGTGCAGAGATGGGTAATCATCCTTCTATATTCTTGCTACACACGGATTTGGGGTTATTTCCTCCACGCCTTGCTTTGGTTTGCAAAGCGTGCCAGGACTAATTACAACTGCTTTTGCACAAAGGGAATTTGCCTCCTGCCTGTGTTTTCTGTTCAGACCACACTGCAATTTCAGCAGGTTTTTGATGTAGCTGTTGGTTGTAAAAAGAGGTTTTGGTATGAAATGCACCCTTGCGGCTTTGCCAAAACGCAAGCCAACTCAGAACCAGCTCAATTTAAAGCAAAATTGAGACCATTTGGAATTTGAGGCAGTCATCATCGACTTGTTTGATCTGCTAAAGGGCTGGGAAAGGGTTTGTCTTTTAATTCCCTCATCTGTGTCTTCATAAACACAACATTTTGTTAAAAATCCTCTCCTGCCCTTAATGTTATCGACATGCAGCTGAGATAGGCAGGTATTCCCCTGTCTGTCACTTCAAGCAATCCATGACACTAATGATATCATCCTATGAATCTTACAAGACTATTGCTCCCTAACACCTTGCATGAGAAAGTACTCCGACTGCAGCAGAACCATCACAGTAGCCCAACAAGGGCATGAAAAAAAGAGTAGGATTCTGGGAGACTATGTAGGGGATAGAGACCTTTGCATATCATGAAGCAAATCTTTTCAGGGTGGTCCCTGGGAGGCTAGGGGGGAGAAGTTGGTGGATCCCCCACTATGTAGGACTTGCTCCCCTGCAGAGGTGTGTGCTGAAGCCTTGGTGGTTAACATACATTCGCAGCTGTGGTGTGGGGTTTGTGCAGTAATACTTTTCCCCATGCTGCCCTGCAGAGAAGCTTATTTATCTGAAGCCTTCACCAACAAATCACTTTTACAGCCTCAGAGGCATTGGTTACCCACCAGGAAACCCTTCCTTCCCCTACCAAGGAGAAATATTAAAAAACAGATGGGCCTCACTTACTGAACTGAGGCTTCAAGGCTTCCATGTCCATGGGCTGTTGGCCAAACTGGTTCTGCAAGTACCAGTAAAAAAAGCATCCTGAAAGAACATGTCTGGGGGTTCATCCGAGCTGGGACCTGGGCCTCTGGCTGACTGCTCCAAGTCCTCCAGGGCAGTCTCCTCGCAATCATCCACCCTGCCTACGAGAGCAGTGGACTGAGAAAAGAAGTTGTGGGAGACTATGAGCTTTGCAATGCCCTACCCTCTCTATGCCCAGTCCCAACCCTATCCACTGTGGCCCTGCTTGCCCCCAAATTCTTCTGTACCTGCACTCAACTTCCCATCCCCAAATCCACATTTTTTTGGACCTCTCAGCTTCCTCAGCACCTCCAATCCTCCGTGACTCACCATTTCCATCCCCATCTCACACCATGCCTCTATACCCTGTTAACCTTGAACTGTATCCTACATCTTATGCCTTGCTCAACTCCCAGTGTCCATCCCCCTACCATTCCACCTCTCCTCCTCACAATCCATGTCCAGTGTCCTGTCTAGCCCAATGGGTCCTAAAGGAGCAGCTATTTTGTCTGTGGACTGGACTCCAATTTTATTGTAAATAGCGGAAAGTGTCAGGCAACGTTACTAAGGGCAACCTCACCTCCACATAGGATGCGGTTTGTATTACTATGGCCAACTCATTATCTGTAGGGGTGCACCAGTAGAGGTTTTTTTGGGCCAATACCAATGGATGATTTTTAACAGCCAATACCAATCTGATTGCCAATATGCAGGTCTGGCTGGTAAGTCTGTTGTAAGGGAAGGGGTGAGGGGAAGGGACATGGGGAGGCAGACTGAGGCCTCACAGTGAGGGAGGGAGTGGGGCTGGGGCTGCGCAGCCAGGGGCAGGACAGAGATGCAAGCAGCACATCCAGGGAGCATGAGGGGTGGCTCCCGCTGCTGCAAGCACCCTGGGAGGGGATGGGGGGTGCCCCCGGATCTGTGCACAGGGCAGGGCTGAGCTCTTCCTGGCAGGGGCTGGGCCAGACTGTACTCAGGGTGGATGGTGGTGGCACTAGGAGTGGGGCTGAGGGGGGCTGTAGCCACCCCAAAATTTAACCCCTCCCAGCACCACTGCTGCCCACCCTGAGCACAGCCCCACACCAGGAAGAGCCCAGCACTGCCCCCGGTCCCAGCCTGCAGCGGCAGCCCTTCACCCCATGCAGATCCGAAGGCACGTGCCCCCCATGCCTTCTCAGGGTGTGTGCAGTGGTGGGAGCTGCCACTCCCTCCCCACGGCTCCGTTCCACACCGCTCATGCAGCACCTTTCCCCGCCCCAGCCCCAGCCCCACTTCCTTCCTCACCACTGGGCACTCAGTCTGTGCCCCCCTCCCTTCCCTCACACCACACTTATCAGCCAGACCCAGCTGCTTTCCATGCTGCCAGGATGGACTCTTGGCTGTCTGTGTGCTGCCCTGCAGCTGTGCAAATGCATGGGGCATTTATTGGCCACATCAGTCAAAAAAGCCAATTGTCAATACTGTCAATTTTCCTTATACCGGTGTCAGTCTGATATGGGACCAATGTATTGGTGCACCTCTAATTATCTGCTAAGAGGGGATGGACTTTCTTAACCAACCAGAAAGGGTGGAAATTGTTACTCATAGTCTGCTATGGGTAAACTTAGAGTAAACAAGGCATCCAGGAGTCACCTGAGCTCTCTACTGAACTGCCTAACTATGGATCAGGAGGAGGCAGAAGTGGCTACTTTATGGCTGTAGACTCCTCAAAGTGCTTCAGTTTGTTCTGCTGAAATAACAGAGCAGCTTCCATGTATATTAGCACAAGGTCTGAACCACTGGTTTTAAGGCCATAAGGGATTATTATGGTCATTTGGTGGTGATCTCCTGCAAACACAAGCCAGAGAATTTCACTGAGCAACATTTGAATGAAGCCCATAACTTCCAGTTGTGCACTTAAATAGGCAACTGCTCTTGACTTAAAGTGTGAGTGAATGCGAATTTACTACATCCCTCAGGAAAGTGGTTAAACAGCTAATTACCTTCACTGTTAAAAATTTAAACTTCATTAAAGATTTGTGAGAGCCAAATTTTTTTGACAAAGAGCTAAAGAGCATCTTAGTAGTCTAGCAGAGGAACATCTTAACCAGAGAGGATGGATATGAAAAGACACTATCCCTAGGATCAAAGAAAGATCTGTGAAGGAAAGGTGCCATACCTGAACCACCAACAAGGAAATCAGGCAGAAAGTGAGGGCAAGGTAGTATGAAGCTTTAGTGCAAGTGAAAAAATATTCATATTACAAGTGCAGAGTATTATCAAATGAAGCCTGGGATGCCAGAGCGTGAAAAAAGGGCAAGGAAGATCCTCTCAGGTCAAGTCCTAACCTCTGTGTTTGCAGGCAGCCACATACACAGAGACCTGAAATGTATCCATCCTGAGCCTTTATATAAAAAAATTCAACCAAGAAGTCCATCCCAAATGGACAACAAGTCTACAATGCATATAAAAAACAGGGGAGCAAATCCCACCAAGTTTGTCATGATACATACCTGATAGCATATAGTTCAGAAGTCCAGCACATAAATATATGTAGGCTTAGGCTGCATCACCATCAATACCAAATAATTTTATCATCATAGCCAGCTGCATCACAGGCACTGAAAGTATACATCTGCATGGCAAAATGCAGAACAAGCTAGCTTGAGTGCCAAAAAGAGTACAGCTCCTTCCATGTGTCACTTCACCTGGCCTAATTAGTCCCTCTCAGAAATACAGTTAAAGAATTTCTAGACAGTCCCATGCTAACCCAGATACACAGCTGTTGGCACCTGAACTAGCCTGCTTGCATTTAGCTTGGGTTTCTGTACATGGCAATATATTGTGCTGTGTAGACATAAGCAAAGTGGTGTGTACACCTATCTATCTATCTTGAATCCCACTTCTCCCAGATTTGCCAGGTTTTATACATGGGTTTGTAGTTATGGAGCAGGAAGTATTGGGCTCAGATGACCTTGGCTAGCTGCCTGTCCAGCCTTGTCTTGAACACCTACAAGGAGGATGTCTGCACCACCTGTGCTGGGAGCGTGTTCCAGATTCTGGTGACCCTTACAGAGAAGAAGTTTTTCCTTATATCCAACCTGAATTTACCCTCTATTAGTTTATGCACATTGGTCCTTATCCTCCCTTGAGATGCCCTCCCGAATAGTTGCTCTCCTAGCTCTTGATGCTCTCTCCTGCAGTACTTGCAGGCAGCTATCAATTCACCTCAGCCTTCTCTTCCACAAGCTGAACAGGCCCAGTTCCCGGAGTGTCTCCTCATATGGAGACTGAGCCCTTTAGATGGAGGGCTTTAGTTCAATCACAAGTTTTAAAGATGCAGGATTCATCTGTAAGGTTCCTTCTGACCTGTATCATGCAGAAGGTCAGGCTTGATAGTCACAATGGTCTTTTTTGACCTTCAAGTCTGTGCAGGTTGACACTATCACTAACATAATGTACTGCTAGAACATGCATGTCCTGAACACAGTGATAAAGACAAAAACCAATTTTTTAAACAACCGTTGTCCAATAGCACCCAAAAGTTACCCCCAGCCCTGGCTCCTTTGGTGTCCCTTGACACCCACCAGCCCCAGAGCTATAGATACTTCCATGTTTGTTTCCAAAATTTTGCTTGGTGTGAATACTATAGCAGAACAATCTTTGGACTGCAGTTCTGGTGTATTAGAGTCTGACTTTGAGGAAGTTTTACAGATGGCCCCAGACCCTCCTTTTAGGGAAATCAAGAGGATAATCATTGGGAAGGAGCTTCCTGAGTCTCTCTCCTCCAGCCACCTCCACCTCTTCAATAAAAAGTCTTTGGAGCTCTGAGTCTGAGCCTTCGAGAGCAAAGGGAAAAACTTAAGTCCTGGTATTGATTTTTCCCTGAAACTCAGCTGAGATGTTTTTCACGTTGCTGGCCCCAAGGGAGACAGAGTGGGGATGAGATTACATTACGTAATGGTGTGTGAGTAAGGCAATCTCTTAGTAAGCACTCTACAATCCTCATGCTGGCTCTGACAAATCGACTCACTGCATCCACAATAGAAGCTGGGGTCATAACCTCGACAGCAGCCTGCAAAGATCCTTTTTCCTATCTCTTCAGTAAATAGTTCCACTGCGGCTTTAAAAACTCACTGAACTTTCTTACAGTGAATCCCTTTGCTCTCACCAAGTGAGAGCACTTTAAAATATCAGGAGACTGGTTCTTACGCACCCTAGGTCCCCTCTACACTAGACTGCTGGGGTAAGGGAACATTAAGTTGGGTGTAAAGGCCTTAGCTTAAATAAGAATCAATCAGTCTCAAAATATTTTAAAGTCATTTTCAACCACTTAAAGACCTTAAGACATCTTTACATTGTCACAGAAGGTAGAGACAGAGGGAAGACTGCGTTATGCCACCTCTTTTCTAAAAACAGACTCCAATGTCTTTTTTCTCCCTCTTCTCCTATAACAGGGCAGTCTGGCTGTTTAAAGGGAGGCAGACAGCCCTGGGGCAAGAGCCCAGCTGTGGGTGATTAGCAGGCAGTTAAAAGCCCAAAAGGGGGAAAAATACAAGCAACTTGAGCTGGGAAGGAGCAGTCTGTAGGCTGGAAGCGCACTAAAAGCAGAGGATTTTGCCTCCAGGAAAGTCCAGAGGTAAAAGATCTGGGAAAAAGCTGGAAGGTTTTCTTTATCATTTATTTGGACTAAGGGTTATTGTTTTGTGTTGCAAGGACTGGCTTTGGGGCTCTCCCCCCTCAGCAGGGGTAAAGCCAGACAGGTTGCAGGCACTCAAGCTCACTCGCAGACTTTTGTTTGGGCTATCTAAAGGACTTAAGGGGCAAAGTTTGCCTGCATAGCAGCAGGTACACCAAACCACTTACAGGCTCCTAAAACAATGCCCAAAGTGTTCAGAAAAAAAACAAAACTGATTCCACCTTGATTCATAGATTGCTTACCCTAAGCTGTCTTCAGTTTGTCAGCAATTTGGTTTCAAATAATTAAAACTTGTGCTCAACTGTCAGTGAACCTGTCTTTCTCTGGGCTCCCCCCAAAAACACATATACACACCAGGGCTAAGGACAGAAGTTACACAAACTGGTTTACGTGATCAGAAACTGGTTTATATTTGTAACAGAACAGAAGCTTGGTGCACATAAACCAGTTTCAAAATTACTGAAACTGTTTCAAGAAAAACCTGGTTGGATGTAGTATTGACCTAACTGATTTAAGTCAAAGCAGTTTATGGAACTTTTGTCCCAGACCCCTTCCTAGGTCAAATTAAGTCAGTCCCCTAGTATCCCAGCATGCTTTGGAGCCCTGGGCTGTGCTGTCTCCTCAAACAGAGCCCTGGCTGGGGTCTCATGCTGGTGGGAGAGGGGGGTTTAATCCCCCTCCCCAGCCCTCTGCTTGTCTCATCCTACCACCCAAGACCAACATCTGGCCATGTCCTGCCTTTCGGGGACAAGCCTGGCAAGAGCTGTGTCTCTCTTCCCCCTCCAGGGCACCCTGGCTGGGGACCATACAAGTGAGGGTTGGGGTTTTAAACTCCTCCCCAGTCATACTCAGTGGCCTGCCAGGTCCTCATGCCCCACCCCCACCCCATCCCCTTATCTCAGCTTCCTCCCAGCCTCTGGCCACTGCAGAAGGGAAAGGAGGGCTCACTGTAGCTCCCCCTAGCTTCTAGCCTGAACCACTAGCATGTGGCTGCATTTCCCGATCAAAAGTGAATGTCTATTCACTTGCCTCTCCGTTCAATCTACGTAGGTTAGACTAACCTGCAAAGATTGAATCAATTTAGGCTTGGGCTTTTTGAATGTCTGTACTCAGCCCAATTCTTGTTGTTCTGCAAAGGGATGGATTTAAAATGGGCTAATTCCTCAATAAACAAATTCTATTGACAGTAGCTGAGTCTTTAAAAAAAAAAAAAAAAAGAGGCCCCAAAAAACAAAACTCTCTGTTTTTAGTGGAAACTTCACATGGAGGATCTAGAGTTAAGTTGAAAAGAAATGAAGCTTATCAACAGGTTATGGCAGAAAGTAATGATACAGATAGTCATAGGAAACAAAGCAGCCAAAGCATAGGCCAATATTGTTAATGCCTTTTTTGTCTGCATCTCAAAGAGTTAATTCTGATAGCTGCAAAATATATTAAAAACCATGTCTTTGTTGTACAAATTGCATGTTTCACTGAAACTGACCAAAGCTAACAGGATAACATAACACAAAATTTCTGACAGAAGGGACACATCCTCGGCTAGCATAAATCAGAAATATTCTAATTATTCCACTGGACTTGCATCTCCTTCAAGCTTTTCATTTTTAAAAATCAGCAAAATGGTGGTTTATTGGAAGCCAAAAGTATACTCATCATTCCCTGATGGTCTTGGTACAGCTGACATTGTAAAGGGTCTACCTTTATTTGCTGGTTGGCAGTTGAGACAAAACAAACTTAATCTACCTCTTTGCCACACAGTTTTCAATCGCCTGGTAAATCACAGAAGGTGCCATGCAATATCCTTTGAAGAGTTTAAATGCCCAGGATCAAGCTCAGAACTAGAATCTATTTATTTCCACGTGTCACCGATTTACTGATTAATATAAAAAAGAAAGGTAAGGCAGTGGAGGCACCTTAGAGGTAACTGGTTCAAAACTTTCATAGGCAGCAATTTATGTCACCAGATGTTATGAATCACAGCACCATGCATAGCTGTCCTTTCATAGCATCTGATGCAACAGGCTGTTGCCTATGAAATCTCATGCCTCTTTGTACCAGTTGGTCTCTAAGGCTGTTCCTAAACTTGAAGCACCCCTGGAGATACTTGAGGGACTGCTCAGAACATGCCAACTCTTTTTTTTTTTTTTTTTTTTTTACACTACATAAAAATAAAAGTTAAAACTAATAGAGCAGTTGTTCTGTTGTAAAGACCATAACTACGTATTTCTATTTGAAATCTCTGGGTTATCTAGCAAATCATGTGTTCACATCTAACAGTTCAAATGTTGTGTGATACCTGAAAGCATATTTGAAATGATCTCAAGGCACCCCAGCATGCCATGGTACCCTGACTGAGAATCACTCCTCTAAGATGGCAGGCAGAAGGCAAGGCAGGGTGACTTCAGACTAATACAGCTAACTCTCTATGATTTAATTCAATAAATAATTATACATTTTTAATACATAACCAAAAACAAACTGTGCATCACATTAATGCATCTCTCATGCTAGCGTAATCCACTGCTCAGCGTGTAGTATGCCCCCTGCCCAAAGGACATATTTCAGCCCCAACCAGGGAGCTCTAAACAACTTCTGCTCTTTTTTCTGGAGTTCACCAGTTCAGTTCCTGGAGGCTGAGCAAGGTGGCATCCATTGGATATAATGAGGATTTAGCTGGGATCCGAAATGCTGAGGCCCTCAGACACTTCAAATAAACTCCATCCATCCAAAGGAGTTATAACCCACTGGTGAGTCTGTGTTGTGGCTACCTTCTGTCCACATTCTGCTAAGGACAGGAGTCTGCTGCAGCCTCAGCAGCCCTTTAACTTTTTTCCTGGTGTTGGCTAAGATGACAGCTGTTGAACTAGCAACTGCTCAGGACTAGACTTCCTGACTCTGCATGGGTGTACATGGACACAGATACATGGGAAGGTGTCCCAAAGACTCTTCCCTTCTCACTGGCCCCAGTGCATGGACCAGGTCCAAATGTATCTATCACATTGTGTTATGAAAAAAAGAGGGTATCTTTTACATTGTGTGTGAGGAGACAGACTCCTGGATGTTTGTGTGGATACAAAAGACCAGTGGGTCAACTTGTGTTGCGATTCAGTAACTGGTCCCACCATGAGGTGCTTGTGACCTCTTCTAGCAAGCATCTGTGTCAGCACAACAGACACTTCGCTTCTCCCTGGAAAAAAAGATAAAGAAACCCACTGCCGGATTCTGAATCCTGAAGCCAAGCTTCTAAGTTGATGTATTATCTAAACAGGCTTGGAACCAGCAGCTTCTTCTGAGCCCCAAACAAGCCAAAGAAAGAGAACTAGAGAGAAAAAAAATTAAAGAAACCCCAGACTGAGTCAAAACAAACATGGAGGGTAGGCTAATAGCAGTGCCTGATCAGCTGTGCACAGGAAATTAATCTTAAAAAGGAACAGAAGCCAGTCTCTAGCTACAATGTGCATAGACCAGCTACCTATATCATCAGGGGTTTCTGGTTCTAGGCACTCTGCCTGGTGGTAGACAGCAGCCTATATATGCATGGAGGGAAACTCGATCTAGAAGAAAGGGCTTTCGTCTCCCCATGGGAAGGGCCTTGGAAATCCTACAACACAGTGCTTAAGATTAAATTTATTGACTCACAGTCATTAATCCTTCCTAGTACTCCCCAGCAACCAGCATAACTTTCCTCAAATGATCAATGCTTCTCCCACCTCTCTAAACAACTTGACCTAATTATGGAAGTGAGCCTTTACTCCATCCATTGCTCTTCTGGAAGATTTTGCTCTTCCCCCTATACAACATGCGCTGCTCTGACCAGCACCTACTTTAACTAATCCCCCCAGCTTCCACTTCCCACTCAAATATAAAAATTAAGCAAAACAACAGCTTCCAGGTATTGACAACCTTCCCAACAGCTATGTGTTGGTAAAAATAAAACAAGACCAGAACCATCTTGAGCTTCCAAGATGTCTGGTTGGTTGATTTTTCTTTATTTCCCACATGGCCCTACATATTAGCACCACTCCCTGTTTGATTTTGTTTAGGAGATTGTGGAATTACCCATGAAATCCTGTTGCTCCAAGTTGTTCGAAGGATAACAACAGAAGTCTGAGAACCAGGGATTCAAATCTCAAGAAAGTAAATGGCAACTTGTTGGTCAATTCCTTTGGGCTCCTTTGGAAATCTGTTACCGCTAGATTTGGCCTACAGTCACATTAAGTCCCAGCCTAGTCTAGACAGTCGTGAAAGGGACAGTTGATAACATAGTTATAAATCAGATGTGCATATCCTCATGGGAATAAAAATTACATTTGGAGAGAGACCAGTCCAGCAAGATATATAACCCAATTGTGCAGACTCTTAAGACAGATATGCATACAAACATATCGGAGGACTTTTCAAGGTTTGCCGCTCACTGATTATCATTGGATTCAAGACATATTTTAAGCTTTCTGCATTTTAGTGCACACTTCTATCTTGATCTTCCACTTAAAAACCCTCTAGGAGTTTTATTTCAGCTTTGAAAACAGCAGAGGGGCTGAAATTGTAGCAGTCCACATTTCTACTGGTCTATTAAGCTCTCCCCTGCCCCCACCTCATTCCACATTTTTCAGATTTCTAGGGATTGTTTTTCACCTCCTGATGTTATCTGGAGCTTACCCAACAGAAACAAACATAGCCTGCCCATTGCTGCTGGGGCAAGGGGCTGAAGGTTATGCTGTCAGTAAGTTTAGCTTCTCACTGGCAGATTTATCTCTCTTAATCAGAACCAAGTGTAGTTAGTGGGGTTTGTTTTTGTAGACCTAACTTGCCCAAATTCAGACCCCTCCCTCCCCCCCCTTCCCTATCCCAAGTTGCATAAATGTTTTTAGTGAAAAACTAATTTCCTGGAGTATGTGCCAATGCTCTCCATGCAAACCAAACAAAGAAGGCAAATAAAAATGTTTCACAATTACAAGAAAGTTTGATTTAATAAGTGCACAGGAATGAAAGGAGGTAGCAATACACTTTTTCTGCACGTCTAACGATTTGCATTTATACCACTGCTACTTCCAGCTAGCAGGAATAGGGGGAACCCCTCATGGCTGGCCTCGATTGGAAAATTAGGTTCTTTTGGGACAGGACTTTGAGGAATTGTGTTAATGCACACAACTTTAGGAGCATTGCTGAGTGAGACACTGTGTCAGCTGGTCACAGGTAAATGCTACTGGAATCATGGGTACCCTACATTTCCAGAGAGGCTGCTCCGACGTGCTGTAATTAAAGCGTGTCAAGCCTGGTCAACCATGCTAGTTTGTGTCCTCCAGCCGGCCTCTGCATCTTGTGTATCAGCATCCCCATGCTTCAAAATGGCAACAGGGCGTTTTAACTAAAGCTTGTCCTGTGAGCTTCAGTTTTAAAAAGTGCCCTCGCCACCATTTTGAAGCATGGGACACTGATACATGAGATTCTGAGGGCGCTTTAATTAGGAGCGGTCTCAGAGCTGCTCTAATTAAAGCACTCCCTTCCAACCCCTGGAGCATGCATAAAGTCATGATCCACTGACAACATTGGCAATCAGGACAACCAGAGACTAGTCCTGTTTCCACAAGTCAAGTTTAGTTAGCGCAACCTATATTTCTACTAAAGTCCAGCCTCAAGTGGTCTCTCATGGGTAATGAGTCCTTGCAACTGTTTGACAATTTGTATCATCTCCTTTGGTACAGTTCTACAGTTACACAATTAAGGAAGAGAGTGTTATTTCTCATTAAGTTAAATCTTTAAAACTTTCATTAGGTATTCCCAAATTCACAAGTTAACTTGAACCATAAAGCTGCTAGAGGGAATGTGCCTCATAACTGTGCTGTTGTCCCACCACCGAAATCAGCAGAAATATTTAAAAGTGGAGGCCCAATGATATAAACAGAAGGGACTAAATGCCTGGTGTATTTTGAGAGTCACATGAGTTTGAAATCTACTTGCTCCTCTTTGGTTCAATATAGGCTGAAGTTAGCAACCTCTAGTACATATAGTAAAATTCATGCAGGCATTTGAAATTCAGATGGGTTGGTATAGGGGCTGAAGTTTCAATGTAGTGGAAAAATGGCTAGAGGAGGTGACGATATGGGACAGGTTTTCTTAAACGATATTATTGCATTTAAAAATGCATCTTAAAATTATACTGAAGTAGATGAATGGGTACCATTTAGGAATTCTATCATTCTAACTAAACAAATACTATCCACACACCCTAGGAACAATTTTACACTCCGCTAGATTAAAAAATAAGACATCAGCAATACAACAATTTTCTACCCAAAGCTCATTCACAATTTTCCAAGGGACTTGCCTTCAGTGGCACTGTCTTCAATATGCAATAGACCACTTACATTTATCATATTCAAGCTAGAGAATAGATACTTGGCTCTTTCATTGCGAATTATCTACAGAACCCCATGGTAATGTGCAAGAAAATAGCAAAGATAATGACCTTGAGGAAACTACCATCCAAGACAGCAACTTTTAAGAGAACTCAACTCAGTTTAGATGCCAGAATAAAAATGAGTGGATTTTCAGAAGAGGTCAGAGTTTTGGAAGCTAAGCACGGTTGAAAATCTAGCACTCATCACGCATGCAAAGAGCTAAAAGCATAGCCTAGAATGTTTTTGAAAAATGAGACCCAAATTTTATAAATGCAACCTCAAGAGTAAGACAAGGTTCTTTGTGTGAATCTGATACCTTATTAGACCAACTTAAATAGTTGGAAAACAATTATTAAGCAAGCTTTTGGGTTCAAAAACCCTTCGTCAGGCTAAGGCCAACACGGCTACAACCTACACCCCTGTAACCTCAAGAATAAGTAAGTCATCACTGCATTAGGAAGCAATGTGGAAGGAAGAGGGGGATGTGCTATTGGAAAAGCTTTATTTATTTGTTCTTGTTTTACAAATAAATACCAGCAATAACCCTGTCCTGATGGAGTCCAGAAGTATTACTAGGTAAGCAGTGGGGTGATAGCAGACAGAAAACTGAAAGAGAACAGGTAAGATGGCATGACATGTTGGAATGGGGGGAAAGTACGATAGGGGCACGACAAGAGGAGCGGCAAAGTGTGAATGTTACATACTAGGAGCTGTAGGTCGTGGTTAGAATGTAAGTCGTATAGGAGTTAGGGATGGCCCGACTCAGCGGTACTCTCGGGGTTCAGTCTGGAGGACTATGGTAAGAACTTTGCAGACATCTCTCTCCTTAAGGGGCTCTCCTTCCAGAACTGCCCTAGGAGATGGTGATGTACACCTGTATTAAGACTCATACTATAATGATACCAATATGATGTTAATTAAGAAAATTTCCAACAGCTGCCAGCCTTGAAAGGAATGTCTTACAACGTTAACATGGCCAGTTTTCTTCTGTTTCAGTTAAAGAGGCTTTTTATTGTGTTCCTAAAACTCAACCAAGCATATAAAAGTGGATTTGGGAAGAAAAGCTTGACTTTAAACTTCAGTGAGGTTCAATACACTTCAGTTATATTTCAGACAGATTGAATATGTGCAGAAATAACTGAACTTCAGGCCTATTTCACTGTGTACTATGTGATTAGTTACTCCAGGGCAAGGTAAGCATGAGACAACCATTGTGATTTGGTATATTCCATATCTACCTTCTGCAGTGTCATGGAAAAACTTTGAGTATATGCTGCCAGCACAGAAGAGGTTAAACTGACATGCGCGGTTTGAAGCTGTGAGTGGAAATTTCCAAGGCTCACCCAGTCCTTGCCCCCTGGGTGACCTGCGGAGCTGTCAATCATTGTTGACCTACTTTCCCCACAGACGCATGCTCAGACTGTGTCAGCTCCTGACTGAGAGCATGCTCAGTCAGAACCTGACATGAGGTAATTGGACTAGAAATTTCTCTGCGGAGAGCACTCTGATTGGCCACTAAATTGAGATAAAAGTTCTGTGAGCCCCTCCCTCGGCAGGGAGATCGCGTGGACTGGAGACAGAGGCTGCTGCCACAGGGACTGTCTCTGAGTCAGGCTTCAGGGCCTATTGATCTCCTCCTTCGACTTCGTTGATAGTTGCTCTTCGTATCGGTTGTTACACCTCGGTCTCGATTGTACTCATCTGGCTCCTGACTTACCTCTGAACGAACTAATGGCTTACGATTTTGGATCACCCTCTGGACTTTGTTTAACCCGGCTCCGGACCATCGACCTTGGCTTCCTTCTTCGACTATGACCCGGCTCAACCCTCTAACCTGACATCTTCACGGCTTCATCTTCTGGCTACCGACCTCGGCTTTTCATATTCGACCACCCGATTTGTCCATTGTTGTGGACTGGCGTCACGCAACTCGTTACCTACGCGTTACAGTTCGTTTTATGTTACATCCATTAACGAGCTGTTGACCAGCCCTGGGACTAGGTCTTCGGACTGAACCTCGTGGGCCAACAGACCCCCTTTGTTGTCTGTGCGTTATTACTGTAACCGAAGAAAGC
Source organism: Crocodylus siamensis (assembly GCF_052110815.1). Classification (NCBI taxonomy): domain Eukaryota; kingdom Metazoa; phylum Chordata; order Crocodylia; family Crocodylidae; genus Crocodylus; species Crocodylus siamensis. The sequence goes on along the minus strand of NC_143398.1, from coordinate 175,040,920 downwards.
AACTGTGTGCCTCCGCTTCAAAGCGTGAGTAAAATAAACCATCTTTGTTAAATCAATACGCCTGGGTACTTCTCAGACTCCAAAGCTGCTAATCCCACCTGTCCGCGCCAATAGCCACCACCCGGCCAATCCACCGTGACCGCGACCCCGAGCTTGGCTTCCCAGCTCTGCCGGGTTCATCGCGACATGCAGAAGTAGGGCCAAGTTTTACACGTATTGAAGGAATAAAGCTTAACAGAATGTTACCTAGGAAAAAAAATATGAAAACAGGAAACACAGAGTACTTGCTTATTTATGCACCATTTCCCAGAGTCCCTCTAATAATCATATGACCTTTTTAATCAAAGTGTTTTAGAAAGCTTTTTTTTTTTATTTCTATACTCTGTAAGTGGTTTGGTGTATTGAAAACATTGACAAAAACGTTGGGGCTAGGGTAAGACACTGTGTTAGCAGTCAGAACATGAGTTAAATTCAGAGCCCTCCTGTCCTATATGCTTCCTGTGGTAAGTCACTTCAGGGTCATAGAATCAATGAGTCAGAAGGGACGTAGACAGATCATTGAGTCCGACCCCCTGCCATGGGCAGGAAGGAGCACTGGGGGTAGGAGGGGTCTTATGACCCCTGCCAGGTGCCTATCCAGTTTCCTCTTGAAGATCTCCAGGGAAGGTGAGAGCACCACCTCTCTGGGAAGCCTATTCCAGGCTCTGGCCACCCTTACAGTGAAGTAGTCCTTCTTAATACCCAACCTAAACCTATCCTCCCTCAGCTTGTGGCCATTGTTCCTAGTGACACCAAGGGGGGCCCTGGTCAAGAGACTTTCCCCAAGTCCCTGCTTCTGGCCCCTGATAAGGTTGTAGGCAGCCACAAGATCCCCCCTCAGTCTCCTCTTGTGGAGATTGAAGAGATTCAGGTCCCTCAGTCTCTTCTCATAGGGCTGGCCACGGAGGCCCCCAGCCATACGAGTGGCCCTCCTCTGGACCCTCTCCAGGTTCTCCATGTCCTTCTTAAAGTGCAGTGCCCAGAACTGGACACAGTACTCCAGCTGTGGCCTGACCAGCGCCGCATAGACGTGGAGCAAGACCTCTCTGGACCTGTTAGTGATGCCCCTGTTGATGCATGACAGGGTGCAGTTGGCTCTGCCTATTGATTCATCGCATTGGCAACTCATATTCATCCTGGAGTCAATCATGGGTCTTTGGTGAATTAGGAATCTTTGAACATGTCTACGTGTGTGCTTTAATGTGCATTAGCCTATTTTAATGTGTATTAAAGTGTCACAAAAAACCTGTGCACCTTTGCTAATATGCATTAAAATAGGCTAATGCACCTTTTTCTAGTACCTCAAAGTAGAAGTACTGAATTTAATGTGCGTTAGCAGAAGTACATTAACGAATGTGTAGACACACCCTTTGTGTCTATGTAAGAAGATAGTAATACTACCTTTGCCTTCTCTGTGGGCTGAGGCTTTGTAGGGGTAGAGAGGCTTGTGTTCCTTAATGATCTTCAGAGCTACGTTGCCTGGATCTTCTTAAAAGGATCTCCAACAGTGTCTCCATGAAAAACTCTCTGCCCTGTCTACAAATTAAGGCAACATTGAGAAACTCTGGAAGGGGTTTAAAACTGTTCTCCATATGACTTGTGCTGAAGCCATTGAATATATAATAGAGGTGTGTGAAAAGGGCTATATTTGATTCAGATTCGGCCTGAATTGCGGACAGTGATTCAATTAGTTGATTCAGATCAGTGTCTCCAATTCAATTTGGCCAAATCCGAATCTGATGATTCAATGTTGATTCAGAGAATCATCAATTTGGCCATAGACACAGCTTTAAGGATTTTTTAAGATCCTCAAGCACCAACTTTGCAGGACCAGACATTGTGTGCAGATACCCAATTCTTGACTCCCAAAACAAGTGCTCTCCTATCAGATTATTAATGGCCCGAGATCTCATATTGGCCAGAGGAAATGCTACCAAAAACATGTTGAAGGCATACCTTAGGAAAACACTTGGCAACATCAAGAGTTGGAAGGAGCTGGCGGCCGCATTACTTTAATGATGCCAGATTGACCAGCAGCCCATTTTAATGGTAAAGTGCCTTGTCCTCAACGCGGAGAAATGAGAGTGGAGAAAGAAAAAGGAGAGAAATCCCCATGTGGCAGCAACACGCCTCCACAGGGCTTCAAAGGGGAGGAGGCAAGCTCCACGGGTCCCAAAACCCTGGAACAGAGCCCCTGTGGGGAAAACTTACCTCCTGCCGGCCTGGCAGCACAGGAACTGGAACCGCGGCCGCAGCCGTGCGAGCCGGCATTATGCCAGCTGTTTAATCAGCTGTTCCCTATGGGAACAGCTGGACCAATCGTGGCACTGGCCTCCGCATGGAAGTTTAAAAGCTCCGGCAGTCCCTGCAGAGGGAGGGAGCCAGAGGAAGAGAGAGAAGGTGGGCAGCACCTCAGACATGCTGAGGCTCCTGCGGGGAAAAGGAGAGGCACAGCCAGAGCAGCACTGGCGAGCAGGGCAGGGGAAATCTTTGAGCCCCCTGCCAGAGGCAGGGCAGGGGGAACACTTCGGCCCCTTGTCGGAGGCAGAGCAGGGGAAGCACTGCAGCTCCTTGCCAAAGACAGACCAATGGGAGCATTCAAGCTCCCTGTAGGAGGTAGAGAAGGGGCAATGTCTGAGCCCCCAATAGGAGGCTGGGGAAAAGGAGGTGGCTCCACATCCCTCTCATCCCCAGGAGAATATTTCTTCTAAGGAAAACAAAAGAAAGGAAAGGGGGGGGAAAAAAAAACAAAAAACAAACCAACAAAAAAAACCAAAAAAGGAGAGAGAGAGAAGGGTGAAGCATCAAGGTCAGAAGGACAAGAGCCAACTGAGCCCACTCAGACGTGGGTCCCCCCCTGAAGCAGGTGGCGAGCAAGCCCATGGGGTTGAAACCACCATCAGACCATCATGTATCCAGTTGGCAAGTGGATGGGGTGTACAGAAGGCAGAGCCCCATGGAACATCATGCCTAATAATCATAAGTACTGCCATTGTCGGGAAGTCCTCCCAAGAAGATCTCCACTGAACCCCCCTCTCTTGATAGCTTAACAAAGTCATGGCAGGCAAGTTGAGGGGAGGGGCTACATACTTGACAGGCTGTGCTACCCATAAGGCCCCCCTAGCGATCACACCCTGCCTGCAGCCTAGTCTCCCCTGTGGAAAGACCTGCAATGTCTCCGGGCAGACCTCTGGCTCAAGGATTGGACTCTTAAGACAACTCTGAGCCCTGGTAGAGATCATCCTCAAAATGAGGGATTGGCAATGACCACCTTTGCCCATCTAGATGTATGTTGATTGCAAGCTTTTTTGGCATATGAACTGTCTCTTATTTTACATCCATAAAGTTGTTAGGACTACATAGCCCTAATCTTGGTAGGACTTTCTAGGTGCTTCTGAAGTCCAATGAATAGTATCAATAAGAAAAAAGGTATAAATGACTACAGATGTTTACATCCGTATATGTTAACCGGATCCACACTGACAAACCCTTGCACAACACAGAGACAGTTGGGTAGGATTCTCTGGCTTGTGCTACACTAGAGATCATACTGGTTAACCTAATAGTCCCTTCTGGTCTTAAAATATCTATTAATCTAATCTGTCTGGAACCATTTTGGACTAAGTCCATAATTAAGACAATTAAACCTGTGCAGACTCATGAAAGTGATCAGAAGGGTCTTTGCTGATACAAAACAAATCTCTGTCCTAAACCATCACTTCAGCTTCTCTTTGGACTGAGGGTGCTTTTCTCTGCAGATTGGAGTGACCATATTTCCTGAGTATCAAAATGGGACACTCTGCTCTCCCAACGCCCCGCCTGCATGATCTGCATGACCTGCAGCCAGATCTGCATGACTATGATCTGCATGACCTGGCTGTGGCCAGATCTGCATGACCTGCATGATCTGGCCACAGCCGAGTGAACCAGAAATGCTGGAGGGAGATGTATGCGTGCATGTGAGCTGGCAGGGAGAAGTCCCATTCATATACATGTCCTGGAGAACTTACTTAAAATGAGACAGAAGCATTCATTTGACCCAATTGATGGGGCAGCCAGGACAAGTGTTGAAAGTGGGACTGTCTCAGTAAAAAAAAAAGGGATGTGGAGTCACCCTAGCTCGGACACAGGAAATGCAGAGGATGCCGATTTGTGAATACATAATGAATTTACTTAAAAAGCTACCCCCTTCTTGATCTTTTTGATTCAGCTGCTGAAGTTTTTACTCAAATGGATTTGGAGGAACTGTAGCACCTTAGTTTCACAGACATCTCTGGCTCAGAGGCTTCAGCTTCTGGCTGTCAGCTAAGAGTGGTCAGAGCCAAGACAAGATATGCTATTTGCTATATGTTGTTCACACTTGCTAAATTTATTTCATTCACAGTGCAAATGGTCAAAAGGTCCCTGTGCCCTGAACAGCACTTTTGGGAAACAGAACATGCTGAAGAGTCACTGGACAATAAAATATTCACAAAAGCTCTTGTTGGAGTAAAGGTCAAACAGAGGGAAGAGGATATCCCTGACCTCTCTCTCATATGCCCATCAAGAAATCTCAAGATAGTTCCCTTGTAGCCTCTTTATAGTTTCCTCATTTTCCTGCCTATTCCATTATCTCATATACTTATCACTTACCTAACAGATTCAGGGAGGTATTCCCTGGGCTGCAGGAAATGACTGATTGAACCTGTTACACAGCCTTGCCAAACACAGGTGGTTCACTTAGTTCAGGAAGTTGTAGCTTATGCCCTTAGAACAGGATGCCCCAGTGGTTCCTAGTGGTTAACAACCCAGCCAGTGCTTCAGTGATATTCAACCCCTTGGTCAACAATGTTATGCCCTGTTCAAGGAACAACCTAGGCATGAGGGAGGAGTCCATTTCTCCTGGTCCATAGCTGGGGATAGGATACTGGCCCCAGGGCCAGGAATAAGGTGATGATTTTGAACAGAGAATGTTTGAACAAGAAGATCTTCAACAGCAATTGCAATGTCCCTGGCACTTAGCTGTTAAAGGAGACAAAAAACTCTGGTTCGGGTGGGCTTGGTTGGTTGTAAGCTTCTCTCTGGTTTTGACATTTGGCAGCAGGGAGTGGGGGTAAGGGGCTAGAGCTTTGAATAGGTATGATGAGTTGTTTTCGCTACAAGGTTTATTAAAGAAAATATTTTAAGCAGAATTGCGTAATAAGTACCAGGGGAAAAAAAACCCTTTCAGAAACAAAACAAACCTAGCAGTTTCATAGTTTCTAGGGTCAGAAGGTACCTGAGCAGATCGAGTCTGACCCCCTGCAATGGCAGGAAAGAGTACTGGGGTCAAATAACCCCAGCAAGGTGTACATCTAGCCTCCTCTTAAAGACCCCCAGGGTAGGAGCCAGCACCACTTCGCTTGGAAGTTGGGTCCAGATCCTAGCCGCCCTGACAGTGAAGTAGCGCCTCCTGATATCTAGCCTAAATCTACCCTCTGCCAGCTTGTGACCATTATTCCTGGTCACTCCTGGTAGTGCACGGGGAAACAGGGATTTCCCCAATACCTGCTGGTCCCCCCTGACTAGTTTGTAACAGGCCACTAGATCCCCCCTCAGCCTTCTCTTGTGGAGGCTGAGCAGGTTCAGGTCCCATCACCTCTCCTCATAGGGCCTGCTCTGCGAGTCCCCTGATCATGCGAGTGGCTCTCCTCTGGACCCTCTCCATGTTGTCCACATCCCTCTTGAAGTGGAGCACCCAGAACCGAACACAGTACTCCAGCTGCGGCCTGACCAGTGCCGCATAGAGGGGGAGGATCACCTCCCTAGACCTGCTTGAAATGCATCTGTGGATGCATGACAAGGTGTGGTTGGCCTTCCTGACTGCCTCTCCACACTGCCGACCCATGTTCATCTTGGCATCAATGATGACTCCAAGATCCTTTTCTGCCTCTGCACTGATGAGAGGGGAGTTCCCCAACCTGTAGGTATGGTGCTGGTTGTTCCTCCTCAGGGGCATCACCTTGCACTTGCCGGTGTTGAATCCCATCCTATTCTCATCCACCCACCCCTGTAACCTGTCTAGGTCTGATTGCAGCCTATTCCTCCCTTCTAGCATGCCCACATCCCCCCACATCTTAGTGTCAGCAGCAAATTTGAACAGGGTGCTTTTTACCCCCTCGTCCAAGTCGCTGATGAAGATGTTGAACGGTGCGGGCCTGAGGACCGAGCCCTGAGGAACCCCACCGCCCACGTCCTTCCAGGTCGAAAATGATCCATTCACACCACTCTCTGGGTGCGGCCCACCAGCCAGTTAGTGACCCAGTTGACTGTGTGGGTGTCGACACCACAGTCCCCCAGTTTCTTAATGAGAACGGGGTGAGAGGCAGTGTCGGAGGCCTTCCGAAAGCCCAGAGAGACTATGTCCACTGCTACCCCTGCATCTAAGGATTTGGTGACCTGGTCGTAGAAGGCCACCAGGTTGGTCTGACAGGACCTGCCTCTAATGAACCCATGCTGGTTGCCCCAAGCATAAATCTCCCCTGCTGGTCCCTCGTGGACATGCGCCAGAATAAATTTTCTCAAAAAGCTTACCCAGGATCAAGGTAAGACTAACTGGCCTATAGTTCCCTGGGTCCTCCTTCCTCCCCTTTTTGAAGATGGGAACCACGTTGGCCCTCTTACAGTCCTCTGGCACCACACCAGAGCACCACAAATGCTCGTAAAGCCATGCCAGGGGTCCCACAATGACCTCAGCTAATTCCCTCAGCACTCTGGGGTGGAGATCGTCCAGACCAGCTGATTGAATACATCCAGTCCCTCCAGAAGTTCCCTGACTAGTTCCTCACTAACTCTTGGCCTAGGTGTGCCTCCCCTGGGGTCTAAGGAGCGCCCGGGGGGGGGGGGGGGGGTGTCTGTTCCGGTTCCTGCTCAGGAAAATGGAGGCAAAGAAATTGTTAAATATGTTGGCTTTGTCGTCTGGTGTGACGACCAAATTTCCTACCGTGTCCTGCAGGGGCCCCACGTTACCCGGAACCTTCTTTTTGCCCCCTATGTATTTAAAAAAGGACTTCTTGTTGTCCTTGATCCGGGAAGCTAGTCCTAGTTCCATCTCCGCCTTGGCCTTCCTGACTGCCCCCCTGCATCCCCAAGCAACCGCAATATAATCCTCCCTGGTGATGGTCCCTCCTTTCCATCGGGTGTGCACCTCCCTTTTAGCTAGGAGACATTCACGGATGCTTTTGGTGAACCATGGGGGCTTTTGCACCCTCCTGCCCCCTTTGATCTGTAGTTTACATTAAAAATTTAATTTTCCATAATTCAGACCTCATTACAAAGGACAGGACCTCGATTAACTTTTATTGGTCCTTTTTTCTGAACTCCAACTGAAGTCTGTTCCAACTGCATTATGAAAGTTCTCCAAGAACCCTGTGGCCCAGTAGCTGTACTACTCACCTTGCAATTCAAAGTTATAGAACACCCGTCATGCTGGGATAAAATACATTTTTTTTTCAGTTTTCAACACTTCATTATCTCTATTGCCTGAAGTAGTCTACATTTGTAGCCAAACCATGCTTCCCTTTTCCCCTTCAATGATGTTGACTGCAGCAAAGCAAGCTGTGGTTCCACCATGCACACTGTAAAGCATAGCTCAGCAAAGATTCCCCTCACCCAATTTGCACTGGTGGCTTCAGCAGAAGCCAAAAAAGAGTAAATTAACTCTTCCTTTCTGCCATTTTTGGGGAGCACAGCAGTGGCAATGAGTACTACAGCAGTAGCCCAAGTGTTCCAAGTTTAGGATTCACAGCATAAATTTCTGCTTTATCACCCAATCACTTCAGTTGTTTATTGAGATGAGGACTTGGACCATAATAAAAAGCTGAGATAATTATTTGTGGAAGCAGCAAAACCAGACCTATAGTAGAGTCACAAGAATCTTAGAGAAGAACTTTGCTTGAACTTTATGGTCCACTTTCACTAAATGTTTTCTGGTTCTCAGTGTGCATTCCTTGTACAATGTGAGATCACACCTAGTGGTCAAAGTAATACCTGTCAGTTCCTATGGTCTTGGACAAACAATCACGTAGCTTAGCATGTCGAAAATCTCTGCTTCATATTTCAAAAGCACCAAGTTGAATTCTAGGCGGTGTTGTATTTTCATTAAAATTCCATTAACTTTTTTCCTCCATCGGTACAATTACAAACGAATTCTTGTGTTTTACTGTGCTTTAAAAATAATAATAATAAAAAAAAAAATTAAAAAAGGAAAGATCAGACCAGTATTATTTCATATGTTCAGGGTAACCTCATTAGATAAGGAACAATTCAGCCAAACAAGGATACAATGGCTAGAAGTGAAATCAGAAGAATGCATAAAGAAAGAAAAACAGTTTGATAATATAATGAAACATATACTTTAAGTGATGCTAATTAACCAGTCACAGATTATCAAGGGGTGAGGTGGATTCCTTTCTTTTTGAGGTATTTAAAAATCAACACCACATTTTTCTACAGTTTACACCACAAATTGCTGAGCTCAGTGGCATTTTTGTAAGCCCTGATCTAGTCAAACAATTATCATCAACTCTATCCTAATCCAGGAAAATGCTCTAGTATGTGCTTCAGGCACAGGCTTACAACTTTCATTAACTTAAGGGAGAACACTTGAGAGCTTACAACTGAGCCTCAAGGTTCATTTAAACTGCCTTACTATCCTGCACAGGACTTCCCTTACTAAATCACCACTCTGGGTGTGGAGATGGGAGTTACTATACAGGTGGATGGCAAGTATACAGTGCTACAACCCCAAGCACAGACCCCAAGCTGAGCTGATGCATGTCACCACTAGTGCCAGAGAAACTCTCCCAGTGGCACGTTATGCATGAAGTCCAGTTAATCACAGTGGTTGTGTCTAGTTTCAAATCCCTGACTCTCTCCCTATAGAAAGCAGTCCCCACTATTGAGATATCTATGGTCACGAGCAGCAGAAGGCTGGGGCTAATGCCCCACCCCTGAAATGTGGGGCAGCAGATAGGGTCTCAAGGCAGCCTAGCCACAGGTTCCAGGTAGCTGAGCAGGGGTAGGGGGGGCACACATGCAGCGGTGAGGGAGGGAGTGGGGCTAGGGCAGGCACTGCACAGATGGGGCAGGGTGTGGGGTGGAGCTGTGGTTCCTGCTGCTACACACACCCTGGAAGGGCATGGGGGGGAGGGGTGCCCCCAGATCTGTGCATGGGGTGAGGGCAGGCAGCTACTGTGGGCTGGGGCAATGCCAGGCTCTTCCCAGCAGGAAGCTGGGCCAGGCTGTGTTTGGGGTGAGCAGTGGCAGCAGGCCTCAAAGCCCAGTGGGCAGCAGCAGCTGCCTCCGCCCCAGGCACAAATTGGAGGGGCATGTGCCCCCTGGGCTTCTCCTTGTCCCACCACCTGGCCCAGCCAGGGCCTCACTCACTCCAGCCCCTGGTCCTGCCTGTGCCCCACTCCCTCCCTCACTGCTGGGGCCTTGATCTGCCCCCTCCCCCTACAGACTTACTAGCCCCCTCCCCCCCCAAATAATTTTTATGCCTCCGCCTATGTCTATGACCTTCACCCAAGGTACATCTGCTTACTTTTAATTATTTTCCAGGTTGAAATCTATTTAGTACAACTGATGACCTACATTCACCTTCATTTCTCCTAGCTGGAGGACCCCTGACCCACAACTTCACCATAGCTTGGAAGAGAGAGAGAGAAAACACCAATCTAAACTTATGTTGATGAGTACCTGCTGCTGGCCTTGTTGCCCTGGAAGGAAATCTTATTATAAGATTCTTCCACCTTTCCCCACAATAGCAATCACAGGTGTCACTGGGTGCCATGTTCTCTGCCATAATTAGGTCTGCTATCCTGCCTCTCAGAATGGTAATAGCTTCTCCCTGTGGGTTCCATGTGGGGACCCAACAGTTGTCTATTCCCTTCTTTTCAGCCTCTTTCCATTGCTAAAACAATCCAGCTGTGAAGTCCCAAAAGTTGGAAGCAGGTGGGGGGCAGGAGGGAAAAGGGAATTGTTCTGGGTTTTGCCTCACCCAGTTTATTGTCATCTGAAAAACATATGAAGTATTCTCTCAAATCCATCCATAAAAAGTCATTCCAACCATTCCTAGTGGTACTGGGGTCTCCTTCTGCCTATTCTAGTTTTGGGGCAGTGGGTCGCTTCTCAGACAAACGCACTTAATAGCTTTCAATATAGTTCAGTTTTAGTCTTGTAAATTAAAAGAACTCTGCAGACAACTAGCATGAAATTCCCCATACATAGATTCCTTGCTATTCTTATGGTAGTATTAAAATGTTACTGCTGTGATGGTCCTGGAAATGTGAGAATTCTTGCAGGCAATATCTTTTATTGCACCAACTTTATGGTTAGCATAGGCACAAATGAGCTTTTGGGTATCATAGTTTCATAGTTTCTAGGGTCGGAAGGGACCTGAGCAGATCATCTAGTCTGACCCCCTGCCATGGCAGGAAAGAATACTGGGGTCAAATGACCCCAGCAAGATGTTCATCTATCAGGTTTCTGGAAGAAGGGTACTGTGATACCAAAAAACTTGCCTATGTTGCTCCAAATCATGCAGTTGGTGCAATAAAAGATATCACCCCACAAAGATTCTTAAAATTTTGCCATTCTTAGAGACGCATACATCTTAGAAAGGACATTCTGCTATAGGGTAAAATACAACTTTCTTGTGTCCATTAACAACTAATACTGCAAACTGTCCCTCATAGTACAGGAGAAAAATATTACAGAGTCCTGTCTCTCCCCGCAAAGAGGCAGCCACTGATTTTTGTGAAACAAGCTAAAGACACCTTAAGGATAAATTCCATTCCAATGCTGCTATAAAAACCAAAAAAAACCCACCATTCCCATATGAGGCATGCATGTGTGGGCTTATTTTAAATTCAGTTTATTTATATACATTGTCTTTCATACATTGCATCTCACATGGCTTTCAAGTGAAAGGAAAAAAAAATAATGAGAGCTAGAAACAAAAGATCAGATGTTCCAAGAGGTTGGAGGGACATGTTTGTGGTTTCTCTTTATGAGCATTAATGCAATGTGTAGCAGAGAGAAGGGATGAAGAGAATATTTCCAGTAATTAGAGCACAGAATTTTTAAATTAAGGGCAGTACATAGGAAGATTCATGAGAGAACTAAAGAGATGTAAAGCCCAACTTCAATCCTATTTGCACTGTTATTACATCAGTTGAGTACATTAACTTCAAATTATGATTATCACATGCCTGTGCTTGAAGTGGATGAGTTCCCTTCCTATTATTATACCTATCCACTGGTGACTAAGAAGGGGAGAGTTAAGTAGGAGTCATTTAGAAGTTGGAATCAGGCCTGTTTCTGCCTGAGTCATTTCTGTAGAGTCTACTGCAAGTTAGTGAATAGAAAAACAAAAGGTGACGGAAAGCCTACAAGGTCCCTGAGCCAGCATCTGTATCTGAAGTCCAGAGTCAGATTAAAACTTTATCTACCATGAGCAGAACAAAGCCTGCAGTTCTGAATGCTGTAGGAGTTGCTAATACATATAGCTGGCCAAAACAACTTTGAGGAACCTTTTTTATCCACACTAGTTTAGTAGTAGTTTCAGGATGTAGAGGGCAACAAACATTACCATCCTACAGCAACCTGGTAGTTCTGAAACTAATCTGGAAGAGCCTGGGTCAAGTCCCTGCTCTGCCTAATTTCGAATAAGAGCTTGAACGGGAGTCTCCCATGGCCTAAACCAGTGCCTGAATCACTGTGCAAGAGTCACTTTCTCTTGGTAGACCAAGAATATTTAGTGATTTATACACAAGGAAACAGCATCAGATCCCCAATCCTTGACATTTTTCATAAAAGGGAACTATTAATTTCTAGCCAGCACAACTCATTAAATTCTTCTGGGATTCCATTTTTGCTTTGGGGTGCAAATTCAATTCAGTATAGGAGACACAGATAAGCCATGAATCTGAAATCAGGACTCAGCGTTCCCAGTTTACATCCCTGAACTTGACCCATCTCTAGAACACAGTTGTGAACTTTAAATAATGTGGCACTGGGAAAGAAACATGGAATAAATAAAATTACTGTCAAATATAATAAAAGGTGCTATCAGACTTATAACCTGCTATTGCATTGCTAGTGGCTTGCATGATCTTTGCAAGCTATCATTTGGGCTGGCCCTTCTTGGCTGGGGAAGACAATAGTATCCAAGTCACTGCAGACCTGTGCAACCCGCAAAATTGCATGCCACACTGTTTGCAGTGACAGCCTGCAGCAAGAGCTGGAACATCCTCCAGTTACCATGGCAATGCTGTCAGGGTTCAGAGCATTTTCCTCCACCCCCTGCTTTCTGCTACTTTTTATTTGTTGCTTCACTGGAAAATGCCAAGCACAGGGCAGGACAGGCCTCAGTCGTAATTTCATAGTTCATAGTTTGCAGGGTTGGAAGGGACCTGAGCAGATCATCAAATCCGACCCCCTGCCATAGCAGGAAAGAGTACTGGGGTCAAATGACCCCAGCAAGGTGTTCACCCAGCCTCCTTTTAAAACACCCCCAGGGTAGGAGCCTGCACCACTTCTCTTGGAAGCTGAGTCCAGATCCTAGCCGCCCTGACCGTGAAGTAGTGCCTCCCAATGGCTAGTCTGAATCTACCCTCTGCCAGCCTGTGACTGTTATTTCTAGTCACTCCTGGCGGTGCTCGGGGGAACAGGGACTTCCCCAATGCCTGCTGGTCCCCTCTGACTAGTTTGTAACAGGCCACTAGACCCCCCCTCAGCCTTCTCTTGTGGAGGCTGAACAGGTTCAGGTCCTGCAGCCTCTCCTCGTAGGGCCTGCTCTGCTGTCCCCTGATCATGCGAGTGGCCTGCCTCTGGACCCTCTCCATGATGTCCACATCCCTCTTGAAGTGTGGCGCCCAGAACTGGACACAGTACTCCAGCTGCGGCCTGACCAGTGCCGCACAGAGGGCGAGTATCACCTTCTTGGACCTGCTGGAGATGCATCTGTGGATGCATGACAAGGTATGGCTGGCCTTCCTGACTGCATCCCCACACTGCCGGCCCATGTTCATCTTGGCATCAATGGCTCCAAGATCCTTTCCCGCCTCTGTACTGACAAGAAGGGAGTTCCCCAGCCTGTAGGTAGGGTGCCAGTTGTTCCTCCCCAGGTGCATCACTTCGCATTTGCCCGTGTTGAAACCCATCCTATTCTCACCCGCCCACCCCTGTAACAGGTCTAGGTCTGATTGCAGTCCCCACTCATGAGTTGGCTGCTAAAGGGTTAAGATGCTTGGAAGGACGGTTACTCAAAACCTGCCATGAACCTTGCGGTCACATTACATAAAGTCCTTGCTTAGGAATAACAGCATTAGATCTTCTGTCATAACAGCGGTAAACCTGAAAAATCGGCCAGTAGATACTAACAAATCCTCAGATAGCTCTTCTCACTAGAGAGTCACAGGGAAAACCCCCAAAGGCCTAAAACATTTTTGGTTGAGAGGGGAAAAATACCCCCAGCCCAAAACAATGTGTGCAGAAAGCACAGCAGAAGGCTCCTTGTTAGGGCTGTTATTCTTGCTACAGGCTCTCTTCCTCGCTCTCTGGTTTCAGACGGCATGTGTTGCATCCAGAGTTTCTCAGTTCCCTTGTGACAGGTCTCATACCAGCATGGGTATACCAAATTTTGGCTACTCGAAAAGAGCTATTTCAGCCTGAGTGGAGAAAGAGTATATGAACAAGACACTGTGGAGACACTAGTCTGTGGAAAAGCAGGATGTTTTGCTCTCCATGGTTACTGAGACAATCCCCCATCCAATCTCCTAAAAAAGGCGCACACAATTTTTCCCCAGGGCATGCAGAGAATGGTTATTTACAGATGTAGCTTAGAATAAAAATGCCAATGGTAACATTCCTGTTGCCATTTTTTCCCACGTACGCAGAGGCAATCATGCAACTACAGGGGTGACTGGTGCACCAGTACTCAACACAAGTTTAGGTTGGGGGCGCAAAAAGTGCAGCCACCGTTGCCACTGCTCTCCAGCCTTTTGTGCTGCCTGGCTGCAGGTGGTACTACATGTGCTGATGCTGCTAAGGTGCAGAACTGCACAGTTATACCTCTGCCCCTGTAAGAGGTGACCTGTTTTTACTGACTACATAATGTATACATCTGTGCAGCTCTTAAAAGTATTGCAGGGACCAGATTGTGGCAATTTTATTCCTTATGTCCACACACCGATGGGGTAATTTGCGGAGGGGGAAAAAAAGAGCAGACAGAAAATAAATGATTTGGTTACATGAAAAACAGTGCCCCAAGAATGTCACTGGACCTTTTTCAAAGGAGTTGGAAGTAGGGTTAACGACAAGTAGGGCTTCATCTTCAGGAGGAGAACTAAAGCTACAGGACCATTGGCCAGATGGAGTTGTAGGTGTTCAGACTTCTTCAGTACCATCAAGAAAAATTCAAACAACTACAAAGAGGCTAAAAGTAATCAAATTTCAATAAAGAACTGTTCCATAGCAACATTCATGAACACGAAGTACGGAAACAAAAAAAGAGCAATTGGTACTCTAGCTAGAAGCACCCATGGCTTTAAAAAGGAATGTCTGGACCCACAGAGCAGCAGATCCATACACATCTGCTGTTTAGAAACTTGGACTGAAGGTGCATGGCACTGTAGAAGAGAAGCAACAACTTTAAATTTCCCTTTTAGGGGAGTAGGGCTGCAAAGTATACCTGAGGAGGTCATCTAGTCCAGCTTCCTGCTCAAGGAAGGAATATCCCCATCTAAACCAACATCTCAGCCAAGTGTTCATCTAACCTACACTTAAAAAAACTTAAATTGATGGAGACTCTACAGCTTCTCTAGGTAACTGGTTCCAATGCTTAACCACCCTTATAGAAAATTCTTCCTCAATCCAATTTAGACCTCCCTCATTGCAGATTACACCAATACTTCTTTTCTGGTCTCTTCTAGACAGAAAGAACACATGTTCACTATCCCTCTCTTTGAAGAGGACAATTCACCATGTTAGTCTGAAATCAGGTAGAAAACAGGGTAAGATGGCAATCTAAAGACTAACTCATTCAGAAAGGCCTAGAGAATGCTATGCCTTCCAAATGAGTTAGCCTTTAGAAGGCGCAGTCCTGCCCATCCTCTTTATAGTAACCCTTTACATATTTGGAAATCTATAGTTTTTCAATATTCTCTTCCCCAGACTAAATAATCTCAGTTATGTCAACCTTTCCTCGTAACTCATTTTTTAGAACCCTAATAATATTTTTTTCCCCCTTTTGCTCTCCTCAGGACTCTTTCAGTTTATCCAGGTCTTTCTTGAAGTGCAGAGCCCAGTCTGGCCGCAGTGCTCAGGCAAGGCCTCACCAGTGATGAATAGAGTGGAAAAGCTGATTCCGGAGATTTGTACCATCACCCACTTATTATACCTCACTATGCTATTTGGTTGCTTTACACACACACACACACACACACACACACACACACACACACACACACACACACACACACACACACTGCTACACCGTTGACTCATGTTCAGCTTTCGGTGCACTGTGGACCTCCACACCTTTGCAGCATCATAGCCAAGCCACTCTATATTTGTATACTTGACTTTGCAATTATCCCGAATGACTTTCATCCAATTAAATTACCACCCATTTCTCCAATTTGCCAACCTAATTTGAAATCCAATTCCTATCCTCCAGAGTATCTGCTCTCCTGCCCAGCCTAGTGTCATCTATGAATTAAGCATACATGCAATTCCATCCTTCAAGTCATTATTGAAGACATTGGACCCAAAACAGACCCCTAAGAATCCCCACTTGATACCTCCTTCCAGTTAAGTGTCAACTAGTAACAAACCCCCAC
Source organism: Crocodylus siamensis (assembly GCF_052110815.1). Lineage (NCBI taxonomy): Eukaryota > Metazoa > Chordata > Crocodylia > Crocodylidae > Crocodylus > Crocodylus siamensis. Next base: position 175,025,018 of record NC_143398.1, on the reverse strand, counting down.
CTTATGATAGTTTAATCTAGACCGGGGGAGTGGGGTGCAAAATACGGCCTGTATGCCGCATCTGGCTCACCAGATAATTTCAGCTGACCTGTGGGCAGGCACCTACCAATTAATTGCATCTGGCCAGAGATATGGCTGCCCACATGGGCCCAAGTTTCCTACATTCCCACCCTTGCCCACAGGACAGCCCCCACTCCAGCCCCAGCCAGTGCACACAGCTTCCTGGCAGGGCGGCTGCTGCTGCTCCTGCCGCCACCCAGGACCCTGGGAACTGCTCAGCTTCTCTGGCCTCTAGCTGTTTCTCCTCCCATCCCTGATGCAGCACTCCAGGCAGCAGGTAGGGAAGCAGCAGCAGGTGGGGAGGGAAGCTGCAGCTAGCCAGGAATGCAGAAGCGTGAAGCCTGGGTTGGTGGGTGCATGGGGCCTGGGCCAGGAGGAGTGTGGGGCTGGCTTGGTTCCATCATGGCTCGCATACAACTACTGGGACTTGGCTGGGATGCATGTGCAGTGGAGGCAGTGGCCTGGCCCTGCTGCTCCCTGCCACCACCTGCATCTCTTGGGACTTAGCCTGGACTGGCAGGGAGCCCCACATGATGAAACTGGGTTGGCTTGGTCCTACCCCCTGCCACTCCAGTCAAGTCCTGGGAGCTACATGTGGTGGCAGGGAGTGGGGCCAAGCCACTGGCTCCATCATGTAGGGCTGCCCTGATGGCAAGCAGCTCTAGCCAAGTCCCAGGAGCTGCATGAGTCTCAGGGAGCCCTGCACAATGGATCTGGCTGGCCTGCCCCTACTACCTACTACCACATACAAACTACCTACTACCACATGCAACTCCTGGGGCTTGGCTGGAGCCACCTGCCACAGGAGGGCTTCATCTGCTGTGGGCCATTAGTCTACTGCACAGTAAAGCATCTTGTATAGATACACCTTGTATAACCAAATCAATAACTATCAAGAGCAACTTGCTCAAAAAAAAAGGTAGGGGTAGTGCAGGTCACATGAAGTTGGCAGAGGCATAGGTCACTGTTCCTTCTTCCCATTGACTACATGCAGAGAAAGATGCGGCACTCAGCAGAGTAATTTCCTATAGCCCTTTAAAGAGGGACTGCTGGGATGTGTGTCGATGCACTGAGGCAGAATACCTTTTCATACTTCCACTGCAACCTGGCAGTCTCTTTCACAGGCCTTGATGAGTATCTGTTGCCCAATATCACCATTCAATCCCAAAGGAAGTTGATTTGTTTAAACGTAGTTCTTTGAGGTCAGTCCTTAAAACTTACAGAGCAAAGGTCTCACTTCATAAAAGGTCTCTATGTTAATATAATGCTTTATTCTTTGCAACTCAGATGTATGGATCTGAGCCACCTTTGTCCTGGCTAGTCAAAATCCAAACCTGACTTAAACCCAGCCTCCTGGGTCCTTCTCTAATGAAGGACAGCTAGAATAAAAATCTCCTGCCCTAACACATTCCTAAAGAGTTTGTTCAAACTAATTCTGAGCTTCAAAGTGTTTTTGAATCTTTTACTGATCTCATTATTAGGATTTCCACCCTACCCATCAAGGCTTAGCCTGAATTTGCTTAATTTCTCCTCATTTCTTTTAGTCGATTCTCCTTTAAGAAACCTACACAGATCTTCCCCTCCAAATACAGTAGACAGTTATATCCCCTCTTAGTCATCTCTTTACCAAGCAAGTGAAAAGCTCTAATAGACTACTATGTTGAGAAAAAAAGATTAGACAGTGGTGGGTGGTTGTAATTCTGACTGAAGCGTATGGCTTTGACATAGAATGCCTGACTTAAGATTCTTAACCCCCATCCACATGAGTACAATTGTGGCATTCACATGTCTAGCAGCCTAATTGCCACGAGCAGTTGGCACTTAAGTATTGACCTACCTATGTCTTATTGTCACAATTAGCTGCAGTTGCAAAAATGCACTGGCAACACTGGAGAGTGCTTTTTATTTAGATCAGCTGGATTATTCTGTGCCTTTAATATGCCTGTGTATCAGTTGGCACAAAACAGCCACTGTAGCCAGGCATGCAATTCAGCTAAGAAAGTGTATGCAGGTACCAAGAATTCTGCATTCATGTAAACAGAACTCTTTGAAAGCATATGCCAAGGCATTTCATTGGTGTTGAAGTTGCTCTTTTTTCCTTTATGCATTTTTGCCCTTCTTTGTTTGTGTCCGAGTTGTGATCTATAAATTAATAGCCTGTGTAATTACATTAGCTGAGACACAACAGGACAGTCATTCAAAAGGTATCAGGAAGAAGTGATCTCCCAGGATACAGTGCTACACAAACGCATGCATTTGGTGGGGAGCCAGCAGCTTATACCTTTCTCTGCAGTGTTTCAAAATGCAACTGGAATACCCGTCAACTCTTCAAGGAATAAAGCAACACTCAAGATGTGGAAGTGGACCTTCCTACCCAACCCCCTCCTTACTGTGTCTTTACTCTAAAAGCGTGAGCTTTCCTAAAAAGGGGGTTAGCTATTTCCCTGCTGAAGTCTGCACACACTGCCCTGAGAGTATGTGACTTTAGGCATTTAAAGGGAATATTGCAACTCTTTCCCCCACACCCTGCAAAAAAGGGAAAAAAAAGGAAAAAGTAAAGCAACTAATTAGGAGTCAGTTGTTTGTCTCACATTGTCTGCATCCCAAGCTGTTAGCTAACTGATGAGCTGCTAAATTATTTTTTCCTCACTGCTAAATGAGATTAACCTTTGGCTTCTAATTTATAGGAACAAATTCTGCTCTCTGGGACACCCAGGGAAGAGCTGCCTTACTGCCAGAGAAACCCAATAAAACAAAATTCAAAACCATGTTGATAAAACCTAAAAAGGGAAGAAAATAAATAAATAAATAAATAAAATTAAAAGGTCGGGGCTGTTGGGCTCCTAATGCTGCGATAAAAATGACCATGTTGCAATAACATGGCTTTTCTGTCAGAGGTCCCAGGGGACAAGATTTCATAGACATTAGGGCTGGAAGGGACCTCGGGAGATCATCAAGTCCAGCCCCCTGCCCAAAGGGCAGGAAGTCACCTGGGGTCATAGGATCCCAGCAAGATAAGCATCCAATTTACTCTTGAAGGTGTTCAATGTAGGTGCTTGAACCACCTCCGCTGGCAGACTGTTCCAGACCTTGGGGGCTCAGACAGTAAAGAAATTCTTCCTTATGTCCAGCCTGAAACGGTCTTGCAGGAGTTTGTGACTGTTCGACCTCGTCATCCCTTGGGGCGCTCTGGTGAACAAACGTTCCCCCAGATCCTGGTGGTCACCTCTGATAAACTTATAGGTGGCCATCAGATCACCCCTGAGCCTACGCTTTTCCAGGCTAAAGAGTCCCATGGCTCTCAGCCTGTCATCGTAAGATCTGTTTTCCTGACCACTGATCATGCACGTGGCTCTCCTCTGGACTCTCTCAAGCTTCTCCACATCCTTTTTGAATTGTGGAGCCCAAAACTGGACGCAGTACTCCAGCTGTGGCCTCACCAAGGCCGAGTACAAGGGGAGAATGACGTCTCGGGATTTGCTCGAGAAGCACCTATGGATGCAAGCCAGCGTTTTGGTTGCTTTACTAGCCGCAGCATCGCATTGGAGGCTCATGTTCATCTTGTGGTCAATGATGACCCCCAAGTCTCTTTCTTCTGTAGTGCTCTCCAACGTAGCACTGCCGAGCCTATAAGGGTGCTGCAGGTTTTTCCTCCCAAGGTGGAGAACCTTGCATTTTTCGGTGTTAAACACCATCAGGTTCTCGTCCGCCCATTTGCTGAGCTTGTCCAGGTCATCCTGGATCACCCGCCTATCTTCTGGCATGGATGCTTTGCCCCAAAGTTTGGTGTCATCGGCGAACTTGGCCAGTCCACTCCTGACTCCAGTGTCCACATCATTAAGGAAGATGTTGAACAGTATGGGTCCCAGGACAGAGCCTTGAGGGACCCCACTGGTCACAGGGCACCACGATGAGTGACTGCCATCAATTACAACCCTCTGGGTCCGACCACGGAGCCAGTTTCCCAGCCAGCGGATCGTGGTGGAGCCAAAGCCACAACTGGCCAGTTTGGCCAAGAGGTGATCATGGGATACCAGATCAAAAGCTTTTTTGAAGTCAAGATATACGACATCAATCTCTTCTCCCTGGTCCAGGTGATAGGTCACCTGGTCATAGAAGGAAATGAGATTGGTCAAACAAGACCTACCCGCAACAAACCCGTGCTGGCTATCCCTTAGGATGTTAGCCTGGGCCAGTCCATCAAGGATGGCCTCCTTAATAAACTTTTCTAAGATCTTCCCCAGGATAGAAGTCAGGCTAATGGGCCTGTAGTTAGCCGGATCCACTCTCCTCCCTTTCTTGAAGATCGGCACCACATTGGCCTTCTTCCAGTCTTCGGGCACTACACCAGAGTGCCAGGAGTTTTCAAAGACCCATGCCAGGGGCTGGGCTATGACACTCGCCAGCTCCTTGAGTACCCTGGGGTGCAGGTTGTCAGGGCCGGCTGACTTGAAGGTATCCAGCTTCTCAAGGTGTTCCTTCACCAGGTCAGCATTGATGGAGGGTAGGTGATCCCCATCACCCAGATCTCCCTGTCCCATAGCAGGCATGGGCATGCCATGGGACTGATGAAAGACTGATGCAAAGTACCTATTTAATAGGTTGGCTTTTTCCTGGGCGTCAATTGCCCCATCTGGTTTAGCAGGGGTCCAACATTGCCCTTGCTTTTCCTCCGGCTCCCCACATATCTGAAAAAGGACTTTTGTTGTCCTTGATGCTTGAAGCTAGTTGGAGTTCAGTTGCAGCCTTGGCTTTCCTGGTTTGCTCCCTGCAGGACTGGACCAGTGCAGAATAATTCTCCTTGGAGGTGAATCCCGTCCTCCATCCTTTGTAGGCTTTCCTTTTTAGCCGCAGGAGGTCCGCTAGGTCCCTGGAGAGCCAGGGGGGCTGCTGTGCCTTCTTGCTGCCTTTCCTCCGTGTTGGAATAGATTTAGCTTATGCACTGAGGATCGCTTCCTTGAGAAGCAACCACTCTTCTTGAACTCCCATCTCCCTGGGGTCATGGTCCCGGAGGGCCTGACCGACAAGCCTCCTGAGCTTGTCAAAGTCGGCTTTTCAGAAATTAAGGACTTGTGTTGCTGACTGACTTGCCAGCTTTACAGCGGATGGTGAAGGTGATCAGCTTGTGGTCGCTGTCACCCAGCTTCCCATCGATCGCTAGGTCGCCGATTAGGTCATCCCCTGTAGCCAGTACCAGGTCAAGCAGCGCTTTGCCTCTCGTTGGCCCATAGACTTCTTGAGTCAGGTAGAGGTCATCCACGCACGAGAGAAAGCTTTGCGACTGCTCGGATTTTGCTGAGCGATCTTCCCACAAGATGTCCAGGTAATTGAAGTCACCCATGACAACCAAGGTCCTGGAGCAAGCGGCCTCAGTCAGTTCCCGGGCGAACTCCTCAACAAGCTCAGGACTTTGAGTGGGAGGTCTGTAGTAGACTCCCACCATTGTGTCCCCTGTGCCGTATTCTCCACGAATTTTTACCCAGAGGGTCTCTAGCTGTCCATGCTGGTCGCCAACATCAGCTTGCAGGGACATGTAGCTTTCCTTGACATAGAGAGCTACACCCCCGCCCCTTTTGTCAACACGATCCCTCCCGTACAGGTATAGCCCTCTATACCCGTGGTCCAGTCATGGGTGGAGTCCCACCAGGTCTCCGTTATCCCAATGACGTCATAATTCTTTGCACTGAGCAGGAGGACAAGCTCCTCCTGCTTGTTACCCAGGCTCCTGGCCTTAATGCACAGGCAGGCAAGTGTGCCCTTAGGGGCTCTTGCCTTGCCCACAGATTGTGCCAGGGCTGGGGCAGGGGTGGGCTCCCTTAAGTGCCTTGGTCTGCTGGCTTTGCAAGAGTCGCTCAGTGGACCAGCAGTGGTAGTAGTCCCCCCATCCCCCAGCAGGCTTAGTTTAAAGCCCGGTGGAGCAGGTCAGCCAGCCTGGCTGAGAAGAGCCGCCTCCTCAGGGGAGAGAGGCGGAGGCCATCTCTTCCCAGCAGCTCGCTGCCTGTCTTGCCAAAGAGCGGGCTGTGGTCATGGAAGCCAAAGCCTTCCCGATGACACCAGCTCCGCAGTCTTTGGTTCACTGCATGGATCCTCCTCTCCCTCCTCAGCCCATAGCCCGAGACGGGAGGATCAACGAAAACACCACCTGAGCTCCCAGACCCCTAAGCCCTGCTCCCAACTCCTTGTAGCGCCTCATGACCTGGCTGGGGGTGCTCCGAGCCGTGTCATTGGTGCCCACGTGAATAAGGAGCATGGGGTAGTGGTCTGTGGGCCGGAGGAGCTGCGGGATCCTCTCCGCTGTAATGAACACCTCTCTGACCAGTGCATGTTTCAGTGGACTCTCCCAGGCAAATCTGGAGACACTTTTGGGACCAGAAGTAAATAGCACAGCTTCCTAGACCAACTCAAAGTAAGCAGTAGAGTGCCTAGCTCCCCTCTGCTGTGTGCAGTCTCACTGCAGTAGAAGTTAAATGTGAACTCAGGATTTGGAAAGAAGGATTGGGATCAAATATTTCTGGTCAAAGTTCATGGACTTCTATATCCCTGGGTCACCCACATTTCCTGTTCCAACAACAAAGATGCTTTGTACTCAAATGCTCTGGTATTGGTTTAGCAAAGAAAACTGCCTGGACTAGAAGGGCTAGAATGCTGTCCATACAATTTTCCGTTGAATACTTGCTGGTATTGGACTCCCCAGGCAGTGGGGTGGAGATGCAGACCTCGAGAATTTGCAGGGAACCAAGGCCAACCACCAGTCTCTCAGAGGTCCTTCAAGAAGGGCACCCTCAGGTTCCTGGGATGCTGGAGCTACCTTGTATGGTTGCTCCACCTCTGCTGGCTGTCTTCCTTCCCCATGGCCTAGCCACAGCTCGTGCTGCCACTGTCTGAATCCTCTTGCAGTATCAAGCAACATTCACACCTGGGATAAAGTGTCAGGGCTCATAAGGAGGACCTGCCACAAAGCAGTGGGCCAGCTTCACCCTCTCCTGTGTCCAGCCCTGTGGTATAGTGTCTCTGGCAATTAGCAACCCCATGCATAAGTAAGTAGGGATGGTCCCCTTCTCACACAAACCTTGGCATTCACCTCTCTCAGACCTACTGGCCGCCACCATTCAAAAGATGCTCTTAGGAATTAGCCAACAGCATTAGTATGTAAGTGCATTATCAAAGCACATAGGGAACAGCCTCAGTCCTGGCTGGGATGCAGTGTGCTAGGTGCTGTACAAGCACCGAACAGAAAGACACTGCCTTCCCAGAAGAGCTTGCAATCCAAAAATAAGGCAAGAGACAACAGATGGATACAGACAGATGGGGAAGCACAAGGAAACAATGAGACAATATTGGTCAGCAACGTAAGTGCTGGTCTCAGCACATGCTTCTTGGCTTGTTTTTTCAAGAGACAGAGCGTGCCAGGAGGTAGGCGGCAGCCTCTTTTGAGACTGATGAGCTGTTAAATTAACTATCAAGGCAGATACTGTGTTATGATAGATGGCCATTGCTTTCTCTCTACCACTTGTGCCACAGACCATCTGAGTTACAAGTGGGATACACTCATCTCTCATTACCTGGATCTACCACAAAGCAGGGTACTCCTAGCCATCACTCCACCAGCTAATCTCCCGAGACATTCTCTTAGCCAATACAACCCATTCCAGGGGAAGAAAACATCAGTGCTGAATTTCTGAACAGTAGCTTAAAAATACTCATATGAATTCCCCTTCTCCGTGCAGAATATTCCATAGGGGATGCAATTCCCACCTTAGTCTTACTGAACATACACACAGACAATATTTAGGGTACAAAAATACACATGGAGCACTTACCTCCAGTTTAAGAAGGAAACAGAGGCAATAGATTTTTTTTTTCTGAACACGACATATTAAAAGTGATGCAGGCTTCCCTTGATGCACATGTTCAGCTCCCATTAACATTAATGGCAGCCAGGCACATGCATCATGGATAGAGCCAATCTCTATTAAGGGATGTCACTGAGAAAGAAAGGATTATCAGGAAATGATTCCCAGGGATTAGCAATGCCCTCCAGGCAATCATATGTAAGAATTATGGATCCACCATTTCAATGGTTACATTAGAATGACATGTCACACACTGCATACTTCCAGTGCCGTGGTAAATCTTGAAACAGAATATTCCACTCAAATATTTTTATTGGTATAATTAATCAGTAAATGTTTGTAAAGATTTAAGGATGGAAACATTGTGTAAGGAGCTAAGAATTACAGCAGGGACTTTCAAAGAGGGCCACAGGGAGTTTGGCACCCAGTTCTCATTGAAATTCAATAGACAAGTCCAAGGCTATAAAAATAAAAAGCCACACAGGCAGACAAGAGTCATTGCAATCAGAGGAATTTTAAAACAGTGGTGTACTTGAAGGCAGGGGATGAAATAGTGCTTAAAAAGAGAAGAGATGTTATTGCCAGTTCTAGGCGTTCAAAATAATTAACCTGGCTCCCCCAAATTATGAGATCTTAAAGAAATCCAGGGTTCTTTTTAGTTGCCTTCTGTTTGCTGTCATTGTTTGTTTTAAATCTTATGGGTCACACACCACTGACATTCATAGACTTTTCTCTATCAATGGAGAGAGATTAACAGCTTACTTTTTTTTTTCCAAAGAAAATCAGTTCTTGTGTAGCCCGTGCTTTTGGGTAGTAGGGCTTGAAGAAATGCAGGAAACGTCACACCAAAAAGTTGTGTATCGTAAAGATAATGCCAGAACAAATGAAACAAGAAACAACTGTGGCTCTTTTGGCACCCCTGCCTTGTAAATGGGATCAACATAAAGGAAAAAATGCAAATGTGACTATCACATTATAACAAAGAAGTTGCTCTTGCTGAACACATAATAACAGCCACAGACCAGTGGGGTAATATGTTAAGGGAGAGCTGCAGGCTGGCCCTGCATGAGAGTTCAAAGGAGAGAAGAAAGCACAAAAAGGGCATTCCTTGCTTCTGCCAGCTAGCCTCACACAGTTTCCATGACTTGCATGCTACAGCAGAAGGACCAATGCCTCCATCCTGCACAACAGTACTTGGAGTAGCTGGGGAAGGGTGAAAACTTTGAGAGCTTTTGCTCCTGGCTTTTTCTGAAAGCTACCCCAAATCAACTCAGCTGTGAGTGGGGAACTAGTAGATAGGAGAACTAAAGGTGCTGGGGTTATATGCTGGGGTTATATATTGCTCCCTTGCATACTGCTGGCTATAGCTATTAGTGTGCCTTAAATGTGCCAGCCAGCCCGTGAAGCAACTCAGGACTTGGTGCTGGCATGCGTGTGCATGCTGGGTTTGTATAATCTTAGCTTGTTTGAGTTTAATGCTATGCACTACCCACTGCTAGAGATAGTTTTTACAAAAAAACTGAAAGGAAGGCAACTAAACTGAGATGTCTACTGGGAATAACAGACCAAGGTCAAAACCCTGTGTAGAAGCACCAAAGCACAGGCATTCTAGACTCATAAGCAGAACAGATATGTAGACTCCACATTTATCCTCTTTCAGAAAGGGATAAAAAGAGAAAGCAGAAAGTTGTTTCTCCAAAAAACAAAACAAAAAAACCGCACACACCTGCCAGCCACGGGGAAGAGAATTCCACTGAGCCTTAGTGCACTTTCCCCCTGTTCAAGTTTGAAGTGAAAGTCCCTCCTCATGATATATTTTTCCTCGTTAAAAGTGAGGTCCACAATATCTGAAAAAACTAATGGCAGAGGAACCCCAGTGCAATTGCTTCCACCTGTTTACAAACTGCACTCTCACTCAGTAAAGTTTAAATGCAACAGACCAAAAGCTAATCCTGCACAATCTAGTCATTTTCAATGCCTTCAACTTCAACCTGAATACTGTAGGTTCAGGCCATTGGAGAGTTACTACTGTTTAGTTCCCTCTGTCATGGAACATTAAATCTAGGCACAGAAATGACACAAACCAGTATAAGTTGTCAGAAACTGGTTCAAATCTGTAACACAGAAGTTCAGTGCACGTAAACCACTTTCAAAATGGCTGAAACCAGTTTAAGATAAACCTGGATGGATGTAGTATCAAACGCAACTAATTTAAGTTAAACTGCTTTATTGAACTTCTGTCCCAGATCCCCTCCAGAGTCAAGTTAATGCTCAGTCTCTCGGCAACCCAGGATGCTTTGTACCTCCCCTGCAAACCCCTCCTTGCAGGGTGGGTGGTTGGGCTAGCCTTGGCCCACACTGCCTGCACCAGCTGAACAGGGAGGCATGCTCTAGCACCCCCCAGCTTCTGGCCTGGGCTACTGCAGGCATGTGGCTGCATTTCCAGAATCAAAAGTAAATGCCTGTTCACTTACTTATCACCTCAATATATGCAGCTTAGGACTAACCTGCAAAGATTGAATTGATCCAGGTTCAGGCTTTTTGACTGCTTGTACTTAGCCTAAGACATTTCATTGGGCACCATGAAGCCTTCATCATTGCTCAGCCCCTCCACTCCCCCCAAAAAACCCCAAACAAACCAGAGCGCACAGCTGAAGTCAGTAGGAGTCATCAATGCTCCACACCTCTGAAAAATAAGGTAGATGGAAGGCTAACTGGGTTCCCTATAATTGTCCTAAAGGGGCCTAATTACCAGGGCTGCATTCATACAACACAAACCAGTGGACATGTCTGGGCTGACTTTCATTATACACCATAGTCTAAAAACTCAGGTATCCATTTGCATCCAATTTCTCCAGATTAATCCACCCCTATAGGCACCACTGCCTAGAGCCTAAACTGCTGCTCAAACTGAAGGGTCCTGGCCAATTTGTAAAGCAAGGAACTGTTATGGAAAGGGTCATCTGTCAAATGTCAGGTTCCTAGGCTACAAAATGCTATGCTTTAGAAGGATTATTCTGCAAAATGATTTAAGATCTGTGCCACAGTCTTGCAATTTCTTTTGCTTTCTTTTAGAGTCATGCATAGTTTGGAGACTGTATAATTTGATTTGTGATAGGCCCTTTGGAGAGAGGGGTTGCACCAACAGTTTCTTTCTTAAAGGCCTTGCTCGCACAATATTTATGACCACCTCTGTGCCATGACTAGTGAATGTAGCATAAACTGCAACCAAACATGTTGCTCTAAGAATATACCCAGCCTGCACATGACTGATTTTTCCTCTTACGGGAAGCTGACTAGCAGTATATGCCAATGCTTGGCAGAGGAGAGTCAGTCTTGTTGTTACCCAGTGCCACTTCTGAGGTTGGCAGGTTCCATGTTGTTTTTGCTGTTCCTGATTTACAAGAGTGGTCCTTTGGCAATTATATTGGAGGACTGGAAGATGCCGATTTGCTGAGGCTGGGACACTGTTCCAGGAAACACAATCCATTTATCAAAGTGCTCACAGCTTCCAGTTCAAAGCAGGTGAAATACTAATATATATTAAGCAGGAAAAATGAATCGGAATTCAGAGTAGTTTAATAAATAAAAGGCTATTTAAAAAAAGACAAAAGTGTACTACAAAGGCTTATGCCAAGCCTTTTCTCCAGAGCCAGCTTGAGTTCTAGCATGTGGCATTCAAATTTCCACTGGCAGCATTGGAAAGGCTCAAGTGTTCAGGCAGATCTCTTGCTATGTACACTGCAAAATTGAAACCTTGAAAATTTTATACCAGGATGCAATTTTACTTCATTTTCCCTTGGCCAGTATTTCTTCTGATGCAACTCATTTCCAATTGTTTGCTCTTATCACTCATTTTGTCAAAGTTTTAAATGTTAAGCCTGTGCCAAACACTCTGGCCTACCAAACTAACATTCTAAAGGTTATTGGTACTGTGCAATTTTTCATGTTAACACAGCATAAATATGGACCTATTGAAAAACAAGTGCTGACACTCAGAGAAACTAGCTGGTAGTTTATTAAAACATTCTGCAAGATAATTGCTTTTCCAACCTTTTGGCTCTCTGGGAGTGTGTGCCGGGATGCAGGAACATAGCGTCAAGAGATGGGACATAAAAGTGAGAGGAGAACCAAAGGGATCTTTGAAGAACAGGCAACACACGATCAAATATAGGAAAACTCAGAACTTCTACAAAACACACACACAAAGCCCAGTATCCCCTGCAGACAACCAATAAAGGAACACATCATTGGTGTTCATTCCGACATGAAAATAACCATCTTAAATTCTGTCAGATTACTCAAAGTGCTTTCTATTTGCAGCATAAAACCTGTTCTTAAAATAGTTCTCTCGGGCACATGAAGCAGAGACTGGGGCTTGAACAAAGGGGAGGGGACAGAAAAGCATAACTGGTAAAGGACCTTTGCATTTGATGACTATATAAAAAAAGAATGATGTAGGAAGTAACACTCCATAGACGATACTCTTTCCCTTAGACTACTGCCTTAAAAACAAAAAAATTGTATCTTGACTAGGATTAGACAGGAGTCTCTAGCCACTTAATGTTTGAGGTGACCGAACAAAGATTTTGGATGGCTTTACATGCTTTTAAGAAATGGAAGATGGATATGAAATCAGACTTTCTGAACAGGTGCTGAGCTACTAGGCAGAGGCCCAAAGTGCAACGTTCAGTTTCAGAGCTCAGCTTACATGACAGACTTTTGGTTTGACTCGCAAGGAACTGAGCTAGAAATGGGATCCCAAGCTTTGCTTCTAGTTTATCTTCAATAGATATCAAGTCTCAGTGTCCCGGCATCCACTGCAGATGGATCATCCCTGCTGCTTGCCTGTAGAAAAAAAACCGGCAATGAGCTTCCAGCGATGCCATTATCTACACTTCCTTGGGTTGGCTCATATCCAGAACAGTCCAAAAGCTGAAAAATTCTTCAGCACCTGGTATGCACACCCAGACCCATGTCCTTTCACATGGGGTAGACCTCAGATTCTCCTAACATGATAGAAAACAACATCTGCTTCCATTTTAAAGCTCCCAACCCTAGTGGCAAAGCTGCCAACATTCACTGACACAGAAGGAACTTCTGCAGAGTCATGCTCTGTGACACGCAAAGGCCTACAGAGCTAGTGTTTATGTTCAGCACGGCAAGTCATAGAAGATGCAATTCATCCCAAGAGGCCTGCACAGGATGTGGGGCTGCAACATGCATCTCTATGGCTACTCTGGACTTCCTAAAAGAATGCTTGGCCCAAGGGAACAGAGCAAGAGAGGGCAACATGTCCCTTCACCAGTTCCCTCACAGAAACTCCTCATCATGGTGCACAAGTGGCACTTACTCTCCTATAAAAGATTGTGCTGTCTAAAGCCCATCCTCTACATAATTGCATTCCAGGGCTGAACGAGGGCTCAATGCAGATGCATGTGTGAATAACCACCCCATCATTCTTGGTACTTACAGTTCATTAACCAAAGTGCTGCTACTTTGACTGTTGCTATATTTACTGAGTTGATTGCTACCACACTGCTGGTAGCAGGACTTGTGCATTTAGAATATTTATCAGCACCCCACAAGCATACCTGTTAGTATTACACTGGTGGTTGGGACCGTTTTAAGGAGGTACACTTTTATTTCATTTGTCCCATTTAAAAATAAATTTTTCCTCACATCTGGAAAGTAATGAGGAAAACATAGACCATCACATACTAGGGCACTGGACAATGAGAGGGCATCGGACCTTACATAAGGGTCTGGCGTAGTACCTGGCAGACACCAGAAATTTTCTACTTTGTATGGGGAAAAAGAACCTTTTTTGGTTTAAAAAACCCAACAAAACAAAACAAAACCCCCCTCCCCCCAAGGATTAAAAAAAGGAGAGGATTAAATAAGAAAAGCCTAATTGCTTCATTATCTTGCTGCATACAAACCAGTTCCCTACAAGCTGTGTAAGGTTGGGAAGATGCACTACAGAACTGTAGTAATGTGACATATTGTATCGGCATGAAAACTGACACTGCAGCATTGGGTGGGTGGCAGAATAAGTGAATTCAGATGGGAAGGGAGTATGGGGAAGGAAGAAGCAGAGCGAACCCATTTGTTCAAAAAGCATCATTTTAAGAAGGGTTGATTTTCTAAATGGGTTAGTATCAGCGTTTTGCATTTATCATGTCAGTCTGGGAAAAAAGTATTTGGATTCCAGCTGGATACTTTCTGATTTTCATTATAAAGTCTGGCTTGCAAACCGTCAGATACAGAAGCCTAAAATTTGGCTCTGTAATCCAGAAGTTTTATAAGTGTGCCGAGTACCTGCTGTCCCCAGTGAAGTCTATGGGCAACAGGAGAGCTCAGCTCCCCTGAAAAAAAAAATCAGACCATTTTTATTTAAGAATGTAAAATTTGAGTTAAAGAGCTAAACTTTAAATACCAGATTTGGTCAGAAATTTTCATGGTGTGAACTCCATTGATTTAGCAATAACTGGCTTCACTTGTTTTCCCCCTGCTCCCTCCCCATTTGCTTAGACGCGTTAGTGCAGCGATACCAATATCCTACATCTTAACACAGGGAAGCAGGGGAGTGATGCATTTATTAATTTTAAGTTAACATTTTCAGTTCCTAAGTTTTATTTACAACATCAAAAACTGAAGCTGCGTAACTAGGGAAAGGCTCCCACATGGGCAAAATGGAGACCAGCCATTTTAGTATTTTTTCACTAGATGTGCAAAAGACATACTCTAGTCTCTACAAACAATGCAGGTCCCTGTCCCCACCCCCAGTGTCTAGGTCATGTGGAGAGTTTTAGGAGCTGGCTACTGGGTATGAGGGAAGGTATCCTGGTTAATAAGGACTCCAGGCATTGGCATTCAGAGGCTCTTGGTGCAGCTCCTGCAATCAAATCACCTATACAGAGGCATTAATTACACTTGTAAAAAGAGAAATGGTCCTATATTTAATAGGTGCATAGTGGACAGCAGTATTAATTTGACCAAACCAATGAGATGCCTGGGATAGGTGTTTAAAACAGGACTATCCCATTTTTTTAAGTAGAACATACAGTCACCCTACATTTAGAGCCACTTCTACACATTTAATTTTCTTCCCCCACCACAACCCCAAATTTTCCTCCCAAGAAGGGTCAAAAGGGATCTGCTATGGCTTCTTACACTTTGCTGTAATTTTATTCCATTTGGAAAAGGTATGACTCCAAGCTGGGGGTGGAGGGGTAGAGGGAAGGATCCAGGCAGCATCCTCTCATAGCAATCCTAAGGGAGGCCCAGTTAAAGATTTAAGCTTTTGAACATAAATGGAGGTTTTTTTTATTTTAGAATCACACTACTTGTATTAACTTCTATTAAAAGAAGCATTGCTAAGTCCAATAATTTCTACTGGAACTCTTGCAGTATCCCTAAAGCCCCAGATCCTGGAGTCAAGTGAATACAACAATCTCAGCTTTCATTCCAACAGAAACACAGATTTATAGATCTCATGGTGACAGAGGAAAGCTGAAAACATGACAAATGCATGCTAGAATTTAAAAAAACTAGAAGGAAATTAGAAAAAAGGAGAAAGTATGGTTTTAAAATTCTTATGAATTGGTGAGGGAAGCAAGGGGCTTGATTCATCATTTTTAAAGTGTTTGAGGCTCATGATATAGAACTGATGAGCAGAGCTGTGCAAAGCTTCGGTCCCTAATTCGATTTGGCAAAGATTCAACCCAATTCAGTGGCCGAATCGCCGAACCCAAATTGAATCAGAGGACCCTTTAATTGGAGTGAATTGAATTGGAACCCTCCAAACTGATTCAGAGAGATTTTGACAAACTGACAGCTTTACATGTTTTTTCTACATACCTCAAGGTAGCGAGGGCTTGTGAATGCTATGATGCTGGGGCGCATGGAGTGTCCCACAGGAGCATGTGGGGCTCCCCAGTGCACTTGGCAGCAGACCCAGAAGTGGACTGGAAGCACTTCCAGTCCACCGGGGAGCGCACTGGGGGCCCCCCTGTCCCCCTCCAGCTTGGTGACTGGTGCCTCCTGAGTCTGGAGGGGCACCTGGGGTCCCCTTGCGGCCAATAGCCAATCCCGGGCAGACCCGGAAGCGAAACAGAAGTACTTCTGGGTTCACCACCGAGCACATGGAGGGCCCCCCAGCATCACAGCGATCACAAGCTGCACCTGCTACCTCAAGGTACGTAGGAAAAAAACCCAACTTTTAAAGCTCTGTCTATGTCTGAATCAGCATCGAATCTTCAAATCTGGATTCTGATCAATCAAATCAGGGACACTGATCTGAATCAAAGAATCGAATAGGGCCCACTTCACACACCCTTACTGAGGAGGCCTTAACAAAAGCAGCGTGTCACAAGAAGGCAAATTTATATGTGGAATGGAGTGTCAGACCCTGAATAAGAGTCACTCTTCTGAACACTGGAGAAATTCAGATATTGATCCAAAAATGTAGCACTTATTTTGGACCTCACATGGCAATTAAAAATTTCATAATCCTCTTTGAATCACCAGACACTAAGATATGTTCTTCATAAAGGAGAAAAGAATCACAATTAGTTTTCCTTTGTACGTGGAACTGGAGGTACAAGCTATAGATCCATCATATTCTGCCTATGATGTATTTTAGCACTTCTGGGAACTATTCCTAAAAAAAAAAAAACAAACAAAAAAAAAAACGAAAGCAGAAGGAGAGACAGAGAGAGAATCACAAACTTCGAATCCCAAAAGCTAAAAATATTGAATTAAGTCTAATGTTCTTACCTGGATGCTTCAGAGAAGGGGGAGAGGGAAAAAAAAGAGACATACCCAGAAGCAAATATGCTCATTACCAAAAAAAGATCTCTTATTACACTCTAGGCACATTGGAATACATATGCAGTAATTTTAAGAGAATTTAAGACGGCGTGAGTTTCATGATTAAAGCCTTTAATTTCAGCTTATGTGTAACCTTTCCTAAGGAAGTTGGCTGTTATTCTTTAAAGAGGCAGCAGAGAGAAAAAAGATGAAAAAACATTGCCATAAGATCATAGCAGCTTTGTATGAGGTCTTGCTTTCTCCTAATACTAAACAAGGAACTTTATTATAAAAAAGAAAACCATGTTATCTCCACATTGCATGCACCTGGTGCTTTAGTGTACAACCTCTGTCCTAAAATCTTTCCAACCACCTATTTTACATGGCTTTATGTAAAAAGGAAGTTTATCCTAGATAAGAGATCTGTGCTTTAGTCTGTAGGTCTCCAATTGACCCTTCTACCCAACTATGTCCAAGAAATCAGCATGGCTAAATATGGAATTTCTGAGACCCCAAGTCATGCAGAAGTCAGACCAGGTGATCCCAGTCATTCCCTCTGGCCTTACAGCTTTTTCACTCGGGCACAATTCCCCTCCATGTCAGGATTTCACTCAAATATTTGGCTCAAGAAAAACCTCTTCATTTGTGACATTTCTCATCAGTGGGAACTCAAAAAACTGCAGTGTAGAGGTGACAACACAACTCCAAGAATTGATCAAGCAACAGTAGCTTACACATGGGTGCAGTCTTTGCCTTCCAGTCAACAGCATTGTTACAGATTACCAAACTTTTCACTATTCTTTAAAAGTTGTATTAGGAACAGCTCTTTAGTTGGTGTACGTTGGCATCATGCTGTTGAAGGCAGTGGGCTAGGTACCCAGATGGTATAAATCAGGATAGACACAGGGCATCTATACTTGGTAGCATAACTAGGGCCTGGTACCCATAGGTGACTGGTAGGGGGTGCATGTGCCCCCCAACAGCTGGCACTGATGCTGTCAGTAGGGCTGGTGCCTTCCCTGACAGGGCCACCACTGTTGGTGGCTTCTGCAGGTGCCCCCCCAGATTCAGGAGGCACCAGTCACTCATGCTGGTACCTCACTCTGCCACCCCAGGTGCTCATTCAGAGGGGTGCCAGGATGCTGGCCTCCAGTGAGTCCATACAGCAGCAGCAGCAGCAGCAGCAGCTAACTTACTCCCTTCCCTTCTCCCTCCCTGACCCCCCGTTCTCCAGCCCAGAGCACCCAAAAAATGCAAGTTATGCCTTTGTCTATACTACATGAGGATGTAGCTAGATGATTGTTGCTATGTACCAATAAGGCATATTTCTGCTCTGGGGATAGTGCGCAACCAAAAAAAACCCAACAACTGTATTGCAAGAGTCCTGCAAGTTGTAGTTATTCTGCAACGGATCCTGGTTCGAGCAGGTGCCTCAGAAATGAGTGGCCTAATTTTATCTACATGGAGCTCAGATCATTCCAGAGAAGGACTTAGCCACATATAGGCTCCTCTTCTCTCACTGTGGTCTAGAGAAAAATAAAAAGGTGGACCGCATGGGGTACAGCCGCATGAAAGGAGCAACATGGAACCTCTCCACTACAGCTTTTCTGGGCTCTCATATAGCCTGTCTTAAATACAGTTTTGCCTAAAGCTGCAAGACAACCTGAGCCTGGGCAGTAGCAATGCACCCAGTGGTTCTTTCAGTAACTCTCAGCCTCATTTATGGGGCTTTATCATGGGTGGATCTAGGAGGTGCAGTTGCATCCCCTTTGATTAATAGTCCACCCAAAGTTTAAAACAAACTGCCTGGCAGTGGCAACAGTATTTCTATTCATGCAGCAGTCAGTTGATGCCATGGCTTATTGTAATCCACCTGACTCCTAAACTCTTCTTTCTACATATGCTAAGGACCCTCTCTCCTTTTTAATCATGTTGACATTCCATTAAATCAAACGATTCTTTCTTCTGTAATTCTGCTGTCTGTTTGCTGCTCCTGGTAATGTAGCTCTAATGCAGATTACTTATTTAAGATAGCGTTAAAAATAAATAAACAAACCACCTACCATTTTCAGTGAATTATTAGATACATTGTCAAGATGCTCAAAAAAAGCTGAATTTTGTTTTATGTGTAACCCAGGTGGCGGCCCAATAGTTGCCACCCCTGCCCAAATACCAGGGATGGTGTGGTGAGAATGGGGCAGGGCTTCCAGCCAGCACCAATTTACTTTCCAGCTGGCCCCTGCTCCCCACAGAGCAGCCCATGGTCCCAAGAAAGTCTAACATTTAACTGATTGAACTATTTTACACTTTATTTACAAAACAAGAATAGGAAAGGCTATTTATAAGTGAACTTAAACGGCATAACCAGAATCACAAAACAAACCAGAATGCATTAGTCAACCCTTGACTCAAGAACCACAGGTCGGGTAACTAGCAGTTTTCAGCCACTGCTGAGATGCTACCACAAGGAAGCAGGGTGCTCGCTTCCAGCAGTTCCAGCAGGCTTCCCAATAATCGACAGACTGCAACAGTGCAGCTGCATCTTCTAGTCTGCAGCAATCAAATTGTATCAAACCCCAACCCCCCAAAGAGGCTGAAGGGTGACCCTCTATGGCAACCAAAAAGGCAAGCAACAGAGTAGGCTCCTGCAGCAATCAACATGACCCAAGCACAAAGCTCAGGGACTCCATCCAATGACAATCAGCTGCAGAATAAGGGACAGGACTGAGCCCCCTCTGGGGCAGTCAGTGGCAGAGGGTCAGCAGCACAGGCAGCTCCCAGGGGTCGTTGCTCCAAACCCCTGCTCCAGATGACTGGCCGGGTGCCCCACACACCTCACGGCTTGCCAATCCCACTCCGAGCACCGACCTGCGCCCCGAGCTCCCGGGGACACTCATCCTGGTGCTATGCCACTCCTCAGGATCCCAATGCCTTGCCTGCTGCTGTCCCGCTTCCCCGGGAAAGGTAAGGGGTTTCCTCAACTCACCAGCCCCGCTCCCTGCTCAGACTAAAGATGCCGCCTGCGCTCCTGGCCGCTGCTTCTTCTCCGCAGCGGAGTGGGGGGCCGACTACCACCCCTAGCCTCCGGGATGCCCGGCATGTCCAGCACACTGCCATGGGGCCTCGGGGCACCAGCTGTCTGCCCCAAGCCCTGGCCGCGGCTTCCTCTCTGCTGCAGGGCTGGAGGCACAGCCGCCTGCCGCTGCCTTGTTTGCCAAGGGCCTTCTCTCTGCTCCCTTTTCTGGGTCAGCTCACCCCAGCTCTTCTTAGGCCTCCTGTGGTGTTCCCCAGAGTCACTGTCAGCAGCCCCCCATGCCAGTTCTTCCTGCTGCTTTTATCCCTTATGACAGTTCCTCCCTGGCTTGCAAACCAGCCAGCCAGGGCTCAGGGTGGCTGGCTCCCCACTCCGGCCATTCTCCTTTTGTGCAAATGAGGGGTTTGAAAACCCCTTCTTTCGATTGGCTTCTTCTCCACAGGGCAGGGCTCCCCTGCTCCCCCTTGGAGTCGCTCAGAGTTCACCGACACTGTTTCGAGCCCAGGGTAAGTATCTCAAGCCAATCTGGTGAGCCCACATTGACAGTCTGTTACATGTGCATCTGAAATAAAAAGGACAGTTAATTCTTATGACTACAAGACCTATGAAACAACATCTTTTGAGTATTTTTGCCTACATTGTTGGGATATGTGTGTGTGCGCGCACATGTGTACACATACATACATACACACACACACCCCTTTCTATAAATATATAAAAGATATAGGAAGTTATATGTCATTTTGCTTCCATCTTAAAACAAATAATATAGCCCTAGGCCCCTAGCTTATAAGTAAAGAGTCTAGTGTTTAACTGGAGAAGGACATGTTGTCTTATATGCAACGATGCATCATACCATCTGCAACCCCTTTTCAAAATTCTAGCTCTGTCCATGGGTACTGCAACCATAGTATGCCCGCTCTCTCTGCACAAGCATTCCAACCATCTTATATTCTGTGCTTCAAAACTCTTCACAGCACCTACTCTAGGACCTGCAACTCAGCAGTATTCCCCCAGCTGTCATGTGCATTACCCTCCATGCCTCTGCTTTGCTCAGCTCTCCAGCTTCCCCATTGCACACCTCAGCTTCAAAAAGGCTCCTCACTCCATGAGCCTCAATGAGCCACTACTCTGCTCCATAGGTACGCTCTTGACCTGCAGCCTCTCTGGCCACTGTCTAGCACTGGCTTCCCCAGCCCAGGGGATGTCATTTTATGCCTGTGGAGCAAGGGGGTGGTAGTGGTGAGGGCTTCTGCAACAATTTTGGAGGTGTGATTGGTTTTTCAGACTTTTCCCCCATATAGCTATGCTGGCAAACTTTTTCTTCCAAGCCTAAAGGACTTGCTTAACATTATTTGGAGTTCTGAAGATCAGTTCCAAGGCAGATTATCCAGCGTTCCACAAAGTTGCCTTCTCCTTGGTTTTCATCACAGACATTTCAGTCACCTAGCCTGATCTGGGTAAACACAGAAGAGCCACAAGACTTGTCAAAATTCTTGAAAACCTGCTTTATAAAGAAGTGACTCAAGAAGCTCATTCTATTTAGCTCATTGAAAAGGAGAGTAAGGGGCAAATTGATTAGAGCCTATACATATTTACATGGCAAGCAGAAACTTGTCAAGAGAACCTTTTTATAATCTTGCAAACAAAAAACAACAAATTATAATGGCTGGAAGCTAAAACCAGAGCTAGCGAGACTTAAAATGAGGTGCAATTTTTAACATCAGTGTAATTAACCTCTAAAACAACTTACTGAGTGTTCTGACACATTCTCTCTCTTACTAATCAATTTTACAACCTGCAACTCTACCTCCTTAAGATCCTGTTGATCTAGATCTAAAACAAACATTCTCCAACCCTCTTTCTTACAGTGGAAGGGCAGTTACAGCCATTTTCGAGTCCCCCTCCCCAAGTCAGATATTTCAGGAGGCAAAACAACTCTGTTACTCAGAGAAGCAAAAGGGACTGGACAGGCCAGAAGCAGCCCTGAGCTGCTAGCAATTCCAGCTCACTCCATTCCTACTCCTCCTATGTAAGAACAGTTTTTGGTCACTGAAGGGACAACTCCAAGTACCTCTCCTACAGTCCTGACCGGCTGCTTTATACCGGGGGGTGAGGCTTTGGAGCAGGCCACTAATCAAACAAGGTTTTCCCCTACACAGAGTGGGAGTTCAGAAAGGGTTAGAGGACTTTCCATCATCCATGGAAGTTCCAGCCCCAATCAACATCCCATCACTCACAAGAAAATTACTAAGGTTGGCAATACTGCTCACAGCCCCCACCCCCCGTAAGCCAGAGTAAACTCACTTAGTCTCAAGTCATAGGTGAGCAACTAAGAAAGACAAAGAAAGTCTTCATGCCTTGCCCGGAGTCATTCAAGAAGCCTGTTGGGGAGTATGGGCTTAGACTTGGAGTCAGAGGGAAGTGGTACCCAATCACTGGACCAACACAGCTTAGGTCCTACAGCCCCTTACTCACCTGCACACCCACCAGGTTCCTTCAGAAGATGCTGCTATGCTGTCAGAGGTCCCTTTGCTTATTTAATGCTGAGAAGCTAAGGGGTAGTAGGGCAACCACTGAACTTAGGGTTGTCAAAATGACTCTGCATAGCCAATCTTGCACAGGCTTTTGTAAAGATAAGAGGAGAAAGTTACACTGTCTAATAGCACAGATTTGGTTTTGTTTTTTCCTTGCAGGGGCAACTATGCAAACAGCTGTCCATTCAGTGCTGCAGTGCCCCCTAGTGGCACTCCTGAAGACTTCGTACCATTTTTTGAATGGTTATTAGAAATGTACATTACTGGAAATCAGCCTAGCAGCTGGCAGGGCACAAACAATTCCATCCCAGTAAAACAGATTACAGGAATACTGTTGTAGTCATATCCAAGCTGTATCCCTTCAAACCCCAGGGGCTACATGCTGCAATTAGGACACTGTGCTTCTTGATCTCTTCCTCAAGGTGAAGCAAGTGATTCCCTGTGGCTTGCTGCTCTATGGATGGATAAAGTGACATTAAGTGAGTAAATAAAAGAATATCAACAGCTTCCATTCCTAGCATTGCCTTATACATTAGGCAAATTTAAACTAAGCCATGTCAGAGCATACACATGTACAGGTGGCAGCTATCTTGAGAGCTAAGGTAACTTACCTAATGTGACCTTGGAGGTGTATTATCTTGTCCTGCATTTAAGTCACCTCTGCTCCACATACGTGACAGTTAAGGTGACTTTCAGAAGTTAAGTCAGCTTAACTGTCAGAAAGTTAGTATGTGTGTACGTACCCCTAGTGCCCTCTCAGTAGCATGACTGCAGTCCCCATCCTTCTGCTGCTACAAGAACTGAGCAAAGCTAGAATAAATAGGCCATGTTCCAGTGTAAAAACTAAGTTATGGAGAACCTGTTGCATCCCTTCAGAGGTCGCTCCATTGGTTAGTGACTCTCTCTCTGCTCCAAAGTTCAAGGAAGTTGCTACCCAAGGTTTGAGTTCTGCTCATCATAAAAAAAAGCAGCATCTATGGGATGTGAAACTGCATCTGGGTTTGGATCTTGTCACCATGCTTTCAGCCTCAGATTAAGGGCATTGTGATGCAAGGGCATCCCTATCAGTCACTCCTTTAACAATACTTGCCAATCGCCAAGCAGAGAACAACTATTGGTCAGTGGATGAATGCTAGAAGCATACTTTCTTTTTTTAACCCAACTTGCAAATTAGTGAGTTTGAAGTAAAAGCAGCTTTGGTGAGGAATAAAGAGGAAAAATGGAGAGAAAAAGTCAATCTGTGATCTCCCATTTCTTTTCAATTATTGTTTTACCGGAAGGCAGTTTTTCCATTTCTGCTCAGGAGAGTTAGTGGAGTGGCTCTTGAAAGGATTTCCCTTTGACAAGCTGTCTGACTGCCTTTTGCTGAACAGCCCCCTGTTTTCCCTCCAAGGCAGGTCTTTATTTGTGCAGAACTTAGAAACTTCACTGAGAAAGCACAGAATGGAGGTGGTCAGCTCAGCTTCCTTTGAGGTGTCAGACTCAACACTGTCCTTGCAGCTCATTAAAACACTGAACAAGCACAGGAAAGTATTTTAAAGACAAGGACATTTAAAAAAAATTGAAGCAAATTTAGTGAGAGCGTAATGTGGGCAGAACAGCTATGCAAACTTCCCAGCTCACAGCATAGTCAGAGCTTGCTTCTCCCTGACAGAGACCCTTCAGTGCATCAGCTACATTGTTTCACTGATTTTATTTTTTATATACACACACATATACATATATATACACACACATATATACATACACACACAAATTAAAGAGAGATTAGAGTTATATGTGACCCCCCAAAAATAAGGTAAGATACGGAGGTCAGACTGATAGGGGAAAAATGGCTACTGCAACACATAGCAAGTGACCAAGATTCTTACAAAAGATTCTTGCTATATGAAAACTGCTATTGTCATATGCTAGTAATGGCATGACATCAACCCGCTCCCAACAGAGAGAAAGTGTTCAATATCCTGGGTAACACCCTGTGTTGTATTACCAAAGCACCTACACAACTTTTGATGGTCTGCATAATTCTGCAAGTCTCAGGACTGGTCACCCCTTCTGAAGAAAAGAGGCAGAAGAAAGAGGTGCAAGATGAGACTGGTCAGAACCCTGCAGCTTCTGGAGAGGGGAAAGACTGGAATTGCTTCCTAAAGGATACAGCTAAAGTTCCAGATTTGGGAACTGGAGTATGGACCCCTATATTAGCTAAATCCAGCTAGGAGCATCCACCCTGAAAAAATACATTCCACTCCGCCTCCTATGGCCACATCCACACTGCTGATGCAATAGTTTGCATTAGGTGCTAGGACTTCTGGGGGGTGTATCCAGGGCTGGAGACAGGCCTGGGCAAACCAGGTGGCCACCTGGGGCCCAGACAGAAGTGGGGCCTGATGATGGCAATTTTTTTTCCCCTCATTGTGCGATTATTATCATCATTATCTCTGGCCAAAGAGGGAGCCCTGATACTAAAAGTTTGCCCAGGGCTGCCAGGAGTCTAGGTACAGTGCTGCGTATATCCCAGAGTCATTTGCACCTCCATAAGACGAGCCACTCTGGAAATTGTTTTGTGGTGTCTTTGTCCTTCCTGAGCCCACTGTGGACCTAATTAACTAGAGTAAAGCAGAACCAGGTGCTAGAAAGATGTGGATCCCCTAAAGCATGAGGAGCTGTTCCTGTTTTTAATACAGCATGGTGCAGAGAGCAAACAAGACTCAGTAAAGGGCATTTCCAAAGCGGCCTGCAGCCCCCAGAGAGCAGTGGTAAGAAGCAACATGATGTAATTGAACCAAATAATGAAAGGGATAGAGAGGGAACCCAGCCAAGAGGTAGAGGTGCTCTGTTATGTTAGAATAATAAACTCGGAAATGTAAGATGCTTAGGTTCACATTCTTCTTTGCCACAGGAAGCAAAGCATTCTTGAGCAAGTCACTTGATTCCTCTGTGCCTCAGTTCCCCACTGTTGTGGGACAAAATTAATTTTTCAAAGATCATGAGATGCTCCGATATCTAGCAATGGTGGCCCCAAAAGTAGCAGGAAGAACCTAGGCAACATTCAGCATGACCTTCTTGTGTCCTCATAACAAGATATTTAGCAGAGTTCAGATTCATTAGAATCTGGTTGTGCTATAAAGTGCTTCTGCCATGGCCCTAAACTTACAATCTCTGCACTGCCAACCTTGCCCCTTAGCACCCATGCCACCCCAGCCCCTGCTCAGCACACTGAAAAGTTAGCACATTCAGAAGCGCTAAAAAGATAACTCTGATTTCCCTGGACCCCTTCAAAGATGTGGGGGTTTTTTTCTTTAAAGGATAGTTTTCTCTTTCATTTAAGAAGAGACAACATCTTTAAGAGGCACTTGAGCCTCCTCTGTCTAGCGGGCTCCATTCTTTCGAGTGCAGTACATATGGCCTATTCATATTTAATGATAACTTTACAAGATATTTATCCAGGCTAGAATTCTACTCTCTGATAAACATTTCAGAAGCTTTGTATTTGGTGGCACAACTCAATAAAGGGCAAGAATTCAAGTTATTGGAAATTGAAGCCAGTCAACTTACTGGAAAATATCCATCAGTAGAGTTAGTTCACAATATGCAGTAGAGACTGTGTCTGACACGAACTGTTCTGATATTCCAAGTGCCAGCTGAACTCCTTGCATCTAGCTGACTGCAAAAGGCTGCCTAGGCAGAATACATTGCACGATCAACTCCTTCCAATTTCTGTGGCCAAAAAATGGTGGATCATGGGCTTAACCCCTCCCATTCACTACCTTGCAGCATATTCTATCCCCATTTCCAGGACAGGAGAGCTGCTAAGTGCTATATACTAAGCATTTGCTCCTGGACCGTGTCATACCTGCCTACAGCCCTCCTTGGTCATCCAGCAGGGCTCAGCATCTGCAGTAGGTTCCCCTGAAGTCTGTCCTCCTCACTGCCAAGAAGCCTTGAATGTCACCTGCCCTGGAGCCAGGGATCCTGCATGGGCTGTTAGAGGCAAGCGTCCTTTGTACAAGTTTGATAAGGAAGGAAAAAGTCTAGCATCTGTTTAAATTCAGTGAAGCACAATTATGTTGCCAGAGCCAACCTACGCACCAGGTGTGATCAAGGGCGGAGACAGGAATCTTTTTGGTCTGGGATTTGTAGTGGGTACAAAATTGTTGTTTCATAAATTAAGTGCTAAGACCCACTCTGAAAGTAGTAGACTGTGCTCATCACCAACTTTCATCCCTTCCTGGACAAATGCATTTCCCAGAGCAGAAAGTAGTTTATTTTGGCTGGGCTGTAGATCATCACTGCAGCTGAGTGAATACCTCAAAAATGTTTCCAAGAATATTCTGTGGAATAAAAATATCAAATTCACTTTGGCTCTGTGGGGCCTTATGATGGCTTCCTGTAACTATTCTGGGGATGAAGTTGGCTGACATGAGCGTGCACATCAGTAGGGAATTTTAAGCAAGCATCGGAAAATATTCTTGGATACTGGAGTCAGTTCATGGAAAGCAAATTTGTAGCTCAGAAATGAGCTTATTCACACCAGAAACCTTATCATCAGCATTACTTTTATGCAATAAACTGAAGAAAAGCAAGACCATGTGTAACAACACAGCTCGGACACTGAGTTCACAAATCTCCAAATCACAGAATCAGAAAAAGGAGGGTTGGAAGGGACCTCAGGAGGTCATCTAATCCACCCCCTGCTCAAAGCAGGACCATCCCCAACTAAACCATTCCAATCAAGGCTTTGTCTACTTTAAGGATGGAGAGTCCACCACCTCCCTGGCCCAGGTGGGTAGCCCGTTATGTTTTTCCTCATATGTAACCTAAACTTCCCCTGCTGCAACCTGAGACCATTGCTCCTTGTTCTGTCATCTGCCACCACTGAGACCAGTCTATAGCTCCATCCTCTTTGGAACCACTCTTCAGGAAGTTTAAAACTGCTACTAAATCCACCCTGTTTACTCTTCTCTAGACTAAATAAGCCTAATTTCCTCAGCCTTTCCTCATCAGTTATTTACACTGCCCTCTACTGGGCTCTTTCCAGGAGAATTTGTCCACATCCTTTCTGTAGTGTCCATTTTTGGGCCTCCCGTCCACAATACTCTAGAAGTGACCTCACCAGTGGCAAATAGAAGGGAAGAATCACTTCCCTCCATCTGCTAGCGACAGTCCCATTAATGCAGCCCAGTGTACTGTCAGCCTTCTGAGGAACAAGGGCACACTGTTGGCTCATATTCAGCTTATTGTCCTCTGTAATGCCCAGGTCCTTTTCTGCAGAGCTGCTGCCCAGCCGGTCAGCCCCCAGCCTGTATCAGTGTATGGGATTGTTCTGTGCTAAGTCCAGGACTTTGCACTTGCGCATACTGAACCTCATAACATTTCTTTTGGTCCACTCCTGCAATTTGTCCAGGTCTCCGAATCCTCCAGTGTATCCAATCAGTAAATCAACCAGCAGCCCAGAGAGTAAAGCACATCCATAGAAGGTATTTTGGAATATAGCTTCAGAAGAATTATGATTAAATTGCAGAGCCCAAAGGGGTAAGATATTGTACAAGCCTATTATTAAGAGGCTATCCCAAACATAAAGAGCTTAAATTAGAGACAAAAATGAACAAGTTGGGAGCTGAAAAAAAGGTGGCAGTGCAAACTTAACCAAATCAGTGTCTTGTTAGGGATGATTTGTGGCTTCTCCTAAGGTCAGCTGTGTTTTTAGTTGTTCCTCTTGCAAACTCAAACCAAAGTTTTACAGTTTCTTTCCTACATTTACGCTGTTTCCTGCCTTTCTCCTGACACGGGGGTTATATTACACTAACTTAAGAAGCGCTGAATGAATTGGGGGGGGCGGGGGGGGAGGGAAGGAAGGTGTTTTAATTGGAGCAGGTTTTGGGAGCTTCTTAAAAATTAAAACATCCATGGCGTTTTGTGCATTGAATGTTTTACGTTTCAAAGTGGCAGTGAGGGCACTTTAACTAAAGCTCATTTGACAAGCTTTATTTAAAGCACCCCTGCTTTAAATCAAGATTAAATCAAGTCTGCTCCAACATGTTTTAATCAGAATGTAATACAGCATGTATAAAAGTGCCCTTTTCACAGCAGGGGATTGTTGAATATTCTCATGTTCCCAAATCCTACTAAACTTCAATTGGGATTAAGGGTTGAGGAGACGTCAAGCGATGTTGCTTTAGAAGGTAGCTGCTTGAAACCAAAGGTTCAGAAATAATCTGGCATAATCCAAATGCATCATTGCTCCAAAGCCCCTTTTGGGATTCAGAAACAGGTTTCCCCTAAATGTGAGAAGGCAACCACACACAAGGAGACTGATCGGAGAAGCTATCACCCCCCAAATGAACTCACAAGAGGAACAAAACTGTGAAGAAGCAAGGAGAGTCGAAGATAGCTTCTGGATCTGGAAACAAAGCAAGCAAGGCAGAAAAGCAAAATGGCAAAGCAGCTCTTGTTACTACAGACAACTTTGATAGCTTATATCAGAATGCAGGCTTCTTAAATCCCTTATAGAAGGGAAGTTGGATAAAGTTAGAATAGAGAGATAGCAGAATTTGGGAGCAGTTACAGACAATGAGAAGGAAGGCAGGGCAGAATGGTGTCTTATCGACTAATTCATTCAGTCAGAGAAAAATGTGGCTAAAGATTTTTAAGCCAATATAGAACTCCAAATCAAAATTACATCCAACAGAAAGGAAAGAGAAGAAGAGGAGCTTGCAGAAAAAATGGCAGACATAGAAAGCCATGAATGAGGAATTAGGTGACCAATATTTTATACGCACTCAAGTGACAAGTCCTATTCAGGACTTAGTGATTTCAAAAGCCAAGCCAAGCCTGTGGAGAAAGTTTACACACATGCATGGAAGGGCTAGTCATTTATAGGTGGATGCATATACCAGAGAATCCACAAGGCTTTTCATGCTTCTCAAAAGCTATTTGCTTCAAGCGGTCTGTAAACTCAGGCAAGAGCAGTTAATGCCCATTCCGTGTCCAAGCCTTTCTTTGCATCCAGGAGGTCTAAAAACAGCCATTTTCCTTTCTGTAGCCTGGGTCCACCCAGGGGGTGTGCCCTGTCCTCCAGTGACAGTAGTGGTGTTCAGGCAGGGTGCTGAGGAAGGGGTGAGCTACTAGAGCTGTTTCCTCCCCTCTCTATAGAGCTAGGCCAAAACCAAGTACTTAACTATGTACAATTTATTACAAGAATAAATACAGACACTCAGTATAAAACATAGAATATTTACAAGGCTTAACATATAATACTATATATAATATTCCACAATTCACATATAATACCAAGTATGGACCAAGTAACTTACAACCTATACAAAA
Organism: Crocodylus siamensis; assembly: GCF_052110815.1. Classification (NCBI taxonomy): domain Eukaryota; kingdom Metazoa; phylum Chordata; order Crocodylia; family Crocodylidae; genus Crocodylus; species Crocodylus siamensis. Next base: position 174,995,394 of record NC_143398.1, on the reverse strand, counting down.
CACAATTAACACATAGGGATAACCCAAGTAAATAACAATAATATCTCTTTAAAACTTCACAAATAACAATGCCAATATACACATTGAGGCATTAAAACATATAACCCCCTTTAAAGAATACCCCTAGCTATATAGCCCTTAACATGACAACCTCAAAATAGGGAGCGCACTCAGCACCTCTCCAAGAAGTTTCCCTAAAGCCCCTCCCCTTTAAGGCCCTGGGACATGGGCACACTCCTCCCGCAATGGAGCATGGAGGTGGCAGACCCTCCTTACCTGCGTCAGCCTCCCCTGCGGATCCCACTTCTCCAGTAACTCACGCTTCCTCTCTGGAGGAGTCAAGGCTCATCCCGCAAGAGCTTCTCCCCGGAGGCACCTTCGGCTCTCTTTGATGGCCCGGCGCTCCACAGTGAGCACCCAGGGCTATGTCTTTCTGGCAGGAGCCAAGCCTTTGCAGGCTCTGGCTCCCCAGTCTCACACCGGGGGTTCTCCCCTTTCCTGGGCCCTGCTCTGGGCACCGGGGCTCTTTTAATTAAAGGTGGAGGCGCACTGCAGGGCTCCAGTCATTTGGCCTAGAGCTGGGGCTAACTTAAGCAGCTGAGAGCTGCTTCCAAGGCAGTTTCTCCATGCACCAACCTGCGCACCAGGTGAGGCCTGAGCAGTTGCGAGCTGCTTGCAGGGCAGACTCTCCATGTGCTGACCCACGCACCGGGTGGAGCACAACCAACTTTGAGCTGCACTGCTGAAGCTCAGGTGGGGTCCCGAGGACAGCCATCTCTGGAGCTCCTCTCTCCTTGCCATCTCTCTCCAGTTGCCCTTTTATACTCTTCAGGGGCTTTGCCTGCAAAGTTCTCCGGACCTGGCTGGTGCAGTTCTGATTTGGGTCCAGCTGTGCCTTGCCCCCTCCCTTCAGAAAAGGGCATGGCATTACTTCCCTTTTCCGTCTTCAGATTGGTGGATGAGCTCCACCAATCAAACAACAGACCCTCCAGCCTGGGACTCTACCCAAGCCTCGAAAAGGTAAGCCTCCTACATTTCTATGGAACAAAAACAAGATTCTAATCTTATCCTGTGACCCCAAGAGCTGAGGCTATAGGACAGGCCTATAGGAATGGGTAAAGACCTTAATTATGACGGCAGACAGAAGAATTCACGTGTAAAGAAGGCAGGGAATAATCAGCTCAAGCTTGGCCAGGACATCAGTGTCCAGATACTGCTCAGTGACCGAACTCACAGCCCCTGCAGTCTTCCAGCCACCCAAATGCTATTAGGTAATAGAGCTTTTTGTGTCTCCCCTCAACACCTCCCTCAGTAGCAGCAGTGATCCATCCTCTGAAGCTGTTTTCTCTGCAACTTGTTGGTCTGTCCTGCTAGCGAACATGTAACATGGGTCTCCCTCAGGTTCAATCCACAGGGAATAGGAATTGGTGTCAGCTCCACTTAGGGAGCTTTGCCTTTTATCTACAGATTGAGGTTAGTTCTCTCCATGCCTGGGCATATATGTGATTGCTAATGAAATAAAAGGACTGCTACATACACTGAATAGAAGGAAAAAACCCCGAATGTGGGCTTTGGTTGGCATGAATCTGCATAGCTTTTCATAGATTTTTGGCTCAGCCCCCAAAACATTGCTGCCAAACAGTATTAGGCAGTGGTCCACTGGAAAAAACAGTGGTGTCTCTTGCAGGCCAATTTTAGGAGCAAGTGCTAGAGCAGCGATAACATATAATGCAAATTCCAGTAGGAATTCCCACACTACAAAAAAAATTAGCAGCTAGATGATGCAAAACTCTGAACTGAGCTAAATTTGCCTAATCTGGTAGAGAATTATCTTGGAAAGAATCAAGGATAAAATGCTACTGGTGTCACGTTGGTTTAGGATAGCCATTTTCTAGAAGGAAACAGGTATTGTCTGCTCCCCTGCTGCTTGGTGACAAGCAATAACAGTCAGCTAGTACAGGATCTATCCCACGGTAACAAACCAATATAAATTATACCAAGGTGTGTATATTTCTCCGTGATTTTATATGACACCCATTAACACGTTAGATATAGACCCAGAAGACGGATCAGTCCCCTGAAGACAAGACCTCAGTTATACATTATTGAATGACCTGTGATGCCATCTGATTTATGTTCTAGAATGCCAGAGGAAGGCAGCATTGACCCAGACATCAGGTAACGTCTCAGGTATAGGCAACAGGACTATGATGGTACAGGTGACAGGTGTATACCTACATTTGGCAAAGATATTGTGAGGGAGCACCTTGAGAGGGTGGACATCCATAAGTCACTGGGCTCTAGTGAAATGCACCCAAGAGTGCTAAAAGAGTTGGCTGGCATTTTAGCTTGGCCGTTGGTGCAGATATTTGAAAACTTGTGGCACTCAGGTGAGGTTCCTGAAGGCTGGAAGAGTGCCGATGTAGTGCCTATCTTCAAGAAAGGAAGATCCAGGGAACTACAGGACAATCAGCTTGACCTTAATCCCTGGAAAGATCTTTGAGAAAGTTATCAAAGACTCCATCAATAACAGGCTGACAGAAGGCACATCCTGAGAGACAGTGACTTTCTGGCCCTTGGGCAGGGGGCTGGACCCGATGATCTTGCAAGGTCCCTTCCAGCCCTAATGTCTATGAAATCTATGAATTCCTGTTCCCAGCTTTACTGCCCCTTAGGCAGTTATTTTCCCTTTTGTACAATGCCCCGTACAAGGGGGCTATGGTCTTCTCTGTGGTCTGTAGAACTACCATAAATAACCTAACCACAATGGCATGAATGAAGATAGCAGCTAGCAACCTGGAGGTAAACATATCTTTTGGATTTAAAAAGTTGTTTTATGCAAAGCAATGGATACTTTGACACATTATAGAAGGGCTGGCCAACTTCTGAACCCCTGGGGGCCACAAGAGCAGGGGCTGTACACTGCAAGCCACAAATCACCCCAGCATACAGATACTCTCCACCCCTGCTGTCCTGTATGCCTACACAGGCACCCTTCCCACCACTACACTCAGCACTCCCCCCTTCCCCCACTGCACCATGTAGGCACAATCCCTCCCTTCCCTAGAAAACCCTCATATACACCCCCTCTCCCCCCACCAGTGCATAGACTTAGTCTCTTTGTTGTCTCCCACTCCCCCAAGTGCATTTTCCAGATATACCCACAGGTCCCCACACTTCATCATATTGGCCCTAAGCCCTGGGACAAGAGCAGAAAGTGGCAACTGGAAGAAGGAGCCTGGAGACTGGCTGTTGTTGCAGCTAAAGCAATGGGGAGCAGTGGCTAGGTGAGAGCTTGGGGGCAGTACCTAAACTCCTCCTAGGATGCATGCAGCCTGCAGGCCCCAGATGGACAGCCCTATGTTATAGGATGCTTGCTATGGGCCTAAAATAGAAACAAATTAAAAAAAAAACAAAACAAAACAACCCCCCCAACTAAACAGTTGAATCTCAGAAGAAAAACTTGCATTGAAGCTTGCAACCAAGTAGAGAGATACTTGCCATGATTTTGCTAAACCACTGGTAGATAGAAAGAGCTTTAAAAAAAAAAAAAAAAAAAAAAAAAAAGCTAGACTAGAACCTTAGAGAGTACTGGAAGAACTAGAGTTTAATAGACATTACTTAGAAATATGTATGCCTGTACTAAAACAATCCAAAATTATTACAGATCTCTTATTAATATGTACTGCATGATAAAATGCTATTAACCAAATACACCACACACTCATTTGGAAGAACCATAATATACATTAACTTGATGGGCATTCATCTAAGTTTTTACTAGTGACCAGTCAAGTCATTGTTGCCACTCATTTTGATTGCTCCCTGGTTAATACTATGGTATAGCAATGCAGGGCCAATAGTGATGCAATGGTGTTTCAGTTTTACTATCTTGACCCCCCCTACATTACAGGGAATCTGGAAAGGGAAGAGTTGACAGAGATCATGTAAACCAACTCTGAATCACTGCAGGTTTTCCTTTTTTTTTTTTTTTTTTTTAAAAGCTGGTCAGATAAGTGTTTTGAAAAGACATAGCATCCAAGGTTTTACTTTCTCAAGGGAGCTATTGGTATAATTTTACTTGACCAGAGGGCGGTAACAGGGTCAGGCTGTCAGCTTCTATTAAGATTCGGATTTGCGTCACTGAATGGGAAGTACTTGGCTATACTGCTTCTCATTAGATTGCTTTATGATAAATCTAATCATTACCTTACTATACTTGGCTGATTTTAAGGTTATAAACCTAGCTCTCCAGCTGCCCCAGCTGGGCTGTTAACCACACTGCCTTCTCATTAGGAGCAGCAGTGTTACAGGAATGCTATCTGTGTTCCTGTATCACAGCAAACAGACTGGCTCCTGAAACCCAAAAGCCTGAAAAGCAGGTGCCTCAGGTCCTCATTGCAGAAGCTCCTGACACAGAAGCTGAGCCTTCTGGCTGCAAAGCCCATTGTTTTGTAGCAGAGTTGGGGAAAACACTTCATGTCTAGTAATTCAATGACATCTCACTTGCTGTTCAGTCAGGATTGGTTTATGCAGCACTTTTACTTCACATGAACTGACTCCAGGTAACTGCAGACAGTTAACTCATCTGGTAGCATAGACCTCTCCAGACATTTGTAGCAGGATACATGAATTTGCACATAATCACAGCAGAGCCCAAGGAACAAGTGCTGGAGAGTGTCACCCCTAGATTTTAAAGGCATCCTCAACTAATAGGTTAACATGCTGTGAGGGATGTATTAGTTGAATTGGACTTGTGTGTAAGCCTATCTAATTAATTTAGTAAAAAACCCATGTGCAAGCTTTTACTTCCATTTTAGAATAGCTTAAACTGAACCGAGATAACCCAATTCCAAATAATTTTGAGCAAAAACAAAACAAACTTGGTTTGAAGTGAAGGGGGAGCAGCCACGCACCCTTTTCAACCATTTTAATTAACTCAAGTTAAACCAATACAGTTTTTCCTGTGTAGACAAGGCCTTTAGATTTTGTTTAAGCTGAAACAAAGTGTCCACTTAAAAACAGAAGAGTGCTCACACAAAACATAGGTGCCAGTTTCATTAAATGGGTTTTAAAGGTGATTTCCAGTTGAACTGGGCACAATTTAGGTGCATGTGGGCAGGTCCATAGACTTATTCCAGAAACTGGGCAGTAAAGGACAGCTGCACCTGAACATCTGGCTCCTTAACCCATCCTCTTATGCAATGCCCCTGGACACATGGAGGCAGAGAGGGGAACCCACTGCATTCTCCTGGCCACAACCGTGGCAGAATTGTGTTTGGAAATGAAATGTCACATTCACTTGGGTTTTTCTTTTCTCAGACTTTCAGAAAGTTTTCCTGTGCAATTCACCTCCTAAAGAGCTCTGAAGCTGCCTAACAGTGCCATGTGAGATGCTATCCAGAGGAAGAGAGGCTTCATGGTTGGGTTGGTGGGGCTGGGAGGGGGGAATTAAACCCCCTCCCTGTCCAGTTCACTCCAGGGGACTACCCAGCCTGGCCGTGCCCCCCAGCACAGCTCCCCTGCAGCTGATGGTGCGCTCTATCTAGCGCCCCCTGGCTCCTGGCCTCAGCAACTGCAGGCATATGCCCGCAGTTCCTCAGTCCAGAAGGATGTCTGTTCAGCTGGAAACTGGTTCAATCTAGACAGGTTAGACAAACCTGCAAAGATTGAATCAAGTCAGGCTCCAGCTTTTTGAATGTCTGTCCCCAGCCAAGGTGTTCCAAATACATTCCTGTTTAAACTGGTTATCCCCCAAGATGTTATTCCTCCTTAAAGTAAATAAAGCTCAGAAATTAACTGAACAAGCACTTCATGCAGGAACAATTGTGTTGCCATTTGATATACTGACACTTTGAGAGGTATTAGCCAGTCTGGGTGGATCACTGTTACAGGGGTTTAAAAATAAGAGCTTACTTCTGGCAAGTGTAATGCATTATGTCAGAGCCATTATACAAACTTAAGTTATTTACTACTTCCCCAAACACAGCTCAGTAATCTTGTGTTCTTAACTGTCTCCTGAATGAACGTCCTTCATTTTTTTGCATAAGTTCCAGACAGATATCCTACTGACAACATCAGAGATTTACTGCCACAAAGCTCATATCATTAGCAGCTCAAAGGTTTCTGAGCCTCCCAGAGCTTCTCTATGACACAGAAGGGCAGGCCACAAGCAAACACCCTTGGAAAGACAGCAGCTAGAACTGCCAAGTCTGCAATATCTGCATTACTAACAATGCCTACTCCATCCAGCTCCCGCTAAGTCAATCCTATGATACTATTCTGTATCCATCAGTGCCTGATCATTTAAAAAGCATAAGGCGAGATCGTCAGATACAGTGATATACACCAGCAGAATGAGGGTCTGGTGTACGACTTCAAATTCTTAAATCACGGCACTGGTTACTTAAAGATCAGTTTTATTTCCTGCTTTATCACAGATACCTTGAGTGACTTTGGGTACATCATTTTACCAGTCTGTTCATATGTTAAGTTAGCATCACAGTGCTTACCTGTTAAGGACATTGCAGGAACAGCAATTAGTCTTTGTCAAGTGCTTTCAGATCTTTTGATAGAGAGATACAGAGCACAGACAGATAAGCACAAGAAGTCTTGCCTGTTCTTCTCCCTTTGCAACTTCAAAGGAAGTCCTTGTTTATGTTTTAAAGTACCTTAGTTCTACCTGATATCCTGCTGCCTCTCTGCACCTATAGTAACAGTAGTCCCCACTCCCAAAGTTGTTGGGACAGAGTCTCAGCAAGTTTAAATGAGGAAGAATGGCTTTGGTGCAGCTCTGGCAATTTGCAGCAGGTGGGGATCTGGCCCACTGCCTGCAGTGGAACAAAAGCAATTGATACCAGCTGGGGATCTTCTTGCTCTAATAATAATCCTTTACACTCATATAGCAGCATAACTTCCCTCTGAGGGTTTTAAAGCATTTCAGTTCTCCCAATGTTCCTTGGATGTAGAGGGGTAGCATTATCCCTGTTGGACAGATGGAGAACTGAGCCGCAAACTGACTAACTGACCTTGCCAATGTCACAGAGCGAATCAGCAGCACAGCTGCCCATAGCACCTGGGTCACATACGTGCTCCCTCTCCTTTAGCCAGAAATTCTGTCTGTAGACTCAGCTATGTAGAGAAGCAAAGTGGCAATCAAACAATAAATCAGTGAGAAGAGATGGACTGGTGCATCTTGCTAGTGCATTTATTGGTGAATGCAGAGATTCTTATGGCCTTCATGATTCTGAAAGCCAGGTACTAATCTTGATAGGGTTAGCTTCACTTAAAGCATGCCTACCATCGAATTCAGTCCTGCTGGCACTGCATTTTTAGTAAAGATTCTTCCCATATTTATTCTGTTTAAAAGTCTGAGTTTCTCATATCAGTTTAAAGAAACTATTATTTGAAACATCATAGGGCAATGGCTGGAATCCTTCTGTTCCAGGGCAGTCTCTTACACAGGAAGGGCTCCTTGATGTAGAACTTTGTGTCTTTAACCCAAAACTGGGAACTTTTTCTGGAAAACAGGCAATAGTTGAACCATGAGTGACAGGGTTAGAATCCAGAGTCAAGGGTGACATTCCCTGGCCTGGTTCTCCCTTATACAGCAAGTCTGAGTAAATGATCACAGTGGTCTCTTCCAGATGTAAATCTACAAAGTGTAGGGAAGCCTTCAGAGTAGAAGACTTTAACTGATTCACAGCTTGGCTGTAAGGTAAATTACTGAACAAATGCAACATTACTTGGCATAATGCTATTTTGTGAGACACCTGGAAATACTCAAAAGGAAGGTGTCTGTGTTATATAAGTGCAAACTGTAATTAAGTGAGCTTTTCTGTAGTTGCTCAACTGAATTGCTGAAGAGTTACATTAGACATTTCCTAGACCTTCGGGCTGGGAGGAAGCCTTTTGATCATCTATTTGATCACCTATCCTGCAAAACCAGAAGTCCAAGAAATCCACCCATTACTCCTAAAGAAGAGGGAATTATTCTCCTTTACTATCAAGCCCTGTAACTTGGGATTGCATTAGAAGCGGTGCCTTTTACATAGACATCCAAACTTGAATTCAAGACTCCAAGACATGGGGAGTTCCCTGATCTGTTGCAGCAATTAATCGTTCTTGTGAGTATCAACCAGTGTCTTTATTTGCATTTCAGGCTGGGCACTCGAAATCAGTGTGACATTTGGTAAGTTTGGGCTTTTCTTATTCATCTAAAATGACACACAGAATCAGAGTTATAAAGAGGATCATAGACACCCCAAGTCTCATTGCCCTACTCTAAGCAACAGACCAGAGTCCCCTCATAAAACAAAAGGATTTATGAGTAGATTATACTGTAATTCAGTTCAAAGTCTTCTCCAGTAAAAGAATCTTTCTTTCAGGGAAATTTGTTTCAGCTCTAGAGCAGCTGCTGCTAGTTATGCAACTATGAAATATCATGCTTTAATATTACTTAACTCCCTTTGGCCAGGTTGCCATGAAATGCTGTTCTGTTTGAAAGATCCTGATCCAAATATTTTTGATCTCCAGATAAAGCCCTAATTAAACAAGGGCGAAGCTGTGTTATGGGATGCACAACTGTGCAAAGGCTGTGAGAAGAGGTGACAGATGACGGGACTTGTTTGAATCCTGTTTGACAGAACAAAACTCTCACCCCTTGGAAAGTTCAACATTCAAACTTGACCAAAAGTAGGCAGCTAGTACACTGTGACCATTGGTGATCATGCTGACTAGCACATACTCTTGCTTTCCCGTCTGTCCGCCTGATCCTACCTGTTGCCTCACGGTTTGTACTTTGGGCCAGGTTCCATCCTCGTGTTCTGTGTTTGTAGTGTCCTGCACGGGGAATCCTGCTCCATCACTGGGGCTTCTAGCTGTTACCCCAGTAAATACCTAAATGGTGTGATTTTTGCTAGTTTTGCCTTAAAAAAACCCTTAAAGCAGGAATTCTCCTTGCTAAGGTTCCTGGTGCTGAAAATGTAGACACTTCCTTATCCTGAAGCAATGAAGTACAGTCAATGGAAGATTTTGTGTATCCCTCTCTGCTCTGTGACCTTAGGGAAGAAGGAATCATTCCACTGAAATCACTTGCTTTGAGCTAAGCACACTTCTCTTCTGGTTCAGATCTGTGTCTTTACCAGACCCTTTCCAAGTAGGCCTAACTCATTGATTAGTGTGTGCTGCCTCTCTCCCTTGGTCCAGTCCACAGGGGATATGGTTCCATTAAAACCATCTAATTGGAGTAGCAAGAGCAGAAAGACTAACTAGGTTAAAGATGAAGCTTGATCACTTTATGAATGAAATTACATGTCATAGTTGCCAGTGATACCAGAAGACTGGCCTCTGATCCAGGAAGTTCCTTCCAGTTCCATGATCCTACAGTTCTGCAGTCTGGCTTTGGGCATCTCCCATTGAGTCCTGGTATCAGGCAAGATGGTAGCCAGAGGGGAATGTCTGCAATGGTCTGGAGAAAGAGGACATTTCCCTCTGCTTTGGGAAGGTGCCCCAATTGTCTATTGCTGAAGAAGGCAGAGGTGGGATACCAGATGGTCACATGTATCTATATTGTACCTGGTGAAAGGTGTATCACAGATAAGACTACTTTAGCAAGTTGCTCCATGTGAGCAGGACCCATTGGTCACATTAAGCTCTAGGGTGAGTCAGCTGCTCAGAACAACTTACAGTGCTGGTGGCTTTGAGCTTCTCACTGAACCTTCAATGCACTCTCTGTCCTTTTTGTTGGCACTATTCTTCCCAACATGTTAACACAAAGCCATAGAAGAATTGCACAGTTCATCAGTGCTGTGCTTAGATGCTTTCTGTGCATCACAAGAGAGAGCCCCTGCCCTCAAAGTATCTATACACTAAAAATACAAGCCAGAAGACAATGCACAAGAAGTGAATTATAGGCACAGCAAAGGGAAGTGGCTTGAACAAGGCTACCCAATAAGTCAGTGGCAGAGACTGGAATAGAAACTGGGTTTCCTGGCTCCCAATCCACTGCCCCTAGCTGCCACTGACAGTGAAGTTGTTGTTGTCTCATGTTCTGTTCTTATCCAACATTTTCAGCAAACAAACTATAAAAGAACGGTGTCTCTGAAAGTGGAAGCACAAACCTTCCGCAGAAACTGGCCGGGTGCGTCTACATTTACAGGTGAAGGTCTGCAGAGAACTTGTCTCAATCTATTTCCTATCAAGCAGTTCCACCTATTCAGTTCCAATGTGTACCCAGGCTGCCTCCTGCCACTACAAATGAGGGTGTAAAAAGATTAGCATTTGTCTCAATTCTGGCAAATTCTTGGACCAAATGTTTTTAATAGAGGTTGTAAAATGCTAGTGCTTCTTTAGGTCAGCTGGGCGAGTTATTTATCCCCTGTCTACCATCAGGCAAAGTTATCTGAATTAGGACACTACAGACAGAGTGGAAGCAAACTCTTTTACTATCCCTCTGTAATCCAAGGTAAAGGCAAGTGAAAATGCAAGCTTCAAGAGTGGTAAATGTGTCACTGGAGCTGTAAAACCTTCCTGTACATTTCAGCATCCCTACAGCTCTGTTCCCATTTACTGGGCATGGCTTGTAAAGCCAATTTCTTTTAGGTCACTGGTTTGAATCCTAGCAACACTGGAAATTGCTAGTGACTGATGCAGCATGATCTTAATCCTGGTCCTCCATACACACATACCTTCGGTAGAGAAGACTAGAGGGCAATAGCAGGAGGACCTTAATAAATGTCAGACGGCCCCAGATTATACCCCATAATATGTCTGTATACACCTCCCCCTTATACTGCAACTGGTGGAAGGTCAGTGGCCTATGGAAAAATGTACTGGAAGTCCCAATCCCATTGCTAACTGGCAGGTTCATTAGTAGGACCGACAGCCAGTTGCTCAGCTAGCGTTCAGGCCAAATGGAAGAGAGGGCACCAGGAAGCCTGCTCTGCTCCTCCCTGCTCTGTCCCAGCTTGGGGAAACTTAGTCGCTGGTGCTATGAATATGGGACCTTTCACAAGTCCGAAAATCACTTCAAAGTTAAATGGCACAGAAACAAGAGGCAGCCTGAGACTGGCATCTTAGCGCTGTCCTCCAGTGGAGAAACAGGACTGCATTGCCACCTAGTGGGCACTGGGCTGAAGGTTTTCAGGTGGAATCAATGTGGAGAGCTGACTTCTCAGGCTCCCTGCAGCCCGGTTTGAAGGCTGTACCCACTTTGTGCTGGCCAGTCGAGGCTTCAGCAAGCAAATAGCAAGCAGGACAAACACCCTGCTCTGTTCAGTGCAGCTAGGTAAGTCAGGATGCAAGCATGGGTGCCTAAGCCTGGCGAGAGAGCAGTAGCAAGGAGGGAATGCCGTTCAGCTTGGATGTGCGCATGCTGCTCTAAACACCCATGTGAAGCAACTGTCCATGACCCAGCAGTATCACGAATGGGATCTGACTGCATAGGGAAAACATTTATTTGGTATCAAGGTTATTTTCCCTTCACTGCCTCCATCTCTCATAAAACCTCCCGCCTGATGAACATGTTTACTGTTTGTGCTCTAAGGAGCGAATGCATCATCCTTTCTTTTCCAGTAAATATGCCTCCTTGCCAAAATGCTTAATGGGCAGCAGAGTGAAATCAGATCTTTGGGGACTCCTGACGTCCACATGTTGCCTATAAGGCTTCATGTACCAGGCTTGGACTAGGTTTCCCTTGCAATTAAAACATGGGATTGGTCATCTAGAGCAGTGGTTCTCAACCTTTTGCACCTTATTTCCCACCAACCATTTTGTCAAAAACCCCTGGTCCCACCATGATAAAAACAAAACCCCACTTTTTCCAGGAGGTGTATTCCTGCAGAATCTCGAGCCTGCAGGCCCCCTACCTTTCTCAAGCATGCCACTTTTTTTTGGATAAGTCTCACTTACACAACCTTCGTGTCCCACCAGTGGGACATGCCCCACTGGTTGAGAAACACTGATCTAGAGACTAAGGCTCCATGCCTGATGCCCTCACAGATTTTCTGTGCAACTTTAAGCAAGTTACTTAATTGCCCTCTCACTCCATTTCCCCATCTGCAATCACCCCTACAGAGGACTGGGAAAGTGGGCACCCATTGGGACCTTCTGACGGAAGTGCAATGGTAGAAAAAGCAAAGAGTTGCTAAACAGTCTCCTGGAAGATACCACACGAGTGTCCTTGATTAATCTTGCCATGTGGATACATATGGAACATTTTGCGTAATGTATCCCAAACATGGCTGGTTTTGATTTTGCCTATTAACCATGGCAAACTTCCTTTTCCTTCAGTACATGCTGACAGATAGAGGCCTCCTTCACATAAATTAGAGAGCTGCATGACCCACAGTAATGCTTGAATGCTAGCCACAAGCTAACTGGGATGTCAAACTGAAGTAAGTTGAGGAGCAGTGTATTTGTCCTGTAAATATAAGGGGAGCTTGGGCATCAAACAGCGTGAAACTTGCTGGGTACATATAAAAATGCTGTAAAATTGAACACAAACCCAGACACACTGTTTTTCCTGAGTGCTTTGTGCTGCCCAAACAATGCAGCACACCTGTGTGGCCAAAAGAGCATCATGAGTATTTTGCTGAGTTTGGCCTTGGTACAGCTTTAGAACAGAGTTTATGACCAATTTTTATGGCAGGAGACACCAGGTAGTCTGCTGACAAATAGGATCCAGCCCTATGGCACACTTACACTGGTGTAACTTGCCTTTACATGGCTCTTAGAAAAGGTGTGAACTCATCATAGGTAGCGCTACACCAGTGTAACGTACTGGGATCTGGCACTGCTTGACCCTGAAGGGGATGTGGGGGGAGAAAGTGGGTAAAACTCCACTTGTGTAAATATTGTGTGTCTGCAGTTATACTGGGGTAACAGTCTGCACAATGCAAACAGGCTGTAACCTGTTCCTTGGTGGCAAAGAGTTTTAATAGCACCTACTGTGGCAGCTACTTCCAGATTACTCATCTCTCTGCACTGCTTTCTGGTGGAGTTTACATCACTGTACAAAACTGATGTGAATTATACTGGTGTTTCATGTCCAAGATGACAGACCTGTATCCAAGTCCACAGTCCTACAAGTTCTTAGTGTGTGGGCATTGAACAGTCTTGGAAGTTATGTCATGTTATTATTATTATTTCTGTGTTGCAAGCTCCTCAGAGTTTGCTGTCTGCCTTAATTGCTATGAACCAAGTTAATTCTTGCACCAAAGTTGCTTCAAAAGAAGGCCATCCTTCTGTTTGTGACCATCTCTGTTCTTAGACTGGCATGCAAAGGGCAAGCAACCACTAAGAACATACTTGGATTTTGTACCACTGAATTTTCCTTCAACAGATCTGCATGGCTCCCACTTCGGCTATCATTTGGCAAAACAGTGATAGTGCTCTTCAGGTCTAGGAAAGGGTAATTTGTTCTTACTGTTCTTTTTGTCTCTATCCTCTTGTGTCATTTACCATCTGTACTGAAAAATACCAGAACCAGGTAATGGTTTCTTGTCCTCAGTGTTCCTCAACACAAGAAGTAAAGGAAGGATAATGTTTTTGTGCCACTTGTCAGAGACTCTGATTCACTCATGCTGGACACCCAACTCCTGTCCACATTTGCACTGTCGATCCAGTTTACAGAATGACTTCACTAATAAACTTCCACAGTAAGTTTGCTTTATCTGTATGTATTTCCGGGAAGCATTGCAGAATGGCTCCATGGATCTAATATACCAGAATCTATCAGAATTAAAAAAAACCCTGGTGAGGTAGACTTAAGCTCCTTCTAGTACCCAGTCTTAATTATATGTTGAGTAATAAAATGGTGACAGACCTCCATCCTCCAGCAAGAAAGGCTGTCCTTTTAAACTGATTATGTTTAGGGAGATATTTTTTCTGTTCCCAAAAATCTCCTGACATGCTTGCAGTTGTATTTTGGAAGGCCAGAAAGATGAGAACTATAAAAATGCACCAAAGCTAATCCTCAAAGAAAGAAAAATAAATCATCTCAAGTGGTTATGGCTTGTAAATGTTGAAATACTGGAAGTGTACAACTGAACCAGAACATACTGCTTAGGCAGCAGTTGCGTCTTGTAGAAAGGTTGGTTAAGACAAGCATGCAGCAGCTTTCATGTTCTCTTGTTTGAAGAAGATAGCTTGGATGTTAAGGAAAGATGGGATTATGAATTCCCATTAGAGCCAGTAGGGGAAGAAGCACAGGGAAGGAGGGGAAAGTTTGAGATATACCTTGCTCCATTTTTATTTTTAAAAATCAATTATTTTTAACCAGTAAGATTGAAAAGTGGAGAATTTTTCAGCAAAATAAAACAAAAACACAACAAGGCAATGTTTTGCAGATTTTTTTCCCCTTTTCAAAATTTTGTCAGCAATTCAAAATACAATCTTTTGGACCTGGACAACAAGAGAAGAAGTTCCCCCTGGCCTGGCTGTTGTTCCATGTTTTCTCTTCCTTTTCCATACTGCAAAGGAAGCACTGACATTAGACATTTCAGCAAAACAACCTTCCAGAACAGATGCCAAGCACAACTAAGGACTCGCAAGGGATGAATAGAGTCCAGCTTTCATTGAACACTCAAAACTTCTGCAGTTAATGCCTCCTGTTATTTCTTTGCTGTCTCCTGACTTTAGAAAAGGATAATAAAAATCAGCCCTTTTCTTGTAAAATATCAAGACAAGGTGAAAGATGTACTCAGCTGTTCAGATGGATGGCACAAATTTAGCTAAGTTCTTGCAGGGATGGATTTGGCCAAAATTATCAACTGTTTCTTCATCCATTCATTGCATGAACTATCTCCTCCCACACAATGGCAACTTTGGAGCTGGTATGAAGTTACATTTGGTCAAAATATTTGATAAAAAAGAGAAACCAATTGTTTAAACTGGGTCTACCTAAAGAAAGGGTATACAGCACAGGAAGGACCTGAATCTTTAAACTGTAGGCTTGATCTACTGCTGCATTTCATCTAGGTGTATGAGGTATGAACCCATTACAGTCATGGGAGTTAGGTAAATCTGACCCCCTCTCTATAATGAGTCCCCACTCTTCTTTGTCCCTGCTGTAATAGATCTTGTTTAGGGCTACAGGAGTAGCTTGGCAGGAAGCGAGGGAGGAAACCCAGGGCAGTTCAAACCTGTTTGATTTGCTTGGTACAAAGCTTTTGATTAGTTTAATTTAGTTGTGGATCTCACCTACTTCCATTCTGTTTGCCAGTGATTCTGCCTGCAGTTATCTTGTATGCTCCCATGTACATTGTCCCATCTATCTATCCTCTATGCAAGTGTACAATACAAACTCTTCATAAAAATGGCAACAGGCAAAAGGCAAAAGATGCAGCCTTAGGCCCCTTCATGACATGGCTGTAGGGGGGTCTATCTTCAGGGCAGTGCTGTTTATATACCAGCATACTTAGGCACATGATGAGGCCCCTGTATCTCTTATAGGGCATGTGCATAGTAGTACGAGTTGGGAAGCCTGGGCATCTCTGAAGATCCTCAATACCCATGCTAAGGTAGTACAGATGAGATGATCTTGTGCACATCCAGGGGCCTGGATAGTGTTTGTATCATCAGATACACTAGCTTAATTTAGGCTTCAGCAAGCTGCAGATGAACTAAAGTAACCCCAAGATAAGGCCCAGGCAGACAAGCTTTTGTTTTGATCTCATTGCAAATATGTATTTGGAAAAATACAACTTAAGATAGGAGCTTAAGTGAAGCAGAACCTGCAGATTTCATGCTACGCAGCTGCCTCCAGAGCAAACACAATGATGCTATCTGATTAACAGCAATGCAGAGAATGCGGATGTCTTATCAGGGTCGAAGGGGGCAGATCAAACTACATGGTTCTTGCTGAATTACTGCACTGGGTGGGAGGAAGAGCTTTCCTTTTCTCAGAAAAGATCCCTAGTGGGGTGACCATGCTCATTTCACTAGTGAGATAGACATCTTCAGTATGTGAAGCAATAACAACAGCTGTAGCTATGCACCTTGCCTGGGAGTGGTTGCTGGTGAAAGGGTTTGTTCATTTTAAAGCAAGAGAATGCTGAGGATTGAGGAAGGGTCTCAAGCCAGGAAGCCAAAACACTGGTGCAAGCAGCATTTAACCTGGGTTTCCAAAGAAGTCTATGAATTGGACATCTAGATACTACTACATTTTAAAGGGATTTGAGCACATAACTCTACTAGAAATGGCAGCCTTCATCTCACCACTTAAAACTATGGCAAGGACAGCCTGTGTCCACTGAGCCACCATAATTATCTCTAACAGGCCTGCTAACTACTCTATAGCTTGCCTCATATTTATGCCCAGATAGATTCTCTCAGTAGTGCACAGACCACATTTGACCCTGGAGTTCAAGGGAATTCTTGCAAGACTATACATGGCATGGTCCTTCTCTAACCACCCACCACTGCTGGCCCATGCCAGTGAGGACAGAAAGAGCTTGCTGAATAGCCCCAAAGGTCCAAATCTTCTTTGTGCTCTTGTCCCACATCCCAGCACAAGGCTCAAGCAAACTGGAACAATCACTATCCCAGTAATACCACAGCTACAAGAGGGCTCCCTGATCACTAGCTTCCAAAGCAGCATTTCATGGGAGCATAGTACAGGGCTGGCTACTCCAGGCTGCAGCTGCACATGACCATTGCAACAATAAGTCTATGCCCTACTTGTCATCTCAGGCTCATCCACTATCCTGCCAGGATTCCCTCCATCACCTCAAGACACCTCATGGAGAGCAAGGCACAAGAGCTGAGTGTTCATCCCAGCCTCAGGTTGGAGAATGTTTTTAGTACTCATTGCTAGGTCTCTAGAAAGCTATGGGATTTGTTCTTTCTTCTTACCATTCTCCTGTGGTCCCAGAAGGCCAAAATATCCCACAAGCCACTGCTTTGGGGAGCTGTATCAGGAAATAGGGAACAAGTAGGTAGTGTTACATTCCTGGGTATACACACTGCAGTGCAAGCATGAATGTACACTCAGGTTCAGCAGATTCACACTGTTCCTTTCTCTAGTGTAGTTTTCTTCTCTACTACTCTGTAGATGCAAGATCTTGCTGTTATTTTTTCCTGTTAAAATGCAATTTAATACTCATAGAAACTGCTGGAATTTAACCCAGAAGGCCAAAGCCCTTTGCTTATCTGCAGGACAGGAAGAACACTACATTCCTCTGTCAACAGCCCTACCAGTGCCCTGCTCTGGAGACAGCTGTCTTAGAGGAAAGAGCATAGCTCATTTTCTCCAGACCATGCAGTTCTTAGCCACAAACCTATTCAGGCCAAAAAGGGCAGCAATTTATGTGAATGAACCATCCCCTCCACTTGGAAATGATCTCATCTGATAATCTGGAGAGATTCACAGACCAGGAACATATTTATTCTTTCTTGATTTGTGCATTTAATTGTATGAGTCACTTGTTCTAGTGAAAGGTCTCATACTTTTAGAAGACAAGCTAAGGATGGGAGCCTTGAAGGATGCTGCACTCCTTTAGTACTCGTCACCTGAGTGCTTTGGAAACATTAGCTATACTGCTACCCATTTTACACAGGAGAGAATTAAAACAAGACAGAGAAAATAAGGGCCTTACTTTCAGAGAACTTCAACACATCCAGGTCAACAGGAGGCCAGGAAAAGACAAACGAGTCCTGACTCCTGTCCAGTTCTATAGCTACGCCTCATGCAGGTCAGCTCTTTTCAAATTTCCCCCATAAAACATGGTCAGACTACACTAACCCCAAACTTCTCTTAAGGACAGACTGCTGCACTGTATTTACCTGAATCTAAGACAACTTTGAACATAAGATGACACCCCCCACTTACCCCAGTAATTAGATTCTATACAAATTTGTTATAATTTTCCATGTATACAATGGAAAGTCATCTTAAATTCATCCCCCACACTGATGTGGTTGGGAAAGTGGCACTGGTGAGTTAGATGACCTGACTCCTGCACCTGGCCTGCCCGCACTTCCTTGGTGCTTGCCCCCTCCCCACACTACTGCCTCCCCTGGTGCCTACCCCCCTTGCCTACTCCACTCTGCCACCACTTCCCTACGTAGTGATTCTGGCTCCAGCCCCGGCCCCGGCCCCGGCCCCGGCCCCGAGCATAGAGAACACAGTGACCTCAACCCTGGCCAGGTAGGAGCAGAGACAGCTCTGGCCCTGATTTACAGCAGGGAGCCCTGGCAGCTTGGGCCCAAGTTGTGGACAGAGCCAGAACCACAGCAGCTCTCCTTTGGCTATGAAGTCTCTCCCCACCAACTCCCTCCTGCTCCCCCCACCCTCCCACACAGTGCAGTCTCCCCCATGGTTTCCTCACTGCATGTACCCTCCCTGCCTCATGAGCTACCCTGGCCAAGCAGCAATGACAGCAACAGCTCCGGCCCTGGCCCTGCTCTGCCCTTAAGACTATGCACAAGTGACAGCTGTGGCCCCAGGACTGGGCCAGGGTCAGGGTTGGAGCTGCAGCAGCTGCCTGCCCCAGCCTGATACCTGAATTCAAGACGATGCTTTTTCTCCCACTTCGGGGAAAAAAAAATCCTTACCTTGGATTTGAGTAAATATGGTAATTGTGAGGTTTTTATAGTGGACAAAAGCAATATTCTTGCGGCCTTACCAACAAAGGCTCAGCCCAGACTTCCCAAGTTAATACCACCCAGCCCAGCCGCTGCTACACTTGCAGATTCACTCACACACAAATGTTTCTTTTTTGCCCATTCTTTTGTAAATAGCCAAGCCAGCTGGAATTTGTTGTGGATAAAAATTACACTTGCTCAGCAAACTTTTCCACAGAAGGGATTCATTTTAATTTTGTGTGTGGCTGGAGTACAACATGTTTGTCTTCTGTTTTATTTCAGCAGAAGAGAGCTTTTCATTTCATTCTCTCTCTCTCTGCCCCCCTCCCCGCCCTTTTTAAAAGCAGCATGGTTAATATCTAAACCACATCATCAGTTTACATGAAAAGTTACCTTGAGACAGGAAGGGAAGAGCCTCATTAGATTGCTTAATTGAAGCCCTAAACCAAATATCATCACTGAAGACTGCAACAAAGGCCAAGACAGAATCATCATTATCATCTTGTCCCCCACCTGCATATCACAAGCCAATGAATTATACCCAGCAACTGACTTAGTTCACACATGTAGCATTTCATACAGTTCTCACTTAATTGCCATCTCAGCCACTCCCAGGGTACTGGACTGAGAGTTGGAGGACCTGGGTTCTATTCCTTGCTCTCTTGCATCCCTTCTGTGTGCCTCCCTTTCCCCATATATACAATGGGGGTAAATGATGCTGACTTGTAAAACACTATCAACTTGCTGACCTTGAACTGCAATCAGATGTGCACTCAGAATGGTAAAAGCACAGTGACAGTATACACAAGATATTATATTACATATACACTAGATCAGTAGTCAGCAATGTTTTGTGGTGGTGGGGCAGAATGGCCCAGCTTATATCTGAGTGGTAGGACCCAGCCACTGCTGCTTCTCCCCTCTGCCCAGCTGCTACATGGTATTCTGGCTGAGGCATAGGTGAAGCCCCTGCCACTGAACATCACAGATGGTCCAGCTCTGTAGGCCATAATAGGCTGGTGACCCCTCTGCTTGATACCACAGAACTGAGTTGAATTCAAGTTGTGGTAATGGCTACAGGTACTTTACCTTTTTTCAATCTCCTAAAAGGCTGAAAAGAATTTTGTTTTACACCAACTTTGTCATCACACTAATTGCTCAGAAGGAACTAAAATCCATTGCTTCCAGCATTGATTCAGTAGAAGTTTTTTCCTGAAAGGAGTACCAGTAAGAAACTTCCCTTCAGATGAGCGCCAAGTTAGAGCAAGGAAGAGAAACACTGCTATACTTATATTTAGTTTATAAACCTGGGAACCCTGAAGCAGCAGACAGCTAAAATTATGGAGACGGTTTTTATGCTGACTGTGTGTTTTGTCACAATGCGAATGGAGAGTGCATTTTTTCCCTGGACTGGAATGTTGTTTCTTTCCATCTGAAACAGAGCTTGAGGGACATACATTTTGTTAAAAAGGGCTGGAGGACTCTTAAGTGGAAGATTTCTCATTTTATTCCCTTTCTCTCCACAACACGTGTACACACACACACACACACACACACACACACACACAGTCCCCACATTGAAAAATTCAGCACATTGTTTCCCCATTTTACAAGCAACAGAACTTTCCCATCGCAGCAGAGGAGTTCGTACTCTTGCTTGCATACGTGTGCGCATACACATTGCCAAGTAAATGACCAAAAGGTAGAAGTTACAGGGAGTACACAAGCATGGGGTTAACCTATAAAAGCAGTGGTGGTCCACCAAAGGAATCATGGAGGGCCTGGCAGATGAGGCCCATCCATCAGGCCCTCTGTTCCATCCATCAGTAGAGGCTGCTACAGAGTATCAAGAAGAGCTAATAAAATATATCCTTAACATAAAAACAGCCTCATAATCTATATGTAAGCAAAGCTAAGTGCCCCAGGCTGCTAGGCACCAGGAGCTAAAGAACTGTCCAATAAGAGTGACAGGGTAAGGTGGGGTGGCCAACCCACTGCACGTCACAAGGGGGCACGCTGGCACTGTGTGGCATGTGAAGGCTTTTAGGAGTGAAGGGGAGATGGCATCAGGGAAGAGGGGCTAGTGCAGCTGGCAATGAAGAGGGGAGGAAAAGACCGGGGTGGGGGCTGCACTGCCCCTGCTGACCTGGTCAGCTGCCTCCAGTGAACTTGGCTCTGCTGGAGAGAAGCAGCCCCGTGCGCCTGGCTACAGAGAGGCTATGCACAGGACACAGCCCCCTGCCTGCACAGGCTGGATGCAAGACAGAGTTGGAGGTGCCCAGCTGCAAGGGCTGAATACAGGACAACTGCAGCCACAGCTGGGCTCTCTGTAACCCCAGGACAGGTAAGACTAACCTCTCCCTGCTCTCTGGTGTTCAGCAACACCCCAAACTATAGGCCACAAAAAGGTTTTACTCAGGGTGTAAAACCTGTCCATTGCACCTCTGTCCTGCCCAGCCCGGCTTGGCAATCCCAAACCAGGACTTGCATGCCTGTGGCAAGCTCCTAATCTGGGAAGCTCAGATTCAGACTAGCCTTGTCACTGCCCCTTGCCAAGGCCTCTGTGCCCCCACAAACACAGCAGGACCCCCTCAGGCAGCCCCACATGCCTGAGTACTGCCCCACACTGAGCCTGCTGTCCAGTTACATCTGCACCCAGTGTTCTCATGTCACTGTCTCACAATGAGTTTCAGGACAGAGATACCATGGACTGGCACAGCCCCAGAGCCAGCCTTCACAGGCACTTCACCCACTGCCCCAGGGAATCACCCAGGGGGCTGAGGGTGTGACTGGGGGAAACTCCATTAGGAGTTGCCACTGAGGGGGCTGCCCAGTGAAGGGAGAGAAAGGGCTGCTCTAGGGGACCTCACTAACTCCCTGCAGGCATCCTCTTGGCATGCAGTGGCCCAAGGATGCAACTTGTCCTGTCAATGTCCTGGGTTTTGAAGGTGCCATTTCATGAAGCCCTGCTTGTGCCAGAGTGCTGTGCCATCCCTGGGCCCTGCTCCATCTCTCCCATGGGAAGTGCAGACCCTGAAGCTGTCACTGGGCACATGGCAAATCCATCATCGAAAGCATCTTTAGGTGCCTCAACAGAGGCTGCCACAGGACATAGATACCAGTTTCACCTGTCACCATAAAATAATAAAGCTATTACAGCTGATAAGCAACATGGAAGCCCATAGCCCTGAAACTCCCTTGCCAAATAGCCCATGCACAACTAGCACACAGTAGTGGTTTTCCTTGAAGTAGCCACAAGAAATCCTTTTGTCTTTTTCATTCTAAACCCAAGGATGCAAAGCAACAAAACGGGTGCATCAATCCGCAGCACGTGTGCCACAGGTAGCAACCGTGTATGGCATATGAGACGTAGCCACTCCGTAAAAAGGGAGCTGGAAGGGAAATGGGGGGCTTGAGACCCTTGTTACATGGGAGAGACAGGCAGCAGGACACTTCTGTAGGAGGAGGTGTCACTGCCAAGAGCCAGGTTAACCTTCCCCTGGCTCTGCAGATGCTGCCAAATTAAGGGCTTTGGATTCTTGCTTGCCACATAAAAATACAGCATCTCCAAGGCCAGGGAAGAGTTAATTTGGCCCTTGACAGTGACATCTCTCATAGCAGTGTTCTGCTGCTGCTGTTACATGGGGCCAAAGACTCTATCCTGCTGCCATTCTGCCACAGGATGAAAACTATCAGGTACAGCTCTGGGGAGCAAGGATCAGTGGCACAGGAAAAGGTTGAGGGGAGGGGCTTAACTTGTGGCATACCTGCCAAAAAGACTGATTACCTACCACTGGGATAAGGAGGCATATGTCCGAGTTAAATCCCTCTCTAACATCCAACACCCAGATAGCCAATCATCAATGGATGTGAAAACGCAGGGAAAAACCTATTACCATGAAGCAGTAACACACAACATATAACCACAGACAGGTTATGTGCTGGAGCAGGACTTGCCTCATTCAATGATAGAAGTTGTGGTGCCCCTAGTGCCTGGGCTATCCTTGCGCTGCCCACGCCGTTCCTCATGCTTGGACCATCGCTTGCAGGATAGCAAGTCCTACAAACCACTGCTTCGTGAAATAGTTTAGGAACTCTGACATCATTTGCGCTAAGGCAAAGTAATATGAGTGCACCTATCCCCACTGTACTTACTCTCTGTCTCCTAACTATCCATCTTGCATGAGGTGACAGTGGGATGATTTCCAAGCAGTACATGCCTATTTTGACAGGGGGAAAATGATGAGTAGTTTCTCCGTTAGGTGCCAGTGTAAGAGTTGGAGCCCTCTTGTGACTCACTGCAGCAGTGCTGCTGAGGCTTGTGCAGGTCTGGAACATAAGAGTGCTATCCTGGTATATAGTCCCATGTTTGTCCCAAACACTTGTCTGCTTTAATGGTGCAGGAGCTCAGGTGACAGTTCTTCGATGAACAAAGGGGTCACTCTTTGCCTCAGGATGGCTGGAAAAAATTTTTTATTAGTCCAAGGAGAAAAGGAAACAAGTTTTTTGCCTATATCAGCATTTAATTGGGCCCACAAGACGCATTTTAATAAGTCTTTTCCTAATAGTCTTGCTGTAGGAAAAGTCAGTGGCTACACTTGGTTGCTTACACCAAAAGTACCGCCCTAAATATTGGAATGCCTGGCACATTTTCATTCAATAATTAAAGTACTTGGCCTTTGCTGGAAGTACAGAATTACTACAGGCTAAATCTGGAGAGCACTGCTTGAACTAATGCCAGAAAGCTTAATTTTTATGATTGTAACTAAAACCAAATGAATCATTTATTTAAAAGAACTCTAACTTGGATTTTTAGTGACATATAAAAATAATTACTTTTACTTTGCCTTTTATACTGCACCAGCATTTTGATCTATGGCTTCCTATTCGAAAAAGGAATTATGAGTACAACTGCTGGCAATTAAGAAGTCTTTTGTTTTAAGTGCAAATATTTTGTTGCTTAAATGTGTTCAATGCTCATTTCCCCTTCTGCTGGCAACTTCTCTATTTGTTTGCTTTGAAGCTGATGCCCACTAAAAAATGCCTTTCAGCCCTATTTGCAAAAATACAGCTCTACCGGAATCACATAGCTAATGAACCACATATGATGTGATGAGGGAAATGCACACCAGAAGTCATAACGTATACAGGTTTTATTTAACACAAGTTCAGTGTAACAATCACAACCCCTAACAGTATTAAGCCACAGGTCTTGAAGAAATGCAGATTCCATGCTGATTTTAAGAAGTTGCCATTATGTTGGATAGCCTTTCTATTACA
This sequence comes from Crocodylus siamensis, assembly GCF_052110815.1. Lineage (NCBI taxonomy): Eukaryota > Metazoa > Chordata > Crocodylia > Crocodylidae > Crocodylus > Crocodylus siamensis. The sequence continues at coordinate 174,971,529 of NC_143398.1, read as the reverse complement.
ATTATTATGGATAATTCTAGACAGAATACAATGGGAAGTTCTCTTATGATACACAATATGGTGGTTTGCTTTCCTCTGAGGCTATTCCATGACTTGGATCATAATGTGCTTTTCTTTTGTGCTGCGCATACTCCATTGATGTAGAGCAGGCACACCGAACACAGCTTCTTCAAGTTTTGTGATTATACTGTGCGAGGGTTTTCAAAGGGTGGCAGCCTTCATTTCAGCCAGATCCATTTGTCACCCATATCAGCATTATAGCCTCTTTCATAATAGTGGCCGGGAAGCTAGGGAAAAAAAAAACAAGAGTTTGTTCAGTTGGGGCCATCCCTGAAGTTCATCCATCAGCTCATCTGACGCACCAGTTTTCAGTGGGTGAGTGCTCAGCACTTTCAGAAAAATCTTACTCTTACTTGAGTTGCGCAGCCAAAAACTGAACCCACCCCAAAACTCTTTGGCTCTTAGGTTGACAACTTAGTCAATTTGTATACCTACCTGTGATTTTTAGAAAGGTATTTTAAGAAATGGCTCCAAAGAGTTAAAGCTTGAATCACAGCATGTGCTACAGAAATGGAATCAGTCAGTATAAGCTAATGCCAAAAATGGTACATATTAAATATACAAAAGATCACATGCATGAAAAATTCAGTTAATTACTACATTAAGTTAGATCACTTAAAGCTCATTAAAAATTCTGCCTTTAGGTGCTGAATATCAATTCAATAAAGCAGAAAACCCTAGAGAGAGATCAGTGTTTTCCTTATTTTTTTGCATTTTCTACTTTACAGAGGACAACTAAGACTCCTCATACCATTTAGTTAGGTCTCAAGGAATTAGTTTTGAAGAACAAAGTGACAACTTTTGACTGGAACTTCAGAATCCTGTTGCTCTAGGCTATTTATACAAAAATTAACACATTTTCAAGTAGAATTATATTAAATAAACATGGTTTCTTAAATGGAAAACCATCTTCTTTGGGTAGATCCAAGGAGTTTTTCCCTTAACATTCTAGGAAAAGTTAGTGTATTTCTGAGGAAGTATCTCACTTTTACTTCAGGCCTGATCCCATGGACACAAGATCTAATTTCCTAAACTATTTTGGTAAAATATTTATTTAAAAGTGATTCTGCTTAATGATTCTTCTGACCAGAGTTACCCATCTGAATTATATTGGTGTAGAGACTATAAGGGACAAGGAATGTGACCAGAAATGACATCTGATATGACGACAGTTTTGGAAAACAAAAGGAATTGATGTAAACAGAGAGAGGAATACAGGAAAGGTGATAACGTAAAGCCTAACCTGAGAGGGAGTAGAAAGATGGGTTATCAGTGAAGTGAAGCAAGTGGAGATGCAGTAAAAGAAATGAATCACAGTTTTAGTACTTAGCAGTTCAGAGGGAAGCTGCTGTAGGCTGTATGCTGGAGCTAAGCAGCAGATCAGCTGCCTCTGTGCAAACAAGCATATGTGAAACTGAAGTGCAGGCCTGAGCAAGATGATCCTTTTGCTGACAGCCTTGTACAGTGAGTCAAGATGCACAAGGCTGTTCTATACTGAGTGCCTCCTATAAGGATTTGGAAGGAAAGGAGTGTATGCTGTCTTGGCAAGCAATGCATGTGAACAGAAAATAGGGCTTGTATCACCTGGCTTGTATCCTCAGTGTACAACAAGCATGAGAACTCCTGGCTGCTCAGGGGAAAAGTCTGATTGAAAAACAATTTAATTTCAAGCTTCTCAAGTTTTTGTTCAAGTAATGGCATTTTTAAAGGATTAAAAACCAGCCTAAGTTTCAATCTACCAAAGGAAGATCTGCTGGTACTAAAATATACTAGCAAACCCTCCTAGGGTAGAGACAGCCTACATCAGCTACAAAGTACTTTTGCTGGTACTTTAGCTTATAGCCAGTTCCAAGAGAAATACATGCTTACAAGCAAAAGCATGTCTCCCGGGTATAACAACTGCATCCTTCCAGGGATTTCTGTTAGTTTAGAAATGTGGTAAAATTACAAAACAAGTCACAACAAGTTCACATTACTACCTGAGGAAAAGTTTCTAGTGTGGGCCCAGTCTAAACAGATATTTAACAGGTACACAAAAAAGTCCTGGTCCTGCTATCCTGTTCTGGTAGGTGAAAACAGAGGTCCAGGATCAGGGCATGAAGGAGCTATTCGTTAAATTGCTAGGTATATACAATACCTTAGAAAGAAGAGGCAAGGTAGAAATAAAGATAAATACATTTCTGCTTTAAGTCTCATGTATTTAAAAAAAAAAAAATAGAAAAAAAGGGAGAGAATGACTTGAAGGAAACAATGGCAATATGAAAATGCCAGAAATCGTCATGTTCCTATTTTCAAAAATAAGATGACAAAGGAAGTAATTTCTACAAGATCAAATAGATAACTAATATCAACTATACAAAGCACCTCAGTTTTGTAAGCTAGTAATAAAGAAGTGAAGAAACCAACAGACTAAAGATCTACTGTGATTAAGGATTTTTTAAAAGACTGCCAAATTACAATGAAATTATTTTGAAACCTAAACACTGAAAAGAATGTAAGCGGTGTTATATTGAATGTTATATTGTCAGATCAATGGTCCATTTTTTCTAATTCTACTACATCTTTTTTGAGATGCAGAGAATCCTCTACCTGAAATGGGGGTGCACCATGCATTTATATGGTGTCATGATGATGTTTTCTGCTTTGTTTTCAATTGCCTTCTTAATGATGCCCAACATGTCACTGGCTTTTTTTCAGTTGGTGCTGCACATTGAACTGATGTTTTTAGAGAACTATCTATAACAAGTCCAAGGTCTTTTTCCTAACAGCTAGTTCAGAGCCCAGCCTTGCATACGTAGATACCTGTGGTTATTTTTCTCCATGTGCATTACTTCGCACTTGTCAGCACTGACTGTCAGGGTGCCTGTAGACATGTGGGGAGGCTGCTGAAGCATGCTAATTAGCGTGCCTCCAGCAGCCTCTGCATCTCATGTATCAGCATCCCTGTACTTCAAAATGGCGACAGGGGTGCTTTAACTAAAGCTTGTCAAATGAGCTCTGGCTAAAGCACCCACCCCACCATTTTGAAATGCAGGGATGCTGATACACAAGACACTGAGGGTGCTTTAATTAAAGCAGCTCTCAGAGCTGCTCTAATTAAAGCGCCAGGCCCTGCCCCCAGAGCACATGTAAAAACGCCCTCAGCTACCGGATACAAGTTTAATATTGGTGACTGTGACAGAGGGTCGTCTCAGGGGCCTTTCAAAATGCTGCACCACCCACCTGTCTCAGGCAGTCCACCCACCTGACTTGCCCGTCACGTTTTTGATGTCCTTGATAAGTTGGTTCTGAGGTGGGAGGCTGCCCATTTAATGCCCGATTCCAAAGGTGTAATACACCTCCCCATTACCATGCCCCATGCCTCACAGATGGCATCCAAATTACTTCCAACTCCCCAGCCCCATTGCTAGGCTGCATTCGAACTCTCACCCAAACCTGGCCTCAGGCATCTGGAGGCTTACTTGGGCCACATGCCCCCTCACTGGGGTCTCACACTATCCCCTTGCTGGGATAAGTACTCTGCCCCCTCACTGAGGCTCGCTCTATCAAACTACGTGCAGTCCTTCAGGCCCCTCTCACAGACTCTACTCTATGCAGCTGCTGCTCAGCCCTTCAGGCCCACTTGCGCGGACCCTACTCTATGCCATCTATGCACAGCCCTTCAGGTCCCCACACGGGCCCTACTCTATGCAGCCTACTGCTCAGCTGTTCCCTCACATTTCTATGCTGCGACCATCACACTGCCCCTCCCTGGGGATTTCTGGGCCTTACATCCATGGGGCATCAGGAGTCTGTCTATGTGCCTGGACCCTGCCTGCCCCCTCTATGGGGCTACCCACCAGGTTGTGGGGGCTGAGGTTATACGGCACCCCATACTCGCCTTTCACTATGGAGGCACTGGTGTGGCATTTCCTGGGGACCATCCCAGCACAGGCATCCTCACCACACCCTTCTTCCCAGCAGGGTGTAGTTTTAGGTCATGCCCCAGGACCAGGAACCTTCTCCATCTTCATAGGTCCTGCCCTGCCCTCCAGGTGTTCTGGGAGCAGCAGCTCCGGCTGGGCAATGTTACCCCTCTGGCTCCCTCCAGCAACAGCCAGCTCAGTCCCGAGGGCCTGGATTTATATTGGGGCTGCTCAGCCCCATCCTCCAATCCAGGAGTCCTCCCACAGTCATGTGACAGTCTCATTAGGCTGCACCGCACCTGTTCTATGGCCTTCTTAAGCCTCTTTAAGTGGCAGGCACTAAAAGTGCCCAGCCACAGTGACATACACACATTTTTCCCTTCTTCCCCAACAGATTGTTGCTTACAAATATCAGGAGACCAATGTCCATTATTATTACTTTTTTTTAAGAATAAATGTCTGGGTAAAGTACAATTTAAAACACCCATATGAAAAAGGAACAATTACATATCAATATGATCTATAGCAGCATATGATCTATGCCACAGAAATATCAATGTTAAATTAGAATATGGCCTCATTTCAGTTTAAAATGAGAAAGCAGCCAATTTCCATAGAAGTATCAGCAGAAAAAGGTTTACATGTTTTGAATGTACACAGGCACCACCCCACTACATCAGAAAACATTATAAGTCACTCTTGATCAGTTTTTCCAAGGTTTTTAATTTAAAGTTGTCTTTTAATGCCTTGTCTAAATATCAGAAGCAATCATGCAGTCCTGTTAACAGCAACTCCTGCAGAGCAAAGAGTAGATCTGTGGTAGAAACAAAACGATTACACTGTCTCTGCACCACAAATTTACAGCGGCAGGCCAGAGAGAAAACTATCGGGCCATCAAGCCTGCTGCGTCCAGCCTGCATCCATTAATTCCAGCAAAAAACTGCACTCTCCAGCCTTCTCTAGGCAGCATTTAATTGGCCCTTTGATATTTAAGAGAGATTCCCAGATGATAATCAGATTATTAAAGCAATGGGGGCTCTCTGGGAAACTACATGCGTTTTATGATTTTGTTTTTGGGTAAATCTTTAAAGCGTACCAAGCCTCCAACAAAATTCAAATTCATTTTCATTGTCCAATTTAAATTCCCCATGTGTTTTTTGTTAAATATACACAGTACATCAAAGCAATTTCTTAATATGTATTCATCCATACTCTGTCATTCACAGCAAGCCTTGGCAGAAATATTTGTTAGACTACAGAGCCAAGATTATCTGCAATTGGGGATGTATTATGGGCACACACTTGAAATTGCTAAAAAATTCAAAAGGGAAAATAAGAGCAAATGAAACTACATATCTAGTAAGCAGTGTCATGCAGCTGTTATGCACTAACCTACAACAGAGAAAGGAACATGAGTATTTCAAAAGGGGAGTTTTTACAAAAGTAGTACACTTCAAAAACTATTTTCCTTAGCTGTTCATAAGAGATGATGCACATATCAGAACGAAAAGACTGACTCTGCAAGGTGGGAGGAGGGAATCTTTTCCATTTCAGCATTAGAATCAAAGTTGGGATGCTCTTTGTTAATTCCAAAACAGCTTGTGGGCACGTGCAGTTTAGTTGTAAGATGATTTTTCTCCTCTTATGCCCTATACAGATTCTAGGTCAGGGGTAGGAAACCCCCGGCATGTGTACTACAGCGTGGCACAAAAGGCATTTTGCCTGGCACATGCACCTCAGGGAAGGGACCAGGGCTGTGCTGCCACAACAAGCATTGGAACACCAACATCTTACAAGTTGAGGTTATGGGTGTTTTTGGCACTCTGCCCAAAAACATTGCCAACCTCTGTTCTAGTTTTTACATGTGTGAGTGCACTCTGCCTACCAGTCCCATTATCTTCTTCCCACTTAAAACTAGGATCCAAAAAAAGCAGTTTACTCACACAGAGGCCTGTCTTAGAGGTGAAAAGGAAAGGTTAACAACACTTTTTTCCCCCCGAAACCTCTGCATAAGAACAACAAACGATATAGCAAGGGTTGTCAACCAAGGGTACAGGGAATTTGCATGCAGCAGCCAGGGGGATACACTTATTAAAAAAGGTTGAAAACCCCTGCAATATAATAATGCACAGCAATGAAAATAAGCCAATGCCATATAGTTAGCAAGCAGCTGGTTTATTTGTGAAACTACTCTGTCCTGAAGAAACCTTACTACTTTCAGTTAGACTTGAGTTAGACAAAAGGGAAGGTCTGGTTGACTAGCAGGAAAATAATAAGAACATTTCTCCAGATCTAGTAAGAGGTAAATATTCAGATCCAGATCTAGCCAATTAAATTGGTTTTGTGGAAACTTAAAGAGCTAGCTGAGGAATCCCTTGCGATGGACAGCTGAACATATGCCATGTCATCTTGTACCCCCTGGCATGAGATGTGCAGCCCAGGAACGGGGTACACATTAGAGCAGGGGCTGGCAACCTTTATAAACCACAAGACAGAAGAACCTACTCCCAGTCAACTGTGGGCAGGGTGGCTACGGCAATGTGACAGCAGTGTGTCGGGGGTTGCCTTTTGCAGGGGCCAGATGCTGCCACTACGTCTCCCCAGCTCCTCCCTCCACCTCCCCAATTGGGGCACAACTGCAGTTTCCAGGCAGTGGAACAGTACTGACACTGCTTCTCTCTGCTCCCCCTGGAAGCTACCCAGCCCAGCTCAGCTCCCTAGGGGCTAGAAGCTGTACCAGTACTGCAGCCAGAAACCAGGGGAATGGAGAGAAGGGGTGGTGATGTGGGCACCCAGCTGCCCAACCCTAGCACAGCTCCTCACTGCCCACCCAGCACTGGCGTGGACAGAGGCAAAGCCCTCCAGCTCTGCATGTCCTCCAGCAATCACTACTGGATTCAGCCATCATTTCCCTCCTACTCTTCCCATCCATATGAAAAGGGATAACTGATGAAAAGGGATGGAAAAGGGATGACAGATGAAACCTGAGTCTCAACACTGCAGAGAATTCAAATATGGCCAAAAGGGGTAAATCAAGAGACTTTAAAAAGCATGCAGAAAAGCTAGTAAAACCAAATTACTGTAACAAACAATCTGCTCAAAGAAATTGGCTGAAAGGAATTACACCACTGAAATTTTAAAAGGGCAAATGGGGAAAAAAGATGCAAGAATGACTTCCCACTTAAATGGAACACTGCTACAGAAATGTTATGACTATAAACATGATGAAATGCCTTTTAAAAAAGGTATGTGTTGCAGAGCAGCTAACAGATTCAGCAAGGTGTTTGCTGTATGCTGTGGCAATATTGCACAGATCCTCAAAATAACTTCAAACCAGACATGCAGAGACAGAGCTCTGGAGAATATTAACCATATGAAAGAGTCTAAATCCATCACAGAGTTTGGAACCTGTCTTGTTTGCCAGCATTTCTGGACCAAAGAGAATAACCACTCTCCTTCTCCCAACTGCTGTGTTCACAGCTAAAAATTGTCTATAAATAACACATTTTGAACAACGTTGATCAAAGAGCACTTAAACACGCAAAGACTTCACTGCAAAGCACAGAATCTTTTGTCAATATCCAAGCCTTTTCATTTACTGACCATTTATAGTAAGGACTGTGGCAGCGCCTGCCATCACTGCTACTTGTTAAGGTTTATTTGCTGCACCATTAGAAGCCACAATTTGCAGAGGTTTGCAGCTAAGATCAGTTAACTAACATCCATAAAAAATGAAGTTAAAGAAAAATCACTCTCTTTTTAAAGCACTGTTCAAGAAAAACCACTCCTCTTAAAGAAAAATCCAAAAATTGAAAATAGGTTTAAATATTGTTCTGCTTAATTCTGAGACATTCTTGGGTATTTGCTGTTCTGGCTAAAAAAAATGTAAATTATACCACAAAGATGTGTTTTTATTTGATGCAAAACTCAAAATGTTTGCATTTCCTTACCAACGTAGTATTCCTGATAAAATCAATATCCATTTTAGCCTGTGTATGGAGTACTGAATTGATAAAAGTACGTACACTTTGCTAAATTGAAGTAAAACATTTATTTATTAGATTTATATGCTGTCCTCTATATAGGCTCTGGGTATCTTATAGTAAGAGACAGAAATACACATAAAAACAAGTAGAATCAAATCTGAAACAAAAGCTCCATAAACAGTATCCCAGCTAGCTTTACTTGCAGAATGCCTGCCCAAATAGAAAGCACTTGCAAAAAGATGTCCAGGCTCAGGCTCTGGCAGGCCTCAAGGGGTAGAGAGGTCCAAAGCAGACAACTGACTGCTGAGAAAGACCTCCCATATATTTTTGCCAGGCAGACTGATGGTTCTAGTAGGAGTCTGCTCTTGGCTGATCTTAAGGATCACAACGGGACTCTGGTGCAGTCAAGCTGGCTGCAGTTGGTGACACACCCTCACTAGAAGGTGGGCCGCTGCGTTCTGCACTGGTTGCAGCTTCCTTATGATCATTTTAGACAAAAACCATGCTCTTGGTCTGTAAGGCAGAACTGCCTGGGGAACTGTATGGGAGCCAGAGCATTTGGGTTCTCCTTCCAGTTCTGAGTGATTAAGTCTTGAGGGCACAGAGCTGCTTAGAGTCTCCTTGGGCCTGCAGATCTTCAGACTGGCTATGGAGAAAATCAAAGCCCTTTGGGGAAATCCCTATGGGATTGGCTTACTTCCTAATGATGACAGAGGGAGGTGCTGGAATCTCTGTTTCTGGAAGCTTGGAAATGCCAGTCAGAGAAGCATTGGTCTGGGATGGCTCACACAGAGAGGCCCTTGCTGCAAGAAGCAGGTAGAACTAGATGACCTTCTGAGATGCCTTCAAGCCCCATTTTTCTGCAATTCAATGACTTTGCTCAATTCCTCACCTCCTGGACAAAGGCCAGCCAGTCACAGTAGCTATACAAGCCCTGGCCCTTTGTTGGTCACAAAATTGAAAAATCAGTTCCCTGTACAACTAATACCAAGATGCACCTTTCTGCAGATAATCACAATCTTCCCAATACAGTTTAATCAAATGGAAGTTAAAAGCCTTCTCCAGTGGCATAACCAGAATGCTAAAACATCTCTGGCACCAGCATAAGAATACACAGAATTGTAAGAGAAGAACAGCTGGAAGGGACCTCCAGAGGTCATATAGTTCAACTCCCTGCCTCAGGAGGATCTCCCTATCCAGACCATCCTATGCAATCCATAATTTAAAGTATACCTAAGACTACCATGAACCCTGACAGACCTAACAACCTAAACTGCCACAGGTAAAGCAAGGGCAACAGCAGCCAATGTCCTGATTCTATGAAATATAAATAGATGCTCAAGAGATCCATGCCCTCTGCTACAGAGGAAGGCAAAACCCCTCAAGTTCCTACTAATCTGACCACGGAGCAAAATTCCTTCCTGACCCCAAATATGGTGATCAGTCTGACCTCCTTCAGGTTCTCTACATAGATAAAAGTGACCAAAAGGCAAACCACTCATTCTTTCCCATCTACAGGTAACTTTTAGAGATGGCTTGGGGTAGCATTACAAATGTTCTTGGTTTCAGCTGCTTAAGGTACTCAACTTTTAAAAATCAGAAATATCTTTAAAAACATCATCATATAATTAGCTTAAATGAGTTCACAGACAAGGAACCTGATGGTGAAAAATGTTTTCTCTAGTTTAGAACCTGATAAAAAAAGAAATATTGCACAAAACAGAAAGCTTCAACAGATAGCGTTGTCTACGTAAGCTGTCAAACACCTCCATTAAAAAAAACAACAACAACAACAAAAACCAGAAAGGAGACCTGGATCTTGAAAAATGGAAACAGCTTAAGATAGGAAAGGGAAAAAAATAGCAGAGGAAGGAAAATAGAAAATGCTGTTGCCATAGCAGCTGTCTTTTATACAGTCACAGACAAGGCAGAAAGGAGATACCCTAAGAGTATATGGTCTCTGTAATTTTGGAAAGATAAGTCTGAAGTAGAAGACCAATTTACAGCTTAATTACAATGCAGAAAGAGCTGCAGTGCTTTAAAATACATGGCTACGTCTAGCTTGGGAGGGAACTTTTATAAACATACATAACTCAGTATTTGCTCGGAAACACCTCCCCCCTGCCAACACACACAGATCTACAATCTGAGACCAAAGGCCAAAATATTTATTACTCCAGTGTAGAATTATTATTACCAGGTTAAACCTCAACCTATTATTTCTAACACAATCATTCCCCATTGCTCATCCTGATTCTAGTATCCCAGCAGCTAAAACATTTTCTTTTTAGAACTGCTATATGCAATTTAAATGGACAATTAGTGTGGAAGTCCTGAAGTCCTGAAAACACTATGCTTATGAACAGGAAGACTGTAGGTCCACTGAATGTCTATTACCATTCAAGATATCCATCCCTTTGCAATGAGAGCAGCACTTCAAACACAATCCAGGCTCATTTATATCCAATATGAGAGAGCAGAGGACATTTCCTCTTCAGCTACTGTTCCTAATAACCAATATTTATAACTCACTCTTTACATAACCATTTATCTTTAGATTTTGAGGGGTGTTTTGACCGATAATAACAGTCCATATAGGCCACATTTGTACCATGTGTTCTTAGATCCCAATGTTCACGTAAATGAATAAGGGTACAGAAAATAATAAATAGGACACAAAGTAGACCAAGAGTGTTAGGAGTAGTTTTCAGTTTGCTGCAAAAAATCACGGATTTCCTCATTTAAATGAGACAAACTCAGGAAACAGCAGGTTTCCCCTTGCAGGCTAGCAGCATTCCAGCCTACAAGGGGCTGTTTGGGGTTGAGGGCAGTGGGAAGCAGGGGAAATCACGTGCATGTACATGTGCACACATGCACATGGCCCCCACACAGTGGTGGAGCACCTCCCTCCAGCTAAGTCTATGGGGAGGGGGGAGGAGGAGGAGATGAGGGGCACAGAAGATGCATTAGGATGGTGGGGAGATGGACACAGGCCATGTGTGGGGGGCAGTAAGGCATAGATGATGCAGAGAGGGGCAGGGGGAGGGCAAGTGCCCTCCCCCCCGCCCCCGAGATATCTGGTCACACAGAGAGGCATTGGGCTGCAGCCTGTCCAGGCTAGCTGCAGGCTGGAGCTGGCTCCACAGCCCAGAGGGTGGGAGGGAGTGCTGCACAACGTAAGGCGTGGCAGCAGCACAGAGTTGTGCCCCCCACTGCTGCCAGGCAGGCAGGGGACACCTCACCTTGGCAGTCATTGTAGAGCAGCTTTCCCTTCCATGCTGGGTCCCACCTGCAGGGCTGTGGAGGTGGCTCCTCCAGAGCTGGTCTGACCCAGCTGCCACCCTGCATCTCGCTGTGTGCACAGAAATTGGGGGGGGAAGCATGTACCCCCCATTCCCCCAACATGTCACCTGTCTCCCCCCACACCACAAATGCGGCCTGTGCCCACACCCTCTCTACCCCACATACCCATCCTCTTCCTTATACTCTGGGGGGCTGGGGGCAGAGGGAGCAGTGGGTTGGGAGTAAGAGGCACCAGCAGGCCTCTGAGCACCATGGGTTCAGAGTGAGGGGTGTTGGCAGGGCTGGGGAGCTGTGGGTGGGGAGTGAGGATACTGGCTGGGCCCAGGAGCAGTGGGTAAGGAGTGAGGGGCACATAGGGCTGGGGGGGGGGGCGGGGGCTGTGGCTTGGGAGCGAGAGGCAACAGCATGAGTAGGGGCAGAGGCCCAGCATATCAGGGCTGTTCAGTACCACAAACCAGGGTGGGGGACGGGGGACAGCTGCAGCTGGACCTGCATCCTGGTAAGCAAAGGGGACAGGGAAGCTCTGATTTTCTATGATAAAAAAACCCCAAATATATAGGTATTTAGAATTTATTTTATTATGACCGAGGCACTGTTAGGCTTCCAAGTTGTTTTATTTATTTATTTATTTATTTATATAAATCAGGTGAGCACAATGTTTTATTGATATACTTACAATTTTAAAGCAACTTGGAAATATATATCAGTTGAACACAGAGTAAGTGAGTGAGTATAGATAAAAAGATGGAGGTGCACTGATACATCAGTCCCATATTGGATAAGCACTGATGTAAGGAAAATTGACAGTACCAGCAACCAGCTTTTTTTGGCTGGTGTGGCCGATAATGTCGCTGATAAATGCCTTGTGCATGTGTGCTGCTGCAGCGCATCACACAGATGGTGGGGAGCACAGACCGGCAGTATGGGGAGCAGCTGGGTTCAGCTGGTAAATTTGTTGTGGTGGAAGGGGTGAGGGTGAGGCGCAGATTGAGGTTCCTGCAGTGAAGGAAGGAGTGGAAGTGGGAGTGAGGTTGGGGCAGGGGCTGCCCAGACAGGGCAGGTCAGGGCACAGGATGGAGCTGCGAGCAGCTTGTCTGGGGGGCACAGGGAGGGAGTGGCAACTCCTGCTGATATCCGCACCCCGGGAGGGCATCATGGGGGGTGAGTGCCCCCAGATCTGTATGTGGGGTGAGGGCGGGCTGCCAATGCAGGCTGGGGCTGCACCAAGCTCTCCCCAAGCACCACCACCACCCACCCCCCGCCAGGGAGAGCCCAGCACCACCCTGCCTGCAGCAGCAGCTTGCCCTGTCCCCACACACAGATAAAAACCGATACAAGAAAATCCTTTTTTTTTTTTTTTAAATGCAACACAGACCATAGAACTAGGGACCTACCAAATTTGGGATGGCTGCCTGTCAATTTCATGGGCAGACTGCAGAGCTCAGCTGCCATTTTGTGGGCAGAAAGCAGCCCCTTCCCCCGCACAATACCCCTGATTAGTTGAAGGGCCTTGGTCGCCCCACAGCTAATTGGCTACAAGGGCTGCCTGTCATGCGACCCCACCCCTTGCTGCCAATTGGTGCAGAGGGGCAGGGCCACATGACAGACAGCCCCTTCAGCCAATCAGCAGGAAGAGGCATGGGCAACAACCATCTTGCCAGCAGCCTGTTAAGCGGGCAGACCCACTCTCCCCCCCCCTCTCCCCCCCACCCTAGTGGGCTGCTGCAGTGCCCTGAGGACTGCTGGCTCCTTCTGGGGAGCTAGCACTTTATTTTCAATAAGTCTGTCTCCCCTGCATGGATTTTGCAGGCAATGCCAGATTTTGCGAAATCAACAAAAAGACAATCTTGGTAGGTCCCCACACAGAGATCATACGAAGACAGAACCTTCTCCAGGTTCCTTCAAAGAATGTGACAAACTCCCTAAAAATCTAGAAGCCATTACAAACCTCATCATTTTCCACTCTCAATGTATAGGATATTATTTTGACCTTGCTTTCTGTAACAAATTCATAACAACTTCTATACTTAAAAAGCCCATCAAAACAAATTATACTCTTGGCCCATGGGGAAGGATGAGAACAAGACACAACAGATACTAGCCACGATACTTATGCAGTAGTTCATAAAATCACAGAGAAGTAGGAGGAAACATCGTAAGTCAATCCAGTCCAACCCTCTTCCTGAGGCAGTATCATCCCTATTCAAGCCATACAATACAAATCCATTATCTAACTTCTCAGCAAACTACATAGTCAATCCTAACACGACACCAGACAAAACACCCTAACCTGCCACAAGTAAAGCAGGGGAACCACAGTGGCTAATGTCCTGCTGCTGTAAAAGTTAATATATGCTAAAAGGAACCCAAGAAAAGGACCATGTGTCCCACAGTTCCATATTAGTCTGTCCATGGGATAAAATTCCTTCCTGACCCAAAAGATGGCAATCGCTGTCTAGTTCCTCTAGTCAGGAATCTATAGGTTTAAGTCCCCTCAGGCATACCACAGTCAAAATCCCCAGTCTTGACTGCAGCCAATACCCTATGCCTCTGAGGAAGGCTTAAAAACCCCCTGACGGGGTGGGTGGGGAAGGGGGAAGGTGTCTGTGTCTGTACGGCTTTTTATGCCAGCATCCAAATCATTAATAAACATGTTGAACAGCACTGGGCCCAGGACAGACCCCTGTGGGCCTCCATTCAACACCACTTGCCATTCTGAGATCTCCTGTGCCAGTTCCTTTAGTACCCTGAGATGAAGTTCATTAGGCCCTGCTGACTTGAATTCAATCAGATCCATCAATAGCTCTCTGTTTCTTTTGCTATCTCACCTCCAAATAATCCTTATGAGGTATCTAGTTGCAGCTTAATTTTTTTTGTATGAAAACTGAGGCAAAGTAGCTGTTGAGTAGTTCCACCTTCTTTGTATCTTATGTTAAGAGGACTCTCTGGCTAGTTAACAGTTGACCCATAGCCTCCTTGGTCCTCTTTTTCTGGCCAAATTACTCATAGAACCTCTGCTTGTGGTCTTTTACATTCCTCGCCAAATGAAGCTCATTCTTTATCTTTGCCTTCTTGATTCTGTCCCTGCAGCTTCTTGCTTTTTCCTGGCAAGCTTCATTAGTAACCTGCCCATTTTTCCATTGCCTGTGTGCTTTCCTTTTGTATTTGCGGCATCCTAGAAGCCCTTTGTGCCACCATATTTGTCTCTTGCCATTCTTCTTCTGCTTCCATTATGCCCAGACAGCTTCTTCCTAGGCTTCCAATACTATGCCCTTTAGATGCTCCAGACGCTCCTGGGTGCCTTTATCCTTCAGTCTGTGTTTCTACTGCACCATGCCCATTAACTCCTTGAGTTGGCTGATATCTGCTCTTTTGAAATCCAGAGTCCTAATTTCGCTGGCCTCGTGCTTTCCTCCCACGATACCCATCACCGACACATCTGCCAGCAGTATCTTCCCTGTTCAGGACAAGATCCAAGTTGTATCCCCTAGTTGTATTCTCCACTTTCTGGAACAGAAAGTTGCCCTCCAAACAAGTTAGGAACTGGCTTGACATTTTATGTTTGGCTGCAATGTTCTTCCAGCAGATGTACAGAAAATTGAAGTCTCCCATCAATACCATCCATTAGCTCTTGGGTATATTTGTCACCGCCTCAAATAGTACCTCATCTACCTCCTCTTCCTCATTTGGCAACCTGTAATAAACTACTATATCGGTGGTTCATCTTTCACCTTTCATCTTCACCCAAATGCTTTTTGCTCTGCTGTCTTCTTCCTCCTGAACCAGGGAACAAGTATATGTATTTTTGACATACAAGGTAACACCACCACTTTTTCTCCTAACGCTAACCTTCCAAAACAAAGTATAGCCCTCAGTGTAGACATTCCAGTCATAAGATACTCTTTCCAGTTCTGGTCAGATAGATCCCACCTCTTGAGAGCAGTCTTCCTCCTCAGAACATCCACCCAGTGTCAAAGAGTCTGAAGCTGTCATGTCAATACCACCATTTCAGCCGTGCGTTTACTTCTGGGCCCCTGCCTTCCCATGGGGAAGATCAATGAAAACACCATTTGTGCTCCAAACTCAACGTTCCTGCCCAGTGCCTCATAGTTGCTTCTGATCTGCTCAGTATCATTCCTGGCAGTACTGGTGGTGCCTACATAAATAAGCAGAAAAGGGTAGTGGTCTGAAGGGTGGATGAGCTTTGGCAGTCTTTCTGCAACATCCTGAATTCAGGCTCCAGGCAGATAGCACACCTCCCATGATACCCAATCCAGATGACAAATTGGTGTCTCTGTACCCTGTCCTTAACCAATGGTCTATGACCCACTGACAAGCCATAGATGTTGTGGGTAGGCTATGACAGCAAATAGAGAGGAGAGGGGTTACCTGACACTGTTTCCTGAACAGGGCAAGTGTAACTACCTTAGTGGGGCACTGTCAAGCACCCTGTTAATATGATTGCTCTACTTGTGACTGAAGAGACAGCATGAAAAGACTTGCACTGCCACCACTTTTGTTTGCAAAGTATGAATTATTTTGCAATTGTTAAGGTTGGCTGTGAGACTGAATAACAAGAATATCCAGAGTTCTGACAGTTAATGCTTAAAAAGAAAAAAAAAACTGGAAGAGGTATTGGATTTTATGATTTAGGATTTTCGCCAATCTCTGCACTTAGGCCAGACTTTTATGAGGGAGATGAATTATCACATATCTTTCTGTTACAGCATCTTTGGGCCCTCTTCTCAAAACAGCTGGTGCTGGCCATCTGAGGAGTTAGAAGAAACTGGAATAGGTGAACCACAGGTGTGATTCAGCATAGCAGCACTTCTGTTTTTTTCCTTGGGCTTAGGGAGGATTGCAAAGGGAAGTTTTGCTTCCCTGTATTGTAATGGTACTACATTCACATTCTAGAAAATAAAATAATGAATACTAGGCTGTACAGGTATTAGCTCAAAGCCGTTCTTCCAGAGGAATTCCAAGTGAACTTAAATTAAGAAGGAGTCTGCACCCTTCAGTGTCCTGAATGAACACTCAGTGAGCTGACTCGTGCTTCAGTTCAAGCCATAGGCTCTAGTATGGCTTGTGGTGATCACCCCCCACCACACACACACACACACACACTTTTATTCATCAAGTTCTCAACTGACAGTAATATCAAAGATATTTTAAACACTCAGTGAATAAGGTTCCTTTCGTCTGCAGTGGGGGAACAGGAGGCAGGGGACTCCCACCAAATCATCCAGCTCTCTTTGTGGAGGTGAAACAGCAACTTGTGTCAGATGTACATTCAAGCCACAATCTACTTAACTCTGAGAAAAAAGGATGTGCATCAGAAAAAGGGGGTGGGGGAAGAATAGTGAGAACAGAAATTCTAGCAGGTTGCAGCTGAACTCTCTAACTCAGTTTGGGAGTGTTTAGTAGTGTTATTTAAGTATGCTAGCTATTAAATGGAACCATTTGCTTTGTTTCCCTCTGTGTACACACCTGACTAAGTAGTCAAGCTTCCCAGGTAGCATAGAGAATTTGTAGCTTTGCCCACTAAGTGTTGTGTATAGTTGGAAAAAGGATATACAATTTAACTTGCTTATCTTAGTGACCTATGGGACTTCACTCTGAAGTTACTTTTAGGGGGGTTGGTGATAAGGTAAATGGATATATAAGCCTGAGTACAGATGCTGAATCCCACCAGATTGTTGCAATATACAGAAAAGAAAGATGCAACAGAGTCTTCCCTCAGAAGCAGAGCAAATATTTACAGGGGAAATCTACAACACAAAGAGAGAGAGAGGGAGGAAGAAAGCAAGTCTCAATAAGTCTTAAAAAATCCAATGCCTCATTACTAGAAGAAAGAGATATGCCTTAAACCTTTCTTTCAGGTATTTTTCACAATTCCTCATGACTAATGAGTACTTTAAATAAAGAATTATTTGTGTCTAAAATGTAATAAAATGTGTAAACAGCCTTTGCTAAACAATACAATTTGTGTGACCTGAGCTGAACAGCCAACAGGTAGTGATCTATTTGGAAAACTGGGGATTTATGGCTGGTTCCAATATTGCTGTGCTTCCTCCCTCAGCTGCAAAACCCTCATGGCAGATAGAGGTGGCACGCCTTTCACATACTCTCTTGCAAATCAGTCTGTTTGCACTAACCTTTTTGTTCTGGACACGTACTTTAAATCACAATTCTGTTACAAAACTATAATAAAGTCTCCATTGATTAACTGACTAGGCCCACAGTGCTTGCGTGCCCTTTGCCATGTTATTTGCTTATATAGCACAGAGCCTACCCATCTGGTGTACAAATAGGAATCTTCATGTTTAAAACACTAGGAGTTGGACACAAGATCCAGGCTGGAGTTGGCTCTATCCTTATGCCCGAGAGGGCTTCCTAGGCATGAAGGGCAGTTTAGTTTATGCAGTTGTGTCCCTTCCGCTCTTACCATGCATGATCAATGGCAGCAACTCTACACTACTCTGGCAAAGTTGGATTTTCTTCCAGTGACTAGAGAAGGCACCATACAAGAACCCAAAGTTAAGGAGCGAGCTGACTGCCTGCAGAAGTAGCACCTCCTGCAGCTCCTATCTAAGAAGTAGGGAAAGATCCAAAATGGAAGAAGGGGAATTCTCTCAGAGATGACAATTTTCAGTTGGAAATGGATGGGGAAAGCAGCAAGGGCTTGGTCAGTCAGCCTACTGATGGGAGCAAAGCAGGGAAGAACAGCTGGCCAAGAATAGTTTTGAGTGGCTGTGGCTGGCAGAGTAGAAAAGGACTGTTACCATTTCAATTCAGTCTGTAAGAAAGGAAGAAATGACGAACAAAAAAAGCAAGGGTGAAAGGGTGGCCCAAATTCAGCAAAACACTTAAAGCTTTCCCACTGAAGTCAGTAAGAATTTAGCAGGCTTTCAATTGCTTTGCTGAATCACAATCTGTAGGTACAATTAAAGAACAAAAATGGTATCTGTGATGCCTGCAAAAAAAAAAAAAAAACAGAGTGAGATTTTTCTGGTCATTTTCTAAAGCTGAAGTAAGGCAGCAGTCTAAATCACACACTCTCTCCGCTTATACATCTGGAGTGTTTTGGCCCCAAAAGAAACATTCTTTTTCCTGACTGGCATCAGGGTGGAACTGAATGACTTGAGATCCCATCGTCCCTTTCTCAGAGGTTTATGTGGATGTTCAAGTTCTTCCAAATACCCTTCCACCACATCTGGGAACTGGATCACACTTCATTCTGAGAGCCAATTTCCAACTGAAATGGGCCACTCTACTTGTTGCCAAAGCTAAAGATGACTGTGTCAGTAACAGCAGTTAGGGAGAAAACGCCTTCATAATTTGTATCCCTAGCTCCCACTAAGATGTAGTGAAGCTACTTTTAACTGTAAGTTTGGTGGCATCATTAGCTCTGTTCACCACCACAATATACATTGGAGTATAGAAAACTTATCTTAGAGAGAAGTGGCATAATCAGCCTAGACTGATTTTGCACAGATTAAAATACACAGAATACATTGCTCTTACATGTATGTTGCAAACATAGGGGAAGATGTCTTTGTTTTTGACTGAAGAATTCAAAAAAAATCCTTTGAACAAAGATGCTTAGTCAGAGTACCGGATTTTAGATTCACATTCTGATACCAAAAAGACACCCAAGGATGTTGAAATCTGATGACAATTTCCCCCCTCAAACTTAATAAGGAGTTTTCAAAGTCAACAGATGAGAACTCAAAGCATGGTAAGCAGCTTTCTGTTTGTCCAATGCTTTGCCTGAATCCCCACTTACAAGCTGAAATGATGTTTAGTAGAAATCTCAGAAGAGGGAGAATTGCACAAACCCGACCCAAAGCATCTCTCTCTGCATATAGATCTGACTGTCAAGGGAACAACAGGAGAGGAATATGCAAAGTATTTTGGGAAGTTCAATATTTATTATGTAAATGTTTTCTTTTTGACAGTTCAAAGTCACCTCATGGGTCTAAGATACCAGAATTTTATAGTCGAATGCTACGTAGTAAGATGTCATGTGTTCAACAGGCTTAAACCACAGAGTTACGATTACCAGTTCCGCAAGGCACTCTGCTTAAGACCTGTAATATGAGGATCATAATGCAATTCTGCACAGTCTCACAAGACCTCATGGAAACCATGCTATAAAGCCTGACCCTATATAGTGAGGAATCAATTTTGAGCCACTATCTCCAAAACCAGAAAAATAAGTAAATACTTAAAAACACCATTTGGAGTCCACAAGGGGTGCCAGTCATAACAGGCTTTCAACTACTGTTTATTTAAAGTAATGACATTTATAAAATTAATGAAGTGCTGCATCCCCTCAGACTACTTTACAAAATCAAAAAACTTCTTTGTAAGTATTTTATAAGGTTTTTATCAGAAAGACATGGCCCAAAGGACATTCAATTTTCTATCTGACCTAAAGAATAAATTTTAGATCTCAGAGGACAGAGACCATTAAAAAAGAAGCAACAAACAACCAAAAAATCCATTAGTCTGCATCTAGAAGCAAATCACAGAAAGCCAGCTTATGGAACATGTCTCTTTCTTAGACTGGCACTCGACTTTAATGCAAAGCAGCGATGCAAGATTTTATTAATAAAATCTGAAAGTTATGCAAAATAGTGCCCTTGATATAACTGTTATTCCTACATAGCTCTAACAGAGACACATATACAATGTTAATGCAGACTACCGACATACATGAGGTTTGGCTGTCTAAGCACATGCATAAGTCTGGATTTTTTTCTCCATTCTTTTCTCCAAACTTTCCCCATCAATAGACTTGTCAGAGCGATGTTACTTACCGATCTGTACTCGTAATGGAGTTTATTAAACTCTGTGCCGCTAATTGTGATTTCTGGGATGTAGTTAGGGAGAGAAGTAGCTTCCAACACCTCGTATTTGTTTTCAACACTAAAGGTAGAAAGAGAAGTACTGTTATGTCTCCATCTCTTAGGAAAATAGATCAATCAACTTTGAAATTCAAACACATATTGGAAAAGAGCAAAATGCCCTAATGTCTGCCTGTCCTCTGCATCCAATCACTGCTTGGGTCAAATCAAATTTAGAAAAATATGTTTTTTCAGTTAAAATATACTTCTGCAGATCTGCGATTCCCTTGTAGTTACTATATAATATATACGAACCAATTCCCTTTCCACTCTCACCATACCATTTAAAATGTAACCATTACCCCTTTTAGCCTTTGCTTGCAAATAGAGAGCTACTCACATTCCTGATGCTAAGGTTTCCAGCAATTATACACCTACCACAAGGGAGCTCTAGCTCTATCAAAGCACATTTTTCAATGTTGTAACTCAATAATAGATAAATATAGAACAGATGGAAGCTTTGTTCTTCATTTAATGTCTTGCAAATCCAGGAATTGATATATTTCATTTTCTGAACAGAGATGTTTTCCTCATCAATATTAGTCTGTTTCCATCCTTACAGAAATGAAGATGTTATCTGAATAATGAATGCATGGCTCCGTTCCACAAAGTTTGTACACAACACTGCAGTTTCACACTGGCTCTTTTTTTAAATTCCAAATTGCTTAGATTATGTAGATTAAATTTTGCCCTGAATTACATGACCATTGTATGTAGATCTGAAGTGCGTTTCCTCCAAAGGCATTTAAAGTTATATATTACTCACTGCTTAAGAAAACTAAATTAAGTCTTCCCTCCAATATAGGAAGCTATGTGACCAAATATACAGTGTTCAAATCTTACTCATTTTTCCTATCATGCCTTGTCTGAAAGGGCTTTTACATGTACCTGGCAACATGTTACAAGTGAGAAAGCAGTCACGCTGAATAAGAACTAGCAAAATAGTGTTAAGGTGCATTGCCAGGTACCAATGTCTGCTTCAGTTATTGGCCATCTCTAAATAACTTGGCTGGCAGGATCGGAGACTAGAACAGAGGCAGAGGCAACGCACCCTCCGTACTGTATTAGTACTTTGTTGTTGAATGAGTAGAGGTCAAGGGTTAGAAACTAGCAGAACAGAGAAACCAGGAAGACTAGGGCCAATTACAGGTGAGCATTCCTGTAAAGGAAGTTATTCTCAACCACTGCATCTGCCTTATGAATAAGCCCTCCCCCTTCTCTGATGGATGATTGGAAGTTCACCACAGTGATGTCTAAACCAAAAAATGTTATGGCTTTAACTACATATCGTTAGAATTGTACAACTCCCCCATTGCTAAGGCAACAACATTGACGTACAGTATTCCTTTTGCTATATGCAAAGAGGTATAACCTATAAAGCTGTTGATATATCAGTACAAAAAGCGCAAAGGCACTATACTTGGGTTATATCAGTGTAACTTTTTCCATGAAGAAACTCCACACCCCTAACCAGCATAGTTACACCAATGAAAATACTGTATTTTTACCAGGTCTTAGATGTTATCTATTTCTTTAGCTCTGTCTATAGCAGTAACTTGGCAAAATCCTCCAAGTTTGGATATGGTTATCCTAGTATAAAAATGCTTATGTTTTTATAGCTTACTATTCAGCATGCAAAATAAGCTAGACTGCTACTGGTCACCTTCACAGTGGTCCCCATGAGGGGTTTTCCCCAGCAGAATGATGTTGGCAAACAGAGAAAATTTATACCTAATAACCAGGGATCCAGAAAAACATGGTAAAATCTGGATTTTCTCATTTTTAGAAGAAAAAACCCACATTTTCTCCTTTAAAGGAGAAAAACGCAGGGAACTGTGGGTTTCCCCTTGAAGGCTGCCAGAGTTCCAGCCTGCCAGGGGCTGCAGGAAGTGGGAGAAGGGCAATTAGCAGGGGTTGGCACGTGCATGTGCACGCGTACACATGCACATGGCCGCCAGGCAGCCCGAGAGCAGCTCCCACAGGTACGTCTGGTGGGGAGATTGAGGCCCCCATAGTAAGGGAGGGAGAGAGTTGGGCAGGGCTGGGCAGGCTGGGGTGGTACATGGGAGCTGGGCAGGCTGCTGCCCAGCTGGAGCAGTATGTGGGGCTAGAATGCACGGCCACAGAGCCTGCACAGAGAGTAGGACAGAGCTGCAGGAGGTTCGTCTGTGGGGCAGAGGGGCTGGCTCAGCCACTGCATGTGCTCCCTTGGGGGAGGTATGGGGGGACACGTGCCCTCAGGTCTGTGCATGAGGTGGGAGCAGGCTACCTAGTGCAGGCTCAGGTTTCCTGTCCTGCTGCCCTACCCCCGGGGCTTCCGCAGCCCAGTGGGCAGGAGCTGGTGCAGCAGGACAGAACAGGACGGGGAAGCTCCATGTTAGTACCGCAAACCCTGTGCCACCCTGACGAGGCACCCCTATGCTCACCCAACAGCAGTGGGGGTGGCAGTGCAGAGTTGTGCCCCTTGCTGCTGCCGGGTGGGCAGGGGGCACCTCACCAGAGAGGGCACGGGGGCTCATGGTGACAATGAGCTTTCCCACCCACCCCTGCTCTGTCCTGCCACATCGGATCCTGTCCTCTGGGCCACAAAAGCAGTAAGGCAGGGAGCCCTGAGCCTGCAGTAGGTGACACCCCCCCCCCCCAAACAGGCTCTGCTCTAGCTGTGGACCCATATCCTGTTGAGTGAAGGGGGCAGGGGCAGCTCTGATTTTCCATGATAAAACCTCAAAATGAAACACCTAAATTTATAGGTATTTAGAGTTTATTTTATTACAGTGATTGAGGCACTGGTAAGCTTCCAAATAGCTTTAAAAATTGTAAATATGTCAAAAATATTCTGTTCAACATATCTATAGATAGGTAGACAGCATTATAATATATCTAAATATAATATACAACCTATTTTTATTGTTTGAGATATATACATACATACACTGTGTGTGTGAGTCTATCTATACACACACATACAGTGGTGTTTCATTTTAATCAAGGAAAAATAAGGATTTTGGGGAGGGGGGGTTAATCAGAGAATTTACCCGGGGGGGGGGGGGGGGGAGGGGGCATTAAATCAGAGAATTTGCTATTTTTAAGCATAGAAAACCAGAATCCCTAATAACCCAACCTAATCATCATTGTTCCATTGGTTAAAAACAAACAAAAAAACCAAGACTTTCAAATGTAGACCAATCCCCAAAATACATGCATCACTCCAGGGTATAAAAGGTTAGAGGAAATGTGACTTAGAATGCTGTAACTGTGTTTCCATACTTTTCATGTTTTTGGTACTGCTATACTTTAAATTTAAATGGTTTTAAAATATGTCAACATATTAAAACAATTTTGCATTGTACAGTACTCTCTCTTGCTCTGTTAAGAGATCACACACTTATTAATTCAACCTCTTCCAGTCACAAGATTTAAAAATATGCCATGTATGCATTTGAATACAAACCAAACCAAACAAAAATACTGCTTGTCTTCACAAAATTCCCATCCCAAATGTACTGCTTGTATTAATTGTGAGTGTTACTTGCAACAAGTAGGACAGAACTGTAGACAGAAACAATGCTTTGAAAATTGATAGTGTCCTTATAACTTTTATCTGAACATTTCCAGACAGAATCTGGCATGCCGTAACATTGTAATTTTAATGTGGCAGGTTAGCTATGATCAGAGTGGTAAGAAACAATGCCCCACAAATGATAGTCCATCAAACCAGCACTGAAACACATTAAACCCACAACAATTTATTTTAAGAGCTTGAGAAACTGCTAGAAAGCACTCTTTAGATTCATTATATATAGACCAACAGTGCCATCTATATGTAGTCTATGGAAAATGCATCAACTACAATTTTGTAATGGAGCAGAATGTCAAAGTTAATGATACAAAAAAAGATGTATGCTAACAATTGGGTTCCTGATTTTCAATGGCTCATTTATGTACAAATATTTATTATACAGACATGGAAGCAAATCTGCATTGTGTGCAAAGCAGTGTTACCAAACTCTCTTGCAGAGCCCTCAAGCCCTTGAACTGGGCGCTCCTCTTGTTCAGTATTGTATAAACACAAGGGGAAACTCAGCCTTAAAAAAAACATGTTTAGACCACATCCTTAAAATGGTTAGTACCATCATCGAAAATTGAGCTACACCCACTCGCTCTGGCTCTCTGTATGCCCAGACTAGCAACTGGACAAAGTGGACTGCCTTGGGTGCATGCCCTGGAGGTGAGCTGCAGGCTCTCTCAAGAAGGAAGGATGGAGAATGCTGCTGAGATGCATGCTGAGGCCACTTCTAAGCCATCTGCTCAGCCTACCTTGCTAGACTTTGGACCATTTGGTATGAAAACAAGTTCATGGGGTCTTTAACTCTTGGCAGCAGTACCGAGCTCAGCAGGGAGCCAGTACAGATAGGCCTAAAGAGTGAATATACAATGAATATGAATGCAGTTTTGAGAGCTAAAATGTGCATCTACATGTTATTCCGTCTGAGACTTCAGCTCCCTCTTTGTGAGGTCCAGCTTCCTAAACTGTATTTTAAGATCTGGAATGTAAAAGTAAAGATGGAATATGGGAGTGGGGGGACAAGAAAGAGAAGACCAAATAGTTATTTTTTAAAAAATAGGAATGAAATGTCAGAGAAATTCCCTGCAGAAGCTCACATTACCCATCTTAATGCACTGTTTCCCCCCCTAAGAGATTCTGTCAGCAGGAGGGACAGAAGGAGTGATGCTGGTACAGGTTTACTTAACCCTCAATAAATTATTATAGGATACCAGTGCCTGAAGTGCTCCATCAAACACTTTGACAAAAGTGCAATATGAGCCTTTCTTGATTTCTGGTTTTCTTCATACTGTCTTCTCAAACGGAAGGGCCAAAAAGTGTTTCCTTGGAAATGCAAATGAGCCCTGGGCTTACTACAGAAGCCAGGCTGCCAAAAAAAGCACAAGGCGGTCTTTTGTAAAACAGGAAGGGGTCTGGACTCTATGGCTTGAGGGGCCCTTTTCAGTTCTATGTTCCTAAGAGGAGCCTTCTTTGGCCCTTCCTCCTAACAAGTGGCTTCCTTGAAGCCATATCATGTACACAACTCCCCTACGTGCCTGCATCTTAACCTCCTGCCCTAAGAAAGGAATGCAAAAATAAAGATGAAAGAGAGATAGGAACAGTGGGTAAAAAGCAGTAGGCCACCTGGAATCATCAAATAAAACAGCAATTGCTCCAATTCTGAATTTCAATGGGTTCAATATGGAGCACCTTCACACCTGCCAAATCTGCTCCATAACAGTGCTGCAGAAAGGGGAACACACAAATTGTTAAGTTTTGCAAGTAAGCCACAAGGCTGGCAGAAGGGAGTTCACCATGGAACTGGTCCTTTAATTTCTCCCATGAAGAGCTTCTCTCCTGGCTCACGGAGAATCCATTGGCACCACAGTAACCAGGTACAATCTGCATTTCATTGTTAAGACAGCACTTCCATTCATCTATGCAATCACTTTAAAAGGGAACAAAGGGTTACTGCAACAACTATCAATAATCTAACTGTTCATTTTGCATGATCCTGTATTAAAGTAACTTTAGCTAATTACCCTAATTATCGCCCTGCTTAAAGCTATCCTGGCTTTACTATACTTGTTATGTCTGCATGATTTTAGAGATATAATTGCATCCTGACAGGTTATGTCAATATTGATATAATTGCTCTGTATGTTTATGCCCTCAGATTCAGTATTTGCAAGACAAGCTATGGATATTGTTTTTAAACAGGACTATGCCTAGGTTTAATTTTTGGTACTTGCTTAAGTACTTTGCTCAGCTGAGACTTTGCCACAAGATGCTGCATCACCCTCCTATTTAACAAAAGAATTAATCTTGTAGGCTCTTCTTTACACATCATACTTCATATTAACGCCAGTGTCAACCCACTGCCAAGAGCCAGCAGAGCTATGCTGATCTTTTCCTCCCCAACAGAAATCAGTAATGATCATCTTAAAAATATTATAGGCGGAATTTTTTTCATTTAAATGCATATTCTAGTTCTGGAGCAGAGATGGTCGAAACATCTGCAACAAATTGTCTCTCTTGGGAATCTCAGCTTAACAGGATAGTTTTTAGACAGCAAAAACTGATTCTAGTTTGAGACCAAAACAGAGGAATGCCTGTTCCTCACAAAGTTTTTTGTGAAAGGCATTTCCGATAGCCACGTAAAAGTCCTGTGGCATTGGCATGGAGTTGCACGAAAGACCTGATAAAATTTAAACAAAAGTTCTGAAAAATCTCTGTGCAGAAACAGCATTGCCAACTTTCCTAATTTTATTGCAAGTTTTGAATGTCTGCATTTGCTAAAGCATCAGCTCCTCAAATCTCCCAAGGATCTCAGTTTTTATTCAAAAACAAAAGTAAGTTTCTACTTTAACCATTTTAGAGAAAAGCTTAAAGCATGACCCCTTCAAGCCTAGAGGAAAAAAAAAATAGTTCCCGTCCCATTCCCCACCCCCTCTCCAACACAAAGCTACTCGTCAACCTAAGAAGGCACATGAACCACATTCAATAGCAGGAGGGGACCACAGGGCTTAATGTCAAAAAAACAGTTATCTACTCCAAGTTAAGTCATACAGAGATGCAAGGAATAATTCTAGAGGTGACAGACAGATCTCAGCAGAAATCAGAGTAAGATGCAAAGCAAGCTGGAAAACACACCTCAGACATTTAGACAGATTATCCAGTTAGCATGATTTCAAACGATGGCATGGCATCTCTGTTCTCCACTCATATGCCTGTAGGAATCACTCCTTTATCAGAGATAAAAGCAAAAGTTTTCTACATCTCAGGGCGGATACCAGGTCACTCCTGGATAACACATTACACTCTATGCAAATCAGCACCAAAAAATAAGGACTGTTGAAACAGCAATTAAAAAAAACCCTCTCGTTTCAGAACAAGTGTCCATTCAGTTCTCTTCCTTACTTAGTGTGCTTGTTTCTTATAGTTGTAAAACTGAATTGGCTGGACTACCTCTGTGAAGCAAAGCTCAAATAAAAAACAATTTACCACATTCACTACATACTGCATCACCTGTGCAATTCACACCCTTATTTTAACATTCAAACAGAATCCTGCATTCTTAGGAGGTCACTTAAATACAGTGAAAGAACAAACATAATGAATCAACTTTGAAGTGTCTGAGATTGGTGGAAGTTCCTCAGTACTTGAAATTAAACTAAGCTAGGTTAGAAATGAAACAACCAAAAGACAATTACTCTTAATCTGACATCCCTTCAGTAAAAGCTCAAGAATATGTTTCTGATGTTCTGCCAAGAAAAATATCGGAGGATTTACTGCATTAGATTTGAGATATAGTAATACTTTTTCCTGCTTATGCAGGGGGTCGGACTCGATGATCTATTGAGGTCCCTTCCAACCCTAGCATCTATGAATTATTAACAAGCAAAACAATTAAAAGGACACAAACGGTAAGCTTTGGCTTTTTGGGGGGTTCTTTCCTCCAGCAAAGCCATCAGGCTGCTAGTTTGGTTTTGAATAAATAACTTTTAAATAAAATATGTGTTGATGCACATCAATTTGTAAGGTATGAGTGATACTAATAGTAAGCTAAATTTTGCCTCTGCAAGTTATACCTTATATAAGATACGCCAAAAGTATCTGTGCGTGGGGGAAGGTGCGGGAAAAGGGGGCAGCAGTGGCTGCATTTAACTTTGAACCTGCCTAACAAAACAGAAGTTTAATATGATATAGAGCTGGAAACACAATACATTCAGTATTTCCTGTGCATCTGTAGCTCAGCTAATACCATGCATATGGCACCAAACAAAACATAGGTAACCACTTAAAAGCACTATTTGATCTGTGATGGGAACATGCATGATTACATTGTAAGCTTGGTGAGAAAGTTAACTGATTTTTTTCTGCTTTTCAAATACACAGCTGTAGCAGTCACTTTTTAGTAGTGTTAGCTGAAGGACTGGATTCTAACAACACATTCAACAAAGGACTGGACCATAAATCTATGCAGAAGCTAAAACTGTTACAGCAATCCACTCATTAAATGAAATATGTCACTATGATCATGTAACGCTGATGCTCCATGAACTTCTTTCAATGCCCACTCATTTCGAAGTCGAATTTTTTTTAAAAGGCATTAGTGCTGACCTAAATGGCCTAGGGCCTGGCAACCTGCAACAAAACATTTTAAACACCACAGACATACAAAAAACTAGAACTCTTGGTTCCAAAATGATACCTTTTATTAGAGCAACTGGAAAATGGCAAGAAAATTGTCCTTTTCTGCAAGCTGTCAGGATCAAAGTCCCTTTGTCACGCTCTGGGGAAAGTGTAGATGGTACAAGATGGTAAAAATCTTTCAGAAAAGGGCAATTTTCTTGCCATTTTCCAGTTGGATTAATAAAAGGTATCATGTTGGAACCAAGAATTCTAGTTTTTTGTGTGTCTTTTTGTCTCAGACCAACGTGGCTACTATGTACACACCTGAAACATGGAAGATGCTGAATTTTAGCTGATTTTGGATTTTAAACTTTATTGCAGAACAACAGAAAGTTTTTTTACCTCCCTGATTGCCATCTGATACCTCCAGGGAAGGAATTCTACCTGATCAACACATCAAAGAGCTACTCAACACTCTCATGGACCCAGAGGGACAGCCTTCCATCGTCAGCTCCCTCTGTGCAAAAATGAAGTTTATTTCCTACCTATGGGGACTTTTTACCATCTTATACCATCTACACTTTTCCCAGAGTCTGACAAAAGGACTTCGATCCCAAGGGCTTGCAGAAAAGGAGAGTTTTCTTGCTGTTTTCCAGTTGGTCTAATAAAAAGGTATCATTTTTGAACCAAGAGTTCTAGTTTTTTTTGTATGTCTTTTTTGTCTCACACCAACAGGGGTACCAAGTACACCCTTTAAACACCACTTAACGTGGGGTTTCCCTACAGGCTAGATCCTATCAACTGAAATTGCCCACTGACTATAGGTTTTGAACCAAGTCCTGTGAATACAAAGACAGGGGATACTGGCAAGCATTCTTTACAACCAGATTTCTCTTTTTCAAATAATTCCCTCCCCACCTCTCCCCTAAGACCAGGAAGGTTGTTGGGTTTTTTTTCTTTCCGAATATATTTTTATTAATCTCATTTTATTTTAAATGCAGTTTTTTGTTGTGGTTAACCTGCTTCTTTGTAAAACTGAAATGTAGGGATGCGCCAATAAAAGATTTTTTGGCTGATACCAATGACAGTTATTAACCAGCCATATCTGCCAATACTGATCCAACAGCCAATTTACAAGAACGCAGCCCTGCAGCTTAGAGAGCAGCATCTGGCTGGTAAGTCTGTGGAGGGAAGGGATGGAGAGGGGGCAGACTGAGGCCCCGACAGTGAGGGAGGGAGTGGGGCAGTGAATGCGACCCTGCTGGGGGGTTGAACAGAGCTTGTCCAGGGGGTAAGACTCCCCGCTGCTGCATGCACCCCTGGGGGAAACATGGGAGCCATGTGTCCCCCTTGATTTGTGTGTGGGGTTAGGGCAAGCTGTCCACTGTGGGCTTAAGGCCAGGGGCTACACCAGCCGGGGCTGTACTCGGGGTAGGCAGCAGCAGCAGCACTGGGAATGGTGGCTATGGCAAATTTTGGGGTGGCTATAGCCCACCCTGTAGCCACCCCTCTCAGCACATAACTTGCCTGGGGTCATTTAGCAGACCAGTATCAGAGCTGAGAACAGTATCCAAGTCCAAGCCTCCTATTCTATTGCTATAACCATTATAGTTTACTGCTACCTCCCTATATTCTCATTTATGTCCATAAATTAGAACCTAAAAGAGGTATCTTTTACACCAGGGGTAGCCTACCTGCAGCACAGATGCCACACATGGCATGGACTGCCTGTGTGTGTGGCACACAGGAAATCGGGAAGGGGACAGGCAGCACAATGACAGATAGGGAAGGAAGCAAAGCAGCAGGGTCAGGCAGGAAGCATAGGGCAGGGACCAGAAAGCAGAGCAGCAAAATCAGGCAGGGAAAGGGGGCTGGAATGGCACTTGTAGAGGGCAGAGGGCTAATTTGTGGCATGCCTGCCAAAACAACTGACATAAAACAATGGGGGCCCAAGTGAGGTAAATGAACTGCACTGCTCCCCATGAAAACTGGAAGAATGGCAGGGAAAATGACTGTGATGTGAAATTGATGCTCCATGCTGCATTCTGTCCCACAGCATGAAATGAACTAACAGTCACATGGGGGCAGCATGAGCTCAAACATGGAAAACGGATCCCTAGCCTTTCCCACTTGGGAAATAAATAAGCACACTTAGAAAAGCAGTTCCTTTATGCACCAAACCATTAAAAATGAGAACAATGAGTAAAGGCCTCTGTGATGAATGGGCTCACCAGAGCTATTTCTCCGCTCAGGTATCAGGGGAGGGAACATGCTATAGGGTAGAGGATATGAAGAATGTAATATCACTGACACAGGGAGATAACTGAAGAGCATCATTAATGCCTTTGTTAAATGTGATGTAGTTCAGTTATTGACATAGATTCTTTTGCAAATTACCTTTTGTTTTGGTAATGTAACTGCTTTGCATTTATTTAAAAAAAGGTAAGGATAAAACCCTAGGAGTGTGAGGTGTATCATTCATGAGTTAGCACATAAACTTTCAACTTTTACTTGGTGTTAAATTTTATGGAATGCAATTGGCACATTAGAGAATTCAGGCTGAATACTGCAACACAAACTTTTCTTTTTGTACATGTTTATTTCAGCCTAGCACAAGGACTTCAGTGTGTCAGAGGTGAAGCCTGCCGTACTAAAGACAGGGAATTCTCATTTGCAGGCATATGCTTCTGAAATTTAAAACACATTTGTAATATACATCTAAATATAAAAAGCATCCTCAGAGTCATCTTCTGAAGGCAGGTTGTATTTTTAGCAAGGTATGGAGGACAGCAAAACCCATGTTGTCAGAACAACTTAAGTTAGTACCTAGTTAAGATTAGAACTTGAAAAACACAGCAACAGCTGTTTGCCATGAAGAACAATTAAAAGCAATTCAAGTAACCTTGAACGAAAATATCCATGGAAAAAAGATGTTTCTTCATACACAAGGTTTAACAAAGAATTAAATATTTAGCAGTGTGTTTTGCTTCCTTGTATATTGTGAGTTGCAGTTCACCGATGGCGTGCCTTACAATAAAACTTAAACACTACCTTGTTTGAATGGTTTCCTCTAATTCCTTCCTACACTTTGTACAAACAAACCTTTGTTAGTACCTTTATAGTACAAAAACAAGTAACTTTAGAGTATTTTTTTTATCTTTCAGAAAGTGAAGACCTGATAGCTGTGCTCGGTGTAAGTAACCAACTGAGTTTCACTTTAAATACTGTGTGAAATGCTTATTGTAAGTTTGGAGTAATCGAGACATTTTTAGTTTTCATCTTTTTTCTCTACTGCTTATACTCCTAAAGTTGAAGCGTGGCTTTTTTTTTATTTTTAAAACCACTGTATTTTTTCTATTTGACAAATTCCACCCAATGCTGCTTTCAGTGAAAGTGAAACATTGCAAGTCTGTTTAAACAATTATGTAAAAAGGTGCTTGCCATACTAAGGCATATGAATCAGCAGAGCTTTGAGTACAGTGTGAATTTGTTAACTGCTGCAACCAACTAAGGGAAAACACTGTGTCTTTGCATAGTATGTAAAAAAAAAACCAAACTAGGGACTTTGGAAGTAAAGACCACCACCTTAAAATCATTTAATTAGGAGAACGAAGACACAGAATACAGAGAACCTTCCTTTAACATATGAAAAGTCATCCTTGTATAATGAAATGCATCCCTGTAACCTCAGGATGCATTCGAAATAACATAAGCAAATAAAAGGCAGAAAAAAGGAAAATAGTATTAATCACCATAATGAGAAAAGGTACTGAAATAAAGGGAAAAATTAAATCAATATCAAGAACAATTCTTACTAATGATTTAGCCCAGTGGGGATCAACCTTTTAAGGTAGGCAGGGTCACAAATTAAGCAGCGTGCCCTACCCAAGGACCACTGTAATCCCCTTCCCCTGCCCAATCAGCTGATCTGCTTTCTATTCCCGGATCTGTGTCATACACAAGAGGCTGGCTGCCTGGGGCACTTGTGGCATGTGTGTCTCAGGAATAATCTTCCAGGTGACACTGAGAAAGCTCCATAAACCCCACCCCACAATATTAAGAACATCACAGTGGTGGATGTGTTGAGTGGGGGAGGTGGGGGAGCAATCCTCTACTGGAAGCAAGAGGAGCTGTCCATTAGGACTTTGCTACCTCTAGAGCCAATACAACTATGTGCAGTAAGAACAGAACAAGTACCTAAGGCAATTTGCAACATAAAGTTGTGAAATGTACATGTTAGCAGGTGCATTCAAAAATTCGACATTCCTGCTGTTAACATTCTAGTCCCTGCTCTTTTCAACTTTTCTATATTTACACATCTTCTCACCATTTCTGAATGTTAGGATTGCTATCTCCTTTTTCATCAACTGACATAGAGCCTAAAATCTTTTCTGTTGAGGCACAACTCCCACAGAAGTGGACAGGTCAGCTTGGTTGCCTGTATTAGAAGGGCATTTTGGGGTCCCAAAAGATTCATGGGCAAGACATTTAAAGGCTTGTTTCTGCCCCATCATATTTAAAGGAATCTCTCCTCAGCTACACAGAATGTGTAGACACAAAATAGACACACTCTCTGCTAGCAGTGCCTCCTGCAGCAGAAAAAGCTTACTGCATATACAGTGTATCCTAAGAAATTATTTTTTGTTATTTCAGTAAGTCTCTCTTCAAATCTTATCTCCAATAATCCAATTAAACAAGAGTCTTTAAAAAAATGTCCTGAAACAGCAATATTTTAAAATCATCCAAACTACATGAGTGTGAATGACATAGGACAGCAATACTTTAATTCCTGGATTAGAATTAGTAAGGCTTTTTACTTAGGTTCTTTACTGGGAAAATAATATGGATTGAGCCACTGTGTTTCTGTCAACTGTCCAAGTTTATAGATTTCATAGACTTTCATAGACATCAGGGCTGGAAGGGACCTCAGGAGATCATTGAGTCAAGCCCCCTGCCCGAAGGCAGGAAGTCAGCTGGGGTCACAGGATCCCAGCAAGATAAGCATCCAATTTACTCTTGAAGGTGTTCAATGTAGGTGCTTGAACCACCTCCGCTGGCAGACTGTTCCAGACCTTGGGGGCTCAGACAGTAAAGAAATTCTTCCTTATGTCCAGCCTGAAACGGTCTTGCAGGAGTTTGTGACCGTTCGACCTAGTCATCCCTTGGGGCGCTCAGGTGAACAAACGTTTCCCCAGATCCTGGTGGTCACCCCGATAAACCTATAGGTGGCCATCAG
Source organism: Crocodylus siamensis (assembly GCF_052110815.1). Lineage (NCBI taxonomy): Eukaryota > Metazoa > Chordata > Crocodylia > Crocodylidae > Crocodylus > Crocodylus siamensis. The sequence goes on along the minus strand of NC_143398.1, from coordinate 174,937,951 downwards.
ATCACCCCTGAGCCTGCGCTTTTCCAGGCTAAAGAGTCCCATGGCTCTCAGCCTGTCATCGTAAGATCTGTTTTCCTGACCTCTGATCATGCGCATGGCTCTCCTCTGGACTCTCTCAAGCTTCTCCACATCCTTTTTGAATTGTGCAGCCCAAAACTGGATGCAGTACTCCAGCTGCGGCCTCACCAAGGCCGAGTACAAGGGGAGAATGATGTCCCGAGATTTGCTCGAGAAGCACCTATGGATGCAAGCCAGCATTTTGGTCGCTTTACTAGCTGCAGCATTGCATTGGAGGCTCATGTTCATCTTGTGGTCAATGATGACCCCCAAGTCTCCTTCTTCTGTAGTGCTATCCAATGTAGCACTGCCGAGCCTATAAGGATGCTGCAGGTTTTCCCTCCCAAGGTGGAGAACCTTGCATTTTTCGGTGTTAAACACCATCAGGTTCTCATCTGCCCATTGGCTGAGCTTGTCCAGGTCAGCCTGGATCACCCACCTATCTTCTGGCGTGGATGCTTTGCCCCAAAGTTTGGTGTCATCGGCGAACTTGGCCAGTCCACTCCTGACTCCAATGTCCACATCATTAATGAAGATGTTGAACAGGATGGGTCCCAGGACAGATCCTTGAGGGACCCCAGTGGTCACAGGGCACCACGATGAGTGACTGCCATCAATTACAACCCTCTGGGTCCGACCACGGAGCCAGTTTCCCAGCCAGCGGATCGTGGTGGAGCCAAGGCCACAACTGGCCAGTTTGGCCAAGAGGTGATCATGGGATACCAGATCAAAAGCTTTTTTGAAGTCAAGATATATGACATCAATCTCTTCTCCCTTGTCCAGGTGATAGGTCACCTGGTCATAGAAGGAAATGAGATTGGTCAAACAAGACCTACCCGCAACAAACCCGTGCTGACTATCCTTTAGGATGTTAGCCTGGGCCAGTCCATCAAGGATGGCCTCCTTAATAAACTTTTCTAAGATCTTCCCCAGGATAGAAGTCAGGCTAATGGGCCTGTAGTTACCCGGATCCACTCTCCTCTCTTTCTTGAAGATCGGCACCACATTGGCCTTCTTCCAGTCTTTGGGCACTACACCAGAGTGCCAGGAGTTTTCAAAGATCCGTGCCAGGGCCTGGGCTATGACGCTCGCCAGATCCTTGAGTACCCTGGGGTGCAGATTGTCAGGGCCGGCTGACTTGAAGGTATCCAGCTTCTCAAGATGTTCCTTCACAAGGTCAGCATTTATGGAGGGTAGGGGATCCCCATCACCCAGATCTCCCTGTCCCATAGCAGGCATGGGCGTCCCATGGGACTGATGAAAGACTGACGCAAAGTACCTATTTAATAGGTTGGCTTTTTCCTGGGCGTCAGTTGTCAGTTGCCCCATCTGGTTTAGCAGGGGTCCAACATTGCCCTTGCTTTTCCTCCGGCTCCCCACATATCTGAAAAAGGACTTTTTGTTGTCCTTGATGCTTGAAGCTAGTTGGAGTTCAGTTGCAGCCTTGGTTTCCTGGTTTACTCCCTGCAGGACTGGACTAGTGCAGAATAATCCTCCTTGGAGGCGAATCCCGTCCTCCATCCTTTGTAGGCTTTCCTTTTTAGCCGTAGGAGGTCCGCTAGGTCCCTGGAGAGCCAGGAGGGCTGCTGTGCCTTCTTGCTGCCTTTCCTCCGTGTTGGAATAGATTTAGCTTGTGCATTGAGGATCGCTTCCTTGAGAAGCAACCACTCTTCTTGAACTCCCATCTCCCTGGGGTCATGGTCCCGGAGGGCCTGACCGACAAGCCTCTTGAGCTTGTCAAAGTCGGCTTTTCTGAAGTCAAGGACTTCTGTGTTGCTGACTGACTTGCCAGCTTTACGACAGATGGTGAAGGTGATCAGCTTGTGGTCGCTGTCACCCAGCTTCCCATCGATCACTAGGTCACCGATTAGGTCGTCCCCCGTAGCCAGTACCAGGTCGAGCAGCGCTTTCCCTCTCGTTGGCCCATAGACTTCTTGAGTCAGGTAGAGGTCATCCACGCACGAGAGAAAGCTTTGCGACCGCTCGGATTTTGCTAAGTGATCTTCCCACGAGATGTCCGGGTAATTGAAGTCACCCATGACAACCAAGGTCTTGGAGCAAGCGGCCTCAGTCAGTTCCCGGGCGAACTCCTCATCAAGCTCAGGACTTTGAGTGGGAGGTCTGTAGTAGACTCCCACCGTTGTGTCCCCTGTGCCGTATTCTCCACGAATTTTTACCCAGAGGGTCTCTAGCTGTCCATGCCGGTCACCAACATCAGCTTGCAGGGACATGTAGCTTTCCTTCACATAGAGAGCTACACCCCCGCCCCTTTTGTCAACACGATCCCTCCTGTACAGGGTATAGCCCTCTATACCCGTGGTCCAGTCATGGGTGGAATCCCACCAGGTCTCCGTTATCCCAATGACGTCATAATTCTTTGCACTGAGCAGGAGGATGAGCTCCTCCTGCTTGTTGCCCAGGCTCCTGGCATTAGTGTACAGGCAGGCAAGTGTCCCCTTGGGGGCTCTCGCCTTGCCCACAGATTGTGCCAGGGCTGGGGCAGGAGTGGGCTCCCTTAAGTGCCTTGGTCTGCTGGCTTTGCAAGGGTTGCTCAGCGGGCCAGCAGTGGTAGTAGTCCCCCCATCCCCCAGCAGGCTTAGTTTAAAGCCTGGTGGAGCAGGTCAGCCAGCCTGGCTGAGAAGAGCCTCCTCCCCAGGCAGGGAGAGGTGGAGGCCATCTCTTCCCAGTAGCTCGCTGCCTCTCTCGCCAAAGAGCGGGCTGTGGTCATGGAAGCCAAGCCTTCCCGATGACACCAGCACCGCAGTCTTTGGTTCACTGCGTGGATCCTCCTCTCCCTCCTCAGTCCATAGCCCGAGACTAGGAGGATCGACGTAAACACCACCTGAGCTCCCAGACCCCTAAGCCCCGCTCCCAAATCCCTCTAGCGCCTCATGACCTGGCTGGGGGTGCTCTGAGCCATGTCATTGGTGCCTGTGGGCCGGAGGAGCTCTGGGATCCTCTCCGCAATGTCTCGGATGCGGGCCCCCGGGAAGCAGCAGACTTCCCGGGCTAAGGGGTCAGGGCGGCAGATTACCCCCTCAGTCCCCCACAGGATGGAGTCTCCCACAACAAACACCTTTGTTGGCACAAGCTATCTGTTTTCTCTACATTTCTTTTTAGCTCATTTGTCAGACACTTGCTCTCTGAACAGTGGAGAGGTCTAAGAGCAGAAAGGGAAGTGAACCATACAAAGCTGAGAAAACGAAAAATGATTTATGATGGAGACAGTCTGAACAGCAACACATATAAAAACTGCTGCATTCCCCTCAGAGCAAACTTTAGTATGATACTTATTAACAGAAATGTACAATTAAGGTACACTGAAGCTAAATATATTTTGCAGTAGTTAGGTTTAATTCTTTATGCTCTCATCTAACTACTGTTACTATTGAAGAACATGAATAATTACACTGATTTGAGAAAACTGCACATCAAATATGACTTCCCAAAGTTCAAAGAACCGCACACCATGGCAAAGCTCCTGTGAAGCAGCCATACAGTCGCATGGCTAGGGGACTGATTATGAATTGTATGTGGGATAATGCATTTTTGGGACTCTGGCTGAACGGGGATGAAATAAACAGAGATTAAAAGCTACCACCATCTAATGTCTGGCTTATATAAGGTTCATGTTCCTTATCTCCAGTTCCGTGTTAAAAATGTTAGTACAGTCTACTGTCACTGCTTATCTCATGTAATGGAGAAACCCAACAACTCTCAAATACAAACCTGAATACCTAAAAGAAATGGTAGCAACTGTTACTTTTTAGTGTTGACAAGGATTAGAATTATTTATTTACTTGTGCAAGGGGTGGGTATTCTACTTACAATATTCTAAGATGATGGAAAGAAGCATCATCCTGTTCAAGCCAAGGCCCCTTATCAAACTTCAGGTAATCAATATCTTCAAGTACCTGAAAGAGAATGATAAGTCACAATTACATAAATCAATTCAATAAACAAAAACAACTGAACAATCCAGCCAGACAGGTACTATAGCAGTGGCGGGCAACGCTTTTGGCTGGAGGACCACTTCATGAGTTTAGGCAAGGTGTCAAGGACCACAAGGCTAGCCCCACCCCTTGACAGGTGCTCTGCCCCCTGGTCACCATCTTTGTACTGGAAGTCCCACCCCTAACATTTGTCACTGGAAGTCCCTGCCCTTGCCTCTGTGGCAGGGCACTGTTGGTGCTTGCCACTTTAAGGGCTGAGCCAAACAGCCAGCAAGTGCTTGATTGCGGCAGCCATTGTAGAACTCTGGCCGCCTATATAAAGAGAGCAGCTCGCTGCTGGCAGGCAGAAACATTACCTGGCCTAAAGGCTGTATGAAACATCTTGGAGGTAGGCAAGAGGCAGGAGCTTAGGGGGATAATTTGGAGGCTCCTGGTCCTGGGCATGACCTAAAACTGCACCCTGCTGGGTGTGGAACAGAGCTGCAGATAGCGCCCCCCGGCATCAGGGCAAGAATTGGTAGCCTCCCGCCTTATTGCAACCAACTAAGAGACAACAAGGCATGGCAGGAGAGGAGGTGGGCGGTAGGTCCAGAAACAGGTGGGTGGGTCAATGGTAGACCAGCCCTGGGAAAGCCCCCTGTTACATGAGGACTCCTGGTGCTCAGGCCAAGTCCCTGAGGACTGGAAAAGGGCCAATGTGGTCCCTGTTTTCAAGGGGAGGAAGGAAGAGCCTGGCAAGTACAGGCCAGTCAGCCTCACTTCTATCCTGGGGAAGGTCTTTGAAAAAATTATCAAGGGCCACATTTCTGAGAGCCCTGCAGGGGAAGTGAAGTTGAGGGGTAACCAACACGGGTTTGTGCCAGGCCGATCCTGCCTGACTAACCTGGTCTCTTTCTATGACCAGGTAACAAAGAGCTTAGATGTGAAGGAGGAAGTCAATGTCATCTTCTTGGACTTCCAGAAGGCCTCTGACGCAGTGTCCCACCCAATTCTGGTGGGCAAGCTGAGGGACTGCGACATTCACGAATGCACAGTCACATGGGTGGCAAAGTGGCTCCAGGGGCGCACCAAGAGGGTGGTGGTGGACGGGTCGATATCGACCTGGGAGCGTGTGGGCAGTGGAGTCCCCCAGGGTTCAGTCCCTGGGCCGGTGCTGTTCAATATCTTCATTAGCGACCTGGACGAGGGTGTGGAGAGCACCCTGTTCAAGTTCACTGATGACACCAAGCTGTGGAATAAAGTGAATACACCGGCAGTCAGGGACCGCATCCAGGCAGACCTGGACAGGTTAGATAAGTGGGCAGATCTGAACAGGATGCGGTTCAACAAGGACAAATGCAGGGTGCTGCACCTGGGGAGAGGGAACCAGCATTATGGTTATAGGTTAGGGGCTGACCCTCAGCAGCACAGAGGCAGAGAGGGATCTTGGAATCATAATTGACTCCAGGATGAATATGAGTCACCAATGCGACGAAGCAACAGGCAGAGCCAACTGCACCCTGTCCTGCATCAACAGGGGCATTACTAACAGGTCCAGACAAGTTTTGCTCCACCGTTATGCGGCGCTGGTCAGGCTGCAGCTGGAGTACTGTGTCCAGTTCTGGGCGCCGCACTTCAAGAAGGATGTGGAGAACCTGGAGAAGGTCCAGAAGAGGCCACTCGTATGGTTGACGGCCTCCATGGCCAGCCCTATGAGGAGAGGCTGAGGGACCTGAATCTCTTTAGTCTCCGCAAGAAGAGACTGAGGGGGGATCTTGTAGTTGCCTAAAACCTTATCAGGGGCCACCAGCAGGGACTCGGGGAAAGTCTGTTCACCAGGGCCTCCCTTCAGGTCACCAGAACAATGGCCACAAGCTGAGGGAGGATAGGTTTAGGTTAGACATTAGGAAGAACTACTTCACTGTAAGGGTGGCCAGGGCCTGGAATAGGCTTCCCAGAGAGGTGGTGCTCTCACCTTCCCTGGAAACCTTCAAGAGGAGACTGGATAGGCACCTGGCTGGGGTCTTATGACCCCTCCCACGCCCAGTGCTCCTTCCTGCCCATGGCAGGGGGTCGGAATAGATGATCCGTCTAGGTCCCTTCCAACTCATTGATTCTATGATACTCCTTTTGGGAAGGGGGTTTGCCATCTTGGAACCAGAACCACTGCCCACCCTCCCTCCCCACCCCCGACACAAATTATGTACTAAAAATCTAACACCCACAACAACATATTTTAATTTTATTTTAAAAGGTTGTTTTTTGTCCTGATTTGTGTGCGTTTGCATTGTGCATATAAAGGTAATTGCAAAATATCTCAAAATGAAGTCTTACTCTTTTATAGCAGCTGGAGTACTGCGTCCAGTTTTGGGCTCCACAATTCAAAAAGTATGTGGAGAAGCTTCAGAGAGTCCAGAGAAGAGCCACGCGCATGGTCAGAGGTCAGGAAAACAGACCTTACGATGACAGGCTGAGAGCCATGGGGCTCTTTAGCCTAAAAAAGCGCAGGCTCAGGGGTGATCTGATGGCCACTTATAAGTTTATCAGAGGTGACCAGCAGGATCTGGGGGAACGTTTGTTCACCAGAGCTCCTCAAGGGATGAAAAGGTCGAATGGTCATAAACTACTACAAGACCATTTCAGGCTGGACATAAGGAAGAATTTCTTTACTGTCCAAGCCCTCAAGGTCTGGAACATCCTGCCATCGGAGGTGGTTCAAGCACCTACACTGAACACCTTTAAGAGCAAATTGGGTGCTTATCTTGCTGGAATCCTATGACCCCAGCTGACTTCCTACTCTTTGGGCAGGGGGCTGGACTCAGTGATCTTCTGAGGTCCCTTCCAGCCCTTATGTTTATGAAATCTATATTGAGGGGGGGTGTATGTAGGTGTGAGAGAGGGTGTGGGGAGCTTGTGGGGGGGTGCATTTGTGGGGATGTGTGTGTGGATCTGGATGTGTGGATAGGTGTGGGGCAAGGTGTGTGTGGGTAGTAGTGAGGGGAGCTCTCCACAGAGATCCATGGGTGCGAGGGGGGGCAGGGTGCAGTGTGTGATTGTGTGTGGCAGAGAGTTGGCTGTGGGGTTTGCAGAGGAGGGTTTGTGGGTATGGTGAGATGTCCTGGGATGCCCAGGCAACATCCCACAGTGGCGCAGCAGGTATGGGGTGGGTTGGGGCTGCATGCGGATCCCTGCCAATACTGCAGGGTTGGGGCCAGCAGCTACTGCTACCTGGGCTGCCTAGAAAGGCAGTCCATGCAGAGCTGCCCCAGCCCTGCTGCGTGCCCACAATGCGCCACCATGGGATGATGCCTGGGCCAGGCAGAACTGAGGGACCTGCCACAGGCCAGACAAAGCCCCTCTGCCGGTTGGAACCGGCCCACAGGCCATATTTTGCACAGCCCTGTGCTATAGGGTTGATAGAACCTTCCTGTGGTAATGCAGAAGTTTAAGGATTAAATGAAGAATCAGCTGAAAGCACAAGAACCCCAACTGGAGAAAAACCAAACAATGACTAGTTTTCTGTATTGTGCAGTTGATAACTTTTTTTTTTTTTTTAAAGAAACAAATTCTTCAAGTCTGCATTGCAAAAATTGGCAACAAGTAGGAGCAACTATGTTTAACACTATTAATGAAAGCATAACCCAGTGGGAAAAATATAGGTGAAGAGGACCTTGAGCCTATTCTATTCCTCTGAAATGCCTCTCAAAAGCAGTAAAAGAGAAGCAGACCATCTTAGCAGCCTCCTTTGCTATGAAGCTTCACACAGCTGCACTAACACTTGTGTAGCTGAGTAACTGCAAAACAAAAAATCTGTGGGGTAATCTACACTATAAAAACTCTGCCACAATTGCTATACTGCAACTAGTGGCAATAAAGTTCATAGTGGCAAAGGAATTCCTTTGCCAGTGTAAATAAATTATGTCCCCAACCTACATGAACAGTCCTGCCATAGGAACTCTTTTGCTAGTTTACCATATGTCTCCACAAGAGGGCTCCGGCAGCAAAGTTATGTCAATAAGGATGCATCTACACAAGACACTTTAAGGTGCATTAGCTTAAATTTAAGGTGCCTACACGTGCACACCCTTAATGTGCTTTAAAAATGGTGACTTTGGGCTAACTGCACCTAAATTTGACACCTGTAAATGTAGGTGTCAAATATAGGTGCAAATAGTTAAAGTGTCTTAATGCATATGTAGACACGTTAAAGTGCATTAGTGCTGTGTGTGTGGACTGACTTAAAACTAACTTTAGTCCCAAGTCAGTCCACACACAGCATTAATGCACTTTAATGCCTGCATATGTAGACACCTGCGTAAACCTGCTTAATGCAAATTAAGCTAATGCACATTAAATTTAAACCTGGCCTGTGTCATTGAAGGAGGAATTATATGCAGTAATTAATTATCTAGTAAGACTTTTACACCTTGATACTCCTTTATTTCTGAAACCTTAAAAAAAATACCCAACTAAAGCAATTCCAGCATGTTTGACACTTAAGGCATAACTAAACTTCAAATTTAACATTACCCACATAAGGAAAACCAGCTTCTGATGCTAAGTGATTTCTAAATCACGTCACACCACTAGCTGTTACCTTTTCTATGTCCTCTGCCTCACTTGTTGTGTAGTGCAAGACCTCACAATTCTCACTGCAGAGAAAAGAAATAACAGTTTTTAAGTCAGTAGATATAAAGTCCTTGCATGCACAATTTTAATGCTCAAGAAAGTTAAGCTATAAAATTAAGACAAACTAAGATATTCTATGTAGTAGCTGTTTGAAGGACCTGTCCCAATACACCTTGGATTTCTTGTACTGTTACATATTTTTTCCTGTTAGAAAAGAGTTTTTAAAATTCAGATGACAGAAATAACCCAATGCTACCCACGTACAGCTGAAGCTAAGATTCTGCTAGTGTGCAACTAACATTGGTACCTGCCCCAACTATGCAGTTTCATGAAGAAAACAAAACCAGCAACACAAACCATGTTTTTCCTTAGTGCAACTACCTAGTCTACTGCAAGTGTGTTCTGTCAGAACAGATTTGGAAAGAGTTATATTTATATGACACTGTTCTTGTGTGGGGAGCTACTGCACTACTGCAGTTTAAAAGACTTGCTGATTATGACTAACAATTTTGTTCTCATGTTGAAAAACGTACAAAGGCATCAAGAATCTTGGACTCATCAACTCTTAACATTAATCTTACTGCAGTCAAACAACAGGAGGGGGATAATATTGCCTTCTTTCCATTTTAAAAGGGGACTTCTCAGAGTCAGCACAACCCTTGCATCTTCAATTTCAATTCTCACTAAATCAGAGTAGCCTGACTCCAACTGGCAATTGTATTAACAGAACAACACATTAAGCCACTTGACACTTGGCAGCCTATCCCACTCTCAAGGGAAACCAGGGCTCAACAGTAGCAGGATTGCAAATGTTATGCAATCTGTGGCTACTAGACAATGGAAGGGGAGGAAGGGAGGTAACATATGGCAAACAGATAGAAGTGGCCCATTAAAAATGGCAAAGGATTACCCACTGAAATATCCATCTCAAATAACTATTAGATGGCATGCTAAAGAGTGCTATGATCATCTCCAGGATGGAGCTGCCAGCATACGATTTTAGTCAGATGACTCTGAAAGTTAAGTCATGAAGCATCAAATTTAATTACTTGATTAATTTAATCTTGGACACTACACTAGGAGCAGGATGGGGTTCTTCTATCTGAATGGAAATTCAGCTAAACAACATGAGCTTTCCCTGTTAGCATTTTCAAGGAAACCACAAAAAAGGCAACAAGTTTTCAGTTTTGCCTGCTGAACAGTATTTTGACCTACATGTTACGAATGAGGCTATAGATCAGTGATTCTCAATCATGGGGTTGTGGTCCCCAAGAACTTTTTAAGGGTGATGTATAATATTTGCACATCTACTGTGCTAACACCTACAAAGGATTCACAAGATAAGACCAGAGCTTTAAAACAGGAAACTGGAGTGTCAAAAACAAATTCTGACTTGTTGTGGTCTGAGTTCTCTGCAACTATTTTTCCATAGTCAAAAAAAGGGGGAGGGCATGCCACAAATTAGGTCCCACACACTCCCTCAGTGCCATTCCAATTCCTCACCTTCACCTAGTCATCTGTTCTGCTTTTTGCGCCCTTCCTTATCTGCCACTGTGCTGCCTATCCCTTCCCCAATCTGTCATATGCCACATGCAGACTGCTCGTGCCACAGGTTGGCCACCCGAGTCAAAAAAGAAGAGTGAAAGATAAGAGCTGGAATTTTCTGAGGGGTGGCCCAAGTCTGAAAAGGTTGACAACTACTGCAATATATAATCAAAATGAGGTCTAATTGAGTGAAATGCAGTTGCCTTTGGCATTGAAGAGTTTGATATTTCTTAATCTATCAGAGATGAAAAGATGTACACACTGTAATAAACTGCAGCAAGCTCTGTGTGCTAGTTTGAACTAGCAAGTAACTAGATAATAATACAGAAACTCTAATACTGAAATCACTGATTAAGTCTACTTGTCATGCAAGACTTCAGTTTTTCACAAAAATACCTTTTAAATAAAGGAACAGACATGCCCTCCCTCAGATTTGACTGCAATCCTCAACCTGACAAGCTACCATGAACCCAATCTCTGAAGAATATCCCAACCTGAGGGTGTTTGCTTATCAAATGTCCTGACTGTAAACACACAAGGGGAAAGAGCTGAAAATGCAGTGGGACTAGCTAGCCCAGGATTTAACCTCACTGAAATAACATGATAGATTTCAAGGGCTATATTTCATCCAAAGACTAAGCAATGGTGAAATCAGACATTTCTGCCCTCAGGGAGATGGAGTCTGAAGGTTTTTCACCTTCCTTTGCTTCCATGCCTGGCTTCAACTTTATTCTGACAGCTATGCACTAGCTGCTAATCACTGTGGTTGCACTAACCAGAGAGGCAGCTGACCTTCCCCTGCACTAAAATCTCATGCACCAAATGAAAGACAAACAGACACCAAGAGGGGATGACAGTTCAGCTCAACTGCTGGCAACACAATTACACCAATTTAGCATGGGGAAGGAGCAAAGAAATAAGGGAGAAGGACACATTACAATACACCTTCAAGTCTACCCTCACTTATGTCACTAAGATTCAGTATACATCTATACGCACAAACCAAGCCTTGCATGATTAAGCTACTATTTGAATTCAAAGCAAGGTTAGCTTTGCAACCTTTGAAAGTTTCCCTTCAATGATCATTGTCATTTCATGACATGCCTCAAAAGGTACTTTTGACTGTTATGGGTCTCTTCCACAAAAACTGGAGTAGGGTCAAAATTGAAACAGTCTCCCTGGGACTGTGTGGAGCCACCTCTCAGATTCAGTTTCTAGGTTCCTGCTTCCTAGCTAACCAGCATATGCCAACCCAAAGGTGTTTGCTGACCACGCCAGCAACTGCTGCTGAAGAGTGCACAGCAGCATCTTAAAGGGAGGAAGTAACTAATGTTATTCAGAGGCCAAACAAGTCAACTAGGAAAATGATCTTCCTACCTAGTCAGACGTGGCTGCCACATGACACAGGGAGGAGTTTGGGGTGGGGGGGAGGAAGAGAGGTGGTCGTAAAAGGAAGAGGAGCAAATGAAAAAAAAAAAAGGTAACCATACTTCTCCCTCCCACCCTTTCACTACCAGCTGTCAAAATCGCAGACTAATGCTCCAATAACTGCAAAGATTGAGCACAAGTGCTGATTCTCCAAATAAATTTGAACGTGAGCATCTATCAGACTCCTTCTCCTCAGCTTGCACTGAATCCCTCTATCACTTTGATCCCTCCCTCCTGCCCCCACGAAGCCAACTCAAATCAACTGTAAGAAAGTGCTTTCTTCACCAGAACTAGCCACCTGCACCTTACTAACAAAAGGGGCAATGAAGGCATGAATGCCCAGCACTGCACTGCACTGTTTAAAAGGGAAGTAAGCAAATACCATCCAGCAGAGCGGACAGAATAGTAACCTACAGAGTTGGGATTTTTTTTTAATTTAATATTGATATGCCCTCTGAATGTGAGGAGATTTTTGTGATGCAAGATGGGATAATACTTCCATAACAGAAAATAGATTTGTAAGACTCATTATAACCTTTAGAGATCCTAGGATGGAAAATATGGATCTGAGTCCAGAAGCTTGTAATACAGTCAGTGTTTCTACAAGCAGAAATTCAGTAATTACCAACTAGACAGGTCTGAAGAACGAAACCAAGTGGACTTAAAAATTCAAAAGACCAGTATTCTGTATTAAAAGAAATGCTTTCAGAAAACTCTCAGCACCTGAAAGTTCATTTTTTTAGTTGAACCTTAGTATCTCTAAGGTTTCCAATACTCTGACTATAGTAGAGTAAAAGCTGTTATCCAGCATGAGTGGGGAATGGGGGTTGCAGTAATCTAGAAATGCCGGTTACCGCTGTGTGCAAGCTTCACTCCCCACAGCCCAGCCAGAAATTCCAGTTAGTAGAGTGTGCCAGTTACTAAAATGCCGGTTAACACAGCTTTTACTGTAGCTAAAATTCTTTGACATGAAGGATAGCTGTATAGGAAATGTTGAGCATTACAACATGAAACAGCTGCACATGTTCATACCATACAACACTCGGTCTAACATACTGCAAAAGGAAGATTTTTTCCATATACATATTTGTGATGTTCTTAGAATTATGTGAATAAACAGTTTTCCCCAAATTTCTGTCATATAAAATGGTTTGGGCTGCTAACCTCATCTCTGGCAGGAACTTTTTCTTGTAACTATCTTCAATGCTCTGGAGGTATGCAGCAGACACCTTTTTTTCATATGGCTAAACACAAAGAAAACAAAAAAATGCTGTGAAACATGTTTGTTTTCTTCTCAGACTGATAGAGATTCCAAAAAGGGTAAGCAGAAGTCATGCCACCACGCCATCTGTTATAGCACAGCTCTTAGATTAATACAAACATTCACAGAGACCCACATGCATTTAGGAAGGCTTCAATATTGTGATTAACATATAGAATATTTGGGATTACTGTATATAGCATTAATGTGCATAATGCCACATGTGCAAAGAGTATACAGAGTGTGTGTCAGTTTTCTATTATAAACATTTCACTGTGTTCTTCAGGCAGCTGCACCAACATTTGTTTTGCAAATTATTTTAATAACTACATGCAAGGAAGACCCTCCCAGTGTGCAAACATATCTGAATGAGAGCATCCTAATGAAGTACACTCAAAGTTAGACTTTTCTACTAAGCTGACATGAAGAAAAGATGTTTTACTGAACATGCGTAAACACAATTATCCCCACTCCCCAAAAAACTGACCAAAAACGAACAACCACCAAGAAACAAAATAAAGATTGGTTTTCAAACAAAGGATTAATCCTTCTCACCTGTACAGTCAAGGAATATTTATATGGGATGTAAGCCTTATTTTCCCAGATGATATCTACCCTTCCAGCAAGGGGCCAACTATACAAGTTTTCCTCTTGAGGTTTGAGTTAGGTAATGATGAGGGTGGGCAGCCCAAATAGTATTCTGACTTTCAAAAAGATACTTGAGCAATAAAGCACTCCATCAGAACCTAACCATTCTTCCCAGTAACCTTAAGTGGACATCAAATCTACTGTCAGATAGTTAGCCATCAACTCTAGAGATCAACTACTGTACTCTTAACTAATGTTAGAGTGCCAATAGATCTCCTTTTTATCTGCCCTGAAAGAGGAAAAGTTTCACCTGCTGTCAATTCAATCCTGAAGCTAATCATGTTTCCCATTTCCTTTTGGAGCAAATCTATTCCGCTCCTTCCCTATCCCTGCCAACCTAATCCTCTTAAGACACTAAATGTCCTCAACTGCACTTCATAAATATTTTGCACCAGGGAGGAGCATACTCCTTAGTTTAAGCAGATGCAGGCAAGTATTCAACAATCCCTTTCTTATCACTACACAGTCGATGCTAACTACAAACTATGAATTAGAGGAGACTGGCAGCAGTTTCTGGTATTCTTCAACAAACAAATGCTGTATTTTCACCTATTTAAAATTTAAAAATAGAATATTTAAAACTTTCACATATACTCTTCAGCACCTCTGCCTATAAAGAGAATAAAGAGAATGGCTGCATGAACAGTTGGCCCAGAACAAAGAGGACACCAGGTCAAAAGACATCAGTTCTCTGCCAAAATGAAGAACAAGATATTGCTAGATTCCCATTAACCCTTCTGAAGCACCCTTGGAGGATCCTTATTATATAATAATGCCAAAGGATATAAAGCTTTTCCCTGGTTAAAGAAGTATTATTTTATGCAACGTTACTGATGCTACGTAAAATAATACTTCGTCGGTCTAAAAAAAAATGCATGTACAGTCGTAGTCTTAATAGCCTGGAGGCATTTTATGATATTAAAATAGCACAATAAGGTACTACTACCAAGCAATCTATCTCAGAATCAGAGAATCGTAAAAAAGTAGGGCTGGAAGAGACCCCTAATTCAAGGCAGGATCATCCCTGTCTAAACCATCCTTGACAAAAGCTTTTACTTTTCTTAGACCTCTCTGCAGAGTAGACAAAAGTAAAAGCTTTTGTATTTTGTAGAATGATACTATTTTTCTGTTTCCCGTTTTCAAATTAACCTTTCCTTGATAAGCATCACTCTGCTGAAACTAACACAACATTTCAGCCCACTCATCCTCTCTCCATCAATTAGAGTGTTCAGACACCAGGATTTCAGAGAAGAAAAGGGGGAATGTTTTATGTTACAAACTTGCAGGGTACCCAGACACTTGGCTCTGACTTTCAATGAGTTAGATTTGACTAGTGGAAATGCCCCCTGGAAGACTCAGTGGAAGCTTCATGTATGTTTAAAATTAAAGTTTTTATTGATCCAAACATGAAAAAATTAACTAATTCTCCTAACACTGAGCTCAATTCACTTTATACTAGTTATAAATTTTCAGCACCCCATGTGCTGTCATGCTGAGTAACTGCATTCTATAAACTATCAGACAAGGAATACAGAACCCCATAGGCAGCCTGCTGGGGATTCTGGCACTCAGAGAAGTGTGGAACATGAAACTAGACTAATTTCCAATGGGAGTTGGCCAATCCAACTCTTTTAGGTTGCCTGATGTATACAGGGTCTTGCGCATGACATCAAAATCTTAATTTGAAGCAACACTGTTTAAAGATGCAATTACCTCCCCTTCTTCCTGAAGCCTCTTCTGTACCTCTGAAACAGGTGAATCAATGTAAATTACTAAGTGAGGTGGCAAGAACTCATAGATACTATCCTTCCTCATTTCATTGTAATGACCAACACCTGAAAAACAAAGATAAAGGAAGAAATCATTTCTTCAGTGACTAGCACAGATGGCTGTTACTTCTGTGTTCCAAGCAGCACGGTAATTCAAGGGAGAGCCATTAAAAAAACCAAACTAAACCAAAACAAAAAAAAACACATCTTGAAGGAACAGAAAAACTACAGACAAGCTGAACATCTCAGGGTACCGAAACGTGAGCTCACTGGACCTAATCCTATTCCAGCTAGCAGAAACCTAATCATCTTCAGATTCAGTCAGTTATTAAAGGGCGAAAAAGCCTCACTCAAGCACCCTAATCAATACAGACATTTGGTGAGCCAGGCCAAACTAATGCGATGCCTCTTCTGGGTATGTACTGTGCTTGGTGTGTGTGTGTGGGGGGTGTTGAATCAAAAGTAAAGCACGATTTTCATTTTCAATTCTGTAATCTTAGCTTAGTACATTTTAATTACTTGTTCTGATTACACTTCTGTACTCGTTTTGATCATAAAAAGAAAGCCCAGGAACCTCGGCATCTTTTAAGGGCTCATCCCTATGCATAAAAGTGATTCCCTTATGAACCTAATAATAGCCTGTGAACTCCCTCCTGGAACATGCATGGTCTTTAGTCTCAACTAATTTCCTGCATGTCTCAGATAACTCAGAAAATCAGAGGCAGAGAACTGGGCCCAGATGAAGCACTGTCTACTCAGTGTACTGGAATAGCACTGGGAGCTCAAAACTCCCCAAATTTATCCTTAAATCTGGAAATAATCACTAAGTAAATCTGCCAAAGGGAATGGATTAGGTAACAGAGCCATCTTGGCGACTGGCAGGTAAGAGAAAGACATAGTCTATCAAAGGCCTATTGAAGCTTTAATAACCCACTGCATATTACTTCTGTTTGCAAGTCACCACACTGCTGCTGTTAGCTAATTCATCCCTCTAACAGTTTTAGTCAGTGATTACTTCCACAGCAGTACATTATGTTAAGAAAAAAGATCGTGGTGTTACTGAAACTAGAAAGGAGTAAAAAAAACACACAAAAAAACCTGATGATAAATAAAAAACTGACAAAACAAAAAATCTAGTTACACAGATACGGTGAAACTACCAGGAAAAGAACAGAAAGACGGAAGAATATGCACTATAGTTTCAAAGAACTGGGCAATTAAAAAAACGACTTTTAACAATTTTTTCTTAATCAAGTTGCAGGTATTGGTAGTGTTTCCTCCTCCTCATGGTGGATCTTCCAGTTTTCCCCGTTAACTGAGCTCTTGCTGGTTTTATGGAGCTCTTCTAGTCATGGTTTGATTCCTGATCTTCCTCCTAGCTTCAGTTGGAAGGGCAGGAGTCTAAGATGTTAGTCCCCATTCCTCATAAAGGACCAGGTCCTTGCATTAAAATTAGGTTTATTTTAGAATTGAAGCTGGTAAGAAGAAGGACTGGTAGAGGCTGGAGAACATTCTTTAAAGAACAGACCCAGGAAGATGGCCCAAAGATTTAAAAAGCACATTCAGACATTAAAGACAGCTGAAAGGATAACAAGTCTGCCCACCTGGATGTCATAAACCTTGGCGACCACATTACAAATTAAATTTCTTTTTGCACAGAAGGACTTACATCGTTTGTGGACGTAGCCTTGTTTAAATATTGCATCCATGAACACTAAGTCACTGTAGACAGAGCGTTCCATCACTACACCTTGTCCTGTGGTTAAAAGAAGATTTTAGTCACAAACCACTCTAAAATTTTTACTACAACAGCTTTGAGTCACAGCCAGAAGGCAATAGTGATGCTCCTATGATTACAGCCTTGGGACACTTGTCTGAGCAAGTAAATCTCTCTCCAAAGAAAAAAACTGCTTCACTCCTCAGCATAATACCAGGCATATGTTTAAGCGAGCATTCATCTTCAGGAAGATTGGCAGCGCCTGTCTATTCTATTTAAGTCCTCATACCATGTCCATTGCCAACATTTTAACATTCTTTGAAGATGTGCTTCTTGGGACATGTTTAAAAACTCAGGAGATTTGGTCTGGTATCTCTTTGCAAAAGACAGTTGGGTTAAAGTGAAGAAGGTGAGGAGACTGCCTTTTACCTATAATAGGATGGCCATCATACAGAACAATCTGGCTGTCCTTTCTCTTCAAGAAAAATAGAGGACATAAAGGTGTCAGGTTTTGCATCAATAGAGGACACAGTAGCAGAAAACCTGAATGTCCTCTATGATGGCCACCCTATAGGAAAGCTATGTAAAGGCCACCCAGAAACCACAGTAAAGTTGCCTTAAGAAGTTATGTAGTGAATATAGGTCAAACAAGAGGATGAAAAACCACTCTTAGCAAATCAATACACTGCTCAACACACAAGATGGGTGCTTAATCCTTCCAGCTCATCTCAACTGATAGGGAATGGTCACAGAACTGACAATTTCAAGGGTATCAGAGGCAAGTCACTCTAAGTAACAAGGTAAAGTATCAGAATGAAGCATGAACAGCTGAGAGAGATGCTTCCACAAGAAAGAGGAGATGCTCAAATCAGCTGCTAGTGCTTTTAATATGATTTCTACAGGATTTGACAAATGATTCATGCCATTTTCACAAGTTAAATGGTCTCCTATCTTCTGTTTATAGAAGTGGGGATGCATAACTGGAAATCGTACTCACCTTTTTTTCCTTCAGTGAAGAAAACCTGAAAGATCTTTTTTTCTGATTTACATCATCACAATATGTCTTCTTGGTGATGTATAAACAACCAGAAATAACAACAAATGGACTTCCAGGTGCCAGTTTAAGCTTTCAGGATCAGACATAAAAAGGGATCTTTTTTCTGATTTCTAAACTTCTCAAAATTGACCTTAAGTTCAAGGAGTTAAAGGCATGACTCCTACAATGACATTTTACCAGTCACTTTCAGAGTACAAGTATGAGGAGCTGCATATTTTTGAAGCTACCTTAATATTTCTAAGTGGCCTTTTTTTAAAGATTCTCTGTCAAGCTGATCTGAGTTGTTACTGATGTAACTCATGCCTTCCCATGAAAGAGCTAACAAAATTTGTCATTGCCATGTGTTTTCTTTAGCTGGGTACAAAGGAAAAGTATCATTATATATTGAACAATGTTCTATTAAGAACAGGACAATACTTTTATTGTTAACTTAGAAGGTGTATGTCTCTCATACGCTATTTTCTAAAAAGAGAATATTCAAAGTTAATGGAATGACTTATTATTTTAAAGAACAACTGAGAGCTATATTCTTTAAAGGGCCAGCTTAATCATTTAAGTAACTCTAGAACCCAAGTGCTCCAATTAATTTAGAAATGAAACTTATTGACATAAAACCCTAACCTGTGCTCAGCAGAAGCTCCAGCACATTAGAATACTGCAGAACACGGTTACCAAACAACCAAGCTTGTAGGCGATATGAATGTCCATCAGGAGATTTAGGATCATTGTAGAATCTCTCCATATTACAAGAAGCATTAAATTTCTCATCCATTAATGTTCCATCTCCTGTGATCCTGTCCGTGTAATGGATATCTGCTTCTGGAACATAAACCATTCCTGAGGTGAAAAAAACAAGAATCAAGGTAAGATTGTGCTTGGTTTGGTTAAACTGGACATTTTTCATTTTAATTGTAAAAAATAAACTATGTTGCTCAAATTGAGAGTGTGTTTGTGTGTACGTAACATTAATCTCCACAGGCAATAAGAACACAATTACTAAAAGTGCTTTCCAAACAATATCACATCATCATTAAGTTGACACAATGTAATTAGCAGGCACACCTATCAATTTCTTCCTCTTTCCAAACAAAGAGGCATTCCTCTAAACAGCTATCATCTCCCAGCTACCATTTTCCTATTCTTCTCCTGATGCTATGAGAATATTCTTCATATACCAGTACTACCCAGATACCTAAGGTACTGAAATCCTGGCCTCTTTGTAATTGTCGTGTATGGGGTCAGGAAGGGATTTTACCACATGTCCGATTAGTATGAACTCTGGGGTGTTTGCCTACTTCTGTACCAGGGACATGGCCCTCTTGCTGGGATCTCCTGAATGCATATACACAGGTTTAGTACCACTATGAAGTTGGTCACTGTGGTCCCTGTTTACCTCTGGTGGATTAGGGTACTACATCTTGTGTGAGGGTGGACTGGGTAGTTTTTGAGGTTTGTATAGGATGGTTTGGATAGGAATGACCCTGCCTCAGGCAGGGGGTTGGACAAGATGACTTTGAGGTCCTTCCATCTTACTTCTCTATAATTCTATGACTGGAGAAAACACCCACTGACTTCACCAGAACCATGACTTCCCACACCAAAATCATCACTCCTGCCGTTACCCTATATATGGCAAATCTGACACCCAGAAATTACACAGCCTACCACATATATTCTCACTGCTAGTCAAACAACTGTTAGCCATACCACACTACAGGTATCAACAAGTCAATGGCCTCTCTGAACAAAGTGATAATAGTGTTATTACTTTCAATTATTAAATGGGACCGAGAGAGAGAGAGAGAGAGACATACCCAACTTCTCTGCTATTTGTTTTGCAAGTTTTCCCTTCCCACATGATAAGTTGCCATCCACTGTAAAAATTTTGCTACGTTCATTAAATCTTTTAGTAGTTCTCTCTCCCAGCCAATAAGACAGAAGACCATACTTCAAAGTCCGCTGGGAGCTTGAATGTATTCTTGCCTGTAAAACAACCACCAAACCAGTTGTGGATTAAAAAAACCCCCAAAAGCCACAAGAATCAAAAGTGTTAAGTAATTTGTTCAGACACTAAGTTCATAAATCAACATAACACAGAGACTGATCTTGTTAGATTAAAACTGCAGCTGTTTTGCCTCACTTAGCTCTCAAAGTTTGAGAAAAGCATCCTAAACACAAAGTTCAGTGCTGGACTTAAGTAGTTAACAGGGCTATCTGAGCCTACTGTTTTGATGGCTAGGTAGCCATCTAGATGCAAAGTTCCTTATAACACTTGAGCTGCAAGAGCTCTGTAAAAGAAACGGTAGCCCATTTTGACTGCAAAGGTATAGAGGCACATTAATGCAGGGTTTGGTTTCTGTCTTGTAATTCATTACAATTTGTCATGCAAGTTCTTTCTTTTTTGTTGCTGTTGTTGCAATTCTTGACACCAAGAAATGGACCTAAGGCAGCAACCCGTTTACACCAGTGATTCTCAACCAGGGCCCCAGGATGCCACCAGATCCTTTGAAGGGTGTGAAAAGATAAGCGGATAAATTAAGCAAATAAGTGCAGGCTCAGGCTTGCCCCCACTGCCCAGCCACTCTGCAAGGAGGTGAGCAGTTTTTTAAATGGGGGGGCCACTCACGTCACAGAAGCGATGGGGTGCCAACTCCAATGAGCGCTGCCTTCAGCGCAAAATGATTGGGAACGGCTGGTGTGCGGGCACAGCTAATAGGGGCACACTGTCCTGAAGTACAAAACATAATGCCATCCCCATGTTGTCTGCCTGTTGCTAACACTGCAACACTCACCACAGCCAAAGGCAGGTACAAGGCTGTGGGATGCTCATCTCCTGCTCCAGTGCCCTGCACAGTGGAACCATCCATCCCCCTGTCCCCTTCCCTGCCTTACACAGTGGAACTGCCCCCACCCCACTTCGTGCGCAGTGGAATCGTCCCCCCCACAGTGCCTTACACAGTGGAACTCCCCTCCGTCCTGCACAGTGGAACTGTCCCCCCAGTGCCTTGCACAAGTGGAACCGCCCCCACCCCCCGGGGCCAACCAGGCACTTATGTGGCCCGGCAGGGGTGCTGCAGCTCCGGCGGCCGTTGCTCACCGCACAGAGGACGCCGGGCCAGGGTCGGCGCCAAGCGGCCGCGGCGTCCGCGAGCCCGAGCCTAACCAAGCGCAAGGACATAGCGGCCACGGCAGAGGAGTAACCTCGCCTGCGACCCCGGCGGAGGAAGGACCCCAAAGCCGGAAGGGAAGGGGGCCTAACTCGAACTCCGTCGCAGCGGAAGACGTCAGAAAGCACCGAGCATAGGAGACGGCGGTGAACGCCTGAGTGGAGCGTGGGACCGGGGCTGCCCTCCGCCCAGGCCCCGGCTTCTCCCGCGCTGCGTCCCCGGCGCTTCCCCGGGGCCAGCTGGTACTCGGGCCTGCCCGCCGGCCGGCCGGGATACGTATCCCGTTCTCGTAGGGGAGACTCTGCCGTATACAGGCATGGACACGTACACACGCATACGTATATACGTACATACACGTATGTGTGTGTATACCTCTCTGTGTATATAACTCCCTGTATATATGTGCATGGGTGTGTTTATCTACTTTGGTTAGTCCATAAAGTGCAAATCAAACCAAACACAGGTACGTCTCCTTCCTCGTTCTCCTCCTGGCCAAGCGGCGACCTTACTGCACTGCTGCAGGTCACTGATCCTCAGCTGGGTGCCTCACCACCCGTGAGTGCTCTACACGCTCCTAAGGGCGCTGTGTACTCGTGCCACCAATGTACAAAAGCCTCCCTGCGGTGCACAGGAAAACCCCAGAGGGGTCTCGGAAGAATCCCTGGGTGCCCCCAGCATCCTGCCCTGCACCACTGTTTTGAGACCACTGTGCCGGGAGGATGGTGCTCTGGTTTTTCTGTAGGCAAAACCGAGTGAAACCAAAGAACTTGCATTTATCTGAGGGGCGCTTCACATCCAGGTTACATCTACCTACTACAGGTTCTTCTGTATTGCATTTCTAAGAGACAGCTTCTCCAGTCCCTCCACACAGCTAAAATGGTGTCTCCCACTTTTCCTCCTGTGTCTCAGTTACTGCTTTCCCACCTATTGTATTGTAATCACGCACTTTATTTTTTACTCTGCTCTATGCTGCCATTTACAGCATCTGATTATCATCAACTTGGGTTCAGTGAAAGCTAGTACACTTTCTATCTCTTTCTTTTTCTCTCTCATTTTGTTAGTCTATAGACCTATGTCTACCCTGCCTTCTGATTGCTGTCTCAGTCACTGCTATGTCCTGACAAACATAATCTTTCTATATTAATAGTTTTTCTAAATACTGCTATAAAAGTCAATTACCTAGCTCATTACTTTCTCTTGGTTACCTCGCCTTTGCATTCTTTACCCGCACCACTTTTTCTAGTATGTCAGATATCAAGCAGTGGATATCCTAGCCCAAACCTGGAAGAAATTTAGGATGCCAAACCAGATGACTGATTCTGTAGACCTGAAACTGAGGCAGCAAAGAGCGGAGTGAGGTGGAGTTCTCATTCTTTCCCTGGTAGAAGACTTTCATGGTGATGAAGATGGAAAAAATGTTTGTGTGATACAAAGGTTTTCTCAAGCCTTAGATGGGATGGCAGGTATAATTCACTCAAGTTTTCAGTACTCACAAATAATACGCTCATCGTAAACTCAACCTGTCTTTAGGTATTTTACATATTTAATCAAAAACACACATCTTGGAACATCTGAGTGTTAGCACAACCAGTTGCAATGCAAAATCTCTCATGTTCCTACAGTCATGGAGAATTTTCATTCATCCTCCAATTCAGAAAATGGCAATATTTGCAAGCTTTTGTGTACTAGCAGACCATATGAATTATGTTGATTATAAGGATAAATTATATTGCTACAATACTATAAGTAAGAGAGTATCTTCTAAATGTTGGGGTTTGCCTCAATTGGTCTGTGAAACCATGCAAACATTTTTGATACTCTTTACTGTGAAACACGTATAATATCCACATCCCCCCAAAACCTCATCTAAAACCCACAGAAGTCAATAAGGAGCATTGACTGTGGGACTGTGGATCACACTGCAAATAGTTTAGATTACTTAGTTTTCTGAAAATGAGTCTCTCTCATTATAGATTAATCATTTATCTCTGGGTTTGTTTCTATGGAATAATATAACCTACCATAAATCATGTTGTGTCTGTCTGTCATGTCTCTACATTAACTAATGTGATAAGATGTGAAGAATGCAGCCATTATGATGGTGCTGCCTCTTAAGAACAGGCATCAGGTGGATGATTCAGAAAGATTAAAGAAACCTTGGATTGCAGTGGCTGCAAATATCTCTGTAAAAATAGGGCACCCAAAAGAGGTATGAACTACCATATTGCAGGCTGCCTATTGAAACTGCCAGTGGTATCAGCAGACTTAAATCTATAGCATTCTCATTATTTTCCAATGAAGAAAGGCTGAAATTAATTATAATTTGCTGTTAATAATAAAAACACATTTTTTGCATTTGTCATTGACTTACTCTTGTTCTCAGTCTAAACCTTTTCTTACAATACACTCTGGTCTTTACTTTGAAATACAATGGCATCTTCAGTAGGAATTACATACAAATATTGAAGGGCAGTACCTGGTCCTTATTTTTTAAATACTATTATTTATACCTTTTGAGGGTTTTTTTGTGGGTTGATGTAAAACTGAATCATTTGTGTCTACTAAAGAGTGTATATCACTTCCACAAATAGTGCTAGTGTTAGTGTCATGGGCAGATACTAGTTTGGGTAAATGTATTCTCCCTACCCTTATGATACTTTTTTCCTGTTCTCATGTATTGTGTAGCATTGCTAGGAGCTGCTAAAGATCAGCCATAGTGAGGAGTTTTGTTGGTATAAACAGAACAAAAAGTTGCTTTCTAATGCACACAGGCATTACTCCCCAATCTTCCATCTTTACAGTGATAGGGATAATTGATAAACAGCACATGACACACCAGTCATTTAGATTAATGGAGTTTTGTTCATTCTTGATTTGGCTCCTTTGCAACAGAAGTGCTATATAGAGTGCCAAGCAATTCCAGCTACTCTTTTGGTTATTATTGTCTTCAGTGACTGCAGCTTAAGCTGAATAAATCCTGTAGAAATTGGTTTTCATGGGTGATATTAACTGGACCTGACTGAAGAAAGCCCCCTGGCTTTGCTTGAACACCAGATTGTGGCGGAATGTCGGGCTTGCGATTCCGGCACCGCTCGGGG
Source organism: Crocodylus siamensis (assembly GCF_052110815.1). Lineage (NCBI taxonomy): Eukaryota > Metazoa > Chordata > Crocodylia > Crocodylidae > Crocodylus > Crocodylus siamensis. The sequence goes on along the minus strand of NC_143398.1, from coordinate 174,913,643 downwards.
AGCCGCGGGCTTTGCGGCGCGGACGAGCGTGCAGCTTGTGGGGCGGGATTGGAGGTGCTTTATAACAGCCCTTGAGGTTCGCTGAGCTGGCGCAAGTAGACGACTTAGAGTAAGTTGTTAGTTTTCTTTGTAATAAGTCTATAGGATGTCCGTTGGTTCACGGGGTTCCAGAGCTAGCCCTTGCTTTCCAACACGAACCAGTCCAATGCTAAGTGCGGCTGCGGGCTCCTTAAGTCCCAGAGCTGGTCAACAGGTCATTGAGATGGGATGTTAGTAGTAGAAGTTATTACAGAGCAGATATAAGGTGAAGTAAAAATTTGTTTTATTCACTCACTTGGCCTCACCCTCTTATGAATAAGAGGGGAGGCCGGCTGGAACGAAGTTGCAGTAAATATAAGTATAGAGAGCGTAGATATGCTGTCTAAACTACGAAGACAGGCAGTCGAGAAGTGGAGTCTCCGATGTTTCTTCAGTTACAGTATGCCGGATACAAAGGGGGTCTGTTGGTTCACGGGGTTCCGGAGCAAGCCCTTGCTTTCCAACACTGGAACCAGTCCAATGCTAGGTGCGGCTGCCTGCTCCTTAAGTCCCAGAACTGGTCAACAGCTCATAAATGGGATGGTGAATACAAAACTGTAACACGGTGAATCGTTGTCGATTGTCGGATTTTCGAGGCCTTGGTTTTCGCTGGGATACGCCAAGGCGGGGAGGCTGAGAACTGGCTGCAGGGTGATCAGGCCTACAGGATCGTCCAGTTGTCATCTCTGCTACTTCCTGCCTCTTTGCCTCTTTTATAAATGTTGGTTGGACTGCCTCTGTGACACTAACTATGATATAAGCTAAGCATACAGGGATAGGATAGTTTCTTTTACACAGTAGTTACTAGGCAGATTTTCTACATAAGTTTCGTTTCTGCAGAAATGACACTTACAGATAAGAAATGAAATTTGCAAAATGCGCATGTGCGGCTTAATACAAGCGGAGAAAAGTACAAAGCGTTCATTTTGATTAAAAGCCAAAACTTCAAGGTTACATAAATGTGAGAGTGCCGTGCGGCAGTTATACAGAAAAAAAACCAAAACAGTTACACAGATAATATATAGAATCTATTCTGATTTTTCCAATTATAAGAGAAAATCTAAATCCAAAGGAATTTTCATTCCCATATCTGACATACTCTGTAAACAAGTAGTTCAGTTTGTCAAGAGTTTTCTCTAGCTACAGTTCTAAGCACTGTCTACTGCTATTCCATTTTCGTTTCCTCTGAATTTTGATGACAGGCTCTAATGAATCAAGGGATTCTAGTGGTCCTACAAAGTGGAAGATGGAGTAGCCAGTAGAAGCCACAATGTGAGAAATTAGCAGGCAGAGGGGAGGATTAATGGGAGGATTAATAAAGGCAGGTTCTGAGTGATCAACAGGTACGTGTACTGCATCTACCCCCCCTCTGCAAATACTGGAATTACCCTTCTGGGTTGTATCACCCATCTGTTTTGCGAAGTATTTTGTCTTTGAAAATGTCTGGTGACAATACTTGACCTGAAGAAAGGGGTCTAGCCATCCCCCAGGGGACAATCATGGATTAATATACCCATTGTCAGAACGTCTTCCCAACCTCAGATGCTCAGTGGTTACCTTATGTCAGTATGTGCATTGATTTGGGCAGATGGCTCAGATACTTGGCAAGTAACCTACCCCAGGCATTCATGTGCATAGGCAGTTCTAACTAACAGCTCAAATTTCAAAAACATTTGTTAAGTCTTCAGTTCCAAGCTTGACACATGAAAGTGGCCTCAAGGCGCTATTAGGAGAGCTCTTGCCCATGGTTGTTGTTAGTGGCAATTTACAGCTCAACTATTTTTCAGAAGTGCTCAGCACTCCTTTCTTCAACTGAATTCAGGGGGAGCTGTCATGGTAATGAAGCCAGCCATGGCCATATTGAAGAGACTGCAGAAGGGTGGCTAAAGCCTGTTTAAGGACCCAAACCCTGTTTCTGAGTGACTGTAGCATGAATCTTTGCAAATATGACAGCTAGCTTGGACAGCAAAGCAAAAGAAGCCATCCACATATCTAACTAAACTAGTCATGAGAGCTCAAGGCCTGAAAGTAGACATTATAAGGAAATATCAAATGTTAAATAATTCAAATATAGCTTTATATTCAAGTAATAGTAGTAGTGATTGATGTAACCATATGTATTAGATTTTATTTTGTTATAGTAGATACATTTTTGTTAAGATGCTTAGAAAATTAGTAAAAACAAAACAGCTTTGTTAGAGAAGATCATAAACTCAGGTAAAGAAGAAACAAGACAGCATTGAAAAGTATTCCACATTGCGAAAGGAAAGGAGATTTAAAAACATCCTTTTAATTTTCTCACGGATATAAATCCCAACTAATTGATACCTTCCAAGTCCACAAGAGATCTGCTTCAGTCCAGTTCCAAAAGTTTCAGTGAAAGAAAGATATTTAAATAAATCAATCTGAGATAATTTATTAGACTAGTAGAACCAGGCATCTATAAATATGTGGTATAGGCTGGAGGGAAATTTGGAAAATTCAACAAATTCAAGATGACTTGCTGCCAATCCGTGTGCCACCCTACTCCCAACTCTAGTCTCCCGGGCTGGTAGATGTGAGAATTTGTGTTGTGCTGTCACAGGTAGTCAGATAGACTTTGGGATGAATATTTTGTTTTGGGGTTTTAAAGTGCAAGCAAATAAAAGTTCAGGTTGTAGGCCTGTTTCTGGCTCTTATTAGTAGCCAGTCCACAAGGTTATCTGTAATCTGGGTAAGAGAAGCCACTGGAGTAGGGAGATCATAGAAGTAGGGTCAGAAGGGACCTTGTAGATCTTCAAGTCCGACCCCCCACCTGGGCGGGAGAAAAGACTGGACTCAAATGAGTCCAGCCAGGTAGGCATCAAGCCTCTTCTTAAAGATGCCCAGGATAGGAGCCAGTACCACTTCCCTAGGAAGTTGGTTCCAGCTCCTAGCCACCCTAACTGTGAAGTAGTTCTTGCGGATGTCTAATCTAAACCTACTGTCTAATAATTTGTGTCCATTGTTCCTTGTCATGCCAGGGGGCGCTAGGGGAAACAGTGTCTCCCCTAAACCCTTCTGGTCCCCCCTAGTGAGTTTATAGACAGTCACCAGGTCCCCCCTCAGCCTTCTCTTGCGAAGACTGAACAGGTTTAGGTCCCGCAGTCTTTCAATGTAGGGTCTGCCCTTTAGTCCCCGGATCATGCAGGTGACCCTCCTCTGGACCCTCTCAATGTTGTCCACATCCCTCCTGAAGTAGGACGCACAGAACTGGACACAGTACTCCAGCTGTGGCCTGACCAGCGTCGCATAGAAGGGGAGGATCACCTCCCTGGCTCTACTTGAGATGCACCTGTGGATGCACGACAAGGTGTGGTTAGCCCTGCCAACTCTGACCTCGCATTGTCGACCCATGTTCATCTTGGAGTCAGTAATGACTCCAAGATCCCTTTCTGCCTCCGTACTCTCAAGAAGGGAGTTTCCCATTCTGTAAGTGTGCTGCTGGTTTCTACTGCCTAAGTGCAGCACCCTGCACTTGTCAGTATTGAAACACATCCTGTTTATGTCAGCCCACTCCTGTAACCTATCCAGGTCTTGTTGCAGTCTTTCCCTCCCTACTAGCATGCTCACCTCACCCCAAATTTTGGTATCATCAGCGAATTTAAACAGGTTGCATTTCACCCATGCCATCCCCTCCCACAAGACAGGAACATAAGCTTTTGTAATCCAGATCTTGCCATGTGATCAGAATAAAGACTTAAATCCTTGAGTCTGAAAGGAAACCTAGCACAACTATAAGATAAGGTTGCAGTGGTTTCACATTTTCCTGAAAGAAAGTGTGTGCGTCTACAAGTGCACCATTACTGCGAAAATTACTGCACAATACAGGCATGCGTCTACACACGTGCATCTGTACTCTGCAGTAACTATGGCAATTTATGCCAATTTGGGTGTAGATTTTCTACCTGCATGATGCAGGTAGCAAAACTTAAGCCTAAGTAGGTACTGCACAGTAAGGCAGGTGTAGATGCCTTATTATGCAGTAACCCTGTTTGCGTGGACTGACTTGGGACTACTTTAGTCTCAAGTTTGTTCACACACAGCATTACTGTGCTGTAATACCTGTACGTGTAGACACTGGCATAAACACTGCTTACTGCATAGTAACTTATTGTGCAGAAAGTTACTGTCCAGTAAATGCATGTGTAGACACACCCAGTGATAGGAATAGAAATACTACAGGGAAAGGGCTGAAATACTGCAGCAGACCTGGAGATACTGGAAAACTGGATATAAGCACTAGGAATAAGCACTAGGCAAAGTCACTTGAGAATTCTGTGACCTCACAAGAAAGTCACTTGGGAAAGATAAGGAGCTTCCAAACAGCCAGTAGAGTGTTATTACAGACATATGTAACATGACTTATTACGTGAATTCTGAGCACTTAACAAATGGACTAACTGAAGACTGAATTGCTTGTAGTATAAATCATAGCCAGGTCAAACCAAGTTCATGAATCAAAATGGTTCTGACGTTGCAAAAAACTTTGGATATTACCAGGGTTAATGAAAAATCTGCTTCCCATATGGAAGCATAAGCAAGCAATGAAAGAAGTGAAGTGCCTAGAATTATAAAGGCATACCAAAGCACAGACAGGAGACAGGAGTAAACAAATGGCAGACATGATTTGTTTCCAATAAACAGTGGTAGCCAGAACTAGTGAAGGGTCATGGCAGAAATGAAGAAAAGGAAGTGTCTTTCCAAAATGTGACTCTCAGCACAAATTGCACAGAAGCACAGAAGCGGAATACATTCCTGAATACAGGGTTGATGCTGCAACAGTTCTCTGAAACTCTTAACATTGAGAAAGTAAGGCTTTTGAGAAGAGACTGAATTGCACCAATGACAGCAAACTTCTTGATCCAGTGCCCAACGCAGTCAATAGGACTCTACCCCATTGACGTTTTTGGGCAGAGGATGGGGCCCACATATACCAGAGGACTTAGGTGGAGTGCAGCATTGTGCCTCTGCTGGTCCTCCTAGGCACTGGAAACTTTGTAAGCATTTATACTTTCCTTAATAAAGTTCCCTAGCCTGGGCACGTGCCCTGAGTGACTCTGTGTCTATGGTATGCATGGTCTATGGTGGGGTGAGCAAAATGGTGGATCCAGCCAGTGGCCGAAATCAATTTCCCAGCAGTCCCTGCCTGCGCCATTCCCCATGGAGACCCTAGTAGCACAGGCCCATGACAGCATGGGGCTGCAGAACTGGGGTTCTGCCCCAGCCTGGCCTAGCTTGGCCCTATGCTGTTACGTCCCTGTGCTGTCATGGCCCTAAGCTGTCATGGCCCCATGCTCTAGAGGTCTTCATGGAGACTGGCTGGAAGTGGCACAGGCAGGGCACATAGCTGGGCATGGAGTTGCTTCAGGGCCATGGCCAGGATCCTGGGGCGGTGATAGCATGGGGCCAGGGCAGAGCCACAGTCTGCTCCCTGTGTGCCCCTACCCACGGAACTGGTGCTCATCGCAGGGGCGTGCAGGCAGTGGATCACAGCTTTTCCCCAGTGCTGGCCCCAGCCACATGCTGTCCACCCTGAGATCCTGGGGTCTCTCTAACCCAGCCCGTCTGCCTATCTCACCAGGCGCTCAGGCAGCGGGGCTGGGGCTGGTGGCAGCAGCCAGAATGAGCCACTGCCACAGGCTCTGCTGGGAAATGGAGTCCTCCACAGGCTGGATTCAGCCCACAGGCTGGACTTTGCCTACCCCTGGTATATGATGCAAGGCAGTGATACACAGAGATGCTTTCTCTATGTGCTAGCTCCAAACCCAGATGCTGTATGCTGTGTAGTTGTAACCACAAAGCAAGCATGCTCAGTAACCTACCCATGAATGTTTTTTTCCCCCTGCAACCCTACCATGAAATTCATTGAAATTTACTGTGCCAAAATTATAGTCTTAGCTATTGCCTCCCCTCTGCCCTGCAACAACCCCTGCCAATTTGCAGCAGAATTCTCTCAGTATCAAGGGACTCAGGCCATTTATCTTGACCTCCAACTTAAATGTGTTTATGTGGGCTGGGTCATGGGCTTGGTTTCTTTGCATTTGGTTTTCATTAACCTCAGCTACTGAAGTGAATAGAGGTTGATCTCCTGCCATGTGACAGGGGTGTGACCTCTTTTAACCCTGACTTACCTCATTAGACTCAGCATAATGAATAAAAAACTATTCCCTTATCTTTTGCAAGTGCACTTGCAGCACTTGTGTGTGTGGCACATTATAGTGAATGGAGGTAAGGGTGCCCAGTACTTCTGGGAAACAGGCTCTAAAACTGACAATGCTAACAATTACTTTTAAATTCTTGTGAATCCCTTTCTCAGAGTCACAAATCCTAGCTTAGTTACTGTTCTTGATATGGAGCCATGGCTCTGTGACTTTTGGGGGTCACATGCCCCTTCCTAAGTCGGTTATACAACTCTGTACCCCTATGACTGTGTGTTATAAATATTAAGAAAACTAACTCTATATGTCACTTCTCACATTGTAACCTCTACAACTATAGAAGAAACTGTAGATATTTTCCTCACTTCGTTCTTTTTATTCCTTTTTCTCCAATTATATTTCCCCTTTCTGTTCTTCTGCTTTCCCATTCCTTCTTTTTGCATACCCTCTAGACATTTGCCAAATACCCTCCAGAGCAGGCTTAAGCCAGTCTAAGAAACACTATCTTAAATATTAAATGAGAGGCAAGGATTTCTTAGGGTAATAGCTTTTATTCAACTTCCCCAAGCTGTCAAAATGCATGACATTCTTCATCAGGTGACTTACCTGGCAGGGATGTAGAGAGGACTGACTTTTCAGCATGCAAATGCCAAATGGAAGAGGTGACCTGATAAAGGACACTTTGTATTTGAAAGCTTGTATTTGAAAATATTGCCCTAAGAAATCCCTGCCCCTCACATTATTTCTGGACCATCACAGCTATAACATCACTTTTACACAACCTAAAAATTAAATCTCATGAAGCTTTCAATTGTTTTCAATTGTTTTCACTCACATCAACTTCTCAGTCTGACTGCTATAGGTTATAAACAGTCTGATTTTGCACAAGCAATACCAAAAGATCAGGCATTTGCTAAGTAGATACATTCATCTTTAAATAGAGGTGAATTTTAAACTCATTTAATTTGATCTTTATCTCAAATTACTGTTTGACAGGAGAATTTGACAGAAAAGCACTGGAAAATGCACTTGAGGATGAACAAAGCTGTCTCTGTGGAGAGTTCAGTCATTCTCTAAGTTCACTGACATTGGTTTTTCTGTTTTTGTGTATAGGATGGATGTCATAGATGAACCTCTGGTTCTGAAATCGACTTTCTATGTAACCTTGAGCATGTCATGTAACATATTAGGCTCTCTATCCCCTATCAAATATGGTAGTGATATTAACCTGCCTAATAGGTGTGTAGAGAGGATTGGCTTTCCAGCATACAAATGCCAACTATTAGAGATGACGAATCACTGGGGGAACTTTAATCCAGTGCTCATAGATTTTAAGACTAAAAGGGACTATTCTGATCTTATAGACTGACCTCCTAATAACAACATCCAGAAAATTAGAACAAGTGGTTCTTGCATTAAGTCTGTATCTTGCATTTGAGCTAAAACTGTCTTCAAGGCATTCAAGTTTGATTTAGAGACTGAGTGAGACAACCTCCACATCCCTATGTAAGTTATTTTAGAGGTTAATAATTAACTAGCAAACCATGCTTCTTTACTCTGAGTCATGAGCTTGAAAATTAGTTTTACTGTTCTTTGCAGACATCCACAATAGACAGTTTTGTCAGCAAAAAAGCCAATACACTTTTCACTTGCATGGGTACTAACACAACTATTGTGATCTCTACAGGAAAACCAAAAGGTTGTGTTTATAACTTGTAAGGATCAAGAGCTGAACAAGAAGGCTGGAGCAATGTGTGAAAATCTGTTTCTCATTTCTGAGCACTAATATATCTTTAGTGAGGGAAAACTATGGTGAACAAAGCAAGGTGCTGCAGGAAACACAGGGAAGTCAAATTTAACAGGAGAATATTGAGGATAAGCAAAGCTATATCCTGTGAGGCTTTCCCTCGTTGCTCGCCTTTGCTGGTACATCTCTGTGTCTGGAAGATCTTTTTAAGGGTGGACTTGACTTTTCTTGAAATGAAAGAAAAAAAAAATCACAGGAGTGCTCTTGTTTTTTCTAAGTGAAAAAATACCTACTGCATCTCTTCAGTCTTTGGGTCTGTTGTGTTGGAAACCCGGACACATTCACTACTTACCTGCTCCTCTTAGGGTAACTTCATTTGTAGCCATTCCTTATTTTCCCACAGGCGTTGCAAGGTTTTGTCACTAGATGGTACTGGCTATTCCTAAAGGAAAGGAGGCTTCCTAATACCAGCTCACTGCAAAAACAGATGTCCTAGCATGTATTCCCATTGGATTCTGTACAAATAAGACAAGACCTCAACTAAATAAAACTTATCAATTGAACAGCTTTCTTTATAGTGTAGGGGAGCAAAGAAAGCAGTTTCTCCTCCTCTTTCTGGATTCATGGAGCATTCTTCCTCAGGTTTCTATCCAGTGTGTGCTCCAGGACTCCAGTCCCAAAAGGATGCTGGGAAAGTTCTCTGTGGGCCTGTCTTCACGTATATTTATGCACGCCTAAACTTAATGCACCTTTAGCAAAGGCACATGAAGGCGATTTAAGCGCATGTCTACATGTGGATGTGCTACTGTGCATTAAGGTACATTAAATTTAGGAGCAAATAGCCAAGTCTCATTAGCGCATCTACACGTGCACTAATGCATCTTAGCTATTCTTGCCTAAATTTGATACGTGCTTTATGCAGGTATCAAATATAGGCTTACATGGCCTTAAATTGCCATTTTTAAGGTGCATTAAGTACTTGCATGTGTAGACACATGCCCTTAATGTGCTTTAAAAATGGTGATTTTTAGGCTAAGCCCACTTAAAAGAAGCATGTGTAGATGCACCCTGTAATGACTAGCATCTGACCAAGGAGGCTCTACATTAGGTATGCGGGCTGCATTGGATTCCCTGCACTACACTACAAAGAACCAGTCATTCTCAGTACCCAGTATATATAGCAAGACCCAATGACTTCTCTGCCAGGCCTTCAGGAACTCAGTGTCACGTGAATGGGGCTGTTCATGTCTGCTGCACAGGGGTAAGTTCTAGAGCCCAGGGGCCTGATGCTGCACGCTGGAAAACCAACATTAAGCCTATGCTATTATACCAAAATGAAATAGCTTTTTAATGACATGGACACAAATTGCCCCCTGTGTTTTTTACCATCTGGCAGAAATTACCAGAGCCCATTCTTTTCTGGCTGTGCCCTTCCTGTCTAGAAACCTCCAGGGTGCTGCAGGCAGTCAGGTGAGGAGTAGACACCTGGGGAGCTGCCATTCATAGAACAGCTGGAAGCAGCAGGATGTGGAACCTAGAGGTATTTCCCTACGGCTTGGTGGGTAAAGAGGATCTCAGAGTTTGATATCTTCAAGTTGTAATGTGCCATCCTACAAGAGGAGGAATGTGGGTGCAGACACCTTCCACATGCCAACCCTAATAGAAGGGTCCTGGTGCTAGGCTGATATTTCTAAAAAGTGTTCTCCACTATACAGGAAGGTTTTGGTTGTGAAATATTGAAACCTTTATAGGCAGAATAAAGGTGCTTGAAAGCAGCTGATACTAAAACATACAGCAGGAACAAGACAATGAATTAAACATTATAGCTGGGACCTGATTCAGCACACATTAAAATCAGCTGGAAGATTCCACTAGGCTTTTAAGATCCCAGTGGCATGGGGTGGAGTATTCATAAATTCATACTCCTCTTGAAGCTATCCTAGGCATTCTTCCTGTTTTCAGAACACACCCCTTGTGAGTCATTGTGCTATTCACCATGTTGCTGACAAACAGCGAGTGGAAAGAACATAAAGCAACTACTTAAGCCTTTGTTTCAGTATCATTCCCTAATCAGCTGTTCCTGAATTGCAGTGTTCTGTGGTGTGCACCTCTTTCAGTACTGTCATGCACATTGTCCTGTTGATACTGACATGTGCACACACGGGTACTATATTCTATTCAGTTACCATGGAAAGAGCTAAATGATTTCTTGGGGATTATGCAAGGTCCCAGTGTTTCAGGTAACAGAGCAACAGGCCTTGATTTCTTTTTTGAACCTACACCAGCAAAAAACATCCATTAATATTTTGTTACACTACGTTTTGGTCTGCACTGTGTCCCAGCAGGTATGCCTCAAACATACCCTGGCACACCTGTGCCCACTCACATGTTCCAAAACTGGCAATGTGCCTATGAGACCAATCTGGGGTCACTCCAGTAGCCGTTCTCAAGGAGCTCGGAGACTAAGGTCTTGAGAGTGACTGCAGGGGGTTGCATTTCTAGGTTTCAAGACTGTAAGCAGAAATGGGTGGGCAAGGTTAATTCAGGAGCACAGACCTACTCAGCATAGACCTACAGACAGCACAGACCTACTCTAAATCACTTAAACCAGGGGTCAGCAACATACTGGGATGGATCCGGCCTGTGAAGCCACTGGATCCAGCCTGAGGAGATGGAAGACTTTGCCTGTGCCTGTGCTTGTGTCTGGTTTAGGCAGCAAGGACGTGTGCTAGAACTGGGCAGCTGGAAACCGCACACACACTGCTGCTTCCCCCAACCCCCTGCTGCCTGGCTGTGACATAGATACCTCTTGTAACTGGTGTGGAGCTGCACTGCAGCTGGGATGCACGGGGAAGGGTGGGGAGAAGCAGCAGCAGTGATGACACAGCTTTCAGCTGCCTGGCTCTCGTGCAGCTTCCCACTGGCTAGAAAAGGGGCAGGCAATTATTTTGTGTGGAGGGCTGCTTACCACGTTTTGGAGAGCTGTCAAGGGCCACATGGGTAGCCTCAAGCCTTGACAGTTGCCCTGGCCTCAGTCACCATATTGGAACCAGAAGTCCTGCCCTCAATGCCTGACCTTTGCCATTGGAAGTCCCTTCCCGCCCGGAGTACTCCTTTTGGGAGGACAGGCGCTGTAATCTTGAAACCAGGGAGAAAAACCCAAATTGTATACAAAAAAAACCCCAACTTTTATAACTTTTTAATTTTATTTAAAAATATTTTGTACTGATATACGGTATATCTAGAGGTGACTGATTTAAATTACCTGGGCATCTGCTGGGAGGAGAAGTCAGCCAGGTCTGACCACTCACGGATGTTCCTGACCGAGATACAGGACCTCCACTTAACCCAGGAGTGCACAGTCCTATCAGGGGGAACGCCCTGCTGGACCTGGTCCTGGCCACAGGCAACGACCTGGTAAGAGGGCACCAGGTCCTCGACTACCTGGGCAATAGTGATCATCGCTTGCTGGAATTCATCATCCAGTGCAGGGTGTCAAGGGCCTGCAGCAAGGCGGTAGCCCTAGACTTTAAGAAGGCCAGCTTCAATGAGTAGAGGAGATTAGTGGAGGAGGCACTGGGGTCCTCGAGGGTAGGGGAACTCGGTGCCCAAGATGAGTGGTTGTTCCTTAAAGAGACAATACTCAGAGCCCAAGGGGTGACAATCCCAACAAGAAGCAAAGGGGGCAAGAGTGCCCAAAAGCCCCCCTGGCTCACCAAGGGCATTTGTGAATGCTTGATTGCCAAAAAGGAGGCGTACACCCAGTGTGAGGGAGGGGCTATCACCAAAGAGGAGTATGCCTCCACTGCTCGGGTCTGTAGGGGGCCTGTTAGAAAAGCTAAGGCAGATACAGAGCTAGGGCTAGCATCAAGGATCAAAGATAATAAAAAGTCCTTTTTTAAATATATAGGGAGAACGAAGAAGGCACCAGCTAATGAAGGGCCCCTGCAGGATGTGCTTGGCAATCTGGTGGTTGCACCAGAGGAGAAAGCAGACCTCTTTAACAAATTCTCCGCCTCCATTTTCTTGTGCAGGGACTGGGACTCCCTGACCAAGATTCTAGACGGACTTGGGAGAAACGTCGCCAGGTCTAAGGTCGGGGAGGACCGGGTTAGAGAGCTTCTGGAGGGGCTGGACGTGTTCACATCAGCAGGTCCAGATGCTCTCCACCCCAGGGTGTTGAGGGAATTGGCAGAGGTCATTGTGGGGCCCCTGGCATGGCTTTACAAGTGCTCGTGGTGCTCTGGCCAGATGCCAGATGACTGGAAGAAAGCCAACATGGTCCCCATCTTTAAAAAAGGGAAGAGAGAGGACCCAGGCAACTATAGGCCCATTAGTCTTACTTCAATCCTGGGGAAACTCTTTGAAAAGATTATCAAGGAACACATCTGTGATGGACCAGCAGCAGGGATGATGCTCAAGGGCAACCAGCACGGTTTCATTAGGGGCAGGTCCTGTCAGACTAACCTGATTGCCTTCTACAGTCAGGTCACAAAATCACTGGATGCAGGTGTTGCGGTAGATGTAGTCTTTCTGGACTTCAGCAAGGCCTTTGACACTGTCTTCCACCCCATTGTCATTAAAAAACTAGGTGACTGCGGCATTGATGCCTACACAGTCAGATGGATTGCAAATTGGCTGAAGGGTTGTACTCAGAGGATAGTGGTGGAGAGGTCTTTTTCGACCTGGAGGGAAGTGCGCAGTGGAGTCCCCCATGGCTTGGTCCTCGGGCCCGCATTGTTCAATTTCTTTATTAGTGACTTGGATGAGAGGGTGAAAAGCAGCAGAGGCGAGCAGAGCAGCAGCAGGGGCAGCAGCAGCTGATCCCCCTAAGGTAAGTGGGGCAGAGGGGCTGACGCAGCTGAGCTGGATCCGGATGGGAAGCCCCCTGGATCCCTCTTAGCTGAGCCGGTAGGGAGCCGCGCTCCCAAGCTGCGCAAACAGAGCGTGCAAACAGGTGTGGTCTGTAAGAGCACGCCGGTGTTTGGGTCGGCGTTTGCGCCGGAGGGGGAGCAGGAGGGGCCCAGAGGCCGACTCGTGTTAGCGCGGGCCAGAGGACCCAAACTCAGCTAGAAACTCCTACGATGGTGTCGACACGGAGTGCTGCCAGGGCCCCTGCCCGGGGGCCGCGGCCTTCCCGGGGCTTGTCTGAGGCCTCCCCCCAGACAAAGCCCACAGGGGGGCTGGCATCCCCCAACCCCCTGGCCTGCAGGAGCTGCCCAGCAGGGCCTGGGGGGGCAGGGACTGGAGACCCCCACGCCTGTCCTGCAGCCGCCCGCCTTAGGGCCCTGGAGGCGCGGGTGAGGGAGCTCCAGGAGGAGGTTAGCAGGCTGAGGGGAATCAGGGAGGGAGAGGAAGAAACTGACAGCTATTTTCTTTCCCTGCAGGGTTGTACGACCAAGGAGGATGCACCTCAAGATGAGCCCTCCTCTGCTAAGTGGCAGACGGTCACCTCCCATGCCAGGGCTGCTCAAGACACGGCAGCACCAGTTCCTACAGTCCGGCTGGAGAACAGGTATGAAGCTCTGGCAGCCCTGGAGGAGGAGGATGGAGAGGCGAAACCGGGGAGGAGGCAACTCCATGCACACCGCGTCCCGTGCAAGCTGAAGGAGGCAAGAAGGCCAGGAGGAAGAAGTGTCGCATGATCGTCATTGGTGACTCCATCCTGAGAGGTACAGAGGGCCCCATCTGTCGCCGGGACCCCTCAGCACGCGAGGTATACTGCCTACCTGGAATGAGGATTCAGGATGTGAAAGGGATGCTCCAGACTGTAATCCAGCCCACCGATTATTACCCTATGGTCCTAGTCCATGTGGGTACTAACGATGCGGCCAGGAGGAGCCCTGATCACCTGATGGAGGACTACCACGCTCTGGGGTGCATGCTGAAGGAGATAGGCACACAGGCGATTTTCTCTTCTATCCTGCCAATGAGTGGACGAGGCAGACACCATGAAATGTGCATCGCAGAGACCAACTGGCGGCTACAGGAATGGTGCTTTGTGGAGGGCTTTGGCTTCCTCAGCCACGACCGGCACATCACGACAAGAGACATGCTGGGATGGGACAGGCTCCACCTTTCCCCTAAAGGTAAGCGTGTGTTCTCTTCTAGGTTGGTGGACCTCCTCTGGCAGGCTTTAAACTAGGCTCGTTGGGGGAAGGGGAAGATGAGGGCAGAGGAAACATCAGACTGCCAGACCAAACAGCACCCACAACTACAGCCCAGCCCAGACCAACAAACGAAGCCAATAAACAGGTAAGCGATAGGGGCCAGGGTAACGCTGGGACTAGGAGGTCAGTACACATACCCACAGGAGGCCTCAAATGCCTCTACACAAACGCTCGTAGTATGGGCAACAAGCAGGAGGAACTTACCCTCCTGCTGGCTGACACCAGCCTGGACATAGTGGGGATTACGGAAACGTGGTGGCATGCAGTGCATGATTGGGCGGTCAATGTCAAGGGCTATAGGCTGTACAGGAGGGACAGGATAGGAAAGAGAGGTGGGGGCGTGGCGCTCTATATTAAGGAGGAATACACATCCTCGTTAATTAGCAAGGAGTCAGGGGAGGGACACTCTGAAGTGCTTTGGGTTAGAGTACAAGGCAGTCGAGGGGAAAGGGACTTAACGGTGGGAGTCTACTACAGACCTCCCAACCAGGGAGAAGAGCTTGACCAGGTATTCTTGGGTCAGCTCACAGAGGTAGTGAAGTCTAAGGATGTAGTAGTCATGGGGGACCTGAACTTCCCGGACATCTGCTGGGAAGAGCAGTCAGCCAGGTCTGACCGCTCATGTAGGTTCTTGGCCAGAGTGCAGGACCTCCGTCTAACCCAGGAGGTGCACAGCCCCACCAGGGGGGACGCCTTGTTGGACCTAGTGCTGGCCACGGGTGATGACCTGGTGAGGGGGCTGCGGGTGCTCAACCACCTGGGCGACAGTGATCATTGCCTGCTGGAATTCACCATCCAGTGCAAGGTGGCAAAGGCATGCAGTAAGGCAGCGGCCCTAGATTTTAGGAGGGCAAACTTCAACGAGCTAAGGAGGATAGTTGGAGAAGTGCTGAGGTCCTGGTGGGGAGAGGAGCCAGGTATCTGAGGAGAGCGGTCGCTCCTTAAGGAGACGATCCTCCAAGCCCAAAGGAAGGTAATCCCAACGAGGATCAAAGGGAGCAGGAGAGCACACAAGCCTCTGTGGCTCACCAAAAGCATCCGGGAATATCTCCTTGCTAAAAAGGAGGCTTACACCCAATGAAAAGAAGGGGTCATCACCAGGGAGGACTATTCTGTAGTTGCTCGGGGATGTAGGCGGGTAGTTAGGAAGGCCAAGGCAGAGATGGAACTGGGGCTAGCTTCCCAGATTAAGGACAATAGGAAGTCCTTTTTTAAATACGTAGGGGGGTAAAAAGAAGGTCCCGGGTAATGTGGGGCCCTTGCAGGACGCCATGGGAAACTTGGTCATCACACCAGATGGCAAAGCTAACATGTTTAATGATTTCTTTGCCTCTGTCTTCCTAAGTAGGGACCAGAACAGCCACCTCCCTGCTGGGCCCCCCCTCGGGCCCCGTGGGAGGCACACCTGGGCCATGGGTTAGCGAGGATTTAGTTAGGGACCTTCTGGAGGGGTTGGACGTATTCAAGTCAGCCGGCCCGGATGATCTCCACCCTAGAGTTCTAAAGGAACTGGCCGAGGTCATTGCAAGTCCCCTGGCACAACTTTACGAGCACTTGTGGTGCTCTGGTGAGGTACCGGAGGACTGGAAGAGGGCCAGCGTGGTCCCCATCTTCAAAAAAGGCAGGAAGGAGGACCCGGGAAACTATAGGCTGGTTAGTCTTACCTCGATCCTAGGCAAGCTGTTCGAGAAAATTATGCTGGCACACATCCAGGAGGGGCCAGCAGGGGACTGCATGCTTAGGGGCAACCAACACGGGTGCATCAGTGGCAGGTCCTGTCAGACCAACCTGGTGGCCTTTTACGGTTAGATCACCAGATCATTAGATGCAGGGGTAGCAGTGGATATAATCTTCCTGGACTTCTGGAAGGCTTTTGACACTGTCTCTCACCCTGTTCTCATTAAGAAACTGGGGGGCTGTGGTGTAGACACCCACACAGTCAGATGGGTCGCCAACTGGCTGGAGGGCCGCACCCAGAGGGTGGTAGTGGATGGGTCCTTCTCAACCTGGAAGGACGTGGGCAGTGGGGTTCGGCAGGGATCGGTCCTTGGGCCCGCACTGTTCAACATCTTCATCAGTGATTTGGATGAGGGGGTAAAAAGCACCCTGTTCAAATTTGCTGATGACACTAAGATGTGGGGGGACGTGGGCACATTGGAAGGATGCAACAGGCTACAATCAGACCTAGACAGGTTACAAGGGTGGGCGGACAAGAATAGGATGGGTTTCAACACAGACAAGTGCAAGGTGATGGACCTCGGGAGGAACAACCAGAACCATACCTACAGGATAGGGAACTCCCCTCTTGTCATCATGGAGGCGGAAAGGGATCTGGGGGTCATCATTGACTCCAAGATGAACATGGGCCGGCAGTGAGGGGATGCAGTCAGGAAGGCCAACCGCACCTTGGCATGCATCCACAGATGCATCTCGAGCAGATCCAAAGAGGTGATCCTCCCCCTCTATGTGGCACTGGTCAGGCTGCAGCTGGAGTATTGCGTCCAGTTCTGGGTGCCACACTTCAAGAGGGATGTGGACAGCATGGAGAGGGTCCAGAGGAGGGCCACTTGTATGATCAGGGGACAACAGGGCAGGCCCTATGAGGAGAGGCCCTCCACAAGAGAAGGCTGAGGGAGGATCTTGTGGCCTGTTATAAACTAGTCAGGGGGGATCAGCAGGCATTGGGGGAGTCACTGTTCCCCCGAGCACTGCCAGGAGTGACCAGGAATAATGGTCACAAGCTGGCAGAGGGTAGGTTTAGGTTAGATATCAGGAGGCGCTACTTCACGGTCAGGGCAACTAGGGTCTGGAACCAGCTTCCAAGAGAAGTGGTGCAGGCTCCTACCCTGGGGGTATTTAAGAGGAGGTTAGATGAACATCTTGCTGGGGTCATTTGACCCCAGTATTCTTTCCTGCCATGGCAGGGGGTTAGGCTAGATGATCTGCTCAGGTCCCTTCCAACCCTAGAAACTATGAAACTATGAAACTATAAATTTACTGATGATACCAAGATTTGGGGTGAGGTGGGCACGCTAGTAGGGAAGGACAGATTACAGCAGGACCTGGACAGGTTACAGGGGTGGACTAACAAAAATAGAATGGGTTTCAATACTGACAAGTGCAGGGTACTGCACTTGGGCAGTAGAAACCAGCAGCATACTTATAAGCTGGGAAACTCCCTTCTCAAGAGCACAGTGGCAGAAAGGGATCTTAGAGTCATTATTGACTCCAAGATGAACATGGGCCAACAATGTGAGGTCACGGTCAGTAGGGCTAACCGTACCTGTTCGTGCATCCACAGATGCATCTCAAGCAGGGCCTAGGAAGTGATCCTCCCCCTCTATGTGACACTGGTTAGGCCACAGCTGGAGTACTGTGTTCAGCTCTGTGCGCCCTACTTCAGGAGGGATGTGGACAACATTGAGAGGGTCCAGAGGAGGGCCACCCGCATGATCTGGGGACAGCAGGGCAGGCCCTACAAGGACAGGCTACGGGACCTGAACCTGTTCAGCCTTCGCAAGAGAAGGCTGAGGGGGGACCTGGTGACTGTCTATAAACTCACTAGGGAGGACCAGCAGGGTTTGGGAGAGACCTTGTTTCCCCTAGCACCCCCCAGGGTAACAAGGAATAATGGCCACAAGTTGTTAGGCAGTAGGTTTAGACTAGACACCAGGAGGTACTACTTCACTGTCAGGGCGGCTAGGATCTGGAACCAACTTCCAAGGGCAGTGGTGCTGGCTCCCACCCTGGGGGTCTTTAAGAGGAGGCTTGACGTCTACCTGGCTGGGGTCATTTGAGCCCAGTTTTCTCTCCTGCCCAGGGCAGGGGGCTAGACCTGATGATCTACAAGGTTCTTTCTGACCCTACTTCTATGAATCTATGAATCTATATTAGCCGAAAATACAGTCCTCCTGTGTGGTGTGTGTCAGCAGTAATGGGGTGTATGTGGCGGTGTGTGTGTGTGGTGGGGTGTGACATATGGGCATGGTGGGTGGGTGTGGAGGGGTGTAGGGTATGTGGTTGGGGTGGGGGCTGTGGGAAGGGTGGGGTTATGGTAGGTGGGGTGGGAGAGAGAGAGACAGGCTGGGCTGCCAGCTCCATCACATACGGCTCTAGCAGACTGAATGCGAGCCTCATGTGATGCAGCCAGGCAGACCCCATGCCCAGGCTCTGCACTCCTGCTGTGCCACCCTGGGTCCCTGCTAATCCCAGAGTACCTGCACAGGCTCTGCGCCCCCCTGCCACCATCATTTCCCTGCATTCTCTCCCGCACGCCTGGCCTCCACTCCCTGTGTCCCCGCCACTCGCCATGCCATTTCCCACAGCCCCTGCTGCTCCCGACAGCCCATCTGCCACTATACCACTTGCTATGGCCTGTGTCACTCGCTGCGGCCCCCACCACTTCCCTCAGCTGCTACCACTTCCCGTGCCACTCCCTGCAGCTCCTGCTGCTCCCTACGACTCCTCTGCCCCACGCTACTTGCCATGGACCCCACCACTTCCCTCAGCTGCCACCACTTCCACACTACTCCCTGCAATGCCCTCTGCTTGCCGTGGGCCCCCCCACTCACTGCTGCACACTTCCTGCAGCCCCCACGAGTTTCTGTGCCACTTCCCATGGCCCCTGCTGCTCCCCACAGAACCTGCCACTCACCGTGGCCCCCAACACTTCCCTCGGCTGCTGCCACTTCCTGCAGTGTTCCCCGTAGCCCCTGCTGCTTGCTGTGCTGCTCCCTGCAGTCCCCACCACTCCCCACAGCTGGCACCACTTCCCAAACCACTGCCTGCAGCCCCAGTTGCTCACTGCACCACTCCCTGCAGCCCCTGCTGCTCCCCAGGGCTCCACCCCCTGCAGCCCCCACTGCTTGCCGCAGCCCCCCCACTTCCCTTAGCCGCCACCACTTCCTGCGCTGCTCCCCAGAGACCCTACCACTTCCCACACCACTCCCTGCAGCCCTTGCCCCTCCCTGTTGTCCCCCACTGCTGCTGCTTCCCTCCACTCCTCTGCCCACTGCTTCTTATTCTGGCTCCAGCCTGGCCTGGGAAGCACCACAGGGCTCCTGAATGCTGGGATGGTCGCAGTAGTTCCCCCCACACCCTCCATCCAATCTTACCTTACTTTCCACTTGGACGGAAGAGTCGTGGGAAATAGCTCCAGGGTCCCAAGGCCAGAAGCCACTGACATACCACTGGAGCCACTCAACCTGTATCAAATTGGAGTTGGGTTGTTCCAACCTGTGACTTGTTAAAGATTGCTGGGCATTGACTTCAGCTGCTTTGGGAACTATTTTAATGAACAAATTAACCAGCAGGAATATTTGCAGATATGGCAAAAATGCTAAGTATTCAGAGGAAATTTGTTTTGAATCTGAAAATGCAAGTTGCCTAGTAAGCATGAGTCTCTGGGAAAAAAAAACAAACAATGATGTGATGTGGCCTTTCTATAAAATCAGCATTGTTAGAATGTCAAGCATTGAGCACTTGTACATTTTGCAAATAGCCCATTGACCAGAATTGATTTCTGTAAACATTTATTTTGACTCAGTTGTGCAATTGCACATGATTCATAAAAAGAAAAATGGTAAAATTCATTGAGAAACCTTGATGAGTTGTTTTCCCAGCAATATCCTCTTCTATGACAAGCTGAAATAACAGCCAAGAAAAGAATGCAGTTGCTTCTGCTCCAATTGCTGAGTACTCTGCTGTGAAACATGGAGCTTGGGTAATGTTATTGATCAATTTTTTTTGTTAAAGAAAATGTTGCCCTTTTTGTTGTGTGGAATGTGTAATTTTAGCATGGTCTATGCTATTTCCAAGGTGACCCATAAACTGGAGGATTGGTAAATGTGCTTGTATTCTATTCTGTTTGCTTCCATATAGCAAAGGCCTGAAAGGCATATTACACTGAAATACAGTGTAACAGCCTGATTGTAGAAATACAGTGTAACATCTTGATTGCAGTGAAGTCAGTGGAAATTCTGCTGCTGTCTTCAGTACAGCTAGGATTTCATCTATCAGGTTGTGTCTACATTTTATGATAGAAGTGTCCATGGATAACTGGGGGTCCTGTGGCCTTGTAATTACTGAGAACACAGTCCATGCCAATCAAACAGCAGCATTGGTCAATAATGGCTATATGAGCAATGCAATATCCCTTCCCCTCATTTCTGTGATGACCTTTCTATCCCCACCCTACACACCATAAAGAAGTTTAAAATAACTGTAACAGGAAGCCTGGAGCTCTTGTTATTTTCATAGGAAAAAGCAATAGTAGACAGGGCTTGGAAGTGTTAGAAATAGAATATTGTTAGAAATGTGCAGCTTGCATCTTGCACCTGATAAGAAAGAAATACTGCCAAGGACTTTTTCTTTCCCAGCCTTGCCACAGCCTTTCTCATGCTAATTGCAGTTTCTCCCCCTCACCTGCCTTAAGTCTTTCTCATGCGGATTGCAGGAGCCAAAATTCAATTATTTGTGTCCTTGAAAGGGGGGGAGGGGGGGAAAGTAAACTTTTGGTGACCTGTTGTAGTTTCTGAGCATGCTTAATCAGCTGATGCATATTTACTTCTCCGCCCTGCATACTTAAGTAGTTAATTATACTATACATGCGATGTATGTAGTGATGTAACTTACAGGTATGCTTGTATGAAACGGAAGTAAGCTGTAAGAGTTCCTGTTTCTGCACACGTGCCCAGGAGAGAGAAGATAAATTTCGCTCGCGAATACCAATGCGGGGTCAGAGTGATCTGAGTACCTGACTCTGCTCTGACCTTTGTTTGCAAAGAAATGCCACCTTTGTGCTGTTTAATGTAGGTGTGTCTGTGATTTTTTGCGGGCCTCCAGAGAAACGAACTGCCTTTGTGCAACAGAAGGACAAACAAAAGCTAGCTGCAAAAGGGCGGCCAGAAGCTAAGAGTGCCTATTGCTGTGCTGGTAGCACAGCAGTAGTACAAAAGGACAAGAGTATTTCTGTAAATCACCTAACAGGAAGTAGGTGGAGCTGGAGCTGGAGCTGGAGCTGCATATAAGCTAAAGTACTTAGCCTGGCTCTGCAGCCCAGGGGTATGGGAGTGAGAGGAGCTTTGCAGCAAGCTGGCTGCGTTACTGTCTAGGATCCTGCTATGTTTGGGAACAAGATGTAAGGAGCTGAGGGCTTGCAAGGAATTGGGACCCAGGGTGAGCAGGGGCTTTGTTAGACAGCTAGTGTGCTGAGAGTTTTCATTATGGCCAGACTATTTACACTTTTTGTTCAGCTTAAACTCATGTCTCTGTTATGGGGATTTACCTGCAATCATGGCACAGAAAGAAGTTGTATAGTGGGACTACATAGTCAATGCATGTACTTCTCTGCAATACATGTATCATACAACATTTCTGAGTTGGTCTAATAAAAGGTATCAGGTTTACCCAATAAACCTTGTCTGCCTTTATCATACATGTACATCTCTAGTCTTAGCATCTAGCTTTTCCCATACACTTGCCTAAATGGGAATATTCTTAGAAATTATCCATCTGAAAATGTCCAGGTTAGACTTGGGGTAAAATTCCACATGACTTGAGTCCACTGACACTTTTTTTTTTTCCCAATTAAATTTAACTTCCAAAGGCGCACAGAAGTTTGGTGCCCAAATATCTTCAAGGATTTGGGTCTAAGTACCTACATCCATTTTGAAAATGGGATTCAGGGTCCTCTGTTCTTACATCCTTGAATGAATTTTTAACTGGACCTTAACTCTCAGGATCTCTGCAGATCACCAAAGAGGAAGATGCCCTCTTCATCTCCTCATAGCAGCCTAGCACAATTACCAGACTTACATGCATACCACACACATCTTTTCCACAAAAATCAGCCCTCCAAAATTGGGATGTGTGTTTTAAGTGGGAAACTGACTTCTTTCTCTGCTGAATTAGAAGCATGGAAGTACAAAGGCAAGGAAACATTACTGCAAGATGTCTTCCATCCCAGAAAAAGAAGGGGTGAAGTTCACCCTTCCAGTTCAGAGTTAGTGTGTTAATCTTCTCTCAGCCATAACCACTGCAGGATTCTCTGCTGTCAGTATTCAGACATGACTGAACAAACTTTCCCCTTCTTTATTCTGCCTTCCCAAAACAAGCTATGTGTCTTATTTGGGGGCAAATGGCAAGTGAGGAAATATGATAGGCCAATGATCATCAAACTGCCATTGGCTTTTCCCAAGTCTAGACAGCCCATTGACTCTTTTAGCATATCATATACTTTGCCCTTCTTTGCACATGACCAAGAACCAAAAGAGTAAAGCACAGGTTAGGCCAAAGTAAGCTGGCAGAGTGTGGGACTTTATCTTGTACTTGATCATAATCTTGTACTCTCCAAAAGTCTATCAGGTATCTCCAATGGTTTCTCCAGAGTCTACTGTTTAAAAAGTATGGGTTGATTATATTGAAATAGACCCATAGTGACTGCACAACAGCTGCAGCCACTAAGGATCAAGAGATGCTTGCCTTGTATAAGTGTCGTGCAGCTTAGCTTATTGATATTTATAGATGCTTTTGAGATCCTGGAAGACAGGAGTGACACATCTCTCTTTTGGAAATGCGACTTTTCAAGATGTTTCTGCACCTTGAGACCAGGAGTTGTTTTGGTTGCCTTACTCTGCTAGCATATGGATAGTTCAGAAATACTAAAGGGATTGCAAATGATAAAGAAGAGCCAACTCCCTCAAAGAGCACACAACTGGAATAAGAGCTTCTCTAAGAGAAAAGAATGTATGTCCAAAGTGAAATACGTAGAACCAAATTTTCAGCAGATGTTGGTTGGTTTAGCTGCATCAACTTCAGTTAAAGCAGCAGAATATCTACCACATGTATGGGAACGAGATGGAGATTCCAGTATAAATTACCTGGCTGAAAAGGATGAAACGCATAGCCAAATTCCAATGTTGCAATACTTTGTAACTGCTTGAGGTAAGGTTATCAATATAGCTAGGTAGAGTCATTATGACCTGGGAACTACAATTAGCTGAAAAGAAACTTGCTTAGCCAGTTCTGGAGCTCTGCAGCTGTCTAAGTTCAAAGCAAGAGAATTTGGCTTCAAAATCAAAACACATTGGGATTCAAGTGATGAGAGAAATTCAAAGCAGAAGGACAGTTTCACTGTGGCATTTCCAGAAGGAAGTATACTTGCACCAGTGCAGAAAGAGAATTGTTTTTCTTCATCATTACAAATAACTAGAAACAACTGGTTGGGATAATTTAAAATTAAATCAACTGTTTGGAATAATTTTGGGGGCTGGACCCGATGATCTCACGTGGTCCCTTCCGGCTTTAACATCTAGTAGCTATAAAATCCAAAGGCATAAAGGAAATTAGAGAAAACTGTACCAAAGGTAAAGAATGAATGTGAGGATCTTTTTTGAATTAAAAGTTTGGGCAAAGAGTAGACATAAGGTTATGGAACCATGTTGGGACAAAACCATGGCTTGTCTAAATTGGCATAGTTCCACTGAGCTTGATAGTGTTATGTAAGGGGTGGGCAAAATGCGGCCCACCAGGCCATTCTGTCTGGCCTGTGGGGCCTCTAAAAATTTTAGAAAATTAATATTTATCTGCCCCTGGCTGAGTGTCATATGGCCTTTGATGGCTTGCCAAAACTCAGTAAGCAGTCCTCCGCCCGAAATAATTGCCCACCTTTGTGCTATGTTGACTGACCGGTGATGAACTGGCTCATTACCTCTATTATTTTAGAACTGAAGCTCAAAGGGAGGTTCTGCTATAGGTTTCCAAGAATCACCCACTTTCCTGCTCTAGTTCTGCATATGCCCTGCACATGCCAATCCTAGGTTTGAGGGGGTGAATCTGCTCCAATCGAATCCCCTGTCACTACCCTGGAAACTCTGTTTCCAGTGTTCATGAGAGCATCAGTGGGTGGAGTCCATAGTGCAGTTTCACCGCCTCATTTCCAAGATTGGCATATTCAGAGCAGTTGTGGCTGGGCAGGACATGTCTGAAAGTGGCACTCCTAGGAATGCTGCAGAGATAGTATAAACATACCTTAAGAGACAAGCCAGCAGTCTGTACCTCTTTAATTTACATCAGTGTTAAATTATTATTATTGTTGTTGTTATTACAGAGCTAATGAGTCTCAGACAGATATGGACAGATGGGGAAGCAAAAGGAAAAAACAGTTGGCATAATAGGTCAGCCCAGTTGGGAATTTCCAGCATCTTTTTTGTTTTTCCCCAAAAAAGTGTGGTATGCCAAAGCATGTTCTACATGTATTGTATTGTAATTCCATTTCCTTGACTTTTTTTTCCTAATTGGTATTTTGTTTTAGGCTAGATCAGCTCACTGTTACCCTGTGTTCACTTGAGTGGTTCATGGGAATTGTAGTAGAATGTCCCACACCCCCATTCTTCTCCCATATTCCTCAGATGGGTTTCATCTCTTATGATGCACCATGGTCTACCTCTGGACGAACCCACTCAGTACATGACAGAGCTTCAAAACTCCAGTGAACAATGGAAAGTTTATGGGCCAATCTTCTTGACCAGAATAAGGAAGTCTAAATTAAACTTTGGATCCGTGTGGTTAGTATCAATTTTAATCTAATACAGTGCATCATTACAATGAATACTGATGAAAATGGGAGAAACAATAGCCCTAATGCAAGATAATACTTTGCTCTTTAGATCACAAAGCTCTTTACAAAGAGAGGAGGAGACAGAGGTAGGAAGTGACTTCAATGGTCACACAATAGAGCTGGGAACAGAACCACTCATTTACAGTTTTCAGTTTGGTGCCCTGCCTACTGGGCCACGCTGCCTTGATAGAGTTGACTAATTCATCTACTTATGAAAGATTTCAGTGGGGGCAGGTTTGCTTATGAAGAGTTTAGAACACCTTTATGGCTGTTGCTGAGCAGAAACATGCCAACCATGCCAGTTTTGTAATGGGGAGCATTACTTCTGCCCAAACAGCTTTATTTCCCTTTGTTTATTTTCAAGCATACTTTTCTTAGCACTTTTGATTTTAGTCCATTTGGTCAGCTGCTAAGGGCTTATCCATCCCTGGAGATTCACATTGGTTGTCTTAGGCAGGCCCCAGAATCCCACAATGGTGGAAGAAAAAATATGGACAACGTGGAATATTAATGGAAAGAAACTGTGTAATGGACCATATGTGGGTTGTGTCCCTGAGCTACTTAGCTTGTACTTTATCACCTCCCAACTATTTGATTTTGGCTTGGACCTCTCCCAGTGCATTATCATAAAAGTCTTTGTTTTCTAACAAAGACTGTGACATACATTGCTCTCCTTTCAACTTCTAACACCTCTGTTTTGAATCAGGGCATATTTTATTGTAAAAATATTTGCTTATGCAACTCTTCATAAGCCAAGAATTCTTTAGCAACTTAAGAGAGTATTTATGCTAACAAGAAAGGGTTGCTTCTCATAAGTGCTTTTGCTTGTTGCTATATATCTTAGTGAACAACTTAGTGTCTGATAAGCAGCTCTATTCTAGGAAAAATTGAGCCACAAGGTAAGCTTGGAGACAACAGAGTGGAAAACATTGTCTGTTATGAGGTGGAAAAAGAAATCACTTCAGGACAGCTTCAGGAGTAGATTTCTTTGTTGAATTGTACTTGATGAATGATAGAAGTTTACAGAAAATGTCTCCTGTGCTTTTTGGGTGGTGATAGCTGGCTTATGGTTCATGACAAACAGTGCCAAAGTAGGTACTCACACAGCTAGAATTTCTGGCAGCCAGATACCACCTGGATGAAACAAGAACCAGCATCTCCTCTGTCATACTTGGCACTTCATTTAAGAGAGCAGTTAGTTCCTGCTCAGTGATCTAGCAGGGATAAAAAAGGACTTTTTTTTTCTTTACATTTTACTGGGAATAGGGGGTTGATTTTTCCTTCTCTCATTTATATGTGCATATATATGTTCCCTTTCCTTCTTTAACCCTTTTCAGCTCCTGGCCAGGAAGAAACTGCCCACAAACCATCCCAAAACAAGCCAACAGGATCAGAGCAAGCTAAACTACTGAACTTGAAAGCTGTGGGGTTGCTTTCCTTGTGGTGCTGGATGCCTGTTGCCAGATGGTGCCGTGTAAAGGTATAAATAGCAAATCTCATGACGGTCCCTGCCCCTTACGTGAACTGAAATGGAGCTTAACTTTGGTCAGTAAGTACAGTTTTTTCTTCTTTCATATAAAACTGCCAACAAATGTCACCTTGAGGTAAGACTGCTTTAGCCTCTGCTACCTGTGATTAGAACAATATGGTTGATCTGTGGATATCTCAGAACAGCAGACTCCCAACGCCTGAAGAAGGGTGCTTGTGCCCAAAAGCTTGCGAAGAACTTTTTCCACTGCTCAGGTGGTCTAATAAAAGATATCACATCTACCCAAAGATGCATGGCTGACCCTGGGTATTTAAAGTTCATGAGTTATGAGTTACAGAAATCATGAGATTGGCTTAAACAGTAGAGATTTTAAAGCTAGTAAATGCCTTTGTCCCCTTGTTTCTGAGACTGTTAGAATATTCTGCGGTCATATTATCAAGCATTTATCCATCACAATGGGGGCAGAAACTTATTTAAAAATAAATCATAAGAGTCTCATGTAACCACATAACTCTGGGAACTGGAGATTAAGGAAAATGCCAGATATCAAGTGAGGTGTCAATAAGACAAGTGCTGTTGAAAGAAGGAAGGAATAAAAAAATCTTCAGTCAGGTTCTCCTTCCATATTTTTCCTTGAGACTTCACATCTGGAGCCTATAAGAGGCTGAAATAACAAACCCTGCCCTAAACAGCTTAACAGCTTTCTTCTGCATCTTTCTACATTCTGGGCAACTTGATCCATTATTATTCTATTACTACTGTGGCTGTCCCAGTTCCTTTTAATGTGAGTGACATTCAGCCCAGCACAAGGCCTATGGACCTTTAAAATCTCACTTAGACCAATTATGACTAGAACTACCCCTGGGCAGATCCTGGTACAAAATGAAGGAATCATGAGTTTGCTTACGTTCTGGTCTGCCAATGACGCAGGCAAACCAATGAATAGAAGATATTAGGAATGTTTCCTCCTGTAGTCTGTTGGCTTTGGACTAATCACACCTCACGTATTATTCTTATGAGCCACAGCAATTCTCAGCTATCCAGAGTCCCCATCTAAGAAGGAATGCAGCAGTGGTTTAATTTCTTTTGAGTGCAGTTCAGCCTCTAACACACAGTACTTGGTATTTATTACAAGGATTTCTTCCCTAAGGAAAATTCAGGTGTTAAAACCCTTGGATTATGGGTGTGCCCTAGCAGTACGTTGAAATGAGTATTGGGATGAAATTGTTGGCAAGTTATTTTTTTGGGAAACAAACAGCCTTTACTTAGTTGCCTAAAGTAGTTCAAGAACTGCTGTTTTTAACGTCAAGGTTTGATCTGCCTAGCAACGTAGAAGCATATGTTAGTCTTGAATTGTGCAGTGGTGAATGTATCTCATGACTTATTCATCTGAGAGCATGTTACACGGATCCTGCCTCTTTGTTTCTACAGCAATTTGCAAATTAGAAAACTATATACCAATAATACTAATGTATTAGCACCATTTACTTGTTTTCATATGAATGGAGAAGGAAGAAATGCAAAATCTTCCTGGAATCCACTGAGGATGGAGAGAGAGCAGTCCTCCTCTCATTGCTCTGCTTATGTAACAACTGTCTTGTGATGTCCCTTTGTCATTCAAGCACAAACAAAGTATCTGCTACCAGTAGAAATTGAACTTCATGGAAAACCAGCTGTTTGTGACATTGGTCAAAGGCAGACAATTGGAGATCAACAACCTCCCTTGACCCTCCTCCTCTTATAGAAGAATGCCATTACAAACAAAACATGCACTTAAAGACATCTAGGACCATGGTTCTCCATCTATGGCCTTTGTACCAGACCTGGTCCATGGAGCCATGTCATCTAGCCTTTGGCGCTCCCCATGGGGCCAGAAATTTGGCAGTGGGAGAGCAGAGGCAGCATTAATTGCCATGGGAAAGCCCAAAGCGATGGGAATTCACACTGTCACTGCTCCCCCACTACCAAATTTCTGGACCCATGAGGAGCCCCACAGGCTGAATGACATGGTCCCATGCACCAGATCTCTCTGGTACACAGGGTTGGACCAGACTGTGGGGTTGTTCCATTGCTGAATCCAGCTCACAGGGGTGATGCACTGGATCACACCTGCAGGCAGACCCTGCATACCAACCCCATGCTGTATCAAGCCTATGGACCAACTGTGTGCAGGATCTAGCCCGCGGACTGGCTCTATGCCATTCATTGGGCCTGCAGGGCCAAACAGGTTGAGCAGCACTGATCTAGGAGAAGACACAGGTACTTGCATTTGGGTAAACTTCCTGAAGGTGGTGAAGTAGCACTCATCT
Organism: Crocodylus siamensis; assembly: GCF_052110815.1. Lineage (NCBI taxonomy): Eukaryota > Metazoa > Chordata > Crocodylia > Crocodylidae > Crocodylus > Crocodylus siamensis. The sequence continues at coordinate 174,885,053 of NC_143398.1, read as the reverse complement.
AATGTATGGGCTCACTTTGTATAGGGTTCCTTACTTATAGGGGGAGATTGCAAAAGGAAATGTTTTAGATGGAGACAGTAGGGACCGGCGGCCAGGGCAATGGACTAGTGGTCAGAAAACCAGGATTCCGTTCCTGCTTTGCTACTCACCTGCCGGATAGCCTTGACCAGGCCACTTCACCCTTCTTTCTTGCATTTCACCCGTTATCCCTCTTTTCTATATAGACTGTAAGATAGGGTTCTTTTGTTTTTTAATTGTAAGAAGGATGCTTGTACTATGTACAGTGCCTTGCAAAGTGAGGCCTTGTTCTTAATCTGAGTTCCTGGATTCTGCTGTAGTTGGAACATAACAGCAGCAGCCATGTTAATGCTGTATTTGTCTTATAAAAGATCCTTCTCAGACAGCATCTTGCTGGTCATGAGCTTTTTCCTTTGGCTGACCCTAGTGCCAGCTATGGCTTTTTTCTCAATGGGCACACAGGAAATTACCATCTTTTAAACTGCATTCACTTTAAATCTTTCTTTTTTGTAGAGAGTTTTGCTTAATGCATATTGTCCAGTTCTGTAAAGATTGCAAGTAGGAACATTCAAAGTTTGCCAAGAACAAAAGAGGCAAGGAAAGACATGGTTAACTTCAAATTTCTCAGCAAAGCATATTTCAATCAAGAATACATACATAATTCATAAAGAAAAAGTGAATATGTTGTAAGAACTATAGTACAGCTCTTCTTGTCTGTGAAACAAGTCTTCTATCTATGTTTATCTTGGTTACTTCTGTGGTCTCCATCACCATGGTACCCAAGCATCTCTCAATCCCTTTGTCACACAACACTTATTAAGGCATGGATGTTGTGTAATCTCCATTTTAGAGGGGCACCTTGGGGCATAATGGTAAAACAAGTAACCCATGGTCTTGCAAGTAATCTGCAGCAGAGCAGGGGGCTGAACTGAAGTCTTCTAAGTCTCATGGATAGCACTCAAACCACAGAAATTCCCTTCCCATTTGAGTATCCTAGTCAACTTATCCTATTGCTCAAGGCTCATGGAAAGTATCAGAGAGGTGTAAGGGAGTTGGGCATGAATAAGGGAGTCTCAAAATTACAAGTCAAAGGTAGGGGCCCAGTTGATGGGAACTGGGCACCTTGCTCCAACTTATGGCTTTGACCAGTGGTGCCCAACCTTTCAGCCCCATGGCCCAGATAAGTGGTGTGGGGTCAGTCTGCAGGCTGGATCCCAACCTGGTGCAAGAGGTCAGGCTGGTGCATAGCCCTATGTCCACACCCTAGATCAGGCTCCAGCTCTGGCCTCAGCCCCATGCAACAGATCAAGCCCTGTGCCAAACTGTGACCATGGTCCTGGCCCTAAAGACACAGCTATGACATCCATAGGGGTCTACCCAACTTAAGGTGGCCAGTGGATTTCACAGGGAGATCACAGGGCCAGGTACTATTTTTGTGGGCTGATCTTGGCAGCCTCCTGCTTCCCTGCCTGTGGCTGAGGGGCCCTAGTGGTCCTGCTCCTTGCTGCTGACTGGCTACAAGGGCTGTCCATAGTCATCTGGCCTCAGGGTTGCAAATTTGGTGATGGGAGACCAGTGGGAATTTAAATGCTTAGGAGCTCAATTAAAATGCCACTGCTTCTCCATTGCCAAATTGCTCTCCCTGTGGGTAGCTTGGTAAGCCAAATCTGGTCCACAGGTTTGAGCACCCCTCCGTTTAACTGTCTCTCATAGCTCAGTGAGACTTCCACACCCAATGCTCTTGGGACCTTCTGAAAATTCCAACTGATGACAATACTAATTTATTCTGGGCTAAGCTTGTTGCAGTTTTCTTCCTCTTTGGACAGAAATACTGGAGTTCAGTCTCCCAAACAAAGCAGTCTTTATCTCTTGCTATCTAATTTACAATGTTTGTGGTTTAGCTAAATTACTGATTCTTAGGATCCCAATGGGGAGTCTAGCAGGATCTTAATCTAATGTATTAACAATATTTTCATAGAATTCTGACATGAAGTTATCTGCCCTCAAATGTGTGTTGAGACTATTCTGATAGCAGTAGCTGTTTTTGTTCTGCTCTGGACAACTGCTAACTCCATTTCTTTGGAAGAATTATCTCAGAATCTACCGACAGCTTTTAAAAAAACCTCTGGGTTTCTTAGGAATGAAGAATTCTCAATTTCTTTTCCCTTTAACACCTTGTCACTCTAGGATAGTCTTTCTCACTATAAGAGAAGCACTGGAACAAATGCACTGGGTACTTGTAGAATCTCCTTCTTTGAAAATGAAACCAAATCTGTAGGGCATCATATTAAATCCTGTCTTAGAGCAAGAGGGATGAATTAAATTCTTTGCTTTTTTTTTGTTTTTTTTAAGGAAGTATCTCTCTTGAAAATTGCCTGGTGGTAGGATAACTCTTATTCCCAAATAGAGTAAGCCACCATGATGAGGATTCTATTCTGTAGAAAACCACCCCCCTGTGTCCTGCAGGGACAGTTCAGTTTGTGTCTTTTGTGTCATGGAAAAAGGAAGATTGAGAGGATGATTGGGGTCTCTTCTCCTGTTATCCAAGTGTTAATACTGCTATGCAGATTTGGAGGTAGTATGATTGAAGGGATGCTGAAGTGGGTGACATCAGGAGACTTGTTCTATTCCTGGCTCTGTCAGTAGTATGCTGTGTGATTAAGAGCATATTGCTTCACATCTCTGTGCCTTTGTTTCCCGTCCCACAGTTAGACCTGTCTGTTTAGCTTACCAGCTACTCGGGGCAGCGACTGTCTTGCTGTTGCTGCACATCGTATTGGTATTCCTGTCTTAGCGGTAGCATCTAATCTACACAGGTTCTTATACATATCAAAGCACTCCTTTAATATAAACAATAATTAGTAATTTACCCATCTTTATTTCATATCTGTTATTTCTGATTTATCTTTCCCATATAGTATAGTACACTTTTGGAATACAAATAGATTTAGGCTGTGTACATACACCCAAATGATCTGGGAGACTTCTGGATTTGTTTTCCTGCTAAGAAAAGTTACCTGGAAATCCCTGAACAGACATCTGAATGCTGAGACCTTGAAGAGCAGAGAGCTTGCCATTCTGAAATTACAGGCCAGTTAGTCTTACCTCAATCCCAGGTAAGCTCTTTGAAAAAATTATCCTGGCACACATCCAGGAGGGCCTCGCGGGGGAATGCATGCTCAGGGGCAACCAACATGGGTTCATCAGTGGCAGGTCTTGTCAGACCAACCTGGTGGCCTTTTACGATCAGGTCACCAAATCATTAGACGTAGGGGTTGCTGTGGATGTAGTCTTTCTGGACTTCTGGAAGGCTTTCGACACTGTCTCTCACCCTGTCCTCATCAAAAAGCTGGGAGACTGTGGTGTCGATGCCCACACGGTCAAATGGGTCGCCAACTGGTTGGAGGGCCGCACCCAGAGGGTGGTAGTGGATGGGTTCTTCTCGACCTGGAAGGACGTGGGCAGTGGGGTTCCGCAGGGCTCGGTCCTCGGGCCCGCACTGTTCAACATCTTTATCAGTGACTTGGATGAGGGGGTAGAAAGCACCCTGTTCAAGTTTGCTGATGACACTAAGATGTGGGGGGATGTGGGTGCACTAGAAGGGTGCAATAGGCTACAAGCTGACCTTGACAGGTTGCAACGGTGGGCGGATGAGAATAGGATGGGGTTTAACACTGATAAGTGCAAGGTGTTGCACATGGGGAGGAAGAACCGGCACCACACTTACAGGTTGGGGAACTCCCCTCTTGCCAGCACGGAGACGGAAAAGGATCTTGGAGTCGTCATTGACTCCACGATGAACATGGGCCGGCAGTGTGGGGAGGCAGTCAAGAAGGCCAACCGTACCCTGTCATGCATCCACAGATGCATCTCGAGCAGGTCCAGGGAGGTGATCCTCCCCCTCTATGCGGCACTGGTCAGGCCGCAGCTGGAGTACTGCGTCCAGTTCTGGGCGCCACACTTCAAGAGGGACGTGGACGATATGGAAAGAGTTCAGAGGAGGGCCACTCGTATGATCAGGGGTCAGCAGGGCAGGCCTTATGAGGAGAGGCTACGGGACCTGAACCTGTTTAGCCTCCACAAGAGAAGGTTAAGGGGGGACCTTGTGGCCTGCTACAAACTGGTCAGGGGGGCTCAGCAGGTATTGGGGGAGTCCCTGTTCCCCCGTGCGCTGCCAGGAGTGACCAGGAATAACGGTCACAAGCTGGCGGAGGGTAAGTTTAGATTAGATATTAGGAGGCGCTACTTCACAGTCAGGGTGGCTAGGGCCTGGAACCGGCTTCCAGGGGAAGTGGTGCAGGCTCCTAGCCTGGGGATTTTTAAAAGGAAGTTAGATGAGCACCTTGCCGGGGTCATCTGACCCCGGTGCTCTTTCCTGCCAAGGCAGGGGGTCGGACTAGATGATCTACCTAGGTCCCTTCCGACTCTAGCTACTATGAAACTATGAAACTATGATGCTGTATGGCCAGGGGGCCTCTGTGCACACACCTTAGCATACTCTGCAGGCTTCCTCAGTCTGCCTAGAGACAGATGGCAGCAGTAAATAAGTCACCCCATAAACAAGACAACCTGACTGGCTCAGGATTAACCCATGTCTCCCTAAAGCACAAAGTGGGGGCTGTAAAAGGGATGTCTTCTGCTCTGCTCAGCTCGAGCAGTAGAGTCCAGCCTGAGTGACACCCTGTTTTGGTGGAGGGAGAGGAAGCAAAGCATCCTGCAACTTCTCTCATAAGGAAATATGTACAGACATTAGCTCGCCCAGGAGAAACTCTCCTAGGAGTAATTTAACCCTGGTTGTTACCAGGTTATTTTAATCTTGGAATGACCATTTTTGCTCTGGAAGAAAAATCCTGAACTTTTATACACTCATAGTTTCTACTAGGAGAATAGCAACTCTCCTAAGAGAATCTGTATGTCTATACATGGCCTTAATAGAAATATTCACGTGCTTTTCTTTACAAGATGTTGAGCTTAAAATTACACTTCTCTGAATCTTCCCCCCTACTATTATTATAGATAAACCTTGTAGTCCCTAACAACAGAATATCATACTTCATCTTTTTCAATTGATTTACTTGGTGTATTTGACAATGCTTTGTCTAGAGAAAGTTTCATTGTCTCCTCTGTTCATTTCCCCTTGGTTTTAGACAATGACAGAAGATGTTTTATTTTTTAAACATAAAAACTTGTATGAAGCATTTTTTATCTGCTGTACTGATAACAGAACATGAATTGAAAAATGCAGTTTTATTGACACTGAAACATTTTGGAAGGCTATATTAAATCTGATGATGTTTTTATATAAAAAATGTAAAGCAAATTGTTTAGATGTTTATGTAATATAAATTAATATTATATATGTAGTGTTTTTGAGATATATACTATATGTAATAGTTCAATGCAAGTATAAACACATCAAAATGGCATAATTCAAACAAAACTATTTGATGAAGAACTAACATATTTAAGAATTCTTATTTTTTAGGAAGCTTGACATTTTTGGCTTTTTTTTTCTAACTCAATATTTTTTTGGAAATGTTAGAATTTCTTATTGAATAGCAATTCCAATTCCTGGCTAGCTTCAGATTTCTGTTTAATAATGTAATTTATTTTGCTATTTTTTCTTGCAGAGGCTCTTTTCACATTCATAACTGACAAAAGCTTTGCAATAAATTGCTGTCACATAATGGTTATTTATTTTTGGCTTAATTATCACTTTCATTTATTGAGGTAAATTTATATAACATATGATAGTGTCTAATACTCATTGGTTGCTTTTATCCTTGGTGATTATAATTACCACTGGAATAATACCTGCGGGGACTGAGGCATAGACTTGATTAAAAGGCTTGACAGGAGGTCTGTGGCAGCACTGAGAACTGAACTTGTGTCTCCTTGGACTCCATCCAGTTCCCTGTCCATGAGGGCATTTATTTTTTTCAACCAAGCAGGTTGTGCAGTAGAGTAACCAAGTGGAAGAAACTGGGGTAGCAGGCTCAGGCACCAACTTGGAGTGGGAAGTATAAAATAATAGCCACTGTCATTCCCCCGAGTGCTGCCATTGCCTGGGGCACAGAGCTGCCCTGTTACAGTAGTGTAACTAAGCATGGGTGAGTGGGGCACCAGACTCTGAGCACTAATTTGTTGAGAGCATAAAATTTGCAGCTGAAGCAGTGAAGAACTGAAGCCTTATGCATCATCTCTGCCCAGGGAGCAAAACTTCCTAGCTATGCTGCTGCCCTGTTATGTCTCCAGGGTTGTGATCTCTGAGAGGCATCATGAGGCCCTGAAAATATTTTTATGAAGCAAGTGAAATTTTACTCCCTGCTTACCTCAAGCCTTCAGGTTTAAAGCACTCTCAATTAGCCTTGCAAAACACACACATACAAAATGACTGGAAATTATCACTTACCATGTTTTTTATTCTTGCGGTAAATACAAAGAGGGACTTGAAAAATTTTAAATTTTATTTAAAACATTGCGAGTCTGAGAAGACCAAGCCACACAATCCTTCCTACACTTATGATAACAAACAGGATAACTGATACATTTTTCTGTTTCTATTTTAAGAATTCAGTCTTGCCTAAGTACAGGAGCAATATTCAGCTACCTATCCTAAAAGTTTCCCTTGCTAATGTTGGTTTCATATTGCTGATTATTTAAGTTTGCCACCTTCTAAAATCATCTATCCACTAATACCAGTTTGTTGATATAGAAATAAAATCTCCCCTTAGTAGAATATGTATGATGATAATTCACCAGGGTTTAATTATTTTTATTACTTCTATAATTCCACAGAACAGAGCTTTTTTCCCTACGAAGCCAAGAAGAGCCTAGGAATAACAACATTTTTAACCATGTGAAACTTTGGTTAGATTGCATTAGAACCAGAGGATGCTTTAGCACATAGCTACTCGTTCACACATAGCCAGATCACAGAAAGAGACATCGTAACTGTGGACATCCTCACAGTAACTAAGGAACAGCTGGTCGTGCTGATGTGATTACAAAGTTCAGTTACTCCTAGATTGTGGAGTAGCTCACTGCTCAAGAGATCATGCATAAACCAATCAGTGAAGAATCCCCTGGCTTTGTCTACAACTGCAGTCAGTTCTGATATCACAGCTTTACTGGCAGGTGAAGCAAAAGAGATTCTGAGCTGTTCAGGAGGAAATGCATCTTAAAACATGGATAGAAGGAAAAGGAAGAATGGAAATACTAGCTAAATCCGTGTTTCATTCAGTGCAAATGTTCCCTTTTAGACTGGTACAATGTACAAGTCCTTCTATTTCCCTTTCCTTAGCTTGTTGACCTGGCACTAGATTCTGCCCTCTATCAACAAGAAGTGGTTCACCCATTCTTGAGGACAGAAGATTTTCTGCATCCAGTTGGGAATCTTGCCTCTGGCCAAATTCATCATGTTTCAGACTGAAGCAAGACCTACCACAACAGACACTGTATGTAAAGGATGTGGAAAGAGAATGACAATGGCTTCTTTCTCCCTGGAGGTAGCACACCTTTATTTGAAATATGAGATTTGATTTGATTAACCTTGGTGTCTTAATTTCCATCTTTAGAAACCCAGTTCTTGTCCCAGTAACAGCATCGTCATACTAGAGTCCTCTGATAAGCAGGTGAGTTGATATTCTTCCCCTGTTATTCCCCGCCCCCAATATGGTTACCCTCATGGTAGAAGTGGAATGATTTGCAATCTTTTGTTCTTTGTATATTCACAATTTTATTGTAAGATGGAGAAATACTGTTACCTCTGTTTTACCTTTTGAGGAACAGAGACCCACAGTAGCTAAGAGGAAGCGATCCTGGCAGGAAATAACAAGGACTGGCCATTTAGTCCAGTCACAGGCAATCACGTCATGTAACTGCTTCTGTAAACAGATAGAGCTTCATCTTAAAATGAGTTTGGAATAGTGGAGACAGAACGCCTACTGGAAGGCTCTTCTAGAGCCCACTGTTCTGATGGCTAGAATCCTTTTTCTCTTTTCCAATCTAAAGGTATTCAATTCATGGTCATGTTCTACCCTACCTGCTAGGTATTCCACATGAATTCCCTATGTTAATTCTTAGGGCAGGGTTAGTGGAGTAAGGTGTACAGCTTACACAAAGGCACTTTTGCTTTACATGAAAGGTGTTCAATACAGGAGTCACTCAGTGAAATTATAGATCAAACTAGATTATCATAAGGGCCCTGAAAATATATTAAATCAGTTCTTCCTTCCTAGTTAGGAAAAGGGGTCTTGGGTGACATTATGTTGGCTAAAACAACATCAGTTGTGACTGCTGTCCTAGTGGAAACAGCTGTTAAAATGTATTAACCAGTCATGCTGAGCCCTAGGATCCCGTGTTTCCTAGCTGAGGTCAACCTTACATTTTAACAGGTGTTTAACTGTCTGTATGAGGAAGAAAGTCCAAAGAGCTAACATAAGGTCAACCACAACTGTTGCCTAGTTATGCCAAGGCCAGAAGGACTGTTGAAGGCCTGATTTAAGAAAAGCCTCAACAAGTGAGCATGACGAATGCTAGAAGGGAAAGAAAAAGGGCAGGGCTATGATGTTAAGGTGACCTTGTTAGAAGCAATAAGCATCTGCTTCTCTATTCTTTCCAACATACTCTCTTCCCTCCATGTGCACAGTCATTTTATTTGAATACTGGTGTCTGTTTCTATTATTGTTTGACCTTTTACTACCTGTCTCTACAACAGTGGGGGAAGGTGGATCTGGGAAGGAGCACAGGGAGCTGTAAACATCAGGTAGAATTACAAGGAAATGCAAAACAAGAGGTAACAGGTTATCTTTTCATGGACTTGAGCCAGGAGGGTGTGTAAATCCTATTTCCTTATATAATTCCTTGTACAGTTCCTTATAATACACCAGAATCACAACTCTCAAAGATGTATTATTAGGACAGGCAGGAACCTGGGGGTTTATTCTGAAGAAAATGTTGGCAAGAACAAAAATAAGTATCTGTAATTTAAAACTTCCACTGAAACAAGTCTGTTTGTCAGCTAAAATTTGAATGTCAAACTATTTCAATTTGGAGATGCTGACATGGGGCCTCCAGAGACTAACAGTTCAGGTACATTCTACTCCCATTCTTTCCCAGGGGCCAGGTGTCTTTCTCAGACTACATTTTTCATTATGGATCAGGATACCCATCTTAGCAAAGGTGCATTGCATCATAAGACATGTATGTCAGGCTGGCCCATTACCAAGAATAAGGAGAGGAAGCCACAGAACTAGAGCCCCCATGAGGCACCAGAGCAGCACATTCAAATCAGAACTGCTTTGGTGGGTATTGAGTTTTTTTGAAGAAAAACCTATATTTTCCATACAAAGCAGGCATTTTTTTATCTCAAAAGAAATGCCCTTACTGAATGAAAACTCTAATTTTCGTTTGCTAAACAGTTTGGATGTGGTCAGTTTTTCCAGCCAAACCCTATAGGTAACATGGATCCTCATACTGGTTTACTCATTCACCCCAAGCACAAAGACTCCCACTGCTGCTCTTGGAAAGGGGACTATGAGGTATTGCCATTTGGAAATCTCTTATAGGGGGTTGGTCTGTGTTCCCCTATTATAAAACCTGTATGACATTGGACAGACCTGAAGCATCTTGTAGGTCATAATTGGGTGGTGTCTTGGGTGTGTGTGAAGGTCAATGAGTTTAGAGGTGGATTGTGACTGGGAGTGGAGTGAATGAACAGGACCAGTTCTGCCATATATCCATTCTGCTTCTCCGGTCAGCTCCTTGTGTCCTGTATTCCTTTTAATATCAATCTCCTGTTTTTTATTCTGCAACAGGGCAGGTAGCTTATTTTGCCAGTACTGGCCTGGGGCAGAGGAAATGACTCAGAGTACCTTTATATTGAATAGACAGATAAGATGGGTAGAAAAGGGGAAGGCTCTTGTGATCTGGAAGTCTGGAGGGATATTGGTAGGTTGGGAAATATGGAAAAAAAAAAAAAAGGGTGGTGCTAAACACAAACAGCTCTTTGTAATCACTTGATCTCTTAGGGTGCTTACACAAGTTATATTTTTCATGCAGTTGGGCTCCTGAAAGTGCACAACAGCTATGACATACCACACATGCAGTGCTGCAGGGTGCTTTTAAAATGGCCAATTGCGTGAAAAATTAACCCTCATCAAATTAGGTATTAGATTAAGGTGCTGTAAAGCAGAGTGCTTCAGGAAATTTGCATTCTCTTGCAGGTTTAATTTTTCATGGAGAGGCAGGGCTGGGCTGGTGCAGGGGAGGGAGGAGGAAGGGAGCAGCATGGAGCTGCCAGTTGAGTTTTGCCTGGCCTGAGCTGAAAGGAGGGAAGGAGTGGAACAGAGCTCTCTTGCCTAGCAGTCCCTCCTCCCTTAGATAACCCAGCTGGGGTACTGGGGGGACCCTGAAGTGAGGGGACTCTGTTCTACCTTACCCCCGGCCCCCAGCTCCAGCTGGTCCTCTTGAGACTGGCAGCAGTAGCTGCTTTGCCCAGCCTCATAGGCGACTGGTAGGGGGTGCATGGGGGTGAACATGCTCCCCTGATGGGGCCAGTGCCCCTCATAACGACTGACACTGACGCTGTCTGGGGAGGAGGAGATGAAACAGAGCCCGCCCCCCACCCCAATGGGCTTGGTCCAGCTCCTTGCAATACCTCGGCTGGGGTAGCTGTGGAGAAGCATGCAAGGCAAGGGGGCTCCATTCCACTTCCTTCTAGCTTAGGACCGGCAAAGCCCAGCTGGCGGCTCCATGCTGTTCTCTTCTTCCTCCCTCCCCCACTGAAAGCCCCAGAGCTGGGTATGGGGCAGGGCTGGGGAGAGGGGCAGTTCAGCAGCCTCCCCATATATAGACCAGGGCCAGTACGGGCAGGCTTGATTCTCACCCTTGCACCCCAAGGTGAATGTCTGTTGGGTTGCAGGGAAGGGAGGAGGGGGTTCTAACTCAATGTGCTTCACATAAAGTGCCATGAGTTAGACTGGGGCCCCGAATGTCTGTAAGGCACCGTTAGGTGTCCTGGGACAACAGTTTTTGCTATCTAATACATGTCATGTGAGAAAAGTACTCCCTTGGAGCAGCTTTGAATTTGCTCATAGTTTCATAGTAGCTATGGTCAGGAGGGACCTGAACAGATCTTGTAGCCTGACCCCCTGCCACAAGCAGGAATGAATGCTGGGTTCACAAGATCCCAGACAGGTGATCATCCAACCTCCTCCTGAATTTGCCCAAGGTAGGGGTGAGGATCACTTCCCAGGGAAGTTGGTTTCAGATTTTGGCCACCCTAACTGTAAAATATTACCTTCTGATCTCTAGCCTAAACCTATTCTCCATCAGCTTATTACCATTGTTCCTTGTCACCCCAGGTGGTGTTGGGGAGAAAAGGGCTCTACCTATTTGCTGTTGATCTCCCCTGATGAGTTTGTAGGCAGCCACCAGTCCCCTTTTCAGTTTCATTGAACATCCCTTTGTTCAAGGGCAGAGAAAAAATAAAGAAATGGGATGCAATTCAATAATACATTGAGTATCTTCTGCTATGATCTACAAGCTCATCAACTGGAAACAGCAGAGGTGGAGAAGAACTGTGAGCTTGTTGATCATAGGGATGACTATGAACCATCAGTGTGATGCTGCTGTAAAAAGCTGAATGTTATCCTAGTGTGTATTAGGAGAAGTATTTCCAATATAGCTAGAAAAGAATTAGTGTCATTGTTTGAGCCTCTGGTGAGACCACAACTGGAACATTAAGTACAATTTTGCTCTTCTTTATTCACGAAAGATAAATTGAAACTGGAACAGGAACAAATATGGGCTACTTGGATGATTGGCGGAATGGTGAACTCTACCTGACAAGAAAAGACAAGAAAAACTGTGCATGTTTAGCCTAGTAAAATTAAGGCTTTGATGTGTCCATGTGACTTGTTTATAAGTATGTCAAGGGAGTAGATGCCAGGGAGGGAAAAGAACAATTTAAGCTAAAGAACAATGCTGGCTGTAGAGCAGTGGGTATAAATTGGTCATGAATAAATTTAAACTGGGCATTACAAGAAGATTCCTAATCACTACAGCAATGAGGTTCTGAAAAAAACTTTTCAGTAGAAGTAAGGGTGAGAACAAACTGTATTGCTTTTAAGATAAAGCTCAATACACCCACAAAAGGAATTATACAAGGTAGTGCCTGTGGTCAAAAGCAGGACCTGATGACCCAGATGGTTTCTTCTGGCCAATGAACCTATATCCTATTGAAAAGAGAAGAGAATAGCAAACAAAAGCCATTGCATATCATATTTTATTATTGTTGTTGTTGTTATTATTACACATTTTTATTGATAGTCCTCATACATGATCATAGTCCGTTAGAACAGGTGCCCATCTCCTGGATGCTCACCTTCCAGATTATCTGAGAGAGAAAGGAAGATGTGTATTATCTCCCTTTTCCTTTCTGCTGTGAAATAAGATGGGGAGAATACAGTAGCAGCTTTCTTCCAGCCTTCTGTTGGTTTTTGGCTTCTTAAAAAAAAAGCCGCTCTCTTGTCCTGAAGACACTTTTTTAGAAGGTTGATAGCTGTAAGTGTTGGAGAGAGATCAATACTATGAAACATGAACTCCCTAATTGTATTAAATAGAGTTAAGCAGAATCTTGCTTGGGAGTAGGTTCAGGCATGATCTATTGCAGAAATATATAGAACAGAAATGTTACAAGGTCAAATCAGTCTTCGGAAAGGCACTTGATGGGAAATATCCAAAAAAAAAAAAGAGCTATTTCAATGAATGACCGCTACCATGTAAATGACTGGTATTGTATGCAGACTGCCTTGTGACTGGTAGCAGTGGGTGGGGGAGATGCCCCTTGTGCTTCCTCATAAAGATTTGCACTCTTGATATTTCCTGTGAAATTCCTCCTGATTTAATGTTTGCTGCTCACAGCCTTAGGACAGCTTTGGGAAAGGAAGCTGAACCTCTTACACTATAGCCATAAGGAGGAATATTAGTTAACTGAATGGCAGACCAAGTGTGCAAGATTCTTGTCTTCAAATCACATCTAAAATGAAGCCAGGATGACCCCAATAAAGGTGACTACATTGGCCTATGTCCCATGATATTAAATGTTGCACTGTCTATGTATGTTTATAGTTATTTGTCGCACATAGCCTTGATACTTTAAATGGAAATGGCTGCTATGTGCAAAGATACCATTCTGCAGTAATAAATGTTTTTTTCCTTTTAAATCAGTGAGTTAGGGGAAAATGGTTTGATGTTATAGATGGGGCTGTGGGTGAGGATTCAAGAGACCTGGGTACCATACCTAGCTCTGCCACTAACAGAGGAGTCCCAGACTGTGGTACGCATACCCCTGACATCTCTGGGGGCTACGCAGGAGAAATTGTGTAATGGCAGATTTAATTTTTATTATAACAATAACAATAGGCATTTAAAGGGTTAAAATATAAACTGTATGTATGCTGGCAGCTGGTAAATCTGGAAGGGGGTACGCAATAAGAAAAAGTTTGGGAAGCTCTTCACTAATATATCAGGTGTTCTTGGTATATTACATCTTGGGAAACTTCTGTTTCCTATCCCAACATTTTTCTGCCTGGTCTGTTTTGTTTGGGGCAGGACCTGTGCCTGTGCAGCACCTACCACCAGAGGGGTCTAATCTTGGGAGGCTTCTAGAAACGGACATATTACAAGTCATCAATAAAAATTGTATTCTTACCTGTCATTGCCCAATCCCCGCAATTAGGCATGTGCTAATGAGGAGCAGTACTTACCATGATCCAGGAGGCAGACACCCTTGTGTAAAGGCTGCCCCTCTTTCAAACCATAGGCAGGTGCAGTAGGTTGGGATGGCAATTCCTCCTCCTTCTAGCGCCCATTTCCACTCCAGCTCCTTTTGCCTCCAAGTGGAAGGCAGAGAGCAGGGTGAGACAATAGGGCAGGGGTGAACATGGATGCAGAAGGGCCTGTGACTATGGCCCTGTGTTTCCTTCTTTACAGCACACTGCCTATTACACTGGCATCAAATGAGCTGGCACTTCAGGTTTTCTCTGATTTAAAAAAATCCGCAATTTTTGGTTGAAAGAAAGTAACCCCAAAGCCACATTTTTCTGCGATTAAAATGAAACACCACTATATCTAGATCTATATATTAATGGTGTTTGATTTTAATCATGAAAAAATGTGGATTGGGGGTTACTTTTTTAAAACTGAAAACTGGGGATTTTTTTTTTTAAATCGGAAAAAACCAGGATCCCTGCCAGTCACTTGGGATGGAGGAGAAAAGTCACCAGGAGAGCCCTGTGTGCGGGGGCAGCCCCTTGCCTGCGATCTCCCCCGGTCCGTGCTGGGATGGATCAGGTGCCACTGAGGGCACAAAACCGTCCAGCCCGCCCAGGAGAGCGGAGCCGGAGGGTGCCCGAGGGAGGCTGGAGGGTTGGCAGGGACATTTCTTTGCCCCTCTTCTGTGATTTGGCCTGTCTTGTCCTGGTAAATTCCTTGCGTGGGGGCGAGGGCAACCGGGCCCGGCCATGGGCAGGTGGGTGGCAGGCAAAGGCACCTGGCCCCGGTGTCAGCTTCCTGATCCACCTTAAACAGCTCCTCCAGTGGCCAGGGATTTCCGGGGTGGGGTGTTTCCCTGCGCTGCCCTCGGGAGCCTGCAGCCACAGGAGGCTCTCACCTGCCTTCGGCCTTGCAGCGGGGCGGCCGGCGCCGGGCCGACGGGGAGGGAGCCCGGCCGGGGCGGCGGGAGGCACCTGCCGGGCGGCTCCTTCTCCCGCCGGGCGCGGGCTGCGCTGCTCGCCCCTGTCCCGGGACAGCCCGCGTGGGGTCCGGCCCCCGCCCCCTGCGGGGCCGCGCGTGGGCGGGGGCGGCTCCATGGCTGCGGAGGGGCCGCGCGGCCGGGCCGGGCTCCGCCGCTTCGTGCCGCCCGCCCCGCGCCACTAGCCCTGCCGGCCCGACGGACGGACGGACGGACGGAGCGAGCGCCCGGCTGCGCCGCGATGCTGCCCGCGGGCGGCGGCTACGCCGTGAAGAGGAGGAAGAAGCCGGTGCAGAAAAGGTGCGTGTCACACACACACACACACACTCGGGCGTGGAGCCCTTCTTACTCATGCGCTTGGAGCCATTCTCTTTCTCACACACACACACGGGCTTGGAGCCATACACACTCTCTCACACGCACACGGGCTTGGAGCCATACACACTCTCACACGCACGCACACACACTCGGGCTTGGAGCCATACACACTCTCTCACACGCACGCGCACACACTCGGGCTTGGAGCCATACACACTCTCTCACACGCACGCGCACACACTCGGGCTTGGAGCCATACACACTCTCTCACACGCACACGCACACGGGCTTGGAGCCATACACACTCTCTCACACGCACGTGCACACACACACGGGCTTGGAGCCATACACACTCTCTCACACGCACGCGCACACACTCGGGCTTGGAGCCATACACACTCTCTCACACGCACGCGCACACACTCGGGCTTGGAGCCATACACACTCTCTCACACGCGCACACACTCGGGCTTGGAGCCATACACACTCTCTCACACGCGCACGCACACGGGCTTGGAGCCATACACACTCTCTCACACGCACACGGGCTTGGAGCCATACACACTCTCTCACACACACGCGCACACACATACGGGCTTGGAGCCATGCACACTCTCTCACACGCGCGCGCACACACACACGGGCTTGGAGCCATACACACTCTCTCACACGCGCGCGCACACACACACGGGCTTGGAGCCATACACACTCTCTCACACGCACGCGCACACACACACGGGCTTGGAGCCATACACACTCTCTCACATGCACGCGCACACACATGGGCTTGGAGCCATACACACTCTCTGACATGCCTGTACACACACACACGGGCTTGGAGCCATACACACTCTCTCACACGCACGCATGCACACGCTCAGGCTTGGAGCCATTCTCACATACACATGCATGCACACACACACTCAGCCGATCTCTGTAGGTGCCTACATGTTGCAGGTGGGCTGGGGTCTGCCTGAAGGCAGGCAGGGCTCAGTGCTTCCAGCCTTGCTTTGTTGCAAAGGTTGGGTGGGGGGTGCTTTCCCTCTCCCCTGGATCTAGCCCCTTTTGACACATGCAGGTCATCTCCTGTCTCTGGGCATTTGCAGGGGTGTCTTCCAATCCCCCGGTTTCTCCCATGAGATCAGATCTCGGAGATCTCTAAAGGACTTCTCCCCTCCAAACCTGGCAGGTCCCTGACTGCCTTTGGCTCTCTGACTCCTAAAACACCTGCCCCAGCTGTGAGTGCTTGTGACAGGATCCCAAAGAAACACACATTGCTATGGGCATGATTTCTGCCTTGCCTCCTCCTCCTACTACCCTGTGTTGGTCGAAGCCAGGCACAAAGTTCAGGTTAATCAGGTTTGCTCCCTTCTCAGCTCCCAGGAAAGAGCCAGAGTTGTTTCCCTGTTTGGAAGGGAATATTCCCCCTTCCTCCCTCTTTTTTTTTTTTGGTTATCTTTTCCAAGTAAGCTTCCCCTTTCTTGAAGTCTCCAATGAAATAAGAAGTCCCTCATGGAAGTTTGCAGCATTGGATCAAAGTAATTTGGCAGTGATGCCCCTGTGAGCTGCTCTCAGGCTGTCCTGCAAGTGGGGCTCTATTAAACATCATTCTTGTCCTAGGGGCGTTGGTTGTAGCCGTGTTGGTCTAAGGACATAAATGGAAAAGGTTCTTTGGGTAAATCCAATATCTTTTATTAGACCAACTAAACTGTTTACTTAGTCTAATAAAAGATACAACATTTACCCAAAGAACTTTTTCGGCCTCCTTGTCCCAGGCTTTCCAGCCCCTGCCCTAGAGAAGGGCATGGGAGATGGACAACACGGGGGGCAGGCAAATTGGGATGAAATAGATAGGATTTAAGAAATTGCACGCTGAGACATTACAAGGAATATACATGCAAGAGATACAATGGCTAACAGGCCATGTGTCAGTGTGATGCATGCGCTGCTGAGCCATGGGACTGTTCAGGGCACTAGTAGATAGGGTGCCTAGAAAAAGACTATAATAAAGTGGGTCGAATACATTTACACGAGTGGCTCTCAGCCTTTCCCACATAGCGATTAGGTGTTAAAACAAAAGTGTTTCAAGCCTGCCCCTGTTAAGGGACTGTGTGGGCTAGGGGAATCAGGAGACAATTATCCTGGCTGGAGTATAGTGCCAGGAGGTAAGAATGTCATTCATGTATGTGCATCTGTTCCACTGTTGCAGCAATACTGATTGGATCAAAAGCTCTGTATTGCTAACCAATACTATATAGATGGGTGCAAGTGATCTCACTGCTTTAGTGCATGAATAGCACTTGGCTTTGGAATCCACTTTCCCTCCCAGCCTGATCCAAAATAACGCTGGGGTTTTGATCGCAGGGGCATACTGTGAGGAGAGGCTTACTAAAATGGAAATGTGTGTGAGGCAGGGAAGTTTTGCTGTTTTCTGTAAGCTGGCAGGGTTCAGGCTGGATGTTTTGATGATTTGTTTTCATTTGTTTACTTGCTTTTAAAAAAATCAAGTAAGCGGCACAGAATTAGGAAAGAACATCCCATTTTGCCCTTCTTGAGAGTTTAGACTCCGGTCCTGAAACTTTTTCTGGACAGCAGGACCACACACGACTCTGTGTCAGCTCAGAATTAATAAATTCTGTGCTCAAGGCCACGGTCAACCGTCTTATTTATTTACTTATTAGGCTCAGCAAGCAGGATGAGTTGTTTTGTGTTGTTTTGTTTTGCTCTTAATTTGGAGGAAGGGGGAGTGGGAACATTTTATTCAGGATGACTGTACAATTTTCTTTATAAAGCAAAGGGCTAACTACCCAGGGGCTGTTGGTAGGTGGTGAGAGAGAGGTACCACAGCAAAGCAGCATAGTTTGAAGGATGATCTTGGTTTCTTGATTCTAGCAGTGATCCTTTTTTTCAGAATTACGGGGAAGTGACGTTCAGTGGTTCTTTACCTGTGATGTGTGGTAGCACTCTTATGCAACCTGCAGTGCTTACATTCATGCATGTATTGAGAAGTGGGAGTCTAATAGGTTGCAAAACCTTTAAGTGTAACCTGATGTTACTGTCTCTATTCATGGCAATGATTCTATGATGAGAGTTAGTTTTGTTTTCCTCCAAAAGTGGCTGTTGTTATATAACTTTGAGTCAAATAGGGCAGTTCGAAAGCAATTTAGCACTTAGGGAGTTACTGAAGGGGATATGGTAGTGTTAGGGTGATGTAATCATGATGGTCCAGGAATAATGAGAGAGGCAAGGTTTTTTGAGGGTGAGAGCTTTTATTGCACCAGCTGCATGGTTGGAATAAATTTAGACTAACTTTTCCATGCAAGACATCTTTCATTAGGGTATACAATACAGTGTAGTAAAAGGCTGGCAGATATCAGGCATGAATCTGTTTCTTTACTTCTTAAGGCAAGTCACTTCTGCTGTTTCTAAGCTGCACTGCAAGGGAAGAGCAATGGATAAGGGGTCTACCCCACATGAGGAGCTGGCCAGCTGATTTCATGGATAGATCCCCATGTGGGCTGAGTGTGGCAGGTCCCCCCACGCCTCTGGCTGAGGGGCCCTGGCAGTCCTGCCCCTCCCTGCAGATTGCCAGATGACCTAAAATCACCCTGCTTAAACCATTAATTCATACATTATTAAGCTTGGGTTAATGGCTCCCCAGACTCAATCAGGGTAATTAAGCTGCAGTTTAGGGCCATGCTCAAGCTGAACCATGATCCTGGGCTGGTTGTAGTGAGCAGCCAGAAGGCTAAAAGTGGCTGCACCAGGGTCTGCAGAACTGTGGCACAGCTTGTTGCCGGCAGTAGGTTCGCATATGCAATGAGCTGTGCTGGGAGTCTGCAGACCCCGTTGCAGCCACTTGCAGTCTTCAGGCTCTCTGCCAAAGCCGGCCCATGACCACAGTCCAGCTGCTTGTGCAGCCTCCCTGCCCAACATGCTCTCCCCTGCCCTGACTTTTGCCCTCTGCCCTCCACCCTGCCTGTGCCTTCTGCCATTGGTCCCCTGCCCTTCCTGCCATCCCCCTGCCCCCCACGACTACATGGCTTCTCACCTTTTTCTCTGCTTGCAGGTAAGTTTTTTGTTTGGTTGTTTGTTTTTTGCAGTGAGCCCATTATTTTTTTTTTTTTTTGTGGACCCCATTCGAATTCATGGTTTTCACAAAAATCGTGCAGTTATGAATTTGGTAGGTCCCTAGCGATGGAATCAGATCTGGAAAGTATCGTTGGCTTAGAATAAGAGTTGTTTTTGTGCAGGAACAGATGATGCAAGGATTGGGTTTCAGAAAAATATGCAGCTGTTTAACTAAATCAGGTTCAGAATGTATAGGCTGGTGGAAACCAAATCCAAGAGGGCTGACTGGTTGTGTCTGGGGACAGACAATTTATTAAGAATATTCCCTCTTCCCTAAGGCTGCAGGCTCAAAATGCTGGACCAACTGGCAGTAAATATAAGCTACCGTGTGACATGTTTGGTGCCCTTGCTGAAAAGAGCTCACCTTACCTGGAGTTGTGCTCATCTCACATCAGCAAAGAGGTCAAGCAGCCTTTGACCTGACCTATCCTTCCACCACTAGGAGAGGACAGCTGTTTTGGACATAAAGCAGGACAGTCTGCAAAGGGGCTGTGAAGCTGTTAGAATTGATAACCAAGGAACCCCCTTGGAGCAGACTGTAAGTTAGTTCACAGTAAGCCATCCAGCTAAGCTGAATCCCTGCTCCTTCTCTTAAGATTTTCACAGTGTCTAGTGGCTGATCAAGGTTGGGGTGGGGGGAATGCAGTGATATTGTCACTCCCTCAACTCATTCATCTGCATAGTGCATGTGCAGGGAGCTCTTTGCCACTGAGAGCTCTGATCTCTGCCACTGGTCTCTCTCCTATGCCAGTGAGCTCTCCACTACATGCTCCCCACTTTTTGGATTCCTATATCCACATGGCAGTTGAAAATTCATTTGGATCCAGCCCCTGTATACAGTTTTCTCATCCATTAAGTACAACCTTAAAGCACTCTGAATATTGAACCTGACACGGTAAAGTGGGAGCTCTTGTAGAGGTTGTCATCTTCAGCCTTCGCCCTAAGTTAAGTTTTGTTTTCTCTTTCTTATGCTTCCCTGTATCTTGATGACTTTGCAACAGATTCCTCTCCAGAGCATTCTCAAGCTTTGTGCAATGGTCTGGGGTTGTAGGCAAACTTGCCTAGTGGTTAGGCCAGTGAGGGAAGGCAGGAGCCAGAGATGTAGTCTAAAACATGAGCTAAGTCAGGGTTGGGAACAAAGCTCCCAGGTCCAAGGGGGAAACCCTAGGGCAGAGTCCAAAATACTGACTGGGTCAAGGTTCAGGGAAGGGAGAGTGAGTTACCGAACCAGAGAGAAATCCAGGGGCAGAGTCCAGAACATGGTCAGGGTCAGTGCCTGGGAATAGCTTGTCAAGGTGCCAAATTCAAGGAAACTCCCGGCAGACTGAAGTCCAAGAACAGGGCACAGCAGGGTCAGTAAGTGGGAAAGCCAGAGAGCACAGGAATACAGAGGCTCATCTTGGTCAGAACTGTTGGCTGGCCTGGCGTGTGTTGCTACAGCTGGAGATAAAGGGAGAAGCTGCTCTCCCAGCCTGTCAGGAGTCCCAGATGTGACCAGTTGGAGTTATTAGCTGGGCTTGGCCTGCCGGTCAAAACTCCAGGCAGGTGTGCCCCACGAGGCAGTTAGCCCAGGCTGTGCTATCAGTCAGGCCCTGTCACCTGGTCTGGATTTTTCAAGAGGTTTTTCACTTTCACACATGGTAGCAGAGTCACCAAAAGATTCCAGCTGTTTCGATGTATCGATGCGTTATTGTTTCTAAGGATAGAGTTTTGATTACTGGAGTCCATTTCCTTTCAGGCTGTGTCTCCTGGAAGGAATTTCAGCTATGAATGAAAAATAATCAGTTTCTTTTGCCTTAATTGAGCAGGCCTCATGTCCAGATATTTGTTTCATGTCTAACATGAATTAATAGGGTCAGAGTATTGTAGTAGCCATGATGTTCCAGGAACTATGTGAGAAGCAAGGTTTGCATTTTTCTTTAAAATGATCAATATCTTTTATTGGGCCAGCTGAATAGTTGAGATTGCTGTGAGACAAGCTTTTGGGTATAAAGTGCCATTCTTCAGGTCTAAGGAAGAAGCAACATTTTTTTTTTAAAAAGGGAAGGATCCTTTTTCTTGCTTTTTTCAAAATTGTAGTCCATGTGGAAGCATAAATTCATTGTACTTCTGTAAGCTAGTTTCTGACTCCATTTAAGAAGAAACGGGTGGTGCTGCGAGGTGGGGGGAGGAACCAATCTATCTTTCACTTAAGTAGTGTTCACCCATGGAGCAATTTTGTCTTGAAATGGTGGATACCAGGGAGGGTAATGAACAGATCACTCAAGTCTATCCACCTCTTCCAGGAGTATTCATTTCTGTCACCATCAGGAATGGGATACTGGGCTAGATGAACCGTTGGTCTAACCCAATATGGCAGCTCTTAAGTGATTTGGAAGCGCTGATCTTCTTGTTTAAGAAGCAGCTATTAAAGAAGATGGTGATAAACTATTGACTTAAGCAGGTTTCTGCTGTTTGATACTTGACTCCCATGTTTACTAGATACTTGGCCCTCTATATAGCAAACATATCTAGTGACTATACTATATAATATAAAGCAACCCATTCATACATGCCATGTGAAGGTATCATTTAAAGAGAATATGATTTAGTAATGGTGGTTTTCTTTTATTTTTACATGGAAAAATACTATTTCTCCTTGTTTTTTCTTCTTTCTGGATTCTCCTAGGTTATATTTGAGTAACAGGGAAACAAAAATCATGTTCCATGTACTAAATTTGGACTTTTTTTTATCACTTCTAACTAAAAGGCTGGGGTTAAAAATATTATGGTGCATTTTTTGTGTCTCTTATTCCCATCTCTGCTGAGATTAAGTGAACAGATTCTTCAGTGTACGTGATGGATTCTCTGAAGTACGCTTAATTATGAAGCACTTAATCTTCTAATTAAAATATCTTTTACTTTTTTCTTTCAAAGGATGTCCACATGATTTTAGAAGTGTTTAGGGAGCCTCTCATGTGGAATACATGAAACTACTGCTGCCAATCTGTTATACATAGCATGTACAGGCAAGTTTGGCAATGACTGTATTCATTCAGCCTCTGTGAGAAGTAGGGTATATATTTCCAGAGGCTATCGTTACAAAGCAGGACATAAATAGAATTTTTCATGGATATTGCCATAATTTTCTGTCTCTGCTTAGAAGTATTTTCAGTTACTTGCTGAAATGGAGATCCAACAGTTGCCTCATTGTGTCGCATTTAATACAGATTTCCCCCTCATTCATAGAATCACTACTGCCCACTGACACTTGGCAATAATATTAGATTAACAATTAATAAATTGCCCTTATACTGGCAGATCTTGTTGACTGAAACCACATAAAACAGCAAGGGTACCTGCAGGATTGACTGAGGTACACTGAGTTTCCAATGGGATAAAACACATTAAAGTAATATGAGTTGAGCCATCCCAAAGATTATCTAATAGGGGGAGGTTATGTGTCTGTCGGAGTGCCAGGCTCCAATCTCCTTTTGAAAACCAAAAAATCATTAGTCAGCAGGGAAACCCAGTCCAGTGAATAGTAGGTAATATCCTGGCCCCAGTGAAATCGGTAACAAAACTCCCACTGAATGTAGTGGGACCAGGATTCTGTTACCTATTCCTTCACATTTCAGTACTGCAAGTTCTTGATATATCTGGGTTGTTTTTTTTAAAGCATTTATTCTGGAAGGCACCTGATTATGTAGAAACCTCAGCTTTTCTAAGCATAATTTTATGATTTTATTATTTTTTTTTGTTATGCATTTATACAGTGGTACTGTCTAGGAACATCAGTCCCGTATTGGTATGCTAGCTTGAAAAAACGAGTCAAATGCATCCTAAAGATTCAGAAACTAGAAGGCAAATACAGGTGTGCTTACCCTACTCCCTGTGTCTTCCCCCTCTTCCCTCCCCCACCCCATATTCTAATATAAAAAATATCTCCTGATCTTTAAGACACTCTTATGATTTATAAAATACTTGTGGTTGGTGTTACTTAAACTCTAGTGCCTTTACTCGTGCTCAATAGCATGAGTAGCACTTGTGCATTACTCCTCAATGCACAAGTGCTTCTGTTGACTTCCATGCAGACTTATTGTCAGAAGATCTTCAGTGCTTGTAAGATATAAAGGATGTTAAGAAAGGGGCATTCATTTTTTATGGTCTGCCTGTCTAGCTCCAAGATGTTGAACTTCATTTTAGTGGAGTTCACTGTTTAAAGAGTTGTTCAAATACAAGTGTCTTGGATCTTTATTCTTGTTGCCGCAGTACTGCCAACAGCCCACCCAAGAGCAAGGCACTGTCTGTACATAGACTAAGAGACGGTCTGCGCTCCAAGCTTACTATCTAAATAGGCAAAACAGACTCAGAATGAGGAATGGGCAGAGCCCACCAGCATAGTCAACTGTGTGATGACAATAAGTACCATATTAGTGTCATTATTTTTTCTGGCTTTAATTAAGAGGGTATTAGCTAAATGGAAACAAAAGGGAAGCCAGTGAGGGTGACAGGGTAGGGAACCAGAAGCTGTGGAGTAAACAGCCTATTAGTATGGGGCAGAGCAAGTCCAGTAAAAAGTGTTGCAAAGTCTCTTAGTGCCCTAAAGCCCTGATTGGGTTGTTTCTGCTCCTGTGAGTTGGGGTCTCTGGCAGACTCTTCTCTGGAATCTTCCCCAAGACCTGATGACAGAGGGAGAGGAAAGCAGGAAGCATTGCATGGGTCCTAATATTTCAGTGTGTGGCTGGGATCTCCTTGGATCTGAACTGGGTTCAGCAGGATGGTGGGAGATGTTGTCCTGGCCAGGCTCCGTTTTACCCTGTTCTCCTGTGTGCTGAAGTCCCTGCTTTGACTGCTTCTGCTGCTAGCTGGAGGTTCTCATGTTTGGTGGTTACCTGCCCATCTTGTGCTCAGTACAGTCTTTGTGGTGAAGTCTTTCTTAGGCATGTCGTCATGAGTTCCAAAGCAAAGTGATGCTGGCTCCTCCCCTGGGGGTCTTAAAGACAAGGCTTGACAATCACCTTGCTGGCTGGGGTCGTTTGACCCCAGTACTCTTTCCTGCCATGGCAGGAAGTCGGATTTGATGATCTGCTTAGGTCCCTTACAACCCTACTAACTGTGAAACTATGAGTTTGACCCTTTTCCTTCCTTCTATATTTACTGGTGCCTTGGGAGACCCCTTTATGAGGTGTGGGGTTCATGACTGAAATCTACCTTGGAAAACAACTTCCCAATAGCTTTTTCTAAAAGCAAGCTTGCCAAGGGTCTAGAGCAAAACTGTGTAGGACCCAGATCAGGACTTGGTCCCACAGTGTGAACTACACCATCTCTTTCTGCCATTATACCTTGTTTTCTTGAAACAGATGGCTAAGTCTGTTTTTGCAATTATATTGGAGCTCAAATGGTATTTGGAAATGAGTTAGCAGCAAAGAATGTAGCTCTTACTCTGTTTGCTCCCTTTTTATTTATATTTTTCTCTCCTTTGCTAGCCCCAAGCTGCCACCTCCTGAAGGTGTGAAGTCTAACCCATCCAAGCGGCATCGGGACCGTCTTAACCAGGAACTGAACAAACTGACCAGCTTGCTGCCCTTCCCTGAGGATGTTCAGGCAAGGCTGGATAAACTCTCCATCCTTCGTCTCATTGTGGGGTACCTGAAGGTGAAAAGCTATTTTGTGGGTGAGTGTCAGACTGAATATTTCACATAGGCTGCTCTGTTGAAACTGGAAGGCCTTCCTGCCCCTATGGTGTTTGGAGGAGTTCAAGTACTGTCCTCTTGTCTTCCTCTGTGCTGGTTAGCATCACATTTCTGAATGAAACTTGTACCAGAGTGAGATGCCCCTGAAGATTAGAAAAGGAGCTGTAAGGAAGGACAGACCATTGCCCTGAAATCAGGATTGCTTCTGGGAACAGCGGGGAGAGCTCTGCTGGGGGACTCCCCAAAAAACAGAGTTATTTGGTCTTGCTCTCCTGAAACCCCCCCTGAACCCAGCCCTGGCATGGCTTCACAAGGGCCAAGCCTCTGGCTTTGAGACTGTACATAGTCTTCTTTGCCCTTTCAAAGGTTACACCACATTCATCACACAATTCTGCAACCCTTGTCTTGGAAAGCTGCTTGTATGCTGAATTCTCAGCCATAGTACTGGGTAGGCACTCTTGAGATCTCACCATTACTACCATCTGTCACGCTTATGAAATGATTTACAGCAATAAATGACATCGACATATGCTCAGAATGAGCCCCCTAAAAGTTTCCCACCAGAAGTGCAAGCCAGAACCCAGCTCACCTTGCCTCTTCCTTGTCTCTTTCCTCACTTCTTTCTCTCCTTTAAAAATTGAACTGAGCTAGATCACTGGAACCAGTAAACCAGGGAAGTTCAAGTCCCCACTTTTCATGCGTTGGTAATCACAATGAGGTTAAGTGGACTAAGTTCTAGCCTGCAGTTCTTGTGGGGAAAATTTGGGTGGAAGGGGAGTACTGTGAGCATATGTTGATGTAAATAGTTTCGTAAGCAGGACCTTTAGGTGCTTTTTCACTGGAAGGGGAAATGGCAGTCTGAAGCTGGTAGCAGGGAGAGGCATGCTCCTGTTGCATTCCCTATGCTCTTGATGGTGATGTGCACATAGAATGATGTTTTGTTCTTGCATCTAATTTGACAAAGCACAGGCAAACCAATGTGTAGTAAAGCAAAGCAATATGCAGTAAAGCATCTAGTCTTGTTTATGTATCTGAGATGATAATGATGTCAAAACTTAAGAAGACCAAGGGTGATTTAGTCATGGCCCTTCTCTAACTTGAACTCTTTAATATGTTTAAATATAAAAGGAATATTTTTACAACTTTGGCTTAGATCTGCTCCTCATTGATGCTGCAGCTAAAGCACTGACTGTCATGGGAGCAGGCCAATGAAAGCAGTGCTGAGTGATCCTGAAAAGCCTTCCTCTATGTGCATATGTTATTGTGATGTATGCTATGTTGTAAGGTTTGCTTAGGACTTGTCTCCCTTAAGTGTAAGATTCGATAGTTCTAAATGGTGGTCAGGTAGAAAGATATTTTATAGGATGGTAACTGAGTGTGAGTGGCCTACTTCAAAACAAATTGTCATTTTTCACTAGGACTTTGGGAGAGCTGTGTTGGAATCCATTTTGATTTGAAAACCAGCAGAATGACTTGTGATCCCTTATTCATATCTTGGCTAGGAATAGCTGATAATTTCCTGTCAAAATGGGTTTTTTAATGGAAAATTGAATTACAGCTAAGTGAGAGCTATCCAGGAAAATGTCTGGTTCCCTTGAAAACATGGTTATTTCACTGGAAAATTTAAACTGTCTGATTATTTCACCCAGAAAGAAAATAAATTTAATTTCTGTTTTATCGATGAAAAGTTGAAATTTTGTGCAGGAAGAGAAATCCCAAACCAGTTCTGGACAAGATCATTACGGCTAGTTTGGTCTATGTTGAATTACCATGTTGTTATAAAGGACCCAATTGAAAACAAATTACGTCCTGTTTCCATGTCATATAAGTCTGTAGACTGCCACAAAGAGAATGGAAAAATAGACAGGTTATAGTGCAGTGTTTTGTAACCTTGGAACTGTTTCTCTCTTTTGGGATCACTCTGTATCCTTACTGAATTGGTCTTAGAAAAAAACCTACAATTTCTTTTTTTGGTTTAATTTTCTAGGCCCTTGGACTAGGCCAGGAAAAAAGGAAAAGATATTTTTATATCTACATTTTATGAACAATTATGTAAACCACTCCCCTGATATGAGAGGTGCACTACAGGAATTTAGATGTAGCAAGATGATTTTCTAACTGGGAAAGTTTTAGTATGCATGATCTGTAAATCTTTAATATTTCCATTGTCTAAATCAGTAGAAAATCTCTCCATTTAAACTACCAAAGGTAGGAACCAGTTCTCTCACCTACTTATCACTTCTTTTGCAATAGAGACTTTGTCTGAGTTACTGTACAGACAGTTTGTGATTTGTAGTTAAATGTTTGGCTGTGGAGAGATGCTGGGATTTCTGCACAGTAGAATTGCTGTGTTCTCTGCAGAAAGATTGTTTCATGTTCCCAAAACAGGGTTGCATCACATAGTTATGATGCACATTTGATATCATGCCCTTGCACATTCATGTGGTCATATTTCACCATCAAAGGAACATTTTTATACTGGTTTGACCCAAACCTTTTCCCCCTAATATGGCTGTGGAGAGTAAAATTCTTGCCAATAACAATGTTCAACAAGTTGAAAGGAATAAGATGCTGATGGAATGTGAATGCATATGCAGCAGTGTGAAGGGCTTGTTTTTACCAAGCTAAGAAGGGATTTTTAATACTGTTGTGATATATGGTCTCCTTCTCTAGTTAGTGACTCCCTTATGGGAAGAGAGAGTATAGTACTAGAAAGAGTATAGTACTCCTGTTTCTAGTCAAGTATAGCTAGTGACTGATTAGCCAGCCCTGTCACGACACACACAGAAATGCAGAAGCAAAGGACACTCAGTCTGGAGTTCTGTTCTGTTGAAACAGCAGTCCTAATGGGGAGAGGCAGAAGGGAATCCAGCAAACCTTTCTTCTCTCTGATACAGGATACGAGAGGAAGAAGCTGTGTGTCAGGTGTGTTTAGACTCTCCTTTTAAAACCCCAGATAGCATGTACCATCAAGTTTCTGTGTGCAAGATCAACTGTAATGAGCTTTGAAGAGCTCTGTCCCTCACAAGTATGAGCTAAGCTGTGAAGATCTCTAGGGTATCAGGGACAGATTGCCACATCCATATCTAGGGTCAGACTAACTGTTTTCCAAATCCTGACATTCCCTGTTAATGTTTCCAAGAACCAGATATTTTTCTAAACCCTGATCAGGTAGCAAACAAGCATGATCCTGATCAGATAAACTTCTAAATGAAACTATCACCTGCTCATCTGAGGCCAGGGACAGAAGTTATACATGCACTGGTTTAAGTGGTTGGAAACTGGCTTAAACCTATAACGGAACAGAAGTTCAGTGCACATAAACCGCTTTCAAAATGACCAAAATTGCTTTAAGATAAGCCTGGTTGGATGTAGCATCAGACTTAACTGATTTTGGTTAAACTAGGTATGGAACTTCTGTCCCAGATCCCGTCCTCTCCTCGTTCAAGTTAACTCACAGTCCCCCAGCATCCCAGGATGCTTTGCAGTCTTGGACTATGCTGTCTGCTCCAGTGGAGCAGGGACTGCTTTGCCCCTCTGCTCCTTAGCCTGCTTCCTCTCTGTGTCTGTCAGCCCATAGGAATGGGGAACAGACCCCCAGACCCTATACAGCAGGTGTGGGGAGGGAAAGCCTTTATGGTAGCCCTCTCCCCTCCCCCTTCCCAGCTGCTGATTGCTTCAGTGGCTGCCACAGAAAGGAAGGAGAAGAAGTCCTCTGGGCTGGGTGCATGCCCCTGCCTTTAGGGCCCCCCACAGCCCAGGGCAGCCCGAGGGAGCCAAGGGAATTCTTCCCCTCCCAAACCTTGCCCTAGCCCCTGCCAGTTTCAGGCAGCTTCAGGGAGCAGAGGGAAATTCTCCTGTTCCTCCGCAGCTGGTTTTGCCTTAGCTGCTGTGAGCCTGAGGCAAAACTAATGCAGAGGATCAGGGGAATTTCCCTCCACTCCTTGAGCTATCCCTGAGACTCACAGCAGCTATGGCAAGGGATTGTGGAGGGAAAGAATCCCCTTCAGCTCCCTGGGGCTGCCCCAGGCTGGGGGACCCTGGGCTGGGGTGGGGGGAAACCCCACAAGGTAGGGGCTCCCCAGTGCCCCCATTCTGGGCTGCATGGGCAGGCGCCTGGCCCAGAAGGACTGCTTCTCCCTCCCTCCTGTGGCAGCCACTGAAGCAACCAGCATCTGGAAGGGAGGGGTGGGGTGGGGATTCTCCTCAGCTCCCTAGGGCTGCCAGGGCTTGGGAACGCAGGCTGGGGGAAACCAGTGGGGGAGGCTCCCCCAAGGTGGGCCAGCCCCCGGACACGGGGCTCCTGAACCCCCCGTGGGGGGACAGCATGGGGCTGGGGACACTTGGCTGGGCTGGCAATAGCCAACAGTCTGGGAGACGTGCTCTGGTGCCCCCTGTGCCCACCTTCCCGGCCCGAGTCAGTGAAGACTTCTGCCTGCTTTTCCCAGTTAAAAACCAAACATCGGTTCAGTTGGTTATCCGTTCAACGTATGCAGCTTAGAGGAAGCGGCCTAGTTTGAATTGATTCAACCTCAGGCTTTTTGACTGTCTGTACTTAGCTCAGGAGTCAGGCACTAAACCTAATCTGCATAATACTATATAGCCTTTAGATAATTACATAGCAACAGGCTGTTGATCTGGCAAACATGCTCTTTGTCATGCACTGAAAATGTGCTTTCTGGGCCAGCCTTTCACAAGAAAGCTCATTCTGTAAAAACTTTTGAAACACTCTGGTGCTGCATTCCCAATGCATGTTAGGCTCATTCCAACAGTGTTCCTTTATTGTACAGGTTAAGTTAAACTAAGCTTCTGAGACAGTTGTGGGATCAGTTATGTTAAGTCCTTTTTATCCCCTGTTTTGCTTTGTGGGGTTTTCATATGGTGCATGCAATATTCTGTATCAGACAGTTAAGATACAGGGGCATGATGGAAAATGTCAAAGGTGCATTGAAGTCAGTAATTAGCTTCAGAGAGGCTAAAGGCAATTTATTCTACTTGAGGATTTGCCCCAAAGACTCTTGTTTTAAAAAAAAAAATGGAGCAAGGGGGATGTGTTCTTTTTTCCTTTTTGCCCTCCATGTGCAGTGCTAAGCACATTGGAAGTCCTGGGCCAGGACTGGGGTGCTTCTAGCATTCCTATGCTGCTTACAGATGTGACAAAAAACAAACAAGCAGTGCTTTACTTTCAGCTTGAGTGCACATGTGCCCAGAAGAGGCATCACATTAGTTTAACTTGGCTTGCCCAACTTCTGTATAGATCACACATTTTAGCAGGGCTTTTGGTACTGATTGAATCAGCTTTAGATAAAAGTGCCAAAACGCCCAGCTGAAGTGCCCAATCTGTACAGACATTAGGGAGCTGGGTCAAACTAACATGTTCCCTCTTCTGGTAAAATCCTGTTTTATCCCCTTTTTTTTTTTTCCCCCATGTCTGTCAGTGCCCCTAGGTGCTACCTTTAATATAGATAATAAATAAACATAATTAAAATAACCAATTAATGTATAATTGAAGGTTAAAAGGGACCATTATGACCTGACCTCCTGCATCAGGCCAGTGACTCCAATTCAGTGACCATCTTGCTGCCACAAAAAGCTGTTTGAAATTTTTGGAATGTAGAGTTTTTATAGTGTCAAGTTTTGACATTTTAAAATCCAAAGGGAAAAAGTGGAGGGCCATTTTGCATAATTTTAATGTTTTGACCAACTAAAGAGCTTGTCAATGTATTTCAAGTATTTACATTAAAGAAAAATTAAACTTTTCACAGTTTCTGCCACTCCTCCCATCGCATCAGCATTCTTGTCCAGCTGATCCATTCTAATGCTATTTCCCAACCCTGAGATTCATACCATACTATGAAGGCATCTCATTGCTTGTAAATACATGTTTAATTCCTGTTTTGAGCTGTTGCTTACCCCTGACTTAGAAGTTCATCTTCTGCTCCTCACCTTGCTTATCCATCTCTTCATTTGAGGGCTCTTAGTTTTCATTTGCATTACCCTTTATCACCCTTTCCATTTAGAGACTTACTGCAGTGCTTTTCATTGGATTTATCTAAGAACCACCTAGTTCACAGTCTTGCCCTTTTGACGAGCTGTCCTCTGCTATAGGCACCCTGGCTGCATTTGCATGTGAATATTAATGCAACACAATAAACTCTGGCATAGTTTGGGCTGGAGTTTATTGCTCCCAGGCACAGCATTTATACATGCACCCAAGACCATAGCACATTAAGTCAGGGTGGCACAGCCGTAGCTGGCAGGGGACTTGGGGGGGGGGGGTGTCAGTCTGCCAGTGTTTTGTACCCCAGTCAGTGTCTACACATCCATTGTGGTGGAGTAAGTAACTCTGGTGTAGGATAGTCCTTGTATCTGGCAGTACTAACCTATGGTGGAGTTAATACTCTGGCCTAATTGGCCTAATAGCACTGCTCATGTAGATTGGTGATGCTTTACTGTGGAGCTAATTGGGCAACTCCGCAGAAGCCTCTCATGTGGATGTACACCCCTTGATCTTGTTTACACAGATGGTAGTTCCACGTTTCTCTTCAGCCCCATCTACACTTCAGGGACCGGTTTTGGGGGAGAACCTCATTAGAAATGTAGAGTGTCCTATCCTGACAAAATTAAGATGCAGGATGGGTTTTTGATGTAGATAAAATTGAATCACCTTGGGTTATCTACTAAATTCCAAGCCAGCAGCCTGGTTTAAGAGTGTAATTTAAAGCACTCTTTTGTGCCAGCTTCAGTGCAAAGCTGAACTGGTTTGACACTCTCAGGGAATTTATAAAAAAGGCTGTGTTACTAACTGGTCTTTTGGTTTAGTGGGCAAATTAAAAAAAAAAAAAAAGTTTTAGGACTTAAAATGTCAGTCGTAGACCTTGGGAGAGGAGGTGGCATTTTAGCCCAGTGGGTAGGGGTACTCTAATGATATATGAAAGACCGCTGACTGATTCAGGTTAGGACCTTGAGGTTGGGTCTTCTAGGAGAGGGACCGTAGAGTAGAAGGCTATCAGTTCCTCCTCCTTGATTTTTGCAAATGCATCTAAGTCTCACTGTGAATTTAGCACTCAAAATTGAACGGGTTTAGAATTTTTTTTTTTTTTTTAATCTTTCCAATTGTTTTTCTGCCTTGCTTCAGCTAATACTGTTCACTAAATTCAGCTGAAATTCTTTAATGGTTTTGGCTGCTCCCAAAACTGAATTTTTTAGGTGAATAAATGCTCCTCCAAAAAATTTTTGCTGAGCTCCAGTTATCATCAAGACCACTAATATGATCAATGTTATGGTATAAGCATGGCCACCCAATATAAATCCCTCAAATGTTGATGCTGTACTCCAGGCTAAGAGTTATTTGTGGTTTAATGCTGCCATTTTCTTGATCCATTGGCAAGAGCTAACTACAAATGATTTCCACTTTCCAAGAGGAAAGGACACATGTATGAGGGTGTTTTGTTTATTTTAAGAGCAGTAGAAATGAAATATGCCAAATGGCACCTCTTTCTAGCTGAACAGGGCTTGGGAGGTGCAACCATGATTAAAACTGTGAATTAAAGAGAACAAGAGATTGAATTCTGGACATGGCTTGTTGGCATTTTGTTCCAAATAGCTGGAGCCTTTCTTGGAGATTCTCAGAATAATTTTTGGCTCTTTTTTATAGGCTGGGCAGGGCAATAATTGCATTTTTTCAAAAGAAAGGAGAAAAGAACATGAAAATATTTCTGTTGTTGATTTCTTTTTCTTGTAAAACATCATTTGCAAAGCCTTTCCCCATCCTTTTGTTGTAAAAATACATTGGTGGTTTCTTTGTTCCCTGACAGATTCTGCAAAGGTGGTTTCCTTTCACAGAGAAGACCACTTGTCTGGAGCCTCTGACCTCTTTCCTTTGTGGCAAAACCCAGCCTCTGCTCATGTGTTTGTTTTTAGTAGGAACCCTGATAAGCATCCATCTGATGCCTGTTTTGTGTTATTTGGATAAAGCTGGCTTCCCCCTTTGCCCTCCTTCCTTCAACTCAGTTCTCCAGCTAATCCTAACATCATATCATACATAACCTGAAACTTCTTGTTCTGCAGCCTCATAGGAAAGGGTCATCGGTGCAGTATGGTTCTTCTACCAGAAAGGAAAAGTTCACATGGTGAGGGTTCAGATTTTGCACTTTTTATGAATCGTCCCAATCCAAACCTCCCCCCACCAAAAAACATAGATTTCATAGACATCAGGGCTGGAAGGGACCTCAGGAGATCATCGAGTCCAGCCCCCTGCCCAAAGGGCAGGAAGTCAGCTGGGGTCATAAGATCCCAGCAAAATAAGCATCCAATTTACTCTTGAAGGTGCTCAATGTAGGTGCTTGAACCACCTCTGCTGGCAGACTGTTCCAGACCTTGGGGACTTGCTTTGCCCCAAAGTTTGGTGTCATCGGCGAACTTGGCCAGTCCACTCCTGACTCCAATGTCCACATCATTAATGAAGATGTTGAACAGGATGGGTCCCAGGACAGAGCCTTGAGGGACCCCACTGGTCACAGGGCACCACGATGAGTGACTGCCATCAATTACAACCCTCTGGGTCCGACCATGGAGCCAATTTCCCAGCCAGCGGATCGTGGTGGAGCCAAGGCCACAACTGGCCAGTTTGGCCAAGAGGTGATCATGGGATACCAGATCAAAAGCTTTTTTGAAGTCAAGATATATGACATCAATCTCTTCTCCCTGGTCCAGGTGATAGGTCACCTGGTCATAGAAGGAAAGGAGATTGGTCAAAGAAGACCTACCCGCAACAAACCCATGCTGGCTATCCCTTAGGATGTTAGCCTGGGCCAGTCCATCAAGGATGGCCTCCTTATTAAACTTTTCTAAGATCTTCCCCAGGATAGAAGTCAGGATCCGGCTAATGGGCCTGTAGTTAGCTGGATCCACTCTCCTCCCTTTCTTGAAGATCGGCACCACATTGGCCTTCTTCCAGTCTTCGGGCACTACACCAGAGCACCAGGAGTTTTCAAAGATCCGTGCCAGGGGCTGGGCTATGATGCTCGCCAGCTCCTTGAGTACCCTGGGGTGCAGATTGTCAGGGCCGGCTGACTTGAAGGTATCCAGCTTCTCAAGGTGTTCCTTCATGAGGTCAGCGTTTATGGAGGGTAGGGGATCCCCATCACCCGGATCTCCCTGTCCCATAGCAGGCATGGGCGTCCCATGGGACTGATGAAAGACTGACGCAAAGTACCTATTTAATAGGTTGGCTTTTTCCTGGGCATCAGATGTCAGTTGCCCCATCTGGTTTAGCAGGGGTCCAATGTTGCCCTTGCTTTTCCTCTGGCTCCCCACATATCTGAAAAAGGACTTTTTGTTGTCCTTGATGCTTGAAGCTAGTTGGAGTTCAGTTGCAGCCTTGGCTTTCCTGGTTTGCTCCCTGCAGGACCCCAAACCCCCAAACAAACCTCACAGCCTGTTGATAATATTCCCATGTGCTTCTGTCAGTGCCCAGTTTTAAGGTCCTTTCAGCATACACACAGTAAGACTGCTGGGGAGTCTTGTTGCTGTATAAAAGTCCTTAGAGAGATGAAAGGACATAGAGGGGGACTGCTTCTGTGAGTTTGAGAGGGTAGCATGACTAGGAATTAATCCAGGAGGCCCTTTGCAGTTAGAAATACTTTTTTCTGATGGCATTGTGTGCATGCTGTTATTTGAGAAGTTATTGCTTTGCTGGATCTCACTTAGTTGTCTAGCTGGAAGTTAAATTGGCTCTGTAAGGTATATTGCACAGGACCACAGTGTATGACTAGAGTCTGTATGAAGGCAAGGTAGATATGTACCTTCACAGACTAA
Organism: Crocodylus siamensis; assembly: GCF_052110815.1. Taxonomy (NCBI): domain Eukaryota; kingdom Metazoa; phylum Chordata; order Crocodylia; family Crocodylidae; genus Crocodylus; species Crocodylus siamensis. The sequence continues at coordinate 174,850,334 of NC_143398.1, read as the reverse complement.
CTAAATAATGTAAATCCCAAGTTGACTTCATCAGATGCCGTTAGTATATAGAATCTATATGAGTCAGTCAGATATAAGGATATGAAAAAGTTGAAAAGTAGCAACTGTGATCTGAAAGAAAGGAGTTGTGTGAGACAAAGAGGCATGTTGTATGCAGGGTGTGAATTAAGGGGAAGCTCAGGGGGTGGGAGGGGCCAGGAGGGCTGAGCCCCCCCCATAACAGATGAGAGCTTCTCTAAGATTTGAAAATCATAACCGGGGTTGGGGGAGGGAGGGGGTTTCCAATTGACTGCTTCTTCTCTTAGGTGGACTTGTTAATCAATGAGCCAGTTTAATTTTTTTTGCAGAACCCCCCCAAGAGTCAAAGTGGCTGTATATTACACTTAGAATGTGTTAACTGCATTTATACCATGAGCATCTGCATGTTCAAGCAGTAAAACATGTGCTAAGTGTGATTGTATCATAGCAAAGACAGGACTTTTCATGGAAGAAGTATTTCCAGATTATATAAAGTAGCACATATTCATTTAATCATTAGATTGCTCCATGGAGATATGAACACAGTTTGCCAATTGTCGTTCCCAGCCCTGGCACCACACCAGAGTTTTAAACTGGCCCTGGTGTCTCCCTCTGCCAGAAGCAGGGGCTTGACTTGACGCCTGGGTCCAGCAGCAGGAGTGGCATACCTTCTTAGGCTCAACTCCCCATGCCGCCCTTTGCTTGCAGCCAACAGAGACCTGGCTCACCCTGGTGTGCCGGGGTAGGCATTCTTGGGCTGGGCGCTGCTGGGGCATGCTACAGGGAGCGCATGGGCTCTGGACATAGTGGTTGCATGTCCTCATAAGCAGATGTTTGAGCTCCAGTGCCCATTGCTGGGGTCAGTATCTGGGGGCAGGGAAAGGGCAACACATCTGCTCTGAGATCATAGTAAGCACGAATGTATGATTGTTCAGAACATCTTCTAACTTTTAATATGCCACAGCAATGCTTACTACGTCTTGGGTAAAACATGTGCTAAGTGTCCAGTGTGACAAGGCCCAAAGGGAGCTTGCTTTTAATTAATATGCTTCAGACTCTGATTTACAATGCTAGGTCAAAAGAGCTGAAAATGAACATCAGAAGGCAAATAGGCTGGATGCAATGACAGCCTGTGCTGATACAGATATCAGACTTAGGGTGGGTACTGCTTTCTGTTTTTGCCTTGGGTTAGTCACTATGTTGTTTGCAGCCAGTAGGCTTGTATTTTAGTCTGGGACAATTCCTAAATCACTTGTGACCTCATTTATTTTAGGCATCTTAGGAATTACTGGTTCATCCCTAACTTGTGAAAGAAGCAAAGTGCTTCCTTGCCCACTGTTTTTATTATTATTTAGATTTATGTCTCGCCCTACCCTGAAAGGCTTAGGGCAGCTTACAGAAGGCAAACAACCCATAAGGTAAGAAACAACAAGACACTGTCCAAATGGCACCCCACAACTTTAGAACTCCAACCTGCTCTACCCCATCCACCCCCACTTCCCTGCCTGCCACCCAGGAGAGCACACTCTCTGTCCCATCCCAGCCATGCTCCCCAACCCCCATTCACCTTTAGATAGAGCAGACCTCTTCTCATTCCTTCCGCATCCCCATTATGCCCACCTACTCAAACTCCTCTGGCTCGCAGCTAGGGAAGATCTCTCCTCCCTCCCCAGCGTCCCTTCAAAGCCTGCTTCCCCATTTCCTATAGATAAAGGGCCAACCTTTTTTGTACCAGGACCCATTTGTAAACACTGGTGGCCAGTCCTGACCCAGTAAACAGTTTAAATAGAAAACAGTCCCTGGCGCTGCTGGTGCCCCTCGTTCCCGACTCTCTGCCCCCATGTCCCAGCCCCCTGGTGTGTGGGGCAGGGGGAGTTTGTGTGGCATGGTGGGGAGCGGGGCAAGCAGCCCCCTACAGGTTGGAACTCTTTCAGCCTGCAAGGGAAAACCACAGTCTTCTCCTTTAAAGGAGAATCCTTTTTAAGTTTGATCCATTTTTATAGCGTGTCCACCACCCTTTCATATATTCTTGCAAGCCGCTTTTAGGTCGTGACCCATGGGTTGAGAAACACTGCCCTAAAATGCATAAATGCTCCTCCCCTCATCAAAAAACACAGCATTAAATTCACAAGAGCCATAGCAGGGAAATAACAGAAAGACCCTATGTCCCTGCCTCTATTTACATTGAAGGATAAAGCCAAGGAGTGCCCCTGAGTGGCCCAGGTAGCACCTGTGTATGCACCTGCCCAGAGAGGCCTGCCTGCTCTGTAGGACCTGCAGACTGGCCAGGGCCTTGTCCTTCAGTTCAGGTAGCCAAGGTGGTACCCATGCTGCGCCTCAGTCCTTCCACTGAGGGAAAGTGGGGAGAGAGCCATGACAGCAGTTTTTCAACCCAAGGAGGCATCCTGGCCCACTGGAAATGGCAGATTCTGGTGTGGGATGCAACAAAGAGCAGGAGTCCTACATCAGTCATTCTACATGTAGCAGGTCTGAAACTCCTTGATTGGGCTTGCTACAATCTTCCTTCCTCTTTGCTTTCCTGTCATCAGAGTTGGAGGGAAGTCTAATTCCTTTCTGGGGTAGCACAGCTACCCTCCACCACATACATGGGTGTGGAACCTCTCCTTTTATTTGTTCAGTGCTGTTTCATCCTATTAGGACAAGAGGTGGCTTTTTGTGGGTCTAGGTGGTTTGTGCTGGGATTTGGACTGGGGTGAGAATTTACTTGTATTTTTTTCTGAGATTATTAAATCCAGTTTCACTCCTGAGATGCTGCTACTGGATTTACATACCCAGGTTTAACACTTTAATTATTCATAATGGAGAAGAGAGAGCATGAGCATGCACTTAAAAGCCAGGTCCCTGGAGTTTTGACCAAGGTGCACAATACTAAGCAGAGTTGGATCGTGCTCTGGATTCTTCTTATCCGCATGCTTATGAGAATGGACTTTCCCGGGGAACATCTATGGCAAGACTGGGACACAAGGAAGGGCCAGTAATGTTTATTATTCCTAGTATCTTTTTACCCATGCCACTTGATAGTTTCAAAGACTACCACTCTCACATCTTCCAAGAAAGATGGTATGTGGGTAATCTGTGTTGTAATCTGGGACACATTTTTCCTTGTTGATGTTGCATTGGTGATTTTATGTACAATGTGTGCATTAGGCAGATTGCAATATCCTGGGGCTGGTTGTAGTAGAGAACAAAAAGGGATGATCTAAAGACAGTGTGCCTTGCCTTTATCACAATCAAGATAGTGTAGTTTTGCAGAATGTCGTAACATATTAAAACGTCTAGATTCAGATTTGCTCTGATCTATATTTGTTATCGTACTTTCTCATCCACACACAGATTGTTGGGTAGACTGGGAGGTCTGTGGGGACTTATGTCTCACTAGGGTGTAAGTCTGAATTCTGGCCATCCTGGAATTTATAATACCTTTGGGAAAGGTCAGCCCCATTCTTTGGCCTAGCAGACGAGGGCCATAGAATTCTCTCTTGATGTTAAGTCTTTGGTGCTCTTCTTGGGTTTGGAAGAGGCTTCATTTATATGAGTAAGATGGATGGAAAGTGACTCATCTCAAAGAAATACGCTCTGTTCAATTCAGCTAGATAATCTGGCCCTTGTAACCATAGTGTTTTGAGCTCCTCCAAACTGTAAGTGAATCCTCACAGGATTCCTGAGCTACAGGGAAGTATTTTTCTTGCTTTACAGACGGTGATTTAGGAGCAAGGGTGATTAAGTGTCTTGCCTGTGGCCATACAAGAAGTTTGTGGCAAGATGGGAACTGAAGGCAGATCTTCAGTCTCACTTCAGTGCCTTACAGAAAGGAACATGTTTCTTCCCTTATTGTAAGCATAGGGCATGCCAGAGAATTGCATTGTTTTTTTCATTGTTGGCATTGGGAAAAAATATAACCAAAAACCCCTAAGGCCCTTCCCTGTTAGTATAATGGGACATACCAGATGCTGCCAAGTTATCTGGGCTGAAGCACGCATGAGAAAAAAACAGTCTCAGCATGGTGGATACAGGCTTCAGCTCATTGGTTTAATCCCACAGAAAAGGCGGTTACCACATAGACATATGAATCATCCTGCTGTCCTACCTGCCAATAGGATATGAACTCCAGTGCTAAGAACAAGGCTGTAGTGTAAATAAAGGCTGTCCTTTATTATTTTCGTAATCTGGTTGTGAAAGCAGTTATATCAGTGCTGCAAAGCAGTGACTGTTAGATAAGAGAGACTTTTGTAACTCAAAGCAGAGACAGAAAAAGATATGCTATGAAGGAGAAGGCTGTAAAAAGGGGACAAAGGCAGCCTCTCCTGCTTTTCTTTGTGGGCCGCCTTCTCAATGACTTCTGTACTGACCAAGTAGGCTAACTGAGCCATGTTAAGAAAGGTGTTTACATTTTGATGAGCAAAAGCAATATGCATGGAAGGCAAAGTACTTGTTACATTCCTTCTAAGTCTCCCGAATCCTGTATGTGTGTTTAAATGTTTCTGTGTGTTAACTGCTATGAGTGGGCATCTGCTAATCAAAGAATGACTTGCTGTTTCAAGAGAGGGGAAGACATTTCTGGACTGGACTGTCAAATCAAAGCATTGATTTCTTAAGGTGGACTCCTTGAGATATAGAAAAGTAGGGATGAAAGGGTCAACAAGAGCCCACTTAATCCATCCCTTGGTTCTAAGGCAGAATCAAGGATACTTGGAGCAACCCTGACAGGTGTTGTCTAACCCATTCTTAAAACCTTCAGCAAAGGAGATTCCTACAGTCTCCCTAGGTAGTTTATTCCAGTGATTCATTGCCTTTTTTTTATACTTAGAAAGCTTTTTTTGGTTTTTGGTGAGATGAGAATTGTATATGCCTGCCTGACTAGCAGGGCCGCCCAGAGAATTTATGGGGCCTGGGGCAGATGTGATGTTGGGGGCCCCACCACTGCCCCCTACAAAGACCCGTGTGTGTATGCAAAGCTGGGGGACGCTGCGCGAGAATTCTTGGACACACGCATCACATGTGAGAATTCTCGCATGTGGCTTGTCCTTTCTTTGCCCTGGGAAGTGGGAACAAGTGAGCTTTCCCTGCTTGTTCCCATGGCAAGGAGGGCTAGGCAGAGAGAATTTACCTTGGAGACAGATTACTAAAACAAAATTACATTAACAGTTTGCAAGTGAAACATTTATTAAACTTATGCTACAAAGTTAGGAACTTTACTTAAACTTTCCTCTTCTCATTTTGTTAAGTATTTATTTCTTGCATTCATGGATGCAAAGTTATCAATTACATCATCATAATTTATTTGTTTTGCAAGTGCATGCTCCACTGAGAGCATGATCAAATGGTTCAGCCTGTCCTCCCCGATCACTGACTGCAGGTAGTTCTTGATAATCTTACGCTTACTAAAAGTGTGTTTCCTGGATGCAACAGAGACTGGCAAGGCAATGAGCATTCTCAAGCAAATGCATATCTGAGGGAACACAGATGCTACACCTTTACCATAAATCTGGTTGAGAAGCAAGTACAGTGCCCATGGCTCCTCCAGAGATGCACAAATTTGAGTCTTTCATGATTTTTGTAAAACAAGCAAAGTTCTTGCAAATCATCCTTGTTCACATCTTGTGGGTATATGGTGGGCAAAGACTCCGCAAACTTCACAATTTCTTCATTCTCTGCAACAGCTGGTGGGTCAAGTATGGGTGAGAACAAGCTTGAGAGTTTCCCCATGGTCTCAGCTAGGCTTCAGAGATCTGAAAGGAGCATATCCATGGCTATGTTGAACACTTCAACCTTGAATTTATCTTCAGGGGAAGAGATTGTGTGTTCTGTATTGGCTGACTCATCATGGAAATGCTTTGTCCTTCATATTCTTCTGTGTGTTGTCTTGAATTTGGTGGTGATAGCTAGCCCTAAGTGATGACCTTAGCTTCTGTGAGAAGACTTGGCCAGGAATCATTCAACTGTTGAACTCTTGACGTGTTGCACCCCTTCTTCCATGGTGAGCTTGGATCCTTGGACAAGCTTGCTTTGGACATTGATGGACTGCAATATTTCGTACCACACTGTAGTCAGAAGGATGAACTCAAAGGATCCACTCAGTGGGACCTGAAACATCAGCCTGGGTTTCTGCTGTCAAGTCCAATTGTTCCTGAATTTTGAAGAGAGAATCCAGCATCCCTTTAGGATTTTTTACAAGGGAGAGAATAGCATCAATTCTCGAGCTCCATCTAGTTGTTGACAAGGAGTGAAGAGAGAGTCCTGTAGTTTCCTGAGGAATTTTTCATCTTGCAGGACTGTGTGAAAATACAGTGTACAGCTTCTGTACATCTCTGAAATACATTTTCACTTCAGGGCTCTTCTCCTTGGCATGGGTACCACATAGGTTTAGAGAGTGTGCACTGCAGGGTGAAAACAATGCCTGAGGATTTTCATCCGGTATCCTAGTTTTCATACCCTTGTATTTCCCAGACATATTTGAAGCATTGTCGTACCCTTGGCTTCTACAGTTCTGCAACTCTACCTTACGCTCCACTAGTACGTTCTTTATCTGCTCCGCAATGTCTACTCCTTTCATTTTATCGCAATCCACCATTTTCAGAAATCGTTCCTGCACATCTCATTTTCCATCTTTTTCATGTACATACCTCATGATACATACCAACTGCTCAGTATGCAAGAGATCAGGTGTCCCATCTACGATGATTCCATAGTAGCGAGCATTTCTCACCTCCTCAAGAATCGTATTTAGTATTTTCTTGGCACACACCTCCAAATACTCATTCTGACTACATCAGGATATGTGGTGTGTTTGCATTCTCTCCCCAGCCATTCAGTGCTCCGTAACAGTTTCAGGGAGGCAGTTCAGCTCGTGATTGTTCAGCTCTTGACTGATGAACCGTACAGTAGAAAGGACCAGCCTGCAGTCGTCATGCTCTAGGGTAGAATGTGATCCTGTATATAGTCACTTTGCATTTAAGTACTTTTTGAAGTGGGGAAAATATGTGAACCTGAATATGTGTTATGTCTAATGTTATTTTCCTTGGCAAATATAAAGAAAACAATATATATAATTTTAATTATTATATTCTTGCAATTCATTTCTGACTTTAGCCCTTAAGAACCCACAGAGCTTACATTCACTCACGACTTGAACTCTTTCCCCTGGAGGTCTTTCTGTGACAACAGCCCTGCTCTGCCACTGATCCCTCCTTAAACTGTCCCTGTTTCTTCTCTCCTCACAACAGACTCTATAACCAGGCCAGATCATAAGCCTGCTTGATCAATCTTGTCTCTATTGTGTCCCAGAGATAATGAAAGATGTTACCTTAACATGATTGGTTTAGACTCCCCCTTGGACATCAGTGCAACAATCACTTAAGCCTCAAGTTAGCATCTGTTTCACACACAACTATGTATACTATTTACTTCATGGTCACAATGGACGGGTCCAGTAATGTCACTATGACATGTTGAGAATGATTCAGTGTCATCTTATACTCTAATACACCAATTTCCTCTTTTTTATGAAAACAAAATATCAAGAATTCTGGTGACCAGTGTCGCAGGGCAGGGGCCAATGGTACACACAGGAGCTGAATCAGGGCCCTTGCTTTGCAGAGGCCCAGGGCAGATTTTCCCAGTTGCACCCCCCGCCCCATCCCCTGGGCAGCCCTGCTGACTAGACTAGACTATTGTATATCATATGTGTATCTTTACAGCATGGGGCTTATAGTGGGAGGGGCAAAGGTATTAAACATTTCAGACGAGATCTGCAAAGCTTCCTGTGACATCTGGACACCTAATTCCTGTAGAAATGAACAAAGGTTCCAGTTAGAGTTGCCAACTCTGAATCTATTTCTGGGATGTTTCCAGAACACCAGTGTGCCCATGACATGCAATGCGAACGTGCCTGCATGCTTGTATATATCAGTTACAGATTGCAGTGCGTATATTTTACATCAGGAAAACAAATACACATTACTATTACATGTTAAAAATCCCCTGGACTACTGTATAAGTTGGATTCATCATTTAATATATATTTTAATGAATGCCCCATCACTTCTCTCCTGGGTGACTCTCAGCAGTCTCCTGGAGATTTAAATCTAATTCCTGGAGACTCCAGGCAATCCTGGAGGGTTGGCAACCCTAGTTCCAGTTCCCTAGATAAGCTTGAAAGTCTCAGCTTTAGTTTGGGCCAAGTACCTCACCAAAAAGTTATCATCGAGTTACTGCTGCCCCTTGCCTTCCCAGAGGCTCAGCACTGACAGCTAACTCAGAAGAAGAGCTTTTAAGCAAAGGAATGAAGTGAAACATTTGAGAGAGATTTGTATAAGCTCCACTCTTGGATTTAGACATGGGAAGAGAAAAATCTGGTAAACAAGAGTACTGAACAGGATAAAGGAAGATCATAGGGTAGGAAAACGGACAGTAAGAAAAAACTAGTACTAAGGTTGTTGAAAAGAGAAGCCAGGAATGCAGTACTGTTAATGAAAGGATTGTTCAGGTAGGGATTGAGGCATGGTCAGTAAGAAGTAACTAATGTGTTTGTATACAAAAGCACGTAGCCAGTGCAATTAAATGGAGGAGTTTGAACTTGTGCTGGATGTGAAGGTGGATATTATATGGATATCAGACACATGAAATCATGTCAACTGAACCAGAATTGCAGTCATAACTGGAAATCAGGGATTGAAGAATATCTATATTTCAAGAACCATAGGAAGAAAGAAAAGGGTGGTGGCCTAACTTTGTACAATAGCAATTGAAAGCTTGTAAGCAAGTAGAAAAGAATGCATGAATAAAACAGACTCTGGTTCTGTCAAAATCAGTGACGGATGGTAAGAGAGTGACTGAAATCTGTTATAGAGAGAGGCTGCATCTGGGTATGGATAGAGATGTCTGCAATGCTAACAGACAAGGAAACACTCCCAGGATCTGTGTCATCATGGGGAAATTTATCTTCCTAGATTTGTATTGGAGAATATAGGATCTAGGATTCTATGCAACGTCTGTATTTAAGAGGAAGGGAGGAGAAACTGATGCAGACAACTACAGACTTGTTTGACTGATCTCAGTAGTATGCAAAACTCATCTCTCTCTGCAGAAGCTTGTAGCAGAGTAAAACAAGAAATCCTTTTTAATTTCTGTACTAGCCTTCATGATAGCAAATGAGCAGACTCTCAGGTGAGGTGGCATAGTGACTATGTTCAGGTGTAATGTAATTTCACTACCTGCCATGAGATGCAAACCCTAACGCTAGTGCTTGGACCTTGTTGAGCTAGGATCCCCCTGCACATGGGCAGAGGCTGCACACTTTAACAGGGCCACATACAATGGATGTGCTTCCCAGGATTTCATTTTGTCCTTTGCTCTTCTGCAGCCCTCTTCTTCTGGTATTCAGGTATAAGGCAAGGAGACACAAATAATAGGTTGTTGTTTTGTGATGGGGGAGAGGGCACAAACTCTTGTTTAAAGGCTGGAATAGGCCCAGAAACCTGAGGTATTTAGTCAGTCACTGCCCACTGACGTTGAATCTGAGTACCTAATTCCACCCCCCAACTTCTAGTCCCAATTGAAATATCTGTATTCCCCTATTAACCAATGCAAACTAACCTGTGCTACAGCACAGTCTTTATTTCCACTTTGAAAATTAATGTGCAGTTTGTGGGCAGTACACAAGACCTTCTGCACTGTCTGGCTGTGGGTATCGCATCGATCTTAATTATACAGGGATCAGTTTTCAGAGACCTTCAGTTGAACAGTCTCAATCTGTCACTTAAAGCAAAACTAACTGCCAAGAAGATGAAAGTAGGAGAACTGCCTTTCCCGGAGGGTTATGCTCTTTCTGTTTGCTTGAAAAAGTCTTTTTTCTTTCTTATGAACCTCCTGACTCTTCAATCACCCAGCGAACCCACCCCTGTTTTTTTTCAGTCAAAGAGGCTGCTTTCTTAATTTTAAAAAAAAAAAAAAAAAAAAAAAAGGATCAAACCACAGCACAGAAGACCTGCTCTGTGCAGTTCTTAAAGTTCTTGATTCCCACACACTAACAAATCCCTATGGACAGATGAAGCCCTGTTGAAGCCTGCCCATGTTTCATGGAGACTTAGAGATTTTGGTAAAATGCCTGTGCCTCTTCAAATTATAGAAAAGTAGGGCTGGAAAGGACCTCAGAAGGTCTTCTAGTCCAGCCTCCTGGTGAAGGCAGGATCAGCTTTGTGTAAAACATCCTAGACAATGAATGTCAACTATCCTGTGGAATTCCCTGCCATAAGCTACCACTGCTGTCTAGAACTCAGCAGACTTCCAAACAACTGGACATTTATATGGATAACAACATCCATTGTTGAACCAGATAGGCAAAATGTATAAAGATATACAAAAGCTCATTCTTCTGAGTGCAAGCTGTCCAGTAACTGATGGAAGATATTGACAGACTTTCCCTATAGACTGGTTATTTAATTCATTTTAATTAGATTTCTTGCGTTTGCTTCCACTGTATCTCATATTGGTCCCTTGTTACTAGACTCAGCCAGTCACAGCTCTTATTTGCTCTCACAGTTCAACATTCCTTGGGTTGATGACACGTCTGGTGTGGCTGTGAAGAGTCGGCAGCAATAAAAGGACTAATAAAAGGGGAGTCAATGTACACTGTTATAACCAGCTACTTAAAAAGGCACTGGTTATCTGTTTGCTGTGACATTGATTCTGACTGTAGTTTTATAAGAATGTGATACAGCTCACTTGTGCTTCTAACCATAACAGTCCAAAGATGGACAATATACTCTGGAAACCAGCATAGGCTGAGCGTCATTCTATACCTACAACCTTTTGGAGCTAGTATTGGAAAGCTCCTGCCAGAATACTGTCTGTGAAATCAAATTTTATTAAGCTTCCGTGTGCTCTTTCTCTGGCACCTTTTCCTCCACATTTTGTTTATTCTTTCTGATAGTTTTCCTTCTTCACCTCTTTTTTTAAAATCACATCAAACAATCAGGATCAGTGCTATTTTGTAATACCAAAGACTTAACTTCTTTTTTAAGTCGCATCAAACAATCAAAGACTTCAGCCTTACTGAAAATGTTGTGACAAAACTCAATAGGGATATAAGGTTTGTTCAACTTGATAAATTTAGTCATGGCTCAAAATATTTTTATTTTTAAATTTTTGTAAAAGTGTCACGAATCTTTCATTTTCTCAAATCCCTGTCACTTTTCAGCCAGCTATATCACTGATGAAAATAGCTTAAATTGACCAGTTAAAGGAAAGGGTGGAGGGGAAAGTGAATTTGGGGGGAAATGCACATTTTTCCCCCACTCCTGTTTTTTGACCATGTCTAGACGACAGAAATAAATTTTCGCATCATCACAGTTCTTGGGTCAGCTTTGCTTACCTAGTAAGGATATGCGGCTGAGGTCCAAGCAGTCACTTTTGTTAGGGAAGAGAACCCATGTTTCTCATCCTCCAGGTAAGCGTACAGAATGTCGGTGCTGCAGAGTGCCGTTGTGCCCATGTACCTTTGTTAACCACGCCTTCCTGCTTGTGACTGGGATCACCTTAGCAGGGCTGCCTTTCAGCTTGTACAATCTTGTTGTTTCTCAGGGGGCGCCTCTACACATACATGCACATTTTCTGCGCAGTACTGAAATTACTGTTCAGTACAGGCATGTGTCTACATGTGCATACCCGTACTTGAAGTAAATATGGCAACTCATGTCAACTTACTTTACACTTTACACTCAATTTACTTGAGTGTAAATTTGATACCTGCATGATGCAGGTATCTTATTTATGCCTGACTTGTTACTGCGCAGCAACACATGCGTAGACACCTTTCTGCACAGTAACGCTGTGTGTGGACTGACTTGGGACTAACTTTAGTCCCAAGTCAGTCCACATACAGCAGTAACGCACTTTAACGCCTGCGTGTGTAGACGCCCAGGAGATGTCTACTTCTGTTTACTGCACAGGAAATTTAAGCAGGTGTAAATGCACGTGTGGACACGCCCAGGGAAACAGACAGGGTTATTCACTGACCAGCTATCATTCACAAATGTAAGTAGTAGTTTGAGCAAAAGCATTGCGGAGAGAACCTGTCATAAAGCAACAGATAGCTTTTCTTTTCAGACGCTCACTGAACTTCTTCATGGAGAGTCTGGTAGGATTGAAGATTTTCAGGCCCTCCTGCAGGGCCTCTTTGGGTAGGATCACAAGAAAATGTTTGTTGTTAGAGGTTTACATGCACCCATTCATGAATTTGATGTAAGCTGACAAAACCCAACCTTTTTGCCTGTTAAATAAAAATAAAGCTGAATAATCCAAGCCTGCCACTGGCAAAATGTCAGTGTGGATGCATTCTAGTAACCTAGCATTGTTGGCAATTGTAAACCCTGAGCTCTTGTTTGTGATGCACCATGTCTTCTGCTGATACAGCCTCTTGTAGCAAGGACGTAGCAATATTAGAGACTGTAAATGAGCAAAAATTCTGGTGGTGAAATTTTTTTGCATAGACATGGACTTAGTCACTGTCTTGTGTCAGTTCCTGAATCAAATACACAAGAAATCAGCCTTAAATCAGTACTACTATCTTGTCTTTTCAGGGTTTTTATGTTTGCTTCCTGAACCAGTAAAACCAGCATATGCTGTTCCCCCAGGCATCTAGGCTTGGAAGTGCTGTATGCCTGGTTTAATTAGGTACTGGAAATTTGCATTCTTTACTCTCCAGTAAATCTAATCGTTTCAGGAAACATCCCTTATCTAACCTATTTAGTGAAAAACATATGTTTTTATGGGCTTGTGAACGATCATAACATTTATGTTTTCAAAGTGTTGAGGTGATGATGTTACTGTGATTGGTTCAGGAAATATGTGAATTCCTGCAGGTTATATCTTTTATTAGACCAACTACATGGTTGGAATAGACATAGGCAAGATTTTGTGCATCTCAGGTCTCTGGGAGAGAAGCAAACACAGCACAACAGTCAACACTCCCCACCAGAAAACCATTGGGATCCATTGATAATACACGTCTATTCCAAAATGTAGTATACCTCAGCCAGGGTACCAAATGCCCTCATAACAACCATGTGGGTGAAACCAGGCAAAAACTATGCACCTGAATGAATGAGCACTGAAAAAAAATTTCATATTGACATCAGGGCTATGTGATAGTTTCTCTTATATTCTGTTTTTTGTTTTGCACAGACTGCGTTCCCTCATTCCACCTGCAGTTTGGCTCTGCTGTGTTCGCTTCTCTTCCAGAGGCCTGAAGAATGGTACTATGATACCAAAAGCTTGCTTATGTGTACACCAGCCATGCAGTTGATCCAATAAAAGATATCAACCAAAGGAATACTTGCCAGTCTTAACATTTATAACATTGATACAGTAGTTCTTGAATGTTCCATGTATCTATAGGATCTGTCATATCTAGGTATCATAGTTTTTGAATACTCTAGGTTTCCAAAGTATCTATCACAGAATCTACCACAAACTTACAGTATTCACTGGAGAAGGATCTCTATAGACCACAGTTTAACTTTTTATTAAAATGGATACTTCAAAAATCCCATGACTTTGTTTGTGTGGCTTTTGTAAAAAGAGAACTTGCTATTCTCATACTATTTAGAGCATGGGTAATAGTTTTGTGAGATATGTAGTGTGAATAATCTTTTCATGGCATTTCCATTGGTTTGTCTGTGAGACCTGAATATGAATATTCATTTATATTGCATTTTTGTTTTGAAGAAGTAGACATTGTTCATTTTGCCTCATTGTATTTGAAGGGGATTATGAAGCGTGAGCTAATTTCAGCATGTATTATGGATATTTATATTGTGATTTTTGTAATATCACTAAAATATGACTCATTATAAAACTAAAATGAGTTGGAAAGAAGGTTTATAGAACCCTCTAATTGAGAATGACAGTTTTGTAGTATTTCATGTTGTGGACTTGACATAGGCGGCATGATCACTAAATGTTTTCTATTAGGTTATGGATTTTATACCTGTTGTTTTCATACTGGAGAAAAACTGTAAAAGGCATACATGTGAGATCCCATGAAGAGATCTCCACTAGACCCAGGAATCTTGGGTTTTACTGATTAGGATTCTCTTAGTTGTCAGTGCACAAGATTTCATACTGAAAGGTGTACTCCTCTTGAAGAGTTGAAAATGTACTTCAGGCATGAACAGTTTGTCTGTGTGAAATGCCAAGGCAGGTATGGTACCTGAAAAGATGTAAAGGGGTACTTATATATTCATGGTACTTCACCACTTTGGAGTAGCTCTCAGTTCTGAAAAGAATGAAGCATAACTGTCTGCCAAAATGGGTCTAACTGCTTCAAAACTGTGTTCCCTTACAACTGTAGTATGCCTTAGCAAGAGATTTATGTTGGTCAGCATCCAAGAAAAAACAGACTTTAGTTTTACATTTTTCACAGCATCCTATAGCAGCTTCTGATGTTGTTCTAGTGTCTGATACAGTGCCCATTAATCTTGTCATTGATTCCCACAAGCCTCATCTGTGAAGGGTCACTTCTGATGAGGTCTATCTGAAGTGTAAGTAGTTTCGGCTTCCAGTAAGTACAGTGGTAAACCTATATAGGGCTATCTCAAGGAAAAGTCAAGGGGAACACTGCATTTTTGTGGGTGTTCTTGGTTTGCTTCTATCTAATGGTAGTTGTTAGCTCAATACAAACAAGCTGGTGCAAGTCCATCCTCCTTCCCACCTGCAAACATAACACCTGTTGCCACAACAAGATAAAGCCTGTGCAGCAGCTATTTCAGGAGAACTGTTTGTCTTGTCTAATCCAGACACTGATGTGACTTAACATGGGTATACAAAACCCACGGGTGATACACAGACACTGTGTTGTGTAACCAAGCCCTAATATTTTGACAAACTTCCGCCTACCTCAGCTTGTACATTTGCCATTACCTGGCTTTTAAGTCTTAGTTTAGACATAAGTTCCACAGATTTAACTAGATCACTTTTTTTTTAATAGATCTAGTTAAACCAGTGTACGCTCTCATGCAGATGTTCTTATGCCATTCACAGCTGTCTTATATCCATTAAGCTTAATTTGGTCAGTGGCAGCAAGGATGACTAAGCATCTCTGAGTAATGCGGTTAGCCAGGACAGTCCTTGGCAGACCCATATTTGGTACAAGGGCTGGTGAGGAGGGAGGTGGCAAATCCTGAAAACCTTCTGTTTGCAAAAGTTTAGCTTGATTGTGTCTGTGATGAGGAAGAGCAGACATGTAGGGGCAGGATTTGAGAGCAGATAATGGCTAGTGGTCTGTATTCATCAAAAATCAACCCATCCTTTAGAGGAAGATCATATCTAAATACTAGGGCTGTTATTGCTTCCTTTTTTTCAAAATGGAGTAGGGGAATAACAATTTATAGGCATTGTTTTTGCTTACAAGGTCTTTTTGTGACTTTTTAATGACTTATTTGTCTTTACAAACCTAGTGGGGCAGTAGCTTTCTACATTAGTGAAAGTCACCCCAGAGATAAGAAGGCATCCATAGCTTTTAATATAAAACAAGATAATGCCGCATCTCAACTGTCTCTGGTTAAAAAGTGCTGCCAAAAATGTAAAAAGTGACATAGTTATAATGAGATAAAAACCAGTGAACTAAGCAGTGAATTGGGGTCGTTCAGAGCATATTCCTCTCAAATGCAAAGGCTTTTTTTTCTATTTTGCCCCAAGTTTTCATGCTAAGGGAATTCTACCACTATAACACCAACTTTTGTGTGTTAAATTAGGTCCCAATCAGTAAAACAAAGCATTTAAGTTTATCCTTAAGTCCATCCCTGTTTCAGCAAATCACATAAGTGTGTGCTCAAGTGAATGAGATGTAAGCTTGCTGTTTATATGCTTTGTTGAACAAATCTCTAAAAATCTGAAATTCAGAGCTGAACTCATTTCACATAAGACAGCATCTCTGTATCATAAAACTAATACAAAAGTTGGTAGGACAAGCACTCAGTACTTCACAGACCCAGCTGTGGAACAGCTGGTATGCAAACTAAGCCAGAAGAAAATAATAATTATATGATATAATCTTATCTAGCACTCTTCACCCACAGATCTCAGACCACTTTACAAAGGAGATGGGTATCATTATCCCCATTTTGCAGATGGGGGGAAAATGAGGTACATAAAAGGGTGGTGACTTGTTCAAGTGCCCTCAACAGGTCAAGATGAGATTAGAATCCTGCTCTCCTAAGTACCAGTCCACTGTTCTCACTGGGTATCTATATGTGCACTTTAATGCACAGTAGCCTATTCTACTGCACATTAAAGCGTCACGTCAAAAACAGTGCTAATAGAATTAGTCTACTGCTCACTAAGCATCACTAAAATGGCATTCACTTGTGCCACTGCACACCCTAATGCACCTTTATGTAGTACCTCATATTAGAGGTATTAAACTTAATGTGCAGTAGGAAAAGCGCGTTAATAAATGTGTAGATGTACCTACCTTGTTTCTCTATATGAAAGTGCCCTTCATGAATGCCCTGCCTATTAGGCATTTTCAGCAGCCAATAATGCTCTTGGCCTGTTTATGCAAAGGTGACTAATCACAAGTACTTTGATCCTGGTATGCCTGTGAGGACAGATGTCTCTTTATTCCTTTTACTTTTTCAAAAGTGAGTGATCAGGATTCTGATTTTTTGGCTGCTGGAACTATAATTGAGTCAAATAAGTGCCATGTGTGGGGAAAGGGAGAGCCTTTCTGATCTTTTTGTTTAAAAAAAAAAAAAGGTGCTAGCAGAACACAGTATGGGAATGGAAACAGGACAGAATAAATGGGGGCCCTTTATATGGATTTTAGTATTTGCAGGGGTATAGCCATGGAAGCTGATGACTGTTTCTTTCCCCATAGTATATTTATTGTGTCACGGTAGAAAAATGCACTGGATAATAAATGCCTCCTTGTCTCCCTAGTTAAAGGGAGTGGGTTGAGAGATATGAGAGATTAAGTGTCTTGCCTAAGGCCATACAGGAAGCATGTGGCACAGCAAGGAATCAGAATTTGGTCTCTTGATTCTTAGTGCTTACCTATCAGACTCATCCTTTCTTCCCCTTGCCCACTAATTTTAGTTGTTATTTCTGTGATGTGGACACATGCTCTATAGGAGTTGCTGTGATGGTACTGGATTCCCACTTCAGTCCAAGGATGTGTGTAGGTGAAACAGGGGCCCTAAATTGAAGTGGTGGGTTTTATAAAACACCACTTCAACTTAGGGCTGATTAACCTCTGTGTTGTGCATACACCTTACCTGCCTGTCCAGCAGCGAGGGGAGGGCGAGCTGCCAGTGGGTGGAGTGGTCCCTGGGCTGCAGGGCGGGTAGGAGGGGCTGATGCAGCTTGCTGGCCTCAGTTACTGTAGAGTCTACACTGTGCAGCCTTTTCTTGTCTTAAGGAATGGGAATTACAAATCCTATTTAGCTGTAGAGTCTGGAGAAGCACTGTAGATTCTGTGCAGGTTTTTATGAAGTACCTGCCACTTTGGTGGGCATCTTTGGATGCTGACATCTTTGGTGGGCATCTTTGGATGCAACATCTTTGTATTCTTTATCAGTATAGATTTAGCTCTGATTCATCCTGGAGCAAATTTGCTGTGGATTGGGGGGAGTTATACTTGTTGAGGGCTGTGCATCCTCTACCTACAGGGTTTCCCTCCCCCGCAACTGATTTTGAAGTCACTTAAAGCAACATAAACATTTCATTGATCTTTACCCTTAGTAGGAATGGCTGTATGTGCTGAGAGAGATAGTTAAAAAGAAATGTTTTACTATAGTTAGTTTTCAGAATGCCCACATCTGAAGTCTCCTTGGTTAGTATAAATGACTCAGCTTCGGTCTGCCATGGCTGTTTGCACAGGAAGAACAAAGGAGAGGCACAGACAGGTAGGGATGCACCATTTCTACATTGGGGCTATAAACACACCAGAAATTCTGTTGTGAAATTTGCAGTAGTTCCTGCCATCTTGGAAAAAATGCACATCTGCTAGAATTATGACGACAGGCTAAACTTCAGGCTTTTCTGCTAGATTCAGGGATGGACTTGGGAAAGGGGTATGCAGTGGTGCAGTTGCACCCCTTCTTTACTTTCTGGTCCACCTAAAGTTTAAAACCAACTGCCTGGCAATGACAGCAGCATTTCTATTCTGGCAGCACTGAGGGAGTGATGTCATGGCTCATCATAATCTACCTGATTCTTTCTGAATCTTTATTCCACGGGTATTGATGGCCTTCCCCCCTTTTTTAAAGGTCTTCATATGCCTCCAATCATGCTAACCTTTCTTCTGTAATTTTGCTGTCCTGGTAAAATAGCTCCTATTTCACAGCCCTGACTACTTTTAACACTAGCTGAAAACCTGATGTGTGGAAATAATCTGCAGTCAATCATTAGATGCACTGTTAAGACACTCAAAAAAGCCTAGGTTTTGTTTTATGAATATGAAA
This sequence comes from Crocodylus siamensis, assembly GCF_052110815.1. NCBI lineage: Eukaryota > Metazoa > Chordata > Crocodylia > Crocodylidae > Crocodylus > Crocodylus siamensis. Next base: position 174,831,834 of record NC_143398.1, on the reverse strand, counting down.
GAGATGTACATTTCATTCTGATGACTTCAGCATGAATGAAATGACATCTTTTGATCATTTTTTGCATAGCTTCTTGTGGTTTTTATACATAACATATAAATGGTAAATTAATGCACATTCCTTTAAAAGTTATATTTGTTTTTGCTTCAGTTCTAACTGAATAATATTGCCTTAGGCCCCTAGCCTGTTAGTAAAGCTTCTAGGATAGAGGCAGACATTATACATAAACCAATGTAAGTGATTAGAAAATGGTTTAACCCTGAACATAAAATATGGTATTAACAGAACATAAGTTCAGTTTACATAGACTGGTTTCAAAAGGGCCAAAATAGGTTTAAGATAGACTGGATGGATGTAGTATCAGACTTAACTGACTTTGGATAAACCAGTCTGGCGAACTTCTGGGCCAGATACCCTCTCAATCCCTGGCATCCCAGGATGCATTGTAGCACCCCCGCTACTTCTTTGCAGATTGGGTGAAGTAGCTTCCACCCCACTTGTCTGTAGCTGAGCCAACCAGCTCTGCCCCTGGCTGTCACAGGGCTGAAGCAGCCTCCCTAGCAGCAGCATGTGGGTGGGCATGAGGGGGAACAGACCCCCCACCCTGGCCCCAGCTCCCCACCCAGCTTGGATCTACCCAGAGGATGGGGGGCAGAGTTCCCAAGGCAGGGGTTTTCTCCCCTGCAACACAGCTCCACTAGGCTGCATATGCCCCAGCCTCGGCCCCTTACCAACCCGCTGCCTGTCAGCCATGGGGGCTTCCTGTTCTTGACTCTGCAGACCGCAGCTGGGGGGCTGGAGTGGGGGTCCATTACCCTTTCCCCCCCATAGCTGACAGGTGAGGGGCTGGCAAAGGTGTGGGGCTGAGGCATTTGCAGCTTGGCAAAGCTGGGAGGTGTGCTTGAACACCCCTCCTTGGCCAACTGCAGGGTGAACATGTATTCTGTTCATTGACGGTCCAATCTACACAGCTTAGAGAAAGCTTCATAGATTGAATTAATTCTGCCTTGGGCTTTTTGAGTGTCCATACTTAGCCCTAGTTTCTTTATAACTTCAGGAAAAATATATATTGTGTTTTGTGTGTTGAGGTACCACACCATCTGCACCCACCTTTTCAAATGCAAGGATCTGCTCTTGCCTGGATGATTCTAGGTTTAAAAGAAAAATAGATGAAAAATGCAGTGGAAAACATACTGTGCTCTAGCCAATATAGTTTCAGATTATTTAATAGTTTATAAATCCTGTCCTTCCTAGTACCTCTTGGACCAAAGCCAAAAGAGTGTCACTTGTTCTAAGAGATGTCATGTGTGTGCTTTAAAGACCATATGGCATGAAAGCAGATGGAGGATGCCTCCCAGCCCTTCTGTTTTAACTGTTGCCAAGTCCCTACCTCTACGACATAAAACTAGCAGCCTGGTCTGTCGCCAAAGTATTTAGGAGGGAAAGAAAACTCCAAATCAATAAAAATCTATCAAGGCTGTAACTAGAGCATCCCAGGACTCTTCTGTTATGATTTCAGTTTTAATTTGGTGCTTGTCCTTGAAATTTGTAAAACACAGGATGTCTCACTAAAGTCTGTAATGCTGTCAGGGTAGCTCTTGCCCACTTGTTAGGCATACAACTCACAGAAAATGGAGGAAGTCAAAGATTTCTGTACTGTCTGCAAAAGTGTAAGGGTTTGACTCATGGTGTAAAGAGGTTAGGGTTGGGGCATGGGGGACTGGTGGGGGTGAGGTGGGGGGGAAGAGGAAGGGAAGGAATTTGACTTTAAATCTTCAGCCAGTAGCTGGTCTGGATGTAAGCAAATATGCAACTTATGTTAAACTTGTAGTGAAGAAGGACAAGCCAGGTAGAAAGGAGTGCTCAGCATTGTAGATGACAGTATCTTTTCAAAGTAAAATTCAAGAGAAGGCTGAAATCCCATGGTGATTTGGGAGTTCAGATAGTAACAGAAGAGCACAGCAGTAGATCACTTACAGAGCTACTTCATAGAGTAGGACAGTGTTTCTAACCTTTTTCAACTCAGGATGTCCTTTGTTAGATTCAAGGCACCCATTAGGAAATGCCAAGTCTTAGCTTGCGCTCACTTTTTGACTACAGAAAAATAAAGAGCAAGCTTCTATTGCAAAGAGCTCAAAAAGACCACAACTAGACAGAATGTTTTCAACATACTATGAATTCAGCATCACCCTGATTGAGAATCACAGGTGTAGGATTTGGTCAAGTAGAGGGACTCAAACAACTTTCTGGAAAAGGCTAACTGTCCTTTCACTTGTTTGCTATAGTCTTCACTTCCTAAAAAATAGTAAACCAGTTTTCAGCTGTTATAGCTGCTGAGAATCCTTGGTTATACTTCAAAACCCAGAGCAAGCATAATCAATTCAAGGAGGCTGAAAGAATATTTATGAGGTGTGAACTAGCTCATTCCTTTTCAGTAGCCTCTGACTGCAGATGTGGGTGTGTGCGGGAGGCTTTTGTGTGGGATGGATAAGCATGTGGGGTGTGGGAGCATGTAGGTGTGTGTAGATATGTGGGGTGTGGTGGGTATGGAGTTTGTGGGGGGAAGTGTTGGGGGAGGGTGGCTGGGATGTATGAAGGGGTGTGGGTGGTCTGCATGTATGGCAGCGCGAGGGGGTGTGGGTGCATATGGTGGGGGGGTGCTTGTGGGACTCGCCCTACATGCACACGCACACTCTCCCTCTCCCTCTCTCTCCCTCATTGCGCGTGCGCGCGCGCGCACACACACACACACACAAAGTGTACTTTGCTCATACACTCTTTCTCTCTCCTTTCTCTTTCCCTTATTGTTCTCTCTACCTCTGTCTTTGTCTCACCCTCCCTCATTGCACAGCCACACATATACCTTCCCCCCACCCCTGCTTCTGGGCCTGGGGTACTGGTGCGGCCCTGTGCTCCTGCAGTCCAGCAATGCAGCTGGAGGCCATGTGGTGCTGGAGGCAGGGGTATGCAGAGAAAGCAGCTGCAGCCAAAAGCTGCTGAACCAGGAGCGGAGTCAGGCTGCCCTTTCTCTTGACTCCTGCTGGCTTCCCTTGGGTCTTACTGCCCCTGCCTCCTGTCATCTTTGACAGGCAGCCAGGACCAGATAAATATTAATTTTTGAAACTTCTTAGGGGCCCCGCAGGCTGGACAGAATGGCCTGGCAGGCTGGATCTAGTCTGTGGGCCATATTTTGCCCGCCCCTGCTATATGGCATCAATAGCCTGGAAAATGATCAAACAAAGCTCTGTCAAAAACTATGCAACAGTATCAGCTGTGCTGTACTTGCCTTCCCACTGGGTGATTTTAGGCCCAAGCTTGCTGTGATTTAAATTGAATAAAGAAAGAATGTTGCTATCCTGAATCTCTGATTTCCCAGCACAGTGTTCTAACCACTGTACCAGAGATATTCATTACATAGACCCTTTCCCAGTGCTAGACAGCCAAGAAAGGATGATATATGGGGTCAGGAAGAAGACTATAAGCTCGAGTATGTGGTTTAGTGAATTAGCTGCTGCTGTTAAAAGAAGCAGGTTTTGGGTTCTAGTCTGTACCCTTGCTCGTCCAAAAGATAAAAACTTCTTCACTGCTTTCCATCCTCTCTATTCAATGAATAGTAAATTCAAGGCAGAGTACCTCACCTTCAGGAAGAGTGCAGGAGAGTGGCCTGGCAAATGCCTGACCTGTGGTCTGGTGGTTAGAGCACTGTGCTGGGATGTGAGAATGCTACAGGTTCAAATCACATAGAGGGGGCCTTGTTACACATTAATTTTAGGCAGCACCTGGAGCTCTTAACTCCTGGATTGTCCGAACATTAACACCTGAAACTAGTTTTAAGTACACCTTAGTTATCTTAAAGTTACGCCATTCCAGGTCAGATTTATCTTTAATCCCTGTTACCCAACTCATTTTCCATTAATGTGTGGCCACTCCATGCATAGGAACTGCCCAAGTTGCAGTCCTCCAGTATCTCAGGATGCTGTGTCTGCTCTCTTACCCTCTTGTTCTGTGGACAAACTTTCCACCCCTTGAACTATACTGCCCAGGGGACAGTTCCGGCACCAAACCAGCTCCCCCTTCTGCCTCCAGGTGTGTGACCTCCCACCCCCAGGAGTGCAACCCCATACAAACATCTTGCAGAGCACGTGTCAGCTGGCCAAGTGGCAGGGCATGGGTGGGTGCACTAGTGGAGTAGACTGGGGTTGGGAGTGGGGGGGGGCATAAAGTAGGAGACCTGATCAGGTCCCCATGAGCTGGGGCTTCCCTCCCAGGGTAGGGGCGGTAGCCCTATACCTGCCAGTCCAGTATGCTGCCCATTGCACATGCTCAATCTATATGGGCAGGATTGCATGTCCAGAGTTCAGGGGTAATAGAACTGCAACCTATGTGCAAGTGCCAGAAATGTGACTAGAAAAGGGAAAGGGGGTTCTATCCAGTGTGCCCCAGTGAGTTTACTGTAGCCAAAATACAACCAATTTATCTTATCTTCTCGATGCATGATGTTATAATTGGTGAAACTGGATGTGCTGTAAAGTTGTATTACCAGGTGCAATAAATGCAGGAAAGTTCATTTAATCCAGGGATTGGCAACGTTTTGGAGTGGAGTTCCTCCTCAGCCCACGCGACTGCTGCTACAGCCATAGTTACTACTCCCTTCCCTGTAGTGCCACTGCTGCTTCTCCCTGTCACCCAGCTGCTGCATGGATGAAGCTCCCTGCTCTTGAAGCACTGCAGAAGCTGCCTGTAGCTCTGCAGGTTAGATAAAATGGTTTCATGGCCTGGATCCAGCCTGTGGGCTGTAGATTGCAATCTAATCCATTAATCAATGTGTTTCAGATCCTTGTGTGCACATGACCCACACTGGGTTTGCTGAAGCTTGTGCTTTCAGGCTTCAGAGGTCTTTTGTTTAATCCATGGTGCTGGATAAAATGAAGCCTAGAATATTCATTTCCATGTCTTCCAGAAAAATTTGGAGCAGGCCCAAACCAGGGATGCTGGATGTTACAGGCCATGTGGTGCAAGACAGCTTTGGAATCTGTTCCAGAGCAGGATGGCTTACAGTTCCCTTATCAGCCAAGCTGCTTGTTACTATAACCTTAAATGTCACATGTGGCAACAGAGAAGGAAGAAACCATTGTTTAGAGGATTTGTGTCTGTTTGTTGGAACTTAAAATGCAATAGACACACGACCTTGCCATTTGGAGTCTCTGGGAATTGGGAGCAGCCTGTCTTTTTTTCAAGGAAAACAGTAAATCAAGAAGTTGAAACTTGATGGCTGAGACTACCATTTGGAGAGAGCTCCTTGCCTGGGTGATGTGGACCTATTTCCGCTGTAGACCTATAGTCCCGTGGATCTATATCTACTGTGTTTCAGCAATTTAATTCAGTCCAGGAGGACACAAGTTGGCCCAGGCTGTTTAACTCTCATCAACTCTTAATTACAGAGGCACACCAGTATCTGTAGGGTGTGTGTAGGTAGGATGATGCTTGTTATGTTTTGAAATCATCTAATTAGTGAGCAAAACATGGAAAAAAAAAACAACTGCTTTCTTTTCCTTAGATAATTAAAGATCTCAGTATTTTCTCTGTCTCTGTCCAGAAACTTCCATAAACTTTTAACAGAATTGAGTAAAAGGAGCTGAAAGTGTTAATATATATGGCTATGCAGTATGACCTGCGCTAGCAGAGTCAGCCCTTCAGAATCATGAGAGATTCTTATCTTCTGCTTTTTTAGCCTTATTGGTTTATGTTTTCAGACTTCTTTTTGCAAGTTGGTTTTCTTCCAAAATAACATGACTCCAAAAGCTGAGGGTTTAAGAAAAAATTGCAAATAGCACAGGATTGAAGTGGAATTTTAAGAATTTGAAACACTGGATATACATAAAGGAGAAGAATTATAACAAAAACTGATGTCTTTTTTTATGACCTGCAAATAAGCCCCTGCTATGATGAGCATTTTAGAATGGGAATAATAATTTAATCTGATTGGCAAACAATGTCTGGAACTTGAATACCAATTGAAGTTCCCTTGAAGCTGCCCAAACTTCAAAACCATTCATTGTAAAGGTCATTTCAGAGACAAATGTAGCTGTGAGCTTAAACGTCATATAGCCAGACAATTGGGATGTAATGTGTAGGGAACTTGCTCTCCTTTTTCCCTTTGGCTTTAAAATCACAGAGTTTGCCATTCATTAAGAAGTGAGGGCTCAAGAAACGCCCCATTATCATGCTATGTTTCTTATCACATACTAGTTCCCAGATGTTTTCTTTTGAAGCTTTTGCCAAAGAGCTCTTGGGATTGCTATGTTTACCACTAGTGAAGTTTTACTCCAGTTTTGATTTTAATTTTGGGAACTTAGGGCAGGAGATGAAGTCACTAAGTCTAAAATGTGATTTTAATCTTGGGGTGGGGGGAATCTTCCAGGAGCTGATTCTGAAGGTTGAGAAAGGAAAATCAACTTCTGTCTGCCATAGCTTGTTCACAGTTGAAACTGTGGGGTAAGCATCTGTGTGGTTTAAGAAGCCATTTGAGAAGCCATTTGGGCTTCTAATTCCATGCAGGTATTTTCTGCACCCTGGAAAATAAGAAGCGGGGAGTTAAATTGGGTTTTGTAGCAGGCTGAGGTATTTATTTATTGCACTGCTCTGGCTAAACAGCTGGATTTTTGTTATGAAATTAGTTTGGATAGGAATTGGCTTATTTACATGATCCAGGCTGTGATTTCTTTACAGCTGCTTAAGCACCTAGAGCAATTGGATAAGGGTGTTTAGGAAGTAATGTAAGTAAGACATTATGTAGTATCACTTCTCAACCTCTGCCTTCAAAGCAGCATGCATATTGCTTTGCTAGTGGCACCATAATGTCTGAGTCCTTACTGGCAGGAGGGAACTCTTTTATCTAATTTTTCCCCACTCAGAAGTGTAGCTCCAACAGCAGTAGCAACTACTATAAGCTCTATGTCTCATAGAATCCTACTGAAGTATGGCTGGAAGGGACTAGTATGACTATTCCAGCCCCCTGCCTGAGGCATGATCATCCCTATCCAAACCATCCTATGCATTCCATATTCTAGTTATTCATAGGGCTGGTGTCAACCCTGACACAATACAACTCGTAACAGATAAAGCAGGGGAACTATGGCAGCCAATGTCCTGCTGCTGTAAAAGTTTGTTAATATGCACTCAAGAGATCCCAGGTAGAGGACCGCTTCCCCCACTGTAGAGGAAGGCAAAAAACCCCACAGTTCATACCAGTCTGACCACAGGGTAAAATTCCTTCTTGACTCCAGATATGATGATCAATCTGACCCTAAGGAGAGGGACAAGACCCTCTAGCCAGGAACCTCCAGCTTGGGTCCCAGCAGGAGTATTAGCATACCCTAGTCAAATCCCCAGCCTTGGCTGTAGCCAACACCCAATGCCTCTAAGGAAGGTTTCAAAACACAGTGGCATATGTAGCAGAAAAAGGGTGAGGGGGAGGAACCAGAAAAGCCCAGAAGCATGGGAAATGCCTATAGCAGAACATAGTAGCTATGCCTAGATCATCCCTGACCAGTGGCTTCTTAAGAACCTCCAGTGATGGAGAGTCCACAACTTCCCTAAGAAGTCTATTCCAATGCTTTACTGTTCTAACACGAAAGTAGGCTTTCTAAATATCCAATCTAAACTTACTGTGCTGCAACTTCAAGCCATTGGTCCATGTTCTCTCTGCATCAGGAGTGAAAAGGTGCTTTCTCTCTTCTTTATGGCAACCTTTCAAATATTTGAAGACTGATATTGTGTCCCCTCTTGAGCACCTTTACTGCAGGCTGAACATGCCTAGCTCCTTCAGCCTCTCGTTGTATGACTTGCTTTCCCAGTGCTTTATCATCTTTGTTGCCAATGTAACAGTCCAACTTCTCTAACTTCTCCATCTCTTTTTTAAAATGTGGAGTCTGTACATTATATTTCCACAGTGCTGATCACAGTGGACCCAAGATCCACTAGGCCAGGGGCGGGCAGTTATTTTGAGTGGAGAGCCACTTACTGAGTTTTGGCAAGCCATCGAGGGCGGCGTGATAGGCAGCCAGGAACAGATAAATATTAATGTTCTAAATTTTTAGGGGCCCTGGTGGGCCACATCTGGCCCCTGGGTCACATTTTGCCCACCCCTGCACTAGGGCATCTCAATGGGGCATCATGACATCAGTGTTAATTAAGAAGAAAGAGTGTACCTAATGGTGATTGTGTGGGTATAGCTATCTTCCCTTTTTCCCCCAAAGATAATTTAAAAAAATGTTTCCTGTTTTGGGAACGGAAAGCTCATCCTCCAGAGCAAGGCTGCTGCAGTCTTAAAATCCAGATGGGAAATTAAGCTGGTGGCCAAATTTCCAAAGAATATCAGTAAATTGGGTATGCAGCAGGTTTGTGAATCCTTTGAAAATTTTGGCTGCCATTCTGGATACTGAGTAAGATAGGCTACCTGCACCTTGGACATCTCTTGGACTTTTTAAGGACAACTTCCTCCCTGTCTCAGACTACAAGATAAAATCCTGTGATTCTCTGGCTCTCACACTTTACCTTGGGCTGCTGTCCTCAGGTGTTGGCTAAGATGACTAAGTAGGCTAAAGCAGTTTTCCTTCCTTATTATCTTTCAAATATATGCTTTTGCAGTGTTCTTATGTGGCTGCTATTATTATTCTTGGCACCAGCACCCAATAAATTTAAGCAATACAAGTGTAGAATAAACATCCATTAACCCTAATATAGCTGTATATAGTCTATGCCAGTTAGTAAGTCGCATGAAATTCATAACATTCTTATGTAATGGATCCACATTCCCTTGCGCCCTGTGCTGAGAACTTAAAATTGGAGCCCTGGGCTCTCTTCAAAACATCTAGTCCTTTGTCAAAAATAGGATCTCCAAGCCCAGTCATAACACGCCCTACCCCCTGAAGTCAAATTTTTCTGCATCTCCTGAGTTTGCTTTTTAAAACCTTAAAATTGAAATATTTGTATTTGGTTTCTGGAACCCTTAGGGTTCATGTTTCCAAGCCTTTTCTCTCTAACCATGAAAGCAAGAACACTGTTTTTAAATAAAAGTTGAAATTCTCATATAATAAATATGTAAAGTGGGTTATAAGAAAAAATATCAATACAGTAAGTCTTGTGGTAAAGCCACAAGAGCTGGCAGTGTCACTACACAAAAGCACAAAATATCTGGAGTCAAGAAAATATGTTTATTACTCAAGACCATCAACAGCATGCTTTTATCTTCCTTGTTTCATGGGAAATGCTGTCCATGGAGCTGAACATGTGGTGCATCAACTTAGTTTACTAGCAAAGGCTCTCTTTGGCAGCTCTAAAAAAAAATGAACGTGTGATGGTTGTCTAGGGCCATTAGTTGTGGCTGACAGCTCGCAAAAGCAAAAAGGAAGGAAAGCACTTCTTTTCAGAGTTCTTGCAATTGAAATTTAACTATGAGGAGGATACTTCCCACCTTTCTCAAGACCCTTCTCCATTCATCTTGTGTTCTCTGTCCAACTTGAGCCATGTGGGGTTATCACTCCATTGTGCAGGAAATGCTTCAGCAGCAAGCTTCTATCCATTAAAATAAAATAGAAGGAACTGAATTCGAGAAAATACACTTCTTTCTTTCTTTTGAAGCATATGATGGGGGGACACCTTAACTCTTCTAGTATGGACAAATGTATTGTGTTCGTTTAATTAAAATTGTTTTCCCTTCTCTATAGATGTGGATGATATGGATATGGGCACATATAAAACTGAATAGATGAATAACTACAGCCTTGTTTTAAGTTGCTAACTGATTCCTACCTGTGCTTTGCTGCACCATATTCAGGACAGATTTCAAGGGCCTAGGATTCTCCTATTGATGTGTTTGCAATGACTGAAGAAGCAGATTATGGATTCTACGTAAAGGGGACTGTTTGGACTGGCACTTTCCATATCTTGCAATTGTTAGATTAGAGAAAGGGCTGAAAGAAGAAGCTTTGTCACAAATGTAGTTTGTATAAGTGTAAAAGCCCCCAAGACTAGGACCTTGGTATGCTAGGCACTCTTCAAATGCAAAATGGAAAAATGGTTGGTCTGTGCCGCAAGTCACTTATAGTATTCCTTTCTATTTCAGAGGTGCCAAGTTCAGGAGCATTATAAATATTAAGAAGGAAAACTATTTTGCTGTAGGATTAGGACCCAAGATTTCAAGTTCTTTGGTGGACAATGACTGTACTTTTGGGTACTGTAGAATCAGAAAAAAAACAGTAATTGTATTTTGAGGCAGAGAAGGTAGTGCCTGTCAGCTATGATTCTTCCAGGGTGGGAACATCTGCTTTGCTTCAGTTTATCTATTTACGTATTTCAACTTTAATGTACAGAAAACAAGTTGAAATTTCCTGTTTATATGGGATCAGTTTTTAGCTTCTTGTAGAGAACTGGGGAAGTTCTTGAGATGTAGCTAAAAATATCACCTTTTCTGCAATGACTTTTTAAAAAAATCTTTTAAGCAATCTTCTTTTGGCAGTTGGGTCTTTCATACAGGTTTTTAATTTGTCCCCCCATCTTACCTTGCTCTTTTCTCTTTGCACTGCACTAAAATAAGAACAGCCTGAGTGGCCCATCTTGTCCAGTAGGTAATCTCCAGACTGGCCAGTATTTCTCTAATACTGGCTAGGGAAACAAGGAATATGGCGTAGCTATATAGAGCATATTGTGGAGAGAGACTATGCTGTCACAGTGACACCCAACTTTCTGGCCCCACGGGCTGGATGAATGGTGCAGGGTTGGTTCACAGGCTGGATTCTGCCTGGGGTTAGCTGTACCATGTTACAATCCCATACGCCTAGATCTGGCTGTGTCCTGGCACAGTCTAGCATGTAGAGCCAAGTTATCTGGCCTGCAGAGCTCCCTGTAGGTTCAGAAATTTAATCAGCAGGGGAGCAGCAATTAATGCAGCCATTTATCCTCTCCTGCTAAACTTTAGCCCCTTGGGGAGCCCTATGAGCCTAAAGATGCATCTGAGCACCCTCGTTGTATCTTGATTATGGCTGTAGTGTTTCTTTTCTTCATAGAAGATTTCAGTTAAAACAAAAAAAAAAGGTCATTTTAATCCAAATGTTTTACAGAAAATTTATTTTTTTGCCCCCTGAAAATCAATCCCCCAAAATTTTCTGTGGAGTGTGGAAGAATGAAACATTTTGCCTAAACAAAAATATTTTGATTCAGGAATGCTCCTAAGCTACCTCACAGGAATTGTACTTCAGGTGCCCCTGTCTCCATTCTCTGTCTTGGGTTTGGTTCCCTGCCTGGACCACATCTCCTTAGGGTTGCCAGCCCTCCCGGATTGGCCAGGAGTCTGCTGGAATCAGTATCGATATCGATCTCCCAGTGACTATGGTAAGCTGTTTGGGAGATTGATATTGTGAATGGGTTGAACAGTACAATTCATGACATTACATCATGTTGGAAACAAAAATCTCCTGGAATAGCTTCAGTCACAGTTGGCAACCCTACATCTCCTGTTAGGAAAAATTCTGACTCAAAATTTCCTACCTGCTCTAATCCCAGGACCAGGAACCTGGCAGAGCAGGTCAAGACTTCTCTCCTTCCCAGCCAAGCTGAACAAGCCCTGGGAAGGAGAGAGCATTAGGAGGGTGACAGCAGCTGAGCTGTCTTATCTCAGGGCTGGAAGTCCAGTCTCAATTAGTACCCAGGTCTGTAGGAGTCTAAATGGATTTGAGGGACTGAAAGACTATTGTATTATGCAAAAGAGTTAATAAACAGGCCCCCACAAAAGGGGATGTTGTTTTAAGTTTTCTAATATGGAAGCAAATCACTTTAAGATCCAAGAGGGAGTTGAAAGAAGCAGACCTGGAGTTTTTTTACCATGTTTAATATAGTACTGGTGTATGCACATGCACCAGTGCCATGGTTGTCACCAAAGGAAGTAATCTTTCTTTGTTTCCTCTTGAGCACTCAAAGTAGATACTCCGTTTAAAGCAATATTGCTTACATCCAGTAATAATCCTTAGCTAATCCCATAATGAATTACACCCTAAATGTCATTTTCTAGCAGCTCCAACTAATGTGACTGATTAGCTAAAGTAGTAACCCTTCCTACTCAGAGGTATCTTAACCAAAACACACTTCTTCCTTGTTTCTTGATTTCTGTGAGGTGCACAGATCTGCTTAAACGCTAGTAACAAAACCCGTTATGACATTAAATTGCCTGTTTCTTTGTGTGATTGCTATAACTTTATGCTCTTAGTGCTGTAATTACCATAATTGTCTTCTGTGGCAGGAGTTCCAAAGTTATGTTACCAGATGATTTTAGCAGTGTGAGGGTGATGTAGCTGGGATGATCCAGGAATTGTAAGAGGTAAGGATTTTTTGGGGTGATATCTTTTGTTGGACCAACTGCATGGTTGGGATAAAGGTAGACGAGCTTTTGAATGCAAGGCATTCTTCACCAGGTGAGAGGAGGGAAGCAAGCAGAGCTATTGTTAGGAATAGTGGATAGAGCTGTGAAATTGGAAGGGGGAGAAACTCTCAGGGGTAGCAGACAAACAATTAGAAGACAAAAAGAAGTTTGATTACTGAGAGATAAAAACCTATCAAAAGGGAGGAGAGTCATTATCACCTGTAGTGTGTAGGAAGTATTTCAGGAATCAAATAAATTAGTGTGTCCTAAAATTCATATTGATGTTCAGTGCTTGGTTGTTTGTGTCCAGCCAGCTATGAACTTCAGTTCTCAAGCTTACATTTTAAAGGTGTTTGGTACATTTCCCTTGAGCATGAGGATAGTGAGGTCAGAAAGGGAAATGTCTGTTCTATGAAAAATAGGCTCCAACTAATGTGTATGTGTTTCTGTCCCTCTTTTTTTTTCTGTGAGAGGTCATTCTGGTGCATAGTTGCTGTTTAGTTTTACCCACATAGTTACTGTGGCTAAAGACAGAAGTTATACATAAACTGGTTTAAGTGATCAGAAGCTGTTTTAAACCTGTAACAGAACAGAAGTTCAGTGCAAATAAACCAGTTTCAAAATGGCTGAAACTTGGTTAAGATAAACCTGGTTGAATGTAGTATCAGACTTAACTGATTTAGGCCAAACCATTTTGTGAAATTTCTGTACCAAAGCCTTTCCTGGGTTAAATTTAAATCGGAGTCCCCCAGCGTCCCAGTATGCTCTGAAGCCCTGGGCTGGGCTGTCTGCTCCAGAGAACAGGGCTGGCCCCGCCCCTCTGCTCCCTAGCTGGAGCAGTGAAGGCTGGCTCACTGGCAAACCCCAGCTGGGGGTTGGGGCCAGGAAGGGGGGTTAAATATACCTACCCCTGAGTACAGATTGCTCTGCCAGCTTACTTAGTGCTGGCTGTAACTGTGGACTACAAATCCCAGAGGTACCTGGAAGCAGGAAGAGGAAGTGATGAGCAACCCTGCATAGTCCTGCTACTTTGATTCTGGACTGCAAATCCCAGAGACCTTGAAGGCAGCAGGAAGAGTAAGTGAACGCACTGCCCCTGCTAGTTTATAGTTTTGTTTTTTTTTTTTAAACAAGAATAGTTCTTTCTCCAAGCTTTTATGAATTTAGTACCACTACCTTTCCCCCCTGCCCAGGCAGAGCATGGGCTAGGGCCTGGCCACACCTCCTCCGCTCCAGCAGGGAGGGGGGAAAAGTCTTGGTGGGATTTTTTTCTTTCCTCACCTTTGGCAGTGGCTGGCAGGTGTGCTCTAGCGCACCTGCCCTCTCCCCCCACCCCGGTTTCTGGCTCGAGCCATTGCAGGCATGTGACTTCATTTTCTCAATCAAAAGTGAATGTGTGTTCATTTGCTTATCAGTTCAGTCTCTGCAGCTTAGACTAAACAGCAAAGACTGAATCAATTCAGCCTCAAGCTTTTTGACTGTCTGCACTTAGCCCAGGAGGGCATTTAGTGCAGTGGATCACATTTTGAGAAAGACATGTGTAGCATCTGTGGATTCTGGGTTTGTTGTGGGGGATGTTGCTTGTAGTAATAGTGAAGATGCATTGAGAGGTTAGGCATCTATTGTTAAGGCAAGGTTGTGTTCCATTTGATGTCTGTTGAACAGTGTGGAGTTGGGTGAGGTAAGGGAGTTGTTTGAAAGCCAGAGGGGCTGTGAATATTTCTGCCAAGGTCCAATCTTTGTTGAGCATAGGCTGTAGTTGTCTGATGACCCTTTTGATCCATTCCAGTGTGGGGTGGAAGGTACCAGGCATTTCCAGTCACAGGGGAGTTCTTTTTGTATTGTGGTAGGTTATTGTGGGGTATTTCATAGTTTCATAGTGAGTACGGTTGGAAGGGACCTAAGCAGATCATCAAGTCTGACCCCCTGCCATGGCAGGAAAGACCCCCCAGGGTAGGAGCCAGCATCACTTCGCTTTGGAGCTCATGACGACATGCCTAAGAAAGACTTCACCACAAAGCCTGTACTGAGCACAAGATGGGCAGGTAACCACCAAACATGAGAACCTCCAGCTAGCAGCAGAAGCAGTCAAAGCAGGGACTTCAGCACACAGGAGAACAGGGTAAAATGGAGCCTGGCCAGGACAACATCTCCCACCATCCTGCTGAACCCAGTTCAGATCAAGAAGATCCCAGCCACACACTGAAATATTAGGACCCATGCAATGCTTCCTGCTTTCCTCTCCCTCTGTCATCAGGTCTTGGGGAAGATTCCAGAGAAGAGTCTGCCAGAGACCCCAACTCACAGGAGCAGAAACAACCCAATCAGGGCTTTAGGGCACTAAGAGACTTTGCAACACTTTTTACTGGACTTGCTCTGCCCCATACTAATAGGCTGTTTACTCCACAGCTTCTGGTCCCCTACCCTGTCACCCTCACTGGCTTCCCTTTTGTTTCCATTTAGCTAATACCCTCTTAATTAAAGCCAGAAAAAATAATGACACTAATATGGTACTTGATGTCATCACACAGTTGACTATGCTGGTGGGCTCTGCCCGTTCCTCATTTGACTAGCTCTTTCAAGGATATAGTATGTTTCTCTACTGGAGTGTCCTTGTTGTATAAAGGCAGATTTTAGGCTGGCCAGATAGGCATCACGAGTGTTCTCCTCTGATCTCATGCAGTGGTATCTAAAGGTTTGGCTGTAGATTACAGCTTTTTTGTTTTGCTTGGGATGATTGCTGGTCTTGTGGACATAAGTATGGTGGTCCGTGAGTTTTTTATACATAGTATTTGGTAGTGTGCCATCCCAGATGTTGATCATAATGTCTAAGAATTTGATGTTTGTGTAGGACAGAGGTGCTCAGTTATTTCATTTAGCCAGCTGGGCTTCCCACAGATCTGTAACTTCAGTGGTAGGGGAGCAGTAGCAGCATTAATTGCCACTCCTCTGCTGTCAAACTTTTGGACCCATGGGGAGCCTTGCAGATAGTGTGCCCCTGGGCACTGGATCAGGTGTGCAGGACCAGGCCAAGGCAGTACAGAACCCAAAGGCTTGATCTGGGCACATGGGGCCTGATCCAGGTATGCCGGAGCTGACCTCATGTGCTGACCCAGTGAGGAATCTGGTGAGGTTTTCTCATAGTTTTCAGTGGATTTGTTCTTCTATATGAGCCCTGAGGTAAACGGTGGAAGATTTGTAGTCGGAAGCAGTGCCAATGTAAAGACAACTTGTTCATCCAGGAACAATGCACACTAGTCAGAGTCCATGGAAAAGTGAGATCCCACATCACATCAACCACTTTGCCTTGGGTCATCATGGTGGTAATTTCTGACCCTGACAGACTATTAGATTTGAACAGAAACAGTCCTTGTTCTCTGTGGGTCTGAATTCAAAGGGAAGAGGAAAGCTTGCCCACATATTATAATTTGTTAAAGGGTAAGCTCTATGGACCAGAGACAGTCATTTTTCCATAGTTTGCAAAGCACCTAGTGGAAGGGTCCCAACTTGGTTGGTATGTGGTAGGTACAGCAGCGTAAGCATTATAATTAATGAGAAAATTCAGAGTTAAAGATGAATATTTAACTTTGTACTTTGGGGTACATACTGTATCATTAAATATAGGTTGTATTTTGTATCATTGTGTGTTGTCATAAATACAATGCAAACTAGCTTATGCTGCACACCTTTGAATGCAGGTATCCCTTTGTATGTACAGTGTTATGCTGTGCTACCCTGTGGTGCAGGCTATGCATCTCAGCTGGTTTTTCAGTTAGATGAGGTGTTTTGAGGCCTCGCACCACTTCCATTTTTAGATCAAAGTGGAAAGACAACTCTCCTCTTCCCTAAGACATGTTAAAATGCCAGAGGAACTTGAATATAAAAGCTGAACATAAGGCTGGGGCATTTTGAATGTACTTAGCTGTGGTAAATGGCAGCTTTTTTGGAGTTGTACAGTTGGTTTCAGCTGGAACAGAATTAGGCTACTGAGGTGTGGGAACTGGGATCATGTAGTATTATCCCTCCTGTTGATTTTAACATTAATATCAGAAATATCTGCACCTAAAAATGTATGTTTTTAGAAAAAAAAAGTGGTGGTTAATCTGGTGAATGAAATATCCATGGGAGTTGGACTGTACTGTACTTTACCTTTTTTGTTTTTGTTTTTTGTTTTTTAATCTTGGGCCAAGGCCAGAAACACATAACCCTTAGAAGCAGTGGTGAGGCAAGAAACCTAATTGTTACTATTATAAGCAGGAATTGGGACTGTTTAGCTACTTCATCCATTTGGCTAATATATAATTGACAAGGTCCCTGTTTTAGCAGGAAATATTGGTTGTCATAATTTCCTACCTGCTTTATAGAGAAAATGAGAGAGGAGGGACTAGCACCCTTAGTGACTGCATCCTTAGCACAATAGACAATTGTGTTATCTGTGCCAGGAGGATTGTGTTTTTCCAGTTGTTGTCATGCCAGTACTGTTATCGGTTCAATCTACACATCTTAAATTGACTTGTGAAGATTGAATTGATTCAGCTTCAGGCTTTTTGACTGTCTGTACTTGGCCTAGATGTTTGTAATCCTTCACTTCAGAGGTTCATCTCTAAACTATCTTCCAATTAAAGTCCTACTGATGAGATTTTGCACTGCCTTGCCTTTCAGTTCCCTATTGGATGGAGTTGGTACTCAGAAAAGGCATCTTTAACCAAAGCACAGTGCTAGAAGGTGAAGCTCTCACAGACTTTTAGGAGTTGCTCTCAGACTTTATCATCAGCTTTACAATTGCTGAGGTGAAGTTCTTAGACTTGACCATCAGCTGCCATAACTAGAGGCATAATTGGGCAGTTTTGTGCCCAAGCCATCAGTGTGGCTGCTGTTATTTTTGTGCCCCTCCCTCCCCCAAAACACTGTGGTGCCCCAGTTGCCTCCTTTTATTTATGCTACTGGTCATAACCTTCCAGTCCTGACCTCTCCCAAGCCCTGAGTGCCAGCATTGTAGCTTTGTGGCTTCTGTATATACCCCAGACCTCCATGGTAGCTGAAAGCTAGGGAGGATTTTTATCAAGCAATAGAATACCTTTAATCACAGAATTATTGATTTTAAAGTGGTGAAATTATTGAAAACAGGATGGGAATCAGACAACAATTAGCTATGGAATAAATGAAATCCACTTGACACTAGAAACAAGAAATTTATCCATGACAAACCAAGAAGGTGTGTATGTCTTGGTGCTACTGTATAATGCTTAAATCTTTAGTGGGCCAATAATTCTTTTCATATTTAAATTTTTCTCCCACAGCCCCAGTAACAACAGAAGGCTGTATTTGTGTGTGCACACACATGTGCTGTGAAGAGATCAGAAAGCAGACCCATGGGATTATGATGCTTATTCAAGGAGGCTGCTGCTTCTAGCTGATTCTGGTGAACTGTAACTTCGATGCCACACAGTTTAACCACAAAATCCCACACTTCCTAAGATATTAGTTGATCAAGACAGCCTAGTTAGGAAGTACAATGGTTGTGTTCTGTGGCTGTGAAGATTTTTCTGGTGATGATGGGATTTTTCAAGCTACTTTAAATTAATTTTATTTCCCACACCAGCTATTGTTTTGAATCAGAACAGAGCCTCCTTGTATTAAAATGCCAGGAATGATCTGTGTTACATTGTTCAGAGAATTAATTTAAGGTCCAAGGTCACAAACTCCTGCAAGACCATTTTAGGCTGGACATAAGGAAAAACTTCTTTACTGTTCGAGCCCCCAAGGCCTGGAACAAACTCTTCCCAGCAGTAGTGCAGGCACCTACTCTGGACTCTTTTAAGAAATATTTGGATGTTTATTTTGCTGGGATCTTTGACCCCAGTTGACTTCCTGCCCCCGAGGCAGGGGGCTGGACACAGTGATCTTACGAGGTCCCTTCCAGCCTTAAAGCTTATGAAGTCTGTGAAGTAAAAAAAAATTACACTTGTTAGAGGTCCCCATCTGTTTGAATGGGAATCTTTTATTTGTTCTGATGCAGCTCAAAGGGTTTGGATTGAGTTGTTATACCTATGCATTGCTGGTGTATATCTATTGGAAACAAGCATGCTCTGCGAAGTCATAAGATCTTTTCAGTGAATGTTTCCATCACAGAGATCAAGCGCGGGGGGACCAAAGACTTTTTCAAAGTCTGCTTTTGTTACATTATTTTTGTGCAGAACAGGACCTGATTTGATTTGTGGTATGCACAGCTTAATGATTTCAGACCTGTTTCCTTCTCCAGTAACACAGGTCCAGTGATCACAATGCATATGACTTACATGGGAGAGACATTAAACACTGATATAGTGTTGTTTGCATTCTGATGATTTGCATTGTGAATTTTGCTCATGGCACAGGACCCCACTGGGCCACAGAGGAGAGAAAGATGGTCTGCGGCCCAAAGATTTTACAGTATAATTGCCAGACAAGAGATCACAGATGGTGTAACGGAGGACAAGGAAACTATGAGAT
The DNA here is from genome assembly GCF_052110815.1 of Crocodylus siamensis. Lineage (NCBI taxonomy): Eukaryota > Metazoa > Chordata > Crocodylia > Crocodylidae > Crocodylus > Crocodylus siamensis. The sequence goes on along the minus strand of NC_143398.1, from coordinate 174,812,927 downwards.
GACACAGTTCCAGTTTACTGCTGTGCTTATGAGCACTTCCAGTTTGGATTTGATGTTCTCTCCTTGATTTTCCCTTCCATTATTTCTTGACGCACTGTCATATACTAAAAGTTCCCATGACTATACAGATTTTTTTATAGTTTATGATAGCTTTTAGTTCAGCTTTAAATTTATAAAAATAAGTGCTCCTGGACAGCCATTTTATGAGTAAAGTCAGTGGAAAATAAGGTGAGAATAAAGTATTAATTTGCTGTAGTTTAGCAAAAAGGGAAGGATTTAAATTTTTTTCGATGCAGTTGTTTTGGCATTTAAGCCTGTCAATTGATTTATGTACCTTTTATAATTTTAAGTTCACAGTATTTCCTAGGGTCTCTCTTTATATTTTAAAAGCATTTATAGAAGACACAAAATTAAACACTGTCTCCTTCCTCTTTGTAGGTAGCAAATAGCTGGTTTTAAATGTCGTTTTTATCTGAGCAAAGTGCAGTGGGAGTCAGCTGTTGGGTGGTGAGCTGTTGTGCTTTTAAGAACCTCTACAAAAGCTTCAGCCTGTGTTTAACTTTACAGTGACAGAAATCCAAAGTGACAGAGATCAGAATCTGGCCCCATATGCGTTCAGTGCACTTATTATATACACTGTTTAGTGTAAAGCTGAGTGTGGATTTTTTTTCAGTGAATAGTAAATTAATCAGAAAATGGATTTTCTGAGGGGACAAAAACTGCAAGTTTGCGTAAGAAAAGTGTGGGGGGATTTGAAAATGTTTAAGTGTTTCATTTTAACAGTTTCAAAGGCTTCATTTCAGAAATGCTGAAATGTTTTGTTTCAACATTTTAAAATAAAACTTTTGAACTTTTGCTTCAAAATGTCATGTTTTTGTTTTTAAAAAATGACTATTAAAAGGGAAAAATGCTTAAACAAAAGGGTTAAATATCACGAAAGGAAGGCAAAACATTTAAGAGCAGGCTAGACAGAGCTATGAACCCATACTTGTCCTTAGGGCCTCTGGAATTTAGTTCTTTGGAAAAGGAGAAGCTGAAATGTGCTGCATGCTACTACTTGCCAGGAGGGAAAGTCTCGCTGTTTGAGAACAATAGGCAGGTTTGTGGTGCTGTTTTATATGGGGGTCAGGAGTTGCAGGAAATGAAAAGCTAGGTTTACCCAGCTAGCTGTAAGATTGATTTTTGCCCTGAAAATTGTTTCTCAAGCCACTCTTTTCTTTCCAGTGGAGAGCACCTCTCTCTCTCTTTAACTGGTGATTGCTGGAGAGGAAAACCATTTTTAAATTCAACTGCTGCCAAGTTTCTTGTGTAATCTATATTGCACACTTCTGTTTTGTAAGCTTACTAGAGGCACATGGAATTAATTAGGTCTTTAAAAGTCTTGCCATCAAAACTTTTTTCCAAGGGACTTCCTCTGAATAGAACCTAGGAATACTAAAATTAACCTGAACCATTGTATTAAGCAAATTCTGTCTCATCCTGCCTGCCCTTTGTCTTAGAAGTCTAAACTTGCCTTCTCTGCTTCTACTTGATTGACATCCCAGTCCCTTGAGAGGTGGCTGCAGGTTAATGTCTGTAGGTTGCCCATGGCTCTAAAAGGAGAGAATTCCTAAGTACAGCAAGTGCAAAAACATTAAGATCAGATGCTCAATCGAGAGGTATATTTACACTGCAAAGGTAACTGAGGTTCGCTAATATGAATTAATAAGGGTGAAGCTATGTATTACACTTAGACCATACTAAATCTGTGTAATGTTAGGTGGTGTTAAAATTAGATCGTGCTGTGAGCCATTGCATGGTAGGTGTTGATACTGTTTACTGCCTGCACAGCTATAACTTGCCACTAGAGGGCTGATGAGCAGGGGCATGGCTAGGAGCCAAAACACCCAGGCTCTATCCTTGATGTAGGTAGGAGTGTGGGGTTAGGAGCAGTGCATTTGAGGATGCAGAATGACAGCAAATTGCTCATTTTATCTCTCTGGAGCAGACTGAAGTTACCCTAACATGAGTTTGGTAGCACAGCCCAGAGTTAAGCCTTGCCTGAAGTGGCATAACTGAGATGCTCAGAGGGCACTTAGCACAAGTTTCATAGATTTCATAGACATTAGGGCTGGAAGGGACCTCGGAAGATCGTCGCGTCCAGCCTCCTGCCCCGGGGCAGGAAGTCAGCAGGCATCATGGGATCCCAGCAAGGTAAGCATCCAAATGTCTCTTGAAGGCATTCAAAGTAGGTGCTTGAACCACAGCCAGCCTATTCCAGACCTTGGGGACTGTAAAGAAGTTTTTCCTTATGTCCAGCCTGAAATGTTCCTGAAGGAGTTTCTGACCATTTAACCTGGTCATCCCTTGGGGCACTCTGGTGAACAGACGTTCCCCCAGATCCTGGTGAGCACCCCTGGTAAACTTATAGGCGGCTACCAGATCGCCCCTGAGCGTGTGCTTTTCCAGGCTGAAGAGTCCCATAGCTCTCAGCCTCTCATAAGGTCTGTTTTCCTGACCTTTGATCATGTGCATGGCTCTCCTCTGCACTCTCTCAAGCTTCTCCGCATCCTTTTTGAATTATGGGGCCCCAAACTGGACGCAGTACTCCAGCTGCGGCCTCACCAAGGCCGAGTACAACGGAAGAATGACGTCCTGGGATTTGCTTGAGAAGCATTTATGGATGCAAGCCAGCGTTTTGCTTGCTTTACTAGCTGCAGCATCACACCGAAGGCTCATGTTCATCTTGTGGTCAATCATGACCCCCAAGTCCCTTTCGTTTATAGTGCTAGGCAGTGTATCACTGCCAAGCCTATAAGGATGCTGCAGGTGTTTCTTCCCAAGATGGAGAACCGTGCATTTATCGGTGTTAAACACCATCAGGTTCTCATCCGCCCATTTGCTGAGCCTGTCAGGGTCAGCTTGGATCATCCTCCTGTCCTTAGGTATGGACGCTTTACCCCAGAGTTTGATGTCATCAGCAAATGTGGCCAGTCTGCTTTTGATATGTATGTCCACATCTTTAATGAAGATTTTGAATAGTGGTGGCCCAAGGACAGTTAACAAGTTAACAAGCTTGTGTTTTAAATACCTTTTCTAAGTATAATGTATAATTTCACCCTTATAACTCATCTTAAAATGGTAATGTGTTTTAACTTGAATTAGCAATTCCAGTTGAATTCAATCCCATACTCCTCTGTAGGTTTCAAGTTGCTAAATCAAATCAAAACCTCAGGGATCTTCTTCTCGCTGAAGTTCTAGCCTGCTGTGGCTGACTTAGACAAGCTGACCAGAGTTAGGGGCATCCCTTGTTTGTTTGTTTTTTCTAACCATAAGGCTAGCTTGTTGGTGAAGCCTGAAACTTTAGAGAGATCCTTTCTTGATTTCAAGACCCAAGTAATGGGGAGTACACCTTCTTTTTGGTAAATTGTACTAAGGGTTACATATACTCAGTGTTCAAAAATTGCATTATTTCCTGCGTAGCTGGTAGCTGAAGGCAGATAAATCTATCTGATCTCATTATGCCTTTTTCTGCTAAATTAAAGAGTCCTGAGGCCTCAGATGTTCTCCTTTTACAATTATTTATACAGTAATAAAATTCTCTCAGTTGCATCTCCTTAATAAACCGGTCAAGTTCTGGATAAGGTAAAGTATTCTTTAGTCTGCATTTAGTTGTTTCAGATCTTTACCTCAGCACAAGCTTCAGGCCTGTGCTGTGGATAGATGGACTAGATAACTCAGGAATCCAGTCAGAAAACGTTACAAAAAGCAATTTAGTTTCTTCAAACCAACTTTACTGGTTTTGTTTAACTGTTTGGTTGAACTTTTTGTGGTTTATATAAAGTATGTCCTAATAGAGCTGTTCTGAAAACTCTTCATGTTTCTAATGCATGTTGTTTTTACCAAAACAAAGAAGATCAGACATACATTCTTTGAGAGAACTGCCTTGGACCAAAACAGCTCTTCAAAATAGAGTGACATTCAACACCCACCAATTGTACACTGTAGTCCTATTAAAAATGGAATATGTATTTAAATACACCATTTATGTCCATGATTTCACTTTAATAAAATTTCTAAAATTGTAAACAAAGCATGTTCTGTGTATGAAATAAGCCTCCTGTCTGTTCCTGGAGGTACTAGTTGATATAGCCTTGAGAGAGGGGGCACAGTTTCTCTTAGCAGCAGATCTTGCAGTGGCATAGCTGCAATCAGAAGCAGGTTCCTCCCTGCCCTACCAGTCTTCCTATGTGTAAAAAAGGGACACATTTTTCTTTGATTCCTTTGGCCAAAGGAATCAAAAGTTGTGGAAGAGGTGATATCTTTTATTAGACCAACTGGGTATTTATGACCTTCCCTTGGCAAATGTTTTAAGATCTGTAGGAGAAAATCCCAATATAAGTGCTAAGTGATTATTAATTATGATTGTATTTATTTACTTGTCTTATGTCAACACCAAGGTGCGGTTGAGGCACTGTGTTGGACCCTAGTGAAACACTTAGTAAGGCACAGCCTTTGTCCTAAGAAGTCTAAATAGGCAAGTGGGGGGAGGGGGAAGGGGAGGGAAAAAGGCATGGAATACTTGCTACGTCCTCATTGTACTGTGGCAATACCAGCACACCTCAAATAGCTGCATAGCTCTGTATTTCTTGAGTACCTATGGTTATATACTCAGAAACCTTCCCCATTACCTCAGCAGCTTATTTTGTTTTTGTCCTAATGGGAGCAATCTTGTCCTTATAATAATGGGAGTGATTTTTAATTCTCCCAACTTCGAAACAATTAGCTCTTGTGGTGTTGGCTGTGGAAAACCCTAGGGCATTGATGTGACCATTAGAGAGGTGAGAGAGAGAGGTGCATGGAAGTTATGTGAATTCAGCACTGGCAAATAAGGTGTTTGGTTGCACTAGCAAAAGTTTGGGGGGAAAAGGAGGAAAGTGGCTGAAAATGGACATGGTTAAAACCACCTGAAAAAAGAACCCAGGCAGTTCACACATCCATGCATTATGCACACTGTGGCACTAACCCCGCCCCCCCCCGGGACTCTAGGGACAGTTTGTCCTCCTTCATTTTTCAGTACGTTAAGTTTTGATTGAATTCAGCTGAACTTTTGTAACTTTTTCCAAGGACTGGTGGGAAAGAGTATTGAAAGCAAAGTAGTAAAATTTTCAGGCTGAACTTATGCATGTTTCCTCAGCTATAAGCCTGGTGGGAAGCACAGACCCTTGTTGCATTGTGACAGGAAATTGTACTCATTCCCAAACTGTGATTAGTCTTGTTAACATTTAACAGAGATCTATCTGTGTGTGGTCTGAAGAGATGGTCCGTTTAGTAGGTTAAGTCATCTTAGGCAAGAATTTGGTTTCCTCTGCCAGGCTGGAATGGGCCATGTGTTATGAGACGTCTTTCTTGCACTCCAAATCATGAGTCGATGCAAGTGCTATTAACACACAGTCTTTTTTTTTTTTTTCTTTAACTGTACTTTTCTTAGTTGTTTGTCCTTTGGATATGATCTTCATTAGGACTGGGGTTCAGCCTAGTAGAGAGAGGTCATTGGCACGTTGGTCCCTGTAATACAGCATGGTCCCAATTGCTATATGATCTCTTCTGTAATGTCAGTTTTTATGTTTCTAAAAACTCACAAAGTCCAATTGTGTCAAGTACCCAGAAAGAGAGAAGCCAGGTTCCTAGCTACACTTGAAAGAATGAATTGAGCCAACAGTTTATAGTGAATAATTTACTGGAGTAATTTTGCTGTCTTACAGGGAGAGGATCATGTGATCTGCTTATGGGCAGTTCTCAGGTTTTGGTGTTGGTGAATTTCTGCAGAAGATCATTCTTTCTTTTGTGCATCACACAGTCTGTGACTATTTCAAGGAACATGGGCATATACAATTCATACTGTTAGCTGCATTGCCTATGAGGAATTTTTTTGTTTTGTAACTGGATGAAGGTTTTCTTTTCCCCTCTTTTCAATTTAAAACAAATAAAAAGTGACCATGAATACTTAAGGGTAGCCTACCAACTGTGGAAAATTGCAAAACCAAAATGTCATACAATCAGTTGATCTGTTCTAGCAAACAGCAGGATCTAGCAGAATACCAGCTTCACAGTAATGTGGCCTAAACTTCAATTGAACTACTCTTCTTTAAAGGTCAAGAGAATGAAAAGGTCCCTGTAACTACCCTTATAGAGCAGCTTAGGAATAATCATGAAAAAATCCACTAGGATTTACTTTTGTAAATTGTGCATTTACAGCTTTATATTTGAAATGGTATGAAGTCTACTAAAATTAAACTTCCAGGCATTCATGCCAAAAATGCACTTATGGCAAGTATCACTTATGGCAAGTATTCTTCCAAAGAAACTTAGAAGAATTGGAACGTTTATGGGACCTGAATAGGAACCTGAACTATCTTTTACTCCTCAGATGTGAAAAAGAATGGCTTGTATTTGAAAGCTTGTCTAACCCTACCCCAACTATGCAGTTTGTCCGATAAAAGATATCATCCTAAGAAATCCTTGCCTTTTGCATAATTCCTGGACAATCACAGCTACAACATCACTCTTATCACTCCTATTTGATCACATATCAGCTGTTAGTTAATCAAAACTGTTCCACAAAGTATTCCAGAGGGGACATGCCAGTTACCTCTTGTTCTAAACTCCTCAAGCTAGGAACAGAAATTACCCTAAACTGGTATAAGTGATCGGCAACTGTTTCAAATCTGTAACACAACAGAAGTTCAGTGCACATAAAATGCTTCCAAAATGGCCAAAACCAGTTTTAGATAAATGTGGATACATATAATATCAGACTTAACTGATTTTAAGTTAAATCAATTTATTGAACTTCTGTTCCAGATCCCCTGGATTCAAGTTAACTCACAGTCCTCTAGCATCCCAGGATGCTTTGCATCTCCCCTGTACATACACCCTCACAGGGTGGGTGGGCTAGCCTTGGCCAGAGCTGTCTGTTCTAGCCAAGCAAGGAGGCAGCTCTAGTGCTCCCCGACTTCTGGCCTGGACCACTGTAGGCATGTGGCTGCATTTCTGCTATCAGAAGTGAATGTCTGGTTCACTTGCTTATCAGTTCAATCTGCACAGTTTACACTTACCTGCAAAGACTGAATCAATTCAGCATTGTGTTATTTGACCATCTGTACTTAGTCTCACTGTGGTTCACCCTGCATCGGTTCCTTTACTGCTGGAGGATCTGTCTTCACTTGATTCTTAAGGGGGAGCTCAGAAGTGAAATCAAGTTCTAGCAATTAGCATTTCCTCATCTTCATCAAGAATGTTTTGTGCAGATGGCATTTAAATCTTTTCAGCTGCAGTCTGATGACCTCTTCTACAAAGAAAGAGCATGCAGAATTGCATTGCCAGTGTCATTTTGATCACAGTGCTGTTGCTGGTCTCTACATAGTTAGAAAGTCTCTCTTAAAATTGGAGTTGGGTAACAGATCAAAGCTTTTGAGGTAGCCTGTGCCTATAAATGAAGCCCAGGAAGCTGTGGTTGTATGCCTGTACGTGCAAATTGAATTGAAATGCAGTGATTTACCTTTCAGTCACTTCACTCTTTCCATTGAGTAGAAAGAAGTAGTTAGCCATGCTAGACTGAAGTCAGGGAGAAGGCAAGGCAGGGTGACAAGACTAACTTGTTCAGAGAGGCTTTCACAGGGGGCAACTTACTTCATCAGATGCTACGAATGGATTTGCAGAGGGCAGGGGGTTGCTAAATAAAAATAAATAAAATAATTTAAATACAAAAGATGGGGAAAGAAGGAAGAAAAGAGTGTGGGAAGGGTCACGGCTGAGGGAGGCAAAGGTGAGTTGAAGAGATCAAAAGGGATAAAGAAAACAGACAACTCATTGAGGGACAAGGTTTATAAAAGCTACTCCAGGTACTAAGATAAGAGTACAGAGTCTCTGTTGAGATCATACTTAACACAATCCAGTCTGCAGATGATTTCTTGTTCTGCAATTTTGTGTTGAGTTGGTTTTTAAAATGTTGCTCAAAAACAGCTATTCTGAGGTCAGCGATGGAATAGCCAGTGAAGCTAAAGTGTTTTGCCACAGACTTTTGTACATTCCTAGAAAAGATGTCAAATTGCCGTCTATTCATTCTTTCATATAGGGATTGCCTTGTGTGTCTAATATAGAAAGCAGAGGAGCACTGGCTGCAAGTGATGGTGTATATATCCCTCTTTCTCTGGAGAGATCAGAGGGAAATAGGGCAGAGCCATTATTCCTTCTCCCTGCTGGATGCCCCATTGCTTTCTGTTTTGTTAAGTAGAGAGGGGGAGTTTGTAAGAGATGTTTATGAATTTGTTCATTACACAAAGTTACTCCACTGTCTCATGCAAACATTTCAGCCCAGCAGTTGTTTGTCATCTGCAGCTGTTAGAATATTTGCTATTTATTACTCACAGTTTGATTAGTAAGTTTAGCGTATACCAACATTGCCCAGCACGATTGAGTGTATAAGTACCTGGGTACTTCTACATAAACTAGCTCAGGTACCAGAAGCATGGGAGCATGGAGCAGGATAACTTACCATGCTCAAAAGATCTAATGAACTGTTTCTCTCCCTTGATGCGATGAGTGAAGGTGCTATAAACAGGTGCATGGCTTGAACAGATCAATTCCACTTCTAGCCTTCATGTGAATATGTGTTAAAGCAGGGGTTGTCAACCAGGGGTACATGTACCCCTGGGGGTACTTTGAAAGGCCCCAGGGGGTATGTGTGGGCAGGTGGGGATGGAGCGCCGCCACGCCACCCCACACCACCGCCTCACAGGAGCAGGGCTGAGGCTGGGGCTGGGTGAGGGCAGCTGTGCCCCTCTGCGGATGCAGGGAGCGAAATCTATGGTGGGGGGCTGGGGGAGGCCACGGGGCAGTTTGAATTTTGCATGCAGCCACCACTGCTGCCATCCACCACCCTGCACCGCTGCTTCATGTGCAGCTGCTGTCACTCCCCCCCCCCTCGACTAGCTGCCGGGGGTACACTGCTCAAAAAAGGTTGAAAACCCCTGCATTAGAGCAAGTAACAAGTTCTGTCATGATAACATTCATGGACATTTAAATTGAAGTGAAGTGAAGTTATTTTCTGGATTGGCATACCTCTGCTGAACGCAAGGAAATATCAGTGCATTGTAGGTTTGTTTTCACGGGAGGAGAAATTGGGGATATGAAGTCTAGGTGTAATCCTCATATGAGTTATTTGGTTACACTATCAACATCAATGCATAAACAGAGATGACCATGCTCAGCACACAGACAATCTCTTTATTTGTACCAAAAATGTAATCTTTCTTGAGAATGCTCCACTACACTAGGTAAGTGTTCTTCAAAGAGTTAAAAGATTATTAGTCCTATACTGCATCGCAACCATTTCACCTTTAGCTCTGTTTGTTTTGTGACTCAGCAGAAGCATGGCTTTCTGAGAATTTCTGAATGAGAATTCATACTAGTTTGAACAGCTCCCTGGTTTCCATTCGTAGGGGGCTTGACAAACATTCTGCTTTGTTTTGGTTACTGTGTTTTTCATAAAAGCATGGCTCAGCCATAACTGTTTTTTCCTGGTGACATGAGGAAACCGTGCAAAACAACAGGATATGTTTTGTTAATTATTTCAACCTGAGAGCTCCAAGGGGTAGGCTGGTTTTGCCTCAGATAGAGTCAAGGTTCAACAAGAAGTTTGTACAACTGGTCCAAGTTTCAGTGTTATAGCTATATGCAAGTAATGGTAAGGACTGTAGAACCATGCGATGGTAGGTCTTGTCACTTCCCTTCTGTTAGAAACAAGGTGATCTGATCTGGTCTGTCCTAAGTTATCTGGCAGGCTAGTTTAGTGACTGATACTGATAAGGATGATGAAAGAGTTTTTGAACCAGATATTCAGGTGCTTCTCTCTCTTTATTTCCTAATCAATTGAGTTTTCAAAACTGAGTTGGCAACCTGGTGAGATGTTTTGTCTTTCCTGCTTTCAGTCAAGTCAGAAAGATAATGGTGACAAGTACCCTTCTTGCTGTTTTGAAAATGCTTGTGATTTATAGCAGGACAGAAAATTAGAGGCAGCCGGAAATAGGTGTGCAGAATTCTGAAGTTTGGTAAGGTGTAGATGCCAGCTTCACACAGTAATACAAATTGATTCTTTCCTGTGGCGTACTTCTTCTGTTTCATATGGAGTGACTCATCTAGAAAGGCCTCTCCAAACCATACCCATTCTGTATCCCTAACCCTAGGTTGGGCTGCTGCAGGAGCTCTGACCCGAGTAGCCTGACCACAGCAAATGACTTGGAGAACTCCTAAACCCAATCAGCAATAGTAGCTGGGAGATCTCCAGCTGCCACAACACCCACTGGAGTAAGAGGCACCTTCCCGCTACAAAGGCCCCTCCCAATTTGCAGTAATCCCTCCTTCAATCCTAGGAGGGACCTTCAAGGTCTCTTCTACTAACTGTTAGCTTGGACTGCCCTACCTACCTGTGTCTTAAACTTAGCACTGGAAGACCTGGCATGCCCAATCTGAAAGAATTCTCCAGACCATAACCATACCTCTAGCTTGGGCTGCTCCAGCAGCCCTAATCCTGCAGAGCCTGACAAGAACTAGCTTGGAGAGCCCCAAATCCTGATCAGCAAGCTTATTTGGGAGATTTCCCAACTGCCACAACACCCACTAAGGGAAGAGAAACCTTCCCACCCTGGAGCCTGGCCCCACTGCTGGGAGTCCTCCCACCCCCACCTATAGAAGACGGTGTCTCAGGGTCCATCTCATTAGCTATTAGCCTAAACTACTTTACAAACAGGTCATGCTAGAGAGCAGGCAGGAATTCTGCTCTGCAGAGGCTGTTTGGAGACACCACTCTTTAGTGGGCAGCGACAGAACAAAGTTTGGCCCATTGCTCTTTGTTCTGGTTGTTCAGCACTGCAGATGCAGGGGGTGCTGCAGACCAGTGATTCTCAACCAGGGTGCCATGGCACTCTGGGGTCCCTTCAGATGCTTTCAAGAGTGCTGTGGCATGCCATGCAATGTTTGCGCTGTTAGATGTACAAGCATGGTTTGCAACATAAACTCAGAGCTTTCAAATAGGAATCCATAGGGTCAAAAACATTCTGCCCTGCTGTGGTCTTTCTAAGTTCTTTGAAACAAAAGAATTGCTATATTATTTTTCTGTATCAAAATGAAAGTGAAAGCTAAGCTGGTATTTTCCGAGGTGTGCCTCCATTCAGGCAAGGGGTGTCTGGAGTCTAGCAAGATTGAGAACCACTTCTGTAGACAGTGTGTATACCTTGTACTCATCTCCAGCATTAGCAGTTCAGTGTCAGCGTATAAACTTCTAAGGTGCCTCTGAAGACTATTGAAATCAATTTCTGGTCTTTCTATTTGCCTGCTGCTCTTCTGACTAGAGATTAGGGGAAATATCCTGACTATGAGAGTGGTCAGGCATTGGAACAGGCTACCTAGAGAAGTTGTGGATTCTCCCTGCTTGGAAACTTTCAAAAGTAGGTTAGACAGACACTTGGCTGGGATGGTTTAGTCAGGAATGATCCTGCTTGGAGCAAGGGGCTGGACTAGGGGTGCTGCCAAGGCCAGTGCCCCTTGCTTATTAGTGACGCAAAGGGGGCACACGTGCATATGCACCCCCTGAGTGTGGTGGTGCACCCCCTGCAAAAAGGCACCACCAACACTGCCGGCGGTATCCGCAGGCTGTCAGTGGCTGGTGGTTGCTGCTCCCCCACCCCTCCCCCCTGCTGCCACTGCTGTGGGAGCTCCCTGCTTGTCGCCGCCATGTTCCTGTGGCCAACAACGTCACCACTGCCTGCAAGAACTCAGCATGCTCCCCCAGCATCCATGCATGATCTTGCTCAAAGGAGGACATGCAGCTCCCTGTTTAAGCTGGTATTTTCACCTGAACACTCATGTAATGAAGGTTCAGACTGTTGCAGGATCAGGCCCTTTTAAAGTGGTCTACAGCCATGCACGTCTGTAGAGTGCTTCAGGGGACCAATTGCATGACAAAATGTCACTTGAGTCAGTGCCCTAGATGACCTTGTGAGAGCCCATCCAGCCCTACTTTTCTACCCTATCATAATGAAGCTTTCTGACCTAGAAATCTGTGACTAATGGGAATTCCTGGCCTTGGGAGTGAAGACAGACTTTTCTTGTTGCTTTTATATATGCGTTGTACTACCTGGCTTCTTTGTTTGTCTCTACTGAAAAGGTGTATATGCTGAGACAAAAAATATCTGGGATTATTTGCTGCTTCCCCAGTGCAGGAAGGGAATGGGCTAGTGGCTTTAAATGCTTCACTGTCTTTTTGGGTCCTGGGACTGTGAGATTGAATCCTTGTAGCAGGACACTAAAGAGGAATGGGAGGAAACAGAGACCAGGCAGTAGCTGTTGAATGTAACCTCCTCTCTGTTCCATTCAAAACGTACTTCTGTGTTTGAACCGGGTTTTGACAGCACCCAGGTGCTCAGGTAGGATGCAGCTTGCCTGGAAGGCCTCTCAGCAGGATGAATGGGTTTTGTTCCCTCCCTCAGTAGAATGCTTTCAACCTTGCTTGTACTGTACCGAATACTGTGGGTTTCTGTTTCACGCTGCCCTGAGGAAAAATTGCAGAACCCTCCATAAATACTAAATCAAGCTTTCATCTGCCTTTAGTGATCATCTGGCCATTTCTGACTGATGAAATAAACCCTGTAACAGGTGATACAGAAGTGCTGCTTTAAACGGAGCTTTTCAGAAGCAGCTGGAGGGTCAGTGGGACAGAGATGTTGGCTGAGGATACAGATTCCTCACTTATCAGGTGTACCTGAAGGTGCACGAAGGAATTAGTCTGAATTATTTGGAGGCCAAAAGGCCTTTTTGATGGTTAGCCTTATTGGTTGCTACCACTGCTTTGCTTCAGTCACCAAACACGTGGGTCAGGATAGATAGCTCAATTAAAGGTGGTTCTTCACAGTTAATCTTCAACCCCAGGCCACTGAATAATTTACGTTCCGACTTGTAATTCCACTTCCGTGATGAGGTAACAGTGTTGCAGCAATTCTAGAGGAAGCGTGGCTTCAGGGCTACTCTTCTGTGTCCTGCCACCTCAAAGCTGAAACAGTCACCTCACACCGAAGGTTTTATTATCACTGGACTTTAAGGTCCTGTGGTGGCCCTAGTTTGGGATTGTAGCAGAATTTCTGGGGGAAGCTCAATTCTAAACTAGTCTCCGTTGATCGCTTGTGAGCAATGTGGAATCAGTTTGACTGGGTCAGTGATAGTGTAGGTTTTGTAGTGAGGTAGGATTCCTTCAGTATGTTATTTAAATGTATTAAAGATGTTGTCATCACCAGACCTAGGTGCCTCGGTATAATAGTGAACAAAACTGATGCAACAAGTTAAAGCTCTGATCATGGCACAATAAGTGTTAAAATACTTCTCAGCCAGAAAATAAATGCCTGAGCAAAGTGACAAGCTATTTGCAGCGTAGACTAGCCACCCTCCGTTTCACCTCTTTCTACTCCGAGAGGGTATAGACCAACATGGCAGTAAAATCATTGCTGTCATCACAAACAACAGTGGGTGCACTAATGGTAGGAGAATGCTGGAAAATTCTTGTACTGGACAAGACTCAGCTGAATAGGTGCTTATTTCCATTCAGAGGACTTGAATATAAACTTGAATGGAGTATTCACAGTCTGGGCTGAGAAGTACAGGACTGTAGACCCCATGGTCCTGGCACTTCTAAGAAATTTAGAAACTCTAAGGTTCAAAATACAGACAGGCTGAGCCTGTACAGAGAACTGAGGAAACTTTTGAGCTTGGTATTAAGATCTAATCCTCTCCTGAGACTTGAAGTCTAGAATTGCTGGAGCTGTATTTGTCAATCAAAGGATTCTGTAACGCCTGCACAGGAACTGGTGCATTTAAATGTGAAATGGCTTAATGTGAAACTCTAGCTGCTTATTTTTACTTACAGCTAGTCCAGTTATTAAAGTCATAACATAGAGATTTGCTTTTTACTAGGCAATATGCAGTACTAGAAAACCTAAATCCGGGAGACAGGTTGTAAGGAGTTTGCTACTTAAAACTTACTCAGTCTGAATGAGGACACTTGAATGCCATATAAGAGCTGTTCTACAAGGAAGTTTTGTTATTTCAGTTTGTTGTATGAATTTTCTGAGCTCCCAGAATAGCAGGCCCTCAGGAATTTGTTCCTGTCAGCAGGGTTTTGTGGCACTGGTGAACTTTCTGCAAATTCCACTTCAGTCTCTTGTTTTCTTTCCCTTTCTGGTACTAATTCCATAACAGCCCTCCATTGATGTTTGATCCTTGCTTATCACAACCATATGCTGAATAAGAGTATGGTACAGAATAATACATGAGAAAGAAGCTAGCCAATTGCACGTCACCAAAGATTAGAGGCTGGCTGGGATGGAGGGATTCATGTTGGCTTGTCTGCTTCTCTTATGTTTCTTCTGCAGCTTTCTTCAGTGGCTGCTTTGGGTGGTCAATATGCATGGGGGTGACAACCAAACCTTGAGAGAGCCAGTGATAAGAAAATAGCACATGTCAACTTTTCATTTCAACATTCTTGGAAGGAAACATCTTGATTTTTCATTTTGAAATGACTTTGTTTCAAATGTGTTTGCTTTTTATGCAATATTGTATAATACTTTTTAAAGAGTCAGAAATTTAAGACTGAACCAATACCACACATTTTCAAATTTTCCTTCAGACAACTTTGCAAATTTTACTTTGTTTCAAACTGATGTGATGTCAGATTGAAAAGTATCTGAATCCTTTGTGAAGCAGAACTTTCATCTACCTTGGAGCCTGCTTGTAGCCCTTTGCAGCTGTGTAAAATGTTTCTTTTTAAATTGCCTGTAATCATTATCTTTTTTGGGATTATCTAGACGATGCCTCTCATTCCCATGCTTTGTACAAATCTTTCCAGACAAATGTTTGTCTCACCTGTGCTTTTAAATACTTCCAGTGATACAGATTGTACATCTTCTCCAAGTAATCTGTTCCAGTGTTTAACCTCCCTTTTTGTTAGATATTAGAAAGAACATTATAGCCTAAATTTCCCATGTTGCAATTTAAGTCCATAACAGCTTCTATTTTAACAGGATCCCCTAGGCTAAGGCTGAATTGATTCAAAATTTGCAGCTTAGTTTAAGCTGTATAGGTTGAAACGATAAACAAGTGAACAGACATCCATTTTTGATTCATGAAATGCAGCCACATGCCTGCAGTGGCTCAAGCCAGAAGCCTGGGGGCACTAGAGCATGCCCACCAACCACTGCTAAAGGGAAGGGAACAGAGAAGCCCTCCAAAACTCCCTCCACATTGCTGGAGTGGAGGGGGCAAAGCCAGGCCCTAGCCCATGCTCTGCCTGGACGGGGGAGGGGGTGAGGGAGGTTGCCAGGCTGAGGAGGGGGGGAAGGTGGGTAAAAAGGTAGTGGGATTGAATTCATAAAAGCTTGAACCAGAATAGTTTATTTCTCTGAAGATCTATAAACTGAAGAATTATAAACACAGCTACGCTGAATGTTTACTTTCTCTTCCTACTGTCCCCTCTTCCTGCTGCCTTTGAGGTTTGCAGTCCACAATCACAGCAGCAGCCTGAGACTGAATTGATTTAGTCTTTGCAGTTTAGTCTAAATTGCAAAGATTGAACCAATAAGTAACTGAACTGATTCATGTCAGGAAATGCAGCCATATGCCTGCAGTGGCTCAAGCCAGAAGCTGGGGGTTCTAGAGCACAGCTCTCTGGCATTTAGCCAGCATGGGCTGTGTGTTCACTTTCTCTCCCTGCTGCCCCCAAGGTCTCTGGGATTTGAAGCCCACAATCACAGCAGGAGGACTCTGCAACTTTGCTTATCACTTCCTATTCCTGCTTTCAGGTGCCTCTGGGATTTGAAGTCCACAGTCACTGCCAGCAATAAGTAAGCCAGCAGGGCAGCTCCATACTTGGGGGAAGGGGAGTTTAACCCCCTTCCCTGTCCCCAGACCCCAGCCAGGATTTGCTTGGGAGGGACAGTGAGCTGGCATGCTGGGTAGGGTTACCATGCATCCGGGTTTTCCTGGACATGTCCTCTTTTTGGATCCTCCAATCTCAGTCTGAGCTTTTATTTTTTTAAATATGATCAAATGTCTAGTATTTTGGTCAGTAAAGCTTCATAGTTTTCCCGGATTGACCTCGTGAGGGCTGCTTGGGGGTGGAGGGAGGGTGATTGGAGGCAGGGTGCATATGCATGTGGCCACCATGCAGTCAGGCAGCGTGTGAGAGCAGCTCTGGCCACTGGATGCAGGTAAGTCCGTGGTGGGCGGGTGTTGGAGGGCAAGGGTTTGGGGACTGTCTGGAGGGCAAGGGTTTGGGGACTGTCTGGGAGGTTGCGGGGGGGGGCAGGCACTCGTGTGTGTGTGTGTGTGTGTGAAGGGGATGGGGTGGGGTGACTGCCAGCACTGAGGGAAGCTGTCTGTGTGCCGGGGCTGCAGCAGGGCAGGGTAGGTGGGGAGGACATGCTTCTTTTTTGGAACTGGAAATGTGGTAGCCCTGATGCTGGGGGACTTTGACTTAACTTCAACCAGGAAGGAGTCTTGGGCAAAAGTTTCATAAAGTGGTTTGACTTAAATCAGTTAAATCTGATACTACATTCAACCAGATTTATCTTAAAACAGTTTCAGCCATTTTGCAACTGATTTATGTTCACTAAACTTTTGTTCTGTTACAGGTTTAAACCAGTTTCTGATTACTTAAACCAGTTTATGTGTAACTTCTGTCCCTAGCCTTAATATGCACTGAACTTCTGTTGTGTTACAGATTTGAACCAATTTCTGATCACTTATACTAGTTTATATGTAATTTCTGTCCCTAGCCCTAGCAAATAAGTGATCACCATCCTCTTTTGGGTAACTCTTTTGCAGTTTGAAAACTGTTATGAAATTTTTCTTTTGTCTCGTCTTCTATAGACTAAATATTCTCAACTCTTCTACCTTCCCTTGTGTGTCATGATTTCTAGACATGCAAGTCACGAACTTGCTTATACAATGCCTGTGCACTGGGGCTCTGATCTTTAATTTAAGCTCCCAAGCACTGCCATAATAGAAGTAGTAATGTGATCTTATAGGCCTGCCCTCCTCTCCCTCCCTGACCACAAACACTGCTATGATCTTGTGAATATGGAATATGATTTTCTAAACATAAGGGGAAAGAGAAGGTGCTTAGATTCATGCTGTGAAAATGTGCAGCAAACATGGGGAATGGCCGGCCAGTGAATCCAGCATCTCCCATCTCAGGGCAGAAATCCTGGTAGCATTCTGGTTGGTGCATGAGTTTCTCTAGCAAAATTCTCAAGCCCTTTTTACTTCTACCACACCTTTTGTATTCTGTGGCAAAGGATCCATAATAACATGTGCCTGTAAATCTCATGATGTTTGGGTTGGTTTTTTTTTTTTATTGTAATCTTTGGTTTTGGGTGGGTGTTAGTGTCAGAAAATAATTGATCTGTTTCTTCACCCCATTTTCATTTTGTGGAAATCTGGGTCATGGCAAGATTGCAGTGATCTAGTTGTGTACCTTATAAACTAACTAAATCATGTATGTATATGTGTATATGTATATACACATGCATATGAATGCCACATGCCCCTGGAGGCTGGGGGGGCATGGTAAGCTCCCGCAGGCAGCAGCACTGTTGGTGGTGGGAGCATGGCAGCAGCAAGCGGGGAGTTCCTGCAGGCAGCCACAGCACTGTTGGCAGTGGGGGGTGGAGGGCCGTGACCATCTGCAGATGTCGCCGGCTCACGTCATCAGTCAGTGATCTAATTTGAAACTGTTCTCATATCTCTACTTGTTCTCTGCTACCAACACCAAGTATATATCACCATTACTGGCCAGCTTTTGCCTTAACACTGTGCTCTATAATCTGTTAAAGCCTGCTGCAGGAACCTATTGTTATATTGCTAATGCAGCTGTCCAGGGCACCTGCTGTCATACTGCTCTGGCAGGTCCCCAAGAAGTAGTGCATCTATTTTGAAGATGCAGATGAAAGCTAATTCTGTGTAATTTGCTATACAAGCTCTCCCTTTTCAAATGAGCATGGCTTAATTAGATGAGTGTGAACAGAGCTGCCAATATATGTGTTCAGTTCCTTTATGTTATTGTATGCAAACTATTCAATGAGCAAAATGTGCATGGTTGCTGGTGTTTCTATATATTCATGTTCCAGTTTCAGAAGCAATATGTGTGGACTGAATGCCAATGAAAGCAATGGGTAACATTTTCCATTGAAACTTTTTTGGAAATGCAAATTTGTGAACTGAAAGAGTTTGAAAATGTGTGGCAAATTCATGGAATCATTTCAGCTGGAAAAAATAAGTAAACAAAATAGCTAAAAAAAATTAAAGTTTAGTTTCAGTATTATGTAAATGAAACATTTGGCTGTTTTGATTCAAAATAACTTCTCATTTCCAATGCATTTCAATATCATTTAATATAAGTTACTAAAAGGACCTCCTAAAATGGAATTGAAAGCAAATAATATTTCCTCTGAGCCAAAATTTATAATTTTTAATTTTTTGGTTCACTGAAAAAAATTAAGTTTTTCGTTTCAGGTCAATGTAAAATGAATTTGCAGGAAGGGGGCAAAGCAAGCAACCCAAAAAGTCGGCTAGTCATTCAGGACTACTGATGGAGCTGTCTGCTTATCTGCCCAGCAGTAGCAGTGAAAGTTTCTCTGCCCTACCAGCATATATTAGCAGAGATCTAGAGGTAGGGTTGGAATGGAGTTCCTTTCGGGGTCAGAGTAGGTCATTCTCAACAATTCATGCAGTTTTTGGCTGCTTGGTAAAGCCCTTCAGTTAGGGCGGGACTACATAACTGATGGTCCACAGGGGCTAACGTATGGCCCCTGGCTCCTACCTGGCTGGTGATCCCTTTATCTCTTTAGCTGCTGCTGCAGCTGGGGTCTCTAGGCTCCCCCCCCTCCACAAGCTTTTTCCTCCTCCTGTCCTAGGGGCTGGGGCAGTACAGGCCATGGCACCAGGGGAGTCCATGGCACAGTGCAGTGGGGTGGTGGGGTGTGACCCTTGTGGCTCCTAAGCACTTACAAGTTGGACAGCCCCAGTTAGGGGATGATTTTGGATTTCAGAAGCCTGGACTGACACCTGTCAGATTCAGCCTTCATAGAGGCTACTGCACATTCTCTGAATGGAAAGAAAGTCATAACCCTCCTGAGTGGGGTACTCATCTCACTGTTGACCAAAGGAGAGAGGCTCTGCGGCTCATTAGCAATGCCCAGAGGCACCCAGTTCCACGAAGTGCTAATGTTACACCTTCAAGAATGAGACTTCACTTTCTTGAGACAGAAATCTGTTTAATCAGCCTGAACCCCTTGGAACTGGCATAGGTAAGGACTTCAACTCTGAGATACCCCTGAGGGATTCAACTGCAAAGAGCAGAAGGAGCTACAAAAACACCAAGAAATCCCTCCCCATTCTCTGACTCAGCAAAGGCATCTATGGGGAGGGGGTGGAAAACTCATTCCAGGGGCCAGAGAGCACAAAGGCACACTCTTTGTGTCTAGTTTTGTAACTTGACACAGGCGTAAATCCCTTCCCACCCTCAAAGTCAGGGAGAGCATGTGTTGCTCTTTAATAATGTGATCAACTTATATAATATATTTTTTCTTTTATTTAGTACCAAATTGGTAACAGAGGTTTTCAAGACTGTTGTTAATCTGATCCGCGTAAGGTTAGACATTCAATAGATCCGTTTCTGTAGCTCTTGAAGTATTTACCTTAGCAGAGCCCCATATAGGAATTTGAACATACTGGAGTAGATTCCAATCCATATAAGGCATGTAAGGACTATAGAGGGTATTGTATGGGACTAGAGGAGAATTTCCTGGTCTATGCATAATATAGGATTACCATGACTAGAGCTGGCCAAAATTAGTTCTTCTAGTTCACAGGCAACTTCCTTTTGTGAATTGCAGGTGTAGTCCGAATCAGAACAACTCCCCAAAAGTTTTAAATTTCCAAGGAAACAGGAATTTTTTGGGCTGTGCAGCTTCTTCATGATATTTATGCTCTTGTTTGTTTCCATGCTAATATCACCAAAAATGTCAGTTTTACCGAGCAGATGCAGGAAACTCAGGGTGGCATGTCTATCCCAGGCTCAGAGATCCCATCTTTTTCTAGCAGTGCTTCAAACCTGCCTTTAGATTTTTTCAAACATTTTAGACTGGGTGCAGTTTCAAACAGCTGTTTCAGGTTCAACTAATTGGCATTTTTTGATGAAACTTTGTTCTGTTAGACAGTTTCCAACCGTCTGTGTCTGTAAAGAGCTGTCCCTTGCAAATATCTCATTGCAGATGACAAGCTGGGCTAGGGCAGGGTGTATGGGGCCAGACCTGGATCACGTAACATTGTACTCTAGCTCAGGAATGTTTTGGATACCAATGGGTGTAGAGAATTGAAACGCTAAAGCAGATGGTCCAACTTCTGAGCAGCTGGGGGCTGTGCAGGCTCTTCCAACCCCTGCCACATGGGTTATACAGGCTCTCTGGGCTTCCATGGGCTGTGCTGCCCTGTCCCAAGAAGTTGGGACAGGAAGTGGGAGGAAGGAGAGGGAGTCTGGAGACCTTGGTAGCAGCAGAAGGCTTGTTGGCCAGGTAGGAACCCATAGGTCATGAGTTGGACAGCCCAGCACTGAAGCATTAGTTTGGTCAGTACATTCCAGTCTGTCTTTTCTACTTATTATATTCAGTAATACCTTAGGTTATGAGAGATCCCTGGGTAGTATTTTTGCCCATTTTTGAAGTTCATTATGGGAGTAAGACTGGGTGAATTTTTCAGCGTAAAATGAAGATCAGTGAAGTAGGCGTACCTACTGTTAGAGCAGTCCATGAAAAAGTTTAAGGTAGGGCAGTCCCACTTCATCTGTGGAATAGATCGGGGCAGGCAATTATTTTGGGCAGAGAGCCACTTGCTGAGTTTTGACAAGCCATCGAGGGCCTCATGACAGGCAGCCAGGGGCAGATAAATATTAATTTTCTAAATTTTTTAGGGGCCCTGCAGGCTGCATAGAATGGCCTGGTGGGCCACATCTGGGCCATGGGCCGCATTTTGGCCACCCCCAGAATAGATGGTGGAGCCCCCAAAGGAACATGTCCCTTCATTGTACAAAGAGGGGCCTGCCAAATTTTTTGAACTCCAGCAACCTTAGATAACAAACTGTAAATGGGGGGCAGTGGTGGAGGATACGCAAGATGCAGGCAGTACTTGGAATGCGTTTCCAATTGTGACAGGAGGACCGGGTTAACAACCTAAGAGGTGGAACCTGGTCTGCTTGTGGTGGCTTTCCTATGTGTGTTCTTTGTTCCCTTTTTGCCTTAGTTTCAAAACCTTTGGACTCATTGCTTTTGAGTGGGAGGTACTGCTTATCAAGGCACCCAGAGACCATAATTTGTTTTTTCATATTTTTGGGCGACAGTTAAAACTGGTGGTGTTTAAGGGTTTTCTTTCTTTTCTCTCTCTCTTTTTTTTTCACTCTGGTTTTAGCTTCCAGAAGGAAGCTCTAGATAATTGAATCTGGCCCAACATCACCCAGCAAATGACTCGCAACTGGCTGAATTTGGAATGGAACGTGTGTGCTCAGGGTCAGTGACTAGTTACTTCTTTGTGTGCGCACACACACATTATGCCTACAGAAATGTGGAAAACAGGGCTTGGTCATTTTTGGCCAATGAATAGATGGATTCATTCCCCAGTTAATTTCTTCACTTCCCCCTTTTTGGCCTTTGTCAGGCTCTTGTTTGGTTCATTGGTTAGAGCAGTGAGCTGGGAGTGTAAGCTTCAGGGCTCCATTTATTTGTGGCATGACCATGAACACATCATTTATGTACTGAAGGCTTCAGTCCATTTAGGCTTCATTGATTTGTATGGCTTGTCATGGAAGGAAGAGGCTATTACTGAAAAAAAAAATGTGGGACGGAAATAGCTATGTCAGGCTGGAGAGTTCTCATAGTTTTGTGAGTTGTTTCTTTTGCAAGGTGAACATTATCCATTTCTATAACTTATACCTCTAAGGGATGTTGTTAATTAGAACTTGGAGAAGTTTTTGATATCCTGGATTGAAAGGTGCCTTCTAAGTACAAAGCACTATTCTTATTTTTTTATTATTTTAGATCTCTTGTACTTCAGTGTACAAGAGGAGGCTTAACCATGTTTTACTGTGTTGGAGGTTACTGGTCTGGCTGGTGTTGTGTGTAAGCTATAAGTGGGGGAGAATAGGGGGTGGGGAGAGACTGTTGCCAGGCAGGGCAAAATAAATGGCAGGAATGTCATCTTTGAGATTTTGCTGATGTGCCAGGAAAAAGCCAGCCATGCTGTCATTATTTCTGTGGAAAGTATACACAACAGGATGATTGACTTTTTTTTCATCAAAGCTGCTTTGGATGGAAAATTGGATTTTTGACTAAACAAAATGTTTTGTTTGTATGCAAAAAGTGCCTTCTGTCTATTGAAAAATGAACAATTGAATGTTCAAAAACAGAAGTGTGTGTCTGGTATTCAACAGAAGTTCTACTACAGAAGCCTCTAAGCAGACTACATCCAGGAAGATGCATGATGACTAGGCACCATTATGAGAAGAAGCATCCCCTTGCTTCACCAAGAGGCAAGAGGAAAGACGCAGTTCAGGTAGAGCACCTGGCTGAGAGAGCAAAAAAGGAGTATGCGGTTCTTGAACTGCAGTTTGCATGACATACTGCAGCACGACTTTGAATTGATGCTTTTTGGTTTTCAGTTTTTCCCCGGGAACAAGATTATTCTTGACAGATCTTTAATAAAGACTTATGATACCATATAACCAAAGTCCAAAGGTTTCTTCTACATTTGGGATGCTTATTGGGCCTCATTTTTCATCACTTCCCACACATGCAACCAAATTTTGGCAGGGGAGATCAGACCTGAAGACCTCAGTCCATAAAGCTGCCCATTTCTGTTTTGATGGTGTGAGAAGACTGATGATAAAGGACCATACCTCCATGGAATATAGTCTATTACTGGAGCAGTGAGATGGAAGAAAATAGGGAAAATGGGTTGTGCTGATGAACCTGTGAGAATGATAGGCCTGTCTTAAAAGAACTTCACAAATAGAAATAATGTGCTTTTATTTTTTTTTAAACAAATCCTTCTTTCATCCATCCTCAGTCCAGTGTGGTAATAAGGAAAAGTTTTTTGTCTTCCCAGCATGAGTCTTTATAGTTTCTTATCCCATGTGCATCATCATGGCATTTGGATAGCATCCAATAGTGCATGTAATGAAGTGACTGATACCTTTTACCTGGCGTTTATTTTTTCACCTGCCCCTCAGGCAGCTATGTGCATACAATGGACTATTGCTATTATAGGGTCAATTGGCTTGCTTGTTTTTTAGTCTGTATGGGCATTTATACACATGTTTGGGATGGAGGGGAAGAGAGGACTTTAATCAGTAGCACTGAGAGCCTCCCTAATTACAGCACCCGGAGTGTCTTGTCTATCAGCTCCTTCAATGAGCTTTGGTTAAAGCATCCCCACTGCCATTTTCAAGTGCTGGGATGCTGATATACAAGATGCTGGAGTCTGCTGGAGCATGGTAATTAGCATGATTGAGTCTGCTCTGACGCATTGTTATCACTGTACATTGGAGTAGCCTCGCTGCTCGTGTATAGGTACCCTAAGTTACTACGTATTATGTTAGAAGGCAAAGACAAAGAAAAGCACCTTGTAATTTGTGCTGAAGATAGTGAAGTTCTTAGAAAGGAAGAAGTCTCCTTTTTTTCACCTACTTGCAGTCCCACAGTGGGAAAGTAAAGGTCCAACTCGCAAGTCTTGGTTGTCTCTCTGAATGGTGTTCATTATATCAGCTGCCCTCAGAAGTGTCTGCGAGCAGAAAGCCTTCTGTTAAGAATGTAGGTGAAATGGTGGGTGGTAAATAACCCTGTGTCCCAAGAGGTTTTTAAGATGGTGGCTTTTAGTGCTTAGGAGCAATATAGCTATTCAGAAATCTGAGCAGCTTGCATGCTGTAGGGTCCTTCATGGTATGCAGAAATTTTAATCTGGGATGCAGACTGCAACTAGGTGAAAAAAGGAGAGAAGCAGCAAAAAATGAAAAAAAATCATCTTGGTTATTAGAAACGTAGATAAAATTTAAAACTTAATAAATGCGGATCAGTTCTTTAGTTAGCCACAGAAGTGAGAGGCAGAGCAGGAACTTCACAGCTTCATTAATATTATTTCGTATTTCTTTTGTTTTTTGATATCTAAAATTTCAAAATCTGGGGTCAGTTCTGAACCTCAAAACCTTCTGATGTGAGACTAATGACAAATCTGAATTTGCAGGTCATGTTGTTAATGGTAAGAAAATCTCAACAGGTTTCTAGGAAGGAGTTGTATTTACATGTCTACAAAGAATATCCACTATTATAAAAAAAACTTAAGTAAAGATAATCAACCTTCTGCTTCAATGGTTAGGTCAGTATTTCAGCTGAAGAGACTGGATGAGTTTGGCTTATACAGTTCCTCACACCTTTTCCAAAGCAGCTGGCACTGGCTGCGGTCAGAAACATGATTTTGGGTTAGACAGATTATGGGGTCTGATTCTGCGTGACAACCCCTATGTGTGTTTGTGGTGAGGAGATAGTGCTTGAATATCTGGGAGATCCTATTCAGGTCTTCAGCAATACCTATGAGGCTCTAATACTAGCCACCTGACCCTGCCAAGTTGTATAGTTCCAGGTATTTGGTGTGATTTCTGGTACTTCCTGTTCCAAAGTCCAGGTAGAAAGTCCTGGCAGCCCCACCTCTCTCTCATTGTATTTTGAATTCTGAGCTTCAGAACTTTTCTGAACTTGGCAGGATGAGAGGTACCTAAACATAAGAAATAGAGGGGAGGGAAAGTTAATGTCTTTGTACCTTAGAAGTCACAAGTTGGAGCTACAGCACCACAGATGTTTGTCTGTGCATCCCTCTGAGTAGGCAGAGAACAAAAATTACCTACATCATGTTTCTCCTGCGCTTCAGATCTAATGTTTCAACTTCATGCAGATTTCATCTCATTTCATCTTTATTTTTATGTTGTTCAACTATGTTCACCTTCCTGCTTCAGATATCTCCTGTTTGTTTGAATGAGAATTAGACACCAACTAATTGAAAAACCCAGATGAATGGCAGGAGTATGTTGACTGGATATCCACTTTCACACTGATCACTCAACCTTTTGCCTTACAGCCACTGCAAAGAACAATGGCAGCTCCATGACTGAGCAGACTGGGGCACCAGGTGGAACTGGACAGACTAATCTGCAGATCAATGGAGAAGCATTCTCTGAAGGGGACCTGCTCCTTCAGGTAATGTGTTGCAGCCTGACCTCTGATACCCACGTGATGTTAAGTGCAGTACAGTCAATGCTTGTTAGCAGTAATGTGTCAGTGCCCTGGTGCTATGTTGTTCCCAAGCAGCTGTTTTCAGGGTGTTGCTGGAAACAAACATCAAAGAATGTTTTGTGCTTGCAGTGATGGTGGGCAGCGGATGAATGTCCTGTATCCATTACTGTTTAAAATCCTGCACTGCTTAGCAGCTGGGTGCTCCTGGGATGGCCTTTTAACTTCTCTGTGTGTCAGTTTAGCTGCCTCTAAAATGAAGATAATGCTCATGCCATACCACTGTGTTGTGTGGCTGTGGGTATAGGTTCACTGCAGAATTATTTTGGGCTTCTGTTTGAGTGCTGTCTCTAAGGGTATGTACACAAGCACAGGCAGACTATCTGGGAAGCTCTCTAACTCATGGGGCTTTGCACAAAGTGCCATGAGTTAGTGCCATTGAACCCAACAGGGTGTAGGGGACTCGAAGCCTGCCTGCACCAGACCTGGCCAGCAGGCAAGGTGCTCCTGCAGTTTCCCAGAAGGCTGCCAAAATGTCCCTCTCCCTAGCCCCCTGCCCTGCCCTGCCCTGCCCTGCCAGCTGACAACTGTCAGCAGCAGCTGGGGGAGGTAGGGGGGAAGGATAGAGCCCTCACCTGCTGTGCGTAGCCCCCCCCCCCACCCCAGCTACCCCTACTGGGGTCTTGCGGGGAGCCAAATGGGGCCTGCATGGCAGAGGTGCTTCCCCCCCTCCTCCCCCCCCCCCCCCCCGCCAACACACACACACTTTGCCCTGTACACCCTGGGGGTGTGGCTGGGCTGGTGCTTGCCTGCCCTGCAAAAACCAAATAGGATGTGGGTGGAATCAACCAAAATTATCCCTCACAGGGAACCTGTACATGGGTTCCCTAAGGTGCGCTGCCTTAGAGCGCCCCATCTGATATTTCATCTGACAAGGATTAAATTTTCACATGGATGCCCATTTTAAAAGCACTCTTCGGCTGTGTACACTTGTTACATTACAGCTGTAGAGACTTTCAGGGGCCACATTGAACAAAAAATGTAACTTCTGTAAGTGCCCTTAATCAGCTCCCATCCACACAAAGCCATTTCAAGTAAACAAGGCTATCTCAACTAGAAATCTGAACATCACAGACCAGTGAATGAAGCATCAGTGAGGGCACAGTAACTCACGCATGGTTTTGCTGTATGGCTGTTTTAAAATAAGTTAAGCTAATTTGTGTGCTTAAAGATAGGTGTTGATCAACCAAATTATTTCTGCGATGAAGCTATGCCCTTAATTATTGTCTTTAAAGAACCTGGAGGCAGGATACTTCTTTATATAAGTATTTATATATATTTGTTCCTAGCTTCCTGGACTGGTTTTTCCAGTCACACTTGCTTTCCTACTAGAGCCTTGGTGGACTTTCTGAAACCCAGATTTATGCATATGCCTACACAAACACTAAAGGAGATGTTTATGATTCAAGGCTAGGTGCCAAATAGAATATCACCTGCTATACCACAGAGATTGAGCTCCCCTCGGAAAAGTAAAATGTTATTGTAGTTTGTCCCCTGATAGGACTCTGGTGTGTGGTAGATGTGAAAAGGCAAGGATTTCTTTGGGTGATACCTTTTATTGGTCCAGTTGCATAGTTGTGATAGGGTTAGGTTAGACACATTTTGAAAAGAAGATATACTCTTCCTGCATCGATACACCTACAACATTACTCTAACACTACCATAAATGTGAAGGACTTTCTTTAGTGCTTGACACACTTGCACACAAGTCCTGTAGCTCTTTGGCTTACAGGGACCCAACTTTTTTTTCATAGTTAAACCCTGATTTAACTTCTGTTTGTTTCTCTCTCTCTCTCCAAGTAGGCTATGTATACAAGTAGGACCACATAAGTATATTTCTGGTCTCAGAAAGTCTACTTAGCCATTGCTAAGTATTTTTTTAATCTTATGATTTTTAAAAGTATCTCATCATGTCTTGGGCCTGATTCATGATTATTGGGTCAGGCTATATCTGAAGTGCTATCTCATCTCATCCAATATTATAATCCAGAGTGCAACTGACCCCGTCAGTGGGAGTTGGGTACCAATGACTGTCTAGTTGATTGTGAATTCCTTGTATTTTAATAATACCTTGGAAGGAAGAGCTACTGTTTGTTGGCAACTTCCTGTGGCTCTTTTTGAAAATAAAAATAAAAATACCATTAGTAACAGGACAAATGTAACAAAAATTCTACATGCTTTCTTCCCAATACATCTTAATCTGAGCCTGCAGATAAGAGAGCAAATAAATCTTTCCATTCCTCCTCAAAGTGAGTTTTCTCAGCTAACCCTCTTTCATCTGCTGTACAGAAGAAAAATGAGGTTTGGATCAGGACAAGAGCTTCCTGTCATCATATAGTTGTAGTTTTAGTTATGGAAATACCTGCTTGCAAGACCCGAGCCAGTAACTTGGGCCATTTTGTAGGAACTGCTAATATTTACCCAACCAACATTAATGAAGTTCGTAGAGAGTGAGCATGGCTAGTTTCAGAGAAGGCTAACTACCAATTTAAAACCAAAATCATTTGGTTGCTTTAAAATTTAACTATTATGAATTATGCCACCATTTTATAATGCCCTACCTGATGATAATCTGTTAGCTCCCCCTACTGTTGCTGGAACTGTATAAACCTGGGAACAAAAAAGAGCCAATGAAAGAGCAGTTGCTGTTAAGTGAAATATGTGGAATCATATATTTGACAGGTGAGGAGTGTATATGGAAAGGGATTCCCTGAAAAGATAAGGAATGATGTATATTATTAATGTACCTTTAAAAAAGTAGGAATGCTTAACATCCAGATCCAATTTACTAATGAGATACAGAGCATTTCACCAATTGGAGGGCTAGGTAGTGGGAAAAAAAAAAGGACGTGTAAATTAATGTTGTTCAGTATTAATGAGCAGCTGCTGCATTCACAGACAGTGTAGTCACCAACCAGGAACAAGCCCACAACCTTTAAGACAAAGATAGCCAAAGAATTGTTGCTTTAGTTGTGGGTGTTTAGAGTTAGTCATTAGAAGATATGTGATCTTTCCTATTATGTATTTGAATTGTAGGAGTACATGAAGGCTCCTATTACAACTGATTTCCTTCTGTCTAGATAGGCAACAAAATCATCAAGAGCCGTGTTTCCTGCTTTGGGGAGGTTGTGAGATACATAACCAGTTCAGTCTTTGCCACACAGCTCTGCCAGTGCCCCTCAATCACATCACACAAAAGTAATACTCAAGTTTAATTTACTGACAGTCTTGCTTCAAGCAAAATCTAAAAAACCCTCTATCAATGAGACTGCAATGTTAAAATAGCCGTTGTACTCAACAAGAGGTTTTTAAACACTAAGGCATCTGCATTAAGTAATATATAAGTAGTATAAAAACACTTTTAAAAAAGCTCTAAAAATGTATTAAAACTTGCTGATAATTTGCTGCACAAATGTGAAGAACTTTGGGATCTGATAGTATTAGTTTGGAAATAAAATAGTTTAAAGTTTTGAGGCTTTTAGAATCCTGACAAATTTGATTTGAAAATATTAGCAATTTTTGGCCTTATTAATTTGACTTCTCATCACATGGTTCTTCCTTGTTAGCTTTGCACTTTTCTCTGTGGATATACTACATATTTTAAAAAGTATCCAAATAAATCTATTTTACGTGATCTATCCATTTTTTAAACTGGATTTATTTACTGACTTTTGTCAAGCAACTTA
Source organism: Crocodylus siamensis (assembly GCF_052110815.1). Taxonomy (NCBI): domain Eukaryota; kingdom Metazoa; phylum Chordata; order Crocodylia; family Crocodylidae; genus Crocodylus; species Crocodylus siamensis. The sequence continues at coordinate 174,783,769 of NC_143398.1, read as the reverse complement.
CTGCTGCAACATATAGGAAAGCAGATGAAATTAAATATTGATTGTGCCGTTGGCCAGTTATGTACTATCCAAAATAAACTTCTGTCTACATTTACCAAACAGTTGTTTTTCTTTAAAAATATTTAAAGTAACAATACAAATATGCCTGATTTCAGAGTTTTCTGTCTATATGACTGGTGGTAGTCTATTCTGTGTTAACACTGCAGGGCCTGGCCCTTCCAGTATAGCTTGGCATGAGTGTGTGCTATTTGATCAGGCTAGTAGAACCTATTTTAATTCAGCATGGTTTGTCCCACCCTTGTGCCTAGACCACCTAAGTTGTTCATGAATTAGTGGATGATTCTTTCCCCCTGGGAAGGTCACTCAGCATAGGTGGCATGTATACCTTCTCCAAATATGGCAAAAGGTATGCCTTGCACACTGGTGTGCCATGAGAACAGTGGAAGTGTGCCATGACAAATGGGTAGATGTGGCTCCAGCTGGGTCAGTCCTGTGAGATGGGGGCCCTGACTGTGCTAGCCTTGTGTGACAGGATGGGGCCCACAGATTGGATCTGGTCTGTAGACTGGTGAATGAAGTATACCACCAAATTTAATTCGGAAAAAAAAATTGTGCTGAAATGAATCTAGAGGAACCAGCACTCATTGTGGGATGGTGGTTGCCTAAAGAGGAATCTCAGAAAGATCCAAGGATCTCAGTGAGACTGAGAAAGCTAAAAAGCTTAGTCAATGCACTAGTGCTTACCCAAAACAAACTGAACTACAGACGTTTTGAAATTGTCCATTTCTTCTACACCAACAATTTCTGTGGCCTTAAACTAGCCACATGATTTTTACTTCACTTAGCAGTCATACCATCAATAGCAATGGGTGATCAAAAACATCTGTGGCACATGTTCAGCGTTAATGTGTCAGAAATTCCACAGCTGCTCTTGTTCATTCTTCTACAAAAAAAGTGTCATCTTTTGTCACTTTTGTTTGCAGAAAAATCCTGTGTTGGTGTCTCAGGCCGGATGGTTCTGCCTCAAGGGACCATATCAAAAGGCCTTTGGTATCAGGGGAAAATCTTCCAATTTACCTCTGAGGGCCTTGGATCAAGCCTTCTGACCTGCATAATACTATTATTAGGGGGTGTACAGTATTATATGTTCATTAAAAAACTTGTTACCACTGGTTGGTTTTTTTTGTTTTTTTTTTCCCCCCAGCTTCATCAAATTTACATTCTTCTAACACCTCAGGTCATATTCTTGTTCACTGGAATTTATTATGGGTATCCAGAAGTGTCTCAGGGCCCGATTAATGTAGAGCGCCACACCCTGCCTTTCCTCCCTGTCCTGTCCCTCCTGTACAGCCTGTAGCTCTTGATATTCACCTCCCAGTCATGCGCTGGGTCCCACCATGTTCCAGTGAGCCCCACTATGTCTGGGTTGGTCTCAGCTAGCAGGAGGTAAGTTCCTCCTGCTTGTTTCCCATACTATGAGCGTTTGTGTAGAGGCATTTGAGGTCTCCTGTGGATGTGTGCACTGGCCCCCTAGTCACAGCATTGCCCTGGCCCCTGTTGCTTACCTGTGTATACGTTCCACTTGTTGATCTAGGCTGGGCTGTACTTGTGAGTGCTGCTTGGTTTAGTTGTGAGTGCTGCTTGGTCAAGTTAATTGAATGTCTCTGACTTTTTTTTTCTTTTTTTGGCATCCTTGCAAAGTGTTATATACCCTCTTTGCAAAGGGTTATATAATAGCATAGAGAAGCTAAAAACACTTTGTTTATCAGGAAAGCAGTCCTTTGCATGACTCAAAGCGGGGGGGGTTCTGTTTTTACTTGTTGACATTTTTTAGCACCAGAACAAAGCAATCATTAATTGATCAAAAAGTTTACCAGAAACTGGTTTCTCTTAGAATATTATGCGTTTTCCTTCCTCTTTTCTTTCTATAAAAGTAAGGAAATTATTTTCTTGGACGAACAAAGAATCCTCAATACTTTTCCTACACATCTGGTATACTGCTGCTGGAGATTACATTGTATGGGTGAAATATGTTTCAACTAACCAAGTTTAATTTGGTTTATACCCTATATTACTAAATAAGTTACAAATGAAATCACTAGTTTCTCTACTCGGGTAAAACTGCTGCTAACTATATTGTTTCTGAGTTAGGACTGCTGGATTGGAGAAGAATTCCTACGGGTGTTACCCACAATGAAGAAAAGGACTTGATTATTTTAATAGCTTTAATTTAGAAAGTCATTCATTTCACAAATCATTACTATGTAGGTTCCATGAATGTAACATTAACAATGACAAAAACACATGGCTCCTTCATTGAGAGACGATTCATAAAATAACACAGCCATGTCTCCCTTGGGAAGAGAAACACCATGATGATGGAGGACCAGCTATCTCAAACAGTTAGGCCATATCAGATAAAATCCTGGTCCTTTTAACAGTGGAAATTTTTTGATTTCACCAGAGCTAGGATTTCACTCATTAGTACTGGAGATTTTCTTAAGCTGAAAAACAAGTTTCTCTTTGCTTATTAAGAAATAATAGTAATCTATGATAGTCGCCAGTTGTTTCTTACCCCCACCCTGAAATCCAATACAATGTCTTTTTTGCAGATGAGTGCCTTATAACTATAAAAGGTAATAGTGATTACCAACTGTCTCCACATCTGTTTGTTCTCTGTTTGTTTTTCTGGTTACATACTCAATGCATGAGTTGTTTTTTTTTTTTTCTTCTGTAACCAGGATCTCCCATATTTTTTTAATCATTTCTGTAAATTACAAGATTTCTGCTTTTCCAGCTAAGATCCATCTGTTGGACTTTTCCTTCCAAATGTGCACACCTCATACATTTGTAGGATACATCATTAGAAAAGTTGTTGACAGTGTAAACACAATTAACAAAAACTGTGATTATTTGTAAAGGTTTGCTTTCTGTTAATAACCATGATTATTAGGGCTGTGCAAAACAGCACAGTTTTGTTTTGACTTCCATTTTGCTGTTTTGAAGGGACAGTTTTGTTTTGATGTTTCGAAACACTGTTCCGTTTTATTTGGTTGAAACTGTTTTGCTGTTTTGACGCTGTTTTGATGTGTTTCAATGTTTCGCCCATAGGCTATAATAGGGAATTACAAAAACGTCTCTAACTTTGTCATTTCATTCCTGATTCGGATGAAAATTGCAGGGATGGTAGCCACTTCTGAGGACATGAAGCCTGCCAAGACTCAAGGAGATAGGTAGAGGGATTTCTGGGAAGCTGCACCTCAAACTGCAAAAAGCAAAACTTGTGTCATTTGCCAGCAGCTGCAGCATGCTGTCACCCCTCACACAAACCTGTGGGCCTGTTCCCCCCAGGAGGAGTCTGGCACAGCCCTGCAGCCCTCATGGGGGGTGTGGGCCCCCAGATCTGCATGCAGGATGACAGCAGGCTGCTGCTGTCAGCTGGGGCCAGCACCAGCGCTAGGTTCTTCCCGGTGCTTGGTGCGTGCTGCTCCAGGCAGACTCAGGTGCTGGCGCTGGCCCCAGTCGACAGCAGCAGCATGCTGTCATGCACGTGCTCTAAAACCGGTGAGTTCGGAGCTTTAAAAAAAGCCCTGCACTCACTGGCTGCAGCAGTGGCAATTGGGGCCTCTGAGGGCTCATGGCAGAGCCCCTGCAGCACGGGGCAGTGGGGATTGCCCCACCCCCACCTGGCGTCCATGCAGCAGCTGCACTATTGCACCAGTGCAGCATGGCTTGGTAGGGTGCTAAGCACTGTCCTGGAGCTGGGGCAGCATCCTGGTTTGATTCCTAGCTATCTGATCATTCCCCCAGCAATTCCTGGGGGGCGCGACCCCTGGATCTGCACAGGGTTTCAGCAGGCTGCTGCTGCTGGCTGGGGAAATAGCCCACAGCTGCTGCCATCCCCAGCTGGCAGCAGCAGCCTGCTGTCTTCCCGCATCATCCGGGGGACTGCATCCTCCAGGAAGAGCTGGGGGAAAGACTGGGGAGCTGGGTAATTGAACCGGGAACTGGAGGAATGTTCAGGGATCTGAACATTTCCCCAGCCCCCAGGTCAATTCCTCCAGCTCTTCCCAAGGGTTGTGGGCCCCTGGATCTGTGCACAGAGTTTCAGCAGGCTGCCACTGCAGGCTGGGATCAGTGGTTGTGTCAAGCAGCTGCTGCTGGCTCCAGCCTACAGCAACAGCCTGCTGAAACACTGTGTGCAGATCAGGGGCCCGTGGGGAAAAGATGGGGAAATGATCAGAGAGCTGAGGAATTGAACAGGGAGCCTAGATGTCAATATCGGAGCAGTCCTTCCCCCTCTACCACCTCCTTCTCCTTAGTTTCTGTTTAGCTGCAAGCAATCTGCCTTCAAAATTTGAAATGTTTCAAAACTTTCAAGTGCCCTCATTTCATTTCAAAGCTGTTTTGAAACCTTTTGTTTCATTTTGATTTCACTGTTTCAAGCTCGAAATGAGTCGAAACAACTTCAAAACAAAACACCCGCCAACATTTCACACAGCCCTAATGATTATCTCTTCTTTGTTGGATGACTAGAGAATATTTGCCATTGCAGGTTCTCAAGTGGGGAAACTGATTCTAGGATACATTGAGGGACTTTTAGAACATTGGGACCCCCCTTTGAAGCATTTGCCTGGAACAAGGATGCAATCAGATGTGGAAGAATTTTGGTCCCACATAATGAGAGACAGATGAGTACTGGATGTCATTGTCTCCTTGAAGCTGTAACAAAGAATTTGTATTTTTATAGTAAGAGGGAGAAAGTCACTTCAGAAACCAAAGATTTGAATGCAGGGTTGCACAAGGTTGCAATCTGAGGTTCCAGTTTTCAAATCCTAATAAAAACTATTTTAATTCGAGTGTTCCCATGTTTGAGAACAAAGCCAGTGGTTGCTGGGTCCTTTTGAATGGAAATCATTTTCAATCAATATCTTTATCTAGCTGCTGCCACATGCTCTCTGTTACCTGATGAGACAGCGATGAAGTTTTGAAGTTTGCTGTGAAAAGGATATCTGGACAGCAGGATAACAGAAGTTAGATGCCTGGAGGCAGGGAAAGCATTTTACTACTATGGCTTGCAATGCCACCTACTTCCAGTAGGGGCTTGGGGTCCTGTGGTGTATAGGCAACGGGACTCAAAGGTGCAGGGCATGTCTAATTAGCATTTATGTGCTTTTCCTAATGCGCATTAAACTTAGTACCTCCAATGTGAGGGCTCCGATACATGAGCATGCAGGCTGCTCTGATGCACTGGAATTCCAGTATGATTAATAGAGTCTGTTTGAGTGTGACAATTGGTACTCTCCAGTAGCCTTCTGCATCTCATGTATCAGTGTCCCCGTGCTTAAAAATTGTGGCAGGGGCACTTAAACTAAAGCTTTTGGAACGAGTTTTAGTTCAAGCGCCCCCGCCACCATTTTAAGTGTGGGGACACTGATACAGGAGATACAGGAGATGTGGTGGTGCTTTAATTAAAGTGGCAGTTGGAGCTGCTCTAACTAAAGTGCTGCCCCCATCAGCCCTGGATCATATGTAAAAGTGCCCTGAGGTACTAAATAAATGCACATTAGGCTGACCTAATGTGCAGTAGTGAAAGTGCACATTTTAGTGATGCTTAATGCGCAGTAACCTATTTTACTGCTCATTAGCATAATAGTACAGTTTGTCACACGGTGCTTTAATACACTGTAGAATAGGCTACTACGCATTAAAGCACACATGTAGACATGCTCACAGACTAGGGAATAAAAGTTATTTGGGGGTTTTGAGGTGCCCAGCTGTCTCTGCTCCTCCTTGTTACCTTAAGCTCCCATCCTGTTTTGGGTATTGGAGCCAATGGAAACAATAGTGAATAGGTATCTACACAAATAGCTATAAGGATATTAATTCCCAGGATGGTTGGTATTCAGGATTGTACTGGGTGCCTTTACAGCTGGAAGTGTGAATCCCTAAGCTCTCCAGATAAGAGTTGTAGCAGATTTATGACCTCTACAGTTCATGTACAGAGGTGGTTATGTACATTGTGAGTTACATTTCCACAAGTATTTATTCATGATGGCAGTGTCCAGCCATCATGAAAGACGTGTAGGTTTGAAATTGAGTGAACAAGCGAAGTCAGTACCTTGAGACCTTGGTCATGAGTTGTCTGGTATGAGTAGTAAATACTCAGAGAAATAGTTAATGTTAGAGGAACTAGCTCAGGTACTGGAAGCAATATAGCTCTGTTGACATGACACTGCACCAGGGCTAACTGGCCCTTCTGCAAAGCCAGGCATAGCAGCAATGGGTAGAGCATCATGTTAACCTGGCTACATTGCCTATTTTAAGATCTAGATCAAATATCTTTGCATGTTGAAATTTTAGTGTGCATTTGTTGAAGTTATTTCCATTTGCCTTGAATATTATTTTTGGCTGGCACCTGTTCTGCTGGAGGAGCATCCAAAGTGTCGTAGGTGGACCAGTCTTCACATAAATTCTGCAGAAGCATCAGAAAAGACTTGTTTTAAAAGCAGTAAATGTCTCGGACGCTGCTGAGCTACTAAGAACCCCCCAAAAAGAACATCTGTGGGGCTTCAAGCTCTGCACCTGGAAAGAATAGCAGAAAAGTTAAATAGGAAGTGTCTGTACTATTTTTTCTTTAATCTGAAATATCTTTGTGCTAATTGTGACTTAACTGACAACTAAAGGGTCTCTACAGTACACTCAAATTCTTTGAACATTGGTAGTAGCTTCACACATGATAGTTGTACTTTTGCTCCATGTCTTGGGCTCTGTGACCCAGAAAATTCTGTTCTCCCAACACATGCATGTGCACTGAATCAATACCTGGGGTACTGAATAACAGTTTTAAGTATAACTTTGCTGAGTTTGTTCTCTCTTTCAGGCTCTCAATGGATTTGTCATCTCAGTCACTGCAGACGGTTACATCTTCTACATCTCCCCTACAGTGCAGGACTACTTGGGATTTCATCAGGTGGGATTTCATCAGCAGTTTTTTTTTCTGATTTAAAAAAGGATGGTGTAGTTTATACAGAAGCAGCCAATGTTCCAGATTACTGAAGACTCCCTTATTTTGTCTTGGAAGATCATAAGACTGTCTGCTTTAAAAATCATTGCATTTTCTTGTGGTAATTAAACGAACATTGCACTTTGTACAATGTAAGCAAAAGTAAACAGAACTGGATTCATGAATCATGTTTCATAGTTGTTAGGGGCTGGAAGGGACTTTACAGATGATAGAGTCCAGCCCCCCTGCACTTGGGCAGAAAAGACTGATGGGGTTAAATGACCCCAGCAAGATGTGTGGCAAGATGCTTTTTGAAGATTGCCAGGGTGGATGACTGTACCACCCCTGAGGGAGCTTGTTCCAAACCCTTGGCACCCAACTTGTTAAGAAGTTTTTCCTTATGTCTAGCTTAAAGTGATCCTCAGTCAGCTTGTGCCCATTAGTTCTTGTCCTCCCCTGGGCGGGGCTTGATGAACAGATGCTCCCCCAGGCCATGATGTATGCCCTTGATATACTTATAGGCTGCCACCAAGTCCCCTTTGAGTCTTCTCTTCAGGCTGAAAAGTCACAAGTCTTTCAGCCTCTCCTCCATGTGACCTGGTCTCTAGGCCTCCAGTCATGCATGTGGCCCTCCTTTGGACTCTCTTGAGCTTCTCCACATCTTTCTTGAACTGCGGCGCCCAGAACTGGATGCAGAACTCCATCCATGGTCTCACCATGGCCGAGTAGAGAGGGAGGATGACATCCTCAGCTTTTTTCGATGCCTTGGTAGATGCATGCCAGTGTTTTACTAGCTTTGGCAGCTATGGCATCACATTGGTGGCTCATGTTTATTTTGTTGTCTGTCATGACACCCAGGTCTTGTTCAGATGTGGTGCTAGCAAGCATAGCACTGCTAAGCCTTGTGGATTATTTCTCCCCAGATAGAGCACTTCACATTTCTCCATATTAAACAATATCTGCCCACCTTGTGTGCCTATCCAGGCCAGCCTGTATTGCCAACCTGTCTTCGAGCATGGCCACGCTGTCCCATAGTTCGGTGTTGTGAGCGAACTTTGCTAGTTTGCTTTTATTACCCGAATCCAAATCGTTGATGAACATGTTGGAAAGCACTGGTCACCCTCTGCCATGATGACTCAGTTCCATCAATCAGTCCTCTCTGCGACCTATCATAGAGCCAATTTCCTAGCCACCGGACCATAAAGTAGTCAAGGCCACATTTTCCCAATTTTCATGAGGACTTTGTGGGAGACCAGGTCAAAGGCCTTTTTGAAGTCCAGGTATATGACATCAACATCATTTCAGCCATCCAGGTGGGGAGTAGCCTGTTCATAGAAGGAAATGAGGTTGGTCTGGCATAACCTGCCCATAATGAAGCCATGTTGGCTATCCTTCAAAATATTGCCTTCTACTAACCTGTCTGTAATAGATTCTTTGATAATTTTCTCCAGGATTTTATCAGGGATTGAGGTCAAACAGATTGGCTTATAATTTCCTGGGTCCTCCATTCTCCCTTTTTTAAAGATAGGCACCATGTTGGCCTTCTTCCAATCTTCTGGGACCTTTCCTGAGTGCCACAAGTCTTCAAATAACTTTGTCATTGGTTGCACAACAACATCAGCCAGTTCTTTTAGCACCCTCAGGTGTAGTTCATCTGGTTGTGCTGACTTGTAGATATTTAGCCTTTGTAGGTGCTCCCCTACAAGAGCTATGCCAACTATGAGGGGGTGGTCATTCCCGCCATGATCATCCTGTATCCTGTCAAGCAGGTTAACACCCTTGGACTGGTGGAATACCAACATGAAGTATTCATTCAGGAGTTTGATTTTCTCTTAAGTGTCAGTTATCTGCCACCCCATTTCATCTATCAGGGGCCTTATGCTTTCCTTATTTTTTCTCCAACTTCTTACATATCTAAAGATGGACTTTTTGTTGTCCTTGATTCTAGTTGCCAATCTGTATTTGGTGAATTTGCTTCTTACAGGTGTGGGCTGTTGCAGCCCTTGTTGGTAGATGTTGGTAGACAGCACTTGTTTTGGGGACATAAATCAAGCTTATTATCAAATGTTTTAACTTATGCAGGCAAGAGCATTGTTTTATATTATGTTGGAAATGATATTTACATATGTGTGTACGTTGTGTGTGTGTAAAGTCTGAGTTACTTCATTACTCATGAAACATAGGATATCAATGGCACTGGGCGGCATAAGGTGTATGCTGTCTCTCTGGAAGGTTTCCACACAGTTCTGTCACAGAGCTTAGCACTGCTTTGTGCCATTTGCATTCTTCTGCTACCCATTATCTAATCCCACGTTTGTTAAGATACATTAGCCTTTATCAGTATTAGTCCTGAGCTTCTGTTAGGTGAGAGAAGCATGAGGCTACCAAGCTTGGTTTCTCTGTGACAGAAAGAAAGATTGGGACCCAGGTCATTTGATGCTATTGAAACAGGAATTCTCTATACAATTGTAACTCTGTCCCCTGGTGTGCGCATATCATAGTACAGACTCTTCTATACATTTTCATACTACATGATAATGAAATCTGAACTTTGCTTTTTGCATCTTGTGTCAGAGTCAGCATTGCCTTGTACCACTGTCTGCACAAAGGGATTGCATGTGTTCTGGACAAGTGGACATGTAGAAAGCAATGAGAACAGTATAGTAAGTAAATCAGAGTACTGTTGTCTTTCCAGCCCAGCAGTATTTACAGCTGAGTAAGTGTCATAGGTAATTCTAACATTCCCCAAAGTGCTGTTAATGAAATAAACATTTCAAATCTGAATGATGCTGTGTTACTGTCTCCTCCTTATAGAATGAGATCTGGACCTCCATTTAAATTTAATGGCAAAACTGTTATTAAAAATCAGGGTATTAGGATTTTACCCTGAAAAATACAACATGAACATCTAATTAAAGGCTATATCCTCATGGGAAGTATAGTTAGTTACACAATGTAGCCTTAACATTGTCAATGTCTGAGTGTCAGTGCTTAACTGTACAATTTTAACATTCCTTTGCTGCCTGGGGAGAATATAGAAATATATTCAGTTTACACCAATCTTTTTTGCGAAACTGATTTAATTTCCTGTAATACTCTGGTTATAGAAGCATTACCAACACTTTTCAGATGTTGTTTCTGAAATAAATCTTCTGCTGCAAGCTCAGTGCAACATCATTATGTCTTTTTTTTTTTGTTTTCTGAAGACTGCAAAATGTCTGTATCTGACATATTGCCTTACATTTTAGTTTATATTCCTATAGGGCGTATTATTAAAAGCTCTTCTATTTTCTCACTTATTCTTCTTTTCTCCTCCATACCAATCAGCTCAAATATTTGACTCTTATTAGTATTTTGTATATGGTGTTAACAACCCTTCCAACCTTTGTATTTTCCAAAGTGTTTTTTCATTTATCCACATTTACATAAAAATAGCTGTCTGATACCAGTATCTACCTGTAGATGTGGAAGGAAGTCACATTTCTTTTCACTGTTTGTTGGACACCACATTCACATAGGGAGCTGTCCAAGATGTTCATCTTATGAAGTGCTGTTTTGAAACATCTGTATCTAGCTCTCGTCCCAGTTATGACCATAAACTGCATTTAGCTGGAAGGCCTGGTGGCAACGTGATGGGGCTATTCATGGCAGGGTAGCTCCTCTAAAATACCACAACGTTGCAACCTCTAGAGTAAGGTGAGTATAGGTTACCTCAAACCCCTAACCCCAACTGCATTGTGGGTACTCCTTGGTTGGAGCAAGGCTAAGGAACATCACCCTGACAGAAAGGTGCCCTTGCTGGGGCATTGGGCAGTCAGCAGCAGCTCTAATCTGTTGCTCTCTGGCAGAAGCTACAACCATTGAGACACTGAACATCTGGACTTGGTCTGCCCTTTGGATTCTGTCTCAGTGATCTAAAGGGGGGATGGTAGGTGTAGGGCAGCCTCCACTCCTCCATACTCTTGCCTAGGCGTATGCACTGAATGTCTTGGTGTTATGGTCACATGGATCTATTGTGTGTATAGCGTGATCTAAAGGATTGATGGTTGCCAAGATGCACATTTCTGTTCACTCTCTGCTCATTCATGGATTCTTAACACTGATTCTTAACATTTAGTGTAGTTAGTATCTATTTATACAGAGTTTCCATTTTCTTTCAATTCTGTTTGTTTCTTGAATGTCTGAATTGCAACTTTGACACACAAGCATATTTTGAGCTCTGAATATCCAGGTGTATTAAATTAAGTTTCACATACAAACATGGAAAAAATGAGATCATCTTGGGTTTCATTAATTAACACGTCACAAGCCCTCATCAGGCAAAAAAGCTCTTGATATACAAGAGTTAGAAGACGCAAGATATACAAGGAACCCAGCTGAGGTGAGTTTTATGTATTTGGGTACAAAATGGGCTGTTGTAAGTATATGATGCATGTTACAATAACGTGCATTTTATGTATTGTGTACGTGTACATGCGCACAAAACATGTGTACGTTATTACAGGAGTGGGGCCAAAAGTTTTGTCTGAAAGCCTTTTTCGATGAAAAGTGGTGATTTGATGACCAGAATGTTTCATGAATTTATCTTGGGTTTACTAAATTGTTTGTACTGGGGGAGGAAGGAGGCTCTGAATTTCTTTCAGTTTTGTATCTGAAACTACTTCTCACTCTGAAATTTTCCATTTCATTTGAAAGAAAAAAACCCCTTAAAAATATGACACAAATCATTTTACTTTAGGACAACCAAAATGTTTTAAGCTGGCTCCAAATGACTTTTTTTAATTACCAGTGAATCATTTTTGTACAGTAAACACTTTAGGACATCTGAAAGTGTAACAGGGCTATATAGATTTTAAGGCCATAAAGATTTTAGGGTAAGACTATTGTAGTTACCTAGTCTTGCCTTCTAAATAATGCTCAGGCTGCTGTCAGATGTTAAATTAAAGGTCTGATGGGATCTGATGCGTGATCCCAACAATTGTACGTCCTGCCACGCCATTCAGGAATGATAGGAACCAGCCACAAAGTTATTACACATAGTTATTATGGCTTATTCTCTGTTTTATCTTTGAATGAATGTCTGGCCATAATGATTAATGTGTGGCCATATTATAATTAAGAATATAATAATAAGAGGGGACTAACCAGTTAATTATGTCTTAAGTATAACATTTGTCAGGGGCCTCAGGGATTTCTGCACTGCACTTATTTTTTATGGGATATCATCTCGCTGTTAGGTGCGGATTCAGATCTGATGAGAGCACTTGTTAACTTCTTGCACTCTCTCTAACACCAGGTCTAAATCTGCTCCCTTATTGAATGTGACTGTATCTAGACCTCAAGGTACTGGGAAGCAAATGTCATTGTGTAGTGTTTATCCCAAAAGGCAAAAATTAGAGCTTATCCAATGAAAGCAGTGCACGTGGCAGGAAAAGAATTTTATTTCTAAAGATTCCAATGGGTTGTTGTTAATAACCAAGAATCAAAAACATTGTGAAACTCTCTTTGAAGAACTTGGCAGTTCCTTTTTTAAAATCAAGGAAACAAAGCTTGTTTTCATCTTCCCTTTGGCTGCAGGCTAGTGAATACACTTACTCTGTTAAATGACTAGGCTACAATTCAGCGTTGAGAGCAGGAGTCCAGTGTGGTACTGGTAGCAGTTAAGAAATCAGTGCAAAAATGTACTTGGTGGCTAAGGACTGTTTGCCGTTTTAAAATAATTGATGGCTGCTATGTAAATATCTTGCACAAGAGATGGCTTGGGAACAATGATGAAGGAAATGTTGAGCCTAGTGCCATCAGGAAAATAATAGTGTCTATAAAGCATATTTTAATTTAAAAAATGTTTTCCATTGCCAGCAGTTGGCTTTCAGCTGATGCTGTTAATTCTTTACAGCTGAACTAAAAATAAAATCCCTACAAACAGCCTAAACTGAAACTTCTTAAAGGTTCTCCACCATGGCTTAAGCCATTTGTGGGGAAGCTAGAGAGAGTCATTAAATGTAATGAGTCTGCTTGATTTCCATGAGTCATGCAAGGAATTCCTCAGACACACTCCTTTTGAAAGTAGTTTTATATTACATCAAGGACTGAATCGGTCCGTGTGTCCTTTGTATGGGGTCCAGGAGGCTGATTTCTCTTTTCAGCTAGGAACACTTCAGAGCCAAAAGGCCTCCTCCTTTGAAATGACACCATTATTTGTTTTCAGTACTTGGTGCCTGTCAATGCTCTCCACAATGCACTGTGGAGTTCCCTGTCAGCGAGATCATCACTCAGAGTTACAGACATGTGTCTTCATGCATCAGCCATGTTGCAGGGAAGGCATGTAACAGGATGAAGCCTCTTGCCTGTTGTTGTATTCCCTTTTGAATTCAGCCACCTTTGGTGTTGCAGGTCTGGGACCAGTACAGCAGAGGGAATGTAGCCTAGGGCTCTGGTCTGCAGTTTTCTGCCTGGCTGTGCCAAGGACTTTGTTACTTCATTACTTTTTAACTTATTTACCCCCTCCACCATATGCCTGTTGTGTAGCTATAGAACCTAAATTATTTGGAGCAGGACTCTGTCACTAGGCATGTGTTTACAGAGCCCACACAGTGGTTTTCTAATACAGACCATAAGATTATAACCCCGCTTTTAGAGTTTCTGTTTCCCAGTGAGTATGAATGAAAAGATTATGCTGATTGTTTAACTCTATTGCTAGGCACATGTTTTGCTGCTATTTGTAGTATGCCTGGTAGTGCTGACGAGGTCAACCTGCTGTGCAGTGATGAGCAAGGGAGACAGGTCCCAGGGCAGTGGTGCTGCAATGGATTAGTTGTGCATTTTGGTGCCTTGCTCTCTGCATCTTCATTTCAATGCATAGATAGTATCCAATGGCGTATTCTTCTTAATTTCTTTTCAGTCTGATCTCATCTACCAAAGTGTGTATGAGCTGATCCACACTGACGATAGAGCCATGTTCCAGTGCCAGCTGCATTGGGCCTTAAATCCACCGGCATCCAATAAACCAGACCAAAGCACAGATGGTGAGTGATTTTACAGTGAAACCTATATTGGTGGCTTCCACTGCTCAACCAGAGTTTGCAGGACAAGCTCCATACAAGCCAAACCCTGGGATGCTGAGGAATTCTACAGCAAACAAGGAGCAGTGAAATGCAGTATGGGCCAGTCTCCTGCTCTAGCAGGCCTCTTGTTCTCAAAGGGCATGTCTACACCACATTCCTGCCACTTCCAGGGACGGGGTTGGTCTTCGACACACCCTACTCACCTGCTTCAGCTTGCATGAGTCAAACCTGGGAAGGAGATAGTGAAGCTTCTTCAGGGATACCCCCTGCTGCCTCTCTGAGCTCAGTTTCCAGAAGGTGCTCCCTCTGGAGCACCTTCACTGCCACATTTCTGAGCTTGGTGTGTGCTAACAGAAATGCGTGGGTGGGGCCTGATTTAGAGCAGCCTACCAGGAGTCCCTGCTCTAAATCCTTTACCTGCACTTAGATTAGGCTCCAGACCACAAAAGCCAAGAAGTGACAGTGCATTCGGTGACTGTTTTGAGCACAATGGAGTCCCAAACAAAACTTAACCCTAGTGGGATAATCGAACCTGTTGTATTAGGCATGAGAGCCAGACCAAATGAGCAGGCTTTGGATGGAGGATGCAGTAGAGCAACATTTGGTTCTTAAAAGGGAACCCACTTTTTATTTTCCAGAATTAGAGCCTTTTGGCTCATGAACCTCCACAGATTTACCCCTATAGCTCTTGGAAAAGTCAAGGTCAGGTTGATGGAATGACCCTGAGCTCTGGGTATAACTCAGTGCCCCCCAGGGTAGCAGGGATCTGTGTCCCAAGAAAGCCCTAGAAAAGTTATGATGTGCACTACCTTGAGATGCACAGTTTTTCTCAGTATAGTAGTGGTGAGAGCGCAGAACATGTCAGTCTTCACTCGTGGAATCACGTACACACCGTAAATGGGGTAGCAGCAGATGACCTTCAGGGACAAATAAACAATTTCCCCTCTGGCACTTCATGGAGGAAGGAGCAGAGCCACTGAAATAGAAACCTGTCTGTCCCTGTCCCTAATCATATGAAAACTTGGCAGAATGTCTGCTGACACATGAGCCCTGCCTGTTCTTAAGGAACCTTAAAGAAGACCCGCAGTCTTATTCTGTAACTAGCCAAGAATAGCCAGTAAAACCTGAGGGAGTTGGATAAAACCTGAGCTATCTGAATACATCTTTCAGAATAAACCTTCCAGCCAAAGGGAAGATGAGGTCAGGCAGGAACATCCAAGTTTGGTAACGTTAATTTTGCTCCTGTATGAGCTACCTCAAACATCTCAACAGCATGAAGAACAATCTTACCCCTAATTGTGAGTCTTCTAGGCTTGTGTAGGTCAGACTTGCAAGATTTAATCATCTGGTGCTTTTGTTTACTGTATGAAGTTCTTTTTTTTAACAAAAAGGAACAAATCTGTGCTATTTTTCTTTGGCGTCACTCTAGTCTCTGTGGTATGTGCCTGATGGATGGAATCACTGTCCCAAGCTTGTCTTTATTGCGGCTTTAAACAAACATGTTTAGTACAGCACTGATGATTTATTAGCAAATTCGTGTTTGAGATGCCAGCTAACCCTGCTAAGATACTTGCAGTACCCTCATTAGGAATCATGTGTAATCATGGCTGGTCAGTCTTTTTTTTCTTTAATGGGAAAAAATGCAAAACTATTATTGACTGCCAATTTCCTATGACAGATTTCACCCTAAAATTTGAAGTCACTGAATTTAATAATATGCAAAATCTTAAGACAGATATTGAAGGAAAGAATAATAGAAGAAGTGAAAAAAACAGAAAATGGGACAAAACACAACATGGTTCTAGTCAAGGAAGTTTGTGTCAGATGAATTTAATACGCTTCTTGAACAAAATAGTTGACTTCTTAGGTAAGGGCAAGGCCTGGGGCCTAGTTTATGTAGTTATAAGCCAAGATTTTGATATTGTCCCTCATGGAAAAAATAGTGGCCGAGCTGTGAATAATGGGAATCAGTATTACAGCTGTGAGCTGGAGAAGGAGTTGATTCAAGGGAGAATATAGTAGGTCACATATTTTTGGCTTCTGTGGGCTTTTTTCTCTTTCCTCTGAAGTATTGGGCATTGACCACAGCTAAGGCTGGGAGTTCTGATGGGAGCGCACTGGTGTTCCTGCTGGTACCTAGAAACCTCCAAGGATCCAAGCTAGAGGGTCTTTTGTTCTTCTGCTCAGGGTCAACAATAACTGCCATATTGGAACTCAGAAAGGACCTTTTCCTGTAGGTCAGATTGACCATATACAAGGCAAAGCCTGTTTCTAGTCTTGGCAAGATTGGATTCTTACGATTTATCTTTGGCAGAAGTAGCAAGGGTTTTTTTTTTTCCTATATCATATATTGGACCAACTGTATAGTTGGAAGAGATGATGGACAAGCTTTTAGTCATAAAGCGCCATTCATATGTTTTCACAGTCTTGTCACTTTAATATTAATTAGTATTAATATTAATTAGTATGACTATTTCAATAACACTTTTTAAGGATATTTAATTCTATTGTAGACTGAAACAGTGCCTGAGGCTTTGCAGCAGATCAGCCCATTGAGAGCAAGTAACAGGCTTGGAAAAGAAGCCCTTGCAGTAGGCATCCCGGTAGAGCTTTGCAGCGGTGCTATCAGGAAGGTTCTGTTAACCTCTCAAGTGCTTGGGTGTCTTCTCTCAGCACCAGAGGTCTATGTGTGCATGGCCCTTGAGTGTCTTCAGTCCTTCCCATGCCTGCCATCCCTGCATTAAGGACACAGCTTGACCTGGACTGTTCTGAATTTGTATAAACACATGTTCTTGTCCTTTGGGACTGTTTTGTTTTCTCCCCATGTGATTTCACAGCTATGCCCATGAGCCAGACCTTTGTAAACAGCAACACTACCACATATGATCCCCAGCACCTGCCTCCTGAAAACTCCTCCTTCTTGGAGAGAAGCTTCATCTGTCGGTTCCGCTGCTTATTGGACAACTCCTCAGGATTCCTGGTAATGCTTGCAAGCCATTTGTTCCCCTTCCATGCTTTCCCTCTTGAAGCCATGGTCCAAAGAGCAAGACTCCTGAGTAGAGGGATGTTTCTACTGCGGGCTGAAACAAACTTGTGGGAGTAGAAAGAGGAAGGTATATCTCTTTATTTGTGCTGCTCCATTGGAAATCAGCAGAACTCTGCCAGACTCTGAATCAGAGATGATCCTAGCAGGGTGCAGGGCCCGGGGCAAATCAGCCTGTGTGGGGCCCAGATGTGAAGAAGCCGGCGGCGGTGGTGGTTGTGGGGGGGAGGGAGGGAGTGATGGCCAGACATGAAGGCAGCAGCAGTGTGGAGTCACCAGCACCAGGTGGGCCTTGCAGGAGGGGACACGGCCTATCCGCCTGGCTCTGTAGGGCCCCCCAAAGTGCAGGGCCTGGGGCGATGGCCCTGATTTGCCCTCCCCTAGGGGTGGCCCTGCTTTGAAAGTTCTCTTGATGTTCTCCTTTTGGGATGAGAAATTGGAGACAAAGGATGGCTCTGTGGTAGGCTAGGGGCCCAGAAAACCCATGCTTAGTTCTCTGATTCCTACAGACTTTCTGTGGGCTGTTCAGCACATCACTTAGACTATGTCCACACTGTAGTTGGAGGCATGAACGCAGTGTGGGTAACCATATCTGATCTGATCTGAACCATATCTGATTTAGCTTTAGTCTAGTTAGTTTGGATGCCCTAGAATGGGCTTCAGCCTGCTAGGGGTCAAAAACAGATACTTAGGTTGCCAGTATCTACTAAAGCAAAGCACATATCATTATGCTTTGACTGCTGTTGATACATGGGTTGGCTTAATTAAAGCTTGCGTGGGGGTGCTTACTCAGTCTGCATACATACCCCTAAAGCAGAGTGGGAACACCAAGGAAACAGAGTGGGAACAGTCTTCTCCCATAAGTCAAATTGGGGTAATAGCTTTGCCTGCCATCTGTTTAGCAGGGACCATTCCTTCCGTCCTCATGGAAATACTGTGCAGGTGGATTCTTTTATATCTGTTAAGGTGCTCACATGATTCACTGATGGGGACATTATGACACTTGGATAACTAGATTCATGTAGTGACTTTTCACATCATCACTGTGTGTCTTCCTCATCCCCATATTTTTTTTTCTCCCCAAAAGGCTTTGAATTTTCAGGGTCGCTTGAAATTCCTTCATGGGCAGCAAAAGAGAGCTGCAGATGGGTCCCTCATGCCTCCCCAGCTGGCTCTGTTTGCCATCGCAACTCCTCTCCAGCCTCTCTCAATCCTGGAGCTTCGAACCAAGACATTTATCTTCCAGACTAAACACAAGCTGGACTTTACTCCCACTGCCTGTGATTCAAGGTATGGTATAGCCCAGGGGCGGGCAATTATTTTGAGCAGAGGGCTGAGTTTTGGCAAGTCATTGAGGGCTTCACAACAGGCAGCCCAGGGCAGATAAATATTAATTTTCTAAAATTTTTAGGGGCCCTGCGGGCCAGATAGAAAGGCTTGGCAGGCCATATCTGGCCGCCAGGCTGCATTTTGCCCACCCCTGGTATAGCACTTCCATCAGCAAGGTTTTGCAGTGGCCGGCTGAAAAAACCCAACTCGGGTCTGAGAGAGGTTGGTGCTTCTGACCTGGCTGCAGTTTCTCTGTGCTGCCCAGCCATGGCATGGGCAAAGCTCCACCGAACCCCTTCCTTGTTGGAACACTGACAGTACCCTCCAGCTCTGCAGGTTGGATCCAGTGGCTCCAAAGTTTGCTGGTAAAAGCTGCTGTTATGGCTGTAGCAGAACGAGAGGAAACATCAGATTATGACTCTGGCCAAGTAGAGGACAAAACAGAGAAAGAAAAACTTTGGTTATCTAAACTTTTGTTAGTACCAGTAAATAACCAAGATTAAACTTAGATACATTTAAAGGGATACCATCACCATAACAGCAGCATTCCCTCTAAGCTGTGTGGCGTGCACAGCTGTGGAGGTGTGCCTGGCAATGCAGCATGAGCACGCCTGCACGGCTGTGCACACTGTGCAGCTGAGAGGGAACGCTGCGTAACAGTCATGCTTTTGTTTCAAAAGATCATTTTTGCTATGATTCTTCACTGGAGTTTTCAGTGGAAGCCTGCCTTTTGCTGAAATTTAAGGGTTGCGGGGTCACCACCTTGAGCCACAGGTATTTACAGGCCATACATACAATTCACAATTACTGGGCTATTGTACCTTGCCTTTCCATGCACTAGACTGAATGGTACAAACTTTTAGCTCTCAGATCATCCAAAGGTACCTGTAAAAGGAGAGATTTAGGTAGAAAATACTAAGCACAATCCTACTCAGGCTGTTCATTAATAGGAACGTGGTGATAATTAGAGACATAGGAAATGTTTCAACAGAACACTTGGTTTTGTCAGAAGATGCTGGTTTATTAAAATTAAAACCTTCCACAGGAACATTTTGATTTTGATGCAGTTCTGAAGGCCTAGAGGCAGGTTTTGGACATCTGATAGACTGAGGTTGAGCTTACAAAAGCTTGTGCCAGCCACAGCAGACCTTCCTTGTAAGATCTTGAGATTTCCTTCAGTCTACCACAAAACAGAACCGTTTTCAAAATCTTGGACTTTTTCTTGAAAAGGACAATCCTGCTCATCTTTTGCATTAGTTGTGGTTAATGCTACCAGCATTAGTCCATGTTATCAGATAAGCGACTAGGTTGGATTGAGCTCCAGTTGGTAGGCCACTGCAATTTTGTTCCCTTGCATCTATCCTCAACTCTAAAGTTTCTGTTAACTCTGGTTTTGGGGGGGTGTTTTTTGACAGAGGAAAGGTGGTGCTAGGGTACACAGAAACCGAACTCTGTATGAGAGGCTCTGGGTACCAGTTTGTCCATGCAGCAGACATGATGTACTGCGCAGAAAATCATGTGAGAAGTAAGTTTGGTGCTGCAATTGAACATCTAAATTCCTACTTGGTTAATATCATTGTACTGTTTTGTTTTGCTTGGGGCTTGTCTAAATGGGGAGATTTAGCATCAAAATGATGTTACTATCGTTATACCAGTATACCTCCCACATGTGGACAATTTTATTCTGGCATGAGTGCTTTTGGAGATAAATACAACTAGAAAAGGACACTCTTATCTTGCATGTAGGGATTTACAGTGATATAACTAGAGTAGTTTAATTATTTTCCATAAATTTATAACTACATGAAGACCAGTCCTTACTTCTGACTCACAGACTCCCATGCCCTTCTAGTCCAGAGATATCCATTGAGTTAAGCTGTGCAGTGCTTCTGTAGACAGATGTCCATAAGGAATATGACCCAAAGCAGAAATTGATTGTTTATAATGCTCGTTTGATTTTTATCATAGCTCCCTAGAAATCTTCAGGGCTTTCTTAGGCTTTCTGTAACCCTAACCCTTCCAATGTTTACTTAATATTGGAGAGAATTCGCAGGCATGGAATAATCACAAACCTGAGTCAAATTCAAGGTTCATCTGGCCCCGTGTCCTGTCTCTGACAGTGACTGAAACCAGCTGCCTGAAAGGTACAAGTAAGTACCCTGCAATAGGCAGAAACGGATCATCTTCTTGCCAGAGAAATCCCCTTATCTGTGAGATGCAATAGCTGGGGGGGGGGGGGGCGGGGAGAAGGGGGGGGCAGGCAGACTGAGGGACATTTGTTGATTATAAAAGTTTTGCTGAGCTTACACTTCCTTCTGTTTGTTGTAGTGATGAAAACTGGAGAAAGTGGAATAACTGTCTTTAGGCTACTGACTAAGAAAGCAGGCTGGGTCTGGGTCCAGGCAAATGCAAGGCTGGTGTATAAAGGGGGTCGTCCAGACTGCATCATTGCCAGACAGCGGGCCCTGTCGTAAGTATTCCTTTGAATAATGTGAGTGAAACCTTGGCCCCATTGAAGTCAGTAGCAAAACTTCAGTGGAGACAAGATAACACCCTGTAGCTCCCAATCCTATTTGCAAGGATAAAATCACCTGCCAATGCAGTGGAGTTAAAATAGCACATGGAATTAAAAATAGCAGATGGTCTCTAATTACTATGTTTCCAGGTTCCCCCAAGGAAAGGATTTAGATTTGGGTACCCTCCCTAAATCAGAGGCTGCAAAGAACTGTGGGCATACAACTTGAATGGCACTCAAAAACCAGCAAACACAAGTAGTGTTGTCACACAGAAAGGGATCACTATTGAATATGGAGATTTTTTTTGCTAGACTGCAGAATAGCATGTTCCTTCTTTCAGTAATGTTTTGCACATATTGTCACTCTCATCCTCTGTGTACTGGTGGGATCATGTCAGTAGGACTCAGATCCTGCCTACCACCAGCCTATATGGAGAATTGTCTCTTAATGTTTATTTCTTTGAATGTGGCATCAGTGCCTTGATTCTGATGTAGTAAGCGAGCTCTGTTTCTGCTGGAAGATGGGAGGCAGGTGGCAGTCTGAGAATTTTTTGCTTCCCTTCCTCTTTCTCAAGTTTGCAAGGCCAGACCTGCATAGGATGATGGGATGATAGGAGTGTAGGGGATGCAACAAAAGAAATGAAACACCATCTGCTTATCAGGCCTATATCAGGCCCACATCTCCTGGGATTGACTGGGGAGCTAGGACTATAAGAGCCAGAAGGAAAACCTAGAATATTTCAGGAACAATATGTTGCCAGTAAAACGTCTCCGGCTATGAAGTTCTTTCCTTTGGTAGACTGGAGCAGTCTCATTTCTGTCTAAGCACAGACCACCTTGATATGTACCTCTTTATATTATAGACCTCCTCCAAACAGGGGACAGTAATTCATCCCACTCTCCTTAAACTAGCAGAGGATCCTTAAAAATATAATCAAACCAACTCTGTACCCATTGAAATCAAGAGAGACTCCCACAGACTTCAGTAGGTACTGGATCAGGAATGGCTTTTGCGTGAGTGTGATGAGAGCAAGTGAGAAAATAGGTACCTGACTGGTGTCACCTCTGAGGGTTAAATCGTGGTTACCTCTGTATGCAATGCAGATGGATGCAGGAGAGCATGTAGATCCTGGAGAAAAAGGTAACTTTGTCCCCTATGAATATTCATTTTAATGAAACTGTAATATTACATTCTGAATATTCAGGTTTAATATTTTCCTAGTACCTGTATATTACAAAGCATTTCAGGTAAAAGGTTATTATTAGCTGCTGATAGGATGATGATAGTGGAGGTGACTCAGTCCAATGAAATGCAGTGTTTGTACTATTTTCACAGGGTAATCTCACTGAATAAGTAGTCCCCTAGCACAGCTGGCAGCACAGATGTGGAAAGTCCATAATATGTACATTGGACTCATTCATTTTAGAGTGTGATTAACCTGTTTCCCCCAGTGGACTGTTTTGCAAGACATCAGTATAATTCCACACAATTTCCAATGTAAAGAGGACCACAAGTCCTTGTAGACTGTTGCTTTTGAAGACTGGGTGGAGTAGGCATTGCCTCCTAGCACAGTACGCTAATCTGCTACTATCCTGTAGATTAGGGTTCTCATGCATTTCCTGCCAGCCTGCAGCTAAACAGAATTTAAGGGAAAGAGTGATACCAGAAGGATGAACAATCAAGTGCCAAGGTAGACAAAGATGGAGAAACATGTGGAAGAGAAAGAAAATGCAATGCAGGATTAGAGACAGAAAGGGGGAAATAATAGTTAAGTGCCTAAATACCTTTAAAAATATGAGCCTGAGTAAATTGGGAGCACAGGTCCTACTGAAAATCCTTGGCATATGTCCTCCTAACTCCCAGTGGTTGTTTTGAAACTTTCTCCCTATGTTAGGCATAATCACAATAAGTCCTATTCATAAATGCTAGGGATCTCAATAGCTCATTGAGTCTGACCCCCTGCCTAGGTAGGAAAGAGTGCTGGGGTCAGATGACCCCAGCCAGATGCCTATCCAGCTGTCAAAAGACCAGGGCTGTTGTTAGGAGTGGGATTTGAACCCACACTTCCATGGGAGACTACAACCTGAACATAGTGTCTTAGACCATTCAGCTATCCTGACATCCTGTAGAAAAGGAAAGTCAGATGTATTGATGGATCAGCCAGTATGTTTAAATACACAGGGACAAAAGAGCAAGGTTTCCTGACTGCCAAAGAAACAGTGTAATAAGAAATGAGGGATGCCACTTTCAAAAGTACCCAAACTTTGCCTAATTGTGCCCCTACTTTTAAGTCAATAGTGATGTTCCTCAAAAGCAGCGGTGATTGTTCAACAGTGAGTACCTTTGACAATTCCACTGTATGAAAATACACTTTGGCTAAGGACAAAGTAGTCTGCATTAGACAGCTGGTTAGACTAGCGGATCCTAGCTGACTAGCTATGAACAAGCCGACTGATTTAGGTACAGTTGATTGTGCCTTAAGGCAGGGGCATGGACTAACTGTCCCTTCTAGCCTTATTTTCTATGATTCTAGCTGGTCCCTTCTGGCCTGTACTTAAATAAATCTAGAAGTCTGAATAAATTGCTTTTCAGACAGATTAGTCAAGCTACGTTGAAACAAGCCCCAGCTCCTCAGTTCCATTTGTCAGAGTGGGTACAGTTCTTATTTCTGAGCAAGTGAGCCAGTTATACAACCTGTGCAATAAAGAGGAGAGTTTTAAATAAATCTCACCCCCTCCTAACACCAAAACAGAATGTTGGCTCTTGTCTCACACTCCGATTGCTGTGTTTCTTTGTCCAGTCCCACAGACTCCGTTGTACTTTTTCCACTTTTCTCAGGCTTTTTAACATTGCATTCCTGTACCTGCAGAAATGAAGAAGGAGAGGAGCATTTGCACAAGCGGAGTCTGCAGCTGCCTTTTAGCTTTGCCACAGGGGAAGCAGTCCTGTATGAGAATAACCTTCCAGGATTCCTGGACTCTTTCCAAGCAAAGACAGGGTCAAAAACAAAGAAAGATGCCCTCATGGAACAGGACTCAATAGATCCCAACTCTCTTCTAGGAGCCATGATGAAACAAGATGAATCCGTGTATGTCTCCCATGCCAATAATGTGCCACAACTCTCCTTGGCAGATATCCTTGATGTGGTAGAAGAGCCATGCCAGAATGAAAGAAACGAGGGAGACATCAAAGAAGAAAATAACCCATTCCTGGTCATCATTGAAACTCTCTTTGAGAAGAACAGCAGTAATAGTAACATTTGCCAAACTCTGCAGAACCTGGATGTAGATGACCTGCAATTACAGCACTGGGAAGAAACCTTGCTCAACATGGATGTTGATGAGCCAGTGGCCCAGGACTTCCATAAGCATCTGGGCGATGAGGTGGCATCCTATGTGGAAGAGATGCTGTATAAGAAGGATAATGGAAAGAATATGGACTTCCCACAGTGCAGTGCAACTGCTTCATCTCAGGCCATTATTCAGCAAATTCCACTGCAACAAATTCAACAAAGTTCTCACCTGAGCACACTTCAGACTCCGCTCAGAAGTAATGTGACATGCAGTGAGCAAAGCACTCCTCCAGGGTATCTCCAGCGCTGCTGGGGGACTGAACCATCAATTTCTGCCTTACCTGTATTCCAGAATCCAATGCAGTTCTTACCACAAAGCACACTAGGCTCCGACCCTCAGGTTCCTGTAGTTGCTGCTACGCCCAAAAAATTCTTTTCTAGGCCAAAAAAACAAGCACCATTTGACCAACCAGATTTGCTGAGAGGGAATATTTCTTATCCCTTGGGTTCCATTAACCAGCCAACTGTTGGAGTTAATGAAATAAATCCTGTACAGGTATGTCAGCGAAAGGGTACTGTTCCAGTTCCCTTGAAAAATCTCATTCCTAAAAATCAGATGCAGCTGGACTCCAATCTGATTGGCTCAAATCATGCCATTCCCTTAAAAGTGAACCAACAAGACAGGCAGCAGCATGACCTGCTGGTGTCAATGAACTCAGTCATTGGTTTCCATCAGGATAATTCTCCAGGAAGTCACCCTTCAGATATTTGGAAGTCCCCTGTTCAGAATCAGGTGCAAATCAACCCGGTGCAGATGGAGCCACAAGCTCTACTGGCAGACGGCCAGCAGAATGTGTTTGGATCACGAGTCACCAATCCATGGATGTCATCATCACAGACCACCCATTACACAGGTCAGGGTGTGCAGGGGCTTGGTGTAACACAGCATAATGCAATACCTGCTTCTCTTCTGCAAAAATCGAGTCCAGTAGAGTCTGAGCAGTTGTGTGGAAGCCATTCCTTTCCAAAACAAGTAGCTTCACACAAACCTCACCCAATACCAAACTTTTATGATAAGGAGCAACGACAGATTCTTCAGACTGAACAGTTGTTAACAGAGCAACAACAGCTATTGCAAGCAGAGCTACACCACCAGGTGCACTGCAGGCCAGCCCAGATGCAAGACAATGGATTTCCACTGATCAGCTGCTTGGAATCAAAAATCCAGTCTCACTCTCAGGTGGGAATGCAGCAAATGGATGGTGTTTTTGAAGCTTCACTGAAGTTGTCATCAAATGGCACCTTACCTAGCAGTGTTGTGCAATCTCCATGGGAATATGCAAGTAGTGAGCCACCCTTTGAAAATGATGCTGAATTGGCTAAAGCAGCTCATACCACATGCCTTCTGCAGCAACCAAATACTGCGCCCTGCCATGCTGGAAGCAACCCAGAAGGACTGTGTTATTACCAAAGGCCTACAGAAACTGTTTTGGGTTCCTTGATAACTTCTCCCTTGGTTGGTTTGAGAGCAAATTCCTACCCACATGAACCAAATTTGCCTCCCATGTCAATAACAGAAGGACAATTAAATGGGCAGCAGCAACTTTTCACTTGCAATATTCAGTTCAAGGTAAGGCAGGCTCATGTTAACCAGATTGTTTAAAATCAGCTAATTTTTTTTTTTTTTTTTTTTTTTTTTTTTACACCTTATCAGCAAGGTATAAAATCAGCTTGGACCTGAAATGGTCTAGCTGTGCATGTTCAGTGACAGTAGTTACATTTTGAAAAGTAGTTGGTAATTTTGACTTTCTTGTGTTTTGGGGCATCTGATTTGAACATAGAGAGGGACCCTTGGGGCTTCCTGAAAAATCAGGATCTGTTAGGGTCTGAAAATTGCCAGCCAAGATAGAACTGGTGAGGAAATTTTCAATTTACATGGTTTTTGTTGGAAAATGCAGATTCATCAAATGTACAAATTTTACATGGAAACATACCAGCTTTGTCAAGAACATTTTCCAAGTTCCAGATAAAATTCTGGTGCAAATGATACCAAAATATGGAGTCCCTTGGGAAAGTTTAAATATCCCATGTTTAAATACTTTTTCTACTTGATTCAGACTAACTCACAAAGCCATAGGGTCACTGTTTTGATCTCTGGCTGGGTAAGTATTTGTGCAAAATGAAATTGCTTCAACAAAAAGGCTGAGAGAGACATTTTTAAAAGTCTGTCTCTAAGTCTTACTAACTGCTAAGCAATTGACTTAGTAATTAGTGTCCTCCTGCAATGTAAGAGTCTTAAATTCAAGTCCTGCTCTGGATCAGGGTGTCTCCTATGAGCCAGGTGAATGCCCTAACCTCTGAGTTATTCTAGGTGAGTCTCTCTCCCTCTCTCTCTCCCCCTTACTCTGTCTCTGGCTGCTCTGATTTCTTCTCTATTTATTTAGGACAGTACTTTCTTCATGTTTTCTCTATTGTTGTTAATGAGAATTTATCTCACTGAGGCTATCGCTATCTTTGTTTTCATTAAGTCATCTTCTCTTGCAGATACAAATTTGGAAACGTAGTTGGAACTTGTAAGGGTCTTGTTATGTCTTCTGTGTTTTAATGGTTGAGTCATTAGTTCATGGATTTAAATAGGAAATTACCACAGCTATATGCCACATTGCTGTTATACCTTTTTTACAGATGGAGGCTTAGGCTCAGAGGAACTGTAAGCAATCTGCTGAAAGTCATACAAAAATGTATAGAAAAGGGAACTAAACCTAAGCATAACCTGGTATCATAGCCATAATCATCTCCTTTGCCTTTGTAGGCTGTTAAGGAGGCTAATTTTATATCCCAGTAAAACATAGGCATTCTGAGCCTTGCTTCTGAATTTTATTGATACAGGCCACATACATTTTCTCTTCCTGTTTTTGGGACGATAACATTGTGAAATTTCATTTGGAGATGAGCTGAACAAAACAGCTCTAAGATTTATTTATATGAACAATTGTGTCATCGAGTTATGGACTAGCTCCACGTCTCCAGGAATAATCTCTCTTCCATTCCTAGTGTAACTTAACATTTTATTCCCTATTTGGTGGCCCTTGCATACTTTGGAGTGTGTTACTGAATTGTGAAAACACACGTGGAGATTACTGACTCTGAAATTAATTTGGAGTCTGCCCATTTTTGTAGGTAGTTTAGTCTTCCTACTTATGTCTTATTTTATGCTCATCTGTAGTGAATTTAATCTGCCCGTATAATGCTCACAGTTTTATGAGAAAAAAGACCTAACAGCTTGAACGTATCCCCCATTTACACCTCTTCCACAGGAGTAAAAAATGAATGGCTATACAATGTAAAGCCATGCATTGGTATAAGTTAGTAACATCTGGTGTAGCAGTACCATGGGAAAGGCATCAGTAAAAACACAGTTTGGTGTTACCTGTCTCTAGTTATCCAGGATAGCTGACAACTCAAAGCAAGCAAGCTGTTATCTGCTTCCTGCCATCTTGTGGGAAAGCACTGTAATAGTCTTGTAAAGTTGCAGTTGTGGCAGATATGTTGGATAACTGATTATTGGTGTGTTCTGGATTCCAGTGAATTTTGAACTGTGTAAAAAAACCCAAAAAACCAAAACAAACAAACAAACAAACAAACAAATTAAGATTATATCTGTATTGGCATGTTGTGTGGCCAGCCCTTAATGGACTTTTTCTCCCTAATCTTGCTTAATCAGAATAAATACCTATCCACCTACTTGCTCATCTTTGTGTTTTGTCATTAATATCAACATAATTTATTGAATGCCTCCACTCCTAAGACTGATCCTTGAGTACCCTAATCAGATCATAGGAAATTAGAGCTTGAAGGGAATCTCGTTAGATCATTTAGTCTAGTTCCCTGCTCAGGAAAGAATTATCTTCAGTCAAGTATCTAACCTGAAAATCTTTAGGGATGGAAGTTCCACATCTTCTCTAGGTAGCCTGTCCCAATGGCTGACCTCATAGTCACAAAATTATTCCTAATCTCCAACCTCTGCTACAGTTTGAGGCCATAGCTTCTAGTCATGTCCACGACAGCCACAGAGAAAAGCCCATCTTCATCCTCTTTATAATCATCATTCAGGTATTTAAAGATTTATCAAATCCTCCCCTCAGTTTTCTCTTCTCCAGACTAAATAACCCTAGTTCTTTCAGACTTTCCTCATGTGTCATGCTTCCCAAGGCTATAATAAGGATTTATATTTGTATACTGTGTATCTGCCATTTAAACAATCATTTAACCTACGTTGTAGTTTATAGTCAAGTTTTTTTTCTCTTCACCCTGTTTCCTTAAATAGCCCTTAGCAAGGAACATTTCAAAAGCTTTGTAAAAGCAATGACAATCATAGTCACTCAAGCTGAGACATGTATGTCTACATCAGTGGTTCCCAACAGAACCTGCCAGGGGTGCCACAATGCTGGTGCTGCTACTGCAGAGAGAAATTGCCCTGCATGGCTTGTTTTCAGAAGGTACCTTGGAGCCAAACTGAGAAGTGGCCACAGTGGAAAGGTGTGCCGACTTGTATTACGCTATGGGGGAAGGCTCATCACTGCTGCTGCAGCTCTTTCTGGTTGTGAGGTGCCTCCTGAAAACCAAGATGCGTGGGGCAATTCTACCTGGTGTCAGTGGCACTCCTCTCCAGGTTGCCAGAGCGTTGGGTTGAGCGTTGTGTTGAAACTGCCCCTCCTACTTCAGTTTTGAGAAGGCACATCAGAACCGAGCCAGAATGAGCTGCAGCAGAAGCCGTGCGCCTGCTTGCATAATGTAATGCCACTTCTCAGGGCAGCTCTGACATACCTCCCAAAAATGAAGGCACCCAGAATTGTCCTATATGCCCTGTGCACCTCTGGTTCTGGGAGACACTGGGCAGGGAAGGGCTGTGGTAAGAGCACAAACTCCCTCCACAACTGGTTCCCTTTTTGCCTCAGCAGGAGATGCACAGAGCAGTTCCACCTGGCAGAGGCTGCAGTGGCAGTGGGGTAATGGATTCAATGCCTAAGATATTAATGAAATAATTATGTTTATATTATAATATGCATGATATATTTAAGTTATTTTTAAATGAGGTGTTCCTACATTTTGAAAAGATTTGGAGGGGTGTCTTGAGTCTAAAAAGGTTGAGAACCACTAGTCTGCATTGACCTGTAGAGCCAGACTTGAAGCATCCCAGGCTCCCATGAATCTTCTGTATTGTATCTTGTAATCTGCACCAAAGGGATCTGTATTATGCCACTTCTTTCTTGAGCATGGCTGTCAAGCTCCCTCCTGGAGCCCTTCTAGGGACCTGTCTGTAGATGCATAACAGACAGCCCCATCTAGGCTTTTCTCGATATAGACAGAGGACGCGTGGCACAAGGAGCCTGGAAGTCTGGAACAAGAGATTGTGGGATTTCTGTTGGCAGACTTCCTGTGCTCAAGGCCTACACTTCCAGGTAAGTTCCACACCCATTGTAGGTAGCAGTGGAGCAAGTTCACCCAGAAATTTAGCAGAGCCTTTTGGGGTTTGTCCGGACTGTTGCTGGAAGGTGATCTTACAGGTTTGCAGTCTTGGCTTGAACGGGGGAGAATGAGTTTATATGCCAGTCTGATTTTACCTGGCAATCACATCTAGGATAAATATGAAACCACCTGTCTCCTCTTAGAGCCTTTTGCAGCTACAAAGATAACTCATACTCACATATCTTTGTAATCTACTACTTTTCTTCAAATAATCTTACAAGTTACAAAAGCCCAATTTCTCTTGATAAAAGATATGCAAACTGTCCCTATCAAACCAAACGCCTCTCTACAATCAGCAGTTTAGCTTTCATTTTCTTCCAGGGCTATTTTCTCCAGTTCTATTATAGAAGAGAAATTATCTATACCATTACTGTAGCTTCTCAAACTGAAACATAGAGTTTTAGGGTACTTAACAAAAAAGGCTTGGAAATCAGGTCTAAATCCAAACAGAAACGCATGAAGTCTCAGATTATAGATCTGATACAAACGGTATTCTCATCACATATATCCAGTCAAAGCCTGAGATCTAGATAGTAAATATCTTCTTTTACATCTGTAGCTTGAGGCCATAACTTCTCAAATACAGTTTAAACTTACCTTCTTCCCTTCCTCCATTCTGCTGAGATTCTGATGGGGGTTAATTTTACTTTTTTCCTTGCCTATGACTTGAACTTACTTCCCCTTTTTTCTGCTCACCAGTGTCACCAGAATGAAGAGAGTGCTCCCATGGAATTCACCCCTGCAGTTGCAAAGGACAGCATGTTTTTCCCAAAACACTGAGAGAGGATGAAGCAATAGAGCAAGATGACTTTGGACAGATGTGGCCTTAAAAAATGTTGTCCTTGCCATTTGCAAGACATTAACTTTCATGTAAATATTTCAGTATTTTTTATAATTATTTCTATTGGTGTTGTGCTTTCCGTGTGAACAAATACACATTTCTAAGATGCTCTTTTGTGGATGCCAAAGAGATGCACTTGAATGTTAATTACACTTATGCATTTTGTGCAAAAGAGTCTAAGTCTCTCTAATGCTGCCCTCTGTTCACCCTTCTGAATAAAACCAGTGAGAATTAAGAACCAGTACTCAGATTAAGTACTAATGCAACCAACTGACAATGCTGGAACAAGTCTTTGGAGTTGTAATAAGTTTTCCAGGACAGGCAATTGTGAAAACAGTGGAGGCATGTCAGAAAAATACCTGAGCTGGTGCAATAGGAATTAACTTGGGCAGCTGTGTGGTCTTATGCTTTGAACTCTGATGCACAGAGTTCTAATTTAATGAGGCAAGGGTATGGTATGAACAGCAAGGTAAGAATTATTTGTGCTTTACCTCTGGTCCATTTGGAAGACATGTTTGGTACCACCAGGATATGGAGTGCAGGCATTTTGAGTCCAGTCTGTGCTTGGTAAACCTGATGTTTACCACTCAAGTTAGTGACCACGAATGACAAAAGGACTGAGATCAACCCAACACTTCTAAGAGGGATAGTACCTATATCATACTGACTTATTTAACTTGTATATAAAGTATATATTGGGCATAAACCAGTAACCCTACAAGTAAGAAGGGCCAAGGCATATGGCAACTTGTCTTTTGTATTTTTTTGCTTTTCTATCAAAAGCCACAGGTGTCTGGCAGTAGAATGGGTCAGTGGCTGTCAGACATTCTGAACCAACAGACCTTTGTCAAACAATAAAACTTCTTATGAATTGCAGTGCACCCTTAACATTAAACTCATCAGGGGAAAGGGAGAAGGAACAGGCTGGTCCAATCTGGGTATTATATACCATGGCTTCATGTGCTACAGTTTGGGAACCACTGCAGTAACTGCCTGACATATTGTGTGCAATTGCAGTGACTTCTGTGCAGATGCACAAGGCATAGCTTAGTACAAAATTTGGTCCAAAGGACATGCAAAAAACACAGGATGAAGTCTTCCTCTTCAAATAGGAGAATCTAGCAGAAGAATAACTGGGAGGATTTAGCCTGACATCTATTTCCTATTGTGTATCATCCTATCTAATTCATAACAGTGGTGGGCTGGTGCCAGATTCTTGAATCTGATCAGAGTAATGGTTGACTTAGGGCATGTTTGCTGTACCAAAGTGGTGAGTCTAGAACTGTCTCTACTTGGTTGCTCGCTCTTGCTTAGCACATGCCAAAACATAAGAATTAGATAGTGTAGCAGGTTTAGCAAGTCCTTGATCACATGCCCAGGTTCTCCATTTTGCTCGTACTTTTTGGCATTTGCTCAGGCCCATTCTAAGCCACCTATATCCCAAATTTCCAGCCTTTGATGATTGCTGGCCAGGAGCAAATGAGTGTGATGTCCTTCTCAGCACCACTTTTCAGCTTGCCATAGAAGCAGCAGTGTAGCTGTGTCCTTGGAGATGTTGCTTTAAGTAGCAGCTTCAAAGCCCAACCTATTGATTCAGCATACATATAGAATTTGTAATGTTATTGTGTCATATAGAATGATAAATGTAGCAATGTGCCACTACATGGCAAAAGACCTTTGTATATGTTTCTGCACTTGATAGTTGTCTATCCCTAATTGCCTATAGGACATTTGGTTATGTGGCCTTAGCCCTTACATGGGCACTCTGAGGGGGGAAAAAAAACAAGCAAGTGGGATGCCTTACTTTATTTTTGTACCTTGTCCACTGGGATTTTGCACTCAACCCAATGACTCAGATGGTTCATGAAGCACAGTATGAAATCAGGGATTGAATTTTGTCTTTCTGATCTCTTACATGGTTAGGAATTATGTACTCCTCCTGAAAACACTTCCACTGATCTGCCAAAGTTGATTTGTTTTTCTACCCAGGCCATTTTCTAATTGTGAAATACAGAACCTTAAAAGCAAGAATTTTGCCAGGTTTAACAGTTTGGTCAATTTTTGTTATGCCATTTATTGTCTACTATTTCAAATGCATGGGTTCTCACAACCTTAAGCAGAAGACATCAATGCCTCTTCTACTGTTCCATCTCTCAGTGAAGTTTGAGATGTTGTTTGAGTCCCAGGCTGCATCTGTTCTTTTACTGGCCCCAATTCAGCAAATAATTTTTGCACATGCTTAAATAAAGTATGTGCTTTACATCCATCTCCTTGGACCTCTGTAGGAAGTTAAGCACACAGTTAAGAATGTGTTTAATATTAAGCATGTGCTTAATTCTATCCCTGTTGAGCAAAACATGTAGACCCTTTGCTGAATCAAGTCCTTTGAATTCACAAGGGGGGGCTATAATAGCCCATTTGCTATCATTTAAGTGAGAGCCGCTCTAATTAAAGTGCTGCAGCATCTCATCCCTGTGTTTCAAAATAGCAGTGGGGGTGCTTGAACTAAAACTCATTCAGTTAGCTTTAGTTCAAGCGCATCTGCCGGCATTTTGAAGCTCAGGGACGCTAATGCATGATATTAATAGAGTCTGGTCCGACACGCTGTAATTACAGTGCGTCAGAGCAGGCCTCCAGCATGTCTACAGGCACCCTCAGTGTCTTTCATGTTGGAATGACTTTCACTTTAGTAAATACCTTAGAGTAGCAGTGACCAACCTGCAGCACAAATGGCACAGGCAGCCCCTGTGTGGCATGTGGCAAATTGGGGAAGGGGACAGGCAGCACAGCAGCAGGCAGGCAGGAAGCAGAGCAGCAGATTGGGCAAAAGAAGAGGATATGGGGCACTTGGCAGAGGGTGGGGCTAATTTGTGGCGTGCCTGCCAAAAATGTTTGCTCCACTGCCTTGGAGCTTGGTCTTTCTGAGACTTGAAGGGCTCTCAATTCCCATTCAAATTGATGGCAAACCAGTGATACCAAAACAATGAAAACTGGTAGCCTTGTAAGTCCTTAATAAAGCCCCACCCCAACAAAAGAATAAGAAGAAACAGCATCAGGAATTCCATTGGTTCCAAACGCTTTGGGAGACAAAAACTGTTTTCTTTTTCATTCCAAATTAAAGACTCTACACACTATCAAAACTAAGCTGAAAGCTATAACTATTCCATACCCCAGCATAATGAAAAAGGGCTTCCATGATATTGTCTAGAGTGCAGAAGGCAGTGCCAAATGTATGTTCATATTTGAAAAGCAGCTCTGAGTTTATCATTTTCAACTTCATACTCCACTGGATTGTTAGAACTGTCTCCAAAGTCTAATTCATTTCCTGGTGCGAGTGCTTGCCTATCACTGGCATCAGTGAGACTGGCCTGAAGTTTCCTAAAGCACTCTGCTCCTTTGAAGCAAAACAGCCTTCAGTCTAACAAAGTGAAAGCTGACGGAGCTGCGACTGCTTTCTATAAATACTTTAGGGAGGTACGTGTCTGGGAGAGAGAAGAGTTATGTAAGCTGAAGGACAATATTGGCACAAGAACAGCTGGGGATAAACTAGCTGTTAATAACTTTAGACTGGAAGTTAGAAGATGGTCATGAACTGTCAGAGGAATGACATTATGCAAAAGTCTTCCAGTAGGCTAGTGGGAGCAACAAACCTAACCAGGTTTTAAGATGGCACTTGATCATTTCCTAAAGAGGATTATATGATGCGACTGCTTCCAGACTCAATTACATGGGTCTCTTCAAGTCCTTGTCCTCGTGCTTTTGGAAAACCTTCCCTCCCTTAGTACTCTGTGGCCTTGCTTACAGAAGTTGTACCATGAACTGTACTTGTATTGTGAAAATAGCATGATGCCTGCCACCTCCCAGTATGGATGCTGTTTAACTGGTATAATTCTCTAGCAGGCATAACTATTCCAAAACAAATGATATGTAGAGAGTAGATGTTAGCTATCTGTAGACTAAAAATAAGAAGACAAGAACTTATGTGTTACAACCAAGACAGCTACAATGTCAGAAATACAGGCGTATATACTGTTGATCAGAGTTCAGAGAAGAGAAGACTTTTTTTTGTATATCTAAAACCTCACTCTGTTACTTTATGTCTTTACATGTTTGTATATGTATATTATATATAAAAATTGTTGGCACATACTTCTACACTTAATGATTTCTTTGTATGCTGTATGTAGGTGGATGAATTTGGGGGTGGGAGAAGAGATTGTATTGAAAGCTAACTGCTATGTTATATATTAAAATGCTATTAGCTTTGTACTAATTGTGCCTTAAAAGTGTTTCTGAGAGAGGCATCAGAGAATTAATGGAGAGACTGATCTGTGGTTCAAGAGAGCTGCTTGTCCTGCTAATGTGCAGCAAATACATTTAAGAAGTCTTTTCTATATATTAAAGCATTAAATGCTAATATATCTGTTATAAACACCATTAGAGTCAGAAAAATAGTTCTGTAAAACAGGCATTGGCTGGGAGTGTTGGGGGCAGCTCATTTGAGAAAGGTTAGCCAGTGGGGACTTTAATCCTACAACAGAGGTTTACAAGCTTTGTAGACTTGAGGCACCCCTTCATAACTTTTCAAAATTTAGTAGCACCCCATTTAAAAAATAATGTATTTATTACAGCATATAGAAAATAACATAACTGGAAGTATATTTTTAAACCAACTGGAAACAGCATGCATAAGTAATGAAACTATTATAATCTTATTATAATTAATGCAACACTTGATTCCAGGGGTGTCCTCACTGAGAATCACTGCTCTGGAAAGTACTGTTATGGCACCTGACAGCATGGAGGCTTGACACCCCAAATCTTCAATGTATTTATTACTGGAGCAATGCTATGAGGCACAGAGGCTAAGGGTCAGATTCCATCCCATTCTGAAGGTGTCTAAATGGAACTTAGGAATTTAAGTATGAGGTTTAGAAATTTGATTTTTTTTTTTTTTAAATACAAAGTAAGATTTCTTCTAGGAACTGGGGTTTTGTGCAGAACTTCATTTACTGTATGTTTCATACTAAAACCACATACTTGGTGGAAATCGCTCATTTTTCATGTATTGCCTAAATAAGGAGTGGGGAGGGAGAAAAATGAAGGGACAGCCCTAAAAAACAGGGAGAGGAAGGGCTGTCTCTGCAGGGCAGACATGCCTTTTCAGGGAGGCAGGGGTCCTACCATGGGAAGGATCTTACCAGTACCATGCAGTGTAGCATGGCTGGACAGCAGCCTCCATCTCACCCCCAAGCCCTGGTTACAGATTGCTTTTGGGAAGAACCTCCTGGAATGAGGTGGCCTTACTGCTTTTCCTGACACTGGAGAAAGGGCCAGCTCCCCTACATGTGAGCTCCTGCCACTCCTACCTTCACAACCACAGCTTTAACCCATTCTTGAAAAGGAAAGCAAGGCCAAGGGCCTTTCCTGAGCCCTAAAGAAAGTGGGATTCTGTACTCAGAATTGTATTGGTTTATGCTGCAGCCACTTCCCTGCCTAAGCCCACTTAGGCTAGGGACAGAAGTTACATATAAACTAATTTAAGTAATCAGAAACTGGTTCAAGACTGTAACAGAACAGAAGTTCAGTGCACATAAACCGGTTTCAGAATGGCTGAAACTGGTTTAGGATAAACCTGGTTAAATATAATACCAGACTTAATTGATTTGGGTCAAACCCTCTATGCAACATTGGTCAGACCGCAGTTGGAGTACCGTGTCCAGTTCTGGGTGCCACACTTCAGGAGGGATGTGGACAACATAGGGTCTAGAGGGGGGCCACTCAGATCAGGGGTCAGAAGGGCAGGCCCTACGAGGAGAGGCTGCGGGACCTGAACCTGTTCAGACTCCACAAGAGAAGGCTGAGGGGGGATCTAGTGGTCTGTTACAAACTAGTCAGGGGGGACCAGCAGGCACTGAGGGAGTCCCTGTTCCCCCAAGCACTACTGGGAGTGACAAGAAATAATGGTCACAAGCTGGCAGAGGGTAGATTCAGGCTAGATATCAGGAGGCGTTACTTCATGGTCAGGGCGGCTGGGATCTGGAACCAACTTCCAAGAGAAGTGGTGCAGGCTCCTACCCTGGGGGTCTTTAACAGGAGGCTGGATGAACACTTTGCTGGGGGGGTTGACCCCAGTACTCTTTACTGCCATGGCAGGTGGTCGGACTTGATGATCTGCTTAGGTCCCTTCTGACCCTACCAACTATGAAACTATGAACCCTTCCTGGTTGAAGTTAAATCACAGTCCCCAAGCATCCCAGCATGCTTTCCAGCCCTGGGCTGTGCTGTGCTGTTTGCTCTAGCAGAGAACAATTGGCAGGGGGATAAGGGGAAGCAGGGACTGCCCCCCACCCCAGGCAAACCCCACCTGGGGTCTGGGGCCAGGGAGGGATGTTAAACTTCCCTTCCCCCAAGTATAGAGCTGCCTTGCCCTGCCCTGCCCTGCCCTGCCCTGCCTTGCCAAAAACTTACTGCTGGCTGCAACCATGAGGGACCTGGAATCAGGAAAATGAAATGATGAGCAACTCTGCAGAGTCCTGCTGTCATGATTGTGAACTGCAAATCCCAGAGACCTTGGGGGCAGCAGGAAGAGGAAGCGGACACATAGCCCATGCTGGCTATGTGCTGGACTGTGTTTAAACTGGTTGAGTTAAACTAGTGCAGAAACTGTGTGTAGATTATTGTATTTCCTGTCTAATGTTCAGAAACTATGAGAAGACCCCCACTATCTTGAAATTGGCTTAACTATGACATTATTAACAAAAAAAATCAGGTTGGGTGCCTTTTATTTTTTCCTCTGGTTTCTAACCAGTTTAAGATACTGCAAGAGGCACACTGAGAATTTAAAAAAGTTCCCACGCAGCGTGGGATCAAATGGAAAACAACCCGGAAAAAAGGCGGCACAGGGCTCGGCATCTGGCCCCTGCTGCCCCCTATGGTGCCCCCTGCTGCTGTAGCATGCTGCATTCACAAGCGGCGCAAGCAAGAGCAGTGCAAAGCTGTGACCTGGGCACAGTTCCTAGTAAGTAGGGACTGGAGGGGATTGGGGAGGGTTGTAGATGTGTGGGGGTTGTGTTGGGGTGGGAGGACTGGTCGGGGGGTGTGGGTCCTCTGCAGGGCCCATAGTGTTCCCCCCCACCCCAGAGCAGCAGTGGCCATGGATGCCGCTGCAGCCAGAGTCCCCCCGTGGTACAATGCAGCACTAGCTGCCTCAGAGCCGGCACCCCCCCGTGCCGCTTGGCGCGGGCCTGGTACAGCATGGGACTCTGCAGCTTCAGGCAGCACTGGGGCTGCTCAGGCTGCCACCTGGGGCCTGGCCCTGCTTGCAGGGACCATGTATCACACTGGGCCAGGTCCTGCCTCCATGGAACCGGCCTGGCTCGATGGTGCACAGGGCCCATGGCGGCAGGACCTGGCCTGGTGTGACACACGGTCCCTGCAAGCGGGGCTGGGTTCTGGGCTCTGGGTGACGCCTGAGCAGCCCTGGTGCTGCCTGAAGCTGCATGGCCCCATACAGAGTCAGGCTGGCCCTGTGAGACACAGCACAGGCAGCACCAAGTCTGATGCGATTGGGGGTGTGTTGCACCACTGGGGGCTCTGGCCCCATGGCTGCTGCTGCTGCTGCAGGGAGTTGTGGGCCCTGTGGGGGGGGGGCAGTCCATGTGCTATGTGGGGGGGGGCAGGGGACCCACTCCTCCTGAGCAGCCCCCCAACATCCATAGTCCCACCACAATCCACCCACAATACCCACATCCCCAAACCACTCCCACAAACCCCTCACCCACATACCCAACCCCAAACTCCATCACAAGCCCTATACCCCCCTAAACCTCACCCCCACAAAACCTACACATACCCACAAACTCCCCACAGCCCCCCCAGTTGCTTTACACTTGTAAATATATCAATAAAATATTGCCCAACTGATCTCTCTCTATATAGTGGCATTTCATTTTAACAGTGGAAGAATGCTATTTTGGGTATTTTAATGAGAGAATTTGGGTTTCCTATCAGAGTATTTGCAATTTGTAAACAGGGAACACCGGGATATCTGCTGGTGAGAAAAGTGGCAAGACCCATGCAGAGGAGCCTGTCCAGGGCCAGCACTGGGGACCCAGCTGGAGGGCAGACAAGATGACGAAACTATTGGCCACTTGGGGCCAACAGGACATGCTTTGACAGTTCAAAAGAAGCCACAAGAAGCGCATCTTCTAAGCGATAGCTTCCCAGATGGCAGAGAGGGGTCACCTCATCTGAAACTGGCAGGGGCACGGCCTTGGGGCCGCAGGTCCAAAGGGGTGGATTCTGTTGCAGGTGGCAGCAGGCCAGAGCCAAGCAGTAGCCTGCACTGTCAGACTGCTGCAGTGGGTAGAGGGTGCACGGGCATGGAGAAGAGACCTTGCCCTTTTTTTCTGGAAGGAAAGGCTATGAGTGCTATGCGTTCACATGACTCCAAAACCTGGGGCTTTAAGAAACTTACCAAATCCCTGAAGTCAGCCAAAAGCAAGGTAGAGATGCACCTTCTAGACTAACTAAATCAGAGATACATCAGCTTTCTGATGCATAAGCATCTAATGAAGTGAGCTCTTGCTTACAAAAGCTGATGCATTTCTGATTCAGTTAGTCCATAAAGTGCATCTCTTCCTGACTTATACCAAATCCTATGACACTCATGATGAATATCATGAGAGTTGGCAATTCTAGGGCTTAACCTTAAATGAGAGCAAAATTCTCATGCAATCTTGATCATGTCAAGTGCTGCCATTGAACTAAGTGGTAAAACTCCCCTGACATCACTAGAACCATAGTGGCCTACTCAGTCTCCCCTTCTTCCCCTCTCCCTCCCCTCCCCCTTGCCACTTCCCTCATTTATAAAATGCGACCATACATACACTGCACGACTGTTATAAAGTAGGATTCATTAGTCCTTGTAAAGGCATTTTTGTTTCATATGGAAAATCCTATAGATATTCAAAGCCTGCCTCTTTCAGCAGCAGGGACTTGGAGCAGCACATTATTACAGCAAGCATTTGATACGGGATGCTGGTGACATGCTGTGGTGACTCATGCTGTGGCTGTGTGAGTAGCCCAAATGAAACTAAAATAGTCCTTGAAATGGAAGGTCCAAACCACTGGCATTTTCTCTTTTGCCTACTGTTATCAAGCTCTGCTCTTTACGGTGCACCGCTCAGTGCCCTGTGGTCACTCAGTTACTCCTGTGGAGGATATACTTATGCAACACAGAGCAGTTTGTTCCATAACGTGGGATTAGATTTGTTTACCCAGTGTGCTGGGTTTTTTTAGCTTCCTTTTTGTTTTAACATTCCAAGTCAAAGAGAAGCATGTGCCTCAGACTCTGTGCACTCGTGCTGCCAATGAACAAATACACAAGCTACCTCCAGAGAACGTTATTCAGATTACAGAATCCAGTCCTTGAAGTTCCAAAAATGCCACTTACAGTTGTCCTCACATCTTTAATTTAGTCCTTGGGCATCTAACCTGAACGAGGTAGGGAATTCTTGGGAAAAAATAGTATGCTATCTTGTAATTATAAACAGCCTTAATGCACACACACAGGGGTTTGAATTAAGGTTGCACGGGCTTCAGAAGTTCCAGAAACTCTGACGTATTCCAGAGCTTTTTTTTTCCTTTTGCCATCTTGTAGCTTCTCTGACTTTGGACAAGTTTTGAAAAGTTAGAGCATTGAAAAAGACTTGGGGGAGAAATCACCACATTTGTATTGTTACATGCGGTGGGATAACAGAAAAAGAAAAGGAGAATGGGTGAAAATAAAATTGTAATTTTTCCCCCAAAATAATATATTTAAAAAATCTGGAACAATGAACAATGCTACTGACTCTAGCTCACTGGTTCTCAATTTGGGTATTGCAATACTCATCTGAGAGATACCCTGACACAGGTGCTACTGCTACCATGGCAAAAGACAGGTAAAACTGCCTTGCGTGCTCTTCCTGTGTTAAGGCTCTGATTTAAAGCAGGCAGGAGCTAGTTGATACTGTATAGCCCTTATCAATCAGACCTGCAGCCTTATGCTCTAATTCTTGTATTCTGGGACTAGACGAATAATAGCTCCCTATTTGCTTCATCCACATGATTTTTAGAGATCTCTATCATAGGCTTTCTTGGCCGCCTTCTTCCCAGACTAAAGTCCTAGCCTTTTCAATGTCTCCTGGTTACAACAGCAGCTCTATACCTCTGATTATTTCTGCTACCCTTCTCAGTACCTTTTCTAATTCTACTTCACCTTTTTTGTTAAAGATGCTGAGATCAGAACAGCAGTTAGTAGTCAAGATATGGGTGCACCATGCATTTATACAGTAGCGTAATGCTGTTCACCATTTCGTGCCCTTCCTGGGCTGCCTGTGTAGCAGGCACATGGGGCACTTTGACCTGGAGGCAGCAAAACCCAGGTGAGAACCATTGAGATAATCTGAGGCAGTAGCAACATTGGTTCTCAACTGGGGATGCCACCAGAGTCAAAAGAGTGTTGGGGAGGGTGCCTGGACCCTGACGAGGTTGAGAACCACTGCTTTAGCTGATGGACTCAGCTCCATTAGCACATACTTTATAACTGAGTGGTGCTCATAACACAATCCATGTTCCCAGCAGGTCTGTAACCACATTTTACTTTCCATTTCTCATCTCCCCATGCAATACAATATTGCAAAATGGTTCTTAGTCCTAAAAGGACCCAATCCTACTATCCCCTTACATTCAAAGCTCCCTTTTCCTTTAAGGGGCAATCAAAATACACATGGAGCATCAGGACCTCCGTATTCTTCATAGTCATTCATGCCCCACATACAGTGTTTGTAGGATAAAAAAAGCCTAGAATATCCCTTTAAGAAAGAAAACCTTCCTGCCTATGAAGGCTGAGGCTAGATCCCTCCTGGATTTTGGTTTCTTCCCTTGCTTTGCTCCTCTTGTCCATCTCTGCCTTCTCCCTCAGTCTCTCTCATGTTACTTTCACAATCTCTTTGCTCTCTTACCTCTTTATTCCCTGTGCTGTATCCATTATCTTTCCCAGTGGGGTTGATAGGAGCTAGTGGTGCCAATGCAAGAGATGGAGAACAGGTCCCATATTCTCTTGCCTCCAGGGTGTCACTCATTGGGTGTAGCTAGCTGGTTCTTCGCTAACTTGCTCCACCTGGTGGCCAAAAGCTAAATTTTCATTTTAGATCCAGTTACACCTTACAGTTAGACAGTACTAAAGGCACTTAAACTGTGAGCATCTGCATGTAA
Organism: Crocodylus siamensis; assembly: GCF_052110815.1. Classification (NCBI taxonomy): domain Eukaryota; kingdom Metazoa; phylum Chordata; order Crocodylia; family Crocodylidae; genus Crocodylus; species Crocodylus siamensis. Next base: position 174,741,887 of record NC_143398.1, on the reverse strand, counting down.
AAGCTTGTTCACACCTGCTAAGTGCCCTCTGAGCCTCTCCAAGTTATGGCACTTCAGGCAAGGGTTAACTCTGGGCTGTATTACCTAGCACATGTTTGGGTTAACTTCAGTCTTCCCAACAGAGATAGAAAGAGCAATTTTCACTTCTCCAGGCTGTACCCAGCTCCCTCCCCATTCAGAGCAGCGAGACAGAGAGAACCCAGGTGCCCTGGCTCCTAGGCACACCCTGCTTGCCAGCCATCTAGTAGCAAGTCAGAGCTGTGCAGGCAAAAAATGTATTTACCCTTAATATGCAACTACACACAGCATGTTCACAGATCTAGTATGATCTAAGTGTAATGTGTATTGTGTTACTTCTCCCGTAGTGGAGCCAGCCTCAGGACAGCCTACCCAGAGCTGGTGCAGCTGACTGAAAACAACCCCCCAGTATCAAGTTATCCTTAAAGGTGTTGTCTGTCTGCGCCCATGGCTGGAGTTTCCACAGCCCCAAGTCCCAGCTGTAGACAGCTATGGTGGGAGCATGAATTACTCATGATATCAAGGAAGAATCACTTTGTAGGGTGTTTGCCCCAAGTGACCATCTTTTGGGGACTGATCCTCAAGGCAAAAAGTAACAGTGCTTTGATTCTAAATGAAACTTCAAATGCAGGGGAAGGACAGGGTTACTTCCCTACCTCCCATTGCTTGCTGTCTTGTTTCCCATTCCAGAGCCTTGGGACTGGATCTGACTATGTTGGTTTCACCACTTTCTTTGTGAATGCCCCAGAGAGAGTGTCAGATGCATCCTGCTTAGCTCTGGCTTGCTACAGTGCTGGCTTGTTGCTGGTTGGGAGCTGCCTGACCCCATCTGCAGCCTGTTCTGCTCTGCTGATACTTTGCCTCCCTCTTTCACTATATCTGTCTGCTTTTCCTTCATCGCTGCTTCCCTCCATCTTCATCCTCTGCCTGGCAGAGCCACAGTGGCTCCAACTCACTCTGTGCACAGCTGACATGGCAACAACATGTGAACATTTCTGTCCCATTCCCTAAATGAAAACAAACTTCTGCTGACAGCTGGAGGGGACAGCTTTACAAAGGCAAGGTCCCCATTGGTTTTTGCAGAGCTGGCACTAGTTGTGCCTGTCACTCAGGAGAGAAAATACTGTCCAGATTAGGAAGGAGTGCAGCATCTGGTGCTGACAGCAACACCCACATCTCAGACAGGCAGTGTGCCTGGCAGCCACAAAGGCATGGATCGGAGCATCGGCACAGGGTTCCAGTGGGACGGGAGGGAACTAGTTATAGTCCCTTATAAGCATCCTATATGCTTCTGCATAAGGTGGAACATGGAGGAAAGATAGCCTGATGGATGAGAGTCTATCCCTGGCCTTAGGACAGCTGTGCTCTGCCATAGGTTCCTTGTGTGACCTTGGGCACACCCACATCACAAGAAAGGAGCCACCCCATAGCATGAGATCAACAGACAATCTGTTTTCCACCTCTAGCAGCAGCAAAGCCTTGGCATGCAACTGTATGAAAACTTCAGTTCTGCTGCGCTTTGCTCGCCATTATTAGCAGGAATGGCTATGCCACTTCATACTCATCCCCTTCTGCAGGCCCTGGAGTGGAACAAACTAGTTAGAAACCAGTTTAACCAGCCTATAACAAAAAGGTCTCATTTCTTAAGCATGCTCCTGCTCAGATGATCTGCCTGCCTTGCCTCATAACTTCAGAAGACCAGCCCAACAACCCTAGTGCATAATGACATCTTCAAAGGGGAAAAAAATACATCAATCACCCACTGTTGTACTAGAGGGTATTTTTCTTTTGAAGTGAAAGGATACACACCTAACACCAAGTTATGGGGGAGTGTGGCCATGCCAGAAGAAAGGTTGCAGATATAGGCAGACCTGGACAGGCTGGAGAGTTGGGCAGACTGGAGCCAAATGAAGTTCAACACTCAGATGTGTAAGGGGCTCCATCTGGGGGCCGTCATTACATTTGGCAATGATTGGCACCCAACTGAGGACCCAGTTAATGCAAATGTCCACACCATGGCAGCAGACTCTTCAGATGTTCTACCAAAATAGCAGGGTCTGTCTACCCCAGTAATTCTCAACCAGGGTGCCACACAATATTAGCATGGCTAGGTATGAAAGCACCTACACATGATTCACAACATAAACACAGACATTTCAAATAGGCATCCATAATGTCAAAAATGTTCTGACCTGTTGTGGGCTTTCTGGATTCTTTTCAACAGAAGAATTGCTATATTATTTTTCCATCATCAAGATATGGATGAAATGTAAGACCTGGCATTTTCCAAGGGGGACCTTGAGCCTGCTGAAATGTGCCTCAAGTCTAAAAAGCTCGAGAACCACTGATCTGGTTCTCAACCCACTACCCACTCCTGGTCTAAGTCAATTGCAGAAGTGAGGTTGTCAGGATTCTCTGGGACACTCCAAGGCCACTTCTGAGCTCACTGGAAATGTGGGTGCTGAACAAACTGCTGAGACACCCTTACCGCTTCTTTTCCAAGGTTGATGAGTGCAGAGCAGAAGTAAGTAGGCAGAGGTTACTTCTTTGACCTCATGTCTAAATACTTTTGCTGTGGTGTAGATATACTTAAGGTGAAACATCAGATGTTTCAAGCCCTCATTCTGTGGAGGAAGATAGTATAATGAGGCCACATGACAGCCCTGGACCCAGCTGGTCCCAATTTGAGGATCAAGGGCAATTCATCCCCTGAGGTGGCAGATGAGCAGGTACCACTTGTCCCACTTGCCCAGCTGGTCCTAGTGGGGCAATCAGGGTGGCCAGCCCTCTGAGGCCACAGGCAACAGGTCTTCTCTGCTTCAGCCTTAAAAGCTAGGCCTACCTCTCAGTATTCTGTCTGGGCAAAGACTTAGGTACTTAGTTTCATAAGTTTCATAGTTTCTAGGGTCGGAAGGGACCTGAGCAGATCATTAAGTCCGACCCCCTGCCATGGCAGGAAAGAGTATTGGGGTCAAATGACTCCAGCAAGGTGATTGTCTACCCTCGTCTTAAAGACCCCCAGGGTAGGAGCCAGCACCACTTCGCTTGGAAGTTGGTTCCAGATCCTAGCCGCCGTGACAGTGAAGTAGCGCCTCCTGATATCTAGCCTAAATCTACCCTCTGCCAGCTTGTGACCATTATTCCTGGTCTTTCCTGGCAGTGCTCGGGGGAACAGGGACTCCCCCAGTGCCTGCTGGTCTCCCCTGACTAGTTTGTAACAGGCCACTAGATCCCCCCTCAGCCTTCTCTTGTGGAGTCTGAACAGGTTCAGGTCCCGTAGCCTCTCCTCATAATGCCTGCCCTGGTGCCCTCTGATCATGCGAGTGGCTCTCCTCTGGACCCTCTCCATGTTGTCCACATCCCTCCTGAAGTGCGGCGCCCAGAACTGGACGCAGTACTCCAACTGCGGCCTGACCAGTGCTGCATAGAGGGGGAGGATCACCTCCTTGGACCTGCCTGAGATGCATCTGTGGATGCATGACAAGGTGCAGTTGGCCTTCCTAACTGCCTCTCCACACTGCCGGCCCATGTTCATCTTAGCATCAATGATGACTCCAAGATCCTTTTCTGCCTCTGCACTGATGAGAGGGGAGTTCCCCCAGCCTGTAGGTATGCTGCTGGTTCTTCCTTCCCAGGTACATCACTTTGCACTTGTTGGTGTTGAATCCCATCCTATTCTCGTCCGCCTACCCTTGTAACCTGTCTAGGTCCGATTGCAGCCTATTCCTCCCTTCTAGCATGCCCACATCCCCCCGCATCTTAGTGTCATCAACTAATTTGAACAGGGTGCTTTTTACCCCCTCGTCCAAGTCGCTGATGAAGATGTTGAACAGTGCGGGCCCGAGGACCGAGCCCTGAGGAACCCCACTGCCCGCATCCCTCCAGGTCGAAAATGACCCATTCACACCACTCTCTGGGTGCGGCCCACCAGCCAGTTAGTGACCCATTTGACTGTGTGGGTGTCGACACCACAGCCCCCCAGTTTCTTAATGAGAATGGGGTGAGAGACAGTGTTGAAGGCCTTCCGAAAGTCCAGAAAGACTATGTCCACTGCTACCCCTGCATCTAAGGATTTGGTGACCTGGTTGTGGAAGGCCACCAGGCTGGTCTGACAGGACCTGCCTCTAATGAACCCATGTTGGTTGCCCCTAAACATAATCTCCCCTGCTGGCCCCTCATGGACATGCGCCAGAATAATTTTCTCAGAAAGTTTGCCCAGGATCGAGGAAAGACTAACTGGCCTATAGTTTCCCAGGTCCTCCTTCCTCCCCTTTTTGAAGATGGGCACCACATTGGCCCTCTTCCAGTCCTCTGGTACCACACCAGAGCACCACGAGTGCTCGTACAGCCGTGCCAGGGGTCCCGCAATGACCTCAGCTAATTCCCTCAGCACTCTGGGGTGGAGATCATCCAGACCAGCTGATTGAATATATCCAGTCCCTCCAGAAGTTCCCTAACTAGTTCCTTACTAACCCTTGGCCTAGGTGTGCCTCCCCTGGGGCCTAAGGGGGGCCCGGGGGGGGGGGTGTCTGTTCCGGTCCCTGCTCAGGAAAATGGAGGCAAAGAAATTGTTAAATATGTTGGCTTTGTCGTCTGGTGTGACGACCAAATTTCCTACCGTGTCCTGCAGGGGCCCCACGTTACCCGGAACCTTCTTTTTGCCCCCTATGTATTTAAAAAAGGACTTCTTGTTGTCCTTGATCCGGGAAGCTAGTCCCAGTTCCATCTCCACCTTGGCCTTCCTGACTGCCCCCCTGCATCCCCGAGCAACCGCAGTATAGCCATCCCTGGTGATGGCCCCTCCTTTCCATTGGGTGTGCGCCTCTCTTTTAGCTAGAAGACATTCCAGGATGCTTTTGGTGAGCCATGGGGGCTTTTGTGCCCTCCTGCTCCCTGTGATCCGTGTTGGGACTGCCTTCCTTTGGGCTTGGAGGATCGTCTCCTTAAGAAGCGACCACTCTTCTTGGACACCTGGCTCCCCTCCCCCCTGGGACCTCAGTGCTTCCCCGACTATTCTCCTTAGCTCATTGAAGTCCGCCCTCCTGAAATCTAGGGCTGCTGCCTTGCTGTAGGCCTTTGCCACCTTTGCCCTTATTCCTTTGCCCTTATTCCTGACCTTTTTTTTTTACTTTATGGATCTCGAGCTCTGATTTTTGGGTCACCTTGACTTGGCTCTTACACTTAATTCTGGTTTGGACTCCTGGGTCACCCTGAACTGACCTTGGAACTGGCTGCTGGTCCCCCCTTACTCTGGCTTTGGATTCCTGGCTCCCTGGGAACCTGTCCCTTGGACTTTACCTGCATGTCATGTGATCTTCCCTGATTACCCATGCCATGATTCTGAACACACAGTAGAAAAGGTACAGACCTGGCTGATATTAATTTTCAAAACGTTTCCATAGATCACTTCCTAAGGCAATTTCTCCACTCCTTTAGGAGAAGAAAGGGGAGATATGGGTGGATAAGAGGCCCCTTCCAAGATATGATCATCACTGTAATGCAAAAATGACAGGTCAACCCCCTGACCCTACTGACTTGCTTGCAGAGGCATTTATTTACTAAAAGTTGGCATTTTCCAAGGGATGCCTTGAATCTAAAAAGTTTGAGAACCACTGCTTGAGAGTATATGAACAGGACATGTCTACAGTGATCCATCCTTTGCCATACTTTGCCTGGCATCAACTATCATTGGTATAGGTATGTCAGAGAATACATTTGATAGATCCTCTGAGAGCTATTAACTATAACCGTCCCTTATAAATTTGTCTAATCCAATTTTGAACCCTGGTAACTTCATTGGCTGTCCTCTAGTTCTTCTATTGTGGGACCAGACAAATAATGGCTCCCTCTTCACTTCATCCACACCCTTTATGATTTTTAGAGACTTCTGTCATAGGCCCTCTTGGCCGCCTTCTTTCCAGACTAAAGTCCTAGCCTTTTCAATGTCTTCTGGTTACAGCAGCTGCTCTATATACTTTTGATAGATTTTTGCTACCTGCCTCTGTACCTTTTATAATGTTAGTACATGGTTTTTTTTATGATGTGGAGATCAGAACTGCAGGCAGTAGTGAAAATATGGGTGCACCACATGTCCGTGCCCCATACCCTTCTTAACAGGGAAAAATGGGGGAAGATTGAGATGGTGCTGCTATGAAGAGAGAAGTGACAAGGCTTCAGGACACCCAGTAGGAAATTTGCTCTTTTAATGGACCGTATGCAGAAAGCATTGAAACTATAGTGATGTGCAGCAGAATACATGAGAAAACAGCCAGCAGTTGAAACACCTGGAAACAGCCTCAAAGCTTTCATCTCCCCCAGTGGACGCACATTTTAAAACGAAAACTCATGCAACGTTACAGCTGAGAAGAGTAAATGTTTATGTGCAGGTGGATGATGAAATAAGCCCAGATGTGAGACAGCCAGTGCTGTCTGAAGGGGTTTAGCCAGCAAGCATATTGGGTCCAGATCCTTGGCTGATGTAAGGGACTGTTGTACTTTTGAAGCAGTGCCCTGACCACACTGATTCACATCACCTGACAGGGAAGCTCCCTTCAATGCCAGGTTTCCAATGCCTGGGGGGAGGGATCTCCCTGGTCTTCATTGCTTTCTTTCATAGTCCTGGCCAACTTCTAGCCTTAAAGCCTGTTTATATCAGCTTTATGGAACTGTTCCGCCTTGATCGTCATCACCTTCCCACCCTCAGTTTAAAACTAACAAAAGAAAATTCTTTCTCACACAGCATGTCATTCAAGTGTGGCACTCATTGCTACCAGATAAGCTGAAAGTTTAGCCAGATTTAAGAAGGAATCAGACAAATCGTTGGAGGAAAGAAACATGGGAGTTAGGGATGCAGCCACTGAATGAGAACTTCCTGGACCTTAAGTGCTGGAGGCTGCAAGTGAGAGGGGAACAGTGGAAAAAGCCCTGGTCATACACACTTCACTCTCCTTGTCTACACACTTCACTCTCCTTGTCAACATCAACTCTCTGCCACTGTGCAACACAGGCCTGCTTGGTACACAGAAGAGACATGGGCAGGTGCCCATACAGGAACACTTCTGTTCGTAGAGGGGGACTATCAGGTGGACACCAACAAATTCCTTGGGGCAATTTAAAACCAGAACAGGGATGGGAATGAGAGTCAGAGGTAGATAAGTGCTTTGAGGGGTATGCCAAGCAAAGTACACCAGCTAGTGCCTGCTGGACTGCCAACAAGTCCAAGGAGCTAGTGAACGGACCCTGTCTGGGCAAACACTGCCCAGAAACGTGACTGGAAGATGGCCCCACAGTCACTGAGGGCTTCTGGGCTGGAGCCTCCTTCCTGGTCAGACAGATGGCAAGCTTGACCAGGGCCAGGAAGAGGCTGACCAGTAGGTCCTGGGATGTGACATGGGCCTTTTGATGTGCCAATCTGGAACATGTGCCAATGCCCACTATGTAAAGTTAAAAGATGCCCTTGATAAAGGTGGAGGAATTAAGGGCATGTCAGTAGTTACTTGGGACAAATGAAAGGTAGAAGTTGGATGGCAGCAAAGGGCAGAAGTGGACAAGGAGTCCTCCCAGTGGGGGCACCAGCCCACTTACGAATAATGTGTGCCCGCAGAGCCTGATGTGCCTCCAGAGCTTGCAAGCAGTGGCAGTGGGGGCATGGTGGCGGCAAGTGGGGAGATCCTGCAGGCAGCCATGGCGGTGTCAGCAGTGGGGAGGTGGGTGGTGAGTGCCACCGGCGGTCGGTGACCATCCACAGACTCCGCCAGCAATTGGTAAGTGTCCACAGATGTCGGTGGCGGTGTCAGCAGCAAGGGGATGGTAGTGAGCGGTGACTGCCCGCAGGTGCCGCTGGCAGTGCTTCTTTCAGGGGTGCACCACCAGTCTCAGGGGGTGCATGCGCACCTCCTATGTGTCACCAGCGGGCCCGCCAACAAGTCCAAGAAGCCAGTGGACGGACTCTGCCTGGGGACACGCCCCGCCAGCTTGCCTAGGGCCAGCAGGAGGCTGACCAGGAGGTCCCAGGTTGCAGCCTGAGGCTGAAGAGGGTTCCTTATTCCCAGTTCCTTTCCCAAAGCCAATCTTTGCCCAACTCAAGGTCCTGGACCCGCAGTCTGACCTGCCCTTGCTGCAGGATGCTGTTTCCCCTTTTTTTTGTTTTCGGTTTACTGGCGAGCACACACTCGACGCGGCCAGTCCGTCGTGTCCAGACCGGCTGGGGCGAGGGCGAGGGCAGGGGAGCAGGCGCCGCGCAGGCCCCAGGCCGCGAGGGCGGGGCGGGGCGGGGCGGGCAGAGAGCCCGGCGGCTCGGCGCCCATTGGCCGCCCGCGGGGCGCGGAGGCGCTGCGGGCGAGCGGAGGCGGCGCCGCCAAGTGCCGGCCAGGCGGAGTCGGAGCGCCCCAGCGCTGCGCCGCCCGCCTGCGACTCGCCGCCGCCGCTGCAGGGGGCGAGGATGCGGCCCCGGGGCGGCCCGCGGAGCACCGGCCCCGGGTCCCCATGAGCCGGGGAAGATGTACGCGGGGAGGAAGCGGAGGAAGCCGGTGCAGAGGACGTGAGTGCGGGGCGGCTGCTCGGGCGGGGACCTCGGCAGCTCCCGGCCTGGGTCTGGCGCTGCGGGGAAAGTTTTTCAGGTCCACTCCATCGCAGAGGAAACGCCTCTGCCTGCCTCCCTCCCCCCCCCCAGTTTGAGCTGCTGGCCGGCACTGCTTCGTTGTGGCCGGGGGAGAGGGCGTCCTTCCTGCTGCCCCGGGGGCAGTGAGGCAGCCCGGCGAGGCGGTCCGAGGAAGGCGCTGCCGAGGAGTGCAGGCTCGAGGGAGGGGGCTCCTGGCTCCTCAGGAGCGCGGGGAGTTTCTAGCCGGGGGCATGTGGGTTTCAGGCCCCCAAACCTGGGGTCTGCCAGTGTCAGGAGGTTGGGAGAGAATTGATATCGGCACCGAGAGATTTAGGGCAAGCCGGGGAGTTTCTGTGGCTCCCCTGCTTTACCTGCGGCAGGTTCAGGCGCTAGGTCTGTGGTTGACTATAGACTTATGTAGACTTTAAATCAGCAGTTCCCAATGCAGTGCCCATGGGCATCATGCCCCCCCCCGGTTTATTCAGGTGGGATTGATCTAAATACTGTAATATCTATTGATCTAAATACTTTAATATTCATATTGGCGCCTGCTGTTTTATCTTTTAAATTTGAATGTGCCCTTGGGCACACGAGTGTTGGGAACCCCGACTTAAATTGTATGAGCTGGTTTGGATGGGGATGATCCTGCCTCCAGAAGGGGTTGGACTAGATCGGTGGTCCTCAACCTTTTTTGAATCAAGATCCATCAATGGCCAGTCCCGACCCAGTGCCCCTCAGTCCCGACCCACTGTCCCCACCCCCAAGCCCAGTGCGTGGGCAAGGGCTGGGTGTGTGGGGCAGAGGGGGCTCAGGCAGCCCCTTCCAGGGCTGGAAGTCTGCCAGCCAGCCAAGAAAAAGCCACAGTTTCCCACATTTTTCTCCCTGCTTCCCCATTTTTAAAGTTTGTTCATGACCTTTTCATGTATTCTTGCAACCCACTTTTGGGTCACAACCCACGGGTTAAGCACCGCTGGATTAAACGACCTCCTGCAGTCCTTTCCAGCCTGACTTCTCTACGATTCTATGATTCAGGTTTTGTACTTTCTGCTCTTTTAAGAAGTATGTGCAGAATGAAAAAATATATATATTTGCAGCCTTTTCGTGTTCAGTAAATTCTTCCTCTTTTTTCTTCTTGCACCTGGTTACTAAAACAGTAGATGAACTTAAAGGATGCGTTATTATGTAACATCATCTAACTAATTCAGTCAAACGCATTTTATCTAAATTGTTGGCCTGGTCATGTCTGTTCTTGATGGTTGTGATGTGTGGTGAACTTCGCTGTTAAACTGCCATCTAAAACTATTTAAGTGACATCTTAAATAGTTAATATCTTCTATGGAAACTATTAATAGTCATGGTGGTGATGGAGGAACTTCCATAATTAAGTTACTGAGAATATTACTGTCATGTTCCCATCCTTTATTCTTTGCAGTCACAGTGACAGGCTAAAAATGGATGGGATAAGATTCAAAATAAAAAGAATTTCTCAAGTATGTTTAAGAGGGCAAGAAGAAAGGCACTCTAGCTAAGTGAATTAATTAGTTTCCTTCCAAAAGTTGTGCTTCTGATTTCAGGAGTAAGTGAAAGGCTGAAAGTGTAAACTGGGAGGGCTGGAAAGTCTTGTTGCAGTAAGTCAGTGATAGTTGATTCTGAAGGGAAGTTGCGCTTTGCTCTCATTCTGGAGAGCTGAGGGTAATTGTAAGTACTTTTGGGTAGGACTTCTCTCAGTGTGGATTTGCATTTACAGTCCAACACTGATTAATATGTACAACTGAATATGAGGCTGAATGAATAGATTCATACTAGGATAAGAACCAAGGACTGGAGGATTCCTGTTGGGACATAAGATGTACCTTATTTTGTTCTGTGCAGGAGATCACCATGCGCTCTTTAGAGGGTCAGTTTTCCCTTGGGCACAAATATGTGCAAGGTGCATCAGTTTTTGTTCCTCCTGCCTACAGGGTGAAGCCGCCACCTCCGGAAGGTGTGAAGTCAAACCCTTCCAAGCGTCACAGGGACAGGCTGAACTCAGAGCTGGAGCGGCTGGCCAGCTTGTTGCCTTTCCCTGATGAAGTCATCTCAAGCCTGGATAAACTGTCCATCCTGCGTCTCAGTGTCAGCTACCTCAGAACCAAGAACTTCTTCAATAGTAAGAGAGAGCTATGGGGGAGAACAGGGTGGTTCTCTTCAATTAGATATACACCATATTCCTCACCACACTGTGACAAACAAGAGCTTCCTGTGTGGAAATCCCATTGACTAGTGGGCAATATTGTTGCTTGAGGAATGGCCACTGTTACTAAAGTCTTTTGCTTGCTTCCCATGTGCAGACCTTGGAGTGGACTTAATAGTGTAACATTTTGCCAGGACGTGGAGCTTCCATTTCATGATTGTGTTAAAAGAATCCATTGAAATAAGAATGTGAGGGAACTAAAAAGACAAGAAGCATGATTTCCTAAACCACTTGAAATAGAAGCACTGTTTCATGGTTATCCATTGGTACTTTTTCTGAATTAGCAGAGAACCTAGAATAGGATTTGGTGGCTGCCTATAAGTATATAATGGATGTGCATCAGGAGCTGGGAGAACGTTTGTCCACCAGGGCCCCCCAAGGGAAGACGAAGTGTAACGGTCACAAACTCCAGGAAGACAGTTTCAAGCTAGACATAAGAAAAAGCTTTTTTAGTGTCTGTGTCCCCAGAGCCTGGAATAGATGCCCCCCAGAAGTGGTGCAAACACCTACTCTGGATGCTTTCAAGAAACACGTGGATGCCTCTCTTGCTGGGATCATTTGACCCCAGCCATAGGCAGAGGGAGAACATTTTTTTGCAGGGGCTGAATGTGTGCGCATGTGCACGTGTGTCTGTGTGTCCCCCCTCCCCCCAGTGGAAAAGTCTGCGGGAGAAAGGGAGGGAGGAGGGGGAAGGACTGGGAGGGGGAAAGGGAATGGGGCTGGGGTTGGGCAGGGTTCAGAGCTGGACCAGGCCCAGGATTGGAAATGGGGCTGGGGCCCGTTGTGCCTGTCCCTTTCCCCATGCTTGGGGTCATTGCCCAGCTCTGGCACTCCCTGTGCCAATGAATTCGCCACCCCCCCCAACCCTGCACTGGCTGTGGCTACCTCTCTGCACTGGCCCTGGCCCCTCACTGTCCTGCCCTGCACTGGGAGCAGGGGGAGAGGGGCAGAGCTGGGGGCTGGAGCAGGGCAAGCCTCTGCTGCGCTGCCAGGCCAAAGGGAACGGAGCCCCCAGGACGCCAGTGTTCACCTTGCCTCAAGCTGGAAGAGCCTGCGGCAGCCCTGCCTCCAGCCTGCAATGACAGTTGCCCTAACCCATGCAGATCTAGGGGCACATGCCCCCCCCCACTTCTTGGGGTGCACATAGCAGCAGGAGCTGCACCCTCCCAGACTGACAGGGGGCTAGACCTGATGGTCTTGCGAGGTCTCTTTTAACCCTATTGTCTATGAAATCTATGAAACCTTATGGGACCAGAAAGCGTAATAGGTCTCTTTCATTTCTGTGCTGTGTTTTGTATTCTGCCTTTTATTTCAAACTGCACCTGGAATATTTAAACGGCAAATCCATTAGGTCCCGTAGAAGATGATGCTTAGTCTTGCTTGATTTAGTCTAGGTTAACATTTTTGGTTTCTGAGGACAGTGCTAATTCCACTGGTGTACAGTGACATCCACTGGTGGCATCCACTTGCCGTTTGTTTGGACATCAAAGTCCAAACAAAAGGCAAACAAACTTGCCACAGAAATCGGCAGACTGGGTTTTTCCCTCTTCCTCTCACTTTTCTGTACTGATTTTTGGCTTGAGCAGGAGAGCTCTCAGGAATAGTCTAGGTTTCTATTTAGAAAATTTGTACTGCAGCTTGAGTAGTGAGAGCCGTTTTGAAGCTTTATTAACAGGGTAATTCATTCTGAGCGATAGTACTGAATACTGTGTCTGCTTTGATAGTCTGCTCATTGTCAGTCTTATCTGAGCTCTTGATCAAAATGTGTTTCGCTATTGATATGACGTGAATAAAAAAAATTACATTTGAGGTTTCATATGATTTCCACCCCCACGCACACAATTTTATTCTTTCACTGGCCAACTTTATTTTGGAGACTGGACATAATTTAGCTTTCTGTGTGAATTGTTTTAAATGAACACGGGATACTCTTTTAGTTTTTAGATATTAGGTTCAAGATATGTTACACGATTGCACCATTCTCTTTTGTTTTAACAATACCTCAGTTTGCTTCATTTTAGTTGGCAGAAATTGTTCAGGTAGATTAAATATGCTACCTAATAACTGGCTCTTTCATCAGTAAAACAACTAATATTTATGTTAAAGCAAAAATGAGGAAAAGTATATATCATATACGTTTTTCCCTACAGCAGATTTTTTAAGTTCTTTTTTTTATCCCCCAACTCTTGTCATTCTGGTGTTCCAAGCTGAAAATAAAGTTCCAGTATTTTTGTGATGTGATCTGTTCATTTGTCATGTTTCCACAAAAGGAAGATGCGTGATTGTTTGGAGTTAGGGGGCTCTTTAAAGAGAAAGTTGATTTTGTTTGTGGGTTCCAATGAAGTAGAAAATTGAAGTTTGGGCTGAGCCTTTGGCAGTTAGATTTGTGTACATAGTAATGCGTTATCTAGCATAGTTTTGTTTGATGGTTTCAGAATGAAAGTGGCTTCAGTTTTCTTTATCATTAAATAAAGAAGTGTTTTTATTTGTTCAATTTTAAAATAAACACTAAATATTTGACAGTTAAAATAAGCAGTTGATAGTTATTGTGCACTTAGGGATCTTTACAATATACTAAAGAATTATTCTCCGGTACCGTTGCAATCATAATAGATGATAATGCAGCGATGGATTTATATTTAGATAGCCTTTTGCTAGACTTTTCTTTTTCAAACATTATCAGATTGGAAACTATACATTTGACTTCAGCACAGAAACATTTGAAAGACATTTTATTTTGCTTTTATATTGGTTATTTGTTTAATGTTTTATTTTTAAATTCCCCTTAAACGTGATACAGAGCTAGTAAGAATAGTAAGGGTGGTAAAAAAAGGAAGAAAAGGTAAGGTTATTGGAAAACAAGTTGTTTTACTTGGTAATCTCAAATCAATTTACATCCAGTTACTATTTCTTATTTTACTTGGTACTCAGTTTTCACTGTGAAGTAATTGCCATAGGTGTGCCTTCATTGTATCAAACCTACCAAATGTAACATTTGTAACAGCAGCACTGTAGAAGACATTCAGGTCCCTAAGTGTTTTTTCACCTCTTAAGAATCTTCTGATTCATTGAGATAATGGCAATAGGTGAAGGGAAATGAAAGCTGGTTTCCTTATGTTTTTCAAAGGGTTTCAGATTGCAAAAAAAATGTTTGTTTTGACAGTGAGTTGATGTTGTCGTCGGTTGAAACTCAGTGGTGCAATGCGGGCATTGGGTTCTCCTGAAGCATTAATAATTTAAAAATCGCAGCTTAAAGAATTTATAAAATGGAGGAATTGAAATGATTCCTTAAAACTGAAGCTTTAAAATGGCTGGTCTTGTCACAAAGAATCAAAACGAGAATTAAGATACATAGACACTCATTTTCAAAATAAATTCTGCCAAGATGCTGCATAAACCAAACTTGGAAAAAGAAAACGATGATGCCCCACATAAGGGGGATAGTGTGCCTTCTGAACAGGTGTTATAGGCAAGTAGAAACATAACATAATTCTCTCTTAAATATAATGGAATATAAAAATTATATGACTCCTAGTTATAGGTACACTGGCACCTTCACAAATGAAGAAACCTTTAAATACCTTGGTTAGGACAGCTTGCTAGATTTTGTGTGTGTGTTCACATACTAGAGTTTGACTTGTTTTTAGATTGCCAACTTTCTTAACTTAGGCTTAAAATAATGTGTTATTTTGGGAAAAAATCTTGGGTTTGTTGGAGCACACCTCAGTACAGTAAGGACAGCTGCTTAGCTATTGAAAGCATCGTTATTTAAATGAATGGCTCTGATTTATTTCCAAGCAAAAAGGCCCCATTCTTTCTGATGAAAATGATATCACAAATTGAGATATATTTCATAGCTGGCAAAACAGGTTTATTAAAGAATTTATCTTTAAAGTGATATTTATCTTTGGGCATTGCTGCACCCAGTGATTTTTAAGCAACTTGAAGTATCTACATTTGAAGGGAGTTTTTCTGTGTTTATTTCATTATACCTAATAAGATTTATCCTAACTCTTGCATTGCTTATTTATGAAGACTCCTCTAGATTGCCCTATTTTTGTGCCCTTTTTGAAAGATGTATTGAGGAGATCTTATTCAGTGAAACCTTTTCTAGATCCTCTCTTTCACTATCACAGATGCTCTCTTGGCCTTCTCCTTACTGTAAAAATCCAACAATATTACTTTACTTTTACGAGGCTAGATCATTGGTTTTGGCAACCTCTTAAGGCTCTGGGCTGGACTGACCCAGGTTGGGTCACAGGTAGGTGATGGGCAGGTGCTAGGACCCGCTACTTTTCTCCATGGTAGCATGGGAAAGCGACTGTTGTTGCAGCCCCATGTCTGTGAGCTGGCTCCCACCTGCAAGCCACTGGCTGCTGATTCCTAGGCTAGATTGTGTATGCCAGAAATGCTAAGTCATGTAAGCAATAAGATTTCTGTTGAAGACGATGTCATCAGTTTAATCTCTCTACAACTCTTCTCCTTGAGCTCTAGTTTTCAACTTTGGATTCATTCCTATTCCTATTGAATACAACAGTTTTTATGCAGATGCATTTTGTAGATTTAGAGGGGGATGGCAACAGCAGAAAAAATGCTTTCTGGTTGGATAGCGATTTGTTTTAAAAGAACTTTTATTCTGTTTATAATGAGGAACCTGCCCTGGCTTCCCTCTTTCAGTAATTTTCAAGGCTTCTGTAAGGCCAAGCTTGCCTGGCTGGATAGCACATGATCTCTGATCCAGTCCCAGGGAAGGCAATGGGAGGACTGTCAGCAGGATCTAGTTTAGGGTGGGGCAGACAAAATACGGCCCATGGGCTGCATCTGGCCCACCAGGCAATTCCATTTGGCCCACAGGGCCCTTCTGTAAGCCCCCAGTTAGAAGGGGGGAGGGGTTGCAACCGGAGGCGCATCTTCTGTAGGGATGCACTGGCTTGTAAAGGGGTGGGAACGTAGGACCTGTATATTATGTGGCTGGGTGAGGCTGGCCCCACACTCTGCCACCACGTGTGGCCAAAGACATGGGCAGGAGCACTACTGGGCTGGGTGGGGCTGGCCCTGCATGCTGCCATCATGTGCAGCCAGGGACCTGGGCGGGAGCTGCATGTTACAGGGCTGGATGGGGATGGCCCTGCATACTGTCATCACCTGTGCCTGGGGACTGGAGTGGGAGTGTGAGAAGCTGTGTACTATGGGGCTGGGTGGGGCAGGCCCCACTAACTGGCATCACATTCAGATCCAGGATCTTGCATACTCTGGGGGTTCTGCAGGGCCATCCCCATCCCCATCCAGCCCTGTAACATGCAGCTCCTGCGCAAGTCCCTGGCTGCACATGATGGCAGCATGCAGGACCAGCCCCACCCGGCCCAATAGTGCTCCTGCCCATGTCTCTGAGGACCTCCCACACACATACCCCACCCTTACCATACACCCACACCCTCCCACAGCCCCCCTATTCACTCCCAGCCCACACCATAATCCTACCCACACCCCTCATACCCCACCACATACACACTCCCCAACCCCCCCATGCACATGTATCCCCTTACCACCCCCCCTAATATACAGGAGTAAGAGTGTATTTTGAGCTATTATGCAATCACCTCTAGATATACTACTCAAACAGCCCTACTTCTCTGTGATTCTAGTTCCTGCCCATATAGATTCATAGATTGTAAGGACTGGAAGGGACCTTGCAAGATCATCAGGTCCAGCCCCCCTGCACTAGGCAGGGAAGTCATATGAGTTACTCTGAAGTCACTGGAAGTGCTTGCTGGCATTGACAGTGTCCCACTGATGACAGAATCTGGTCTACCATTTAGTGGCAGAAGTCAAATCTTTTAAGTCCTTAGTCAGCCCCAATTGAAGTTTAACTTGAAGATCTCGTGAAATGGCCCTGTATTTTTTGTGTTGGAAATAGTTTTACTTTTCTTGGTAGTGCTCTGTTAAGCTTTTGTAAAGCTCTGTTAAGTGCTCTGCTTCCTTTTGTAGTGCTCTGTTAAGCTTCGGAATCTACACCAGGGTTAGGGGTTAATTGAAGTGATATTTCTGGAGTAACCAATGTTTTGTTTGGTAGGATGGCCTTGACTGAAACAAGCTAAGTTCATCCAATTTTTTAAATGCATCTTGGAATTAATATTCTTTGAAATTCTATATGGGATTAAAAGTATAATTTTAGCTATTGGGCTATTTCAAGTGTAGTAAGAAATCATATCAGGAAAATGTAAGTGATTTTTATTTTTTCCCCTGAGACCTAACCAGTCCATGCTAAAGCTGCTGCAAGTTGGATAACATTCTGTAGAATTAGAAAAGGGCTGTGTAAATTGCTGTCTTTACTAGAGAAGAATAAGAAATGTGGCAGTCCCTTGGCTGACAATGCTCATTTGTTAGTTGGAATAAGTTTCCCTTCATCAGCTATTGGGAGAGTAAAGAAGGGGATGTGCTGAAATAAATTAGGATGCCACTTGAAGGAAAAACAATTCTGCAGGAAGTAAATTGGTATTGGTCAATTCAAGTCATTTTAATTGTTGTGATTTACAGTAGGTCAGGCTGTTCCCCAAGGTCTTAAATGATTGTATGTCAGGTGATGCTTCCTGTAGTTGGTATTTTTTCTGACACAATTGAAAATTGATTTTTCTCTTTGTTTTGTTTTAAAATACCATAGTTTATGACTTCCCAGGTAAATAGCACTTAGGGATAAGCGGGGTGGGTGGGTTTGGGTCACTCTGGAATTTGGAGTCTGTAATATAAGTTTTTGTTTGTTTTTTTTCAAAATGTATCACCACTATATATAGCTGCTGATATGCAGTGTGTAGTATGACTTGATTAAGTTTTGTCACTAACATTTTCAAGTAGTGATGGTTTTCAAGTGTTTCTGAATATCATACAAATATGCCAGTATATAGTCATCTGGAAATGTCTATAAACATTTAGTTTCAATTTATATTTGCTACTAAATTCTACCATGATGTCAGTGAAAGGTGACTTAGCTTAGAGTTTATTTATGAGGTGTTATAACTTTCTTCAGGGAGTCTTTCTAGCCTTCTAAACATGCTTAATCACACACTTGTGTGTCTACCTTGGTTTTAATAGTGGAGTTGAAAAAGGGGAGGAATCTAGTATTGGAGCCAGAAAGGAAATTACAACCTGACACTCCTTGTATTCAGTTTTGAAAATTGCTGTGTGAAACTTGTTAGGAGTGTAACTAATTTCAGATCATTGATGAAATTACTCACACTCCACAGAACAGATTTGGGTGAGGAATTGATCAAACCTGGAGTCTTATGTTGTCCTCAGTGGGAATGTTGTTACTGTCTCCAGTATGGAACAAGTTAGTACCATAGCTGATTATGTATTTTTTACACACTCGTTTATTGCTGTAAAGGATTTTCCATAAGGCTTAATACTTGGACTCTATATTGATTCAGGGAAAAATCTTCAGGATTTGTTTGATTTTTAATTAAATGTAGTCCATTCTTATGCAGCTACCTTATATTCCATGTTTTTAAAGTTATACCTCTTGGAGAAGAAAATTGACAGACCTTTCACCCTGAACAAGTATTAATTTGCCATCAAACTTTGGAAAATTATTCTTCTATGATCAATGCAGTGGGCACAGGTTTTGGTTGTTTTCCAATATCCTGGGCATATCTACATGTGTATTTATGCTGGCTTAAATTTACTGCACAGTAAGTAACATGTACTAAGCGGGAATAGGTCAGCATCTATATGTGCAGGCATTAAAGCACATTAATGCTGTGTGTGGACTGACTTGGGACTAAAGTTAGTCCCAAATCAATCCATAGACACACAGTTATTGTGCAGTAAGGCATCTACACATACGTTACTGTGCAGTAACTAAACAGGCATAAATCAAATTATGCCCAAGTAGGCATAAATCACCATACTTACTGTGCAGTACGGGCATGCACATATAGATGTGTGCCTGTACTGAGCAGTAATTTTGGCTACTGTGCAGTAAATGCACACATGTAGATACGCCCCCTGTGTAACTATGGTTATATTATAGCTATGGGAAATAAATTCTAAATGCTGCCTGTGCATACTATGGTGATATAAATAATAATTGTTAATCTGTTGTGCCAGGCCACAGTGTCACAGTGTGTGGAAACCTCTTTTTGGTGCGTTTTTTCTTACGCCTTCTTCAAAACAGCACACCTGACTTGATAGTGGGTCTAGTTTAGCTCAGGGATTGAATGACAACCCAGATTTGTGGTATATTTTCTCAGCTATTACCTGAAATGTAGGTACTTTCCTGCTGATTGCCTGTGTTTTAACAGATTGTCAAAGAGTATTTTCCTGAGGGAAATCCTATAGAGGAGTAATCTGGAGAATCACGGTTTGGTAAATTAAACCTGATGGAGAGCCCAGTGTTGTACTGGGACAGCAGGGAGGTCTTGGTGTGGTGGGCATCTGAGGTGCCAGACAGTCTGTGCAATAATTGGCAAACTCAGGCCAGAGCTTTATCAGAGCAGTTGGACAAGCTTTCGGCCATCAAGTACCCTTAAAACCTAAGAAAGAGGATGACCTGAGGGAAGACTCCATATAAATGCAAACAGTCTCCAACCTGCCGTTACCATAGTTATCTGTTTGTATGTTTCTCAGATTTTTATCCTTGAGTTATTTTTTTTTATGCTTTTATAGACTATATTTCTTCAGGGGCACTCTGCCCAGAATGATGGGGCACTGCTCCCAGGTGGGGCCTTTAGGCATCATCACCCTCTATATTATTAGCTGTAAGCATTTCCCTCCGAGTCAGAACTCCAATATGAAACTGTCCTCAAAGCCATCCAAAAGGTGCCTCTGGCATCTTTGTCCCTAGGCTTTCCCCAGTCACTCAAAAAATGTGAGCTATAACTCCTCTGGTGAACCTTTGTTCTCACTTATTCTCAAACACCCTCCTTAAAGCCAGTGGGATATAGGTAAGTGATATTTGTCACGGTGGCTCCAGTTGAGGGGTAGGAAGTGGTGCTGTGGGCACCAGAATACCTCTGTGTTTGGGGGTAGGGAACTGATTCCTTAGAAATGGAGGGCAGTAACTAGGGAGGCATGGGCTTAGTGGGGCTGTTTATGCCTGCTAATCTTTTTATTCGAGATAAAATAGGGCTCAATTTTTTTAGTGAAAGGATTGGCTAATGATTCAAGTTTTTAAAACTGGGTTAAAATGTGAATCTTACTCCGTATTAGTGCTCACTCTCCAGACTGGAATTCAGATAAAAAGGCTGAGAGCATTTAAGCTGAATCACAAAATGGAAAAGAAATTCTACATCAGTAGCAGATCTAATAAAGGCAATCCTTTACTAGATCAGCACCGATGCTGGGTATAAATTCGCCCTCACCCTGGCCATCCCACGTCTTTCTAGGCAGGGCAGTCCCATTGGACTGATGAAAGAGTGACACAAAGTACCCAGTAAGCAGATTGGCTTTTTCCTGGGTGTTAGTTATCAGCTGTCCTGTTTGGTTCAGCAGGGGCCCAATGTTACCCTTGCTTTTTTTCCGACTCCCGACATATCTGAAATTGGACTTTTTGTTATCCTTGATATGTGAAGCCAGATGGAACTTGGTTGCAGCCTTGGCTTTCCTGATGTGCTCCTGCAGGTATGGACTAGTGCTAAGTAATCCTCCTTGGTGGTAATTCCAGACTTCCATCCTTTGTAAGTTTCTCTTTTGAGGTATAGGAGGTCCTCAAGTTCCCTGCTGAGCCAAGGGGGTTTCTGTGCCCTTTTGCTACCCTCCCTTCGAGATGGGATGGCCATCCCTGGTGCTGTCAGGGTTGCCCCCTTGAGGAGCAACCATTCCTCTTGGAGTGCTCTTCCTGTTAGGTCGTGGTCCAAAATCAGTTCAGTCTATATCTTCGGGTTTCACACAGCAGAGTGCAAAGTGAAGCTTGTCTTAAATCTATCACAAATGTTGCTTTCCAATTTGCTTGGGGTAGATATCAGAATAGATGCTACAGTGATGTGTGCTGTGGCCTGCAAGCTCTTTCACTTTGGGATGATGAAACCATGGTTTGGCATAGTCAAAGGGGAGGAAGGGAGAGAGGAAGAGGGAGAAGAACTATCACCTTAAGAAAGGGAGTAATGAATTGGAAACAGACAGAACCAACATCTAACACAGTTGCTAGCTGTTTTTTATCAGAGTCATGAATTTTAGAAATTATCCATGGAGCTTTACTTTTGGTCATTATGCAAGGCTGTAGGACAGATTTGTTTGGGGTTTTTTTTGTTTTGTTTTGTTTTTGAAGATCTGGTTTTTTTAGGTGGCCAGGTGGCAGACCATTGGCTTAGAAGTGGTGGGTAGGTAAATGTTGCTTCATGCTTCTTGCTGGAATGTTGTCCTGCTGTCCCTGGCCAGTACACATATTTTTCCTAGGGCAGCACTGTATGTAAGCTGCAACAGAAGCACCTTGTTCTACCTGAGATCCTTCCTATCCCACAAAGGGAATTGGAAAGGGAAGAGGTTTCTAGTATTGGCCTCTTGAAGGCTCAGATCGAAAACATCTACTATTGAAATCCAATCTTATCTTTGCTTTATTTTTTCCATCATCAGTTGCACCCTAGCTTATCTGGTTCATATCCTGGACCTGGGGCCCCAATTTAACACTATGCTGGATCCAGGAGATCAAGAGCAGGTGGGTATTGTCCACCCATGAAACTGTCAGTTGTTGACTGAAGCAGTAGGTGACTCATTTAGTTGTCATTCCACTCTCCACCTATGATTCCTCAGCTAGATAGTCCTTTTTCATGCTCCCCTCACCCAGCTTCTCCTTCTCTAACCTTATTGCCCGAATCCAAAAGGCTTGCAGACCAGGCCAGCTCTCAAGCAGCTATTCCTGGAGATAATGTAACTGCTGTGCCATTTTCTTTTCAATCTTCCAGCTAGAGGTGACAGAGAGGAGCCAACTGTGGACACCTGGAAGATGACTGTCCCAGAAAGGGGCATTGGGGCAACCCAAGCACATGCACACAGCTTTTGTTTTAGATTGTGACATCTGCCTGTCCTAAGCCTTAGACACGCACGAGACCATTCATTGCCCCTTGCAATAAAGAAACTTTGAAATTTCCACAACATTCAGTATAAGGCTCTTTGCAGCAAAAGACTCTATAGGAAAGAAGGTGGAAGTGATGTCCAAGAGTGAATTCCCTGAATGGCAGCTCTTTTTCAGATGCGTCTGTCAGTGGGTGCCTACTTGGGAACGTTCAGGCCAAATCCAAAGGAAACCAGCCCTGGGTGTTGGCGGAGTTCAGAAACAGCAGAATGCTGCATGGAGCTGGTAGCATAATATCTCTGTACCTGCCCCAGGAGGGAAATACCTGTGGCTTGCCTGTAAAAACACATTTTTAAGTAGCTGCTACTGAGAGGCTGGCTGGATTCCAAAGTCCTGCTGGTTTGCAACATCATTGCATAAACTGAGCCCCCCCCACCCTCCCCCTTCTCTGAGTTTTCACAACAATAAACTCATTTATTTTGGCTGGATGTTGGCTCTCCTCTCCCACCCTACCCCCCACTTTCTCTCTTTGTGTGGAAAATTAGCTGAAGCATTAGAAGGAGACTGAATGAGTAGTGGGCCCATTGCGTGAGTAGAATGGAGAGCGGGAACCGCTGCACCAAGAAAGCTTATAAGACATAATTGGTTTGCCCATTTCTCTTAAGTAAACTTTAGATAGAGCTGCTGAGTGAGCTGGTGAAAAGGGCTCAGGGAGTACAAGCAGCCTCTTTTGCCTGTCTCGCTGCTCTAGCAGTGAAGAGTCATGTGTTGTCCTTTTCTCCTTTCAGCAGGAAGAACACATAATGGAGCAATGTGTAAAACCTATAAAACTGTTTAAATAAGACTTCCCATTTGACATGCAGCCAAAGATGCCAATTTTCAAAAGGGCTGTTTGTGCAGAGTCCTCCTGAATTTCAGATTTACTTGCATCAGGTTCAGTAGTCCAGGGCATTCAGGATCATGAAATTATTTCAGATTAAAGCAATTTAAAACAAAAGTTGATCACTCTCTTCTTGCCCTGGTGCTGCTCTTCTTGAAGTTCCTGTAGTTCTAGTTCCTCCGGTCCCATGAACTCAAAGTGGTGCTGATATAAAAGTTTTCTGGTCTGTCCCGGAACTTGACAGGTCATCAATCAGCTGACACTGTAATCAAACCTGGCAGCTTGGGAACTGGTATCTGATTAGCAGTTAGCACAGAACAGGCACTCTTGAAAAGGGATGTTGCTATCTTTCTCAGCAAAATGGTCTGACACCTCGCTGTCTTTTTCTCTCTTTAGACAGGTGCAGCCTGGTTTGCAACAAGGTGAGGGAAAACTTTTAAATAAAGCAAAATCCTTTCTGCTTGCTGGAAAACGCTGCTAACCCCTGAAATGGTTTCAGCAGTAAACCTCAGTGGGGAAGCAGAAATACAAATAGGCTTGAAAGGCTGCCAAGATAACTTCTTAGCAGAAATGAGATGGGGTGGGAGATTTTTTAGGGTCAACTTTTCATCCCCAACCCCATCACAAGGTTTCTCAGTTGATCTGCTTGAGAACCCTGTATTGACCTAGATCCCAGCATCACCACCTTGATGCGGAATCCAGGATAGCAAAATGGAAGGGCTGCCAAAGGCTGTACTTAAGGACTGTAGCTGAATTGCAGTTTCCCACCACCAAATACTTGCATATTTGAAGTATCAAAGTAAAAGACAAGCAAGTTCCTGATTCTCTCCCCTTTTAACCTAAGGGAAAAGCATAAAAATGGATGTGTGTGTGTTAAGGCCTGTTCTGGTTTCCAGTGAAATGGCACAGGGTTAGACCCTATATAATTTTAACCTACATCCCTCTCTATCCAGCTTTGCTTTTCAAAAGAAGAACCCCAGAGAAGTCCAACTCTCTGGAAAATCTCTTTCTCCAAATAACCATTTGCTACTTTAACACTTCACAAGCTTCACTCCCTGTTCCTGCCAGTGCCCAGGGATCCATCATAGCTCTCTGCATTTCCAGCATCTCTCACCTGTGACCTTTGCATCTTTTTTGTCCCTTGGTGACACCTGTACAATTTCATGGGTTTTACTGGGGCTGCGTGCATGCAGGCTTGGGTAGAATTTGGTCCCATTGCCTTGAATATTTGTTGTCCTTTTAAAGAGTGTGGAGTTCAGTATTAAACCATCATTGTGGAACTTGAGGGGCCGCTTATAAGAAGAGACGGGCATTTGACAAGGAAAGGGAGTTGAATCCCACTGGTCTGTTATGGTGTCATGATGCACATGGCCTATGGAAGGTGACTGAGGAGGAAGTTTCTTTAGGTCCTTTCTAAGAGTTATTCCCTATGTTGGTTCAATGGAGGAGATGGGAATTTCCCACCCTTGATTAAGCTAGGGTGTCTGGTTGGTAGGCTCAGAACTTGGGATAAGGAGCCAACCTCTAGCTAAAAGTCAGTGCAAGGATGTAAATGAGACCAGTGTCAGGCTTAACCCCTTGGAGTGAGCTGCTGTGGGTAGAGTCTGCTAACCAGAGGAAATGGTTCCTCAAGCTTTGTTGTGGGCTACTGTAGCTATATTAGGGCAGGTAAATGCAGGTGGCACAGCATGCCAGATTAATACATATCTGCCCTGCAAGCTACCACGCATCTGTGTGACTTCTCTGGAGTTCTGGAGGACCTTGACATTGATGGCCAGCAAAACTGTCACTCCTTACCTTCCACAATGGGGCAAGTTGTATCTCTCATTCAATACTGTGACTTTAGAGTCACTGCATTTGTTGCTTTCCTGTGGGAGGTGTGTTGATCTCATCCACAACCTTCTCTTGCAGTAAAGAATTTGACCTCAAGAGACTGACGTTCCTCTTTTTCCTCCCCTTCCTACATGCAAGTCATGCTCAGCTAGAAAGCCTTGACTAACCTTTGTTACCGTTGGTTGTTGCCTGCACTGGTCACGCTGTCTGTGACTGACCGACAGAGCAGTTCTCTGGCACTTCAGAGTTACCTAGCCACTAGCCTTCTTTGCCCACCAGCAAATGAAAAACTAAATGTTTATCTGTGTTTTGCCAGCTCAGATCCTCCTTTTAATAATGTCAGTCCTGTTTTCAAGCTGCCTAGTGCTGAAGTGTTGAGTTCTGTACAGTTATAAGTCCAAATGAGTGCTGACAGATTAGTCTTACTGTGCATGGCATACAGTTCACCGTGTAATCCTTTCCCATTCTTTCACTTGACACCACACGCCCTCTGCACAGCAGGCTCAGTAAACTTTGCTTGTTTATGGAAGGACTGCAGTCTCTTCTGCCTCTTCCCCCTTCCCCCCCAGCCAAATATTTCTTCTTCTGAGATTCATTTGTGGGAGCCTCTAAGCCTGTTGTTGTATCTATTTGTTTTTAAGTAGTAAGTTTGCTTTTTTTCACCCAAATAGTTTGATAAATTACATATATATTCTACGACCTATATTACAGTCAAATAAATTACTTGTGGATGTCCTTTGGTTGTGAAGCATGTATGTTACTTGGCACCCTTCAATCACTAATTGGGCAAATTAATTGATGGGCCTTATCATACTTCTGTATCATTCAGGTTTCAGTGAAATGCCTTATGAAATTCACTCATATGAATATGCTTTAGGAGCACTTTGAAAGAGTTGTCTGTAACCTGTATCAGTTATTTGCAATTTAGTCATTTAATGATAAATCCCGTTATTCTGATGGTGGGTGGAATAGACTTTTATTATGCCTACTGCCAATTAGACTATGCAGAAAGGCGACTGGGATAGATGATCACCTCTTAAGACATTTGTACTGTATTCTGCTCCAGGTCAGTAAAGCACTTACACGTGTGCTTAATACTTATTGAATGTTAAATCAGGGCCTTGGCTTTTATTCAAACAATCTCACATCAAAATCTATACGAGTGGCCCGGAGAGAGGTCAAATTGTTCCCTCCTGCAGTAACACCTCCAGCCAGGGATCATGAGGAAGTAAAATCTACCTGTTTTTTCTTGTTTTATTTCCCTTTATTGCTCTGTTGTCAAGTATTTGCCTTTCATAAGGTCTCTTTCTGGAGTAGGTTTGTACACCACTAACTTGGCTCCTGTTGACTGGCCTACTTCCTTTGGATCTAGCTTCCTCTAAGACATTATCCCTTAATGGCTAAATCACCAAGTGAGGAAGCTAGGTTGAAATTAAACCAGTTGCCTACAAGAACAGAAAGGGATGCCTTTCAGCCATTGTTGCCACCTGTTGCACAATAGTCAGAGTGTTTTTTTTAAAAGTAGATGTGTTTAGAAAGTGGGAATCCTGCAAATAATTATTTAAAGCATAATGAATTTGTCCTTTTGAGTTTATAAGACATGTCAAAGCTCTAAATTTATAGTAGGTAGGACTTTGTTTATTTTTTCATATGGGTGCAGTTCTTCTAATAACCAGAAAACTTCCTAGATACATCTGACTGATGTATTAGTTCACGTTTCTTCTGTTGTTCCCAAACTGAATATTTAAGAGTAAATTAAGTGGTATACACAATTTTTCAAACTAACCAGACAGCATTTCACTATTACTGTAGCTGCTATAGAAGAGCATCAAGAAAGATTTAACTGTGTTGGACAATAAACACAATTCAGTTTAAATCCAAACATGTAACAAGACTTTAAAAAGTGCCCAGCCTCCACTTAGGTACCAAATTCATGACTGGATCCCCTCACCTCATCCCATCCCCCCAAACTCAAAAACAGCTAAGTACATTTGGTGATGTTCTTCTGGAAATCTGGCTGTGGGAATTTCAAATGGAGCTGCTGGAACCTCAGAAGTTCAAATGAATCCTTTGAGCACTTCTGTTGAATAACCTGGTGTTTGGAAAAGACATTCTGCTCTGAGTTTGACTTCATAACCATTTGTCTCTAAATAAGTCGTGTTTGGTCTATCCTCATATAGCAACAAGATAGTGTTCAATTTATACTTTATATTGTTTTGAATGATTTGGAGTATATTACAATATGGGAAGTTTGATGCCTATTTCTGGGCAGGACATTCCCATGGAAATAACTTCCTGGGAAGCAAAACAATTAGTGTTTCACGCATTTTAAAAATAAATATCACAGGGGTTTTTTCATAGATTTCATAGATATTAGGGCTGGAAGGGACCTCGGGAGATCATCGAGTCCAGCCCCCTGCCCAAATCTTACACGGGATCTCTGGGATTATTTTTCACCATGTAGCCCAATTACTATGTTTAATTTCTTAAGACTTGGGTAAAAAAGCCATCAATGAGATGGGAAGAACATTTATTTTTTTCTCTTTTCCTAATAAAAAAAAAAATCATACTTCTGGAAAGGAAAGTTAAGGATTCCCAGCATATAGCATTAAAATGAAGCAAGCAAGGAATGATTTTTTTTAAAAGTGCTCCTCTGGCGCTGTTGCCGCCTGTCCGGGAGGGCATGGGAGCAGGCGTGTGCCTCTGGATCTGTGCAGGGCGGGCTGGCCTAGGAGGCCAGCCCCAGCCACTCGCCGCTGGCTCTGCCTGCCCCGCAGAGTGCAGTGTAGCAGGGGTTATGGGGAGGCTGCAGCCACCCTAAAATTCCCCATAACCCCTGCCACTGGCTCCGCCCTGATCTGGGTACATGCATCCGCCTGCTGCTGCTCGCCCAGCTGGGGCACAATGGGGCAAAGCCATGGCTTGTCCAGGAGGTGCGGGGTAGCTGGAGCGGCTTTTGTCACTGCACGCTGCTTGTCCAAGGCAGCACAGTGGCACTGTCATGTGCCTTCCTGCCCTGGCTGGGTGAGCAGTGGGAGGGCGTAGCCCCCGCTCCCAGGGCCTTCTGCCACCTGTCTGGAGTGCAGCCCGCTCCACGCAGATCCAGGGGCACATGCCCACTCCCGTGCTGTCCCGGACAAGCAGCAAGAGCTGCCACTGGAGCCACCGGAAGAGCAGCTCCCAGACTGGAGCCCCCCTCCCCGACTCCCATGCCTCCCCACCCTGGCTCGGTAGCTTGTCCCAGCCCCAATCCCTCCCTCACTGTGGAGGCCTTGATCTATCCCCCTCCCCACCACATTCCTTCCTTCCCCACTCTGTCCACCACAACAGACTTATCAACTGGAGGAAGCTGCATCTAGCATGGTTGAGGACTGCTGCCTGTTTAATCTATGGCTGAATCTCTGAATTGGTGCCGAATCTCTGGATCTGAATTGGCCAAATTGATTGGGACAGTGATTTGAATCACTGAATTGAATCACTGTCCCTCCGAATCTGAAGCAAACACTTGCTGCTTTGCACAGGCCTACCAAATAGTATTTTGAGACAGTAATTTTATTGCCTGGTATTTAAAATGCCTTGAATATACCAGGTTGTGCTCCATTTAGTTTATGCAGAGAGACTTGCTAAAATTATACTACCTCTCTTCTTTTATTGTTATTATGTTACATCTAACTATGTTTTCAAATTTTGAAGCCTGACATATAGGAACACTGGTATCAGCTGAGTGTGTATTTTTCTCCTGAAGCATCCCTTGATTCACAGAGGCTGTCCATATCCTGTAATAGAGAATATACTTCACTTTGCTACAGACTTGAAAACTGGGATGACTACAAATTTTGGAACTCCAAAGCATGAAAGTTTTTAAGTTTACAGAGAACCCCTGCAGTCTCTGACCAGGCGTATGTGAGGCTCATCTCATGTCCCTTATAATGTACAACCAGTCCTCTAATTGGATATCTGTGTGGACAGTGCATGGGAACTAAAAGGGGTTCTTGCCCAATGCCTTCCTATTTTGAGTGCTAATAAGTTAAGTTTTTCAGTAAGAATCTATTAGAAAAATAGATGAAAATTGGAGAGGATTTTTAAAAAATTATTACAAAGAATTCTCTTTTGCTTGACTATTATTAGCATTAGAAAGTATGTATTCATTGATGGTTGGAATCTGTAACATTACTGCAAATCTTTAGATCATAGAAATAAGAAATTAAGGGCTGGAAGGGACCTTGAAAGTTCATTGAGTCTAACCTCCCTGCTTTGGGCAGGAATACTGCTGAAATCAAATTATTCCAGCAAGGTGTCTGTCCAGTCTCCTCTTGAAGACTTCCGAAGTTGGGGACTGCACCACTTCCTTGGGAAGTTGGTTTCAGATTTTGGTCACTCTTACCATAAAGCAGTTCTTCCTTACATCCAACCTGAAGCCATCCTGTAATAGTTTATAACTATTGCTCCTTGCTCTGAGGCACCCTAGTGAACAGTTTTTCTCCCAGCTCCCGATATTCACCCCTTACATACCTATAGATGGCCACCAAGTCCATCCCCTTAATCTTCTCTTCCCCAGGCTGAACAGTCCCAAGTCCATTAGTCTTTCCTCATAAAGTTTGTCCTCCAGGCCCTTAATAATTCTTGTGGCCCTTCTCTGGATCCTTTCAAGATTCTCTATGTCTTTTTTGAAGTGTGGTGCCCAGAACTGGACACAGTACTTGTCAGCAAAACCTGAGTTAGCTGCCCAAACGGGAAAGGACAGCTTGGTCTTGCGTCGTGGGCACTGTCCGTGATAATGTAAGTCAAGAGACACAGGAGTGCCAGTAGAAAATTTATTGCTTCTGCAGAAGGGTAGACTCCCGTCTTAAGGACCGAGAGCTACCCAGAGGAATTCTTTACTTCCATATTTATTTGGTTCCTTCTACATATGCTTAGTTGCGTGTGCAATGAGATTAGTCATAACGTAATTTTTTCTGTTAGTTATAATTATCTCTTGCGATGGGAATCATCACAAGGGCATTTTCCTCTTTCCAGTTGGGTCAAGCTGACTCCGGAATAGTTTTCTTTCTATGTTAGTACTTATGTTTCCTAAAATTATATTTAGCATTAGTTATTCATGCATAAGTCAAACTGCTCACTAAACAATTTGTTAGACAGATATTAAAATACTTGAACTTATGAACTACTTGTACTTATTCTTATGATCCACTCAATTAATCAAGCTAACATCTAAACACTTTTTAGGCGTGTAAATACTTTTTCAAGTTTGATCCCTAGAAACCAAAATTTCATATGAAATGCAAGGAGGTCAGGCTCCTAAATTACTTTGAGCTCCCAGCTTTTCATACCTTCCAGTTTTAACATACCAAGAAATGGTGGTGGTAGTTCGGTTCTGCGTTGGCTTCAATGGACATACTCATGCTTCAGGTCAGAAATGTACTTAAGGCTGTAGAGGAAGTAAGGCAGAAGGCAAAGAGTTTGTCATTTTTAGGTAATTTATACTACTGTGGTTACACCAGTACAACTCCCTGTGTAAAGAATCGTATATGGTATATAGTGTTTAAACGTAAACACTTAATTGGCAGAGTTATATCAGTATATTTCACATGTAGCAAAATGTTTGATTTTGCAAAATCTAAAACCAATTAACCCCCTTTGAAGTTTTGAGGGGTCAGGTACGTCAGAGTTGCAGTTAATTTTTAACAGCTTGCAACTTTTTATTTTTAAATATATGAGCTTTTTGGATGGAGTCTGGGAGATAGAGAACCCCTTTCTTGGTATGTTAAAACTGGAAGCTATGAAAAGCTGGGAGCTCAAAGTAATTTAGGAGCCTGACCTCCTTGTATTTCATATGAAATTTTGGTTTCTAGGGATCAAACTTGAAAAAGTAATTACATGCCTAAAAAGTGTTTAGATGTTGTCTGTGGTATTTTTAGAAGTGACCAGTAATCTGTATTGTGATTAGGGCTATGTATATAACCTGCTGCTTGGTTCCCTGGCCAAACTAAAAGTGCTTAAAGAAGATATTGTTTCAGAATGACCCCAAAAGAGTTTCAGTTTTCTCTCATTGAAACAACCAAACCAATTTATTGTGGAGGAACCCAAACATTGTATTTGAACCAAAACAAAATGTTTCATTTCAGACTCTTTTTATTTTGGATGCCCTGCTGTGATTGACTATGCAGGAGCTAGAATTCTTGAATCCTGGAATCCCTGGCTTGGAGAAGTCAGTCTGCCAGGTGGGGCTGTCCCAAAGAGACTGACTTTGGAAACCTTCCAGGCAGACTACTCCACATCTGGGAAACTAAACTGAACATCCCTGACCTGATCTAGCGGTTGTGCCTCAGAAGGAGCATTTTTATTTGTACATAAATTGTGTGCAACTGCAAGATATGGGAGCCCTTTCTCTGTCTTCTTTATCATCATACGTTCCTGTTTCCCCTTTCACACTAAGGGGATTTACTTTCGGTGCTCCAGTGTAGTATTGTCAAACAAAGAAATGGTTCTTTTAACTATATGTAAGCCATTTATCTATGAGGAGGCACCATAGACTGCAAAAGGATTGTGGGGGTAGGGAAATGTGAAAATGCATGGATAAGGATCTGAAATCTGGGTGGCTTTCCCACCTTGAACCTTTTGATCCATTCTAGTTGCTTGGATATTTTCACAGAAGTGTCGTCAGGTGGAAGTTTTGATTAAACATAGTATTTTGAATTAACAAATAATTTTGGATTTATTTTCATCCCCATGACCAAGCTATTGTTTAATACATATTTGTATATAGGCTACCCTGGGAGATTTTCACTGTTATTGAGTGTGGGCACACAGAAGTTTTACCCTAGGGTAATTTACCTTATATTTTACTCCAGAGTGAAGTTATGTCAGTGTCCTAAATGAATGATGAACATTTTTCTTGAGGCTGCTCTCTGCATTAGGTCCTATTGTAGTGCCCCTTTGCACTATTATAGTACCACTAGGTGGCAGGGGAGCCAGTCATTGCCTGTTTGCATTGGCAAATGGTTATCTATTGATTAGAACTGTAGATACACAAGTGGTTCCATGGTGTAACTTATACTGGTGCATAGTTAATTCTTGCTTTCTGAAAAGTAAATTTAACTCAGGGTAGAGTGACTTAGTGTAACTCTGTATGCCATGTTCTTGCTACCCTTACCCCATGACAAGTCAAATTACTTGAGGTAAAGGTATCATATGTCTGTACTCACAGTCTTCAGGAAAAATTGCATAAATAGCAGGTAGCATCAACAGGTAGCTTCTGTATCAGGATTAATACACATCTGGCTTTGAGGTAGTTGTTTGGGATACCAAGTGTCATCCATCCTCTCACTGGAGTGAAAAGTCTCCACCTTGGACCACGAGCATACCCTGAGTTTTATATGGTGCATTTATATGTGAGGTTTAATTAGCTCAGTGGTGTTAATTGTAGCTATGTTGGTCTAAGGGCATAGGCAGACAAGGTTCTTTGGGTGAATCTGTTATCTTTTATTAGACCAACTAAAATAGTTAGAAAAATTCTTTGCAGCTTTCAGGTACAAACACCCTTTTTTAAGCAGAGGGATTACCCGAAAGCTTGCAAAGAAGAATTTTTCCAACTATTATAGTTGGTCTAATAAAAGATATCAGCTTTACCTAAAGAACCTTGTCCATCTCCTTAATTAGCTCTGCAGCAAAGCATTACTATCTACATGTATGCTGGTATTAGGGCTCAGTAAACTAACTCTGCTGTAAGACAGTACTGTTGGGAACAGTACTACCTTGAAGTGGACTAATTACATGTGATCAAATACATGTGTCAGTGGTAACCACAAGTGTAAATACTGCCAGGTCAGCCCAGCCATGTGGGGGCCAGACTCCTGCTTGACCCTCATGTCCCAACCAGCCTCTCCAGCACCACCCAGAGCCCAGGGCTGACACCCCGTAACCCTTGCTAGCTTAGGGCTGCCTCACTCCAGCGCAAATTGCTGCTGTCCTGAGTGCACGTGTAGATGCTGTATGTGGGAGCAGTTCACTCTGGCTCAAAGAGCTCCAGAGTTTAGTGTGTTACCTTAATTGCACATGTAGATGCACCCACTGTACTGTTCTTCAGTTGCAGAAACTAAAATAAGTGCACTCTTTTCTTTGTGCCCAAGCCTTGGATTTTCAAAAGCATAGAAATAAGGAATTTATATCTACTTTGGTTAGTCTGTAAGGTCCAAATCGACCCTGCCATCTGCTTTTAAATCCTGGCCAAAATGTCAGATCTGATCCTACTGTTTTTGTGGAGTCTAGCATCTAGACCTAGGAGTCTAGGTCTATGATTGGGACTCTTAGGTGCTACCAGGGTAAATAGAATAAATCATACCAATTCATACTTTTAATACTGTACCTTTAAAGAACAGATGGAAAGCCTGATTATATGTTTAGTTATGTTTATGATATTTACTCCTGCTTTACATAGGTTTCATTCATGATCTGTACTTTTTGACACTCGACTTGTAAATACCCCAATTTAAAATGCATGTTTCCTAAATGACATCATAGAGTAACATGTGGCCTAAACATTGTTACATTAATAAATGCAGTTAATTATAAATTCAGATATGATTATTAATTATTTACAAAATACACATTAAAAGAACCTGATTATGTACACAGACACCATTCAGACAAGGGATTAATAATGCATGTGTTTAATTAAATTCATGTCACTAGAGAGCTTCATTCTAACCCATTGAAAGATGCAGAGGCTATTTGAAAACAATGGGTAAAAAAAAAATCTGTTAATTATGAATGAGCAAGGAGAATGTAATTTATATTTTCTTGAGGAAATAATTATAGGCTGCTAGGTAATGGAGGCTGTGGGGTACAGCAGTGCAAAAGGCAACTGATTTAGAAAGCCAGAAAGGAGTTAGCTTTACTGATTGGCTTAATAAAATATAATTCATTTCCCTCTCATTTTGTCATTTTTCATATGTATGGATTAATAATCTGCATACACTTCAAGTGTTCCATTACTGGGAATGTCAGGTCTTGCATCTTTATTTCCACATAATAATGATTTTAAGAGTCTGGCAGATTAGTTTTCTGGGGAAGTAGAATAATTTTGAATCATCAGTGACTGGTTCAGTGTACAAACATACGTAAATACTATGATATGTGCTTGAGAATAAACAAATATTAAAATGGAATTTGCTTATTACCTACACATTCTTATTCAGTACCTTTCAAAATAGCATTGTAACTTTCCTTCCTACCTGAACTATGTAGATAGGAATTGGATAGCCTTCTTGGTTAGAAATGAGGGGCAAAATACTAAGCTCAGCTGGGCTTCGCCAGGATGCCCAGAAAATCTGATCACTGCTTTCAATTCTTCAGCATAATGGTAGCAATTTTGCTTTTTATTGGAGTTAACACCTCAATCAGCTAGAGGTTTAGCAGTTGGCCAGTGCAAAGTTCTGTTTCTCATAGTAAGTTTTGTTTTGGCCACCTTTAGAAACCCATGGCTTTACCTAGTTTAGTCTATTTGGGCTGGGGTTAGTGAGGGTAGGAGGGTGGAGAAGAAGCCCAAGATTTTTGTGCTGAGTTAAAGATCCTTCCATTTCAAAATCACTCGTTTGAAACTAGCCCACCCCAGCAGAGCCCAAATGTCATGAAGAGTCATCTCCTAGTATGTCCCTGAGCTCAGTTTCAGTTGGAGCTTGTAAGTACTAACACAATGTAAATGATGGTATTAGTAGACTGTCTCATTCTCACTGCCCCACTCCAGTTCTGTATTCTTAGGTGTTGGGGTCGTAGGGGAATTTTCTTTATGCAAAGCAGCTGGTTCCTGATGTGATAGTGCTTTGAAATAAATACTTTGAAAGCTTGCCAATAACAAGTTAAAGTTTTGACTTTCTGTGCTCATTTCTGGCTTCAGGCAAGAGGCTGATTCAATGCCATTGTTAGCACTGCAGCAGAGCTGTTGATGATTTTGAAACAAGAGGCACCATTCACAAAGATCCTCATGAATTGCCGCTGTAGGACTGGCTCAGGCAGGTAATCTGAAGTACCAAAGTCCTTGCCAGTAGTTTATGTTCAGAATACGTTATCCTTTTCCCCTACTCATACTCCCTCTGGACAGGAATGATTCATGTCTGATCTTGACGAAAATATAAAGACACCAGGCCCATGCTGTTTATTCTCAGGTTGGTGTATATCTAGAGGCATGGAGATGTTAAGATGTAACGTCCAAGTTAGTTCAGGATCTGGTCCTTTTGCTTTCATTTTTGTCGTTTTAAAACAATGGCTAAATCATATGCCTGCTAGAACATATGGTGGCTTGTTGGAGGTGGGGGAGGAGTGTTGGGTAAGCAAGGGGGCTGCAAGATATCCTCTCAAAAATGTTAATACCAGATTTTTGGTACAGAGAATTCTCAGGTCTTTAAAGCCCTGTAGGTTCAGGAGTTCAGCAGCAAATATGATAGCCAGTGAAGTATCAGTTTGCTGTCATGTGAAATAGCTTTTCAAGCTTGGAGTCTGTGTAATACAGTTCTGGAACTAAAAATGTGTGCGCTAAAACCCCACCATATACACATTCACACTCGAGTTAAACTGAGCTGCCTTTATCAAAACTGGAGAGTAGAG
Organism: Crocodylus siamensis; assembly: GCF_052110815.1. Taxonomy (NCBI): domain Eukaryota; kingdom Metazoa; phylum Chordata; order Crocodylia; family Crocodylidae; genus Crocodylus; species Crocodylus siamensis. Next base: position 174,706,717 of record NC_143398.1, on the reverse strand, counting down.
CCTTTTTTAAACTGGGTCTTAATACCACATCCTGGGTTTTTGCTCTATGAATTTGAGTCATACAGCAGTTTCCTGATAGTTGGGAGTAGAAGTTAATAGAATCGGTTTTCTGAAAAACTGGAAAACTGATGTCAGGGATTTAAATCTGGTCAGGATCATTAAGAAATGAACCTTATGCAGATGTAAGAGCAGCTCTCTGTAGATGGTGAGATCTGCATCCTGATACAAACCCATAACCCACCTTTGCGGTTCCTTCTATTGGAATTAGTGCAAGAGTTGCTAGTCATCTGAACAGCAAACTTCAGCTGAGGCACTCTAGTTCATACATAGGCTTCCATGGGATGAGTGAATTTCCTTCATAAAGGGGAAATAATTCTTAATGTCAGTTGTAGACTATTCAGAAGAGGCCCCTGGGTTCTACCTTGGGTTCAGTCATGTCCCTTCTCTCTTAGATGTCATGTTCATTGAGCTGAGGAAGCACAGAAAGGGGTCTTTTGAGGTTAAGGCTGCATTTCACCATTACTCTACCCTCCATTCAATGTTTGAAGAGTACTTCCCTTATGTCATGTGGGCCTTCACCATCTCTGTCAACTGGAAGTTATATCCTGTCCCCTACCTGACGCTAGCTGTGTTCAAACAGAGCTTCAAACTGCAGTATCTTTGAAGTGACTGCTTGGTGACTGGGCTTTGGGGAGCTCTCTGCTAGTCCTCAGTGTTGCTCACAAGAACAAATTCTTCAGGCTGAGTAGGGATGAGGGGCTTTTTCTTGCTACCTGAGTCTTTCTAATTACCTGATCAACCTGGCCACTTCCTGCTACAAAACGTCCCAGCATGAGAACTGCTAGAAACAATCCTCTGTCATGTTTCTGAGAGTGGTTGGCAGTAGATGCTTCAGAGATGGTATTAAGAACTACATCGTAGGCAGAAGAGGAATAATCCACCCTTTGCATCAGGTTGCATCCTACTCCATAATCATCAGAGGCAGGAAAAAATACCTGCTGCACTTTGCACTAGAGGTAAGTGGCTAAACTGGGAAGTACTTGGCTCCTTGGATTATTCCTCCCATCCACCAAACCAGATTTGGTCACTACAGCTTTCTTCCTTTTCTCTGCTGAGAGAGAAATTCCCCTTTTTTCATTGTCGGTAGAGTTTTTTATGTGGAAGAAATGCTGGAGGGGGGAGTTTGTGAGTTCCTTTTCTCCCAACAAAAGACTTTTTTGCAGTAAGGTGGCTGTTAGTTGCCTACAAAAGCTTTCTTTCATCTGAAATGGTTGATGGTGAATTTGCAAAATGTTGTGCATTTCCAGGATGATCTCCAGGTTCTGCTTTGTGGGTTGAAAATATCAGTGGGTGTGTCTACACGAGACACTTACATTGCTGTAGCAATGAGCTATGGCGATGTAGTTCATCACTACGGCGACATAGCTTCGGTGGGCACAAGCTGTGACACCAGTGCTACGTTGCTGTAGAGACAAGCTAGGTTGTCATAGCTTGTTGCTACAGCGACAAAGCATATAAAAATAACTGCATAACCAGGACTGCTCAGTGCTGGTGGGTACTGCGCAGTCCTTTAGTACTTGTTCAAGCAAGTATTAAATGACTGCGCCACACCAAATGCAGTCTAGGACATGTGTAGATGTGCTCAGTTATCCAAAATGGAGAGCAATACAAGGTTTCTTGTCCAAGTGCATGCTGTTCCCTTCCCACAAAGAAAATAAAACTCCAACTGCTAGCAACAAGTCAGTAGTCCTATATTGTTGAGTTGAGTTGGAGCATATGTAGTCTAGTGGCTTCTTTGAAAGGTCACTGTACTTCAAGTAATAAACTTTGTTTCCCTTCTTACTTTTAACAGAGTAACAATAGATGGTACTTAGGATAGGCTAAAGGAAGGCTGCAATGTGGAAAATGCCATTATCAGTTCTCCAGTTTGTCTTCACTCAGTTGGCTTGATCTGGTGTGACAGTTCTGCTGATTTAGGGACCCAAGGGATTGCAAAAGCCTATTTATAGAGAGAGACTAAGACAGAGAAAAACAGACAGGAGGTCTGGTCTAAGACCTCTGTAGCGAAGAGCAGGATGTCTTTAGGTTTGTTTGGGGTTCTTTAAAGTTTTATTGGAAGCATATTGTTTGCTCAAGGTCAGAGACATGCTCTTCAGGATAATGATGTGAAACATATTTGTTGCAAATAGCCTCTTCCACTCTTTTTTTTTTTTGGCTGATAACTTGCTTATGTCTAGTACTTGCAAACGAGGGTACCTGAAGTTAAGCTCATAAATCCTGAATCACTGTCCTGAGTTTCAAAAATTCTGAGTGCTTGCTGCTGCTATTGGAGTCTGTTATTGAAGTGCAGGGAAGATGATTAACTATTGGAATAGCTTTTCAAGGGTGAAGGTGTATCCTCCATCATTAGAAATTTTGAAATCAAAGTCGGATGTCATTTAAGAAGACATGTTCTAGTCCTGCACTAATGGATTAACTTGATGCAGGAATGAAGGGGCAGCATTTTCTGACCTGTGTTGTGCAGAGGGCCAGTGTATGATCAATAGTCCCTGCTAGTCTTAGAGTCTGTGACATTCTGGGTTCCTAGTGTCTCTGGTTTGGGGGCAGAGTTCAAAGCATGAATTGTGACTGAAGTTCATTATTTACAGGTCATGCCGCCACTGTATATATGTGCTTTAAATTTCTGCAGCAGAATATTGGCCGGGGAAATTGAAACAGTTAGAACTAGACCTTCCATATATGTGAACCTTTCAGCTCTTGCTCTGTCATTCTTGTCTATTTTTATCCTACACCTTTTGCATTGCAGTCTGGAAGGACTCAAGAAAATTGGAATAAAGAATTTTAATTATTCATATTTCCTACATTTACTCAGAATGCTCACAAAAGTGAGGCAGTCTGTGAGTTGAGACAGCTGTGAAGCAGATGAGGTGTACCTGACTTACCAGTGTATTGCAAAAGTTTACATGGATTGGACATGAATGCTGCCGACATGTTGAACTGCCTGGTATTTCTGCAATAGCTAGGGGTCTTTATGAACACCATGGGCCATACCTTTCATCTGTTTCATCAGAACTCATTTTTCTGCCTCCCCCCTCCCCTGCTTAATCATTAAAAATTAATGGCACAATTTGATCTTGGAATTTTTAGTAGTTTTAAAGCTGTGTTGGCCAGATGTTGACAAGTTACTACTCTTTTAACAAATAAATAGAATCTTTTAACAAATAAATTACCATTTATATTTGTAGAATCTCAACTATGGATTATTTTTCACTAGATCTTACATGATGGCTACTTATGTTATATTATACATAATATATTTTATTTAATATATAAAAATTAAGGCTGTCAGTAAATCACAGTTAATGCATTAATCTTTGTTCGTATTAATTTTTTATATTTATATAGCTTGTCTAAGGGTGCTGGGGGGCTTCCAATGCTGCGTGCACCCTGGGGGTGGTGTGGGGGGCATGTGCCACCCGGATTTGTGCATGGGGTGAAGGTGGGCTGCTGCTGCGGGTTGGAGCTCTGAGCCCTGTTGCCTTTGCCTTGAGCTATGCGCTAGCTGTGCCATGTCCCCTCCCTGCCTGGCAGTGGGAGGCACATGATGTCATGTGTAGGGGTGCACTGATAGAGAATTTTGGAGCTGATATCCAATAGCCAATTTTTAAGGAGGCATATCGGCTGATACCGATCTGATTTCTGTTATGTAGCCCAGCAGCATGAAGAACAGTGTCTGGCTGGTAAGTCTGTTGTAGTGGAAGGTGAGGGGGAAGGGAAGGGACATGGGGGGGGGGTGCAGATCAAGGCCCCTGCAGTGAGGGAGGGAGTGGGGCTGTGGCAGGTGCTGCCCAGCCAAATTAGGGTGGGGTGTGGGATGGAGCTGTGGCTCATCTGGAGGGTGGGGGGGGGAGGGGGCAGCTCCTGCCGCTGCATGCAACCCACCACCATCCACCCCCCAGCATAGTCTGGCCCAGCTCCTCCTGTCTGGGAAGAGCCCAGTGCTGCCCTAGCCCATTGTGGCAGCTCCCTCTGCCCTGTGCAGATCTGGGGGACACATGCCCCCCCATGCCCTTCTGGGGTGTGTGCAACAGCAGGAGCTGCCCCCCATCTCTGTGCCCCCCAGATGAACCATGGCTCTGCCCTGTGCTCTGCCGTGCTCTGGGTGGGCAGCGCCTGCCCCAGACCCACTCCCTCCCTCACCATGGGGGACCTCGATCTGCCCCTTCCATGCCCCTTTCTTTTCCCCTCCCTTTCCACCACAATAAACTTACCAGCTGATATAGTTCTCCATGCTGCCAGGCTTTGCTCCTCACCACCTATGTGCTCCGCTGTGGCTGCACGCATGCACTGGGCATTTAGTGGCCATGTTATCAACTACATCAGGCAAAAAAAGCTGATTTCCAATGGTCAATTTTCTTTATATTGGTGCTGATCCAATATTGGACTGATGTATCAATGCACCTCTAGTCACATGGCTCCTGGGGCAACGGCAGCCTGCCTCCACCCCACACACAAATCTCAGGGGTTCATGTCCCCCATACCTCCCCTAGGGGTGTGCACAGCAGGGGGAGCTCCCCCTCGTACCTTAGGGCAAGCTGCCTGCAACTTTGAGCACCTCATGACCTGCTCCAGAGCCCCATTTACTCCAGCCCCTGCCTCTGCTCCATTCCCTCCCTCGCCATGGGACAGACACAGATGCACACAAAGACACAGACACCACCCAGTAGGTAAGTGTGTAGGGGAGAAGAGGTATGGGGGGAAGAAGGGGCAGAAGGGGGCAGATGGAGGCTACCAAGAGTTGGCAGTGATGGGGATTGCGCTTAATGCGTCTCATTCAGATAGGCTGTACTAACTTGTTTTTGTGGTAGGTTCATGTTTTCCAGTGTTAGCCATGTGTTTTGTATTCATGCTCAGTGTTGGCTGTATTTAATCAACTTCACAGACACTTTCCATTGCTGAGCAAGTACTGCTTTTAGCAGCAGTTTAATGGTAAACAATGTACTTAGTGATGTTTCCTTATGTAATTATAAGACCAGTAGTTTTTCCGGCCTTGCCAATTGGGAGGAGAAAAAAATCTCATCTTGTATTCAAGTAAATATGGTATATAAATAGGGGACATCTAGAGTGATCCATTCCTTACTACACTATCCTTCTCATTAGCCCTCATTTCTATAGGGATTTCAGTAGATTTTTTTATTTAATAACTATTAATGGATCTGTCCTCCATGTCCTTCTTGAACTTGAGTATACTATCTGCTAGGGCTGTGGGAAACAGCAGCATTTCATTTATACTTCCATTTCACCGTTTTGATGGGACAGTGATTCGTTTTGAGTTTTGTTCAGTTTTGAAACCACTGTTCCATTTCATTTCGTGAAAACCATTTTGCTGTTTCAACATTTTGCCCACAGGCTATAATGGGGAATCACAAAACTGCCTATAACTTTGTCATTTGTTGCCTGACTCAAATGAAAACAGCAGGGAGGATAGCCCCAGATGAGTCCACAAAGCTTGCCAAGTTTCAAGGAGATAGGTGCAAGGGTTTCTGGGAAACTGCACCTCAAGCTGAGGACAAGCGAAACTTGTGTCATGTGTGTGTGTTAAGGCACAGCAGGGTGAAAACTGCAGGCATGGTAGCCTGTGCTGGGGCCATGAAGCCTGCCAGCTTTCAAGGAGATAAGTGCAGGGGTTTCTGGGAAACTGCACCACAGGCTGCTGAGGAGCAAAACTCATGACGTGTGTGTGTTAAGGTGCAGCTGTTTTTCCATCCCTTCCCCAGAGTACTAGGATTGGAAGGGACCTCAAGGAAGGATCACAGTTACTGGCCAGCTCAATATCAGAGCAATCTTTCCCACCTCTTCCCCCTCCCTTTCCTTACTTTCTGTTTCCCTGCACGGAAGCCAAGCTTCGAAATCCAAAACGTTTCAAAACTTTCAAAACATTTCGAATGTTTAGTTTTGAGGCTGTTTTGAAGTCTTTTATTTTGTTTCAATTTTGCTGTTTTGAGCTCGAAACAAGTCAAAACAGCGTCAAAACAAAACATTCGGTGAAATTTCGCACAGCCCTGCTATCTGCCTCTATAACCTCCAGTGGTTGTAGTAATTTCCATAAGTTAATTATGCTTTCTTTCCACTGTTCCAGATTCTAATTCCAGCTATGTTTATGATTATTGCTATTATGATAGGACCAAGAGTCTCCAGTGGAGATTTAGGTTGTACTGCAGTAGAAACCTCATGCAGCCCTACGAAACAAAGCAGTTACTCCAATGAGCTAATAACTTAGTTGAAAAAGGTGGACAAAGGGAAAGAGAAAATCACTATCCCTGTTTTACAGGTGGGGAAACTAAGATGCAGAGGAATTACAGGGTAGGCCTTAGCAGCAAGTAAAAGTACGGAGGGCCTGTTAATGAGTTTTGGTGAGCTGTCAAAGGCTGCAACAGTAGCCCCACCCCTTGACAGGTGCCCCATAGGTTGACATCTTTGGACCGGAAGTTCCACCCCCTAGCCCATGACCTCTGCCACTGGAAGTCCCTCCCCTTGCCCCGGAAGTACTTCTTTTGGGAGGGGGTTGCCATTTTGGAACTAGAAAAAAAACAAGTCATATACTAAAAGTCAAAAATCTACTATAACATACTTTAATTTTATTTCAAAAAATATTTTTGTCCTGATTTATGTGTATTTGCATAGTGTATCTAGAAGTGATTGCATAATACTTCAGAAATGAAGTCTTAATCTCATTTATTGTGTGTGGGGCGATGTAGGGTATGTCAGGGGGGTGTGGGTATATATATATGTGAGAGGGTTGTGGCGGGGGGGAGGGGGTGTATGAAGAGTTCCGGCAAGGTCCTGGGATCTGCACATGGTGGCTGGGAGCAGGGAAGGCAGCCAAATCCATCGCGTGGGGCTTCCCCCCTATGGCGCGCAAGTCCCGGGAGTTGCATGTGAGCCCCATGCAGTTAAGACAGGCTGGCCTGCCTCCACCTCTTGCCACCACACGGAGCTCCCAGGCTGGAGCCGCATGCTGCCCAGTGGCTGTGCCTGCATGGGCCATGTGCACACCAAGGGCCTGCCACCTGCTGCTGCTGGTGGCAGGGGCTATGCACTATGGGCGGGGAAATGTAGGGGGGTCTCCACACCTGTCCACCTTCCCTCACACCCCAGAAACCCTACCAAAACCCAGCCTACCTGAACTCTGTACTCCTGCTACTCCACTGGGTATGGACCCTGGGCTTCTTGCTCCCACCAGGCCTAGCCCATTCTCCACACTGCTGCTCAGCTGCAGCTTCTGTACATGCTGCTTGGAGTGAGCACTGCAGCAGAGACATGAGGAGGAGCTGCTGGAGGTCAGGGAAGCTGAGCAGGTCCCCTGGCAGCTGCAACAGTGGCAGCAGCAGCAGTCCCACCCAGAAACTGTGCGCTGGCCAGGGTCGGGGCTGGGCCCAGACCCTCCTGTGCAGGAAGGTGGGAGTAAAGCATGCTGGCTGGGTGGGGTACGGTTGATAGGTGGGTGCCCATGGGCCACATGAAATTTCCTAGAGGGCTGGATCCAGCCCGCAGTTCATATTTTGCCCACCCCTGATCTAGCATGTGCCAGCAGATCCATTCTATCTTGCTGTAGAAGGTGTCAGTGGCAGTGAGGAAGTGATATTGCAGGCTTTAGTATAAGCCAACAACCAGACTACCAGCCCTCTAGAGTCCCTAGAAAGCTTGTACCCTGGTTGCTAACTCATGCTGAAACCCATGTTGCCAGGTCTTCATGACTATTTTTATTTGTGCTAGCTATAGCAAGCGAATACAGGCACACTGTGTTGTCATAGGTAAGCAACTTGCCCAAAGTCTTGGATCTACCCAAAGAGCTCAGCAGTATCAATGTCTCTATGCGGTGCCTTCCCCAGAAGGCACAATGGCACATGTCATTAGTATCTCTGTGATACAGCAGTGTTTTCAACCAGTGAGTTATGACCTCCAGAGTATGGGACAAAGGGAAAGCCATTTATTGGACCAGTTGTATAGTTGGGGAAGATGTTAGGCACAGAATACTCTTCCCCAGGTCTGGGAAAGAAGCAGCCTAAGCTAAATATCTTCATGATTTTTACAGGAATTGCTTCTATTTTCCTAGAAGGGGGTGGTATATGGTTTTTTTTGTCTTGATTTTTTTTTTTTTTTTTTAATCCTTAGACTGAGTAATATCGTATAAAACAATTGGGCTATCTTACAGAGCAAATGTAGCAAAGGAAGAAAGTATTAGTGTGGTTTTTTTTTTTCAACATAGTTCCCTTCAAAATTAAATTTTTAATAAGAAAAATTGACTGGATCTGAGGGCGCACAACATGATTACTATGGAGTTACTTGCCCCAGATTTTACTCCGTAGTAGATTTACTTTGTGGTGAGAAGCGACGTAAACAGGTCTTCCCAAGTTGGTTGTCTGCAGTAGTGAGGTTGTTCAGGCTGAGCAGAAAGGTATCTCGGGGTGAAACTAAGTAAGTGCACACACCACGCACATTTGCGCCCCTCACTATAGATGGGATGTGGACAAGTTGGAGAGAGTCTAGCAGAGGGCAACAAAAAATGGTTAGGGTGCTGGGGCACATGACTTCCGAGGAGATGATGAGGGAACTGTAATGCTGAGGGAACTGAAAGGGGGTTCTAAAGAGGATGCAGCTAGACTGATCTCAGTGGTAGCAGATGACAGAAGAAGGAGCAGTGGTCTCAAGTTGCATCAAGGGAGGTTTAGGTTGGATTTCACTAGAAACATCGTGAAGCGCTAGAATGGATTACCCAGAGAGGTGGTGGAATCTCCATCTTTGGAGGTTTTTACAGCCTGGCTTGACAAAGCCCTGGCTAGAATGTTCTCGTTAGGGATGGCCCTGCTTTGAGCAGCGGATTGGACTAGATCAGCATTTCTCAACCTGTGGATCACAAGAATATATGAAAGGGTTGCAAACAAACTTAAAAAATGGATTCTCCTTTAAAGGAGAAAAATGTGGGAAACCGTGGGTCTTCCCTTGCAGGCTGGTAGAGTTCCAGTCTGCAAGGGGCTGCTTGGGAGATCCCCATCCCCTGCACATCCACCCCCTACTCCACACTGGGAGGCTGGGCCTAAGGGCTGGGGACAGCAGGTCTGGAGTGAGGGTCAGTGGGTTGGGACTGGCCATTGATGTTTACAGATGGGTCCTGGTACAACAAAAGGTTAAGAACCACTGGACTAGATGACCTCCTGAAGTCCCTCCAACCCTCATTTTCTGTGATTCTATGACGTTTTTCCTACTAACTTCTAGGGGTGCACCAATAGAGAATTTTTTGCCCGATGGCCGATTTTTTTAATGAGTCATATTGGCTGATACTGATCCGATTCCGATATGCAGCCCCTCAGTGTGGAGAGTGGTGTCTGGCTAGTAAGTCTGTTGTGGGGGAAGAGAAGGAGCAAGGGGGAGCAAATCAAAGCCCCTGTGGTGAGGGAGGGAGTGGGGCTGGGGTTGGGGCAGGGGCAGGTGCTGCCCAGCTGTGGTGGGGCAGGGCACTGGATGGAACCATGGCTTGTTCAGGGCTTGCAAGGCAGGGGGAGGCTCAAACTGCTGCGTGTACTCTGGGAGGGCATGGGGGGGCATCTGCATGCAGGGCTGGGTGGGCTGCAGCTGCAGGCTGGGGCCAGGACTGTGCTGAGCTCTTCCTGGCAGGGGCTGGGGTGGGCTGTGCTTGGGGTGGGTGGTGACACTGGGAGTGGGACTATGGTGAATTTTAGGGTGGCTGCAGGCCCCCCAACTCCCACTCCCAGCAGTGCTGCCGCTGCCTGCCTGAAGTGCAGCCCGGTCCAGGTCCCCGTCAGGAAGAGTCTGATGCAGCCCAGCCTGCAGCCATAGCCCACCCCACCCTGCGCACCGATCGAGGGGCATACTCTCCCCTCCCCCTGTGGGGGAGCTTCCCCTCCCTCCCCTGCACCCATCGGACAAGCTGTGGCTCTATCCTCCCCCCCCCCCCCCCGTGCAGCACCTGCCTCTGCCCCAGCCCCACTCCCACTCTCTCCCTCACTGCAGGGGCCTCAATCTGTACCTCCCTCTCTTCTTGCCCCTTCCCTCACAAAAGACTTTTGGCTGGACGTGGCTGTCCTCCACGCTGCTGGGCTAAGCTCCTGGCTGCGTGCATGTTGCGGCTGCATGCATGCATGCAGCATTTATCAGCCATATTATCAGCCACATCACAAAAATAAAAAAGCCAATTGCTGATGCTCTCAATATTCTTCATATCAGTGCCAATCCAATATGGGACCGAAGTATCGGTGTACTGGTAACTTTCTCAAATAGTAAAAGTGCTACATGTTGTATCTTTGGATTTGAGCGAGTTAGTTCATAGTGCATCATGTATCCACACCACTTTTCTTAATTAGTAAAATCTCTGTACCATGAATTAAATCTGTTGTGTTTCTATATTCTGAACCAGGAAGCTTAGTTTTTTATGACATCTTTCATGCTCAAGAGGTCACGTTTCTACATGTTGTAATTTGGCTAGGTTCTGTTGATCTCAGTGGAGTTGCGCCAATTTATATCTCTTGAGGGGCTTTCCTATTCAGGTATTGCAGTATACAAAAGTGAAAGAGAGGATCTTCAGTGCTAAGGAGTGAGTTAGTGTTTGGACCACAGAAGCAATTTTGCATTCAGAAAGAGTTCACATACAGCTCTGTACATGGGAGCCTGTTTTATAGTGATAAATTGCTGCCTTGGCTTTTGCCTCATCCTCTAATTGTTTTAAGGGTCCTGTACATCATGTATACAAACTAGCACCAGAGCTGGGCATGGAGCCTCAACTGAGCGCTTCAGTCAGAGGAGAAATGTTTCTAAATTTATAAACTCATTGAAAATCAAAAGTAAACTTTACAAGGATTGACTCTAAGGTTAACTGTTAGATGGGCTATGAAGTAATTACTGCTTTAACATTTGTCTTTAGTAACAGTCTGTGGTTCTCACCACCATTTGCTCGTGGCTTTGTTAGAAAATTCTTGGGGCCTTGGCAGTTGTTACACCTCGGGCATGTTAGCTAGGCTTAAAATTCTGTCATGCGAGGCTTTGAGCAGTAAAACACATGCAGAGTGCCTTTATAGTGTAGCAGAATTAGGACTTTTTCCAGCGGGGAGCGTCTCCAGTGCATATTACCTATCGCATATAAAGCTAGTGTCCAACTGCTCCACAAGGGTAATAACTTTAGTGTGTTGTGACGGGCTAGGACTAACAGCTGTTAGTCAGTCCCAGCCCCTGCAGCACACCTGAATCTTCAACAGCTCTGGCACTTACAAAGTCTTTTTAGGTCATAGTAAGCATTACTGTGAGACTGTTCAAAAATGTCTAACTCCTAGTAATGCAAACTGTGATCTACATCAGGGGTAGGAGACCCCCAGCATAGGTGCCAGAGCATGGCATGCAAGGGCATTTTACTTGGCATGCGCACCTTGGGGTGGATGGTGGGCCATGACTGTGCTGCCGTGACAAGGGTCAGGCCCCTTGTGGCTCCCCCGCCATCTTCCCCTGGCACACCAACATCTTACAAGTAGAGGTTGCAGGGGTTTTTGGCACTCTGCCAAAAAATCCTCCTGACCCCTTATTTAAATGAAACACATCCTAAGTGTGACGCGTCACAAGGCCCACTTACAAAAAGGAGCAGGTTGGGGAAATACGTGCTTTTAACATTAATAGTACAGGAAGCAGCTGGCAAGCCGTGCGGGCATCTGTGATGGAGCAGTCCCAGCAAAGTTCTGAATGAATTCTTCTCAGTAAAAGAATCTGACATTCACAGCAGTGATTTTTGTAAACATTATTTCAGCACTAAAGTCCCTTTACTTTGCTTCATTGCAGTTGCCCTGAAGAATCACAGCTCCAAAGGGGAAACTGAAAGGAATGGAGGCCATGACAACGGACGGACTCTGGGACTGGCTGACGGAATCGTGCCAGAGGGTGAACTTCTCTTACAGGTTAATGCTTCAGGCATCCTCTCTCTCTCGTCAAGTCTGTCTGCAAGGCTTTTTAAAGAGCCTTTCTCCTCTCCTTTTTTGACTCCCATGGGTTCAGTCCACCAGTAGGCCTTTCCATTGACAATTGAAGAGCAGTTGGTTAAATGTATGACTGCTGGAAGAGGACAATCAGTAAGCTCCTATTTAATGTTTCATGTTTTAATGTATTAGTAAACAGATGGGACTTGATTTGTTTTTTTTCACTGCTTATACCCTCTTTGAATCCTTACAATGAGCTTCTGGTGCCTTGCTCCTTGCATAACTGGCCTTTTGTTGACCATTCATGATCCAGTTCTCCTAGGTTTTGAGATCAGTATAAAAATGCTGTTGATTGTGGTAGAAACCAACTGGAACTTTGCAAGGTAGCCAGTATATACATGTACACATTTGGGATTAGGGAGGAATTATTTGTCAGGTCAGACCATGGGGCTTTGCTATCCTCTTCTTAGGATCATCAGAGCTATTAACCTAATAATTCTCAGTCAATTCAGCGGCAGGATGGTGGTGATGCCCTTGTCTTCTCTGTTTCCTACCTATGTAGGATGTTTTAAGTTTCAACTCCTTGTGGAAACAGATGTAAATGTGCGGTGTGTTCAGACCCATAGAGATGCTACCTTGATGCAACTAATAATAGGAAGAAGAAATCTCTTCTCACTTTAGTACAGACCCCGTGTAGTAATATGACAAATATTAATTATTTTATATAATAAGTGATATTAGTATTAGCTCTACATATATAAAGTACTGGCCAACATTTTTTCTGTTCCAATTCCTACAAAATTCACTACTGATTCTTCTTTAAATACATATCATAATTTCTCCTTTAACATATTAGTAATAACTCCCTGCCCGAGTGCAGGGGGGCTGTACCCAATGACCTGTAAGGTCCCTTCCAGCCCCTAATAACTATGACACTCTATGTTGAAGAAAGTTTAAAAAAAAAATAAAAAAATGTGGAAGCAAAATCACTCTGTCTCTCTTTATGGAAGGTGAGGGAATTCTCTTTGCTGCTCATTACTACAGGCATTTATGCTAGTTCCTATATCTCTGACAAAAATTTAAATGGAAAATTAAAAATTCTGTGTTTTTAAACACCATCCACTTTGGAGAAGTATCAAAAGGAAACATGATTGAGACTGCTGGCCTGTTAAGTTGTTAGAATAAAACTTACTTTTTTGGTGTGATCAAACGTACTGAATTCAGAATTCTCCTTAGATGTCTCTGAGCCATGCTTTCCATGCTCTGGTGAATAGAAAAATCTCACTTTTATTGTGAGGTGTTCCTGTTGCAGTGAGATCATGTGAAGTGAAAAGAGGCTTTTTCCCCACCTCGAATGGTGTCTCTTTTTGGTACTGAGACACATGTCAAAAATAAACGTAATTGTATCATCTAGATCACTAGATGAGAGGGGCTTGTATCTGAGATCACATGGAATTTTTTTGATAATATGCCCTTTGATGTACATGATAGTTTGAAAACTCACTGTAAAAAGTTGCTGCTTTTGTCCTTATTCAGTTATTGGTACATGTAGGTGTTATTCTGGTTCAAGAGCTAAGGAGATGGATACTAGACATCTTTGAATAAGTTAGTCAGCCAAAACCAAACTTTAGGATGCTTTATTTTTTATTTTTCAGCATGTAGTGACAGACTTGTGGCTTTTGGTTCTTTTATTAAATGTTTACCTGTGCCTTTGCCCACAAGCGTAATAGCAGAAATGCTCTCAGGAAATTGATTTTTCTGATTAATCACAACAGTGAAAGGACACTTTCTTAATTAAGGTACCAGCCTGGCAGTTGGAAGATTGGGGTCCAACTTCTGAATCTCTTCATAGTGGATACAGATGGGGCATCCAGACCATCTTAACTCTGCCCTACAGTGACCTCAGGAGTAAATCCACAAAAAGGGAGAGTCTTTAGAAAGCAAACTCACCTGATTTGTGGTAATAAGAAGTAAAAAGCCTTTATCATATAGTTAATGGGTGGTATCACCAAGGTAAAGAAAAAAGTTTTAGGTGATCTACTTGTACATTTTTACACAGTAATGTTTTTGAATTATTTTTTGACTAACTTCTAATTTTCATAATGCATCTGCATGGTTTTGCAGTAAACTAGCATCTCAGTATCTTTGAAATAAAAACACTTTATTTTTAAGCTTTATTTTAAACGATTATGCAACATATAGGTTTAAAAATTCAAACACCCCTCTTTTGAAAGGGTTAAAAGGTTCAAATTTGTTTAAGAACTTTGGGCATCTATACATGTGCTCCAGAATGGAGGGGAGCGGGACACTTTAATTAAAGCACCTGTAGCATCACGTGTATTCAGTGTCCCGTGCTTCAAAATGGCAGTGGGAGCACTTTTAACTAAAGCTTATTCGACAAGCTTTATTAAAGCACCCCCCCCCACTGATTACACGTGATGTGGAGGCTGCTGGAGCATGCTAATTAGCACACTGCAACAGACTCAATTTAATCAAATCTGCTCCAACACATGATAATTAGCATGCACTGGAGCAGGGGTCTGTCACGTATATAGGTGCTCATAGGCACAGGCTTCCTACTGAAAGTGAAAGGGACTTAGACACCAGAGCCACCTAAGTGCTTTTGAGAATGCAGTCAACTCATATGCATGTTGGATAAGAACATTATTTGCCTAAGTGCACAGGTCCCAATATTTTCCTTTTGCTTACAGTGTAAAAAAACAGTGGTTAAGAGCATAACCTACTCAATTTCAGAGCATCTTTTGGCCCTGTTGCCAGCTTTACAATTTGATTGTATTTCAGTTAACTGCATATTAATTAGCATGAGAAATGATGGATTGGGAGCAGTTGTCAAATGGATTTTGTAGAAGCCTTGAAATGGGCCTATTTGAGGGCTGCCATTAGAAGACTTAAAAATGATGAGAAGTAATCTGTTCTAAGACTGCTAATACCATGTCAGTGAAATTGTTGAGGTGGACTATTCTATATTTAATGACCATTTCAAGTGCATATCACTTTTTTCAGTTCCAAGTACACTATCTCTTTATGGCCAGATTTTTACATATATTTAGGAACCTGAAGATGAAGATGGACATTTAATGGAAATTGCAAAAGAGCATGAGGACCAGATTTTTAAGGTCTTCAGATGTCTAATTTGTATTGTTTTTAGTAGGTTTTAGGATTTAGAAAAGTGGGACTGGAAGCAATCTCATGAGCATATCTAGTCCGGCTCCTTGTTGAAGGCAATATCATCCCTGACTAAACCATCCCAGCCAAGTGTGTAACTTGTTTTTGAAAATTTTTAGTGATAGATTCCACAACTTTAGGTAGCCTATTCCAGTACTTGCTCATGTTCAGAAACAGGAGTCTAATTAGCTTTAAAAACATAGCTCCATGTCTCATGTATATCATTGTGGACTAGATGTCCTCTTGAGGTCCCTTCCAACCCTAATTTTCTATGATTTTTTTTCTTATTTTTCCCCACTTACTCCCCAGTATCAAAACCTCTAGCCCCTTAAGTATTAGCAAAGTCTAAATATAAACCAGTAGGGCTGTGCAAAGCTTTGGTTCCTGATTCGATTTAGTGGAGGTTCGGCCTGATTCTGTGGCTGAATCTGAATCGAATCAGAGGACTCTTTAATCTCTCTGAGTTGAATCAGAACCCTCCAGATCAATTTGGAGAGATTCGGCGATTCGGACATAGACACAGCTTTAAATGTTTTTCCTACATACCTCTAGGTAGCAGGCGACTCATGAATGCTGCGATGCCGGGGTGCATGGGGCACTCCCCAACATGCTTGGCAGCAGACCCGGAAGTGGACTAGAAGCACGTCTGGTCCACTTTCTAGAACGCCAGGGAGTGTGCTGCCCTCCCCCCCATGTTCCCCACGCCCCCCTCCCCGGCTCGCTAACTGGTGCCTCCTGGGTCTGTGGGGGAGGGCCAGGGATGTACTTCTGATCCCCCTGCACTCCTGTGGGATGCTTCATGTGCCCCAGCATCTCGGTGATCACAAGCCATGCCTGCTACCTCAAGTTATGTAGAAAAAACTTTTAAACCTGTGTCTATGTCCAAATGTCTAATTCACCAAATCAGCATCGAATGTTCAGACTTGGATTTGGCCAAATCAAATCAGGGACGGTGATCTGCATCAACGAATCGAATCACTGTCCCCGATTTGGGCTGAATCTGAATCGAATAGGGCCCGCTTTGCACACCGCTACAAACCAGGCCCCGTTCCCATTTTCATCAAAGCCACATTAAACACTACTCTGATAATATAAAAGAAACAAAGTTGGGGTAAATGAAGTAAGCTATAAAGCCATTTTTACATTGCCAGAGTAATGAAAAGAGCCTTTTTTTATACGTGAGAATCAGGTTCAAGCTGTCTATAAAGTCAAACAGTATGAACAAGATTCTCATTTATGGTAAATCCTCTTTTCAGTAGAGTCAGAGTGTTATTGTGCTTATTTGTTAAAATTCACAAATGATATCTTGCTGTGCAGTACAGAACATGTTTGGGCAATATCTTGCTCAGTAAAAATAAAGATAAAATTAACTGCTTATTCAGTGTTGTTAAGAAAAGACAAATGAAACAATGAAAAACGTGCTCATTGTGATCATGGTATAGAAACGCTTCCACCAGTAAGCTGCTCTAAGGGTTAAAGGTAGCGCGTTCAGTGGCACTAATTAACCTCTGCAGTAGATTCCCACACACTGAGATCTGCTCAGTAAATAGAGAGACCATTTGTGTGTGAAATAAAAGGAAGAGAGAGAAAAAAAATACAGACCTGGACAATGGAAGGAGAATTGGCAGCAACAATAGCTGAACTTGGCTAAGAATGCACAGCAGACTCTAATTACTTCAGACGTCGTCTATATATTAGTGAACTGGGGAAAGCATTCTAGGGCTGGACATCCAGGTTCTGAATCACTGTCAGGCTAAAGTTACAGAACTGATTTTATACAGCTAAAGCAGCAGACAGCAACGTTTCTGAGCCATGTACAGAAGGAGTATTCTTGGTTTTAAAAGATTTCTGCTTTAAGTACAGGGCTGGATCAGATTTGATGTAACAATAGCTCGACATTTATTGCTATAGAGTTGCTGATTCCTGTGCAGCATCCAGATACTGAGCGCATAGCATCTGGAGTGCAAGACAGAATAATTGACTCTGGCTCTGTCTGTCTCCTGCCCACGGGTAGGGTGTTTGTTTGTTCACCAGTTTATAGCATTAATGTGCGCTGGATCATCCAGGACAAGAGAGAGAAGCTTTATGCTTAGTCCAGCCACAGTTTTCATTTGCAGTTGCAGATTGTTAAGCTGGACACCCCAGCATCGTAATGAGGGAAACACTGGGGAACTGCTGGCTGCTCCACTGCTTTCTGAGCAAGATTTTTTTTTCCCCGTGCCACCCCTCCCTATACACTCTTGTGAATGAGAGTGCCATTGTAGCCCAAAAGACTTGAATGGGGAGGTAAGTGGAGGCCTGAACATGCCTCAGCAGGACCATGGACCTCCTGCAAGGAAAAATGAGGGCCTGCCACAGACTGACAGGCAGGGTTTGAAGCCATTAAAGCCACTGCCACTTCTATAAAGTAAAACTTAAAAAATAAAAGAGAGAGAGAGAGAGGGAAGGAACAGAGCTTCAATGAAGCCAGACAGTTTCAGAGCAGATGCATTTCCAGGTTGGAGCCCTGAAGACTACAGCATGGGGAAGGCTATTCTCCAGCACTGCAACTCCTTTTTCCTGAAGGTCCCCAAAAACAACTAGTGTTGGCCAAGAAGCTTTCAAGAACCCTGATCAGTAGATGAGGTCACACAGAAGCTGGCAGAGAGATTCAGACGATGATTTAGACAATTCATAGAGGATTTAGGTTGATTGCTCTCTGTTGAAGTACACCGAGAAGACCAGTAAAATCCTTAGGGTTAGGATGTTGTGGCTGCCATGGCAAAAGATGCATGGTGTCAATCTTCCATTTCACCTCCTGGAATCAAGGAACTGTTAAACCAGACCTGGCAACCCTTGATCTGTCATCCAATGGCTGTTGTTAATGCATAGTATTACATACTGAGTTTGCAGCAGATAAATAGTATGCAGAAGGTCTTGTGCCTGGGGAAGCAATTCTTCTATCAACAGATACTCATTAAAAACATCACCTCCTTTCTAAATTGCACACTTTTATTTAACACTTGGCTGTGCCACCCTGAAGGGAAAGGCAGCAAATGGATGTCCTCAAAATAGAAAAAGGCCAAAATGGTGTACTGAGTAAGTTTGAAATTAGCTATATCCCGCTTTCCTTCATGGTTAGCTATAAATATACAGCCCAGTCCAGGTACTGCTTGTGAATTCAGACATTTCCCTTTTGTATTGATTTTGCTGTCTCTGAATTCTAGAAGAGGATGAAAATCCGTTGAACCAGAAAGTCTGTAAATTGTATAACATTAAAAATGCATCTAAAACTTTACATTGCTAGCTACATTAGCTAGTCTCTGCTGGGAGATTTTAGGGCTCTATATTCTGCACTAGTGAAGGATCTTAAGTGTTTATTTTATGAAAACAGAACATACAGTTCATCATCCAGAGAGGTTCACTGTGTTCGGGTGGGGAATGTGCATGAATGAACACACATATGATACTACATGGTATTTATATTGTCTGGAGCTACATACTTAAAAGACAGACTTATTCAGAGGAACATAATATAAAAGTGTGTGTGTGTGTGTGAGAAAGAGAGAGGGGCAGTCAGGGATGAGTCACAAAATAATGAACATAATAGGAAGGGTGATTTTTGTACTTCTGATTGTTCTTAAATTGAAGAGCAAAATTAAGGTATAGGTTCTTTCAGTGATATTTTAAAAATAATATTTCTCAACAGATATAAGAAAATAGATCATGATAGTCAGAGTGGCATTAGGGCCTTATGAACATTCAAAAACGGAATGGGCTAATGAGACAAACCATAGTGCCACTATAAGGGTAATATGTTATTAAGAGCTATAAAAGTAATTTATATCATAAACTTCTAAAAGACACAAACAGGAAAATAATAGTCTATAATTTCCCACTCAGGATTTCTGAACACTGTTGGAAGTATCTCATAGACAGGTGAGCAAAAAATTGGAATAGAAAAATCATTTTGGATAGGCTGTAACAAAATTTTGGGTTCTTTTGCTTTTTAAAAAAATGTTTTTGCACATTTAGTAGTATTTTGCTTATACAAATTTCAGAGTGAAACCTTTATTTCAGAATGCACATTGGTCTTTAAAGTACTCTAATTTTTATAAACAGCAATTTTCTAAAGTATTCAGAAATTAAACACTTACTGCAGAACAGTGCTTGCTCAGCTTTACTACTGATACACAATATGCAGCCAGCCTCAGAGAGAATCTGAAGAGAAATGAAACTCCAGCCTTTTCTTAGCTTCGGAGTCAGTGTAAAGCATCTCTAAGCCCAGGATGTCACTTTGACCTTACAGTATGCTTATCCTCTTAGAACTGATTCTTCTCAAGGAACTCATATGCATCCTGCAAAATTTAAACAGACCATCAAGGAATATCTAATATAGGAATCTATAATATTCTACCCCTGGAAAGGAATCCCTGAAAATACTCCATCCCATTGCAAATGGACTAGCAGCTATTCAAAGAATCCTTTATTAGGTGCTGCTCAGTTGCCCCATTATGCAGCTGTCTCAAATAAGAAGGGTTGTTTTTACCTAGTCGCTTGTTAGATTCAGTGATTGCTTTGGTCTGTGTTGTTTAAATGTCTGTTTGCAGTCCTATCGGTTATTTCTGCTGCTACAGTCATACCTTACCTCACATCAATCACAACTTCCTGTCCTTGCAGACAAGCTTGGGCTGGCTGGGGCACTAGTGCTTTAGCATGGAGCTAGCTGGCAGGCAGCCCCTGCACTGAAGCACCCTCATGCCAGCTTGGTCAGTGTCTACATGTGCACTGCTATGCATGAAAAAACTCTGTAGCAGGATAATACTTGTATTTACAAGTACTAACCTGCTGCAGAATTTACTAGTTTTGCACACCCTAATAGAGGTTCATGTGTAGACACCTGAGACATTTACTGCTTAGTTAATTGGTCAACTGCACAGTAAATATCTTGTGTAGATGCACCCACCAAGTTCTTCTAAGTTGGTTCTGTTTATAACCTTTTGAAGAAAACAGTAAAATAGCAACTGAGCATTTCCAAAACTCAGGAGAGTAAAAAAAGCTGACCCTCAGGAAATATAACATGGAGGAGATGCTTTCTGACAGAGAATAACATTTTGGGAAATTGGCAAATGCTACGACTTCTCTTTCAGCTGAGATATAACTACTCCTGTTGTTAGAACAACATACCCCTCAGGTTCTGCTTGAGGGGATTTGGGGGAGATTTTCCTAAGGCACACGAGACTTACACTTCTAAATCCCCTAGATGCCTTGGAAAATATGATTCTTATATAGAAGCCTATCTCCATTTTCAGTGGGAGGAGCACTCTGCCAAATCTGATTGTGTAGCTTTCTCACCTGAATTGATGAACTTTACTTGTCTCAAGAAGTCTATGGGTCAACAAGAGGTAAGGCACTCCTGGATCTGTTATGGGCCAAAGGGGATGATCTGAAGGCAAGTCCATCCAGACCATAGGAAAGGTAGCAAAAGGGCTGAGGGACCCCTGTGGCTAAATACAAGACTTATAGACTTCTTGTATCTGAAAAGAGAAGCCTACAAAGGTTGAAAGTTGGGTGACATAACCAAGGGGGATTATTCAGCACTGGCCTGCACCTGCAGGGAGCAAATTAGGAAAGCCAAGGCCAAAACTGAACTCAAATTGGCTACAGAAATCGAGGACAACAAAAAGTCCTCCTTCAGATATGTGGGTAGTCAGAAGAAAAACAAGGGCAACATTGGACCCTTGCTAAAGAAAATGGGGCAGCTGACAACCGAAACTCAGGAAAAAGCTAATCTTAATGATTACTTTGCGTTGGCCTTCCACCAGCCCAAGGGGATCACCCTGCCTAACAAGATGCACAGTTGCCAGGGCATGGGTGAACTCACACTCATCGTTGGTGAAGATCTCATGAGGGGACACCTTGGGATGCTGAACACCCACAAATCAGGTGGCCTGGATGGAATGCACCCAAGAGTGCTAAAAGAGCTGGCAGACATCATAGCACAGCCATTGGCAAAGATATTTCAGAACCCATGGTGCTTGAGTGAGGTTCCTGAGCATTGGAAGAGGGCCAATGTGGTGCTCATCTTCAAGAAAAGGACTAAGGAAGATCCAGGGAACAGCAGGCCAATCAGTTTGACCTCAATCCCTGGAAATATATTGGAAAAAAATCATCAAAGAAACCATTATCAACAAGCTAAAGGAATACAACATCCTAAAGGATAGCCAGCACTGCTTTGTTGCGGGTAGGTCTTGCCTGACCAACCTAATGTCCTTCTATGACCAGGTCATGCATCACCTAAACAAAGGAGAAGAGGTTGACATCATCTCCATGTTCTTCAAAACAGCCTTTGGACTTGGTCTCCCATGAAGTCCTCATGACTAAACTGGGGAACTGCAGCATTGACATCCTCACTATCTGATGGCTTGGGAACTGGCTCTGTGGTTAGACCCAGAGAGTGACAGTCAATAGAATCATGTCAACATAGCGCATGATGACCAGTGGCATCCCCCAGGGCTCTGTACTTGGACCAGTATTTTTTAACATTTATAAACAACCTGAATGCAGGTATTAGAAGCACACTGGCTAAATTTGCTGATGACACCAAACTATGGGGAAGTGTGGTCACACTAGAGTACAGGCTGGTAATTCAGGCTGAACTGAACAGGCTTGCAAGGTGGACGGATCAAAACCTGATGGCATTCAACACTGAGAAATGCAAGGTGCGCTACCTCGGGGGGAAAAAACTTTGCATTATAATTATAGGCTCAGCTGTGCTATACTTGCTAGCACCATGATCGAAAGGGGGTTGTGATTGACCATGAGGTTGACCACAAGAGGACTATGAGCCATCAGTGAGATGCCACAGCCAGCAAAGCAAACAAAACTCTGGCTTGCATCTATTGATGTATCTCAAGCAAGACCCAGGAAGTCATCCTCCCACTGTACTTGGCCCTGGTGAGGCTGCAGCTGGAGTACTGCACCTAGTTCTGGGCTGTGCACTTTAGAAAGGATGTAGACAAGCTTGAGAGAGTCCAGAGGAGAGCCACATGCATGAACAAAGGACAAGAGAACCAGTCTTATGCGAAAAAGCTAAGAGCCATGGGACTTCTCAGCCTGGAAAAGCAAAAGCTTAGGGGGAACTTGGTGGTGGCCTATAAGTATATTAGTGGGGTGCACCACGAACTGGGAGAACATCTGTTCACCAGGGCACCCCAAGCAAAGACAAGGTCTAATGATCACAAACTCTGGGAAGACTGTTTTAGGCTGAACATAAGAAAAAACTTGTTTACTGTCAGTCCCCAGAGTCTGAAATAGACTCCCTGCAGAAGTGGTGCAAGCACCTACTCTGGACACCTTTTAAGACACATTTGGCTGCTTATCTTGTTGGGATCATTTGACCCCAGCAGACTTCCTGCCCCTTGGGGCTGGACTTGGTGATCTTGTGAGGTCCCTTCCAGCCCTAATGTCTATGAAATCTATGAAACTTGTCCTTTCCTCTCAGTAAACGAAGACAAGAGTGAGGTAGTGTGGCTTTGTGCTTTAGAGGGATGTTGAAAACCTTGTTTTTATTCCCTTTTCTGCAGCTGGCATGCCAGTTGACCTTGAGTGCATCTCTTTGAGCCCCAGTTACCCTATCTGTAACATGGGCCAAGTGATCCTGATCATCTTTATATGAAACTTAAGGATTTTCTGGTAAGAGGATAATAAGAGCTAGATATTTATTTGTCTGTTCTAGAACTACTGAAACCTGATTTATTTAGTACTACCTGGGTGCATCTACATGTGAAGCAATAAATTCCAGCACTTACTGCATCAGAGTTTATTGCTTCTGGGCACGCTGTTTGCCTATGTGCCTGGGACTGTAGCATGTTGAGCCAGGGTGGAGCAGCCCCACCTAGCAGGGGCTCCAGGGGTCTACCTGCCAGCCCAGGGCCGCTCTGACCAGGCTCAACATGCTGCATAGGGGCTGGGGCACAAGGGTGCTCTAGTGGGGTGTGTTATCTACCAGTAGCCCCCCTACACTGAAGCAGTCTCGTGCCCCAGCTTTATGGGTCAGCATCTGCACGTGTGATGCTGTGCACAAAAAAACTCTACAGCAGGGTAATACTTGTATTTGCAGTTTATTAGTTTACTGTGACCTAATGGGACTGCACATGTAGATGCTGAGACATTTACTGCAGAGCTAGCTACTCAGCTCTTCAGTAAACGTCTCACATAGCCTAGGTTCTGTGTATGCTACTTTGCATCTTGGTGGAAACCAGTGAAAACACCCCTTACCCACAATGTCCTCTGTGTGGGCAGTTCTGACAGTCTCTCCCACCATAGCCTAGGGGGCATTCTTGGGGCAAGGTAAGAGCATTCTCCATACTATGGGCTGTCAGCTGTGGAGCTTGCTGCTAATTGAAATGTCGGAGGTAGACTTTCACCATTATTCTTGTTCAGCTTTTTCCCTGTGTGTGGATGGTGAGTTTTATCTGAGGGCTACTTACTATCCTGGCTGCCTATTCCTCTGGATGTGATCTTTACAAAAGTGGAAAGGAGGCTAAATGGTAAATGGTGCTTAGGTGATATAGTTATGAGCACAGTTAAAGCAAACTCTCCAATGCTAAAAAGACATCAGATGGGACATAGCCTTGTCTTAACACTAGATATTTAACCTGTCAACAGTGCTACTACAATCAACACCTCCCACAATGAACACATCAGAACACATGGATCCTACACATGCCTTTCCCAAAACATGATATACCTGACCTAATGCACTGAATGCCCTCATGGCACCTTCATGCATGGATGAAATTGAACAGCAACTACACATCAGAAAGAATTCTGGTGCAAAAAAATACAAAGGACAGAGACTCGCATGTATCAGTAGGAGCACATTTTTCACAGAACAACCATTTTCTTTCTGACTTTCTCATAAACAAATTGGAGAAATGTAGGCTAGACAAAATTTCTGTAAGATAGACAGCTGGCTCAATAGCTGCAAGCAAAGGGTAATTATAAATGGATCTACATCAGAATAGCAGGAGGTTTAGGGTGGAGTCCCACAGGGGTCCATCCTGGGCCCAGTGCTGCTCGACAAGTTTATTAAACAATTTGGATGATGGCATAGAAAGCTTCTTGAGCAAAGTTGCAGATGACATGAAACTGGGAAGATATGCAAACATATCGGAGAACAGGAGCACCATTCAGAAGGATCTCAACAGATTCCAAAGCTGAGCTAGAGCTAACCAAATGAAGTTCAGTGCTTACAAATGCAAGGTGCTGCTCCCCCCCCCCCGATGAATAATTTAAACTACTAATACAAAATGGGTGACACCTGGCTGGATGACAGCCCTATGGAAAAGGACTTGGGAGTCTTGGTAGATCACAGACTTGATATGAATCTGCAGCATGATGCAGCTGCATAAAAGGCAAATAAGGGTTTGGGATGCATCAAAAGAAGCATTAGGCACAAGACAAAAGAAGCATGATAGTGCCTCTACTTGGCACTGATTAGGCCACATCTAGAGTATTATGTGCAGTTTTGGGCTTCACATTTTAAAAAGGACATGGAAAAATTGGAGAGGGTCCAGAGGCAGGTAACAAAAATGATAAAGGGCTTGGAAAGCAAGTCATATGAGGAGAGGTTGACAAAAATAGGCATGAACAGCTTGCAGAAAAAGTGCTTAAGAAAGGACATACTAGCAGCCTTCAAATACTTGAAGTGCTGCTATAAACAAGGGAAAACACCTTTTCTCTCTTGTTGCAGAGAATAGGACATGGACCCGTGGCTTGAAGTGGCAGCAAAGTAAGTTTAGATTGGATTTCTGGAAAAACTTCTTCACTATTAAGAGCAATGAGGTAGTGGAATAGACTGTCTAAGGAAGTTGTGGGCTCTCTGTTACTGGTAATGTTCAAGAAAAGGCTGAAGAGCCATTGGTCAGGGATGATCGAGGTGTAGCTATACCACTGTTCTGCTATGGGTATTTCCAATGCTTATGGGCTTTGCTGGTTGTTGCATGGACGAGGCCAGGAGGGAATTCCCCACCTCCTCCACCTCTTCCCCCTGCTGCTACAATTGTCAGGATTTTTTTTTTTAAGTTTTCTTCAAAGGCATTTGGTTTTTGGCTGAAGGGCCTTGCTTCTCTGCTCAGGGTGAGACTGCTCACCATGTTTGGAGTTGGGAAGGAATTTTATTCCATTTTCAAATTGGTGTGGACTATTGGGATTTTTTCATTCATCTGTAGCAAGGGGCGCAGCCCTCTTTCTGGGAATCTCTTGAACATATTTTAACAACCCTTGCAACACAAAGATCTGGCTGCCATGGTCCCTTTGTTTTACGTGTCGCAGATTAGGGTGTTGTCTTGTGTTGTGTCAGAGTTAACTATGTAGTTTTCCTAAGAGGTTAGACAGTGGATTTGTATAGGATACTTTAGATAGAGATAATCCTGCCTTGGTCATGGGGTTGGATTAGATGACCTCTTGAGGTCCCTTCCAGTCCTACTTCTCTATGATTCTATGACCTCACTATCTTTGTTCCCAAGAGAAATGTACCCTATACCTTTGAAAGGCAAGGTTGAGAGCAAGAAGTCATAAGATGGCTGGACACTAGGAACCAAGGACTGAACACCAATATTAATTTTAGAACATATTTTAATCTACCCAATTCCTGAAATTCTTCTGACACACTGTAAGTGATAATCAACATTCTCCCTCAAGATGGATCTTGATTTCCCAGTAATCAAGCTTCTTTTCTTCTGCTAAATGTTTGTCTGCTACACCTAGGGAATTTCTGCCCCCTCCAATTTCATAGCTCTACCCACTGTTCTGTGCAATTGCTATGCTTCTGTTCTTCTTTGGAACTAATGAAGAATGTTTTGCATTCAAAAGCTTATCTAACTTTATCCTAACCATGGTCCAATAAAAGACATCACCCAAAAAAAACCCTCCATGATTCTTGTAAAAAACATTAACAAATATGAAACAGCCATCCATCAGACTACATTTACCTTTTCTTCAGTCCTTACTCAGACTTTGTGGTCAATAATGATTTGCTTAAGTAAAGAAAATGGATACAATCTAAAAAGGATTACAACCCTTAGGATTTAACAGCTCATTTTATTTGCCATGGGATGAGATTTAGAGCTTGCTAAAATGCATCACACCTGGCAAACTATAGAATAAACAGGCCAAGAAGTTCAAAAAGTGACAGAAAACTAAAATCTCCTAATTCCATGCTGTTCAGACAAAACAGGTCTACATTTAGAAGCATATATAGTAGAAACTATTATATCCTTTTTGGGTCAAGTTCCAGTCAACTGTTTATCGTTTGTAGGGGGGAAAGTAGATGGAATTGACTGGTTAGCATGGGTCCTGTATTATTCCCTGTCCTCATCATTTAGCTTCTATAATGAATTTGATTATTTAAAGACATGTTCCCTGGTTAAATTTCCACCCCAAATTCTAGCTATTGCCACCTGTTATTCATTGCCATTATTAATTCTCAACTTATTCATTGCCATCCTTACTGCTAGTAAGTCCATTAATGCACTGGTTTTGCAGTCATTTGCTTAAGTTACCCAAGTCTTTGGGTACCATGATGGATTAAAAAACTTCTTAAGGAGAGTAATCATGAAAAAAGTTACCCAATCCATTGTCTTCACCAGAGGCAAGACCAATTGTACCTAAAATAACTATATCTATTATATGTACTAATACTTGATCACGCTTTCTCAGTCTTTGCTTTACAGAACAAGCACAGCCAAATTGAGACTTAATGAGACCTTCTGTCCTGTAGGTAGTTACAGGATGATGTCCTGGAGCAGGGCTGTCCCACTTTGGTATGGCCAGGGTCACCACTGTGCAGGCTGCACAGGCAGTACTTAGACCCCCACCGCCTGCAGCGCAAGCTGAACATGAGCTGCCAGTTGGATGGCCCCATCATAGAGTAGAATATAGAGTGTAAGTAGAGAACAGAGTAAAAGGGCTTAGTCCTTTGCTCCTTGTTTGGGTCAAACTGTGACTTTCTGAAAATTTTCTCACTAATGGAATATAGGATCATAGCCCAAAGTTCACCCCACATTTCATTGGGTAGTTTGAGTGACAGTGTTGAGAATACTGTCTTCTGAGAAGTAGGTATATATGAGATCCAAAGACCCACAGAAGCCTCTTTACAGATCTCTCAGGAATGCAGCAGGTAGTCTGTGTACTGTAAAGTGAGAATGCATTGTAACAGGCATGTACACCAGAAAACAGAACAGCCTGAATCAGCCTGGCAGTCACCAAAAAAGTGCAAATAACTGGCCCAAATTGTTAGTTGTAATGTAGACAGAAATGTAGAGAATGAGAAGCATTAAGTCTTATCTCTGCTTGTAGCTGATCTCAATTATTTGGTGCTTCTTTTAGCACATCTGAAGTCCACAGCTTGTCTTTTTATGAGAAATCCACCCATTCATGCAAGGCACCCAAAAAGCTGCTTTAAATTATATCAGCACTAATGTTCCCCTTCAGGACTGCTGTGTCGGTCCTGAATCTCGCAACACTCCAACCAGGCTCTGGATGCTGGGGAGTTGAATAGGTGTGCTTTAGAGCCAGCTATGCCAGTTTAACACCACTCTGGCATTTTCCTGTGGTTGATACAGGAGAACCCCAACTGCCCCTTTTAGAATATTACAGAGCAGCTAAGTGGAGAGCTTCTAAGGATCTGGTTCATGGGATGCACTTTTAAGCCTGTTTTACAGTTTTTACTGGTTAAGAACCAACTTCAGTATTCTGCACTGAACAAATTACACACTCCTGCTGCTGCTTATGCAGTCTCGTGTTGGAGAGCATCAGTTCCAGGTAACTGTAGGGAAGAGGAATTGAGAAAGAGCTCAGCTTTTCTTGCTGTCCCACCTTGACTTGGGCCTGTCTGTGCAGTAGGAGGAAATGGCAGTGCCCAGTAAGCTGTTTGGAAGAGGTATTTGGAGGAGAAGATAGAATTACTGGGATATCCAGAAGGTTTCTGTTTATCTCTCTGCCCCTAATAGTTTTCTACAGTACAGGTTAAAAGTAAGTTTCAGTTCATTGCTGTTCCAGCAACATATTTTTGCTGTTGGATATGTCTGTGTAATCCAGGCATGTGAATCAAAGTAACATCAAATGGAATAACAGGTACTTTGGATGGAAGTCCCTTGTAGCTCTTTGTCTAGCCCTTTGCTGTTTTCTCTGTGTGCCTTGTGTGTAGGTCACCTCACCTGCTTACATGGTTATAACTACCAACTTTATGGTGCTGACTCCTCAAGCCCTGACACTTCTCCCTTTGCCTATGCTCATATCTCAGCTTGTTACTCTGATACCTGCTGCTGCATTTCCTGCTGGCAACTAATATGAAAATGTCCTAAGGAGACGTCTTTTTTTACTACCCCAAACTGCCTTCTCTCCTTCAGCCACCTTTCCCTAGTTTACTATAATATTTCCAATAGTTTGCCTCTCTTCCCCTGTCTTGGTTGACTGGCCCTCCTTAGCACTCTGAGTACTGTGATCACCTCTTCTCTACCCACCCTGACTATCCCTGTCTTGGAAGCCCCCCTCACGACTGTGTCCCTGCCTGTTTATCCACACCTGTCTCATGTCATGAACATGCAAAGAGCTGGAGCTCCTGACTCTGCTTGTGATATCCACGCCAGAAGATAGGCGGGTGATCCAGGCTGACCTGGACAAGCTCACCAAATGGGCAGACGAGAACCTGATGGTGTTTAGCACCGAAAAATGCAAGGTTCTCCACCTTGGGAGGGAAAACCTGCAGCATCCTTATAGGCTCGGCAGTGCTACGTTGGATAGCACTACAGAAGAAAGAGACTTGGGGGTCATCATTGACCACAAGATGAACATGAGCCTTCAATGTGATGCTGTGGCTAGTACAGCGACCAAAACGCTGGCTTGCATCCATAGATGCTTCTCGAGCAAATCCCAGGACATCATTCTCCCCTTGTACTCGGCCTTGGTGAGGCCGCAGCTGGAGTACTGCATCCAGTTTTGGGCTTCACAATTCAAAAAGGATGTGGAGAAGCTTGAGAGAGTCCAGAGGAGAGCCATGTGCATGATCAGAGGTCAGGAAAACAGATCTTACGATGATAGGCTGAGAGACATGGGACTCTTTAGCCTGGAAAAGCGCAGGCTCAGGGGTGATCTGATGGCCACCTATAAGTTTATCAGGGGTGTTCACCAGGATCTGGGGGAACGTTTGTTCACCAGAGCACCCCAAGGGATGACGAGGTCGAACGGTCACAAACTCCTGCAAGACCGTTTCAGGCTGGACATAAGGAAGAATTTCTTTACTGTCCGAGCCCCCAAGGTCTGGAACAGTCTGCCAGCAAAGGTGGTTCAAGCACCTACATTGAACACCTTCAAGAGTAAATTGGATGCTTATCTTGCTGGGATCCTATGACCCCAGCTGACTTCCTGCCCTTGAGCAGGGGGCTGGACTCAATCTCCTGAGGTCCCTTCCAGCCCTGATGCCTATGAAATCTACTTTTCTTGCTCTCCTCTGCTGCATATACCTTCCCACTGTCTGCTGTGCCACCATGTGTGCCTGTGTGACCACCTTCCCCAAATTGATAAAGCCGGCATCCTGCAAATCCCACCCTGGATCCACTCTGACTGCTGTACCCTCAGCAATTGCTGCATCTGGCAGGGGCCCCGTGGTAATGGTTTATGTCATTAATTTCTTGTTTACTTAAATGGCTAAAAATCATTCAAAGTCTGCACACTGTGTCGTGTAGCTAATCTCCATAACCTCATGTCCTCGCTACCATTGTTTTTGGTCCACTTGCCCTCTGGAATTTTCAGAAATGCTTCTTTCTCCTCAGGTATCCAGGTTGTAACCATATTGATCTAAAGGAAAAGGCAATCAGGACTTGTAGTAGAGATGATATCTTTTATTAAACCAACAAGATCTTTGCAAAAAAAATTCTTTAATTGCAAACTTTCGGACACAAACACCCTTCATCAGGCATTGGAGAAAAGGTTGTAAAATTTATCCTGGGTAGAAATGAAAGTTCATAGATTCATAGATATTAGGGCTGGAAGGGACCTCGGGAGATCATCGAGTCCAGCCCCCTGCCCAAAGGGCAGGAAGTCAGCTGGTATCATAGGATCCCAGCAAGATAAGCATCCAAATTTGTCTTGAAGGCATTCAATGTGGGTGCTTGAACCACCTCTGATGGCAGGCTATTCCAGACCCTGGGGGCTTAGACAGTAAAAAAAAAAATTCTTCCTTATGTCCAGCCTGAAATAGTCTTGCTGGAGTTTATAACCGTTCAACCTTGTCATCCCTTGGGGCGCTCTGGTGAACAAACGTTCCTCCAGATCCTGGTGAACACCCCTGATAAACTTAAAGGTGGCCATCAGATCGCCCCTGAGCCTGCGCTTTTCCAGGCTAAAGAGCCCCATGGCTCTCAGCCTATCATCATAAGATCTGTTTTCCTAACCTCTGATCATGCACGTGGCTCTTCGCTGCACTCCCTCAAGCTTCTCCACATCCTTTTTGAATTGTGAAGCCCAAAACTGGATGCAGTACTCCAGCTGCGGCCTCACCAAGGCCGAGTACAATGGGAGAATGACATCCCAGGATTTACTTGAGAAGCATCTATGGATGCAAGCCAGCGTTTTGCTTGCTTTACTAGCCACAGCATCACATTGAAGGCTCATGTTCATCTTGTGATCAACCATGACCCCCAAGTCTTTTTCTTCTGTAGTGCTATCCAACGTAGCACTGCCGAGCCTATAAGGATGCTGCAGGTTTTTCCTCCCAAGGTGGAGAACCTTGCATTTTTCGGTGTTAAACACCATCAGGTTCTCATCTGCCCATTTCCTGAGCCTGTCAAGGTCAGCCTGGATCACTCTCCTGTCCTCAAGCATGGACGCTTTACCTAGAGTTTGGTATCGTCGGTGAACTTGGCCAGTCCACTTCTGACTCCAATGTCCACATCATTAATAAAGATGTTGAACAATACAGATCCAAGAACAGAGCCTTGGAGGACCACAACAATTGACTTCCATCAACCACCGCCCTCTGGGCCAGTACCCTGCCCAGTGGATCATGGTGGGCCCGAGGCCACAGTTGGCCAGTTTTTCGAAGAGGTGATCATGAGATACCAGATTGAAGGCTTTTTTGAAGTCAAGATACATGACATCAATCTCCTCTCCCTTGTCCAGGTGATAGGTCACCTGGTCATAGAAGGAAATGAGATTGGTCAGGCAAGACCTACCCACAACAAAACCATGCTGGGTATCCCTCAGGATACTGCCATCAACTAGTCTGTTATGGATGGCGTCTTTGATCATTTTTTCCAAGACCTTGCCTGGGACAGAGGTCATATTTCGTAGGATTTCACAGAGGAGTCAATAGATGGAAAACTCCCCTGGGCAGTCGGTTCATAGCCCTTTCTCTTTCTCTTCAGGCTGTTTGGCCTTGATTCCAAATTCTAATTCCTTTCATCACCCACAGTATCTTTTCTGATCATGCCTTCTTCAACTCTAAGTACTGAGATTTCACATCCTTCCCTCACCATCCTCTTGTATTGAGATAGCAGTGACAGGGCTTAACATGGTAGCTGATGAACCATTAGCTGACTAGCAGATGTCTTTGGGTGGTCTGATATCAAAATGGAATTGCATCTATAGACTTCCTTTGATTTCATCAAATGAAAATGGGTTTTTGGTTGAGATTTGAAGTCTGGTTCTCATGCTGTCTCTTTCTGTTTTATAGGCTCTGAATGGCTTTGTGTTGGTGGTGACATCAGAAGGACTGATATTTTATTCCTCACACACAATTCAAGACTATCTTGGATTCCATCAGGTTAGTCGCATGTTCTGTGCATTTTTAGCATGGTATTTGTTTAGCCTGTGGCTTTTTCTTCATTTTTGCTGATTAAAAGTACCGTATGACTTGGGAAAAAGCAAACATTTATTTGTGTTCTTTGAGGAGTTCAAAGCTAATGGACTGGAGAATCCTTTCAAATCAGAACCTGACACAACTTGATCAGATGTTTGTTTCACAGATATATGTATGGCTTCTCTGATCTGAGGACAGAGGAAGGAGGAGATTGCCATTGACTCTAGAAATGATGAGCAAAGCCAAGAGGTAGATTTGAGTTCCTATCCACAGCAAAAGAGCCAAAATATGTTCTCTTGCAACCATATTGAACTCTGCTGAAGTCAATGGCATTGCAGTGGATTTACACCAGTGCCCAAAGCAGAGATTTACATTGGAGGGTTAGTTGGTTATGCCTCTGCTGTGCTGACACAAAAATAGCACTGCCTCATTGAGTTTTGTTACTGTTAGGAACTACAGTATTAAAAATAACAGGGATTAGGATCATAATACATGAAGCCCAATTCCCTCTCAGACTATATTTATTTGTTAATTCCAGGCATGAGATGACATTAATGCACTGAGCAAAGAAAAGAAAAATTATGTTACAGTTAGAAAGGATTCTGGTGTGGCCCTGTGCCCCAGCCTCATTAGGGACCGTGCAACAGAGCTGGTCCAAAAGAAGCAGTCAAAAATATCTTTGGATGCAATGGGACACCTGAAAAAGCTAAAACACGTTTAGTTTTCCACAACTGAAATACAAAATATCCTTGCTAGCAATTGAAAACAATAACAAAAACAGTACTTTTTTGTTACCAATACAAAAACATCCTGTTGGTTGTTAGATTTCAGATTTATAATGAAAAATTTAGCAAAAACGATTAATATTTTTTGTGGCAAATAAATTGCATTTCCTTACACATGCTGCAGCACCTGAAAGACACCTCGACTGGTAGCATATCTAAGGTGGAACTATTATCCTTGACATAACATTTTAATAGCCCAGTATCATTCTGACATTGTTACTTGCTCTCAAGCAATCAGTCTCCGTCGGCTGATATTCCTCATATATGGAAATAATCTGGTCATATATCAGGAATAGTAAATATTTTGAAGTCACTCAGAGATGGTCTTTAGTTAATTGTAACAAATGTATTTCCACAAAGAATATTGATTTCATTGCTGATTCCACTGGTAGGAGAGAGGCTTAATCTTAATTGCAAGTAAATAATTCCTTTGTGCCGGAACATATCTGGGCACATTTTAGAGTGGTTTCTCTTTCACTTCATGTCATATTATCTGAGTGTCAGTGTACATCAATTGATTTAGGCTTACAATATCCTTGGGAAGGAAATAAGTGCTATTATCTCCATTTCCCAGAACAGAAACTGAGGCAGAGAAGCAATTTATTTAATTGAGAATTGGACACCTAAATAACTGAGGATTTCAGCCCTGATGTAACTTGTACAGGGTCACACAGGAAGTCTGTATCAGAGCCAGCAATTGAGCCTTGATCTTATGAGCCCTTTTTGCCCACTCTAACGTTTTTACCCTAGAACCATCCATTCATCCATCCTTTGCAATACTAATAGGCTGCAGTAAGCAGAAAACATGTACTCGATAGTGCTGTTCTACAGATTCACAATCATGTATGCCACATGGGTGACAAAACTGAGTTTTTATAAAAGTTTGGAAACATGAATGACTGCAGAGAGCTACATTTTTTCAAATTTGGTCACAGTATCTTGCATTTTGCTGGGGTTTGAGCTTCAAAAGAGGTGAGGAGTCGTACAGCTACATTGGCGTGGAAACTGCACACACATGCTACCTTGCTCCATCTTTTTTTCTTTAACCAGAGCTTGAAGCCCTGTTAGTTAAAACCTGTGCAGATGCACAGCTAGAGTTGGGAAGCCTAGTGTCTGGAGTTTTTACAGGCCTTGGGTGTCTCGAGGAGCTCATGTTGCTCAAATGCTAGTTTTATAAAAATTGTATTGTGCAGCATTTTGGGTCAAAATACCACTACCAGTCACTTTAGGCTTTTGATACCTCAGACGTTCTCTGGGTGATGTGATGTGAAACTTCATGTCTGAAATGGAATAGTTCACCTTTTTAGCTATCATTCTAGCTGTGGGAGGGGGAATGAGAAGGGAGGATCCATTGGAAAGGATACTGAGAAAATACTTGTGCCTGCACCTTACATTTAAAAACACAGGGGGGATGAGTCTTCCTTTAACTGCTGCATTTAAAGGGATCAGAGCTCATTTCCTTTTGAGAAACTACTGATCTTGTATACAAAGCCAGAAGAAATGGATGACCTTTGAAGGCACTGAACTGAAGAAAAGAGATTGATATGCCATTTTCCTCTCTGCCACAAATATGGACAAGTCGCATAGATGTGTAATTGCTTTAAAAGCTTGGTTCTATTCCCATGTATCAATTGCGCATGCAAATACCTTTAAAATCTGGTTCTGTAACTCTTGATGCCTTGTTTCCACTGTAATATATTTTTGGGGAAGTGGCTCACTTACTATGTACCTATGCATCACCTAGCATAATGGGGCCCTGATGTCCAGGTAGAGTTACACTTTACACTGAGCGCATCTACACATGCATTAATGTGTTTTTGCATATCTCTACTATGAGGTACTATATAAATACACATTAGGCTGCCCTAATGCGCAGTAGCAAAAATGCATGCATTTTTAGTGATGTTTAATGTGTTGTAGCCTATGTCTACTGCACATTAGCACTGTTTTTAATGTGCAGGAGAATAGACTCCTGCATATTAAAGTGCATGTGTAGATGTGCCCACTGAGTCCATACTAAGGATTCAGTGTAAAGTCTCTGAGCATCTAAAATGTGAGTGTCCACACATTAAACCTTGTTGACTCTTGCTAAGTGCTCTTGGAGCATCTTAAGGTTAAGTGAGGGTTAACTCTGGTCTATGCTATGTAGTCTGCTTCACAAAGATACAACTGAGCCATTTGCAATCTTCCAGCACCCCAAGTCTTGGGCATCCTTGCCCATACCCAGAGCAGGGATAGAGCCCAGGTGTCCTGCCTCTTAGCACCCCCCTGTCCCCTGTGCCCCGCCCCGCCTTCCTTCAATGCTCTCTAGCCCTCTAGTGGCAAGTGAGAGTTGTGCAGGCCAGACACTAATAACTCTTCACGTGCAACAACACACAGCAGATTCTAACTTAAACACCGCTTAACAGTGTATAGATTTAGTATGGTCCAAGTATAACATGTAACATCACCCTCAGTCTGTGCCTTTAGGTGTTATCAGAATGTTAAGTGTGAGCTGAATAAAGTTGTTCTCCTTTCTCCAGTGCAAAGTGACTATTGAAATTGTATAGCACATTGCTTTAAACTTTTTGGTTTTTAACACAAAGGATTTGCTGGAAGGAATGGGTTTGTGGAGGAGTGTTTGCTTTCATAGGTAACTTGTTTGCCTTCCTTGTGGTTGCCAGCCTCCCTGGGCTAAAATTTAGCCCAATGTCTTTAGCAAGTCCATAGAACAGAGATTAGATATTGACTGTGTACTGAGTGCAGCTCCCACTGATGTCACTGGGAGTCTTTCCTCTAGCAGCAGTGGGAGGATAAAGAACCTGACTTCTTACAGAGCCTGCTTTGAGCTTGCTGGGGAGATTTTTCTGCTGGTCAACAGGTGAGTGGTGAAATCTGGCCTACTGTGTCCTCCTCAGCTATAATGAAGATGAGATGGACTGTTCCAAGCTACAGTGAAATAACAGAGACATGCAGGAGGACTTACCTGTCACTTCTGTTTCCTTCTAGACAGATGTCATGCACCAGAGTGTGTTTGAGCTGATTCACACCGAGGATCAGCAGGAGTTCAGGCGCAACCTTCACTGGGCCCTTAATCCTCCTCGTGTACCTGAGGATGAATCATCTGTTGATGGTAGGTGCAGAAAACCTCAGGGACCCAGGAAACATAAGGTTCTCCTTTTGAGGTAGCTGTCTGGCCACCTGGTCCGGTTCTGTTACTGCCCCAAAGATCAGAGGGAATGCCTTCTCATTTTTCACTGCTTCCAATAAATGATGGAACTGCAGAATCCTGTCATACACTTGTTAATCCAGCTCCATTGTAATCAGCAAAAGATTTCCCACTGACCTCAGGGATAGCAGGGGTCTCCTGCCTGATATGATGCCACCAGAGATGGGAGTATGCATCTGTGTCTTCTGCAGTCTCTCTTGACCCCAGGGGAGCACAACTGTGCCTCAGCTGCTCAGTGGAGAGTTCCACAGGGGTAGCTGACTGTACATCTTGAAGAAGTGCATGTGTTGCTATCTATCTAAAATGAAAGAGTGGCTTCCAACCGAGACCAAACTAACATAACTCTGTCTAGCCCAGGTAAAGATGTATACCAGTCAGCTCATTTAATATAGCTGCCGCTTACAAACTGTGTTTGATTCAACCCTTAGTTGCAGCCAAGGCTGCAAATCTTTAGTCCCTATCTGCGTTTTTGAATGTGCATGCTCCAGCATATGCTCTGCGAAGACTGAGGGAATGTGCACTAAAAAGAAAGAGATGTCAGATTTAAGGACTGTAGATGGGGCAGAGTTGAAGTTGTCTGGCTAATCTTAACTTAGAAACCTTCCTGTTCTTCACATACATTTAACTGGGAGAGGAACAGGACTGCCAGATAGATTTAGAGAAACCAAGTCTCTGCATTAAGAGGAGGAGTTTTTCCTGGTTTTATAACAATACTTGTAGATACAGCTTCCACAGACTCGCTGTATCAATATTGTCAGGAACCTCCATGCTTTTATGGTTACTTAAATACTGCTAATTTGGGTGCTTTTTTCAATTTCTCATTTTTTAGGTGAGAAGAGCATGAACAACTCTGTTACTACCTACAAGCCTGACCAGCTGCCTCCTGAGAACTCCTCTTTCCTAGAAAGGAGCTTTGTTTGCCGGTTTCGTTGCCTCCTGGATAATTCATCTGGGTTCTTGGTGAGTGAGAACCTATGTTGTTGTCTCATTGTGTGATAGTCCTGGGCAACTTCACCCACTGTCGGTGGCAGATGGGGGTCCACAAAGACCTTTGACCCTACAAAAAATAAGGCGGTTATTCCTGTCCCTGGATTTTCTTTCTTTGGAACTTTCATTAAGTCCTGGATTGCCTAGAGCTGAGGCCTTCTCTACACTAGCTTGATTTTCCATTTTTCTTTCATTGTACTATGCAGCAAATCTTCAAGGAGTTCTCTCTGTCCCCAGTGTTAACACACCTGAAATACAGAGCATATTAGGGCTTCTTGTTTCAAGGCAGTAAGACTCTTAGATTAGAAAAATTCTCATGCATTGTACATTGCAAATAATCAGAGTGACTGCAGTAACTAATCTTCTCGTATTGGTCATTATTGCCGTGGCCAGTCTGTACTCGCCTTCTTACTGAGTGCTTAATGGCATAGTAACAAGAGCCTGATGTGGATAGATATTGCTGGGCTTTGCAGGTCTGATCACTTCCAGCTCCCACTGACTCACCTTTCTGAGATTTGGCATGACTCAAGATTAGGTATAGGTCCTAGATGATGCAGCCTTTGTATGAAGGTTGATGAATTTATCATGCTAAATGCTAAGAGCACTGGATAGCTCAGGGGACTGGTAATGGGCTGTGAAGATTTTCACTTCTAGGTCATCAGTTCAAAGGCAGCTGCTGTGGGTGGTGACAAAAAGCCATTCTTGCCTTCTGGCTGTAGGATGGCCAAAATGTGTTTCGCACTGTAGGTTCTGCTCATACCCCAGTGAGCAGTTGTCAGAAATCACAATCTCTGATTGCAGCTGAAGCAGAAACCAAGGACTAAAAGGAGGTAGTAACTCACTCCTTTCTTGTGTCCAGGAGCATTAGAGGCAAGGGGTACATTAGCTGAAGCAGATAAATAGTTAAACAAAACTTTCAACATAAGGTAACACACTACGTGAGTGTGTCAGGGGCAGCAGCCAAGCAGGTGATCAGCAGGAACAACGCTACTACAGGAGCACTCTGCATAAGTTGATTCATTGTAGGAGCCTGTCAGAGTTCAGGAGGGGTGAACTAGTGCAGGACAGACCAATAAGAATAAAAGCTAGCAGTGAAGAGCATGGTTCTGCTCTGATGCAAGGCGTGTTAGTTATGGGTGGCGGTTCACTCGACCTTGCTGTTGGCTTCCTACTAACAGTGAAGGGCAAGAACAATAGGCAGGTGTAATGACTGGCATGCATGCCCTCTTGCTCCTGAATGTCTCTAGAAGCCCAGGACAAGTTCTGGAAAGGTTTCAAAAGTAAGTGATAATGCAGAAACCTCCAGGACAGTTCCCTCAATCTTACAGTTGATGGTATCAGTGTTAAACAAGGAGGGTTGGCCTTTCTATCATTTTAAAGGGAGATACTTCCATCTATAAAATTGTATTTTCTAAAGTCCATAACAGCCTCTCAAGGGATGTCAATAAGCACATTGGCTGCACTATTTCTCTCTTTTTTTGCTTTTTGCATCTACGGGAGAAGAAAGCATGAGCTGTGTGGAGCATTGGGATGTGTTATGAACAGTGCACTTGGCAGTGTTGAAATGGAAAGTAGGCACAAATCTTTCCCCGTAACTTCTGTTGTTCTGCTTTTCAGGTGTGTGGTAGATGAGGCATGTCCTGCCACAGCCTTTAAGGCAGGAGTAGTAAATTATTTTGGCTGGAGGGCTACTTAATGAGTTTTGGGGACCTGTCAAGGGCCACATTTCATCTCTGTCTTTTCCTCTCGTCCCATCCCATCCCTTCTCTTCTGCTCTGCCTCTCTCTGTTGCTCTGCCTGCCTCTCTCTGTCTGTCTGTCTCTCTCCCACTCCGAACCCAGCTGAAACTAGTTTGCCAGAAGCCCCGGTGCTCAGCTCTGGACCTGAGCCCAGGCGGGTGGCAGCATCAGCTTCAGCTGGGTTACAGAGAGAGGTGGGGAAAGAGTTGGAGAGAGACGATGCCACCCACCTGGCATGGCAGCAGCTCCTGCCTGGGTCCGTGGCAGATGATGCTGGCAGGTTCCGGATCAGGACTCTGCGTGGGAGCTTCCACCGTGCTGGGAGGGTGGTAGTTCAGCTGTGGATGCAGCCAGCAGGTTCTGCATCTGGGCTCCTGAGCCTGTCTGCAGCATCCACAGCTGATGCTGCCACCTGCCTGCTGAGAGAGAAGCCCTGCCTGGGTCCACAGCTGATGCCTGGTGCTGCTGGGCTGAAGCAGTCCCCCCTGCCTGCCTGGCACCACATGGCTACCAGAGTCGCTGTCCCCCTGTGGGCCAGTGAGTTGGTGGCCATCCACTCATGGGCCAGATTGAATTGGTTGGTGGGCCATATTTTGCCCACCCCTGCTTTTAAGGTCACTAATCATAGTTCCTTTGCCTAATTTAAGCAAGCCCAAATTACAGGAGCAGGTCCTACATTCCAAGTTTTAAGACTCATTTACACCATTGTTACTATAATGTTCCAGCACATCTGAAATCTATTTACCAGACAGCCATGATAAACTGATTCTCTGTGGCTTCTGTGTCCTTCCCGTAGGCCTTGCTTGTTTCTTTACACAGGGCTTTCAATGCTAGATTTTCTTCCCAAAGCACTACTTCTACAATCTCATTCAGGTTCTCAAAGTGAGTCCTAACTTTTTCTTTTACAGGCTTTAAACCTCCAAGGACGGTTGAAGTTTCTTCATGGACAAAATAAAAGGTCTGAAGATGGGTCTCTGCTACCACCACAGCTGGCTCTCTTTGCCATCTCTACTCCTCTGCAGCCCCCGTCCATCCTGGAGATTAGAACCAAAAACATGATCTTCAGAACAAAGCATAAGCTAGACTTCACACCTTTGGCGTGTGATGCCAAGTGAGTACTGAAGCTGAGTGTATTTGATTAAATAGGATTTTTCTAAAATACTCCCATAGGTGAGACTCACATTATGGATAAAGGTTCACATTCATTGTTCAGCTAGGAGGGTCTTCAGAGGTTTTCAGATTTTGATTCTTGACAGCAAGTGCTGTTCCTTTTGGTAACGGGTTTTAATTATTTTGGGTGGGTTCCAGTGATCAAATGCCTAGTCACTGTTTTCCTCTTTAGATCAGCAAAAACATGGAATCTGGCCTTGCAAGCCCATTTTTAGTGTAGACAAGCTGAACGTTTCTATTATTTCAGTTACCCATTTCTAGCAACAACATGCAGTTCCTATCTTTATGTAATGGAGGATGTATACAAGCTGGAGGGACTCATGCCAAGGCCTCTAATGTGTTCCTTACTGTGACTTTTTTAATACCCCTGAAGT
This sequence comes from Crocodylus siamensis, assembly GCF_052110815.1. NCBI lineage: Eukaryota > Metazoa > Chordata > Crocodylia > Crocodylidae > Crocodylus > Crocodylus siamensis. The sequence goes on along the minus strand of NC_143398.1, from coordinate 174,666,450 downwards.
AGGGGTGTGTGTAACTTACACCAGCCCAGGGATGTATAGCTTTGAGAGGTACTGTTAGTTTGGCCAACCAACAAGTCATGGCTCTCCCCTTGCGCCTAGGTTGATGGGCAGCGGTGTGGATCTCAGGTTGGCAAAGCATCCCTGTTCGGTTCAGCGCTGAAGCAGCTGATAATAAGCCCCACAGGAATCAATGGGATTTAGGCAGGCACTGAAGTGTTCTGCAGAATGAGGGGTTTAATGTTCCATGAGGCCAGCTATACATTAATAACCTCCACTGCTCTCCCTGGGCCACTCCAGTCATGAAGAACTAGACTTCAACTTATTCTTTACCCATGTGCTCTGGGGATAGAGTAGGTAGATGAGCAATGTTTCTTTCTTTTACATGACCAGACTTGGGCACTGGGCAACCCAGGAGGGGTTCTTACTCACAGCCTGAGCCACAGGCTGCCCTTGTTATTTAGGGGCAATGTTGCCATTTCAGGACTGTAAATATTACTGGAAGACATAGAGTAGTTGATTTGTTGCAAGGCAGCCCATTAATCTGTCTGTCTGTCTGTCTTGCAGAGGGAAGATAGTTCTGGGCTACACAGAAGCGGAACTGCGGATGCGTGGTACAGGGTACCAATTTATTCATGCTGCTGATATGCTGTACTGTGCTGAAAATCATGTCAGAAGTAAGGCTTAAAAAAAACCCTTTTCCTCCCAGGCTTCTTGGTGTGCTGTAGCCTGACCTTCAGATTAATTAGGGTTTTGGCAGGGGCCACTAGAGTCAAATTGTGATGGGCACATGAGTCTGTAGCCCAAGCCCTTGAACAGTTTGCTCACTCAAGCTAGAGGGACTTTTTCCCAATGTGATCTGCCTTTCTATACTGAGCACTTCACTGAGGACTCGAGAGGATGCCTCTTTGTTTTACCAAGGGCCTTGGAATGAGTTTTGGTTAAGTCTGTGGGCCAGGATAGTAGAATTAACCTCACTGCAATATGGATATAGTACCTGATGAAGTAGGTGGTTTCATATGAAGGCTCATACTTCTGAGTTAGTCTTTAAGGTGCCATCCTGCCCTACCTACTGCCTGACTTTAGGCTAAGAGAGCTAACCACTTACGTGCTCCTTGATGCAAAATGTAAAGCTTGCTGAACAACACTGTGTCTGATGGACCTGACCCAATACAGTTTGCATGTAAAAGCATCTAACAATCTCTCTGACGCAGTTCAGCTATAGGAGGATATGCTGCTCTGCAAAAGCAGTCACATAGAAAGAAATACTTGTTTAAACGGCCACTTCTTTATCCATCCTCTCCATGCCCTGACCTGAGGATTTCTTTTTTCAAACGGGAGACTAACTAACTCAGGCCTTATTGACACTTACCTGGGTCTGCCAACAGATAGGCAGATAGCAGGCAGCAAACCTTGTTGTCATCCAGTGGCTTGAATGTGTGCATATCCATGTGTTTGTGGTAGCTCTAAGTAGCTCCATTGCAGCAGCTGTGCTGACCACATGTGTAGTCCTGAAGAACCCGTCTAAGCTGCCAGTAGGCACTGGAGAAATCACATGCACTTTCTGCCAGCTCCCAGATACAAGCAGAAGTCTTCTTTCACTTAAGAGGAAAGGTGTACCTCTGCCAGCAGATAGGAGGGTACCTCTGCCATCATAGTGGAGCACTGTTGTGTAGACTAGGCCTCTGTCTTATATCTGACTTACCTTCTTAAACAGCTAATGTGTTTCTAAGGAAGCTGTTTGTAAATAGTAACACTGTTGATTTCAATGCCAGTTTACACCAAGTGAGGCTCCAGCCTTATGTCCTTATACTGCTGCAGGGAGTTTTACTTCACAGTTTCATCAAAGAAATTAACGAGAAGTTATATAAAAAGTATTTCACATTACAATATTGTTATGGAATTTAAAAGAACACATTCTCCTCTCAAAATGTTGCTGTGATGGCCATGATCAGCTAGCATAGATGAGTGCTCTTTGGAGAAATTATGTTTTATATAGTTGCAACTTTCTAACAGTAAATTAGGTTGTTTGTCTCACTAATCTATGCAAGGACTTTGGAAGGGAAAAGTGTCGCCTTCCTCCCACAGCCTAGCTCAGAGTACAAGGAGGAGCTGCTTCTGCAACACTGATAGTTAACCTACAGCCTGGGTGGAGAAAAACGATTTTCTGTGAGTGGCTTTTGGTCAGATACACGCTGCTTTGGCAGCCTGTAATGAAGGGTGCCCTGAGGTCCACAAGATGGTGCTGGAAGATCCTACAGCAATGCCAGTATCACTCAGATCCACAAATTGCTCAGGAAGTCTCTGCAAGTCCAGCTTTGCTCATCGCCTTCATTTGACATCTCTTTTCCAGTGATGAAAACTGGAGAGACTGGCCTGACTGTTTTCCGTCTCCTGACAAAAGAAAATCGTTGGAAGTGGGTCCAGGCCAATGCCAGACTCGTCTACAAGAACGGCAAACCTGATTACATCATTGCCACACAACGGCCGCTTGTGTAAGTGTGGGGCTGCAGACCTGCAGGGCTTCTAAACTCTGCGGAGGTGTCAGAAGCTTCATAAGTGTTGGCACTGGATTTATGACTGAGTTACCTTTTTCTGGGTGGACCCAAACCCTCAAACTGACCACGACCTCTCCATTTGATAATAGCCAAATAATATTGATACACAGTAATAGCAGATAATAATGCAAATAATTCTGTATCTACCAGTCCCAGGGTTCACAGAGTTGAGGTACATCTGGCCAGTACCTGGGCTTCACTCTGAGGTTCTCTTTTGAATGTCAGCAGCCTGGAGGTCAGAGACCAAGATCCCCGGACCCCCTAGTGGGGTGGGTGAATTGGACTGGTGGTATGCCTTCTGCTACAGTGACCTTGGGTTCCCTTCTCAGGGACCCTTTGCTTCCCTTGATTTCTCTGAAATCCTTTCTTTTATTCTTTCCTCCTTTGATAACTCTTCATCTTTGGGCAATGTTGATTGGTCTCTCTGGTTGTCATACTTTCCACGTCCTGTCCTGTCAGCATATTCCTTTGTTTCACAAACCCATCACATGCATTTGGTTCTTTCCAGTGTCCTCCTAATTTGGTCTATTTACCAAAACTGGAAATCCCAAGGGCTCTGCAGCTGAGAACTGTGAGCTGGCCAATGCGGCAGAGTCCCTTATCTCATATTATGGAATGCTGTGGTACATGCCTTCAGTTCCCACCCAGCCTGTGTGTGTGCTTGCTGTTTGCCTCTGTCATACAGTGGGCCTTGAGGAAACTTTGTCACAAACAGGATTTTAGAAATCAGTTAACCTTTTGTCGTTTCCCTGGACCATTGTTCTAATATATATCTATTTTACCTACAAGCCAGTTCCCAAAAGCAAACCTCTGAATACCATTTTCTAGCAATCAGTAAGGAGGAACTGATGTTAAGGGTAGGAAAGGATACTTGTTTCATCCTCATAGCTCACTATTTTGCCTATTACTTTCCTCAAAAGGATCAGGACAGACACAAACTAGGTAGTGCTCACAATGGAAAGAACTTCAGTGCTCACTTATTGGTGGTGGTAGGAGCCATGGAGAAAGCACGTTGAAATATTTTTAAAGCACAGAAAGAAATATTTCAGGCCTGTTCCTGATCTCACAGCATCTTCACATTTGGTGTGATGGCTGTATGGGATCACTCCTGGTTTACTGTAGTATAAGGTCAGAATTGGGCCTGTCTGAAATGTCACTTACGACCTCACATATGTCCTGTAGATTCTGTCTGAAGGGTGGACATTACAAGGCTGTGCTACAGGAAGAGCAGGACTTAGGGCACCCATACATGAGCACCAAGGCTGCACTGACACCGTGTAATTTCAGTATATTGGAGCAGACTCAATCAATGATACCTTACTGAGTGCATTTCCCTATGGGGCACCACTGCCTGATAAGGCTAAGCTCCCTTTCTTTCCTGTAGGCCAGCATCTCTGGGTGAACTACAGCACCCACAATCCAGGATGTTCTCCCCTCTGATTAATTGAAGGGGTACATTGTTGGAGACTCAGAGTTCCTTCATGTTTGATTTCTGTGACTTCTTTGAAGTGATAGTGTCATGGCCTTACTGAGAGTCATCCAGTATATTTTCACAATGCCTCCCAAAGGACATAGAAGGTCTACAGAAGTCAATTTGTAAAGATTCCTCAGTACAAAGACCCATGTGTTCTAAGAGTAGTGATCTTCACTTCTGTGATTGAAGAATTATTGGTTTCGTTGTTCATGTCTCTGTCAAGCTGACTCTTTGGGTGCATGTCATCACAAAACTTTTTTTCATTCTTTGCAGAGATGAAGAAGGAGGGGAGCATCTAAGGAAACGATCTATGCATCTTCCTTTTACCTTTGCCACGGGGGAGGCACTACTATACCAAACGACTTACCCAATTCCCAGCTTTCTCGAACCTTTCCAAAGCAAAGGTAAAAATAGCAAATCCAAGAAGAATTCTCAGAGTAAAGGAGGGAGATCCCAGAAGGACAGTGTGGACCCAAACTCCCTCCTTGGTGCCATGATGAGACAAGATGAGTCAGTGTATGTCTCCCAACCAGCTACAACCCCCAAGCATTCCTTCAGTGGCAATTTTTTTAACCACTCAGGTGAATCTTGCTTATTTGATACAGGAGGAGATTCCTGGAATGCAGTTGCTAATCCAGCTTCCTCTGGAGAAAATGGTCTCAAGCAGGAGCTAGTCAACTTGAGGGAAGGGGACCTGCTATTATCTATCCTAGACTCTCTCTCTATTAGCAGTGATGAAAACTGTTCAAATAATGAGCTGTTCAATGCCCTGGAGAGTCTAGGATTGAATGCCGAAGACCTGGAGCTCCTGTTATTAGATGAGAGGATGGTGAAGGTGGAAACAGACCCAGATTATATTCCATCCCTTAATGATCTGTTAACAAACAATGAAATCCTGTCTTATATTCATGGTTCTCTTGTAAACAAATATGAGGGTGAGCCTACAGGGGTGCAACAGGGCTACCTCTTGCCAGACTCAACCCAGAATCCAAGCAAACACCCAGCAATGTATCCATCCCAAATGCAAGACAAAGGCTTCCAGTACCTCCCTCAGCACTTTCAGCAGAACCAGCAGTCGCTAATCTTGCAGCTTTCGCAGCAAATGCAGCAGCATGTCATAGCACAGAACCAGCAAACTGGCCAGCCATGGGAGCAGCTGTCACACTCAGCACTAAGTCAGCTGACACCCCTGCTGATGAAGCAAACTGATGAGGATAAGCCACAGCATAACAGTCTGCAGTGGAGGCCGCCAAGGGGACCAGCTGGGGAAGGTCCATCTCAGTTCATAGAGTCTGCCCTTAGCAATCAGCAGCAGAACACCCAGTGGGTCAGGCCTCATGGATCAAACCTGCAAACCTCAACCCATCACCATCAACCCATGGAAATCCCTTATCAACGCAAGCAAAATGGGAGACAGTTGGAAGTTGGCTTTCAAGCCACACATGAAGTACATCAACCATTCCTACCACAGGAACAGCCCCCACCCCTGCAAACCCAGCACTGCTTCCAGCAAAAGCAGGCTGAGATACAGATAGAGCCACAAGGTCAGATGAAACAAAAAACTAGTCAGCAGTCACTAAGAAATGGTCTGTGTAACCGTGACTCACCCAATCAGCACATCTTGGGGAATAGCACTTGGCAGGACTGCAGCTCCCAGCTAATTGGGCTTCCAGCACAGGCAGAGACCTATAGTGTCCAGCGAGAACTGAACTCCCAGCCCCAGGTCTGTACTGATCCAGTGCCAAACACAGGAGTGTCCACAATTCATTTTTACTTGAATGGGATGTCAGATATGGAGACAGTGAATAGTGGAGGGTCCCAAGAGGATATCACTCCATATTCAGGATTTTTACCCCCATCCTCCTATCAGATTCTTTCTCAAAAGCAGTCAAGCCCAGTTGCTTCAGAGTCCCAATATCCTTTTCTAGATTCAGCTGTGGATCACTTTGTGAACATTGGTGGCCAACAGGAGGGCTCTGTGAACTCTTACGGCATATACACATCATTATTAAACCAGGAGAATAGTCTTAAGGTAAGGGCCTCTTTTGCATTTAAACTAAAGATTTCCAGGGTATGTGTCACATATTGGCTTCTAATCAAGCCACATGTACACAGTTATTGTACTCATTCAGCAGCTGTGCCCTCGGGCATGTTGTGTTCCTCTGAACTGGCTACCTGAGAAACTGGAATTAATATAGCCATGTCTGTCTGGTGCCGTAGGTCACTTAGTGATGCTAATTACCTCTGTCACTTAGTGATGCTAATTAGCCTGCCCAAAGTGCTATGTGGGCATGGCTACACTGCTTTCATTGTTGGAGGCAGCCCACCTGGACTAACTTACCATGCTTGAGAGCGCTGCTGCCAGGCGCTGTAACTTACCATGTAGATGTGGGTTACGTGGTTTGCTTACATGGAGCAGAGGAGTGGATTGTGGTCTCTCAAGCAAGTACTCTGAGCACTGGATTCTCTTTATTTTCATGTGATCTGCCTACAATGCAGATCCTTGCACAGCACCAAGTGGTGCACAGGGCAGCTCAGGGAAGAAGACTGTGCAAAGGTAGTCTTAATACATCTCCCATCCTAGTCTGGATGCACAAACACCTGGAGTCTGCTCTTGAAGGGCTGAGGTCCTGTGCAAAAGAGCGCTTGCCATATGGTGGTAGCATGAAGGGGCATGGCACAGAGCCAATATGGCTGTGAAATACTGGAAGAGTTTCTGGTGCTAGAGCACTATTCCCATGAATGGCTACCTGTAGTGTGAAAGGTTTTGAAGATCTTGTTTTGCTCATTCATGCCTCCTGCCTATGTCCTTGGGTCATTGACCATGAGTAATTGTCCCAGGAGACTACTACTGCTTGTAGTCTGACTGGGATTTAATTAGCTGAGAGTTTGGACTGGATCTACTGGGCCGGCTGGCACCTAACAATGACAGTGTGAGCATAGATAATGTTGTACAAGCTTTTCCACATTCATTTTCCTGAGAGTTCTGCTCATGCCCTCATAGCACAGTTTGGTCCAAATATATGTTTACCCAGATAGATCCCAGCAAGGGCCTTGACCAAACACCAATTGAAATCATAAAAGTACAGAACTGGAAGTGACCCCAAGACATCACCTAGTCCAACCCCACAGACTAAGATGGGTACACCTTGACCAGCAGGAATCAGTGTTTTTCATGGATGCGCAACAAGTTGAGCCTGGCCCCTTCCCGAGTACCACACCAGTCCTCTTTCCCTGCCCAGTCTGCTGCTCTTCATTCTGCTCCCTGGTCCCTCCCCAGTCTACCACATGCCATGCCCAGAAGCTGCCAATGGCATTTGTGGCACACTTGCTGCAAGTTGGCTACCCCTGATGCCAGCCATCCCAAAGGCACATTTGTCTAAGACAGGGCTGTCCAACTGATGGCCCACAGGCTAATCGTAGCCCATGAGCAGTTAACAGGTCATCCGCAGGCCCTTCTGGCTGCCTCTGCTGCTTCCATGTGGCAGAGCAGGGCATAGGGGTCCATGCACCATCTGTGCAGTCCACATGGAGAGCAGGTGAGAGTCAAGTGCTGCCACAGCAGGTGAGAGTCAAGTGCTGCCACAGCAGCATGGAAAGCAGAAGAGACCATGTGCCACTTCTGCAGTCCATGTGGCAGGACCCAGGGTATCCCAGGTGCCTGTGGAGGGTTCAGGATTGAGAGTATGGTAGGGGGTAGAAAGGTAAGAAAGATTTATTGACTTAACAAAAACACAACTACGCGTGGTAACAAGACAGAAAATGACAGACAAAAGCAATTTGCGTCGGCAACTTATTGGCAGTCCCCTCTGATACCTGATACACAGCATGTCCTCTTTCCACAAAGTTCAGCAAAGTCAGATGTCCCCGATCAGCGCTGTCTGAGGGGTACCAGGAAGGACCCTGGAATGCAGTTCTTGGGCTCCTCAAGGTCTACAGGCCCACTGATTCAGGCAACAGCTCACTAATCCTTTTCACAGAGCTGCATCTTCCTTCTGAATGGTTTCCAGATATTCCAGCTAATTTATAGCTTTTGAAGAACATTGATAACATATGACCACTCAGATTCCTTTTACTTTAACTGTCCTTAGACTGACCAATAGCAGTACAAGCCTTGCATTCCTTTGATAAAGTAATTTTAACTGTGCCACAGGGCCTTACTACTTCTAGGCTTTAATTAGGCTTTTAGCAACAACACGTAGCTTAATATCTAAACAAATACAGAAAAACACTTGGTCTGATCTTCATAGAACCTTCAGCAAGCACCTTTATCACACAGATACTTTTCAGCTTCCACACGGGATATGTGTACCACAAGTGGGGTTGATTGCAGCTGGCCCAGGGGCACCAAAGTTGAACAGGCCCATTTTAAGCCAGGGGCTGGCAGTCTATGACTTATGGCCCTCTGGGCCAGATCTAGCCCACTGAGAGGTCCAACTTGCCCTGGGTAGGTTCAGTTTGGCTTGGGGAATCAGTCTTGGGGAACTGCTCTGCACCACTTCCCTTCGCTGCAGAATGTGCTGCTCCTCAGTGTCTGAGCTTACCCTTGCCACAGGCAGGCTGGGAATCTGGCAGCCGGTTGCTTGGAGAGGGGCTTCCAGCCCACAGCAAAAGCCCAGTTGTAACCTCCAGTCCATGCTGTCAACAGGCTGCTGATCCCTGGTCTAAGCTGTTCCAAGAAAATAAACAGATTCCCTTTAAGTTCAGTGCATTTTAGATAAGATCTATAGCTTACAAATTTTACTAACCAAGTATACATAGTACCCACACAGAGCTAGAAGTAGGTTTAGGCACAGCCCACGGGATGCAGAGCCCCCTGCCCATCCAGGAAGGATCAACCCTTTCACATTGAAAGGAAAGGGCTGTGTACAGGTACTGCAGGCTGGATTGGACCCCATACTCCAGGCTCAGGCCCGGATGGCCAGACCTGGACTGCACCATCCCTACCTGGCTGCACATGCTGGAATTGGAGCCCTGGGACTCCACACTGCTCCCATCCAGTCTTGCTTGCCCCAGGACCCAGAACCACCACTGCCCTGCATGCTAGGATTTGGGGCCCTGGACTCAGTGCCATCTCTTCTGGGCTCTGTGTGCCAGGGTTGGGACCCATGCTGCCTCAGCCCAAACCTGCATGTTGGGATTACTCTCTGGGGTCTGAGCTGCCTCTGCTTAGCTCTGTGCACCTCTGGCCCCCCATTCACCCCAGGGTCCCATGCCACCTCTGCTCAGTCCCACATATGGAGATTGAGCTCCAAGACCCTTTCCTGCCTCTGTCTGCCATGTGTGCCAGGATTGAGTCTCACATTGCTTAGCATGCGCAGCCACAGTCCATGGGGTTCTCTGACAGGCCAAATAATGAGGATCTAGGGGTCAGATCTGATCCATGGGCCTGGGGTTCAGCACCTCTGCTCTAGAGTATTACATCTCTGTCTTCCTGTTTACCTGGTATCCTTTATCACTGGAACAGCAGCTCAGCTCCTCCAGAGAAGGGCCACTCGTATGGTTAAGGGCCTGCAGGCCAAGCCCTACGAGGAGAGATTAGAGAAACTGGACCTTTTCAGCCTCCGCAAGAGACGGTTGAGAGGCGACCTGGTGGCTGCCTATAAGTTCGTCAGCGGGGCACAGAAGGGAATTGGTGAGTATTTATTCACCAAGGCGCCCCCGGGGGTTACAAGAAATAATGGCCACAAGCTAGAAGAGAGCAGATTTAGATTGGATATTAGGAGGAACTTCTTCACAGTTCGAGTGGCCAAGGTCTGGAACGGGCTCCCAAGGGAGGTGGTGCTCTCCCCTACCCTGGGGGTATTCAAGAGAAGGTTAGATGTGTATCTAGCTGGGGTAATGTAGGCCCAGCACTCTTTCCTGCTTATGCAGGGGGTCGGACTCGATGATCTATTGAGGTCCCTTCCGACCCTAGCATCTATGAATCTATGACAGATGAACACAAGGGTGCTTCATATGCTTCTGCTCTCTTAGTATCTGCGATGGTTAAATAACAGTTGCATTGTCAAAATAATCCAAGACTTTTTATAGGAAGCACCACGACTGATCTGCTGGCATATGACCTTTGGTCATCTGGCAGTTATTATACCCAGAATCAAAGCAGGACACTAGGACACATGGCCATAGTCTATGATCACAGCAGTGTTCTAGTCTTGGTCAGAGTATGTTTGGGGAACAGCTAAGGGAATAAAGACACTGTTTCAATGCCTCTGGACAGAAAATTGCACAACTATTCCCCCGTTCAGAATATAGTAACACCTGCACAGAATGCCACAGCATGTACAGCCTCATCAGATTCAGAGGGGCACCATGCTAGCGCAGCACTCAATCTGCATGTCAGTAGTTGCTCCATTGAAGCCTTATGTTGTACTTCTCATTCTGGAAGCTCCATTGTGCAATTTCCCATTAACACAAAAGAAAACAAAAATCCAGTTATGGTATAATGCATTTCTAATGAGAGCAACCGTACCTGTAGGCCAAGACATGGGTGACTGGTGTCACCTTAGTCAGGAGGGGAATGTGCCCCCCCAGTGACCAGTCAGTGACCGGGGGGGGGCGGTGGAGGGCTGTGGTCTACTCCAGCAAAACTTACCAACCGGGAAGCAGCTGCACGGCTCCCGGAAGTGGCTGCAGTGCTACATCCAGTGCTCCCACGCCCCAGCTAGCGCTCACGGGAGGACACCAGTGTTTTCCGCACAGGGTGTACAGTGTGAATTAAGAACAAGCAGGGATCTTATCAGGGGATAAGTCGTAACCCCACATTTATTGGAACATAAAACATGCAACACGAAAAGAAAAAGAACAGTAAGGCTATCTGCTTCACTCATCCTCATACATATTCATTCATTCATACAAAAGAAACAAGCACACACACAGAGAGTTAGACAGTCCTGCAAAGGTTAAAGCGTTACCAAGTTCTAAAGTTGATCGGGTTAGTCTGGTGGCCAGCCAGGCCGACCATGAGGAATGGAGTCAGGTCTTGTTGGACGCGCCCAAAACTCCTTCTTGCAGGTGAACAGACCCAAAGCCTTTCCTTTGTATTCATTCTTTATAGTGATAGCTGTCCATACAAGCCTATGAATTCTGCTGAGTCAGACATGAAGGTCATCCTCCTTGTCCTGTTGGCAGGACGTGATCTTCTGGCTTTGCGGTCTGCAATCTTCAGGGAGGTCATTGTTTGTAGTCTGACATCAGGGTGAAGGCATGATATAGTATTTCATAATCCTTAACTGCTGACTCGATGTCGCTGCAACCTTTAACTGTTAAACCACAGAAGGCTATTTTCACCTGCTGCAAGAGGGCTGTCTTCCTTTACATGGTCACACACATACATAATTCATTCTTTCCTTACCTCTTTTCAAACATGCCAGACATACCATAGACCTTACATAAGCATTTGTCTTATTCCAAATTTAAGTTCTAAAATCATGAGACCAATAGGTTAACTATATATATGCTAAGCAATAGGAAATTTAAAACAGATGGTTAATTCCAGAACAGTAATGACTGATTAAAATAGTATGAAAAGTGAATCATAACAAGGTTAACTTTATCTTAATGGCTAAATAATTCATGATAAAAATAGCAAGATAAGCAATTAAAACAATTATAGGTACTGCAATGCAACACCAGCACTCCCACCTGCCCTCCCTGCCCATCACCTAAGCAGGGAGTGCAGCTGGTCAGGGCGTGCACCAGTGCTCTCAGGGGGTGCACGTGCACCCCCGTGCACTCTCTATGTGTCACCGCTAGGCCAAGATGTTTCAAAAGGGACCCACTGGGGAGGACCTCAGGGGTCCTTTAGTCCAACGTCCTGCACAAATATAGGATTCATATTCCTTAAACTTTTTTGGTCTCTTGAAAGCCTCCAGTGAAGGAAATTCCACAACTTCTCTGGGGAATGGGTTGGGTTATCTTTGTGTTTGGGTGTCCATATTGAGACCCCTTTGAAAAGGCTGGATGCTCAGAAAATGCTGAGTACCTGCCCTCTGAAAATCCAGTCCCTTTCAGGAGTCTGTCACTGGCACCCCAAATTACGAGTCACTTGCGAAACCATTGGTGTTCAAAACTAACCTCTGTTTTAAGCTTCTGGCCCATCCCACAGTGAAGTCAGTGGGAATCTTTCATTGGCTTCAACAGGAATTGGATCAGCCTATAGTGAATATTGTTCTGGAGAGTATTTCTTGCCATGCACAGCAGATTCTACAGCACAATGTGCTCCTTTCTGCAGAATTGAGCCTTAGGTGAGGTGGCTGAGCTCCAGGACTGCCTGAGGTACCTATCTGACCCTATTACTGGCAGGCACTTCACAGTTGTTAGTGCATGTACCTTCCTGCGTAGGAGGGGAGTGCTGCTTCTGACAGATGGAAAACTCGGGTGAGTTTCCCTAAATCACACAGTAACTCTGGTTGAGTGTGGAACTGATATGGCGTTTCCCATGCTAACACCTTACATTTTTGCCTACAGTGTTTCATGTTCCAATGTGTCTTAAGTATTCTCTCTCTCTCTCTTCTTTTAGCTTGAAAATGATTGTGTTTTAAGCAATGCTAATGTGGGATACTCTGGAGACGGCCTCCTGCCCAATGGAAATCCCGCTCCCTCCAACAAGCTGCATTCCTGCACAGAAGTGCTTCCGAATCATTCTAATCCCTCCAGCAGTGGCTTTTATCTTTGAATAGAAGATTAGATTGGACACAACAGAATTATCCACAGACCAGATGGAGAAAAAGCTGTGTTGAAGTTACAGAATAGAACCATTTCTTCCAGTTATTTTAATTTCTTCTGTATTTTTTTGTGTTTTTTCTTTCGTTCTTTTTTTAATTGATATCATACCACATTGATTGTGATGTGCAGGGGTGAGCAGAAAGGAGGAAGACATTTTAACTTGTGATGGAGTTTAGTTTTTAAAAAGATATTACTGACCTGAGAATTAATGTTGCATCTACAACAGCTTGGGGGTGGAGGGCAACTTTTAATTCTTCACATGCAAACTGGGACAGTGAATCTGTCTGTTATGCACTTGTAAAAACAGCTGGTATTCATAACATCATATTTATATGATTATCTCAGACTGTCTGAGAGTTTTGTCTTCTCTGCTTCATCAGCCTGAGGATTCCAAACTTGAGAGCCTCTTTCCTGTTTTTTCTAAGTTTCTCTGGTAGGATTATCTTCCATAGAAAGGCTGACACATCTGACTACAAAGGAGAATCAGCTTTGAAATGTTTTGACCCAGTTTATGTCTCTTTCTGTTGTCTTTTAAACTGAATATATAGACTGATTGCTCTAAAAAATGTCGTCCCAATATCAACAAGAATTGCTCTGTTGCAGATGTGACATTAACATAACAAAGCTTGCACTTTGATGAAAAGAGTTCTCTATTGCACTAAACTGATTTTTAGTTCTATTGGTATGCAAGGTTGTTCGTTTTCAACACATTTTGCCAGTCTTGAAAATTTAGGCTATTTTTGTTGCCATTGTTCAGTTCAGAGATTCAACAGCGAGGCTATTGTTCTGGCAAAGTTGCACTATTGTATAAAAGGCAAGGTGTGGAATTCCACTAGCTGCAAACAGATTGGAAAGAGTGGTTTCCCTCTGGGCTCCCAGATGCTTTTTAATTGATAGAAGTTTGCAACTGTAGTTGGAGGAGACTTTAGAACTGCATAGAAAAGAGACTCTTAGGGTCATTGCTTATAGCGTTAACTCGCTGACAAATGTGCTTCGTCTTATTGTCAGCCATGTCATATGGAAACGTTGTTTAAAAAAAGAAAAAATGACCTATTTTTTTCCTATTATATGGGTCATTTCACAGCTGGACTTCAAAATTTGTAAGAGATGTTATTGTTAATTGATGCCATAGATTAGATGTGCTGTAGTAAATGTCACTTATTGTGGTTTTGCTGTATTCTTTGTGATATGCCCAGATTGGCTGGTTTTGGTTATCAAAGTACCTAACATTTATTCTGGCAGTAAGTGGATCTAAACCACTAAGCCTGTTTCAGGTTACAGGAGCTCTGTGTAGGTACTGCGTTATTGGACATTAGGAGCAGACTGGCATATAAGCCATATGTTACATCTGTGCCTAAAAAGATTGCAAAGCAGTAGTGGACTTGACTAGTTCAGAGGAAGATTCAGATTTCTGTACAGAAAAGTTTGCAATATGATAAAGAAAAGTATAATGCTAATTTTAAATACTGACATAGTGATATTTTCCCAGAAAAGAAATACAACCCATACATATGTATATAATAACTGACAGATATATTTTTGTGCCACTCCAGCGGAGAAAATAATATCTTTCCAAAGCACTCAAGGAGCATCCTTTGGAATGAAAAAATAGACTCTTCAAAGGATCAGAAATTATGGCCACTCTTTATTAAGAAACCTGACATAAAAGAACATCCTTTCTATGTCTTCAGCCTTGGTTTTGCAGTAACTTCCCATCCTTTTCATTTCAATAAATGGTTTTGGATCTCAGCATTTCTGTGATTCCCTTCTTAGCTGTTTGCCTCTTGATTTATTTTTAAACAACCTTGAAACCTAAGCTTCACATTTTTATTCCAGTACAACTCCAAGGTCTGTTAGGAGTGGGCACCTGAACCTTATCATTGGGAACCCCACTGCTTGGTTATTTTTCTCATCATTAAGCAGCACTCATTGGGTGCATCTACACATTAATAAGCCTTTGCTACTGTGCATTAGGTTTAGTACCTCTAATATGAGGTACTAGATAAAGGCGCAGTAGCCACGCTAAAGTGCAATAGCAAGGGCAAATTTTGTGATGCTTAATATGCAGTAGACTCATTCTACTGTGCATTAGCGCATTACAGCATTTTTTGCCATGACATGCTAATGTGCAGTAGAACTGTCCACTGCACATCAAGGTGTCCCATGTAGATGTGCCCATTTGAGTTTCACCATCAGGTTCAGAGGGAGCAGGCTTAACTTTGAAACATAAGCTTTGCCATTTGTCCAGAGCCTAGCTCCTTTTAGTTAGCTTCATTTAAAAATGCAGAAATCAAAACTTCTACTTAAAGAATGAGAACTAAGAATATCTAAAGAGGATCCTTTTCAAGAGAGGAGGACAAGCAGAGCAGAGGGATTGTCATACCATACCTGCATGGTCACACTGTTTTTCCATTTCCTCCTGGCCCGTAAGAAAATTATGTCATTTGTGTTAATAGAAATAAAGCCTGAAGTAATTACTAGTCCCATACTATAAGGTCCTGGTATGAGGCCTTAGGTCTGCTTTAGACCTTAACTTGAGTAAATTTATCCTGTGTAACTAAAACCGTTCCTATTTAGAGCTATAAAAACTGCATGCATCATTAGAGAAATTTCTTTCAGATTCAGTTTCCCAAACCCCTGTGACTCCTGAGGTTTGCTCTGTTCTAAGTAATTGGAAATTAATTATGGTGCTGTGGATACACAGTGCAGAGACACTAAATTTGCTGGCAGAGGTCAACGATATATTCAAGGATGCCCTTAGTTATTCCTCATTGTCTCAAATGAGACTGAGTATAGGCCTACACAGGAGGTCAGAGGTGGTAACTGTTTTTGTTGGGTTTTCATTGACAAAGGGGAGATGAAGAATTTCAAATGCCTCCACAAGAGAATAATTTTCCTCATTCATATGAACCAAAAGTGGAGCTGGGAGTGCAGATCCCACGTGCAATTTTGAAAACCTTTCCAAAGCTATTTGGAAAAAGAAAGGTTGAGAAATAGAAACACTTATGACATCTGTAATAGAAAGGGCCTCTTACTGACTGACCAGCTGGCAAAGGACAGCAGGGGGCCTAAATTCTGTGCTTACTCTGTAGTGCACCAGTAGGTGGGACTGATTATTTTAAATGTAAAGAGCTAAAACTGCAAAATACAAAGTTTGCTCACAACCATATTTGAATTTGCATCACCCAGATACTCTCAGAACCAGCAGTAAGTTCTGCTCCTTGTACCAGAAACATGCCCTTTCCTTTGTGCTACAGATTCACAGCAGAGCCAGCACAAGCACTTATGCAATCTTAGAGTTGAGATTCTCCCCAGAGTTCCTGTGCCCCTGCCTCTTCTGGCCTGGGTATGGATCTAGGTGGTTGCAGGTAATTTGGCTAGATACCTGTTTTGCCCACCAAAAGTCCTGGATGCTGGGAGATATGAGCACCCATGGAATGCAGCACTGGTTCTGCTGCCCATCAGATAAGATGTGCACTGGCGGAGAAAAGATTTTCCCTATTTATGGTTACTCTTAGTTCTTAATATTCAACAGCACTAGAACATTAGATGTCCTCTGCCTCATTGTTTATGGCTTGTAAACCAGAATTTGCTGTGACTCAGGACCTTGCCCCACTTTCTTCAGGGGAAAGGAAGTGCCTCGCCTGAGGGCTGCCATGAGTACAACACTTGAAACCTCCAAGGGTGAGCTCCCTGCAGACCAGCTGGCACCTTTTTCCAGACTATGCACAAGCTATCCCTCCTTCTTCTGCACCAGGGTTTCAACTACCTAAGGAAAGTCTCTTGTTTTTTGCTAACAGCCACCACTGAGCATTGAAGCATGCTTTCCTGAGACCATGGGAGGATTACAGAGTGCAGTACACTACACAGCTGCATATGTCTTGCTTATGTACACGGTAGGGATTATATCAATCACTAATTTTTTTGGTGTCACTCCTTTATCACATCTACACCCTCTGCTGGTGTGAAAAGGCAATGCTATTGGGATATTAGTGGAACTCTCTAGGTGTGCACTACCTAATGATCTGGTCTAGCCAAAGGGCTTACAGCAAAATCAATCAATCCTGCAACAGAATGAAGATTTTCTTTTTTAAAATCTTGCAAAGATGCATAATAATTTGGAGGATTTGAACCAAATATCAGCGGGCTCATCTACACAAGACATTTACTGCTCAGTTGAATAATTAGCCGCACAGTATGTCCCAGCATCTAAATGTGTACCCCTGTTAGGCTGAAGTAAATAAATTTAGTCCACAGGATAGTACTTGTAGACACTGGAGGAGCTGGCTAGGGCAAGGGGATGCTTCATTGCAGTGGTTGCCCTGTGCTGAAGCTCCCTTGTGCTCCAGCCAGCTCCTCCACAGCACATTGAGCTGTGGGGGGCAGCCCTGGGTGGGCAGACTGACCCCCTGAGATCCCCTGCCTGGCAGTGCTGCTCTCGCCAGGCTCAATGTGCTGCGCGTGAATAAACTGCAGACCTTATTGCTCTGAAATTAATTGCTCCTGGGTTCACAATTTGAACGTGCAACCAAGGGCAATTAACTTTGGAGCAATAAGATCTGCAATTAATTCATGCACTGTAATTGCAAGTGCAGAGGTGCCCAGAGCTAGGTATTGTATAAATATAGAATCAGAAAGTGTGACTCAGAGAGGTGTTATAGTACAAGAGAGAGGAAGAGGAGAAGGAGTTGCCAAAGGTCCAACAGCTGTTCAGTGGAGAAAAAAAAAAAGTCTCCTGGTGTCCAGTTCACTGTCCCATTTGGTAGGCCAGCCTCCTTTCTGACTTATACACCCACACAGTTTAATCTCATCTGATTTTTTTCCCCCAATGAATCAGGTTATCACTTTATCATAAGCATTGGCTGGAGGGATATAAATGTTTCAATGATCTTTTAAAATTCCTGCATCAGTTTAGGCCATGAAAACAACCTATAAGAAACTTTTGCTGGTGCATGTGTAGAAAGGAGAAGAGGGGGAGGGAACTTACACACACCAGCATGATAGCTGAAGAAATAGGTTTCAGCGCTCTAATTGTAGAATGATGAGAGTGATTTTTTAAAAGCTCAATCCCCTCCCCACCTCCCAAAAAATACAGCCTACAAATGAGACTGTGGCAAGTCACTGTTGGGGAAAATGAAAGTCTGTAGACATCTGCCTGCTCAATTGCAGATGAAATCAGTTACCTGGACAGATCTCTGCCAACAACATGGAAACTGTGAAAGAAAAGCCTGTTTTAAAAATAATGCTTTAAAGTTGTGCAAAGATCCAGATTCAACCCTAGAGCTGAGTGCAGAAAATTTCTGGCCTTTGTTTTCCTTACACTATTATCACTTTAGAAATAGTAAGCACTGCAGGAATCAGCTCCTACTCTAATCACCTCAGTGCCATCAGCTGGAAAGAACATGATCAGGAAGCCCAGGATCAAAGGGGAATAAGAGGATTTTTTGTGCTGTATTTTCCTAAACTGCTATAACTATGACACATTCTGTAAGGGAGCAAACACCTCAGACAGCAACCTGTCTAACCCTAGAAAAATGCTTCCAAATAAGATATGCAGGTGGGGGGATTCAAACAATGCTAAATAAGCTGGACCCAAGCTCCAGCTGTTCTACTTTGCATGGACGAATCTCAGTTACTGGGTCAGAGAGAATTACTCCACAGTAATTAGGTTATGCTCCTGGAGGAGGGAAGACTTGTTCCACTGACTTCTTCCAAATCTGAAGTTTTTACTCTGTTCAGTAATAAACATCAGGTCTAACAGGAGGTGTAGTTCCCTTACCCATCATGTGGTGAATGAGACATCGTATCATCATAGGACATTGTGGTTTGAGAAGAGATATGCTGGAGGTGCTGTGCTGGTAAAGATAAGGCATCGTTGGGGTTCTGGAAATTTAAACAACAATTTTCTAACAAGAAGGACTGCTGCTGGCTCAGGGTAATCCTATATCAGTTTGAAGGAGAAAAATGTGTTGCTCTCTAACCAAAACAGTGATGGTTAGTCTAGTGCAAATGATCAAGGTTTGTAAGCAGAATATGGGCTTGACTGGTAATGTTTACTACATGTTTTAAAAGGCTTGATTGTTCTGTGTTTCAGAAAGATTGCGGGTAAAGCTAAAGCTGGAGAAATTGTAAGCATAAAAAGTGAATGATGTTTAAGAGAGTCAAGAAATGTATTATTAGATGTCCTTTCCCCTTACCCCTGCCACAAGAGTGCTAATTCTATTAAAAAAAGAACTTTGTTTAGAAGTACAAGTAAGACTTAAAAATAGTAAGCAACAAATAACAACTGGGGGATAAAGGAAATTGATAGTATTCATATTTCCCAATTCCAATTTGTATAAATTATTAAAAAAGCAAAAGCTGTTAAAAAAGTCTGTAGTCAGTGGATCAAGAAAATCAGTGTTCCTCAACTTTTTTAGACTCAAGGTGCAGCTAGAATATGCCAGCTCTTCTTAGATTTCATTTGCGTTTTTGATTATGGAAAAATAACAGCACAATTCTTTTGCTGCAAAGAACTCAGAAAGAGTGCAGCATGTTACAGTGTTTTTGACACTCTGGATTCCTATTTGAAATCTGTGGGTTTATCTTGTAAATCATGTGTATATGTCCACACACTTAACAGTGCTGGTATTGTGCAACACCCTTAAAAGGATCTTGTGGCACCCCAGGGCCCCATGGCTCCCTGCTTGAGAATCATTGCTCTAAATCTATTGGGGACAAATGAAATCCTAACAACTGTGATGTCTGATAATATACAAGAAAGATAAACCTATCAATTAAGATAGAGAAAAGGCAAAGTGTTAAATGTATTTCTGGATTTAGCAAGAAGCAAGATGATCTATCCATATATTACAGTGAAATGGAAACATTTTCTATTCTAACTTTAACTAGGGAGGATACAGAATAGCAGCTATTGATTAAATGAACTTTTTAAAATCCAAAATAATTACAATTCTGGGACCTAAGCATATTGTAGGAATTGAACTAGGAATGTTCTGAAGTTGACTTTTATCTCTTTCAGACTTGGAGAACAGAGCAATTCACAGACTGGAAAAATATTCATGTTCTGTTGACACTTTTTAAATAGTCATACATCTTCTTCCCTCACTTTTCCCATCTAAATGGGATTGCTGATGCAGATCCTGGCTCTCCACTGGCTTCAGTCATATGTATCTTCTTCCAACTCCTTCTCTTTCATCTTTCTGCTATATCTCCCCATCTCCTTTTCCATCTTCCTATTTCCTGTCTCCCTTGTAATGCCATTCTGGTGACTTCTTTTCCCACATATTCTTCCAGACTCCCTTGAACATGCCCATACCATGCCAGTTTTTTCTCTCGTACTTTTCTAGATGCCTCCACTACCTTCACCAGTCCTCTTTATCCATCTTTGTCATGCCACATATCAATCAGAGCATTTTCATCTCTGTCATGTTCAGTGTCCTTTCCTGAGTTTTCTTCAGGGGCCATGTCTCCGGTCCATAAAATAGCACTGGATGCACATGTGTCTTTAAATAGTCATACATATGCCATCAAATTATAAACTAGTTAGCTTGATATTGGCCCTGGAAAAAAATGTAAAGGCTGGTAAGGGATGCATTCGTAAAAGGATGATAGTATAAAGTTGATCAAAACTGTTTTTTTGAAGTATGCGCGTGCATGTGTGTGTGCATATGTATGTATGCATGTGTGTTCATATGGGAATGCACAATTCCACAAGGACACTCGAGATCTCTCTTTTTTTTTATATTACAGGTTTGGTTGGAGATTTCTGTGACATAATATAGTTAGACTTCCATAAGGTTTTTACTTAGCATCTCCTTTTTTACAACATTGTCATGTTGAACTATGTAAAATAAACACAGTTAGCTATATTTTAAATCCAGTTACTATAGGCTGATCTGAACAAGTAACTTAAAATGAAAGACTGTCATCTACTGGGGATGCTTTGAAAAGCTTAACTCGGTGATTGCTCTTGATCTAGTATTGTTCAACATCTTTATCAGTGATCTGGAAGAAAACCTTGGGTAAAACTTAGTGGTAAATGATAATGGAGACAGGTCATTTATACAGATTGATCCAGAGTACTTGTTAAGTAGGATCATTTGAACACTCATGGATCAGATGTCTAGGAGGAAAACAATGGTTCCCCCTTCCAAGATAGGGTACTGTATCCTGGGTTGCAGTTACTGAAAAAAGATTTGTGGGGGATGAAGTTTCATAGTTGGTAGGGTTGGAAGGGACCTGAGCAGATCATCAAGTCTGACCCCCTGCCATGGGCAGGAAAGGATGCTGGGGTCAAATGACCCTGGCAAGGTGTCTATCTAGCCTCCTTTTGAAGATCTCCAGGGTAGCAGCCAGCACCTCTTCCCTTGGAAGTTGGTTCCAGATCCTAGCCACCCTGACTGTGAAGTAGCGCCTCCTGATAATCTAGCCTGAATCTACTCTCTGTCAACTTATGGCCATTATTCCTTGTTACTCCCAGTAGTGCTTGGGGGATCAGGGACTCTCCTTTGCCCAGTTTATAGATGGCCACCAGATCCCCCCTCAGCCTTTTCTTGTGGAGGCTGAACAGGTTCAGGTCCTGTAGCCTCTCCTCATAGGGCCTGCTCTGCTGCCCCCTAATCATGCGAGTGACCATCCTCTGGACCCTCTCCATGGTGTCCACATCCCTCTTGAAGTGCGGCACCCAGAACTGGATGCAGTACTCCAACTGCAGGCTGACCAATGTCATATAGTGTGGATCATGGACACCTATTGTGCTCCTGTAGCTAAAATGTGAAATCATAGAAAATGAGGGTTGGAAGGAACCTCAAGAAGTTATCTAGTCCAACCCTGCCCAAAGCAGGACCATCCACAACTAGATCATTCCAGCCAGGGCTTTGTTGATCTGGGCCTTAACCTCCAAGGATGGAGATTCCACCAACTCTCTAGGTAACCCATTCCCATGCTTTACCACCTTCCTAGTGAGAATTTTTTTCCTAATATCCAACCTAAACTCCCCTTGCTGCAACTTGAGACCGTTGCTCCTTGTTCTGCCATCTGGCACCACTGAAACCAGTCTAGCTCCATCCTCTTTGGAGGATGGAGCTTCAGGTAGCTAAAGGCTTCTATCAAATCCCCCTCTTCTGCAAACTAAATAAACCCAGTTCCCTCAGCCTCTCCTTATCAGTCATGTGCCTCAGCCCTCTCACCATATTTGTTGCCCTCTACTGGACTCTTCCCAGCTTGTCCACATCCTGTTTCTGGTGAGAGGTCCCAAACTGAACACAGTTCTCCAGATATGGCCTCACCAGTGCAGAATACAGGAAAATAATTACTTCCCTCCACCTGCTGGCAATGCTTCTACCAGTGCAGTCCAGTATGCTGCTAGCCTTCTTGGCAACATGGGCACGCTGCTGACTCATATGCAGCTTATTGTCCACTCTAACCCCCAGCACCTTTTTTACAGAGCTGCTGCTTAGCCAGTTGGTCCCAAGCCTATAGCAGTGCGTGGAGTTCTTTGGTCCTAAGTGCAGGACTTTGTACTTGTCCTCATTGAACCCCATGAGATTTTTTTGGCCTTTGACCATAAATCAGTCCTTTGGTGTATAAGAAGGACTACCAAGAAATGTTTGGGTCTGTTCTGGAGCCATGGAACTTGGAGACCTTGGGTTGCCGACTCCGCAGCATTTCACAAGCAAGCAATATTATGTTTCTCAAATCAAAAGTAACAAAAACTGAATGAAGTATTGGGCACCATAAATAGGAGGTGTCACTACAGTTACCCCTATAAGATAGGCTGACATCCTGAAGCTGATGTTGTATGGGGGATAAGACTACCAGTGCAACTGTACAAAACTGAGCAACTGACTCTCTTCACGTCTGTTTGCTTCCTTTCCCTTTTAACACCATAAGCTCTCTTCAGCCATACTAATGCAAAGAAAACATTACATGGCGCTTTTCAGAGTGTGAAATCCCTTTGTACCTTAAACAGGGAGGTGTCAAAGCTTTTATCATCTTTCAACACAAGTGGCAGAAAGACCCTGTATCTCAGGTGAAATGTTATTGCAAACAAGTAGTAACACTAATGCTTTCTTCCCAAAGTCAGCTTGAGACTGCTGTAAAAAGGGCTTTTCTGGCAGCACCCTTATAGGCTCGGCAGTGCTACGTTGGTTAGCACTAGAGAAGAAAAAGACTTGGGGGTCATCATTGACCACAAGATGAACATGAGCCTCCAATGCGATGCTGAGGCAGTAAAGCGACCAAAATGCTGGCGTGCATCCATAGCTGCTTCTCGAGCAAATCCCGGGACGTCATTCTCCCCTTGTACTCGGCCTTAGTGAGGCCGCAGCTGGAGTACTGCGTCCAGTTTTGGGCTCCATAATTCAAAAAGGATGTGGAGAAGCTTGAGAGAGTCCAGAGGAGAGCCATGTGCATGATCAGAGGTCAGGAAAACAGATCTTACGATGAGAGGCTGAGAGCCATGGGACTCTTTAGCCTGGAAAAGCGTAGGCTCAGGGGTGATCTGATGGCCACCTATAAGTTTATCAGAGGTGACCACCAGGATCTGGGGGAACGTTTGTTCACCAGAGCGCCCCAAGGGATGACGAGGTCGAACAGTCACAAACTCCTGCAAGACCGTTTCAGGCTGGACATAAGGAAGAATTTCTTTACTGTCCGAGCCCCCAAGGTCTGGAACAGTCTGCCAGCGGAGGTGGTTCAAGCGCCTACATTGAACACCTTCAAGAGTAAATTGGATGCTTATCTTGCTGGGATCCTATGACCCCAGCTGACTTCCTGCCCTTTGGGCAGGGGGCTGGACTCGATGATCTCCCGAGGTCCCTTCCAGCCTGAACGTCTATGAAATCTATGAAATATAAAGGCTATTCCATAAGTAACATGCTAAGATTACGTACAGTACAACCCCAATTAGCCAGATGTCTTGGGACACTGAATAAGACTGGGTAATCAAGGTCCAAGATGACTATAGTGTTTGCCAATTAAACAAGAATTCCCAGTGGGAGATGCCACCTTATTTTGTGGAAAAGAAATTCTGACTAATCAAGATGGTGTGGAGCTATTGGTGACATGAAGGGCACTCTTTCCCAGCACCTTATCCCCTTTAGAGACCCACCTGCATGCACCTTTAAAAGAAGCCTTATATACGTACTTTGTCTTTGCTCAAGCGAATGAGGGGAAAAGCCTTTTGCAAGGGATTGGAGTGATACTAAGGCAAGTGCACAGCATTCAGCCAGGATCCTGAGCTGGTGGAAATCAGACTTTTGTGAACTACAGCAGAGCTCTGGCACTGTTACCACTGCAAATCCAGTGTCTAGTATGGTCATGTATGGCAGCAACAGTATAATGGGGTGTATGTTTGTGTAACCCAGGCGTTCAAAACCCCTGGGCCAAATCATTACCAGATTGGTGAGGAAAGGGAATCCCAAGTCCTCCAATCATCTTTTGCCCTTTCAACACCCCTGGGCTAAGTCACTGCCAACCAGCCCATCACACCTGTTTTGAGTATCTGTGTTCTCTAGGAAGATCATAAAGATCATAGAAAAACTGGGCGTGCAAATGTCTTCCCTGCTTAGAAGCTTCAATATTGAGACAGAAGTGAGTGGTGACTCAGAAGCTGATCAGCTCCTTGCACCTCTCGAAAAGTTGTAACACTTACTTTAGTATCACTCCATTTCCCCCTCTTTCTCTTCAGCAAAGAGAAAGTGTGTACAGTTTAATAAAGATCCTTTTCTAGGTGTGTGTATGTGTTTTCAAGGGGGATAGGGTGCTGGGAAAAATATGCCACTAGTGACTCCACCATCCTGATTATCTAGAATTTCTTTTCAGCAAGACTGGGAGACAGCCCTATCTCACTGGTTTATGCAGTACTGAAGCATGAAGTTTCCCTGAATAAATAAAATCCCTAAACTGACATGAGCAGCTGACCTTGACACACCATAAATGCAACCTGCTTGTGCACTGTGCTTAAGCCTACAGAAAGCAGCATTTCTTTAAACAAAATTGTTCCAGAAAACCTGCATTTTCAGTATATGCTAATTTCAGTCCTTTGCGGTCAGGGGACTAGATTATATAATGGGCTCAAGGCCAGGTTCCCACTGGCCAAAACTTACAACTGAAGCCAGATTTGCCAAGTCCTTAGTCCCCAAAATGCCAGCTGAAGAGTAATCCTGAGTTCCCTTTCATTTGTACTTTTAATATCCAGAGGCTGATGGAGGTTATCTACTATAAATTTCCTTTATGTAAATCTAGAGTGCTTCACCCAGTCGGTACGAAGCCCAGACACTCTTGACTATAGATGCCATAAAGGCACTGTGTCTTGATTTGAAGTCATTAGCAAATGGCAAACCTGCTATTATTGTCAGTATTTATACTGGAGATATTTTTCAAAGTGCATTTCCTATGGCTTTCTTTCTGAGACCCTTGTTCAGAATAGTTCCATTTCACAACTTGTATTATTAGGATCTTTTAGGACAGGGGTGGGCAAAATATGGCCCACAGGCTGAATCTGGCCCACCAGACCATTCTATCTGGCCTGCAGAGCCCCTCTAAAATTAAAAAAAATTATTACCTGCTGGTGGCTGCCTGTCTAAAAACTTATGAGGCTCCAGGGGCAGGAGAAGCTAACATCAGCAGCAAGGCCTGCCCAGTCCCTTCCCACCCCCAGCTCCCAACTGGCTTCTGGCCTGGGACCCTGTGGCTGATCGCCAGGCCTCCCTTCTGAGAGTAGAAACTCAGGTAAGAATAGGTGGGAGGGGAGGACTGCTGTCGATTGCCCCACCTGTCTCTGGCTTCATGCCTCCATGTGCCACTCCCAGCTAGACTATCAGGAGCACCATGTGGAGGCATGCCAGCCCAGCCTGATGGTGTGGAATTTCCCATTGCTCCTGGCACTCTGATATGCCACCAGGCTGGGCAGGGTCTGTGCCATGCCTTGTGGGTCCCGGCCATGCAGTCAGAAGCCACATGCTGCCGGAGCCAGCCCAGCCCATCCTACCCCAGCCTGGCAGCACGTGGTTCCTGGCTGCGAGGCCAGGACTGCAGGATGCAGCACGAGCCAGCTGGGAACCGTGGGGGCCGAGCTGGCTCCTGCTGCATTCTGCAGTCCCAGCCGTGGAGCCGGGAACCATGGGCACCGGGCTGGGCCGGGCTGGCACCAGCAGTACGTGGTTCCCAGTTGCATGCCCAGACTTCAGAACACAGCAGGAGCCAGCCCAACCCACCCCCCTTGCTTCCTGGCTGGATCCTGCTGAGTCCTGTAGTCCTGGCCATGCAGCTGGGAACCTCATGTCACAGCTGGGACAAGCTGAGCCAGGCTGGCTTCATGCTGTGCTGTGCGGGTCCCTGCCTTGCAGCTAGGAACTACATGGCACAGCATGGAGCTAGCCCGACCCGGCCCATCCCCCTCCTGGCAGCATGCAGTTCAGGCTGCAAGGCTGGGACCCACACAACACGGCATATACCCAGCTGTCACGAGGGCACTTGGGTGCCCCGTGCCTAGACGGAAATAAAGAGAGCTGCCGATCACCAGGGCAGCCCAGGTGCCGGTTGCTGGGACAACCAGGCAGGTCATGTGGCCAGAAGGGGGCAGGGCCAGGCCTTTATAACCAGCCCAGGCCAGAGCCTAGCTAGCAGTTCCCTCCTGGTGACTGCAGGAGGTCTGCAGGAGAGTGGAGCAGGCTGAGTTGATGGTTGCAGCCTGGCCACTCTGACCGGCTGCAATGATGACAGGGGGTAGAGAGAACCCTAAGTGAAGTATGGCCGAGAGCCAGTGCGGCACAGAGTTTATGCTATGAGCCAGGAGGCTCCTTGTTGTTATGTTATAGCCGTTTGGCTCAGGGTTTAGTTATTGTTAAACTGGAGGACCGGGTGAGGCTGTAGGGATGTGAGGAGGCCTCACGGGAGCTCCCCAATAATCTGGGGGGTCCTGGTGCCCAGCAGGGCACAGCTGTTTGTGCCAGTGGGGCGCGTGTGGGGGGGGGTGTTGACCCCAGCCCTGTGGGGTGAGTCAGGGAGAAACCCTGGTAGGACAAGAGACCCAAACGGTGGTCCAGGGGGCCAGGCACAGCTATGGCCACCTGAGCCCCAACCGGATGTAAGACCAGGAAAGAGTCTCAGAGGGGCTCCACAGTGCTGGGAGCTTAAAGGGGCCAGGTAAGGCTTAGGCTGCCCGAGCCCCACTGGGACTTGATTGAAACCCCACCAGGGGTACGTACAAGGAAGGATCCCGGAGAGGCCCCATGGCAGTGGGAACCTCAAAGGGCCAAAGGGGCCAGGTAAGGCTCAGACCGCCTGAGCATAACTGATAAGCTAATTGATATAGATTGTAGATGGGAACCCAAAGGGGCTAGGCAAGGCGTGAGCCACTGGCCCAGTGGGGACAATACCATCAGCAAGTCCGATAGGGCCAATCAATAGTAAGGGGCGCTGGTCGCGTGACAGGCCCAGAGGTGCCAGAGAAGGGGCGCCGGCTGCGTGACCAGCCCAGGGGTGCCAGACGAAGGGTGCCGGCTGCGTGACCAGCCCAGGGGTACCAGAGAAGGGCACCAAAGGGCAAGAACCTAATAACGTCCCGGAAGAGCTGCGAAGCTTGGGGCGTGCTGAAGGGGAGGTAGGAGGCACGCATTGCCCATAAGGCAGGGGTGCATTGGGGCATCCCACTTGGAGTGGAGGAATAGCATCAGCGGTGTCGAGGGTGATAAGAGGCAGCCTCCCATATCGAACCTCATAACATCAAAGACATGGTGGGCGAGTAGAGGGTGCTGGATCATCTAATTGACATGGCAGGGGGCGCTAGTGGGATCACAGCCACTCCTAGGCCCCACTCTGACACCAGCCCAGTCTGCTTGTCCCAGCTGTGGTGTGCAGTTCCTGGCTGCAAGGCTGGAACCCACATGGGTATATATTTCTATTTCCAGTTTCAAGATGGCAAACCTGCCCCCCTTCCTAAAAGGAGTACTTCTGGGGCAAGGGGAGGGACTTTTGGTGGCAAAGATAAGGGATTAGGGGTAGGACTTCTAGTCCCAAGATGTTGACCAAGGAGCAGGGCAGCTGTCAGGGGGCAGCACTACCCATGCAACCCTCAACAACTCACCAAAGCTTGTTAAGCTGAAATAATTGCCCACCCCTGTTTTAGGATCCATTTTGCATGATTGTGACTTCTCTGGAAAGTTTGGCATTGAGTTCAGTGGGGCTAGATTTCACTAATATCTTTCAATTGTACACTAAACCCAGTATGTTAATACACATTTTGTCCGGCTCGTCTTACTGTGCACAGACAGCCTTGATAATACTTTGATCGAGAATGAGAATGCATGTGTGTCTGACCAGAATGCAAAATCTATTGTTTATTTGTTTGCAAGTGCACTAATATTTCATTGGCTTTTTTAAACTTAAAACTGGTTTGCTTCCAAGAAATAGAAGCATTTTGGATGAAGCCACAGAATATCAACACTTTATTTCAATCTGCAAGTTTACTATTAGTGTAAAACTTATAATAATATATTCATATTAAGAGACAGCTGGAAATCCTATGTTTGCTCTGTGACCTAGGCAGCCACATGGAAGCATTTCTTTCTGTTGGCTCAGCTTTTCAGTCTTGCTGTGGTTAAAGATCTTTCCTAAAATCCAGCTTACTTAAAGCTTGCCTGCCTCTGGGTAAGTCGCAGAAAGGAATGGTAATGTTGCCTTTTCTCCAAGCACACATGAAATGCTAGAATAATGAGGGGTGCTGGGTTCTAGCAGTCTGTTGCTCAGGCTGATCTCTGGTTTTGGTTTGTTGTGATCTTTATTTTGTAGGTAGTCAAACAGTGAACTTTTGGGCACGCTTC
The DNA here is from genome assembly GCF_052110815.1 of Crocodylus siamensis. NCBI lineage: Eukaryota > Metazoa > Chordata > Crocodylia > Crocodylidae > Crocodylus > Crocodylus siamensis. The sequence continues at coordinate 174,637,867 of NC_143398.1, read as the reverse complement.
TGCTCTGTGGTGCTCTAAGTTAATGGCAGTATAACTCCACTGAATTTAGTGCTAGACTGGAGAAAGGCATGGAGGAGCAGGCCCAGTCCTATGCTTTTGTGCTTGGAATGACAAGAACCATGAAAATGACCCTAGCATGCTTTTGTTTTATTGTAGTTTAGAATAATGAGATTTTATTGCTGCTTGTATGTGAAACTTATAAAACCAGTTCAGGAATATGTAAAGAAATAAAGGAGCCATCATGGAAGTGCTGCTGGTTTCAACTAGGCTTTGCAGAAGTGAAAAACAATAGGCTAAGTACCAAGTGCTCTTCAATAATGCTAGAGTTAAGGGTGTAGCCAGAGTTCCCTTCTAGGGCATGGAGCAGATTGCTCTGCTCTAGTAAGAAGAGCACCATGCCAAAGTCCCCATTACTGTAAGTGGTTACACATAACACCAGTCTCCTGACAGCAGAGGGTCAGAGTGCCAGATCCCCAACTGATGTTAGTCAGTTTTAGCACCGTGGAAATCAATGAATTGAGTTGCTCTGCTCTGGGCAATGTTAACTGTTAGTGACTTCCCGTAGCATGTATACCAAACTGGCTTCAGTTTGCCATTCACCATCTCCCACCCTGATGTCATTGTTAGAAATGCGCAGCTTGCATTTTGCACCTGATAAGAAAGAAATACTGCCCAAGGCTCCTTTCTCCCCCGGTCCCGCCTCAGTCTTTCTCATGCTGATTACAGAAGCTGGAATTCAACTATTCATGGCCTTGAGGGGTGAACTTTTGGCGAACTGTTGTAGTTTTGAGCATGCTTAATGAACTGTTGCATATATACCTCTCCGCCCCGCATACTTAAGTAGCTAATTATACTATACATGCGATGTATGTAATGATGTAACTACATGTATGCTTGTATGAAACGCAAGTAGCTGTAAGAGTTCTGGTGTCTGCACACGTGCTCAGGAGAGAGAAGATAATTCTGCTTGCAAACACAATTAGTGGGTCAGAAGCTGATTTGGGCATCAATGCCCCACTCTGACCTTGTTTGCAAACAAATACATCCTTTTGTGCCGGCTGATGTCTGTGTGTCTGTGATCTCTGCGCACCTCCAAGGAAACGAACCGCATTTGTGCATCATCATGATTAGGGGGTGCTCACTTTTCCCAAATGAGTGTCAAGTGTATAGGAACTATGCTGAGTGTGCATAAGAGAAAGTAAATTTTGGCCATCTCAAACAGCACATGGCGTCAGAGGGGCTAAAGCTTCCTGCTTGCAATGTCCCACCTTGATTTGCACACCCTCGAGACTGGGACATGCATGCTGGGTTATAAAGTCTCTATCTACTTCTAAAGTCAGAATTAGAGTGGCTGAGCTTCAGCGAGGAACTCCACAGGCTGCATTGACCACAGGCTGCAGACTAGCCACCTGCTTTGTGCTATTCTTAACACTCCAGTGTTTTCATTTAGTGCCATTCAGAAAAGCAATAGGGTCTAATTTCTCTGCTTCTGAAAGGTGGGTGGCTGAATCTTTTTCATTTCGGTGACCCCAGCTGGGCCCGCTGTACATCTAACAGCAGTGTCTGGCCTACTAACTGAGAGTGGAGACAAACCAGAACCCTGGGGCAACAATCCATGTCCTGCAGTCTTTTTGATTTACTTGCACTGTTAGGGTTGCTCCCAGGCTTGCCCTCCAGTCCTGCCAGTTATCCATATTATAGATCTTAGTTTATCCCCTAGCAACAGTTCAGCCCTCTTACAGCAAGTCTCCTGAGCATTAGGAGATCAAATTTCCCCCCCTACTGCCCCTGCCCCCCAGAGTGTTCAGTGATCACCAAAGTGCTGAAGGTTGTTAACACCAGAAGTCAGCTATGGGCAGGGGCAGATCCAGGGGGGAAGGTGGGGGACTTACCCCATTCCAGTCAACCACATTGTGGAAGCATCAGCCAGGGACTTAAATCCCTGAAGCAATTAAGAATCCCCTTCTCCTCCATGTAAGCCCCTCTCCCGTCGAATCTCATTCCTTCCCTGCACCTCATCACAGGACTTGCCTCCAGCTGCCAGAAGGGAAGAGGTGAGTGAGTGGGAACATGAGGGACCTGCCTGCTGCTGCTGTCCCTGAACAATAGCAGAGTGGGGGATCATAGCGGAGGGGATGTGCCACTGAGTACAGTAGGGAAGGGAGGGAGGAGGGAAGATTCTTACCTGCTTGAGGGACTTTTTAAAACTGCCCTACTACTACCATTTACCCACCCTGGTGTTGGGGTGGGGAGCCAGGGTGCAGCAAAGGTTGTTGCTGCTCCCACATCCCCCTTTCCAAAATCCAGAATCCGCCCATGGTCACAGGCTCTTCTGCACCCTACTTTCTGTCTCTGCCCATAATTAGAACCAAGCACCAAAGGAGAGAAAAATACACGTGTGATTCTTAGAGGCTTCCACTGAGTTTCCAGTTCCTGTCCTAGGAATCAGTTTGCCCCCTATTTATGTCTCCTGTGTTTCCCATGGGTAATGACATCTAAAGGCCTTCCTGACAGCTTGAGTTGACAGAAGAATTAAGATATTTTGTAGTTTTAATTGCAGTCACATCAAACACTGCTGGAAAGCACCATCTTGCCTCCTATTTTACTGTTTACTGTTGTAATTCTGGAGATGTTTCCTGTCCATAGAAATGTCTAATCCTTTCTGGAATCCTGCTAAGCACTTGGCATCAGTGATCCCTTAGGGCAGTGAATTGTATGGTCTGTGCTGTTTGCAACAGCATCTCCTTTGATCATTAACAAATATGTCTTGCTCCAGTTTCGCTGAACGTTTTTATATGATGGGACAGACTGAAGTTCATGATCTATCTTCTCTTGACTATCAGCTGCTCTGTACAGTTGAATCATGTCTTCTGTTTTCCCCCCCTCTCTTCCCAGGTGAGCAATTTCATCATTCCAATGTCTCTTCTCATTGGAGATGAGAATGATTAGTGCCTTGGAAAAATCGCTGGTCTCTATGGTCCCTCCAATTCTGCTAACCCAAATAGAATGGAATATTCCACCCAGATGAGGGTGTATCATTGCTTTTTTATACATTAGTATACTTGTTCCATAAACCATATCCAGTCATACTTCTGTAGTCCTGGTCCCTGTAACTTAGCCTTTAAAAATATCATTCATGGCATTAAATTGTCCAGCACTACTGTGAACAAAAGCTTCTCCCTTTTCTTTTTGAGGTCTCTTGAACAACAGCTGTCATCTTAACAGGTCAGCTTGATGCAAGCTTCTGTATTTTTCCCTCTACCCCCACGTTTCCTCCATTTCAATGAATCTCCAAGGAGTCTGGATCTTACATAATTCATTCTCTAGCCTTGTACCAGATGCCAGCTTGCTGCTGCTTTTCTTTCCAACAGCCTTATGGTAACTGGTGAAGAGGCATTAGGCTATCCTAGGATTTGGTAAAACTGTGATTAAAAACAAATTGCCATTTAGACCCTGGATTAATCACAGCTTTCATGAAGTAAAGCCTGAAAGAGGGACATGCCCTCAACTGGTGTAAATTTGCCAAGGTTTGACTTCAGTGAAGCTGTTCAAACATACAGTAGCTGAATTAATATTGCTGTTGGAAAAGCAGCAGTGTCACTGATGTCTTGCTATCTGTATTCTTGAGGGAAGACATTAATCGGAACCTTTAATAAAGAAGTATCTTTTATTTTAAGCTGGGAAAAATAATATTGCTTGTAGGCAAAAATGGTTCATCATAATTCTGTGTTCAGAATCAAAAAGAAGATGTTTGGGACGCTTAACTCTTAGGGGACCATAATTCACCCTTCCTGTCTATGTTGAAGTAGGAGATGAGACCACAAGGAGCCTGCTTCTTCCTCAGAGGTCCTGCACAGGGACAGTTAGAGCTGCCCAAGAGCCTCTGGCTGGTACTGCTTGGGTAATGTCCTATTTCACCCAAATTTATCATACTGCTTTTGCATGCAGTTTTGAAAATGGGGTGTATTATCTCTAGAGGGGTGGTGCTAAGGGAAAGCTGTAGGGATAGGGGTGAGGCTGGAGGGAAGTGCAGTTGGATGTGAGGGTGGGCCTGATACTGAATGAAGATCAACCATGGCGGAGGCATCCTAGCTTGCTAGTGCCACTGCAGAGGCTTCTTGTGGAAGCAGCACTGTCTTGCTTCCTTGCCTAGTACTGTTTCAGCCTCAGTAGAATTGCAGCTGCTACTCAAAGATGACCTTAATATCACAAATTATAATGTCATAGATTCGTGGGTCGGAAGGGACCTCAGTGGGCCATCTAGTCTGACCCTCTGCCCCTGGCAGGCAAGAAAAGGGTCACCAAACCTGGAATCATGTGATCCCAGCCAGGTGCCTGTCCAGTCTCCTCTTGAAGACCCCCAAGGATGGGACAAGCACCGCTCTCCAATAGCTTATGGCCATTGTTCCTTGTTATTTCAGGGGGTGTCCTGGTAAACGGATCATTGCCTACTTCGGGTTGCTCTCCCCTTATGAATTTGTATGCCACCACAAGGTCCCCTCTCAACTTTTCTCTTGGAGAGGCTGAAAAGGTTAAGATCCCTTAGCCTTTCCTTGTAAGGCCTTCCCTGCAGGCCTCCAATCAGGCATGAGGCTCTTGACTCAGGCATTTGGACCCTCTCCAGGTTGTCTGCATCCTGCTTGAACTGCAGCATCCAGGACTGGACACAGTACTCCAGCTGTTGTCTGACCACGTAGAGAGGGAGAATCACCTCCCTGGACCTGTTTGTGAAGCACCTACGGATGCACGACAAGGTGCGATTGACTTTGCAGACTACTTCATCACATTGACGACTCATGTTTATCCTGGAGTCAACAGTGACTCCAAGATCTCTTTCTTCTCGGCTCCACTGAGGGAAATCGCCCCCCAACCTATAGGTAGGATGGCACTTCTTTCTCACTAGGTGCAGCACCTTGCACATGTTCTTATTGAATTGCATCCTGTTGTTCTCTGCCCACTTCCCCAACCCATCAAGGTCATCCTGGATCTGGTTCCTCCTTTCCAGGGTGTTAGCTTTACACCACATTTTAGTGTCATCCGCGAATTTGGACAGGGTGCTTCCCGCCCCCTCATCCAGATCACTGATGAAGGTGTTGAACAGCAGCAGCCCCAGTACTGAGCCCTGAGGGACTCCACTGCCCACATCTTTCCAGGTTGACACCGACCCATCCACTACCACCCTCTGAGTGCGATCCCCTAAGCCAGTTTGCTACGCAGTCTACTGTATAATCATCTATGGCAAATCTCCTCAGTTTATTAATAAGGATGGTTTGGGGTACCGTGTCAGAGGCCATTTTGAAGTCCAGATAGATAACATCTACCTCGACTCCTGCATCTAAACATTTGGTGGCCTTGTCTTAAAAAGAAACTAGGTTAGTCAGGTAGGACCTGCCCGCTATAAACCCATGTTGGTTGCCCCTCCGCATCACATTAGCCAGTGTGCTCCCACAGATGTGTTCCTTGATAATTTTTTCTAGGATTTTCCCTGAGATAGTGGTAAGGCTGACCGGTCTATAGTTCCCCGGATCCTCCTTCCTCCCCTTCTTAAAGATTGGGATGACATTGGCCCTCTTCCAATCCTCTGGGACCTGACCTGAGCACCATGAGTGCTCATATATCTTTGCTAGTGGTTTGGCTATGACACTTGATAATCTCTTCATTACCCGTGGGTGAAGTCATCCCTTGTGGCCAACACCAAGTCAAGCAAGGCGTTGCCTCTGGTGGGACTCCTTATCTCTTGTGTTAGGTGGAGGTCCTGAATGCAAGTTAAGAACCTGCATGAGTGGTTAGATCTAGCTGACTGTTCCTCCCAGTATGTCTGGGTAGTTAATGTCCCCCATGACTACCATGTCTCTAGACTGCACAGCCTCTGAGAGCTGCCTGGAAAATTCCCCATCTATCTCATCCTTCTGGTGCAGAGGTCTGTAGTAGACCCCCACCACCAGGTCCCTTTCCTCCCTGACCCCCTTGGATCCTAACCCACAGAGTCCCTGCTTGTCCATCCTCTGATCCCATTTTGATTAGGGAAGATGTGTACTGTTCTTTGTCATAGAGAGCAACACCCCCTTCTTTTTTCCCTTCTCTATCTCTCCTATACAATGTATAGCCCTCTATTGCTACTACCCAGTCATGAGTAGAGTCCCACCAGGTTTCCAATAGACCCACTAGGTCAAAATTATTGCTTACAAGCAAGAGTTGTAGATCCTCTTGCTTGCATTTGTATATATACATTTAATTCTCCCAGTGGCTACCCCTAGATATCCCCCATACTCCTGTCTAATAGCTTTTTTGATACTTACCTGGGCTGATCTTGTGGGTATCTCATGGTTTAGTGTTCCATGGATCCATCTGTCCTTGTCCTCCTCTTCCCTTGACAAACCTAGTTTAAAGCCCATTGGAGGAGATCAGCCAACCTGAAAGAACACACACTTACCTTTGGGGGAGAGATGTAGCCCATCCCACCCAAGCATGTCTCTTGTTTGGAAGTATGGGTTGTGGTCCAAAAACCTGAAGGCCGGTAAATGTCTATTTACAGCTCTTTGCTTTATTTCCTTACTTCAGAGGTGCTTAAAGGCAATCATATGGGGGATCTGTTGTTTTTTTTTCTTTCCTACTGTTAACAGCTGACATAACACCAAACACTCCAGTGAAGATGAAGGTGGGGGGAGAGAGAGGGTAGAAATCATAACAGTGCCATTGTTCAGATTAGCTGAAACTGTCAGTGTCCATTATGACTGAGGAATGGGATGATCTTTGTAACAGCTGAATTGCTTTGATGTCATGGAGGCATTCATTCAAGAAAGCCTTTGAAACAACCATAAGCAAAGGGAGATGAGGCAAAACACCAGAAAAATACTGCTGATGATTTATTTCTCTAAAAGCATCTAGAGCATGCAGTCAGAAGCCAAGCTTGAAAAGCCTAGGTCCAGAGGTCTGAATACATATGCTGGCTAAAAACAACACCCAAGGGTTTTGTTGGGAGATACACTTGTTTACCCCTGTACTGTACTCAGGAGATTGGGTCTGTCTGTCTTTCCATAGTATACAGGCACTTCAAATTATGGGGTTTATAGCTACAGAATAAATGTTACTATGTACCTCTGGGATTCTTCCAGATACCTCCTAAAAAGACAGTTGAGGCCAGACCCCACAATGAAGTCCACACTCTTTGTGGTGGCTTGGTGCCGGCTCACATTCAGTCCCCATTGCTCAGTCCCTATAATGTCTCTGCATACCTGTGGTCAGAAGCTCATAGACTGAGCCAGATAAAATCTTCCCCTATTAATGTGAGGATGCCTAACCAGCATGCCTTAACATACCCTATGACTGTATTTTGGCTGAAAGGGTAATCAAAAGTTACCCTTCTTGTATGATTACTGGGTAACTGGTCAGCATCACTTGCTCTGAGTGAAGGTTTATCATAGCCAGGGCCTCAGTTGTGTAAGACTGAGTAATGGACTTTCAACACATGGAAAACACAATGAAAGAGGGTTTGTACTTCCAAAGAAAGAAGTTAGCTGCTGGTTGCATGAATTCTGCATGGTGACTTAAAAACCCAGCCCTGACAGAGAGAGAGAAGATGGCATAGGGCTAACTTTGGCAGTGCATGAGCACGACTTTCTTGCTAGAGGCTTTGGCAAAGTAAAAGACGATGCAGATTGTCATGGCAAAGTGTCTCTTCACAGAAGCCAGGTAGTGCTTTCTTTTGCTGATGGAAATAGTCCTGCTTCAGCACAATTACCAGGCACTGGCAATTCATCACAAACTGATGACAAGTTGAGCGTGAAGCACTGGAGCTGGGATGTGGTGGGGGGGAGAGGAGAACATTTCCCGGTTGGTAGGTGGAGATGCTGAGGCAAAAGACTGCTATCCTAGGTACTGCAGGGGTGGGCATTTTACTTCCTCTCCATTTAAAGGTATGGCTAATTCAGTGTTGCTGTGTTTTTCTCAGGTTAATGTTGTGTTCCCCACACCCCCTTCCACCAGTACAGTTTTTCTTTCTTTCGTATAGGAACTTGCTGTATGTAACCATTAAGGCAACACTCCTGGAGGGTGGCTAATATTTTCAAAAAAATCCAGGAAGCTTGTGGTGGCATGCTTTTTAATTCTCAGATAAACACCTAACTCTCTGCACCTGGCTTTTTTGCTACCGGTAATACTTGGCAGAAAGGTTACACGGCTACACCACGCTACTCCATCATGTATTTTACTTGTTATCCACATTAAGATACCGTCTATAATTACACAGTCCCATAACACTTCTTCCACATGACCCCTGCTACAAATGGGTGGTTTTAATGTAAAAAGTTGCTACTTGTTTCGGATCAAAGGATGATTTGGTCAAAAGGTGCTAAGCATTCAAAGAAATGACCTTAAAGTAACAGAGATTTATCATACCTGGGTATTGTCTTACCTGCTCCTAATATTTCTCCTCAAGGTATAGCTTCCTTACTGCAGACCCCTGCCTCTGTCAGTCTGTCAGCCTGAAACAGCTGACAACTTTTTCTCAAGCTTTCTTTCTGGTATGTGGATCTTGTAGCAGATTGGTATCTTCTGATTTCCAGATTCTCTGCTTTGGCAAACTAGCTGTCACCAAGGCTGTCTGGGGAATTGCCCCTTCATAGCTATAAGCTTGGTTGTTGTCTTGTTTGCTGGAATCCTTCTTTATCTAGGTCATTGTTCAACTGTTTCTTGCTTGCTTAGCAGCCTAGTTTGCTACAACTCCATAGGCAATCTCCCATCATGCACGTGTGCACATGCGCATACACACACACACACGCACGCATGCATGCACATAGTGTTCATATAAAATGATATAGACATTGCTACTTCCCAACTTTCATTAACAATTTTTTGCAATTCATACAAAGCCACTTGTTCATCACGAGGTTAGATCCAAGTAAAGAATTCTGTATTTACAGATACCTTCATTTTATGAGATCTCATACTGCCAGCTCATAATGCATCTCTCTGTCCTGCCATGCTAACAGCCATACCTCTGTGCTGTGCAAGTGACCCTGTTGAGGTGCACAGGCAAGGGTAAGGGGTGCAAGTATGAACCTATGCAGAACAGGCTAGAATTGACTTGGTGTATGTGGTTTTTCTCACCAGCCTAGCAGAATGTATTAGAAGTGAAAGGGAGTGCTTTGGGCTGCTCAACAGTGACGCTTCTGACAGTGGAGCAGCCTTGCTGGCAGACTACAAAAGATTACAATTCTTATCTTTGACATAGAGGCTTGTGGGTGCAGTGAGGGACTTAAAAAGGAGGGGGCAGGTTTGGCATGGATGCAGAAGGCTGTTCCCCCTCCTCTCCCATCTACATTTAATAGAGAGAGAGAGAAAAAAGCACATTTCACATGGAAAGCTACAAAGAGCACCAGTATCCTAAGCAGGTTTTTTTTTTAGCTGTTGAAGTCAGCTAGTGTCTGCAGGCCAATGGGAAGTGATCTGGAACTGAGGGCATGTCCTTAAGTCACCCCGCTGTGCTTGCAGTATTGCAGCATAGCAGAGTGCTCTCTCTGTGGGAGACCCTTCAGACAATGGGTGATCACACAGCCTGCCGTGCACACGTCACAGTGAGCACAACTGATGCCAAAAAGCATTGTCAGCGGACTTCTGCCCCATGTTGTTAGCCAGGGATTGACTTTAACAGCTATTATAACTCCAAGACCGGTAATCTCAACTCTCAATTCCTGCATTTTGAGTTAATTAATGGAGTTAGCACGCATCTCCTTTCTACATAGCTTTAGTATGGTGCATCTGTGGACTTTTTCTGGTGGCGATGGGGGGGGAATGACATGATTGTCTCTGCTCAATTCTCCTCATTTAGACCATACTCCCCAGTCCTGGACAGAAGTAGGCAGAAAGGAAAGGGAAATGCTGATCACAGTCTACTCTTCCTGTAGTGAGGAGAAGCTTCTCGCCTCCACTAGAAGTGATAAAACCTGTTGTAAGCTGAGGCTAGTGCTTCAGTGTGCAGTGAAGTGGCAGAGAACACCAGTCCCCAGATAGCAGCTGCGGAGACAGAAAGCAGATGTCTCTGATGGCACTAAGCTAAGCGGTAAAGGTCAGGGTAAATATTTTTGTAAAAACTCAGGCTGATGTTTGCCTACAACATTGAAGCGCCTCATCCATTATACATAGAGTTTTTGAATCCCAGGCAATAGAGCAGAACAGATCTTTATTGTTCATACATTAAATAGAAATGAACAAAGGGCTAGAAATGTGGCACTCATTCACAAGCCTTCTTTGCTCGTGATTCCACACCCTTCCCAGTAGTTTCTGAGCACAGTTGGAGCAGCCCTCAGTGCCCACTTGTGTGCCCCAGAAGCTCCCCATGATGGGCAGGAGGAGTTGTAGATTAACACTTCTCTTCATTTTGTGGCACAAAATACTGGCTGTTTTTCTTTTGTGCCATGCCTTAGGAGCAGTAGCTGAAATCACAGGCAACAGAAAGTTATTGGCCTGCTCCAGGACTGAGTCAGAAGCAAAGCAGTGCAAACCCAGGTTTTCCAAACATGGGATGTCAGTTTAGTAGTCGTAGGTTTTATGGAGTCCATCAAAGTAGATCCAGGGAGGTGCCGTGGCGTAGCTGCACCCCCTTTCCACAGTGTAGCTCACTGGCTGGTGGCTTCAGGTTCCTACAGATGCAGATGCCTGGGTCCCCCGCAGAGTCGGAGGTGCAGCTGGAGTCCAAGGCTGGCAGGTGACACCTGGGGGAACCAAGCAGGGAGCAGATGAGGAAGGCAGGGGGGTGACTTGCCTACTGGTGCTGCTGTCCTCAGCTGACTGGGGGCAGGGGAAGCCCCAGGGCCACTCCTGCCTGGCTCCATCGGGGGGCTGCCAGGAGTGGCTGCACAAGGTGCTGGGCTCTGTGGCAGCAGGTGGGTCCCTGCTCCCTCGCTCTCCTCCCCTGGGTTTTCTCCATTGCCCCATGGACACCAGCTGTGGTCAGCAGCTACACAGGGTGCTGGGCTTACCTGGGGTTGCTGATAGTAATCCGCCCCCTTCCAGCTGGGGGCACCTGGTGGGGAGCGGGTAGGGTGAAAATGCTGTAAGTAGGGACCCACCTACTGTTATCACTATCCCCAACCAAGCTCAGCTCCCTGTGCAGCCATTCAGTGAAGCCTCTGGCTGAAGCAAAGCAGGAGTGACCTTTGGGCTTTCCCCTGATCCCAGGGTGGTGGTGGATGCCTCCCCCCCCCCATCCTGTGTCCAGAGGCAAAACCTGCTGAAGGTGGGGGGGAGGGAGGGTAAGTAAGTGCCCAGAAGGGTGGAGGGGAAAATCTTACCTCCTTCAAAGTCTCAAAGCATGGGCAGCTGCAACCATGGTGCAGTCTGCCAGAGGTGGGGCGGGCTGCTGTGTTCGCTCCTGCTGCGCTGGTCCTATCTCCTGCATCCCGCTCTTTTGAAATCCTAGGTTTGCTCATGCTGTCCATGGATCACCACATGCCATTTGAATTCCCACTCTTCACAAAAAAGATGGGCTCTGCCAGCCTAATGATCCAGGTGCTCACTCAGTGCTAAGGCATTCAGAGTGTTAGCTTTATCTTGGGGCGTGTTCAGTAACATGCCATATACCCACATACATGTAAATCACCATAGAAGACATTTGGGTGTCTTTTTTACTGCTGACAATTGGTGTGCTTTAGATTTCTAACATTATTCTGTGAAAAGTTGTGATAATACAGGCCATAGTGACAGCCATTTAAAACTCTGTATAAATATTCCTTATGCCTGGGACTTCCCCAACTACTGGGAGCTGGGCACTGGTCCTCCTTTGCAAACCTCTTTGGGAATACTGCCCTATATAATTATTTGTCTGACCTCCAAGCAAACTAACAAGTACCTCATATGTGCAGCTTAAAGCAATTGAGTGGATGTAAGCAGGAATCTGACCGATTAACAGGGTTCCAAGATGGCTGTAACCAAACAAAATAGGGCCTATTAACTATCCTTGTTCTTCATTAACTGGTCTTGCTGAATACAAATACCTAATATCAGCTCTGTGTATGTGTGTAGGCAAGACCTGTCGTGTGTCTTTGACTCTTTTGAGGCAACAGACTTTCTTGTCTTATTGGTGCGCATGTAGCATATGGATCATGAGGGCATATCAAGTAGGACTTTTGCAGGACCATCCTGTTATGGTGGGTCTGAACATTGTTAAAGTGAAAATAAATTATTGCTAAGTCATGCTATTGTACTGCTTCAGGTTATGGAGTGGTGATTCTCAACTTTAGCAGACTGAAGCCACTGCTTGAAAAATGCCAGCTTTTAGCTTTTCCTCATTTCTTGACTACAGAAATACAGCAGGTCAATTATTCTGTTGCAAGGAACTTGGAAAGCCCACAACAGGTCACAGTGGTTTTGACACTTGGATTCCTGTTGTTACTATCACTTTTACCACCTGTCTTTTGCCTAAGCAAAGAAGTTCTCAGACTATGTAAGCTTTCTTCCCCAGTCCTAGCTTAAATGATCCTTCACAACCCAATCAATTTTCTAAGTCACTCCAGAACATGCCAGTGGTTAGGCAGTGGAACATCCATACAAAGCTCATAAAAACCATTAAAATGCACCTTGTGTATTTTTCTGTGGCCATATAAGTGTAGCAAAATCATTGCAACTTTAACTCTGACCATAGACACATTATTTTGCTGCCAAAATGTTAGTTAGGCAAAATGTCACATCTACCCAAGAAAGTCCTACATGTACCTCCACTTAAGATGACTGTTTCCAACTCTAATACAACACAGTACACAATCTGCTACAATATAGTTCACCTATTCAAGTAGTTAGCAGCAAGGTTTGACACTAAAACCTCTGGCTCTAACAGCTGACTGTCCAAGCAAACAGATTTGGTGCTGTTCCAGGTTACCTATGGTTGTGGAAGCTTATCTAGGATTCAGTAACCCATTACATTTCAAATCCCTGTGTTGCCTACCATTTTATAAAAAGTCTCCATCTGCAGAGGTTGACCTCTAAATCTAAATGCATGCCTCATTCCTCATTTTATGATTACAAATCTAAAAGCAGGGTTTAATTCACTATGTGGTTGAACCCATCAGAAGGAGACAGAGAGCTTCTATTGTAGTATGTGTTGTAGTTGTATAACTGGCGGGGGGAGCTCTACAGAACTCTGGACAAAGCCTTCAGGATGAGTGGATGAGATGAGAACCAAAAGGGAGCTGAAATAATACCTTGAAGATGATCAATATTTCTATGGCAAGGGAAAAATCTCTGGTTGGTAGACACCTGTGCTGTGCCTGTGGGTACCATTTATTCAGCCTTTTAAGAGGCACTATGGGATCTGTGTCACTAGGCATGAACATGCACAAAATGACATGCAGCCACACCATGCTTTTTGCACAATTGATTCTGGCAGCTCCTCACCAAGTGGCTTCTTGCACACACCATGTGTGAGTACATTTGGAGTCCAAGCTTGGCAGGAAACCGCAAAAACAGGAATCGGAGCTGGTTTTTGGCTGGAGATTAAAATAACTTTGAGATGGTTAGTGAATTTCGTAACTACCCATTCTTTGTCATCATAGCTGGAATCTCATCTATCCTCATTTTCTCCTTTACTATTGATACTTTTTATTCTGATAACTGCATATTACTAGCAAGAATGGCCTTTTATAAGGAGAAATAGATGAAGAGGTTATTCCATTCCAAAAAGGCCAGGCCCACACAGAAGAAGATTGGCTTTGCAGGTTAGCAGCTGGACAGGGATTCATAAGATTTAGTATCAATTCCTGGCTATGTGACCTTGGCTAAGTCATTCCACCGCTCTGACCCATCCACTTCCTGTCAGTGAAGTGAAAATATTCCTTTCTGGTCTACTAAACGCTCTTTGGAGAAATGTTTTCAAAGATCTAAGTGTACAGTGCTTAGCGCAGTAAGACCAGAATCTCAACTGGAAGCTTTATATTGTTGTAGTCTAAGCTATAATAAGGCCTCTGATTATGGAAGATAATGTATCTGGTGCAGGAAAGGAGGTTACAATTTAACTACTGAAGGGGTGTGTCTATACATTCATTAATGAGCCATAGTAACTGTACATTAAGTTTACTTGGTTATCCAAGTACTAAATCAGCATGCAATAACTAGCGCTCCTGCACAGTAGTGCGAGTGCATGGGTTTTTGTAGATGCTAACTGTGCAGTAAAATATTATTCATAGATTCATAGACATCAGGGCTGGAAGGGACCTTGGGAGATCATCAAGTCCAGCCCCCTGCCCAAGGGGCAGGAAGTCAGCTGGGGTCATAGGATCCCAGCAAGATAAGCATCCAATTTACTCTTGAAGGTGTTCAATGTAGGTGCTTGAACCACCTCCGCTGGCAGACTGTTCCAGACCTTGGGGGCTCGGACAGTAAAGAAATTCTTCCTTATGTCCAGCCTGAAACGGTCTTGCAGGAGTTTGTGACCGTTCGACCTTGTCATCCCTTTGGGGCGCTCTGGTGAACAAACGTTCCCCCAGATCCTGGTGGTCACCCCTGATAAACTTATAGGTGGCCATCAGATCACCCCTGAGCCTGCGCTTTTCCAGGCTAAAGAGTCCCATGTCTCTCAGCCTATCATCGTAAGATCTTTTTCTGACCTCTGATCATGCGCGTGGCTCTCCTCTGGACTCTCTCAAGCTTCTCCACATCCTTTTTGAATTGTGGAGCCCAAAACTGGACGCAGTACTCCAGCTGCGGCCTCATCAAGGCTGAGTACAAGGGGAGAATGACGTCCTGGGATTTGCTCGAGAAGCACCTATGGATGCAAGCCAGAGTTTTGGTCGCTTTATTAGCTGCAGCATCGCATTGGAGGCTCATGTTCATCTTGTGGTCAGTGATGACCCCCAAGTCTCTTTCTTCTGTAGTGCTATCCAACGTAGCACTGCCGAGCCTATAAGGATGCTGCAGGTTTTTCCTCCCAAGGTGGAGAACCTTGCATTTTTCGGTGTTAAACACCATCAGGTTCTCGTCCGCCCATTTGCTGAGCTTGTCCAGGTCAGCCTGGATCACCCGCCTATCTTCTGGCGTGGATGCTTTGCCCCAAAGTTTGGTGTCATCGGCGAACTTGGCCAGTCCACTCCAATGTCCACATCATTAAGGAAGATGTTGAACAGGATGGGTCCCAGGACAGAGCCTTGAGGGACCCCACTGGTCACAGGGCACCACGATGAGTGACTGCCATCAATTACAACCCTCTGGGTCCGACCATGGAGCCAATTTCCCAGCCAGCGGATCGTGGTGGAGCCATGGCCACAACTGGCCAGTTTGGCCAAGAGGTGATCATGGGATACCAGATCAAAAACTTTTTTGAAGTCAAGATATATGACATCAATCTCTTTTCCCTCGTCCAGGTGATAGGTCACCTGGTCATAGAAGGAAAGGAGATTGGTCAAAGAAGACCTACCCGCAACAAACCCGTGCTGGCTATCCCTTTGGATGTTAGCCTGGGCCAGTCCATCAAGGATGGCCTCCTTAATAAACTTTTCTAAGATCTTCCCCAGGATAGAAGTCAGGCTAATGGGCCTGTAGTTAGCCGGATCCACTCTCCTCCCTTTCTTGAAGATCGGCACCACATTGGCCTTCTTCCAGTCTTTGGGCACTACACCAGAGCGCCAGGAGTTTTCAAAGATCTGTGCCAGGGGCTGGGCTATGATGCTCGCCAGCTCCTTGAGTACCCTGGGGTGCAGATTGTCAGGGCCGGCTGACTTGAAGGTATCCAGCTTCTCAAGATGTTCCTTCACGAGGTCAGCATTTATGGAGGGTAGGGGATCCCCATCACCCAGATCTCCCTGTCCCATAGCAGGCATGGGCGTCCCATGGGACTGATGAAAGACTGTTGCAAAGTACCTATTTAATAGGTTGGCTTTTCCTGGGCGTCAGTTGCCAGTTGCCCCATCTGGTTTAGCAGGGATCCAACATTGCCCTTGCTTTTCCTCCGGCTCCCCACATATCTGAAAAAGGACTTTTTGTTGTCCTTGATGCTTGAAGCTAGTTGAAGTTCAGTTGCAGCCTTGGCTTTCCTGGTTTGCTCCCTGCAGGACCAGACCAGTGCAGAATAATTCTCCTTGGAGGTGAATCCCGTCCTCCATCTTTTGTAGGCTTTCCTTTTTAGCCGCAGGAGGTTCGCTAGGTCCCTAGAGAGCCAGGAAGGCTGCTGTGCCTTCTTGCTGCCTTTCCTCTGTGTTGGAATAGATTTAGCTTGTGCATTGAGGATCGCTTCCCTGAGAAGCAACCACTCTTCTTGAACTCCCATCTCCCTGGGGTCATGGTCCCTAAGGGCCTGACCGACAAGTCTCTTGAGCTTGTGAAAGTCGGCTTTTCTGAAGTCAAGGACTTCTGTGTTGCTGACTGACTTGCCAGCTTTACGGTGGATGGTGAAGGTGATCAGCTTGTGGTCGCTGTCACCCAGCTTCCCATCGATCACTAGGTCGCCGATTAGGTTGTCCCCCGTAGCCAGTACCAGGTCGAGCAGCGCTTTGCCTCTCGTTGGCCCATAGACTTCTTGAGTCAGGTAGAGGTCATCCACGCACGAGAGAAAGCTTTGCGACTGCTCGGATTTTGCTGAGTGATCTTCCCACGAGATGTCCGGGTAATTGAAGTCATGGGTTTTGCCCAGCATGCAGAGTTGTTAGGCTACTGTGCAGTTACTGTCTCATGTAGATGCACCCAAGAGTATTTGGGAAGCTCATACTTGTGTTGTCTTATTACCTTCTGAGGACTGCAGTGGGCTAGGTTAGATGTACATTTATGGTGTTTTGTGTTGGTATGGTTCCCCAAGCCCATATTAGTGCTCTGGTTTTTCTGGGGTCTTTGGGATAGTGTTAAGCAGAATGGACCATGGAGACCCTACCTAGAGTTAGGGTTGGAGGTGGTAGGGGCCCCAGTAGTAAGGCTAGGATTGGGGCTAGTCACAATCTCCTAGCCTCAGTGAGGGTTGTGGCAGCCAGGGACCTCCTGGTCATGATTTAGGATAGGGTTTGAGGGCATTCAAAGATAGGCTTTTGCCATGGGATGCAAAGGGGTTCTGAGCTGGGGATGGGTTTGGGTTCCCAGAGACTGGGCAAAAGTTAAGGGTGTCTTCACAGTTCGGGCTGGTCAAGTTCTCTAAGTTAGGATTAGCACAGAGGTTTGTAGGTCTTTCTGGGCTACTTCTAGGTGGGATGGCTCCTAGGATCCCAACCTAGGATTAAAGTGTGAGTTGGACTTAGAGGTGTGTTTATGGTTTTGGCTGGCATGACTCCTGAGCTAGGATTTGTGCATAAGTTTAAGTTCTATGGGATAGTAATAGGCAGGATGGATCCTGTGGCCCTTAAACCAGGGTTAGCAGTATTAAGATTGGAGCTGGTAGCAATTCCCTTGCTTAAGTGAAGGTCATGGCAACTAGGGTTCTCCTGGCATTTTTGTCTTGGCCACAGTTAATTTGAATCTTCCTTATTGCCTGTCTCCCCTACTCTGTCAGTATTTTAACTACTGCCTTCCATGACCATCAGTCTATCTGTCAATCAGCAGTATAAACCCTGACACTAGATAAAGTGGTGCTGGTCACCTTCCTCATAGAACTGATAGCAGTGTTCAAGCTCTGAGTAGCTTTCATGGGTCTCCAGCACTTCTCTTATTTGGGTGCATCTTTATCCCAGTGCTGCTGGTTATCATATGCTAGTTGTCATATTCATCCAGTAGATTAGGCTTTTGTGCAATAGATCAGTGTGAAAGTGGCTAGAATGTCAGATAATGTTGGAATTGTTTTCATTTGAAAGAAAATGTTTGTACTCAATCAATCTTTCATCTGCTGATGAACTGAAGTCATCTTGGTGATGTCCTTCGCTTGTGGACACACCTGTAAGCAAATTACAGACATGACTGCACTTCTAAAGGCAAGCATGTAGCAAAGACCACTGATTTGGAAGCAGGATTCAAGTTGGATATTACAGTTGTAATATATGATGGTGACTAAAATTATCAACATATTTGCTGTTTACAGCAATTTGACATATTAAGAGCGAAATTGCGTATTCTTCCAATTTTGCAATATAGAATAATTTTTTGCTAATGCAATATTTCCATTTCTCAAATCTAGCGGTACTGTTTTGTCTCACTCTTGTTGCTGGTATATGTAAGAGGATAAAAGTCTACTATACCTACTAGCAAATCAAGTCACTCCCTTAATTTGTCTAACAACTCTCCTAACTATACAGTTGATCCAATGAAAACCCTTGCTTCAGTGCTTAGCATCTCTGAAAATTAGGTTGACTCTTTTAAGGTGTCTCTGTAGGAACCCAAGGAAGTATTTCAAAGGCTTTATAAAGTCTAGACTGTCCCTTGGACTCTCTCTCTCTCTCTCTCTCTCTCTGAATTTTGTGATTGATTTTTTTTCCACAGTATTTATAAGGACTGTTAGATATAAGCAAAGCCAGCAGCCCCTTGACAAGAGCCCTGGCACAACAAGGAAAGGCCATCTGCATATAGAAATGAACTGTGCCCCATCACCCCCTGTCTTTCTGCACATGGGAGTCAGTGTTTTTTGCTGCCCTGCTTTGGGTCTCCACTAGTCTCTATCTAGTGCTTTTGCATGTGCATTAAGTCTGCTATAAAAAGAAAGTCTGTAACCTGATTTTTTTTTTAACTATGATTTTTTTTTTATCCTGTTGCCAATAACCCACTGACCCAGATTCCCAGTGTATAGGAATATACAACCACAGATCTGCTTGCTGCTGTTGAGGGGTGGGGGGGACTTCTCCAGCCAATCTATGCTGGAAAACATTGATAGTTTGCAGCAGGAACTTTATAGCAAGACAGGAGAGTAATGATAAAATGGTTATCTCTGGCTGAGCAGGGGCATGGTCATTGCATTGAGATTCATTAATTTTCCTGGCACTCTCTCCTCTTCTCCCACTTGTTATTCTCTGCCTTGAATTGTCTCTCTTCCTCCAAACTATCTGTTCTTTTGTTCTCTTCCTGATATGGACTCCTCTGTCATATCTGTGCCCAGAGCAGAAATACCATAAAGGTGCCATAAGTTTTAAAATCCAGTGCCCCCTGAACAGGGAGATCAGTGGTCATGCAAAGCAATTCACAGTTCAGGACCTTAATCACTTTCTTTCAGCTTTTAGTGCCAGGTGAATCTAATGCAGGAAATCAGGTAGGAAGAGAAAGGAAACTCTCCTTGTCCCTGAACTCTTTCTCCAACATAAGTAGGGGGGATTTCTGATAGGTTTGGGGTTTTTTTTCCTTCCATTTTTAAAGATGATGATGTCTTTTCAGTCTTCCCTTGGTGGGAACTTCTTTCTAATAAAAATAATTACTAACCTTGTATATGCAATATGTTGCTTCTTAAAGAGGGACTTATTATTCTGACTTGAATTCAGTGTAATACAAGCAAATTCTGTAAGGATAGTTTTCATTAATTCTGGTTCCATTAAAAACTCCTTATTCAGTATTAGAAGAAACTGATTCTTTGATTGTCATGGGTTATAGAGTTCAGAGAGGACCTTCACATTATCCAGTCTGACCTAAAAGTTTCACCCAGCCCCTGTGTTGAGCCTAAGTAACACATCATAGCATCAAACAGGGATTCATTTCAGAAAATGGCAAAGTGTAACCCTATTTGAGCCATCCGATTAAATGAGCCTATGAGATGGCAAGAGTGCCTACCAGATAGGCAGTAGAAATCTAGGTGTCTTATTTCTGTATGCAGTAGGTGGTGACCTTATTCTGTTGTATATGAATCTTGTAGGGCTAAAAGCAAGGCTTTGTAATGCTAAAAGTGAGGCCATTTCTTCATCCTTTCGCCTCTATTTCATAAAAGCAGACACAGCACTTATGAGACGGCTGGGAGGGAAGAGGGGTACTGGTACTGTGTGAGGGTTACTGATAAGATACGAAGCCAGCTGAATCCAGTCAACCGGGGAGTCTCGTCAACAGGGAAACCTTGAAAGTCGGGCATGGGTTGTGTTTGTAAGATAAAGAAACATCTTGAGACAAAATATATGAGGCATATAATTCATGAGAGTTAAACTTCGGTGTTCACGCTCGCAGTGCCGCTTAATTGGATACAATAGTGATTTAGTTAACAGATGATTAGGTATTTTTACGAGCATGAGCTAATCATAAACTAACGCTGTCGCCTTGCAAAGTATAAAAAAGTATGATAACTAGTAGGTGAGGTCCCTCTCCCAAAGAGGCACCTTGCTTGAGTGAATAAAGATTCTGTATTTGATTTTGGATACTTGCTCTGCGTGATTATTGACCCAGCCTAGAATGAACTGCACGTGGCTTTAAGAGCATAATTCGTAACAGTTCTCATTGAGAAAAGGAGGCAATGTAAGTAGGACGTGGTGGATCCACATTTAATTCCTTAGAGTATCCTACACAAGCATGTTCTCTTCATCTCAAAGTAGATGTGCACAGGTAGGACCAAAGAGTTTTTGAAAGCCCTGGGTTTGCTACCCAGTGTCTTTCCTTATCCAGTACATCATCTATTTCTGGGCCAAGTCAAGGTTTGTGATATGCAGGGGGGCTGTATTTATCTACAGGTCAAATTCTGTGCAGGCTACGTTCAGCAGTCTGTGCCATCTGAACTTCCTGGACCTTCAGGGAGTGACTGAGCAATGCTCAGGAGGGGAATTCAGGCTCGCTGCTCTCTAGTTCAAATAGATGTTGGCAGTTGTGAAAAAAATTGTATTTCATTCAGCAAAGTTTCCAAGGCATGTTCCCTGAGATGGGGGAGGAGGGTAGAAAGGGACATGGAGACTTTCCTCCTTTTTTAAACCCATCTCCAGGTATGACAGGATAAAAGGGAGATTAGGCAAATACCAAGCAGAGAGATCAGCCCAGCCTTCTTAACAGAGATGGTTGGGGAAGCCATTGTATTTTTTTTTTAAGGGCTATGCAGGTTTTTTTTTTTAGAAAGTGGTTATATTGGCTGTGTAATACTTGTGGGTTCTTAAATGTAGCAGATAATGTAGTAGCTAGAAGCTAGACTGATTCAAACTAGGAAATAAATTGCAAGTTTTAACAGCGAGGATCGTAGATAGTGGAACAGATCACAAACGGATATTGTAGATTCTTCATTGCACCTTTACGTTAAGGTTCTGTGCTGATTACTGGATTTCCTGGGCAAAATAGCCTATGGCATGCCCAAGGTCAGGATATGTGATCACAATAGCCATGTTGTTTAAGCCACATTCATAAACAAGGCAGAGTGGAGGCTTTGACAATGACACTCCTGTTAATACAAGTATAAGAGATCAAGAATTTCAGATGGCAAACAAAAGCAGCTGAATAGAAATCAGTTAAGAAAGAGGGCATCTTTATTAAAAGCAGCTGTCTACCCTTGTAATGTTTGTTATGCTCTTTCAAAAGATGATGCATTGGAAATGTCAGACACATCCGGTCCCGCAGTGCACGGTTGGTACAACAAGCTCTTGGGGGCTGATGGAAGCAAACAACAGAATCTAGAATGACTTCAACACTTAATGCAACTCCTTCTGGGTCTGTGGGAAGGCAATGTTCTCTCCTGTTGCTCTGGCTTGGTATGTTGTTTGCCTCCCTCTCTCACTGTGGTCCTTCCTCCACTGGCCATCGAGTCAGGCAGGTTGAGGTGACTTATTCTTCACTGTGATATGTCATCTTCCGTTTTCACTGTTTGGCTTCACTCTGTGGTACAGACGCATCCTGTTTTGCTCTTGCTCCTTCTCTGATTCTACAGCAAACAGCAGCACCAGGGGGATGTCTGTCTGTCCTTCTAATGAAATGTCCTGAGTATCACTGAAATTGGCCTGTTCCATCAAATTTTACGTGTGGTTTCTATAGGGTCACATATTTACAGATCTGTCATCTACCACATGCATTTCGTGAAACTTCTTTCAGTGCAGCAAAGCTAAGAATTCCTGATCCTGTCATTGTTATATAGGCCTGAAGAGTTCAAACAGTGAGTTAACTGGAGTGACCTTTTGCACTTGCAGACTTACTGTAGCTATAAACCATAAATAACTGATCTCTCATGTGTCCTGATTGGTTCTTCCACAACATTGAAGTTACATATGACTAAACTTGTCAAAAAACCCCATTCATGCATGAATTACCTTTTGGCCAAAAGGTGAGTGGTTAATAACCAGACACATGCACCTTGCATTTGCCTTGGCCTGAAACACTGGTGCCATCTCCTAAGATGTATTAAAGCATACACCACCACCTGTTTTTAATTTATGGAAGAGTGTTTGGCTTAACCTGGTCAAGTAACAGCTACTTACTGGACACATGCATATTTGGATTGGACAACTTTAAATGCTGGCTTTATTAGAAGTTGATGGAAATTGCTGGTACCCAGGACAGAACTGAACTGGACCATTACCTAAGGCTCCAATTCAGGGAAGCACAAAAGCATGTTTTAGCCATGCTTAACTACCATTGATTCTGACTAGTCTTTTAGATTCTGTTTAAAGTTGAGCATGTGCTCAAGTGCTCTGCTGAAAGGGCAGAAAAATGAAGGAGGACTGGGTCACACTTACCTTGGCAAGGTCTTTGCTTCATAAGGCATCTAGTGAAAGCAAAGGGACTCCTCAATGCTGAATTGGTCCTAAAGGAAAGACTGGGAATAAATCTTGCTACCATGTTCTCCCAACAAAAAATAAACCTCTCTCTCGCGCTGCTTGTGGATCTGGCAGTCATTTTAAAAAGAGAGAAAGAAGCAGGCTTCCTGGTCTTTAGTACTAATTCAGTCTGCCTAATTGTAGCTGGTCTCTTGGCACTTTAAGATTGTGTTGTATTAGTGTTGCTCCTGGTAAGTGTACTTGTGTTTAACAGCACTAAAACCACTTGAATAAACATTCTGTCGGGGTTGGTGAAACAAGCGCTATAAAGCTGTCAGATTAGATTAGTTTCTACCTGGTTGAGGCAACTTGTCATTTGGATCCATAAGAGAATACATAAGACTCCCTAAAAGCCATCCTCTTTGGATTCAGGCATCCGAAAATGTCAGTGAGATCCAGAGTAGTCAAGGTTAGTGTTACACTGAGCTGAAATCATTGGGGATTGGGCTTCCAGGTGACTTCTTCCCTTTTGAAAGGGAGTCACCATCACTTCAATACAAAGATATGCAGGACTGAGAGGAGAGGGATCAGTCTTTCCTTACCGTTGTGCACAGAGGGGTGCTCTCCCTGGCAATGAAGGTAGGTTTTATTGGGAAAACTGGTGGTGTGTCACATCACACTGTGCATCACTCCCCACTTTACTAGGGCCCGTGTAGGGAGGGCTGTGCATGTCATGAATGTGGGACCGTGGCATTGGGGATGTGGGTCATCTCCCTTCTTGATGCCACAAGGATCTTGTGCTGAAGACAATGTGGTCCCAGCCAATGCCAAACATTGGGCTGAATTTTGCTGTGCTGAAGCTTGTCTGCTTAGTAGCTGGAGGTAGACTGGGAGCCCTCATCTCCGTGCTAGGACATGGGGCCTATATGAAGAGGAGTATGCTCTTTGGTAATACCCAGTTTCTCCAGAAGAGGTGGAGGCAATGTCCCATTCCACCCTTTGGCTGTGGTTCTCCTGCCCCCCTTTTCACCTCCCCGCCCTCCTCGCTTCACTGCAGGAGAGGGAGGAGTGATCTGTGCTGCAAGTATGACATGGACAAGTGGCTGCTATTGGAGGCCAAGCAACCCAGGCCAGCTGATAGTTTATGTAGGAAACTATAGTCATTGGCCATGTACTCTCATCATGCCACCTGTAAAAAGAGTATTGGCATGACATCCTAATACTGATATGAATATATATTAAAGTGACTTGTCATAACTCAGATCCTCCTTCATCAGAGGATCTCTCCAAGAGAAGTATGGAATAACATTTAACAGGCTTAGGGTATACCCACACCCATTTTGGAAAGCATGACGGTGTTGGAGTAATGTACAGCATGTCTGTTCATGCATGGTACAACCTAAAGCAGAGGTAAAGTAGTCACCTTAGAGCAGCGCTGAGCATGTAAACATGCCCCATAATCATGCCTAATACATTGAGTTTCTTGGCATGGGCTCAGCAGCCATTGAAGTAGTTATATTGCTAGTTCCAAGGTGTAGCCTGTGCAGAGAGAGTGCACATTGCTTCACTGCGGTGCTCCTGGAGCATTCTGAAGACTGTAGATTTGGCCAGGTCTCCACTTCGCAAGTGTCAAGAGGGCACAGGGAACAAATTCAAGAGAAAGTCTGGTAACTGTGAACCTAGAGACTATTATTGTTCTCTACCTGTACAGGTCATTTGGGTGCAAGTGCTTTGGCAGGCCAATTGCAACCTCAGTGTAGCTTGTTCTGTAGGTCAATGAAATGTTTGCTTTCCACTGGCGGGTAGGCTGATATCTTTCAAATACACTGCATTGCTCGCATATTTAATCCGTGCTCATCACTAATACTTTATTGGACTGCCACCAAGGCTTCCTCATCAGTCCACAGCCATGTGGAATATCCCAGTTAGCTACCATCCATTTTTCAGTAATTTCCATGATCTCACAAATCATAGTTTGGTTTTGACTCCATTATTTCAGGAGTAACACTTCCTACTTTTAAGTTCTCTTTCTCAACGTGTCCAGTATCTTAAGGAACTGTCTGCACAACTGGCCAGACTTTAAAGGGTTTCACTGGGACTGGATTAGGTAAACCAGTGCCTTGATAATGTTCCTGGGGTCCTCAAGCTCCAGTGAGTTCTTCTGAACATTTGTCTTGGTTAGGGTGATGATCTATGTTTTGAGGGGCAGAAAATTCAATTTTTCATCAAATAATAGAACTTCTCAAATCAAAACATTTGTTCCACAACAATTTTAATTTAATAATGTATATTTTTATCCATAAAAATGACCGAGAATTTCTCCATTTTACTGGCATTAATCTCTGAGCCATTAAAGTAAAAAGACAAATCATGTTGGTATAAATCAGCTCTATTGCATTCTGATTTATATTTATCTCGTAAAGGATAAAATTGGAAAAACGTTAGGAAATGGACCGGCTGATTTAACAGGCCTTTTCAATCTTCAGCTCCTCCCATTAAAATGCCCGGGATGTATTGATCCTTTGGTGAAAAGAACTTGCTCTGTTATCACTTGTTCATAATTCTCTGTTGATGAAACGCCAGCAGGATACTAGAAACAAAGATGACTTTGCAGTCGCACACCTCAAGCTTCCAAGTTAACTATTCACTTTCTATTCCAGGCCACTGGAATGTATGTGTGAGCTGTATATATGGTGCTCCCTCTCGATTTATGTGTATTTATATTATATCCACTTATTTTAGCACTAATAAGTGTGAACTCTTGATGTAGAAACAGAAAGAGGTGGATAAATGCTAGCATATTTCTAGAATGGATATGTATTCCTTGAACCTTGATTTCATAGTATCATAGTACTTCGGGTCGGAAGGGACCTAACAGATCATCAGTTTCGACAACCTTCCCCCACCCGGGCAGGAACGCGTTTATTAGCATCTTCTGTGGTCCACTGTGGTGGAAGAAGACCACATTTTAATACCTCTAAGTAGAATAGAATTCCTTCATTTCATTACTGAACCTGTGTTTCAGCCTCATCCACAAACCCAAGAATGGGAGGGAACATGTCTCCTTCAGCTGATCTTATGCTCTTATCTCTCTTTGAGCTAACATACCTATTAATTAGATTGAAATGAATGTGGCTTGAGTATTTCTTTTTCTAGAATTTGCAAGGAAGTGAGCCAGTAACCACAGAACCTACTAAAGCAGTCGCAATCAAATAAGTTTATCAGCATTATAGGATGAATTAGCTAAACCTTTGGGGGGAAGACATTGGCCCCGATTCTGCAAATGTGAATTTAAAGTAACTCAGTGGAACTAGTCTGGTTAAGTGGGTGAAATGGAGGGCAAAAAGTGATCCCTTGCCTGTCTCTGTATTTTATTGGTTGACACATATTACACCACATACTGCAGTTCATAGAAATGTAGATGTGCAAAGGTCTATGAAATCACATTAAAAATGTTTGGAATACCTGATGTTCTATTTTTTGGGTCCATTTTTATGATACATCTTGGAAATACAAGTGAGAGGGTTGGAAAAGTTCAAGAAGCAGAACTGTGCCACGGAGGGATCTGTACAAGTTCATGTCTTATAACATCTTAGCACCTTATGGGTCTTACGGGGTTTCTGATGGCATTATACCCATTCTGGCTATTGTAGAGGAGACTAGAACAAAGGACTGTCAGTGCTATTGTTTATTATTATTAGGAAGGCAACCCTGAAGGAGCTAGCTCCCCTGCACGTAGGGGAAGGTCAGGATTTTTAGGGCTGGAGTAAATTAAAACTCCCATGTGAATGGTGAATTGCCAAAAACTTCTGCGCCCTGGGACCTAAATTCCACCATCGCCTCCTCCCCTTTCAGCCTGGGAATGCTTTACATTCAGGATGCACCAAAATTTAAACCTTTGTTGCAACAGTGAGCTCACTATGACCTGTGAGTTTGTGCTGCCTTTTAAACAGGCTCCAGTGCCCCTGTTAACCTAAGGAATTGGTAAAATAAACTCTAAACCTCTGTCTGTAAACCCATCCGAGTTTATTTGAAATACCATAGGAACGCTTGGGGAGTCTGACTCAGATTAGCAATTATTCAGTCAGGAAGAAAGGTCAAAAGGATCCCCAGTGACCTTAAATATGTCCCAGTTCATCTATAACCATGCTTCTGGGAGTCAGCCTGATTGATTCTCTCTGCTGTGTTCAGAAAAGAGAGAAAGCAGACTAAGTCAACTGTATTCGCAGCTAATCATTAGCTCCATTTTTCCATTTCTCTTCTCCTAGGTCAAACTGGATTTTATTTTAATCCAATGGGTTTTAAGGGCTGGATTAAGCAGTCACACTTGCTGTTGAGTTTTCTATTATTTTTAAAATAAAAAGGTAGCATACAATATCTTCTTCTGGGGGGCAGGAAAGATTAGGGTTAATTGATTTTAATGCTGTACATTGCTTCTCTAACCAACTTAGTTAAACAAAAGATATCTTTTGATACTGTAAAATATATGTTGAGTGACTCCGGGGGCAGGAAGGACCATATTTTCAGTGTATTGTGGGGATTCTGTTGTGTAAAATGCAGAGATTTCAGGGGAAGCCTTATACTGGGAAAATTTAAAGTACCCCCAAAGGGTGTTCATTCATGTAGAAGCACATTGTATTTGAAAGATATTATGAATGAGATTGGAGAACAATTTATTTGCTTGAGATGGAATATGGATCTATTTAGCTATGGTGAACAGTGCAACATCAGTTGCCAATTGTAGAAACATGACAAGATGGGAGCAACTCTATTTATTTTCCCCATTTCTTTCCTTTCAGCCTAACTCCCTCCCTCCCTCTCTCTTTTCAGTTGTGGCTTTTTTAGATATTTAGCATTTTGCTACTTTAGTTAAGAGGAACTTACATTCTACATCTCTGGCACCTGAAACATTCCTCTGACTATATTCTTTATAATCTCATAACAGGATATGTAGATTAATAGACCTTTCTACTTCAGACATTGTAAGTCTTTGTGGCTTATTTTATTGATTGAATCTATAGATTTTATATGTTGAAAGGCAAACAAAATAGTACTAGAATTGTTTTTATCTGTGCATAGTGCATTATGTAATAGTAATAGGTGGTCAACAGCCCCTCTAAGCACACTGGCTACTTTCAGGAACTCCTATTTAATTGTAAATGGCTTCATGAGGGGTCCAGAGAATTGTTGCTACTAGCAGGTATCAGCTGTAAGCACATATTGGTGACCTGGTCCTATGCTGGTCTTAAGTAGCTGTTGCCGTTACAGGAAGGTACCCTCCAACATGTGGTGGGGGAATCATTGCTGGAAGGCAATTAACCTTACCAAGCTTGTTGAAAACAGGTATTGCAAATGTTTTGGAAACTAAAGTGTTGTATCCTCAGTTGGTGTCAATTGGCATAGTATTTTTGAGTACAGTGGAACTGCACTGGCTGAAAGCAAGTGAAACTATGACACTGCCAGTCTGATGGGGAAAGGAGTCCAGGGGACCAGATCGTAGTTTCATAGTTAGTAGGGTCGGAAGGGACCTAAACAGATCATCATGTCCTACCCCCTACCATGGCAGGAAAGACTACTGGGGTCAAACAACCCCAGCAAGGTGTACATCAAGCCTCCTCTTAATGACCCCCAGGGTAAGAGCCAGCACCACTTCTCTTGGAAGTTGGTTTCAGATCCTAGCCACCCTGACTGTGAAGTAGCATCTCCTGATATCCAGCCTGAATATGGTGTCTGTCAGCTTATGGCTGTTGTTCCTTGTTACTCCCGGTAGCGCTCGGGGGAACAGGGACTCTCCCATTGCCTGCTAGTCTCACTTGGTCAGTTTATAGATGGTCACCAGATCTCCTCTCAGCCTCCTCTTGCCCTGCTGCCCCCTGATCATGTCAGTGGCCCTCCTCTGGACCCTCTCCGTGTTGATCACGTCCCTCCTGAAGTGCGGCGCCCAGAACTGGACGCAGTACTCCAACTGGGGCCTGACCAGTGTCGCATAGATGGGGAGGATCACTTCCTTGGACCTGCTTGTGATGCATTTGTGGATGCATGACAAGGTGCAGTTAGCCTTCCTGACTGTGTCCCCACATTGTTGGCCCATGTTCATCTTGGAGTCTGTAATGACTCCAAGATCCTTTTCTGCCTCTGTGCTGGCGAGAGAGGATTTCCCTAGCCTGTAGCTATGGTGCTGGTTCTTCCTCCCCAGGTGCATCACCTTGCACTTGTCAGTGTTGAAACCCATCCTATTCTCATCCGCCCACCTCTGTAACCTGTCCAGATCTGATTGTAGCTTGTTCCTCCCCTCTATCATGCTCACCTCCCCCAACATCTTAGTGTCATCTGCGAATCTGAACAAGGTGCTACTTACCCCCTTGTCCAAGTCACTGATTAAGATGTTGAACAGTGTGGGCCCGAGGACCGAGCCCTGTGGAACCCCACTGCCCATGTCCCTCCAGGTCGGAAAAACCCATCAACCACCACTCTCTTGGTATGGCCCTCCTGCCAGTTGGTGACCCATCTGACCGTGTAGGAATTGACACCACAGTCGCCTAATTTTTAATGAGAATGGTGTGAGAGACAGTATTGAAAGCTTTTCTAAAGTCCAGAAAGACTACGTCCACAGCGACACCTGCGTCCAAGGATTTAGTGACCTGATCATAAAAGGCCACCAGGTTGGTCTGACAGGACCTGCTTCTGATGAACCTATGTTGGTTCCCCTAAGCATACACTCCCCTGCTGGTCCCTCGCAGATGTGCTCCTGGATAATTTTCTCAAAGAGCTTCCCCAGGACTAAGGTAAGTCTAACAGGCCTATAGTTTCCTGGGTCCTCCCTTCTCCCTTTTTTGAAAATGAGGACCACATTGGCCCTCTTCCAGTCCTCTGGCACCTTGCCAGAGTGCCACGAGTGCTCATAAAGCTGTGCCAGGGGACCCGCAATGACCTCTGCTAATTCCCGCAGCACTCTGGGGTGGAGATCATCAGGATCTGCTGATTTGGACATGTCCAGTCCCACCAGAAGGTTCCTGACTAGGTCCACTCCGACCCTGGGCCTGGCTGCACCTCCCCTGGGACCATCAGGAATCATGCTGGGGAGGATGAACTGGTCCCTGCTCAGAAAAATGGAAGCAGAGAAGTTGTTAAATAAGTTAGTGTTAACGTCTGGTGAAACCACCAGATTTCCTAGTGTGTCTTGCAGAGGCCTACGTTACCCAGAACCTTCTTTTTACACACTGTGTATTTAAAAAAGGACTTCTTATTGTCCTTGATCTGGGTTGCTAGCCCCAGTTCCATCTTTGCCTTATCCTTCGAAACAGCCCCCCTACAAACCTGGCAATGGCTGGCAATTGTTCTCCCTGGTGATGGCCCCTCCCTTCCATTGGGCGTATGCCTCCTTTTTAGCCTTGAGATGTTCCTGGATGCTTTTTGTTAGCCACGGGTCCTTTTGAGAACTCTTGCTCCCTTTGACCCTTGTTGGGATTGCCACCCTTTGAGCTTGGATAATCGTCTCCTTAAGGAACGGGCACTCTTCTTGGATTCCCAACTCCCCTCCCCTCCGGACCTCAGTCTCTCCCCAACTAATCTCCTTACCTCATTGAAATCCGCCCTCCTGAAGTCCAGGGTTACTGTCTTGCTGCAGGCCTTTGCTGCTCTGCGCTGGATGGTGAATTCCAGTAGGCGATGATCACCATCACCCAGGTGGTTGAGCACCCGCAGCACCCTCACCAGGTTGTCGCCTGTGGCCAGGACCAGGTCTAACAAGGCATTTCCCCTGGTGGGGCTGTGCACCTCCTCGGTTAGATGGAGGTCCTGTAACATGGCTAGGAACCTACGTGAGCGGTCAGACCTGACTGACTGCTCTTCCCAGCAGATGTCTGGATAGTTTATTCAGATGTAATAGTGACAGATGAGGAGGAAAAAGCTGAAGCAATGCCCTTTTCATTTTAGCCTTCACAGGCAAGGTCAGGTATACCAGGCAGCACAGTTTGGGGAGAAGATGAGCAGCCCTCAGTGGTGAAAGATCAGGTTAGGGATTATTTAGAAAAGTTGGACATGTACAAGTCCATGGGGCTGGATGCAGTGCATCTGAGGGTGCTGTTGGAGTTGGCTGATGTGATTGCAGAGCTCCTAGCCAGTATCTTTGAAAACTCGTGGCAACTGGGGAGGTCTCAGACAATTGGAAAGGGGCAAATATAGTGCCCATCTTTAAGAAAGGGAAGGAGAATCCAGGGAACTACAGACTAGTCACAAGAAAAATCACGGAGCAGGTCCTCCAGGAATCAATTTCTAAGCACTTGGAGGAGAAGAAAGTGATCAGGAACAGTCAGCATTGATTCACCGAGGGCATGTCATGCCTGACCAACCTGATTGCCTTCTATGATGAGATAATTGGTTCTGTGGATTTGGGGAAAGCAGGGCAAGGTATATCAGGCCCACTGCTTTCCCTGCATCCACAGAGCCTTCTTTCATGGAAGGCAATCAGGTTGGCAGGTGGTATGAGGTGGAATGGCCCAGGGGTCAGTCCTGGGGCCAGTTTCATTCAGTATCTTCATTAACTATCTGGAAGATGGAATGGAGTGGACCCTAAGTGAGTTCATGGATGACACCAAGCTGGGGGAAGTAATAGATACCCTGGAGGGTAGGGCTAGGATTCAGAGTGACCTAGACCCATTGGAGGATTGGGGCAAAAGAAATCTCATGTGGTCCAACAAGCACAAGTGCAAAGTCCTGTACTTAGGACCAAAGAATCCCATGTACTGCTATAGGCTTGGGACCAACTGGCAGTGGCTAAGCAACAGCTCTGCAGAAATGGACCTGATGGTTTCAGTGGATAATAATCTGGACATGAGTCATCAGCATGCCCTTGTTGCCAAGAAAGCTAACAGTATACTGGTCTGCATTAGTAGGAGCGGTGCCAGCAGATAGAGGGAAGTAATTATTCCCCTCTATTCTACACTGGTGAGGCCCGTCTGGAGTACTGTACCCAGTTTTGGGCTCTCCACTACAGAAAGGATGTGGAGAAGTTGGAGAGAGTCCAGCAGAATGCAAGAAAAATGATTTGGGAGCTGAGGCACATGACTGATGAGGAGAGGCTGAGGGAACTGGGTTTATTTAGTTTGCGGAAAAGAAGACCGAGGGGGATTTGATAGCAGTCTTTAGCTACCTGACTGGTTTCAGTGGTGGCAGATGGCAGAACAAGGAGCAACAGTCTCTAGTTGCAGGAAGGAAAGTTTTTAGGTTACATATTAGGAAAAAAGTACTAGGAAGGTGATAAGGCACTAGAATGTAGGGGTGTGCAAAATGGGCTGTATTCAATTCAGATTCGGGCCAAATCAGGGACAGTAATTCAATTAATTGATTCGGATCACTATCCCGATTCGATTCGGCCAAATCTGAATCTGAAGATTCAATGCCAATTTGGAGAATCAGCAATTTGGCTATAGACACAGTTTTAAAAGTTTTCTTTTTTCTATGTATCTCAAGGTACCAGATACAGTTTGTGAACACTGCAATGCTGGGGTGGATGGAGCGTCTCGCAGAAGCAAGGGGGGGGCGGGCCCACATGCTTGGCGGTGAACCCAAAAGTGGACAGAAAGTATTTCGGGTCCACTTCTGTGTCCACCACTGAGCTCAGTGAAGGGCCCCTCTGCACCCCCAGCTGGGCAGTTGACTGCAGGGGACCCTGGGTGCCCCCTCAGACCCAGGAGGTATGGGGGGGCCCCCAGTGCACTCCCCATTGGACCCAGAAGTGGACTGGAAGTGCATCTGGTCCACTTCCACGTCTGCTGCCGAGCATGCTGGGAGGCTCCCCTGTGCTCCTGTGGGACGCTCCATGCACCCCAGCATCTCAGCATTCACGAGCCACACCTGGTACCTAGAGGTATGTAGAAAAAAAACATTTAAAGGTGTTTCTATGGCCGAATCGTTGGATCTTTCTGAATCTCTTCAAATTTGATTCAGAGAGATTAAAGGGTCTCCTGATTCAATTTGTGTTCGGAGATTCGGCCACCAAATCGGGCTGAATCTCCATTGAATTGAATCAGTGACTGAAGCTTCACACTGCCCTACTAGAACGGGTTACCCAGAGAGGCGGTGGAATCTCCGTCTTTGGTGGTTTTTAAGGCCTGGCTTGACAACCCTGTCTGGAATGGCCTAGTTGGGGATGACCCTGTTTTGAGCAGGGGGTTGAACTAGATGACCTCCTTAGGTCCCTTCCAACCCTCATTTTCTATGATTCTGTCACCTGATATGTGGTGTAATAAACTGCTTACTGAACCATTTGTGACAACTGGCATACTGAACAGAAACATTATGGGATTTCTGAAGATGCTCTATACATGTGGAGTAACTTCTTACCATTAGGCATACCACTGCCAAGACAAGTCTGGGGAAAACAGAGTGGTTTGCAAACGGTTCTCCTCTGTGTTAGTATGTCTGAAAGTCACACAAACTATTTCATTTTGTGAACCATTTGCCTTAAAGGGACTTGACTTGCTGAGATTCAAGCTGACACTTCCTATCTGAATAGGGCTTACAAGAAATGCTTGAGTAGAGGCTGAAATTTGTTTTGCATTCCATTAGTATCTTTTTTTTTTTTCCTTTTTACTTTCTTGATAGTCAATTTTGAAATGTTGTCCTAGACTGTCGCCTGATGTGTGTAAAGTTCAGGTGAATAAAGGAAGCGGGGATTTCCTTTGGGAATTATCTTGCAATACTTTAAATGTTTTGCAGTTGGACTTCTGGCTGAAAAAGTTGCACAGTCCTGGTCATCACTGCAGAGCAATGCACAAATTGTCCCATTTACTGGTATAGTAAATTGGCTTTTTATTAATAATATTCCTGTTAATAATACCTGTGCCCATCCACAAACCAGGACTGGGGCTTCCTTGAGCTGGACAATCTATGAACACAAAAATAATATTTGGCCCTTGTCCCCAACTGCTTGTAGGCCAAGTTAATAATAAATATATAGTAGCTATATTGCTTCTCACTGTAGGCCTTTCAAGGTTCAGAGTATCTTCAGTTCTCAGTGACACTGAGTAATGTTGTAGGCCCAGCACTTTTGCAAGGGCATGCTGACTGACCCATGAGCAGTCCCTAAAGCATCATATGGCTCAGGCTATGATTGACTTTGCCTATACTGGGATTTTTCTTTCCTAAAAATCCCTAGTGTTGCCACCAGTAGTTCAGCCTTATAGTGGTAGTTCAGCCTTGCATTTATATCATGTGGTGGTTTATGTTGCTCTGCCAATTCCCACATCCTGCAGATTGCTTTGAGCAGCTCTGTTGGTATGTTTCAAAACCTGCGTCCTGGCAGGTTCCATCTACCTTTTAAAATCTCTTGTCATTTTAAAAATTATATTTACTTTGAAAACACCCACTCCATGATCTACAAGGTCTCTAGCCAAAGAGAAATATATTTTCCTAAAAAACCTCAAAAGGATGCATCTGAGTTTTTTTTTTGTTTTTTGTTTTTAACTTTGGATTTTCCACTGACTCCAATGTCTTGCAAAATCTAAAGCTGTTGTCTCATCCTTTTGTGTGTGTGGCTCTTGTGGTTCCTTTGAGGAATAATGCTGTACATTATACATCATCTTGGAAAGTCAGAAGGCTCTGGAAAGGAACTGTATTTGACCTACAGAAAAATAAAAGTTCTCTGTACAAATGACTTCTCTATGATTTTTTGGTTTTTTTGGTTTGTTTTCTCTCTCTCTCCTGGTGATCAGTTAATCTTTGTTTAAACCAAAATGAAAAAAGGCCTTAATTTTCTTTCTTTGCAGAATCATAGCAAGGAAACAGTATTTTATAAAAGGTGAAAAATGTTTTCCTCGTCAAAGAAAACAAGGCAACCTAAGTGATCTGCAGACCTCTATGGCAACTGAGGTCTTATGGTAATTAGAAATGTCTTACTAATTCAGTCAAAAGGTGCTGTCAGTGAGCTTAAACTTTTGTCGTAACTGCCAACCATAGTCAAGGAAATGACCTTTTCTTTGTTGGTTTAAGAAAACTGGTTGGTATTTAACAAGCTGCAACATTTAATGAACCAAGGTAGCAAAAAATTCATCTTGAAAATAAAACATTGGACAAATTACTTCCAGAAGCAGTTCCAGACAGTCGGAGGGAGGGGGGGTTGTTTGTTTTCTTTTGTAATAATCTTGTCAGGAGTCTAGTTGTTCTGTAAAAAATTCTTTACACAAAATGACATTGACAGGGTCAGGGCAGGGGATGGGGAGGAAGAATCTCAGCTCAGTCAAGGGAGAAATGGGAAGGAAACTGGTGTAGATTCCGCCCACAAATCTACTCTTGGGTATCAAGAAGTAGTCCAGAGTGTGCATAATTCATGTAATCCTTTACAGTTCACCATATGGTTTAGTGCAAATGGAACAATATGGAGCACAGAATATGGATTTTCTTATTGTAACAAAATATTGCTAGAGCATCATACCTGTATGTGTCAGAATATATATGGATATTTGTGTTTATAATATCTAATGCCTTCATAAAGGACTTCAGGTTGCAATATCAAAAGCTGAAAGCTTACGAGAAACCACAATTATGATACAAAATGTTGGTATAATCTTTAATTACAGCACTGTCATGCTGGACAGTGTATACTAAATTAGCAACTTCTTCAGTATTTTCGTTTATCTTCATGGTTCAATGTGTGGCCCCAGGGCTTACTGCCTGAACACTGTTGAAACCCTTCTCTGAAGAATGACTACTTTTTGATACTGCTCCTTAGTATGGTATTGAGTGCTTCACTCACATTATTGAAGGTGAGGGAGTAGTATTATTGCCATTATGCAGACTGGGAATTGAGGCATACAGATTAAGGTAAAGAATGCCCTCTTGGTTTTGGGTTTCTAAGTAAAAGACATTTTAGGAGCATTTTTCAGAGTATGTGGGTTATAGCACTCTATGTTGAAAGCAGCTCTGGTTGAATTCAGATGCAGTTGTGAACACTCAGAAGTTTTGCAAGTCAGGTCACTAGGTCCCAAGTTGAACTTAAAAAATATAAGGAACACGTAATTAGTTGGCACTATTGAACCATCTTCGGGTTTGGAATACATCGTTTGCTTAACATCACATAGGAACTTTTTAAGAGGCAGAAAAAAATCAGTTTACCCAGGGTAGAATTCAACTGCCTTAACCATCAGAGGCAAGGGTTTCTTAGGGCGATGTCTAACTTCATCCCAGTTACATAGTTGGTCCAATAAAAGATAAGCTTTTGAATGCAAGTTGTTCTGCATTCCAAGAATGTTTGCATTTTAAAGTTTGTCTAACTTTATCTTAATTGTGTAGCTGGTCTATTAAAAAAATCTTGCCTAAGAAATCCTTGCCTCGCACATAATTTCCGGACCATCACAGCTAGAACGTCTTTTACACTACCTTAACTACGAGACCAACTTTTTCTTTTCAGTGGCAGGCCACTTGATGTGAAGACTAGCCCCTTTCTCCAGAAGTAGAGCAATGAGCAGTAGAAACAGGTGAGCCAACAGGTGTGAGAGGAGACTGATCTCTCTCTCGCTCTCTCTCTCTCTCTCTCATTTTGTGCATGAAGCTAGATGAGTACAACAGAATGAAGCACAGTCCTAATTCCTGGTACTGTTTGTGTACCTGATCTCTGCATCTCCTACCAGAGAGAAACTGATGGCTGGAGTCATTTTAAGCCCCTCCTGATACTGGCCTTAACCTCCTCAGCCACTACTTCACAGTTGTCTTTCAGTTTTCTCTCCACTCTTATCCTGAGTCTGGAGCTTCAAGGTCTGGACAGAATCTCCCAGTGGTTAACAGAGGGGCAAAGTAGGGAGCCCCCTTTCTCATCAGTTTGTCACCATTAAGCCTAATATTCTAATGCTAGGATGTAGCGCTGTTGCAGTTGGCACTATGATCCTGGTTTGCCTCTCCCTCTGCATGTTGTCATCCTCCTGCAATGAGAATGGCTATCAGCTATCCTCCTGATGCCTGGCAGTCCCTATACTGCCTCGTTCAGTTTGTACTGGACTGCTCGGGGACTGGCTGAAACCCACGAGTATTTACACCCAGCATGACCTGTTAAAAAGGGTGGCAAAGGCTACCAGGAGGCAGCAGAATTCCAACTCATGGGCACGCCTACACAAGACGTTTACTATGCAGTAACTAACTCTGCAGTAAGCATCTTGTGTCTACACATGCACCCCATTAGGCTGGAGTAAACTAATTAACTCCACAGAGGGCAGTGCTTGTTAGTACAAGTACTACCCTGCTGCAGAGTTTTGTTTTTGTTTTTAATTTGCAGCAATGTGCTATAGACACTGACCCAGCTGGCTGGGGTGTAAGAGTGCTTCAGTGTGAGGGCTGCCTACTGGCTAGCCCTGTGCTCAAGTACCCTCATGCCCTAGCCAGCTTGTCCGGAGCACACTGAGTGGGAGGGAACAGCACTGGGTTGGCAAGCTGGCCCCCAGGACCCCCTTCCGGCTGGGGCTGCTCTGCCCTGCCTCAGCGTGCTGCAGTCCATGTTGTACATTCAAATGGCATGCCTGGGAGCAATAAACTCCAGAGCTTATTGCTTCACATTAATTGTGCATGTAGATGTACCTACTGTGACTGAACCCATTTTTGATATCTCAAACAATGGACCCTTTTTTTTTTGCCTTTTGAGTCAAGTAACCTCATCACAATAGCTGGTAGGGCTGTGAGAAGCATTGGTCACTGATTCAATTTGGCGGAGATTAGGCGGCCGAATCTCCGAATCCAAATCGAATCAAGAGACACTTTAATCTCTCTGAATCAAATCGGAATCCTCAGAATCAATTTGGAGAGATTTGATGATTTGGACATAGACACAGCTTTAAATGTTTTTTCTACATACCTGAAGGTACCAGGCGGCTCATGAACACTGAGATGGTGGGGCAGATGGAGCATCCCATGGGAGCTGGGGGCGGTTCCCAGTGTGTTCAGCACCAGAAGCACTTCCGGGTCCTCTGCAGAGCATGTGAGGGACCCTCCCCCCGACCCCTTGGCTTGGTGACTGGTGCCTCCTGGGACTGGGGGGGCACCTAGGGTCTCCCCACAGCTGATCGCTGAGGCAGGGGGCACAGGGGGGTGGGTCCCCCATGCATTCAGCAGCAGACCCAGAAGTGGACCACAATTACTTCTGGTCCACTTCCAGGTCTGCTGCCAAGCATGCGGTGGGGGGGGGGGGGCGCACTCTTGTGGGATGCTCCATTTGCCCCACCATCTTCGCATTCACAGGCTGTGCCTGGTACCTTCAGGTATGTAGAAAAAACATTTAAAGCTGTGTCTATTTCCCAATCGCTGATTCTCCAAATCCACATCAAATCTTCAGATTTGGATTTGGCTGAATCGAATCAGGACAGTGATCTGAATCAACTAATCGAATCACTGTTCCCCAAACTGGGCTGAATCTGAATCCAGTACAGTTTGCTTTGCACACCCCTAATACCTGGAACTGGCCAGTTACTTCTCTCAAGGTTCTTTTCAGGAAAATCCTTGTTTAGATGGTGGTTTTCTCCCCACTGCCAGTTTCAAAGAGTGTAATTGTGCCTCTTATTTGTAGATTTCCCAGATGCTTCTGCAGGCGAATGCAAATCTGTTTTGAAAGGCTCATGAGCTGCTGTAAGGGTCTTCTGTTTTAGCTTACTTTTTAGATGTCAGTCTCCTCGATGTTTGACTTCATTCTGTTGGAAAGCTGGAAATGGGTCAGGATGACTGTTCTCCCTCCTATTTCATATTGAAGATATTTTGACACTACTAAAATCAAATCCACGGTTTACCTTGCCCTTCTGCCTAGGACTGGTGCTTTGTCATTGCTTTGAACCTTTTCTGGTGCAGTTCAGCTGCCCTTGTTGTTTGGAGGCATTTCTGTAGGGTTCAATTAATTTTTCAACCATCTCACCCATAAACTGGTCTCATGTTCCACAAATGAACTCATCTCTATGGCTAGGGACAAATTATACATAAACTAGTATATGTGATCAGAAACCAATTCAAATCTGTAACACAACAGAAGTTCAGTGCACATAAACCACTTTCAAAATGGCTGAAACTGGTTTAAGATAAACCTGGATGGATTTAGTATCAGTTAACTGATTTAGGTTAAATAGGTTTATTGAACTTTTGTCCCAGATCCCATCTAGATTAAAGTTAACTCACAGTCCCCCAACATCCCAGGATTCTTTCCACCTCCCTTGCAATGCCCCCACTCTTGTAGGGTGGGTGGGCTAGCCTTGGTCCAAGCTGTGTGCTACAGCTGAGCAGCGGGAATGAGTCCTTTTAGCAACTCCCAGATTCTGGCCTGACCCACTACAGGCATGTGGCTACATTTTCAGAATCAGAAGTGAAAGTCTGTTCACCTGCTTATCAGTTCAATTTATGCAGCTTAGACAAACCTGAGAAGACAAAAATCAATTCAGCCTTGGGCTTTTTGAGTGTCTGTACTTAACCTATAAGGGACTCTTTAATATCTCCAAAGTTACATGTGGATGTTTAAAACTGGCCAGCTTGGGTACTACTAGAAACATAATCACAACAGAATGGAGCTTAGGGTAGGCTGCACAACTGCCCTGAAAAGCTGGATGACTTCTGGCAGCATGCTCACACTGCAGTCTGTGCTTCTGGTAAAGTGGGAGAGGAACAGGATGTAGCAATAAGACACAAACAGCTATAAGGTAATGCAGACTGGCAGAAGGAAAATCTTGATCTCCCCTTCCTACAGATGAAGATCCAACAGAAAATGGCTTGCCCATAGTCACACAGGAAGTCTATGGCAGGACTCGGATGGATTCAAGTCTATTGGTGTACAGTGCTTTAACTCCAGGAGTTATATCCTGACTAGAATAGAAAGCCCTGATTTCAGCCAAGGGGATGCAAGTGAGGCAGATTTGCTGCACTCCTGTCCACACCCAATCCTGCTCCATAACACCCAAAGTGAGATGAAAACTGGAATCGGCACCCAATAATGCTGAATGTAGAAGCATGAAATTCATAGCTGACCCTGGACCACTTGCGTATCTCTCTCAGAAACTGTCATGAAATCTTTTGATAGGGACTTGTAATTAGTCATCAATGCTTCTCTTCTATAAGGAAGAGGACCTAGCACCTTCATATAGTGGGCTCTTGAGGTAGCTGCTCTGGTCATGATTTCTAGGGAAAGTTGTTAGACTGGGCGTTGTGTAACAAGAATCAAACTGACTTAGCATCATGCTTTTCAGGAGTTTATCATCCTTGGGTGATTCCTGATTGGTTTTTCAACTTTAGTTTGGTGTGTCTGGAGAAGTGTCAACACAACTTACTCAAATGCTGCCTCAGTCCCATTTCTACCCCCTCAAACCAAGACAGATGTAATAACTGGAAACCCTCCCTTGGACTGCCAGTGGCATGGAAAGAGCTTCATTAGTGCAGCAGGAGAGTCTTGTAGCATAGGCGTTAAAGTTATCACATGGCTTCATTTTGCTTGGGAACAAGTGGAGGTGCTCTTACATCTCTGAGAGCATGCATGATGGAGTACAAACTGAGGTCAGGCAATTCAATCCATGCAAATTTACCTCTTTGTAAAGAGAAGGGAATGATAGACTGAGAAGACAGGAGGGCTGCAGAGAAACTTGGGCTGGGTCACCTGCTTGTGCTGTGTATGACCCAAACCCAGACACAAAGGCAGCAAAGCAACCTCGGTGCCACTCTACAGCTCTATCTCCTGCAAGCTGGGGGGCAGCAATGGAGAGTGCTGCCAGGTGGCTTTACCTCCTCCTTTCCAGGGTTGGTGAGGTGACAAGGGAGCAGGTGGGAGCAATATGCTTCTTAGAGGTGCACTCAGGAGCAGCTCTGTAGATGCATTTGGACATGCCCTGGATTATTTTGGCCTTGGTTTTCCCATTAGTAAAAGAGAAAGCAAAAGGAGAGGAGAAAGTCATGAGTTTCTGTTGATAAATCTATATTTATAAATCCTACTTGTGTGACCTAAATTATGTCAGGCTCATTAAGGCAGCTTCATGCTGCTCCATCACAAAGAAGCTGCTTTAGCTGGTGACAAGAACATTAAAGCAGCATCAGGGAGTCTTCAGACAGCTCAAATCAGCAGCTCCCTGCAGGTGCCACAGGGAGGACACCAGGGTTTCCTGTGCTCCAAAAACCTCTGCTGTTGTAACTTGGTATTAGAGCCACAGGTCACCAATACAAGTCAGAGCAGCCTTCTTGGTTGGGCCTGGAGACTGACTGCCACATAACACCCTTAGCATAGGGGAGGGATTGGGGATAAAAGGGAGTGATAAACTACAGTGTCACTGTTATTGCACCACGTGATGTTAACTCCCAGAAGAGGAGTGTTGGTGCAGTACTAGCTGGAAATTTGGCTTCCACGGCAGTTGCAAGGCCCCGTTCAATTTGGTAGCAAGGTTGCAAAGTCTGGGGTGTTGAGATAAAATTAGAGAGAACCTTATGTTGTAGAAAATGAAGATGCCAGGCAAAAGTGGATGCTGCAGCATGTTATCAAAGTGCACTGGACTACTGCATGTGCTAGTGAAACAAATCAGCTCTGTTGCAAAACCACCAGTGTGCAAACGTGACAAGGGCAGGCAGGCTCGGAGTGGAGAGGCTTATGCTGCTTCTGCATTAATTTTACAGTACCCCAGGTGGGGTGGGAAGCTAGCAATTGATTTAGCTGGGGTTAGTGGCTGTCTCTCTTTGTGCATTTCCTGTCCAAATCCCTGGGAAAGGAGCTCAGCTGAAAGCCCCGTAATAAACATTTCTGTCACAATATTGAGATTGCTGGGATTGCTCACTAACCTTGTTTACTTTCCTCCAGGCGATATTGTAATAAAAAAAACTAAACTCATCTGATCTCCCAGTGCAAGTGATTCTATGACAAAAGCATGAGCACAAAGGAAGCTGTGACCTGAAATTTGCCTCACTGCAAGATGCTGGTGGAAAAAATGTGGACAGCTGAATATACCATTGTGGCTCTAATTGTCTTCTAGGATATATGCTGGGTCTAATACAAAGACAGAAACTATAGTTGTTCTGCATGTATCGTAACATACTAAAGATTTATGTACAGGATCTGCCTAGAGGTGGCTCTCTAACAGTATCAGATGAGATGCCTTCTAGTGCTTGGATGTCTCTGGGGTTCTTTGTGGAAAACCAATGTGGACAAATATGGCTGTAGCTCTGTAAACCCTGCCTGATCCAGGGCTTGTGAAAGTTACAACTAGCCTAAGCAAGGCAGCTTAGACTAGTATGGTTCTGGTGTAGCAGGAGTGCTTGGCCTGGGACTCTGCTCCTGGGAGGGGGTATAGATTGTCCTTTTCTCTTCAACTCCTCCTGTCCCCATGGAAAGGAGGACTAGGCTAAAACTAGGCCTGAAGTGCTCTGGCTGTATGTTAATCTCCAAGTATTGCCAGTGTTCCCTAGCCCATCCCTGCCTTGGTTATAGGGCTCCTGGGAGTTATACATCACAGGGGGACTTCTTTCATAATTAAGGTTTTGACACAGCAGCGGGGCTCTTGTTTGGGAAATAAAGCCATTCACTGACTACTGTAATTGCTGATGAGATGCATGAGTCACTGGAGTCATATGATGGCCATTGCATATGGTAAGTGATTTGAACAGGACTAAGAGGCTGAGTTGCCCACTTTGAGGGTGGTCTCCCTGAGGATACACCAATGGGATCTTTGAAGAATATTAAGGAGCCTTCTTCCTTCCTTGAGCTGCCCATTGTACACAGTTTCAAAGCTGGCTCCTATCCCCAGAGCAGGCTTTTCTTCTTTTGTGATGAGAAATAAATGATTTGTTGGACCCAATGGGAAAAAAACCTGCTTTGTTAGATCTACGCCTTTTCTACCAGAGGGCAGTTTCCTAGGCACAGTCCATAGACCTATCCCTGTGTGTTTCAGGCCAGGCAGAGGGAGCAGCAAAGAAGTAACGTTGCTCTCCGGGTTGTAAAACCTAACTTGCAGGACTACAGATCATAGAAACTTGTGAAAATTTACACTAACTTTTCCACGAGCTGAATGTACCGTTCTACCCTGAGTCATAGCACTTTGGGGTCCCAAAGCAGCAATCCTACTGGACTTCCAGTGAGATCTGGGCTAGATGCTCAATATAATAGCCTGGCTGAAAAAATCCCACAGAGGGCACTTTCTTTGCTGGGAGGGTTTGCTAATTGCTTATTTTACAGCAGCAAAGATGTCCCGAAGACATCTGCAAACATTTGCTTGCTCTCTGCGATGGTTCTGGTTGGCTTCAGGCAGAGGGACAAATAAAATGCAGTGCTTCATTTAGCAGGGGAGCTGTTCCTCAAAGTCTTCGTTAATCAAAATCAGTTCTGTTATTGATGGATTGTTAGGACAATAATGCAAATAAATTTCCTCGAACTTGCATGATTATAACAATGGATTGGTGTTTAATATTCTAACAAAAACAACACTTAAATTTGTGTGATGGTATCACAG
Organism: Crocodylus siamensis; assembly: GCF_052110815.1. NCBI lineage: Eukaryota > Metazoa > Chordata > Crocodylia > Crocodylidae > Crocodylus > Crocodylus siamensis. The sequence continues at coordinate 174,594,903 of NC_143398.1, read as the reverse complement.
CAGTAGGTTAGTACTTAATATCCAATCCATGATGCAGGACTTTGAGGAGCATAAACAAATAAGGAATGACTGATTGCATGGCGGTGGGACAGATTTCCACTTTTCACTGTCACGTAGAGGAAAAAAGAAGCTGTAGAGGGTAGTGACAAATAGGACTCCCAGCATGGCATAACTGTGGTTCTGTCTGTGCATTTCACCACATCCAGCATTTTAGATGTTGACATTATTTGTTTAGAGAGAGCACCATTTGTTTAAAGGACTCAGGAAGGGAAGTGTAGGTCTGTAAAAATCAATTGGCTCCTAGCAAATAGTTTCCCGGTTTGTCAGCTCTTAGTCTGGTCTCTCCAGAATGTTATACAGGATGAGGACTGGGATGGGGGTAGAACTGATGACAAATGAGCAACATCTTCCAAAAGGGCTTGTGAGCTCTTTTGAATGGCCTATTTTTTGTACACTAGCTAAGTCATGTTAGAAGTGGGACTGATATACGGAGAGAAGATACTTGGCTTTGTTAACACGGGACACCCACTTAAGGTGTCGTGCCCCAAACTGGCATCGCTCAAAATTATTAATCACTGGAAAATGTCTATTGTTGTTTCTTCTGCTGCTTTATATAAATGAATCCCAGCTAGAAGAAAGCTGCCAATTTCATATAATAATTAATGAATAACACAATGAATGACATTTCCTTGTAATTTTGTTAATATATAGTCTAATACAGTGATTTTTTTCAAACTTTTTTTTTCATTTGCATACCCCTGAAAAATTTTGAATGGAGGTGCAGATCTCTGGAAATTTCAAATGGAGGTGTGTACCCCTTTGAAGTGTAAGTGTGGGTATTCACGTACTTGTGATTGATCAGTCATCTTTCTCAGACCACTTTACTTAGACATAGTCTGTGGATCCCCAGGGGTCTGCAGACCACAGGTTAAAAGCCACTGGTCTAATACATCCTATACTGTTGCTGAATCCTTCCCTTTTTTGTACTGTTATTATTATGATAACTAGTAATTATAAAGAAGAACAGTATAAGTATGCAAGGGTGAAAAGGTGAAAGAAAGCTCTTGTGAAGAAGAGAATTTTTCCCTTCGTAATTTAATGTTGACCTAAAATAACTGGAGTAATTAAACCACTCCATTCATTTTTCCTACAAGAGTGACCCCACAACACCTTAAGAAATCAGGAAGGAAGAAGAGTTAGCAGTTTTTCCTTTAGGAGGAAAGGGAATGATGTTAGCAGTTCACAGTGTCTCTCTGTGATTCAGTGTGACAGGAGAGTGCTTTAAACACTGTCTTACCAAGCCAATTATAGGCAAAATGTCTGCTTTCATCCCCTGACCTGTCCCCTCTGGCTACAGTCGAGACATAACTCTGCTATTCACTGGCTACATTATGTCTGGGAGAAGTATCTGTTCTCAATATCAGCTGAGACAGCTGGAAGTTATTCCTAGGAATAGCTCCAAAAATAAATAAGTGTCTTCCTGAAGGTCTCTACTTCCAGCCACTATGCCATCAGCTCATTCTGCAACAGGTGCTGTTCACTGAGTAGGATGGAGCAGCAGAAAGGGATTAGGGAATTTTATCCAAAGTTTTTGTGTCGTATGTATTCTCCTTATATACATCTTACTGATGGTAGAATTACCACTATTAACTGCAGTCAGCATATGAGGAGAGCTCTGTCCAATGAAACTTGGTTCCCAAGATGGTATCAAGGATTTTCACTTTAAATGCACTGTTCTGTATTATGGTATACCATGGTACATAGTTGCTTCCTGACCATCTAATAATGAGTTTATCCTGGCACTGCAGAAGAAGGATTTTATTTTGTTCTAGCTTATATAAATTGTGCTGCTGCTCTTGTTCTGTCCTTTTCCGAAATACATTGTTTGCAATCTTACGCCATTTAGATTAATGGGTTAATAATGCTTCGTATAAAAACAAATTTTGTTTATGATTTCCATATTAATTGAGTTTTCCTTTTTTCTTATAGGAGGTCCAGCCTGTGGACGTTACCATTCTATATTGAAAATGTTATTTGTGCCACTTAATTAGAATGCTTCGTTCTATAACGTTTTGGTTGTTCTGACTGATCTTGGACCCTGATTCTGTAAGGTACTTAGTTATTTCAAATTTTTGAATTGTACCACTGATTTCAAAGTGATTGTAAATACCAAGACTTTCTGGTACTTATGACCCCATTGGGGTTTCTTGTGTGCCAAGTTAGGCACATACTCAAGCAACTTGATAGAGGGTAAAAAACAATACACATCCTGGCTGATTAGGGAAATGAATGCATTGTATTTTATTACAAGTCTGATAGTCTATTGAAGGATGTGCTGAATTATTATGACCTTTTGACATCTACGACAAATGGTTTATACTTCCCACAGGAGCTGGGCGAAGTTCTTTCTTTTAGAAAGGTCAACAGCAGGATTGTATGATATTAAAACATGTAAACAGGTAATAGAATAAAGCTATGACTTCTTAACACCTTCCAAATCATAATCTCTCCATTTATATTTTTGTCTATCCATAAAAATGGAAAAAAGTGGTCTAATCCTAGATAATCCCATAACAACAAAAAAATGTCACGTACCTGAAAAAAAAAATGCTCCAAATAGTTACACTCCACTCATCTGCTAACACAAGCACAAGTTCTGGACACTGAAATAAGTAGCACAATAGTTGCAAGTACATTTCAAGAATTCAGATTTGGAAAAAGCTGTAAACACATTTGCTTAGTGTAGCTGCAAAAGTACAGAAGTTGTGGTTCAAACTCTAGGATGGGATTTTCAAAGTGCAATAAATTGGGCAAAGAAGTGTAAAGCTATGTTCTGAAAACTTCCAGTGTTCTGCAAGTAAGACAGCTTGGAGCTTAAGCATCTTCCGATATAAATGTAATCGCTTTCTGAATGAACGTACATCCATGGCAACACCATCTCCAGAAGATTTAGCTTTTAGTTCTTGTTAATTTTAACAGCAATATTTTCCAGTTGACAGTTGCTATATTAAGCAAAGATGAGATCTAGGATACTGAGGATTTTTTTGGTGCTTGGAATAAAAAATAAAAAAATCAAAACCAAACCAAACAAACAAATATAAATATAAAAATAGTAGTCTTGAAGTAGTTAAATCTTGGAGAACAAATCAATGTGTGATTAGCAAACAACGTGTTGGCAGATTGGTAGCAATCTCTTGGCATTTGGGACAAGATGGCATTTTTCCAGTCATGTTCAGAAACTGGTATGCATTATAGTTCTCACTGCTAGTCAAATGTCCATTTAACAATGCAAGAGCCAGCAAAAACCTAATATAGGTCAGCTTAACTGAACTGCTATTCCTGAAAAGCTGGGAACCATCTATAGAGGAAAGAAATGTGCTGCAGTCATGAAAATAAGGTTTGGATTTTCAAAGAAAACTATGGGATTTAGGCACTTCACTACCGTTAACATCAGAGGAGGAAGATGAGAGTACAAGGATTTTGATTTTGTTACCAAAAATGAGCTTACAAATCAAGTATATAAAAACACTTTGTCTGAATTAGTGTCCAAAGAAATATATGCTAATGACTTCTCACTTGATCCTTTCAGGCAACAGCAGATACATATTAAGTCAAAGATTATTGGAATATATTTCTGTCATCATGCAGGCATTCTTTTATTCATTTAAAGGAATACAAGTATTTTGAGAATGAGCCCAAAGTTAGAAACCAGTCCATAAAAAAAACAACAAAAAAACTATTTCAGACAAATTGGCTGTCCACCAGTGGGTTTGTCCTTCTTGCTCTGGTCAATATTATGCAGACTTGGTACTAGAAGCCAAGGAATTGCCAACTGGTTAGGCAATGGACCTGTGCCTTTGGATACTCCTGCACTGAGTTGGTCTGGGGCAGCTCAGAACTATACGCTTAGGCCACATAACCATAAACATCATGGACTTGTGATTGGATGCTGGTGCCTAAAGTAATGTTGCTTTTTTTTATAAAATGTCCTACAGATCTTGTTGCAGGATTGGGCACTATCTTCATTGTCACATTTGATTTCTGATGGAAGGATTGGGAATTCATTTTCTGTATATGGAATGCACAGCCATGGAGCCTAAAATCATAGAGAAGTAAGGTAGCTCTGTTACCATCTAATGAGAAGGAAAGAGATGACCTTCAATTTAAAAAACAAACAAAGAACTTAGAAACACCAGTGAACCAGCAGTGTTCTGCTGATGTTGTGCAAAGGGATACAAATCTTCTTACACAGCCTGTTGGTAATTGCAGTCTTTTGCTGGATAGCCACAAGGTTCAGAAATCTGGGACTACTACTTGGCTTCCAGAAAAGAAAAGCAGGATATACTGGCTGTTCTTGTTTTTTGGCCCAACTTGGATACAGAGCCCTGACAACACGTTAGTACGCTGGCGTCCTCTCACAAGCAAATGCAATGAGGCAATGATCATTCAACATCAACTTCACTGGGCCAGTCATATCATCCAGATGTCTGACTCTAGACTCCTGAAGCAAGTTTTATTCTCCCAGTTCAGTCGAGGCTTACATTCAAGAAGAGGGCAGAGAAAACACTTCAAGAATGTCCTCAAATCCAACTTGAAAAAAATGCAACATCAACAGCAAGTCATGTGAGACTATTGCTCATAATCACCCTAAATGGAGGAAGGGTCTGCTGCAAGGATCTCAGTACTTCGAAATCTCATGACAACAGCAAGAGATGGAAACACAGGAGCGGCAGAAACAGCATGTCAGACCAAACCAGGACTCCCGAGCTACCCACCCATTATGGAAACTCATGCCCAAGTTGCAGCAGAACCTGTCGATCCTGGATTGGCCTTGCCAGGCATCTTTGCTTCCAGAGATAAGGCAATTGTGGAGGACAAACATCCTCGGCTGTGAGGGATTGTCGATGATCACTACTAAAAGGATTTCAGTTTGGTGAAGAAATGCTTTTCTGGGTAGTTTTGTAAACAGTCACTGAGACCTGGAGAGCGAATATGGCATGAAGAGGTCTCCTGGGAAAGATTCTCCGAGCAGTTGTCGGTAAGGCCGCCACAAATGTAAAAGAACTATTCTCTGCAAGTCAAGCAGTGTCCCAGTGCCCCACTGGGGGGTTGAGTCGAAGACTAAATTAGGGATTAGCAAACTTTTTTCTTTTTTGTTGCTGATGATGAGATATTAGCAGCTGGGTCTAGACTGATTTGCCTTTGGAGGGGGATGTATTGAGCAGTTCTTCCCGATTTCAGATCAGCTTTCCCAGACCTAAGAATATATTAAGGCTGATATTGTTAGCTGGGGCTCCTCAGGTGTTCATCTACTTGTTGGGTAGGTTGATATAATTATTCATGGCTTGCAGAGTGGGAGCACTGAGAAAAAGGGAGCAATGTAAATTACCAAGTTCACACAGCAGAGTTGGAAGTAGAAAACTTCTGTCTGGGCCTTCAGCTTTGTATTTTAGCCACTCGTTTTTCCACTTCTGGCTACTTGGGGCAGGATAGTACCTATAAAATACCACAGTGTTGCAACCTCCAGAGTAAGGTGAGTATTGGGCACCTCAAAACTCTAGCCTCCACTGCCTTGTGGGTACTTCTTGGTTGGAGAAAGGCTAAGGGACATCACCCTGACAGAAACATGGCCTCACTGAGGCATTAGGTAGTCAGCAGCTGTTCTTATCTGTTGCCCTCTGGCAGAAGCTACAACCATAGAGGCACTGAACATCTGGACTTGGTCTGGCCTTTGGATTCTGTTTCAATGGTCTAAAGGGGGGGTGCTAGGTTTTGAGGAGCCTCCACTCCTCCATACTCTTGCCTAGGCATATGCATTGAAGGTCTGAGACTGATGGTCATAAAAACAGATTCATTGGGCACCTGACTAGACTCTTATGCGTATATCATGATCCAGAGAATCAACAATTGCCTACTACTTCCACTTCTCCTTTCTTTGGGGCTTCCTCCTCTTTCTTGCTTCCAATTACTATCCCACCTTTAACTTTTGTTTTTTGCTACTGTGATATGTTTCATAGTAGAAGTCTTCATAGCATCAGTTCCTACTCCATTTCCAAGGGCATCTCCACAGCCTCAAGGTCTAGCATAGTGTGTGTCACAGCATACTAGTGCACTATGAGAGTGGTGATAGAAGTGTGCTGTGAGATCCTCCAGAGTGAGGAAGTAAATGCTCCCCTCCCCTGTCTGGCATGCTGCACCTGCCCTCTAGGGACTGCTGCCACTGCTACTGCCTTCCCCCAGCAGCCTCTGAGCCAACTTTCCATCCCCCCTGCAATTGGAAGGGTAGACACAAAAGGCAGAGGTGGGTTTTTGTTATATTACAATTGCCAATTGCTCAAATCACGAGCGAGACTTTATAAAGGGAGATAAGGCAAGGTGCCACGTTTATTGATTACGTGAGTTGGACATAGAGGTTCAGGCACACCATTCATACAAACACACACAAATCATCATACACGTCATTACACATGGGCATACACATACACAAAACAACCATTTCATCCACACATACGCTAGATATAGTTACCAGCAGTAGCTGCTGAATATCAGCCCAGGGTGGCCAACCCAGGCTTATTGAGTAGATGATGATGATTTGAAGATAGCAGATTTGAAGATGACAGCTGGAGCAGGATGAACAGATGCATCTATGCTCTGATGAAACAGCAGTAGAGAAAGAGACTTGTCCAACTTGGCATTTTCAAAGTGTTCTTTTATAGGGACTGGCATCCTTGGTTTCAGTGCTTTGGGGTTTTTCCATACCCAGCTTCTGTTTTTGCAGTTGTTCTTCTTTTGTCTTCAGCTTATCTTAGCCTTGGAGTGTTTTTGTTGCCCGTCTGGCAGAATTGCTTCTTCTGTTATCTTCTTTGTGCCTTCAAGGGTCAAAGGGATTCTTCAGCCGTTTGTTAGTTAGTTACTGGTTGGTAACTTACATTTGGTGCCTTGTTGCTTACATAAACAGGTGAATCTTCTTCTCCCGTCTTTATGCCATTCTCTCACCATTCACCCCTTTACACACAGTCATACATAAAGGCTATGCAGAGTTCATTCACTTATGTCAAGCAGAAGGATACAAAATGGAGTTTCCAAGTTGCTTACAGGACAAGACTAACATGGTTACTTTTCACTATTATTACACTCTATGTTAACGTCAGCTACATTAGTTCAGTTCATGCTACATGTCCCCCCTTTGACCCTTCAAATGTCAGTGATGAATGGGTCATAAACTACATTTGTTTGATAAGAAGATATGTTGTTTTTTATTGCAGTTTTGGATACATTGATTTTATTTAACAACATATATAACACATGACAAGAAATAAACTTTTCATTACGAGAAACAAATTTAGTATTATAGGGTGCAGCATGATATTAAGAATAGCTGTCCCTGAAGGAGCTTATCCTGTGAAGAGGTCATACTAATGATATGCTAACATTTGTTTAGCTTGTTCTGAAACTTTCAGGATTTCTTTACCTAGATGCAATATAGAAATTATGAAATTATAGAAATATAGAATAAAAGAATAAATATAGAAATTATGCACTTATGAATTATTACAAGTGGCAGTGGCTAATAGGGCTATTTGCAAATTCTGCACCAGAAGTTTGAACAGGGTTGTTTAACCAACTTCTATGGAAACATTAAAAGTTAGCAAATTGTTATATTTTATACCTATATCCTAAATTATTTGTTTTGTGAAATAATATATGAAACATGGAGTTTAAATAAGAGTGACATTACACATACATTGCTGCATGAGAGGAAACAAAGCATTTTTCTCTTATTAAATAATTTGTTTTCGTCTTACTGTACACGCAATTTGTTTAATCAAAATACAGTTTGGTTGTGCTATTATCCAGTTTATGCCAATAACGTGGATAGTCTGTTGCTCTGCAATAAGCAGGGTTTTTCCAAGAGTGGCAATGTGGGACATTATCCATTGAGTATCAGTTCATTTATTACACATATGATGATCAACAATTTTGTTTGTCAAGCTCATCTGTTTGCAGTCCAGCTCATCCCCTTCTACGCTCCCAGCACCAGCAGGAGGGACCATAGGGGTGGGCGTTGGCATGCAAGACCCTGCAGGAGCAGCCTCAGCAATTGGGGCTGCCCATTCCCCTGTGGTACAGAGCAGGGTTCAGGATGGGAAAGACAGTGGAAAGAGCTGGAAGAGCTTTTTTTTTTTTTTAATTTTTAATTTTTTTAACAGCACTGGTATGATTTCCTCTGGCAGGGTAATACAATATATTATACCTTTGGAAAACTATACACACATCTCTTTCTGGTGTAAGGTATGTCACCAATTTTAATCCAGAAAAAAGTGTGCAACTGGGATAAATTTGGGAAACACTGGTCTAGAAACATGAAGAAGAGAGTACTGAATTTTGACAGCCTAACTCTACAGCAAGGCTCTAACCCTGCAGCAAATCCTATGGCCACGGAATAAATGGAAATTTAGATATAACACTGAAATGTCAATGAGAAAGTTTCACATACTGCTGAGTGAATTTGCCATGTTTATTAGCTAAGCATCTCCAGTATCATCAAGAAGTATAGACAATGGGTCCAGACAGACCTTTGGGTAAATGTAATATCTTTTATTAGACCAACTAAATAGTTGCAAAAATTACTTAGGCAATCAAGTTTAATAGATCTAAGACCATAAAAGACCAGTTCTTCTAGCCTGGCCCTTTGAGTAACATAAAACTAGATTTTCATTCCGTTACCCCTGTAATGGACCCAGTAACTAAAGCTTATCTTCTGGACATCTGGTCTTGAGTTGAAGTTGAATGAGATGAGCGTGGTAGAAATGGGCACATGCCTCTATCCCTGCTCCTTATGTAAAGAAGTGGTTAGCTGTGTTAGTCTGAAGTCAGGCAGGAGGTAGGAGAAGCTAGCACCTTTGGGTGCATACACATGTACTAACTTTTTGACAGTTAAGCTGACAGTTAACTTTTTAAAGTCGGTTCAACTGTCAGGGTGTACATACAAATGTGGTGCAGAGTTGACTTAAATGTGGCACGTAATGATATACCTTTAAGCTGTATTATCTTGAATCGCATTCATTAAGTTGACTGCCACAAGATGGCTGCCACCATATCAAAGAGCTGTACATATGTGTGGTCTAATATGGCTTAATTTAAATTGACTTGGTACATGTGTATGCACCCTTTTGAGACTAACTACTTCAGAGATTTTATAGGCAACAACCTACTTATATAGCAATAACTTTCACAATATCCATTGTCTGCTTTTCCCCCCTAAGCAGGATATTCCAATCCCATAGCCCTGTTCAATGGGCTGTATTTTTGCAATGATCATTGGTCCTCTCACCATATAAGGTATGGGATTAGTCTGCTCTTGCATGGAAACCTGAACCCATGTTTACTTTAGAGTACATTTACCTTCATGGGCTTGCTGGAATCCTCTTAGCAGCTAGAGATGCCAGAGCTGGCATAAGCTGCTTGTGATTTTAAACAAAAAGGAAGCACGCTGCTGAGATGCGCATTTTTTTTCCTTCTGGGCACAACATTCCTCAAAAGAAAGTCCCAATGGGAAAATACTTCTGCACTGGCTATTGCTTCTCATTGTCACAGCATGTATCACAAGTCACACTTCCTTCTCATAGGGCGCGTCTATATATAATGACACCACCGCTGTGCAGTAGCAACTGTGCAGTCAAGGCACATGTAGATGTGCCCATAGTGTATGAGTAGGGGGCACTGGTTCTGCTGGGGCCAAAGCAGTCTGGGACAGCTGAAAGCATTAACTAGCGGCAGCCAAAATAGGCTAGGCTGGTGGCCTGTGCGTAATGTGGTGTGCTGCCAGGCAGGCGATCAGGAATAGAGGCTGGCTGAGCTGCAGAGCAGCATTTTGATCCTTTTTTGTGGCAAGACACTATAGTGAATAATATCATCAGGCAGACTTACTAATGAAAAAGGATTGGTTTATTTTGATGACCCAAATGACAAACTGAAATGAAAACTTAAAAAAAAAATCTCATGGGATGTAATAGAAGAGCTTATCCTTGCCAAGGGAATTGCTTCCTGCTCTTACACTTCACACACTTCTCTGATCATCCATGAGTTGGAGGAAAGGATCCTGATGCAATAAATTCTGAAGCAAGCAACATTGCCAAGTGAATTAGGAACAAGAGACAAGGGCATTCCTGTTTTCAAGCTTCTAGAGCTGCTATTTGCCATATACCATACCACGAATCTGTTTCTAAGGCCTTGGCCCAGTGTGGCAGAGAAGGACTACAGTGGGCAGAGGGATACAATAGTAGGTACTGACAGCAGACTTACACTCTGGGTAATACCAGTAGCTAATTAGCCAGCTTCAGGAAAGGAATGACAGACTGTTTAACGCTTTCTGAGTCTGAAATGCATGTACAGGGCTTTTTTGTTCCTCAAGGTGGTCTGTGAATAATAGCAGCCTTTTGGCACACTAGGGCACTGCACCATGCAACTTTCATTGAACGCAGTAAGAAGGGGAAGCAGTGTTCTTTTCCTTTCATTTTGATGATGCCAACTTTGTGTGTAATCTAGTACAATGCCAGGTAAAGCTTTTTGTTTGGAAGGCTGGTGTCACTTTTTACTTTGAATGGAGGAAGATTGGACTACAGTACTGCAATTCAGCCCAGTAGGAATGGGAAGAATTATATGAACTAGGCATGGGTGGTTTTAGTAGGAAAACTCTGGCTTTATCTTTAGAAACAGGCCAGCCAGTAGACTTTTAACTGGAAGAGCTCATGATTTGGGCCTGGTTTGAATCCCAACTTCACATTTTTCAGGAAAATCACACAATTTAGTGATTTTCATGAGAAATGTGATTTGCAATGAAGTACCATGATATGACCGCTTGCTGGGGAGTTCCTCAGCAAACAGCCTTATCACAGCATTTTGTTGTAAACCACAACATCTCCATGTACCGCCGTGCAGCACCCAGTCCTTGCCTCCACCCCCGCCAGCCAGTGGCAGCAGCAGGGGTGCATTGCCAGATGGGACCAGGTGGGCAGTGGGAAGGACGTGCTTGGTGTTGCCGCAGCGGGGCTTCTCTGTGGGAAGCAGGCGGTGGGGCAGTGGTGTGTGAAGCTGAGGGGCAGCGCCCCCTTCCCCACATGCAAGCAATGTTGCCTGCATTACGCCACCTCCTCCTCCCCCTTATTCCCTGCTTCACAGCTCTTTGTTGGCGGTGGGCACCACTGAGACACCACCACTGTGATTCTGGGCGAGTTTGGCCAGGATGGGATCTGCCAGGTGCTGTGTATGCTGCCAGGTGAGTCTGCCTCCACCTCCCTGATCACTATTGATCATGGTTGGGATGGGAGGGGCACAATCTAGGCATGAAAATTGTGGCCCCTGCCATGATATTAGCAAGCTGGGCCCATGAGGGTAGGGCTAGGATTCAGAGTGACCTAGACAAATTGGAAGATTGGGCCAAAAGGAATCTCATGAGGTTCAACAAGGCCAAGTTCAAAGTCCTGCACTTAAGATGGAACAGTCCCCTACAGCAGTACAGGCTGGGGGCTGACTGGCTGAGCAGCAGCTTGGCAGAAAAGGACCTGGGGGTTGCAGTGAATATGAGCCAACAGTGTGCCCTTGTTGCCAAGAAAGCTAATGGCATACTGGGCTGCATTGGTAGGAGTGTTGCCAATAGGTCCAGGGAAGTGATTCTTCCCCTCTATTCAGCACTAGTGAGGCCACATCTGGAGTACTGTGTTCAGTTTTGGGCCCCCCACTACAGAAAGGATGTGGACAAATTAGAGAGAGTCCAGTGGAGGGTAACAAAAATGGGGAGAGGGCTGGGGGACATGACTTCTGAAGGAAAAACTGGGGGAACTGGGCTTATTTAGTCTGCAGAAAAGAAGACTGAGAGGGGATCTAATAGTAGCCTTCATCTACCTGAACGGGGTTTGAAATTGGATGGAGCTGGACTGTTCTCAGTGGTGGCAGATGACAGAACAAGGAGCAATGGTCTCAAGTTGCAGCAAGGGAAGTTTAGGTTAGATATTAGGAAGAATTTTCTCACGAGAAGGGTACTAATACCCTGGAACAGGTTACCCAGAGAGGTGGTGGAATCTCTGTCCTTGGCAGTTCTTAAGACCCGACTAGACAAAACTTTGGTTGGGATGATCTAGTTGGGGATGGTCCTGCTTTGAGCAGGGGGTTGGACTAGATGACCTCATGAGGTCCCTTCCAACCCTCATTTTCTGTGATTTAAACCAGGTCCTTCTCATAATACATCAACGATTGGGATCTCAGACTAGTACATGTAATGAACCCATTCTGTAATGCTTTTCAGTGATGTAACACTCACTCATGTTCATGAAAGTCTGCACTGAAAATACTAATGGGTTAATAACCAAAAACACAAGCAACTTCTGTGTCTGGGAAGTTGTCCCAATTTATAAAATAGCAGAGGCTGATGAACCAGACTGAGTCTGGTGAACATCAAAGGATACTAATACAAGCTCTTGCCTACCATTGTGCATACACAACTATTTTTCCATGAAAACAGAGCATCCACAAACCTAGTAAGCTAGAAGGGAAATTTCATTTTCCTATGCCAGGGGTGTCATACACATGGCCACAGGGCTCCTAGACGGGCCAGGAACTTGGGGGTGGGCCAGCAGGGGTGTGACCTGCAGCCAAAACCTGGGTCCCCTTTAGGCATGCATGTTGGTCGTGCGGGCTGAGTGATGGCTGTGTTAACCCCCAGGGTTCCCTAATGCCACTCAGTCCACTTCTGTAGGTGGATCTGGACCTGGTCTGTGATGCAGGCTTGCCTTGAGGGTGAAAACCAGTTTGCCACCCCTACCCTAAGCAACTGATGCATACGCAAGCAAAAACAGACAAGTTAATTATTAAAGATTTTTAGTTGAAAAATGAGATGGGGGGGGGGGGGGTTGAAATCTTCCCCCTGTCCCTCTTCCTTCCATTCTCCTCCTAGACAGCAGCAGACTTCCCATGGATTTCATGCTAGAGGAATATTTTGCTTAAGCTAGAGATCCAGGAGCAATTTTTGTTAACTTATGTAAGGCTCAATAATGTTGGAAAGGGGAGCCTGTAGCATTGCTTTTACTGTTGTGGGTGGCCTGAGGGGCATTGTTCAGCTAAATACCTATTAAAATTGTAGGTGCCAAATTCATGCTAAGACTTATTGCTGAAGGTAGGTGGGAGGCTTGACTGCTTTTAAGTCCTACTTGATGAGCCCACCATTAGGACCTTGTTACAGGGTAATTGTGGGTGGCTTCTGGAGCTCTTAACACCTGGATTTTTCTTACATTGACACCTGAAACTAGTTTTAAATACTCATTATTCAGCTCAGAGTTACTACGTTGCATAGCAGGATTCTTTCTGAACTGTGTTACCCAGTTTCTATTACACTGAGGTGTAGCCACTCTCTGGGCTACACCTTACTATAAACACTCCACCCATTCCCCCTTCCCTGTTGGCCCAGATCAGATCCACTGCCCCCCTGTCCACCCTCCTCAGCATCCCAGGTCCCTGCTCACTGCCCTTCCTGTTCCCTCCTGCTTACTTTTGGCTGCCTGTGCTGTCCGTCCTAGGGGACAGGGAAGAATAAACTATCTGCCTGGCCGCTACTGCTACTGCTCTCTGGGCTGGGCTCAGCCTGGAGAAGAGCAGCAGCTTGACAGTGGTGGTGGTGAAGGTAACTGGTTTAGCCTCTCTGATTGTTCCCCTGGGATAGATGGCACAGGGAGCCACAAATAAGCAGGGGAGAAGGTTCAGTGGGGGCAGGAGGGAAGCCTGGAATGAGAATGGGAGTGGGGGAAGGCAGGATCCATACCTTTCAGTCCTCCAGTCTCCTACTGGCCTCCGGTATGACTGCTCCAAACTCAAACTAGCACTAACACCCATCAACGTTTGTGCTGCTCAGCATAAGGTATAACAAGACCCTTAGTTCTTCTTGTTACATGACTAATGAAGAAACCAGTTTACACTTGAATAGATGCATGAGATCCAACATTCAATACACAGGTGGGCAATGAAGCAGATGCGTTACACAATCAACTTTCTTTTATACAGTAAATTAGCTACTTGGATAAAGGAGAATAATAGGTTTGAATTGTCCTTGGGATGGACCTGCTACCTCCCACTGGAGCCCTAGTGACAAACTGGTAACTTGTATCATTGTAACAGCACTGCATTCAATACAGGGTTGCGTGTGTCAGATGAAACGGGTATTGGGTAATACAGAACCCGACACTGCCTAACAATCTTCTGTGTCCACTGGGAAAGATGGGTGTTGAGTTAGAGAGACCTGTGCCTCTCTACTTAGTCCAAGCCTAGGGCCTTTACTGAGTGTGTCCAGCAACTACTAGGGTTACCATATTTTGAGGTACAAAAAGAGGATACTGGTCATGGAGGAGGGGAAATATGATAGTGGGGGGACAATGACATGCGACCTGCCCCTGCCAATTCTGTTGCCCTTCACTGCCAAGCCACAGCGCCTCCCTCCTTGCTGCTGCTCCTCACTCTCAACCCACCAACTCCAGCCCTACCAGTGCCTCTCACTCCCAAACTGCAGTATCCTGCCTCTCTGGGCCATGGTGATGCCCCTCACTCCCAACCCACAGCTTCCTGACATTGCCAGTGCCCCTCACTCCCAACCTGCAGCCCTCTGCCTCCCCAGCCATGCTAGAGGGGCCTCAGTTGTCTCCATTCTGACCAGGCCGGAGCACGGTGCCTCTGATTCATGCAGGCGGTGGCAGAATGTGTCTGGCCCCAGTGTGGGCTGGAGGGAAGAAGTAGGGAGGCTTGTGGTCCTCCCACCCTGGGGTGGGTCTGTCGCTCTTTCCCCCACTGGCAAAGCAATTCCTCCACCCCCACTACCCTGTTGCAGCCCCCTCTCCCCTTCCTCAGACCAAATGTCCAGGTACGTCCACAGATGTACTTGCCTGCAACTGTGGAGACACGCGCAGACCTATGTGGTGCTTTCTGCTGCCTCCAATCGCCCTCTCCCAGCTCCCACCAGTGGAGCAAAACAAAATCCTGGACATTTGCTCAGATTTAAAAAACAAACCCAGACAGAGATCAGATAGCTCAAAAAGAGGACATGTCCAGGAAAACCTGGACGTATGGTAACCCTAAGCTACTTCAAACTATTTATCCATCTCCTGATTTTACTGGATTTCACCTTTTGCCCTTGTGACATTGGCTGCAATGTATACTAGTTCCTCTTGTTTTTGCTTCTGCTTCAGAGGTTCCAACCCAGAGCTCCTCTCATTCTCAGAGCTCCCTTCTGACTGCTCAGGGCTTCCTTTATTTTCTGCTAGGAGATAACCTTATCATAGGATCCTAGTTTCCTTACGACTCCCATTTCACCCTTTCCTTCCTGAGAGGTTTATAAATCCTTCCTTTTGCTTTTCACATCTTACTATTTGGGGTCTCACAGGCCATATTTTGTAAATCAGTAGTAAACAATTGCACTTCATACTTCTTTAGCTACCTCCGTCCACCACTCAAGGCATTTAGGTGCAGTTATAATACTTCTAAAGTCCCCGGTGAGACTAGAGCCCATGTTCTGGGTGTTCTACAAATGAGGCCCCAACTCACAGGTTTGCCAGATGGGAGCCTGGGCAAAGAAAGAGGTGCAATGTAACTTATGCAAATGAGTTGGTGTCCCCATCCAATATCATATTTCCTAGGGAGTCAGTAGAAATCCACACCATTAGCAGCAGCCCAGATATTGCTCCAAGTTACATTCTTAGGGTCAAAGTGGTAGAAATTCAGCCTCCTCCCCACACCCCTGCTTCAGTACACCAGAGGAGTCAACCTAGACCAGGGGGGGGAATTATTTCAGGTGGAGGGGCGCTTACTGAGTTTTGTCAAGCCATTGAGGGCCACATGACAGGCAGCCAGAGACAGATAAATATAAATTTTCTAAATTTTTTAGGGGCCCTGTGGACCAGATAGAATGGCCTGGTGGGCTGCATCTGGCCTGTGGGCAGCGTTTTGCCCACCCCTGACCTAGACAGATCACCCAAATTGCCCAGAATCAGACATCAAGTCATAGAGGAGCCATTTAAATCCTGGAGAACCCCTGACTTTCAGTCTAAGGAAGCCTGGGGCTGGCAGGAATCCCATACATAGAAGTGGAAGGTCAGGAAAGATCACACAGATTCATTGCTGGGCTCCAGCTTTCACTTTCATGAGGACTGCATGCACTTGCCTCATAAAAGTGCATGCCATCCATTCCCCTTGTTATGGTCCTCTGTTCACACATGCTGAGAAGTTCTTTTTAGACTTATGCTGAAGTTAGTGTGCTGGTGGCATGCAGTCCTCTCTGGTTATTGCTTCTGCCATGATGCTGCATCTGCCCATGCTGCTAGTGCCATAGTCTTACTCTGCTAGGATCACAATGTCCTGCTTCTGGCAAACTGTTGCTATAAGCTCTTGGTGAAAAATGCCCAATCAGCCTGTGATTTCCTTCCAGTTTTCCCCCTTTCCTCCATGTGTTTTGCCTTATTTTCAGAGCTCAAAGTACCTTGTTCTCTTCTCCTGCCTTTTCTAATTCAGTGCTGTAATGACTTCATTCTCCTAGCTAACACCCTCTTTTACCCCTTTTGTAAGCGCAAGCTCTATAGCAGGTGTAGGCAAAATGCTGCCTGCAGGCCGGATATGGCCTGCCAGGCCATTCTATCCAGCCCACGGGGCCCCTAATATAGTTAGAAAATTAATAGTTATCTGCCCCTGGCTGCCTGTCATGTGGCCCTCGATGGCTTGCCAAAACTCAGTAAGCGGCTCTCCACCCAAAATAATTGCCCGCCCCTGCTTTATAGACTGCATGAGGACATGCCCAATTCACAAGTACTTCCCCATGGCTATATAATTGTTAGGCACTACAGATTTCATTGTGGCCCAGAAATGCAAGTTTGCTGTTAAGAATTGCTCTCTGCTTAGAAAACCGCACCATGCATAGATTTGAGTAGAAGGGCAAAGACTAACACAAAATAGATGCTAACAAACCTGTGTCCATTTACAGTGCAAGCTGTTGTGCAAAACTAGAAATGAAGGTTAGGTGAAAACATGCCCCTAGAAAGCTTGGCAGAAATCTACAGCTGTCCTACAAATTAAGTCTTGGGACAGATATGGACTATTAGAATAGGCACTCATAGTGTCAGGCTACTTCTTCAAGACTGCACTGCCATCTTCTGGAAAAGTGAAGAGAATTGCAGTTTGGTTTTAGTTACTTTATAAAAAAATGATTAATATAAATTGTTATTTTCACATTTTCATAGCATTATTTAAATCTTCAAGAGTTAACCTGTATTCTCCTGGAAAATATTATAGTATTATCAACTCTCATTTTTTGTCACGTCTTATGCCCCAGATCTAGAAATCATGGGGAACTCTTAGCATTCATCTTATAAAGCAAGTTTCTTGCTGTCATGGCAGGAGTAAAGTTTGAAATCTTGAATGCTAAAGCTTGGAAACTAAAAAGGCAACATTTAAATGAACTCTGAAACCTAAAATTGGGCATGAAACTAAGTGACTTGATTTTCAGAAAAGCTAAATATTTACAATTCCCATGACTTTGCCCAAATACTGCAACTGGTTAGTAGTGAACGTGAGCATAAGGTCTTAGGGGTTTCTTCCTCTCCATGTACATTCAGTCCTGTAGACTATGTTGTCTTTTAGAGACATAAAATATGCCAAAGGACACAAATCAAAGGGACTTTATTTACAAAGTATATGCATTACCCAGAGTGTCAGATTGACAGACCTGCAGACTGAACCCTCCTCTACACAAAGGAAGTGTTAGATGGATAGCAGCAGGGCAGATTTCCTTATCAGAGTGTTTCCCCCCTTCTGTCTAGGTTTCTTTCATGATTTATTTGAAATGCCACTTGGTCTCTCATTACCTGACTGCCATGTTTTGTGCTGCTGACCAAGTGCTTGGGAAACAAGGGACAAATAATCTATCTAGTTATAAAATGGAATTTGATTAGTGCATGGACAAGATTATGTGACATCATACCAGCAGGTTCCTTCCAGTCCTATGTCTGTTTTCCTAAACCCTTCCCTTGTAGTCTTCCTTACATGTTTTGCCTCTTGTCTCACCTATTAGCTTCATAATTTGTAGGGTCGGAAGGGAGCTGAGCAGATCATCTAGTCCGACCCCCTGCCATGGCAGGAAAGAATACTGGGGTCAAATGACCCCAGCAAGATGTTCATCTAACCTCCTCTTAAACACCCCCAGGGTAGGAGCCTGCACCACTTCTCTTGGAAGCTGGTTCCAGACCCTAGCCGCCCTGACCGTGAAGTAGCGCCTCCTGATATCTAGCCTAAATCTACCCTCTGCCAGCTTGTGACGGTTATTCCTGGTCATTCCTGGCAGTGCTCGGGGAAACAGTGACTTCCCCAATGCCTGCTGGTCCCCCCTGACTAGTTTATAACAGGCCACAAGATCCCCCCTCAGCCTTCTCTTTTGGAGGCTGAACAGGTTCAGGTCCCGCAGCCTGTCCTCATAGGGCCTGCCCTGCTGTCCCCTGATCATACGGGTGGCCTTCCTCTGGACCCTCTCCATGCTGTCAACATCCCTCTTGAAGTGCGGCGCCCAGTTGCTGAGCCCTGTTTTGTCTTAAAATCTTGTGCAAACTTAAGCAGGAAAATGGTGGTAGAAATGCTCAGTTCAAGATATCAGAATTTATAACAAATCTTGGAAGTGATGATAAACCTCATGTTTCATGTTCTTTTTAAGTCAATCTTTGACTGTAAAAGATAGACTGGTTCCTAAAACTGGGGGCAGATTACCCACACCTGCCTTTTGATTATGCCTTCAAAGGATTTGTTGCTGGTCATTGCCAAATATGGGATACTGGACTAGAGGGGCAATGGGTCTGACCCAGAATGGCCATTTCTAATAGTGTAGTAGCATTACTACTTTTCAGTAGTGGTTAATTTGTTTATGGAACAGTGTTCCTTAAATAAGGAATGGTAGGCAGATTTTGTAGGAGTCACCCTATAGGTGCAACAATCAAAATATATTATGGGAAGGATAAAATAGGCATGTTTATGGTCTATCACACCCCTCTTCATGATCTTTCACTGGCTATCAAAAGGCCAGCTCCCATCTCTGATCAGCCTTGGATACTAGCCTCTTCCACTGGTTAGATTTTCAAACAAGAGTCATCAAGCCTTTCTCTAGCATTTAGAAGGAGCTGCCTATAAACATCTACAAAGCTATGTTATTGTTCTCCTTCCAATTCCTCCTTGCTATCATGCCTACACAAAATTCACAACTGTTAGGGCCCTGCTATGTTAATTTTAGGCAGCTCCTAGAGCTCTTAGCACCTGGATTGTGCAGACGTTAACATCTTTAAGTGGGTTAAAGCACTCGTGACATGCCTCAAAATTATGCCAATGCAGGGCAGGATTATCTCTTGAGCCACCTAACCATGTTCCTGTTCTGCATAATCCAGCCACTCCCCACAGATGTGCCCCTCAAATTGAAAGTGTGATTGCAAGCTAGCACTGAGATGATCAACATTTATGCAGCTCACAGTGTAACAAATAACAAGGTCCTTAGGCTGCTAGAGTGTTAAACTCAGCCCATCATGCTGACCAACATTTTTTCATTGACTGCTTGTGCACCACCAATTGCCTGTAACATAAGTTGCCTTTTGTCTTACAAAGAATTGTGAGAATTTTTGGGCAGGACCATCTTCTTGCTCTGTGTTGATAGAACCACTTGATGCAATGTGCTTTTTTCCAGGGTTGAGACACTTCTGCACCAGGGCAGTATAAATAATAATTTATCTATAGAAGCAAAGCAAATCCAGCCCTAATGTCTATGAAATCTATGAAATTAAAAGAACATTTATCCAGTGGATAGAGTATCATAAGGGCATGGAGCCAGTAGATGTTTGTGGAAAGTACTACCAGTATTTGCATATCAATATAATGTTGAAATGATGAGATGTGTTGGTTGGTATTTAAGATAAAGATATCATTGACTGTGAAGAAGAATTTTAAACATCAACATTTTTGCAGCATTCAGTACCTTAATCCTCACCAAGAGAGGATTTCACTTTAATCTGGATTTTGGATTCAGGTTGATAAGAACTGTGGTCTTTTTTTTCCTATTTATTTGCTTGTTTTTGAGGGCGAAATATACCTTCCACAGGACAGGGGAAAAGGACACAACGATCCTTCTGTCTTACAGAGGAGTAAGTAATATTTTTCTTTTTATAGCACATTAGAGTAATAGCTATGACTGCCTCATATATGACAAGAATATATAGTACCATTGCCTGGTGAGAACTCTAGGGCTTTGTGCATTTCAGCTCCTCCATCCAAGATTTTTGAATCTGGAATCCATTTAAAATTGTGTGTGTATGTGTATGTATATAGAAGTATATGTGTGTGTGTGTATGGGTATATATATATGGAATGTAAATGTTTAAGTAGCTACATGTCATCTCTGTTCTGTGGCAAAAGATGCAGTTGAGTGAACCCGTTAAGCTACAACTAAGATACAATTGGGCCGTGATGTATTTAGAGTTACATGATATCACAAGCCATCTCAGTTATTTTCTACTACAATGCTTATGATATTCACCCTAGACTGTATAGAAGATTCTGTGCATTTGTGTATGCACTGATTACACAGAAATTAAAAGATCATTATTAAAACGTGAAGTCAAGTGCTCAAAACTTAGGAAATGCCAGAAATCAGGCTACGTAAGTAACCTTAATTCTCCTCCCTTCTTTATCTACATTGTGACATAATCTTTAAGGAGATAGTTACAGACTATTTTTTTAAATAGAGCCCTGTCTCATTAAATACACAAAACAGTCCTTTTCTGGGTATGAGTTGTGGTTGTGTAGTAAAGGAGATTGTTCTCTGTAGGATACCTGCTTCATTTGTTGTAGAAGCTGAAAGGTATGTAGGAGCTGATACAAGGGACTGCAGGAAAGCAAAAGACAGTCTCATGAGTGACTAAGGCAAGTACTAGGGGTACCATACATCCAGGTTTTCCTGGACATGTCCTCTATTTTGGTCCCTTGTCCTCCGTTTGGTGGGTTTTTTAAAATGCAAGGAAATGCCCAGGTTTTTGCTTTCCTTCTGCGTTTGTTTGGGGCTGGGGGCAATGGGGAAGCTGGTTGGCTGTCCAGGATCATGTGCTCTGCGCATGGGCCCTGGCAGCTGCTGAAGATGTGTGTGCGTGTGTGCAAGCAAGCTGCTTGGGCAGCAGGGTTGGGAGGGAGCAGGGGCTGCAGGCCAGAAGTGTGGGGCATGGGCAGGGCTAGGGGGCAAGACTGGTTCCACACTTGACTTCAGAAGGTAGGATGGTGGAGCCCTCATGCCATCCACGGATTTGGCTTCACCTGGTCATGCACGGCACCACCAGGAACCATGGCTGGGAGGACAGTCCCACCACTACTGCCTCCCTTTCATTCTGTGGCTATGTAATCCTGAGGATTGCAGATCAAACAGAAACCTGCCTGACTCTTTTTTGGAACAGTTGGAAACACTTTCTGAAGATGTGGGAAAGAAAGATCCTCCCATACCAGAAGAAATTGATGTTGATACAGGTACGTATGGGGAAGTGACACTGGCTAAGCTAGGTGATGTACTCAAGGTCACGCAGCACATTTGTAGCTAGGCCAGGAAGTGACTCTAGGCCTCCTGAATCCTCAAACATTGACCTACCCAGAGCCCAGCACTGTGGGAAAAAGATAGTTAGTTCCTGACCTTCAAGCATGAAATTCTGCAGGGCTTGGCCACAGCAGAGGATCCAATCAAGCTGGTTATCAGTGCCCTACACTAATACACACCTTTGTAGCACAGACACCTTATTCCTTCTGCTTGTAGACTCCATTTTGGCTAAGTGCAATGGCTGAGTGACTACAAGACTGGACTGGAAATCCAAAGGTGTTTCCCTGTACAAAATCAAATCCTATCCACAGGATAGGCTTGTTTCTTGAGGAAAGACATTGGACTAAATGACCTTTGGAGACCCTTGCTTTATTCTTCTATATTAAGTGACTACTCTCTTTTCCCACAGTGGCTGCTGCCGGTGTTCCAAAAAAAAGGGTCTTCCTTTTTTAAGAAGATACCGAATGCTCTTTCCAGAGTGTACTCTCTTTTGTCAAGTTGCCTACTGCACCACAGGAAATTTCAGAAAGTCACACCAGAGATTGTACCTACATATTAAATTGTTTTAAGAAAAATAGGAAAAATATAAATAGTTAGGAAAACATACGGTCTGGTGGAGGCTGCTAATTGCACTTTGTGATCATTTGCAACTTCATTCTCATGTAGTTAAACTCAACAAAGAGGTCAGACAGAGAAGGCAGACAGGAGGCCTAATTCAAAGGGAGAGGGATGCTCCTTTTAGGATGCATCATTCAGGAGTTAAGGTGCACTCCCAAGCAGTTGGCTGTGCCACAGGATGGGTGTTGGAGAGAGCAGTCAGGAGCCAGGCCAACCAGCAGGTAGTGCCACAAACTCCTTAAGGTAATTTGGAGGTGCCACCTAGCAAGGGTGGGGAGTTAAAGCCAGCAGATAATGCCATTTGGAGATGGTAACAATCTCTACCTGGAATCGCAGGGTAATCAGAAGGCCCCTGGAAGTGCAGGTGCTGACGCGTCATTCTCTGCTCCAGTTGAGGGAACAATTTTCTGAGTCTTTAGCTGCAGTGACTGGGGTTTAACCCAAGCTCTCTACGCAGAAGAGCAGCATGGCACAGCTGCCTGAGGGGAGCAAACACCCAGGACTGAGGACCAGTCTGTGTTGGCCTGGCAGCAGGGAGAGGTGAAGGGAGCATTGGTGTCCCTGAGCCCAGCACCCCTTGGGAGCTCAGGGCCACCAGGGGCCCTCAATGAGTTACTGCACAGTAGCATCATGGTTAGTGCCCACCTATGCTACATTGCTATAGTGACAAGCTATATGGCAACATAGCCTTTCATGTAGACATGCCCAGGGAGAGTGAACAAAGCATGACTAGGGTTTTTTAATATTGTTTCTCTCTTACTTACAGCCTCCAGCATTTAAGGTCTATGCAGTTGTAGTTCAGAGCCTGTACCCCTAACTCCAGTGTCTGCCACTTGGTTTTGTCATTTGGGGCACCTATAGACATGCTGCAAGTCTGCTTCAACCTACTGTCATTAAAGCATGTGGGAGCAGACTCCAGCAGTGGCAATGCATAGGGGGTGCTGAGAGTGCTGGTGCACCCTCCACCGTCAGGCTGTGCTCCCTGTTTAGGAGATGGGCAGGGGGCAGGTTGCAAGCGCTGGCTGGGGAGGGGAGCTGTCAGCAAAAGTGGCTGCACCACTTCTGGAAGTGACAGCGGGACTTCCAGAAGAGGCATGGCCACTTTTTGGTGAGTGAAATTGACTGTGGTCAGCAAGATCGGCCATGGGGGACCCCCCGTAGTTGCAGACTCAAGAGGCACCAGTTGCTCGTGGACTCCAGCATCACATGTATCAGTGTCCCTATGGTGAAAAATGGTGGTGGAGGTGCTTTAAGTAAAGATCTGTCAACAAGCTGTAGTTAAAATCCCCCCACCACCATTTTTTAGTGCAGGGACACTGATCCACATGATACTCCAGTAGTTTTAATTAGAGGGGCTCTTGGAGCCATTCTAACTGAAGCCCCCCCCCCCCCCAACACACACACACACTCCCAGCAAATGTGTATAAACACCCTTGGTTTTGTCACTCGCACTGCTGGGCAGCTCACAACCACCACATGGACTTGGGCAGAACTGTCCCCTCTCTGGCAAAACTAGTCCCCCATTATCCAGGATGGGGTTCTCTTGTCCTGTTCTCTCCAGCCTCGGGCACTGGGCAGTGTCAGGATACAGGATATGCTAGACTATATGGTGAAGGGGCTGCTATGGGTAGGGGATGAGCCTGGCTGGGTGGGGCAGACAGTGAGCTCATAGAGATGCATTGGCAGAATATCAGGCATTGGGCCAGAGAGACTATGACCTCATAGAGGGCTGACATCAGCCTGTAGGACAAATTCCAGAACCCCAGAGGATCAGACCTGAACAGACCATCATGGTGACAAGTCTCTCTGGCTGAAGCTCATGCAGGTGAGGGAAAAGCTGATTCCTATTTCTGGTCCCAAGGCCATCTCTTTTATCTGTCCATCCCTCCTTCCCCAAAGGACACTTTCAGGTTTGGGCCAAGTGGTGTAGTTGGGTCCCTCTCTCTGCCTTGTCCCCAACCCTTCTTCATGGTCAATAAGTTCAGGGTTGTGGCTCTTCACGGTCACAGTCTGTGCCCTAGCATGTAACAACATGATAGTAACTTTGGTGTAAAAGCCAGTTGTGAGCTCTGCCAAATCTCAGGCAGTTCAGGCCGCCGGGAATGTTTGGGCTTGGGACAAAATACCCAGTTTTGTTCCCTTTTGATGGGCGAGGAGCTTTGATCCCCATATTCCCCTGTAACTCTGTCTGTCACACTGACTTGGGTGCTGCTGCATTGCAAACAAAGGGGCTGCTCCAAGTGTCAGCTATTGGGGATCAAGCACAGACTGCTGCAGCCCCAACAAGAGCTCCTCCCACCACTCCTCTGACTTCCACAGGGGTCTTTCCTCTCTGCTCTAGTTCTCCCTTCCCTTCTGCCATTTCTCTATTCCTACACCTGTTTCTGCAGAGCATCTGAGCTGTGCCTGAAGGGACCTGGGGGGAAGGCAGTAAAGGGTAGGGATTCTCCTCAGGTTCCTTCCAGGGAGGGCTCAGTGGGTGGCAGAGACTCAGGGTCAGGAAGGAGAAGGGTGGGACAGGAGAAAGAGGGGGTTGAAGAAGTCAAAGAGACTAGGACTCTGTGTCTCTGTCTGACAAAGGCAGTACAAGTGAGAAGCAAAGGGGGACTTTTGGGGGTGTCTTTTATTGAACCAGGTGTAAAATTTGGGAGCAATGTTAGACAAGGGCACAGAAGAAGGGCACCTGGTGCCCAGAAACTTCTCTAACTAAGCAAAAAGACTGTGACTGGGAGAAAAACATGACAGAAAAAATAGAAATTGCAGTGGAGGACTCTTTCCCACCTATACAGTTGGTTCTAGAAAAAATGTTCCTAAAATCACCTTGATCCTTGCATATTTCCCAGACCATCATGGCTACAACAATACTCCAACCCTACTGGGAGGAAGGATATGGCTTTTATTCAAATGAGACAGACATAACCAATCATGGGGCAGAGCATTTGATGCTAGGAGATGATGGCCAGGTGGTTGCTTAGCGCAAGGTGATTGTGATCCAATTACATTCCATACTGCCAAAGAGGAGAGATTAAACCTGTAATTTCATGGCCATGACATTACATCACATGGTCAGTGTTTCTAACCATTTAATCCCCTCAAGCTGAAGATAATGAAGAGTACAACTAATAGGAGGAAAACATTACCAAAAAAATACAAATGGAAGTGGAGAATCCTAGAGGAATAGTTCATCATCTGGCCAAAGAGCCATGACTCCACATTCAAGAAAGAGAAATCTGTCTCTAAGCCCCTCTGCATTCAGCAAGAAAGGGAAGACTGCAAATAAGGACCAAGTAGCAGTACATGGGAAGGAGAAAAGGGGGCAATAAGTGGCACTTGGTAGAAATTAGGAGGAGTAGGTTCTGCCATCTGAGTTGACTCCGGAACTGACAGCAACATTGGGTTGTCTACCTCTCTGTCTACCAGTCTAGAGAGAGAGGGGAAGAAAGAGAGAAAGGGGAAGTAGAGGGTGTGGGGGGGGTCACGCTTCACAAGTGGGGCTCACAGAAATTTGCTGACAGCAGAATGTGGCAGCTGAAAAGTATGTCTGTGTGATAAAGGTGCTTGCTGAAGGCTCTATAAAGATTAGACCAAGTGTTTTTCTGTATTTGTTTAGATATTAAGCAATAAGTTGTTGCTAAAAGCCTAATGATAGTTTAAACTGTAGTGAGGCCTTGTATAAAGTAAAGCCTAGTAAATTTAGCAAAGCCTAGAAGTATTAAGGCCCTGTGGTGCAGTTAAAATTACCTTATCAAAGGAATGCAAGGCTTATACTGCTATTGGTCAGTCTAAGGACAGTTGAAGAAAAAGGAATCTAAGTGGTCGTACGTTATCAGTGTCCTTCAGAAGCTATAAATTAGCTGAAATATTTGGAAACAATTCAGAAGGAAGATGCAGCTCTGTGAAAAGGATTAGTTAGCTGTTGCCTGGATTAGTGGACCTGTAAACCTCGAGGAGCCCAAGAACTGCATTCCAAGGTCCTTCCCAGTACCCCTCAGACAGCATTGTTCGGGGACGCCTGACCTCACTGAACTTTGTGGAAAGAGAAGCTTGCTGTATATCAGACATTAGAGGGACTGCCAATAAGTTGATGACATGAATTGCTTGTCTGTCATCGTTTGTCTTGTTAGTATGCGTAGTTATGTTTTTGTTAAGTCAATAAATCTTTCTTACCTTTCTACCCCTGACCACACTCTCAATTAAATGCTCCGCAGGCAGCTGGGACAGCAGAAGAGTCAGGAGATTCATGGATATTCAGGCCTATCCCAGGATCTGGACAGGGGTGCACTCTAGTGACCCCAGGGCTCTGTGTCCATTCTCTCTCCCCAACAAATCTGATCTCTGCTTTTGGGTCCCCTCCAACTTGGTTTTCTCCCAGTTCCATTTTTCCTCATTTTTGGCTCCTTGCCAAGTGCCCAAGCACTCAATTGGATATCTAACATCCCACATCAAGGCCTTACTATAAAATGCATGGAGAAGGTGACTTAGCACATCTTATAAAAAAGAGAGATATGGAGCACGGTCCCCTTCCTGGCTCATAAAGGAAAGGTGCATCCTTCCTCTCTCATTGCACCTTAAAGACAGGATGTGGCCTGTGTTCATTCATCAGCAATACACTTCACTGAAACAGTTTGCAAACCTCCAAGCTATAGCTCACAAATGGTGTTAGCAACTTCTTGGAATCTATTAAAAAAATGCTACTATTGCTTTAGCAAAGTGAAACCCAGGTAAAGGAAGGGGTTGGAGCAGAAATTGATTGCAGCAGAAGAGATATTAACCAACCATTTACATGTTGATCAGGAGATTTAGCCAGAATTTACATGGACTACAAAAAACTCAAAAGCTTCTTAGAAGAAAAACATCAGATGGATGGACAGCGAAAGTGACAGAACAAAAAGAAACAACATATGCTTCATAAAGCAGTGCAGGTTAGAAACAAAGCCACACTATAATTGATAGATATAAATATATATAGCATATATATATATATATATAGCATAACGGGATAATCAGTAAATGGCTAGAGTCAATAGTAGTCAATGCATTTGTTGGCAATTCTATTTAGAATTTCATAAAGAATTTGATGACTACAGCCCCAGTCTAACAACATGCACTTGCTTTATTTCAATAATGTCTGTGATTCCAGGGAGCTCAACAGGACTGCGCAAATGATTGTTTCTTAGTGAGTTGCATCAGTGTTTGCAGGATTAGGGTATAACACAGAAGGAAACTGGACTGTTGTCAGTTTTTAAATGTGATGAGCAGAGTTCCATAATGCTTGATGGTCCTGATCTCCAGGTAGCTCCACTGTTGTAATCTGTCTTTTCACTGTATATCCATTAAAATGGTTGTGTACCTCAGGCAAAACTCTGGCTACACCAAAGTCAATGTCAAAACTCCCATTTAATTCAATAGGGCCAAGCTTTTACCCTTACTCCCCTCCAGAGTTGGGTTTTTATAACAGAGTCTGGGACACAGACTCCTAGACCGGCAAGCAGTTTACACTCAACATTTAGGACTATCCTAAAATTTATTGTTTTTCATGTCAGGTAATCAGCAGCCTAGATTTGTGCCAATTGCTAATAAAGGCACAAACAAGAAAAGATGATCCTCTCAGGTAGGAAGTCAGGGCACAGGGAGATGTCAAAAGTGGAAGCTGATGATGACAAAACTGAAAGATAAGGTACACCCTGCCATGGTGTATATTGTTGTGCAGGACTCGCCAAGTGGCATTGTTCCACACAATCTTGCACATTCTTTTTGGAAACAAGTGACCAGGATATAATTCTAGAAGATCTGTTGTATCGTGATTGGTTGTGTGACAGGTACTCTTTTCTTAACACCAAGGGAAACAACAGTGACAAAACTATAGAAGGCTCTACAGGCCGGTGTCTACAGATTAGTAGATAGTAGCTTTGAACCAGCTCCACTATGTGTAAAATGGGGGGAAAACTCTTTACCTCCTGCACCAAGGGGTAGGGTGTTAATTAGTAAAAGCCTGTGCAGTCCTCGAAAAACATAAAACCTGCACAGCAGACAGAGTATTTAAATGCCTCATCTTGAGAAAGAGCAGGGAGCAGCACTGCCCAGGGAGAAAACAGCTTTTGAGTTTTCCTGCAAGGTGGAGTAAATGTCTGCAAATTAATTGATTTGTTTCTGTAAGGAGAAGTGAGCTAGTTGATAAGTGCTTTCTTGGAGGAGGGTTAGAGACGGTCCCAATATCAGGCCTCAGCACCTGTTCAAATATGCAACATGAAAGTGAGATTTGCTGTTGTTTCCCACTCCGCATGTGGCAGAGTCTCTGGACACAGGGTCCATCCCACAGAGTGCGTCCAGAGGTGTATCCAACTCCTAGCCCCTTGATGCTTGTAATTGGTTAAACTGGCAAAATTAAGTCATTTCTAGGCTCATGTGGGTGAATCCTGGCCCTGCTGAAATCAGAGACAAACCTTCCCTGGGCTTCAAGATGGTCAGAATTGTCTTCCATGGTCTTCAGACTGCATGTTGGCTCTTCAGAAACAAACTCAAGGAGAAGCACTGCTTCTCTTAGTTTGTTCTTCGCTGACCTTTCCTGAACTGGTTGTTTCTTTATTTCCTATAATTCTTATTATATTATTAGATTTATATCCCACACTATCCATGATGATACATGTCACTTTTCATGGAGCCCTGTTCTTGTTTATCCTAAAAGCTTGAATTGCACCCAGTAGACAGCTGTTGCCATGTACAGAAGGGAGAATGGAAGAATTAATTAACACATTTATTGTCCTTTCTCCTTTGTTCCTACTACAGAAAAACAAGACCATAGAAATGACTGATGAAGTTACAAGTATAATGATGTGGTTTGTGGCTGAGGTAACAGACATCAGATATCCAGCAATAATACAGTATGAAGAGGGGAAAAAATAGCTGAGAGAGACATGAGAGATGAGAAGATCAGTGCCAAAAAGTCTGTCTTCACAGGCAAAAAGAGAACACCCAGCAGATCACCGGGATGTGAGAAGAGGGGAGTAGAGGGCAACTAACCCCACTGTTTTCTCAACAGTCACCTCGCCTGTCTCCAACAAGCAGCAGGCCACTGTCTTGGGAAGTTTTGGGAAGAAAGTCTTTCAGAGGCTGAACCAACAGTGGTAGCTTCTCATTAGGCTGACAGTATTTCTAGTTTGTTCAGGGAGAGCCTGCTTGAGCATCCCACGCAGACTATCAAAACTGAGAAGTTTCCTTGTAGCCAAACTTACCTTAAATATGAATCAACAAGAAAAGATGGCACGGTACAAAATTGTCTCTTTAAGGAAGATAAACAAGATCACCCTAAAACAGACATGGTCGGAAAATTCTTTTCACTGATCAGTGTCCAGGGAAGAGGTTCTGAGGAACAAGTACAAAGGGAAGGGCAAATGCCAAGGCAGCTTCAAGTCCCTGAGCTTGTACAACCCACATCAGGGGGCATCAGGAAGCTGAGTTACTGCACAGGAGCTCTGGGGCTCTACTTCCCCCCTGGATACACCAACCAAGGCAAGGACAGTCTGCTTCAGAGTAACTGTACCCCAGATTGGCAGGCAGCTTGCAAGAAAGCCCTTCTTTTCATGACCCAGAAAGATATTTCCCGAAGAGGAAGTACCGCATAAGGCAGTGCAGGGAGCTCGCAGCAAGCCCCTGCTAAAATATGCAATTGAGCCTCAGCCCTTGCAGTCACTGACCAGTATTTATGCTGATGCTTTTTTGAAAGAAATATATGTGATGAACTAACAAGCAAATTGGTCCCTTCACAAAACTTACATGCTCAGGACAGTGCAGTCCCTGGAAGTGATCCTTTATATATCAGCACAGATGTAATTGATTCAGTGTTAAATGAGCTTTCCATATGTCAGGCCACAGCCCTGCAGCCTTCTGAAGATCATGGTCTCTCTCCTGAGATAGACACATTGACAGCCAAAATTATTCACCCCAGTTTATCTGACCTGCTTCAAGGAAGTCTCAGTTTATGGAAACGTGACAAGCAACAAGATTACGTCACCAGAGAGCTTACGTGTTTTGATAAGGAGAGAAATTACCAACAGGAAGACCCCTTAGCAAAAGCACCCTCTTCAGCTCTGCATAAACCACTACAACCTGGGGAAATTGATGAGAAGCTTTTAGAAGTTGCTGCCAAAAGCAACGCCCAATGCCAAAGTCCCACAGCATCTATTCTGGGGGTATGCCACAGATTCTTGGAAGATATAATCAGCAGGCTTTTATCTAACTGTCTCCCTGCCACCACCAGCACATCTTCCTCTACAGAAAAGAAAACAGAACTTGCAGAATTTGACTTAATGCACATGAAGGTAATCAGTAAAGTGATGGCAAAAATCCATGAAGATGAGAACTCTTCTAGCTAGCGTATTGAACATCCGCATTCCAGGGAGGATGATGTGATTCAAACAATTGCTGATTCAGTCTATAACAAGCTTTTGACACTGTTTCAGTCTAAATTCAACATGCAGAATTGTTTAAGAAGTGCGTGCATGATTATTTCTGAAGCTCTTTGTGACTTGGTCTTCCAAGAGATTTCTGGGAATCCATTGCAGAACTCTCTTTCTGGAGAATTACCACTTCATCACTGTGCTGAAGTTGACAATATTGTTGAAAATACGCTGAGACATTACTGAGTCTTTGGATAACCCAAGCAGTTTATTGTCAGATCTTAGTAAAATAGTTCCTCTTACCATAGAAAAACTAGCAGCAAATCTTTTGTCAACATTTTCTTTCCTCTTTCCCATTGTGGATTTGAATGCAGAAAAGACTTTGTTACTGAACGATGCAACTAGAAAAATACAACATGCTTTGCAAGTACTCCTGTCAAAACATCAGATGAACATGAATGAACATATCGGTGACAGAGAGTTTTTACACACTGAAGACAGCCAAGCTATGGGAGACCTGTTCCATTCAGCTTGCACAAGCACTGGAGACCATGCTGATTCTGACATTTTTGTTTGCAGAGACCTAACAAATAGGAAAGATATTTTAGCTCATAGGATAGGTCCTGCAATAGCAAAAGAAGTGACTGAACCTGAATATCAAGCCAGTTCAAAGGAGGAGACATTGTCTACTTCATCTTCAAAAACAGAAGGTGTTAGGATTGTTGAAAAACTCCCTACTGATCTTGGCATGATAAAGAAAATCCCAAAACCAACTTTAACCCCATGTATTCCTGTGGTACCCGTGACTTTTATGGAAGAAATAGTAAGTAGATTCCTGTTGAAAGTCTTAAGTTCAACTGATGGCAGAAGCCCAAAGTACAGAAAACTTGCGAAGAGTCAAGGGCCGAAGTGAATGAAATTGCTGAGAACCTTAGGCCACAGAACAAGACCTGTCCAAACATAAAATCAGCCTTGTGGCAACTACAGATGAAGAACAACATCTATACCCAGAACACAAAGAAGCAGTTAATCGAGTTGTTCTTTCTGTTTTCAGGAATATTTTACAAAAATCTGGATCTGAGCAAGGCCTTTATGGTGATGTAACAGGTGTCAGTGCATTTTTTCCTCAAGAAGTAGCTACTGCAATAATTGAGGAACTCTCTGATTGCCCCCTTTTACAGGCTGTTAGTGACAGTCCTCCAACACTGAGCCAAAGTCCAATGCACCCAGACAGAATTGCTGACCAAGGTCTTTCCCAAGTGTCTGTTAAGGCAGAGCCTAAGACAGGGGCTCTGAAGAGGCAATCCCAGGTTCAAGTGCAAATGAGACCCCAACAGAGACAGAGGAGCTGCCTGTGAAAATAATCCCTCATATTAGAATCAAACATGTACCCATTGCTCCAGACTTGGTGCCTGATCATTTACGAGTCATTTCCATGAAACCAAAACCTCTTGAAGAACTGCAAGAAGCATTCGTTGCTCAAACTGGGGATGGCCTAAGGGACCTAAGAACATCGCTGGCTGAGAAGTGTCTTGAAGAAGAAAGTTTGAAATCTGAGGCTCAGAGAAAAGAAGACGGTCATTTCTGTCTGGATAGCACAGGGCAACCAGTTGTATGGCCAGGGGAGGTAAGTGGAAAGAATAAGGCAGGGGCAATCCTGTTTTACGAATGCCATTTTGCTTCTAACTGGATCTTTTGTTAAGATGTTCATGTGGCATTGAAAGCCCATTTACTATGAAAGGTGAGTGCTCTTATAGAGGTGGTGGACCATCTCCTAGAGAGCCTCCAGTGGGCCATCAGTGTGGAAGGCCCTCACTAGCTGGGATTCTGGATTAGTGGTCAGTAAATTCACTAATCTTGAATCTACTCTTTTTCCAAGAAATCTGTCCAGGGATAAGAAGAGGCCTGGAATCCCTTGAGTTAAGCATATGGACAAGGCAGCTACAGCTCTCTGCTTTGCTTACTGATGGCAGAGACTGGCTCAAAGGCAGCTGCTCTTCAAGCCAAACGGGTCATTGATTACTAGGAAGAGAAGACCACACATGGCAGGATGAGGGGCTTTGCCTCCCCTGAAAGGCTTGGGTCAGAATTAGAGACTGATAAATATGGGGGCTATAGTGTGGGTTTCCAGAGTGATGATGACAGTTTTAGGAGCTTGTTCTCCATAGAGCTGCAACTCACACCTTCTGTGCTTTACTTTTCAAAGTAAAGCACAGAAGGTGTGTAAAAAGTCATTTTGCTAAACCCAATTTCTGAGCTTTGGATCGCTTGGAGAATGGCTTCAAGATCCTACTGCTGAGTCCTGTTGCCCAAAATAAAGATATCAGACACAGAGTGTAAAACAAGAAATGAGTGCAGGTAACCCAGATGTGAAAAAGTGACAGGTAAGCCAGACCCAGATTATTTAGCAACCCATGGGATTGAGTAGTTAGGTCTTGTCACAACACCAGAGTTTCTGTTTAGAGAGCAGGAACTGACCAGTTTGTGACACAGACAGGTTCATGTGTGAATTGATAAAAAACAAAAATTATTTTTTGACCTTGCTAGAGCCCTGCTCCAAGAAAAGACTTAAGTACAGAAATCCAACCAGATTTGATATAAGTGCTCACAGGCTTCAATGATTTGCAATGTTTGGGTTAAGGGCAAAGAATATCAGTATTTGCATAACTTAGAGCCTGAGCTAGTGACCAGTTGGAATTAATGGCAGCTGCTTAGAAAAGTGCATTTAAGTGCCTTCCTGAACTGAGGCCTAGAAGAAGTATTTGGTCTTAATAGTTGACATGCATAGTGTCTCCTTACTGTTTGTTTCTGATCTGCTTTCAAACAAAAAAGTTGAAATGCAACAGATGGACAAAGCAGTTTTCCTTTAACAAAACTTGTCATTGCACAGTCCTGATTTTTCTGGGTGCTCAGCATAAGTTCGTAGGATGGATCTGAATGCAAGTTTAAAAGAGGCTTGGTTTAGTTCACTCTCATTAGTGACCTGTAGGAAAAACTGGTTTAGAAAGTATTCTGTGGAGGTGTCCTCTTCAAAAGCTTTCTCTTTGATTTCAGGCCTTCAGCAGGACCTCATTCGGGAAGGTGCTGGAAAGCTCTTCAACCCAAGGTACCTCCTTGCACAGTTGAGAGCCAACTACACTGGGACTGAGGAGGGAGAGGAGAAGATGGAGGCAAAGCTTGAAGCAGAGCAATAGTGGGAGGAAGCAGAGGGACTGCAGCAGGTAGAGGAGACAGTTCAGGTTGAATCCTCTCTGTATTTGGGGAGCCGTTGACTTCATCCATGGACAGTTAATAAAAGGGGTTTTTTTGCAACCATACGAATATAAGCTGCCTGACTCCCCAACCGCTAGCCCCCACCTGCTCGATTGTGTCGGCCCAGACTGTGACCAACCAACTTGGTCTCCACATATGTTGGGAAAGTTTCTAATTAGTAAAGGGTCTTAAATTTTCCAGCCAGAGGCAGAAGAGAATGCAGTGGCTGGAAGATGAAACTGGACAGATTCATTCTAGGAATAAGGTGCATGCTATTTTCTTGTTACACAACAGGTCATTAATTACAGGAACAACTTACTCAGGGGTACGATGAATTGTCTTTCACTTGAAGTTTTGAAATGAAGACTGGGTCTTTGTAAAGGACAGGCAGGAGCATCACCTGAAATTATTTGTGTCAATGATGATGGCACTTGCTGAAGTTCTGCAGGCCAGCTCAGTGGAGATCAGACTAGGTGATCATTGGTCTCTCTCTGCCTTTCAAATCTATGAAGACACTATACATTTGAGGCCTTAGTGCCTTCTCTGTCCTTTCCGTCCTTTGTGTTGCTCATTCTCCTACTTTCTCTAGCTCTTCTGTCATCCTCTTACATGCTGGGGACTAGAACTGCTTTCCCCTCCCTCACTAGATGAGAAGTTTTCCCTGTACCCACTCCTCTTGCAACAGTGTCCATGCTGTTAACCCCAGGCTGCTTTGCTTATTCCTAGAGATTCTTGGGCTCATTGCTTTCTGGATGCTCAGTAGTGCAGATGAAGAATACCAGTGCTGTGTCTTTCCTCTGCTCGGGTTGGCTAGTTCTTCAGGATTAGTATGGAATATCTTCCCTTCCACACAATCCGATGGTCTAATCTTTCCAACTCAATGAGTAGCTTGGGTCTGTGCCCTTAGTGCTGCTCAGAGCAATGCCAAATGGCACATTTCATTGGTCAGGTGCCATGTCCAAAAATTTTGTGGGTTGAGCAATATTTCCCAACCTGACCTTTGCAAGCCCTGCCACCCTGGACACACAGAGAAAGGTGCAGAAAGGAGCTAGCAGAACCCTTTTTAAGGTAGTGGTAGAGCTGTGAAGGGTTTTCAGGAGGGGCTAGCAAGTGCAGTAGGAGTAGGCTGGAAAGATACTCATATTGCACAAGGGAGGGGGAAGCACAGAGAAACTGTGAAGATGTTATGTGGAGGGAAAGCAGTGGAGGCAGGGACGGGGCTGAGCTGGGGCTCCTGTATGGAAGACTGGTCCACACTTGACTTCAGAAGGTAGGATGGTGGGGCCCTCGTGCCATCCATGGACTCGGCCTTCATTCTGTGGCTGTGTAATCCTGAGGATCGCAAATCAAGCAGAAACCTGCCTGACTCGTTTTTGGAACAGTTGGAAACACTTTCTGAAGATGTGGGAAAGAAAGATCCTCCCATACCAGAAGAAATTGATGTTGATACAGGTACGTATGGGGAAGTGACACTGGCTAAGATAGGTGATGTACTCAAGGTCATGCAGCACGTCTGTAGCTAGGCTGGGAAGTGCCTCTAGGCCTCCTGAATCCTCAAACATTGACCTACCCAGAGCCTATCATTGCTGTCCTACCTACCATCTCACAAGCAGCACTGTGGGAAAGAGATAGTTTCTGACCTTCAAGCATGAAATTCTGCAGAGCTTGGCCACGGTGTATCATGAACTGAAATAATGTAGCTGATGTTAACATAGAGTGTAATAATAGTGAAATGTAACCGTGTTAGTCTTGTCCTGTAAGCCAGTGGTCTCCAAACTTTTTTGATCACGCACCCCTATCAGTAAAAAATTTTTGAGCATGCACCCCCAATATATGTATATTTATAGAAATAGAAATTCTAGTATTTTTTTCCCGCACCCCAATGGATTGTCTTGCGCACCCCACTTTGGAGACCACTGCTGTAAGCAATTTGAAAACTCCATTTTGTATCCTTCTGCTTGACACAAGTGAATGAACTCTGCATAGCCTTTATGTATGACTGTGTGTAAAGGGGTGAATGGTGAGAGAATGGCATGAAGACAGGAGAAGAAGATTCAACTGTTTATGTAAGCAACAAGGCGCCAAATGTAAGTTACCAACCAGTAACTAACTAACAAACGGCTGAAGAATCCCTTTGACCCTTGAAGGCACAAAGGAGATAATAGAAGAAGAAATTCTGGCAGACGGGCAACAAAAACACTCCAAGGCTAAGATAAGCTGAAGACAAAAGAAGAACAACCGCAAAAACAGAAGCTGGGTATGGAAAAACCCCGAAGCACTGAAACCAAGGATGCCAGTCCCTATAAAAGAACACTTTGAAAATGCCAAGTTGGGCGAGTCTCTTTCTCTGCTGCTGTTTCATCAGAGCATAGATGCATCTGTTCACCCCATTCCAGCTGTTATCTTTAAATCTGCTATCTTCAAATCATCATTATCTACTCCATAAGCCCAGGTTGGCCACCCTGGGCTGATATTGAGCAACTACTGCTGGTAACTATATGTAGTGTATGTGTGGATGAAATGGTTGTTTTGTGTATGTGTATGTAATGATGTGTATGATGATTTGTGTGTGTTTGTATGAATGGTGTGCCTGAACCTCTATGCCTAACTCATGTAATCAATAAATGTGGCACTTTGCCTTATCTCCCTTTATAAAGTCTCACTCATGATTTGAGCAATTGGCAATTTGTGTAACAACAGCAGAGGATCCAATCAAGCTGGTTATCAGTGCCCCACACAACTACACACCTTCATAGCACGCATGGCTTATTCCCTCTGCTTGTAGACTCCATTTTGGCTAAGTGCAATGGCTGAGTGACTACAAGACTGGGCTGGAAATTCAAAGGTGTTCTCCTGCACAAAATCAAATTCTTCTATGTTAAATGAATGCTGTCTTTTCTCCACAGTGGCTGCTGCTGGTATTCCAAAAAAACGGTCTTCCTTTTTTAACAAGATACTGAATGCTCTGTCCATAGTGCACTCTCTTCTCTCAAGTTGTCTGCCACATCACAGGAAATTTCGGAAAGTCACACCAGAGGTTGTATCTACATGTTAAATTGTTTCAGGAAAAAATATAAGCAGAGTTAGGAAAAAATGTGGTCTGGTGGAGGCTGCTAATTGCACTTTATGATCGATTGCAACTTCATTCTCATGTAGTTAAACTCAAGAAAGCGGGCAGCCAGAGAAGGCAGACAGGAGGCCTATTTCACAGGGAGGAGGGAGACTT
Organism: Crocodylus siamensis; assembly: GCF_052110815.1. Taxonomy (NCBI): domain Eukaryota; kingdom Metazoa; phylum Chordata; order Crocodylia; family Crocodylidae; genus Crocodylus; species Crocodylus siamensis. The sequence goes on along the minus strand of NC_143398.1, from coordinate 174,557,780 downwards.
CTTTTATTCAGACATCATTCAGGAATTAAGGTGCACTCCCAAACAGTTGGCTGAGCCACAGGATGGGTGCTGGAGAGAGCAGTCAGGAGCCAGCCCAACCTGCAGGTAGTGCCACAAACTCCTTGAGATAACTTACAGGTGCCACCTAGCAAGGGTGGGGAGTTAAAGCCAGCAGATAATGCTATTTGGAGATGGCAGCAATCTCCACCTGGAATCACAGGGTAACCAGAAGGCCCCTGGAATCGCAGGTGCCGATGCATCATTCTCTGCGCCAGTCGAGGGAACAATTTTCTGAGTCTTTAGCTGCAGTGACTGGGGTTTAACCCAAGCTCTCTACGCAGAAGAGCAGCATGGCACAGCTGCCTGACGGGAGTAAACATCCAGGACTGAGGACCAGTCTGTGTTGGTCTGGCAGCAGGGAGAGGTGAAGGGAGCATTGGTGTCCCTGAGCCCTGTTCCCCTTTGGGAGCTCAGGGTCACCAGGGGAGCCTTCAGGCTCACTCCTATGGAGGCCTGAATCATTTCTGACCCATCTCTAATTTGTGCCACTTTTCCCTCAAGGGCTGGAATTACTCTGGTGATGGGGTACTGCCAAGATCACTGTTGCCCACCCCCAAAATTCAAAGCTTTGGAGGAAGAGCCCCCAAGTTAGGGCTGGCCCCCAAATAATGAAGATTTATTTAATATGGGCTGCCTATACATGTGTTCATTGGTGGTCGAATTATAATGCATTGGAGCAGATGTGATTAATCGCGTCCAGTCCACGTTCTCATTAGAATGCTGCAGCATTGCCCCCACATCACATGTATTAAGCTGCCATGCATTTTAAAATGGCCACAGGGTGCTTTAACTAAACCTCATCAAATGAAGTTTAGATAAAGCATCCCAGAGCCATTTTTAAACATGCAGGGGCTTAATGCAGTGATGGTGAGGCATTTTAATTACAGTGGCTGCCCAGGAACGACTCTAATTAAAATGCCTCCCTTTCTTACCTCCAAGCACATGTATAGGCAGCCATGATTTCTTTAAGCCCTTGCTTTTTGATCTCCCCCCTTCATATATGGGGACAGTTTCCAAGCTGCTGGCTGCCATTTGGGCAGAACAGGAAACTCTGATGCCTGCTCCCACCCGGAGCTTGCACTAAGGGCACAGCTTCTCCAAATTATGTTGTAGTGTAAGCCACAGGCTCTGGGCTGTTGAGGCCTCCCCCAGTGAGTCCAGTTTCTGCTCTCTGCTGTTCTTCCTGGACTTCTAGCTACAGGACTGTTTCCCATCCTTCCCCAGGCCAGGAAGGGCTCCACTGAAACCCCCCCATACTCATTCTCAAGCCTCTTAACAAAAATGGGCCAGCCTGACCTAGGACTCACAGGATGGGGGAGGATGGGGGAGTGGTGGTGCGTGCACTGGCATTCTCCATCATCCTTCCATGTGAGGCATGTTGGGTTACCAGAGCGAGGGGGGAGACCTGCTGCCTCCTGAGGAGCCTAGGGTTACCATACATCTGGGTTTTCCTGGACGTGTCCTCTTGTTTGGCCCCCTGTCCTTGTGTCCGGGTGGCTTTTTAAAATGCAAGCAAATGTCTGGGTTTTTGCATTGCCTCTGCTTTTCCTGGGCAGAAGCAGCTTGGATGCTTGGGGCTGGGAGCAGCAGCCAAGGTGATTGGCTGTGGGGGTCATGTGCTCTGCACGCGGACCTGGCAAAAGTGTGTGTGTGTGCACACAGGCAGCAGGGCTGGAGGGACAGGGGTCTCTGGGGTGGTAGTGAAGGGCACCGGGGGGCTAGGGGGCTGGGGGCTTCAGGTTGGGAGTGAGGGGCACTGGCAGGGCTGTGGTGCAAGGGGCTTAAGTGTGAGGGGCAGAGGCAGAGCACAGGCATATCACTGCCCCCCCCGCCCGCAATCATATAGTCCTCTTCCTGCCACCTCCTCCCCACAGGTGCCCTCTTCTTTTGATTCTGGAAATATGGCAACCCTAAGGTCCCTGGAGAACTGGATTCTGTCCCATCTCTGCCACAGAATCCCTGTGTGAGTCCTGCCAAGTTGCTTAAACCCAGCTTGTTCCCAGGTCTGCTCCCCATTTATTTCTGGCTTCTTGACTTCAGAGCAGGGGCTGATTTGCAGAAGTGCCAGCCGCTTGCTAGTGTAGCTAAAGTCCTTATGGACTGTCCTATGAATGTATGAAGTGTTTTATAATGCTACATATTCTGAAAAAAAAAAATCAGGTGCTCATTGCCAAATAGGAGGTCTCAAATTAGTTAATCTTTCAGCTCCCCGTCTAAAAACAGGGATAATACTTCCTCCCTGAATCTTTACAAAGCACACGGATATGATGGTGGCATGTACCATAGAAACCCCAGGAAGATATTATTAAATCTGTCTTCAAAGCCAGCTTTGAATAGTGGGGAGGAAATATAGTTTGGGATTACACAGTGAAGAGCAAAGAGAAAATAAAGCACTGTATAGTTGTTTATTCTAGGCATGTTGTCTAATCTATGCACGCAGTGAGGGAAGAGTCCAGTGGAAAAAGTGTGTGATGATCATTTAAATAATGATGATATTATAATGCATATGTGCCTAGGAACAGAATTAAGACAGAATTAAGGTTTCAGAGACTGGCTAACTTTGACATTTCCTAACTCTGGAATATTTGACTATGCAGTTATGTGCTCTGAATGTAAAAACAAAGAAACAAGCAAAAAAACCCAGCTATGTGAAACTTCACATGGATATTACTGGTGGGCTTGATAGCCATTGGAATCCAGTGCAGAGAGGACAAGAGTTGGATCAGGATGGAGGAAAAGGAGAAAACTGGGACAGGGTCTTGTAAGACTAGGATCAGCATGATGCCCAGTGGGAACAAACTGGGAGCCAGTGAGGAAAAAGGGAGGACTGGGAATAATTTGGCTGGGATGGAGAAAACTATTGAGTGGGGAGGGTATGAGGAAAGCTGGGGGAATGAAAGAGACTGGGGCTGTTAAGACACTTGTGCCACTGTTAGTGTTCTCAAAGGAGTCAAAATATTCTCAGTGTAGCCTCAGGCCGTCACACTTTATTGCATCCTCTTTTTGATAGTTCAAGGACCTGTCATTTTCACCTGGGCTGGCACATGAATACGACTAGGAGGACACCCAGGTTTGTGTGTTGTTTGGTGCCTCAGTGCAGAATGGCATTTTAACATCAGTGGGGAAGAGGACTTGGACACCACCTCCTCCATGCCTTGCCATGCGGAATTTACCCAGATATGTTAAAACCTTTCCAATCTGCATTAGACATGCTTCTCCTGCCTAGCCCAACAGCCAGGACCTCTCACAGCTGTTGCATCCAGAGAGAGTCCTTGATAGTCCAGCTCTGATGGTAGCACAGAGCAAAAGAGGGAGCCCTTGGTATAGATGAACCTGCCCTCTGGCAAATCTGCGGGATCCATGCAGATCCAAGTATGTGCTTTTGAATGGTCTATTTAAATGCATCCTTCTTCCACGCATGTCTTTCTTTACGTTAGTCTCTGGATTAAATGTTCCACTTTAGTATTTGTGTGCGATATATTATAATTATGGACTTGAGGAAACCCAAAATAGTGTCTTGTTATATGTACCTCTAAAATCCCTGTGGAGATGGGACTTTTTGAAAACAGTGTCTTTTACTTAAAAAAAAGAAAAGAAATTAAAGTGGCGTGTTATCTGCAGTGTGTTACCTGGTTTTTATCATCTATCTCTAAACACACTGGAACTCGCTAAAAATGACTGTATAGCCCATCCCTGAAAGCAACTAAAATGCCAGACAAACTTCAAAAAGTTAGTAGATGTTGCTAGGCAGTGACACCTTTAAATTAATCAGAAATGTCACTGGACAATTTACCAAGTATTATGCACAGTAAGCTGATAGAGGATTCTTCATACATATATTTTATCAGCAATAACTCCCTCAAAATCACTAGGGGAACCCACAGAATCATTCAATTTAGCAACCACATCACTTTTTAATATTTTAAATCCTGTATTGTCCTTGGTGATATCTTTTTGCAATGAATTAATTTATTTCTTGTATAATAAAAGTGGTTTATTTGTGAGATCTACTTATGCTATCCTATGTCATGCTATAGGCACCATCATTTTACTGAATAACTATGAATCCAGCCCATCATCTTCAAATGAAAAGCAATGATTAAATGGAAGCATTGATTTTTTGTGGGGCTTAGGTGCCTAAATATTTCTGTGGGATCTTGAACTGAATGCATGCTCGTTATTCTGCCAAGACCCTTTGTATTTGATTTCTCTTTAAGTGAAAATAACCCAATCTTTTCATTCTTGCCACGTGTGGAATTCTTTTCATGTTATTAATCATTTTATGTTGTCTGGACCACTTCTGTACCTCTCACTCGATGGAGGCTGAAAGGTATATGCAGCAGGTAACCTGGCTCTGCCCCCAGTGTACCACTGAGAATGTGTCGAAAGCTCTTAATCTGTAAAGTGAGAAATGTAACCAAGTCAGCTTCACATCCTAACAAGCTGAATAAAACAGTTCAGTTTAAGGGTGGTGTAGTGAAGCTAAATGAACCAAATTCTTTCCTGGTGTAATCTTTCTGTCTGCAGTGGAGGAATACTAGTGGCCATTGTGCCTAAACTAAAGAGTATAACTGAAGTAAAGAAAGGAAAGGTAAACCTAGGAGGCTAGATAGGATGCTTTTTAATTATCCTGTTAGAGACAGGGGGGTGGTAAATGTTTTGAACTTCAGGGCAGCACTGTGCTTTCATATAAACAATTGATGGATGGCTTGTGATTATACAACACTCTGCAGATGATGAATGCTAAAGACCCGAAGTGTAGACATGGAAGGAAAATGCATTTTGCCAAGTCCCCACAGTGTGACTGTTGTCTTTCAGTTAGCTTGGTGTGATCTAGTACAGTTTGCTCAACATCACTTATTCTCAGTACAAGGGCATCCTGTGTATAGAAGGTAGTTTTGAGAAGGTATGAGGTAATATTCAGCAATAAGTCAGTGAGAACCTTAAATGAAATGTAGCTTTATGGGTAGCAACAATTCTGAATTCAGACCTGTGTCATTTATTGCTAACCTTTTTCAGGACCAGAATGTGATCTATTATACATATATATATAGGTCCCCAAGGTACTTATTTATGCCCATGTGCAGTACAGACAGCATGGAGGGTAGAAATGGGCCCTGCAGAACGACTATTTGCATGGAGATGGGTGGAAAGCAGGCATGAGTCTTTTCTCTTCTCCCACGTGTGCCGTTTTGTTTTGAGTTGACATAAACTGCCAGGGTATTGTGGTTTGCTACTTCCCGGGGCAAGGGGAAAAGGAGAAGCAGCTTCTGTCTCCAATTCAAAACCTGCTTTCCAGTTCCGCTGACCTGGGGGCATATATGCCTGGCTTGTGGCAAAGCTGCCCTTTAGTCTCCAGTAATTACCTCTTACCCATAACTATGCTGTGTATAGAGTCCACTCTTTTGATGTTTAAATTCATGTAAATAATGTGTTGTATAAACTACTAGCAACTGTACTGCTAAGCTATGGATTTGACACACATTCTCTCCAATATTGGCTAGGAGGGAACTGTGCAATGTACAAATATTTTGCAAAGCTAATTGTAGAGAATATTCTTTGCATTCAAAATGGTGCCAAGGACTTTACCCTGCCAGACACATTTCCAAAGGAGGGTTTCCAGCAATAAAATATTTCATGTCAGATGCTTTGATACAGAAATTGCATTCAACATTTGGCTGTGAAATATAGTCTAGCCACAATATATCTGTTTATCTGTACTCCTTTGCTTTATGCTTCCTGGTACATCCTTGGCCCCTGAGTGAAATCTGTTGAACTTAATGAGTCCCTTCCTATCATGTCCCTTCCCCATTTTTCTCCCCCCTGCACTTCCCATCAACTTTGATAGATTTGTATTTGGGCATGTTTTACATAATACAGATGTTTCTCAATATGTTTCAAAGGCTTAGGAAGTCATTGTGTGCATGTGCACCAGCTACACTCACTGTATTCACTACATTCATTTTTTAAATTAGACTGAACTCTAGGAGCTGTTTGTGTGACCCAAATTATGAAGAAACATGTCCCGTATTGTAAGGGAGAGTGGCTAGTTGGTAGCCTTATGCATAGTTGGTACCATCTCACCTGTCTGGCAAGGAGATGAAAACTGTTTGCAGAGAAGGCAGGTGGCAAGCGTCATCTTGTTGGTTTCCTGCCTCTAGGTGTCTGAATTATTAACACTTTCCTTACTGAGCCCACCCCCTCTGCCTCATATGCACACATACATTTCAACAGGTCTCTTTGAATACAATAGCACTCAACATTTCCACCTCTGTTTATTTTCCATCACGCCCTGATAAGGGGGAAAGTCACCTGTGGAGGGCACAGTGGTCGGAGTATCAGACAGCTAGGAAGGTAAGGACACCTTCTGTTTCCAGCTTGTGGAAACGTTGGGTAGAAATGATGCCTGTCAGTAAAGGTAAATCCAGATGATGAGAACTGATCATTTTGACTGAATTCTGTGCTGTCTTAGACATGAAATATTTATTTACTTGCAGCTGATAAAATGTAATAGGTACCACAAAGCCTCAAAAGGCACTTGAAAGGAAAATGAAGTGTGTATATGTGTGTGTTATCTGGCAAATTATTTACAATATATAAGCATAAATGTTGGTTCTTTTCAGTTGGTGATCTACTAAGACTTAATGGAGTAACCATGCATGTATACTATTTTCTCTGAGGCTTTGGGGTTGTTTGGCTTCATGACATATATGGCCTGAAGAAACCAGATAATATTTGGACCTTTGGAATAGGTGCTGTAGGGGCACAGAATGAGAAATAAGGAGTCTTCAGTGAGCTCTCAGTCTGATTAAGTCTAAAATAGTGTCCATCTCTTTTGGTTTCTCTTTTCCAAAACCCTTTGCGATGTCAAACCTGGAAAAGAAGTTTGTCTTTCAGTTTAAAATACAGCTGGAACTTGGAGTGCTACATAAAACATCAGAGCTTTAATTACTCAAAATTAGGCTAGTGCAGTTCAGTGCGGTGCTACCAGCCTGTTCCTTTTTAGAGCGAAATAAGGCTGTAAAAGAGATAGTATAAAGATCAGGGGAGAACACATCAAACTAATTCTAACACCCAACAAACCCAGAGCATAAATCACTGGATATCATCTTGAAATTACTTTTTTATGGTAGGATCATCATTTAATGAGGAGGAAGACGGATCTTGCTTGCATTTCTCATTTTATTTTTAGTCTCGCTGCTAGGGGAATAAGAGAGCTATAACCTTAATCCTTCTGCTTTTCCACAGATCATACAATCATAAAAATTAGATATGGAAAAGACCTATTAGGTTGTCTTGCCCTGTCCTGTCTTCTTGAGGATTATATTCTCTGATACAAATATAAAGCCTTCTCTGGTAAAATCTTAAACATCTGGGGTTTCATTCAGGAGGCTATTCCATGATATAACAACATAAAGGTTTGAAGCGATTTTTTTTCCTTTAGAGAATCTCTTCATGATTGTTTGGAAAATACTTATCATAGTGTGGTAAATACTATAGAGCAAAATAGTTGTCAGGAAAGTACTTAGCTGCTACTGAAAACAATGCAGCTCCAAAACTCACAACGTCTTTCCAAAATCCCTTCTGCTTAATTCTGCAAAAACTAGTAGCTACATTTAATCCTTCAGAGACAGCTGGATGAGATTTTGAAGATAGCAGAATAACAGTCACATATCCCATCTACTCAGGATGCTAAACAAAGCATATGGTTTTGTGTATGAAAGATTGTGGCAGTCAAAATGGAAATGACTTGTTTGCACAGCTCTTTAATCTATTTCTTTCTTTCTGGGTTAACAAAAATAGTTTCTTTTCTGTTTTGTTTAGCAGTTTCCTTCCAAACAGCATTCTTCACCCAACTGTTTATAAAGTTCTATGAAATCATTGCAAATTCACTGTGAAATCACAAATCACTGTAAATTGTGAAATATTGAGCTCTAAACCCAGGAGATCGGATCTCATTTACAGTAAAGCCTCCTATGCTACCAGTGTAACAGCACCTTGAAGCGGACATAGAATAGATAACATTGCCACAGTGTTAAGACTTCCTTTAAATCTAGCCGGTCCCAGGACCAGGCAAGTTGTCACAAGGCAAGAATGAAGAAGGAGAAAAGAAACTAATTGTCCTATCTTTAAGTGGTTTACAAGAGCTCTAGGTAATTTTCTGAAAATCTGTTTGGCTTTGACTTCTCCCATCTTTACAAAAACACAGGGGAGGAGGGAAAATGAACAGATGTTGCAAGGTGTGGAGAGACCTTCTGGTTTTAATCGCAGGTAATAAAATAGATTACAATGATTACAGCCCTGGTGTTAGCAGATATTTTAAAATTAATAATTAAATGTAACTATGATATCTTTGCTGTGTGCTGAATAATGTTTCTCTGCAGGCACATGAGGCTTCAGCTCAGCTAGACAAACACTGTTGATGTCTTGAACAAGAGGACCTCCATTTAAATTATTTCTGATGAACAGATCATTTAGTGATCTCCTACACTGGATGGTTCCTTGCAAGAAAATGTTGACTGTAATTCAGTCTTGTATGATATATTGAAAAAGATGCATTTTTGGGAATAGCTGCATTGCTGATTTCAGATCCTTAAGGCTTGACTAAGTTGCTTCTCAATTAGCTTGAGGAGCTGTCATGATCAGGTGACACAAAACATTTCCTCCCTGAGTTTCAGCACTGTGTCTGAAGCATCACTCCATCCTAGTAACCAGGGGAGTGAGAGGAGTTTCACTTCCTTAAGCAAGGTCGGTTGATCATAGCAGGGTACCAAGCACATTAAGTTGGAACTGTGGCAGTCAGGCTGTCAGCCCAATGGTGGAGCTTTTTCACAAGGGCTAGGGACAGACATTCAAAAAGCCTGAGCCTGTATTAATTCAATCTTTGAAAGTTAGTCTAACCTGCAAAGCTTGAACCGATTTGGAGCTAGATAGACATTCCCTTTTCATTCCAGAAATGAAGACAAGCCTGCAACAGCTCAGGCGAGAGGCTGGGGGGCACTAAAGCAGCCTCCCTTCCCTTCCACAGAGCTGAGCTGAGGGGGGTATGGCCAGGCCCCAGCAGGATGCTATGATTAGGGAGGGTTTTCCCCACTTCTGAGCAGCCCAGCAGGGAATTTTTATCACCCCTCAGTGTTTGTCAACCCATTATGAAAACAACAGAGGGATGTTACCAGCTACCTGTTGATTCTATTTTTGTCTGAGTGTGCCACAGCTTGGAGGTAGCCAGCATGTGATCTGCTAGTTAATGCTGAGAGGTGTCCGTGAGGGATGGGGGAATGCCTCCTTAGCAGAGAGTATGGAGGGGAGGGGGTGAGCAGAAGCCAGGTAGAGCCTGCAGTCTCTGCTGGAGCTGCAGCCAGGGAGCAGAGGGGAGGGGCAAGCCCTGCTGTGGAGTTGAGAGCCCTGCCCAGCCCAGAGAGTATGCTGGGATGCCAGGGGAGTCTGACTTAACTTAAATCAGCAAGAGGTCTGGGACAGACATTGCATAAACTGGTTTGAGCCAAATCAGTTAAGTCTGATACTACACTCAATCAGATTTATCTCAAACCGGTTTCAGCCATTTTCAAACCAGTTTATGTGCACTGAACATCTGTTCTGTTACAGGTTTAAACCAGTTTCTGATCACTTGAATTGGTTTATGTATAACGTCTGTAACTAGCCAAAGTGTATACCTGATTGTCCAAGACACTTTCTCACACAGGGAACTGGGGTTCTTATGGTAGCAATTGTCATCATAGTCTCTCTTTCTTAAAATTCATTTGTATTCTTTAAAAGACTCCTAAAATATATCACTGGCCTTCTGAATACATCAAATGTCCTGTTATCTTCTGTCATCAATAGTTGTAGTGGCCACTGCAAATAAGTCTAGTCCTTACATTAATGGAGATGTGGAGATGATCTCTGCACAGTAGCAACTGGGAGGGGCCACACTGAGATCAAAATTAAGAATTGTCAAAAGCACTGTTGTCTTATACTTCTATGTGGAGCAACAATTCAACTAGGCCAACTTGTTCTTATGCCCTTGTTCTCTTTGTCGCTGTTTATAGGCATTAGTGTGGGAAAAATCTTAACAAGAAGTAAAGCTAGGTGCCACTGAAAAGAGGATGGTATAAGCCAGAAATAAACTGAAACTTCCCTAGGGTATAACTCAGAACTAAGGATTTCTCTCTCTTTCTCCCCTTCTTTAAGTAGAAAATCTTAAATAGATCCCTTTTAAAACCCACTGTGTGTGGTTCTTACTGAAAATTATTTTATGTATTTATTAGCATAACTATTTTTCACTTAGTTATCAAATAGGTGTCATAAATTATATCCTATAAACAGTAATAGAAAGCTTATGTATCTGTTAACACTGTAACTATCCTTTCTTCTTTTTATTATGCTCTACATGTAGTGTACATTTTTACAATATATGTCCCTCTTATTCCTCTTTCACAGTACACAGAAGGAGGCAGATGATGCATGCCCACTACTTTACTTGGATTTGGATTCACTTTTCCTTTGGAGCCTCTGAATTTTATCACCCATGTCAAAAAATCTGCCTCTGCAAAGAAGGGGCCAAGTTTGTAAACTGCTCTGGAGCCAATGTGACTGCTGCCCTCATCTTTCCTCCTGAGACAGAGCACTTGGATTTGTCCAGCAGTAACTTGTATTCTATCCCAAGCAAAGCTCTGGACTCACTGTGGAAGTTACAAGTTCTTCTTCTAAGCGGGAACTACATTAGTAGGATTGAAGCGGGAGCATTTAGCTCCCTAGAGAGACTCCAGAAGCTTGACATTCAAAGAAATGAGATTACAGTGCTTGGAAGCAGCTTTTCAACAGGCCTCAATGGCCTCAGAGATCTCATTTTGTCCTACAACAGGCTCCAGAAACTTTACTACAGAAACTTTCAGAACTTTGAAAACCTTCAGAAACTCAACTTCCAGAACAACAACATCTCCTCCATAGAAACAGGGGCTTTTCGGAGTCTGACCCGCCTGAGGCAGCTTCATCTTCAAAATAATCACCTCCTCAGCCTCCATAATGGGGTCTTCTCCATGCTACAGCATTTAGAGGTTTTGAACTTGGAGGGCAACAGGATAAAGACCATTGCTCCTGGGATCTTTACTTCCTTGAACAGCCTTACCGTACTTAATTTGGTACATAATGAAATAGAACATATCCGGTTCAAAACCTTCCTAACTATCCAAACTCCTGGGACTCATATCTTGCTCTCCTTCAATCCATGGTTTTGTGACTGTGACTTGCAGAGGGTCTTTGCAAAGTTGCACAGTGTCAGGAGGCTGATCTTGGATGACTATGACAACATGACATGCATGGAACCACACGTTCTGAGCAACCTGCCCCTGTCCTCCGTGGACACTCAGCTCTGCATTGCAGAGACTGTGACAGTTCTGGTCATTACTTTCACAGTATTCATTACTGTGGTGGCTGCCATTGTAATGGCTGAACGGAACAGGAAGAAAAGGACAGGCAAGCATTGGAGTGAGGAGAGCGAAATGTCTTATGAATCACAAGACTGACCTTGTCATTGTGAGCTTTCTCCAAAGCCTATGTTACTCAGGCATGTAATGAGCATGTTTGCTCAGACTTTGCTATTATAAGAAAACACTGAAGATTTTACCGTGACTCTCACCAGCTGGTGAAATGCCTCACCTGAAAGGAAAGGAACTGTTTAAAAACACGTCTTTAGAAAGGGCTTATTGGGCAGGCTGTTTCTACCTCTAGGAAGAATTGGGCATTGCTTGTTTCTTGTGATCTTAGCAAAGGCTCTGGTGAAAAGGATGTTTGCACTGAGACATTCTGTTGTGCTACTGACTGTTGTTGCTGGAGATCATCGAAACAGATTAATTTAAATATCTAATTGTTTTTCACCATTTGGGATGTTTTCTTGTTGCTTTTGACTCAGCCTGGATGGTGAAATCAACTTTGCATGTTTCATTTACTGGTCCAGGTTCTCATCCCTGGTGAGGAGGGCTTGGCACAGATGGGAATACAAAGCATGGGGATGGAAAACAAAGATCAATTCAACACATCGCTGATTTGGGAACCACTCAGTACTCAGCCATTCCCCTTGCACATTCCCCTAAATCCACTGACTACCTACCACCTCCAGTTTGACTAGTTGGGGGGTTACCAGGGGACAAAGAGATGTCAAATATGTCCTCTATTCCTCCAGCCATGCCTCCTACCCCATCTGTAGGGAGAGATTGCTCTAGAAACAGCTGTAGAGACTATGCAGGGGAGACTGCTCACCAGTGAAGTAAGTTGGCTTTGGGTAGCTTTGATTCACCACAGCACAACAGAACTGGCTTAAAGCAAGGAGGATCTTGTTCTTGGTTTAATCGGAGACATTTTCTGCTTGTCCCTCTCTAGCCTGGTGATGAAGTGTTTTGGTTTCTAACAATGCAGAATAAAGTCAGATTTTTTTTTAAATCCCTGATTTTGACATACAGTCCTAAAAACATTTATCTTCCTATTTGGTCTCGTACATAGCCCAACCTTTTAGAAAAGCCTAACCTGAAGTGCTGGGCTGCCTTGTGGCATCCTTTTCATTTTTTGCCAGAATTATTTCATGCAATAAATCTTACACATGCTCAAAATTTATTTACAGCTAAGCTTAATTGGCTTTGTAACAGTGACATATTTTATAAATGCTTTATGCTGCAAATAATATATGAACTGTGTGCTAAGAAATGAATGAGCTTTCCCAAATGTTCACTTTTTTGGTGTACACTAACAGAAATGACTTATTTAGAAAATTATAGAATTAGAGCAAGGTCTTTATCTGGGACAGTTCAGCTTAATGATGATGACTTCAGAATGGCTATGCCAGTCTCTGCAGCTGATGATCTAATTGTTGAACTATAACAGTATATATTCACTGAAATGTTAATTTTAATGACCTGCAGTCAAGTTACTCCTCTTCAAGTAGTTCAGTTCAACTGAGAGCAGCCAGACTGGGAAACAACACTTGAGTTGCTCTGTCTACACTGGCACTGTACTTACCTGTGACTGGCAGTAAGAGATTACGGAGGGGTGTATCCCATGATTTTTAGTGTTGTGGCAAATAGAGTTCCTCAACAAATTCATTCCTAGGAACAGTGAGAGAATGTGTCTGTCTTGTGTGGATATAGAAAAGGAACTGGAAGAAGGCATTTACCCTATGAAGTGCTTATGTTAGCATCATCTGTGCTAAGCTCCAGAGAGTCACCCCACACTCTTGTTTTTCTCTTTCAGTTTTCCAAACACACTAAATTATTAAACGTTTGCTAAGTGTTTCAGTATCCTTGGGGAGAAGGTATTCTACATGTGCAAAGTGTTATTGTGTTGTATGATGCCACAATGGCAGTGGGAGAAAGGCAGAAGGCATGGTAGACTTGCAGTGTATGCATCTGATGAAGTAAGCCTGCTGCTTGTGAAAGCTTACGCTATCTATCTCTGATTTAGTTTAAGGCCTTGTCTTCAAGGGAGAAAATTGATTGCAATTTTCATAGAAGTTAGCTACCATATTTACTCAAATCTAAGATGACACTGAGTTCAAGAGGACTCTCCAATACTTAGATTCCATACATGGAAAATGTATAAATTTGTTATAATTTTCCATGTATACAACCTAATTATTGGAGGATCATTTTAAATTCATCCCCCACACCACTGCAGGGGGGCAGGTGGTGTGGGGAGGTCAAGCAGCTTGCCTCCTGCTTGTGTCTGCCCCACTCCCACCTGCCTTCCCCCTCTGCCTTTATTCCCATTCCTCCTCTCCAACCTCTGTCTCCCTCTCCCCCCACCTTTATTCTGCACCAGCAGGATTTGTGCAGGGTGCCGGGGGAACAGAGCATGGCCCCAGCCACATAGCAGCAGCATAGCAGCACACATGCTATGGGACTGGGCTGCAAGGTTGGTAGGCAGGCTAGCCCAGTCAGGAGGGGAGGGGTCAGAGGGCTAAAAACAGCAGTCAGGGTTGGGGGAGTGGGAATAGTGCAGCCCTGGGGCTGGGGTGAGCTACTGGACTTTCCCAGCCCAAGGCTGTGCTGTGAACATGTACAGACACGTTCCAGAGATCAGGGTAACCCTTTCTTAGATTGGGTTAACCCAATCTTGGCCTAAGTTAGTATACCTACTCAGATGGACTAATTTATATTGGGCATACGACTTTTGGTTGATTTAAGTCATCTGCATGCCTGTACAATTAGGCATTTAGATCCCTAACCCTGGTTAGGTCAATCTAACTGTAATGAAATATGTTGCTCTGAAACAGCAGGGTCAGCCAGTTTCCTCATTTAGACATGGTGTAATTGAAATTTATTTTTTTTGCTACTTGGGTTCTACAATCAGCAGGAATCTTGACCTTCAGACTGAACTGACTAACAGAATCAGAAACACAGGTAAGAATTTCAAGCTGTTGCAGAAAAGTGCGTGGAATAACAGCAAGCTGTCAGCTAAGGTGAAGGTACAAATCTGAGACCTGCGTGCTGTTATCCCTGTTTTATGGTTCAGAAAAGTGGACTACATATGCTAGGCATATCAAGAGAATAAATAGCTTGCACATGAGATGTCTGTGTAAGATCCTGGAAATAAAGTGGGAAGACAGAATATCAAACACAGAGGTACTAGAGCATGAAGGATTGACACACTTGGAAAGCACTATCAAGAAGAAAAGGTTGCAGTGCATTGGCCACAGCTGGAGAACGGAAGAAGACTGTATCCCCATGAATATTTTGTATAGTGAGATTCAAGACCACTCTAGAAAGTGAAGTCACCCTCTATGGTGGTACCATGATGTGTGAAAAAATGGTATGAAGTCGTTCAACACCAATGTAGAAAGCTGGGAGGAGCACACATAATCCCATCTGATCTGGAGGGAAATTTTGGCACTGGGTGCAGCTCAACATGGAGTGGCTTTAATCGAGATGATGGAAGCACAGCAAGGAAAAAGAAAGCGGCATGCTGTAAATTCTTGGAGTCCAACTCAGACAAAATATGGATTTGTGAAACTTGTAACAAGCTGTGTCACGCTCACGTTGGGCTTGTCAGCCACAAATGGATTCATCAGGCATCAACCTAGACCTCTTACATATACATTGTGATCCACAGGATCTACAGTTGCCTTCTAATTGAAAATGGATCGAAAATCATCCCCATATTAGTGATGTGCTGTAGACAAATTCTTTAGTGGAACCTGGATACCTGTTGTAAAAAATATTATCCAGGGATATTTGTTGTAGTTGCAAAAATTATAAGCATCCATGTTTTACTTCATGTACAGCACAGTTGTTCTCATGAGAACAGCTATCTTTTCTTTCAGCGTTCTGCTTTTTGTTTCAACTACTGAGCCTGTAAACCTATTTGGGTGCATATGAATTTTCAGTGTTTTGTGGTGTAGCAGACATAATAGTTTGAAGGAAATATACCAGATCTGATAATAAAGCATATGGCATACTGTCAAAAGGATTGGAGACGTAGACATTTTTTGACGTAGACAATACACTCGATCCGTCTAAGCCATTCTCAGCTCCCTGCCTTCTTCAGCCTACATCTATTTCCTGTGCATTCTGATGTGGGCAGACCTAGCCTTATGGATTTCTCTTGTCAGCAATCTTCAGCAATCCCTTGTCATCAAGGATGATTGTCTTTCGCGATGGTTTTATCGGTGGGTCCAAAGATGGCTGACGAGGCCAATCCAGAATTGACAGACTCTGTTGGAACTTGGGCACGTGTCTCCGTGCGGGGTGAGTGGCTCCAGATTCTTGATTCTGTCCATGAACCACTTTTTCTGTAGCTCCTACTTTTTCTTCTCCTGTTGTTGTTGTACAGTTTCAAATTACTGAGATCCTTGCAACAGACTTCCTCCGTTTGGGGTGGTACTGAGGAGGCTACTACGAGTTGGTGTAAATGTTGCATTTTTTCAAGTGGGTCTTGAGGACATCCTTGAGGTGCTTTCTCTGCCCTCCTCGTATGCCTTGACTGAGCTGGGAGAATAAAACTTGCTTCAGGAGTCTGGAGCTGGACATCTGGATCATGTGGCTGGCCCAGCCAAGTTGATAGTTGATGTGGAATGACCATTGCCTCTGTTCCTGGTGTTTGATTGCAAGAGGACGCTAATATAGGTGCATCTATTTTCCTATTGGATTCAAAGGATCATCTGTACAATTAATACAGAAGACACTGACCCTTAACTCAGAAATGGCAGGTGGTTTATATTCTTTTCTTCCTGCCTTCTTGAGATTCAGTATGTCTAAACAAGAAGCAAGCTTGTTAAATTCTTGAACCTGGGAAATTAGATGCATTTTGTAATGCTCTGTAATTGCAATTTAAGGGTTTTCCCAAATACGTGAAAGATTTGGTCCCATAAAACATGAAATAGCTACCTATTTCTATCTTGCCCTCGTCCCTTCTATCAGAGTATTCAAACTACTTGAGAGCTTTAATTTGCTCTTATTTCCTTTTATCAACTCACAGAATGCTCTTAGGGTGTTGCAGGAAGTGATTTCTGAGCTTCTTGATATATTTTTTAGATCTTCTGCCTGTCTTTTCCATTCTAACCTTTTTACCTCCTCCTGAGTGCACTTAATTAAACAGCCAGGACAGGATTTATATCAGATACCTGACTCAGTGGCTTGTTTTAACTGCTTTTCTTCCTTTTCCTGTCTAAATCTTCCCATAGTGCATTTCTTCCCTTGGGTGGTGTTATTAAGAACCAGACATGTCATCTCTAAGCTTCATCAGACAGACAGGATCCCAGGGATTATCTTCATCTAACTGGGAAGATCCACCTGCATTGTCTATTGCAGGTTGACTGACAAACTCTTGAGTTTGTTGCTTCCCTTTTAAGTTTGCCACGATTTTTATCCTTTAAGTGTTTTGTTATGACTTATGTTTACAAAGCATTTCCCCAGAACTATACTATTCTGAATTGTTCAGCTAGTCTTTCCCACTGTGAATGGCGCTTGGGACCCTATGCATCCTGTAACCGGTCTTCCAGCCTCTCCACAATCAGTCTGTACCCATTTAATAGGGATTACGGACTGTTTGATACTGACTACTGGTTTCCTAGCTGTCTCACCAATTTGTGGATGTATGGCCAACATGTATTAAATACATCCAAGGTTAATATTGAAACCATTCAGAACTCCAGCTAAGCAGGCCCAATTAGTTTATGAATAAAAGACAAAGAAAGGCCTATTGCCCCCTTGGAGAACAGGGTCACACTGTTACCTCAGGTAAGAAATCTACCAAAACATGTATGACCACTTAGTTTTAGTAAAAAGATCGGCAGATATTTTTAGGATTTTTCTAAACTTCTTTAACTAGTTTGACTAATTTATCATTGTTTGAAATATAGTTCCTTGCAAAATATGGGGATTTTTTTTTAAATTGTAATGCATAATTTTGACTTTTTCAAAATGAAAATGTTAGGGTTTGCTTGAAAGCAGCATTTTTTGACATTGAAAGGTAAGAAGATTAAAAACATGAAAATAGAATACAAGGTTTCATCTCATGTTGAACAAAATATTTCAGGAAAGTGACCAAATAGCAAAACAATTCTTTGTAGAACACTGGGATTGCTCAATAAAATAGATGAGTTCTCCCTCTAGGGTTCATTTGAGATATTACAAAATAATTGCTGTTCTGAGATGCAAAAGATAGATGCAAGAGAAGAAAGAGCCTGAGAAAATATGTCCCATATCTGATTCTGATGGTGGCAGGGAATTTGCTCCACACAAGAAGCCAGCACAATATAGGAGGGAAGTGGTTCACAGGCCTTGTGCTGGTTTCTTTACCAAGGTATATTTCATCCTAGACATCAGATCTATGGTCTGTGCTTTCCGTTGCCCATCTCCAAAACTGGCCAATATCATGCATCTTTCTTCAAAGTTTTTTCAAGGGTCATCATTTCATTACCCAGATCTGAACCGCACTAGCCTAACTCGGGTGGGGTTGCAGAGGCAGCTGCCCCAGGCATAAACCTGGGCAGAGGCAGAAAAATATCAGTTGTTGCCACTGTTGCACGATCATGGCAATGGCATAGCAGCTATCAGAAGTCACTGCTGTGTTACCTTTTGTCTAGACTTGTGGTTAGGAGTGAGATTAATTGATCGAGACCATTTCAGTCACAACTCAACATCTTTATTAGGATACGCAAGAACAAAGACTTATTGGAATTAATAAAGATGATGCTTATGCAACACTGGATTCAGGAAGACCAGATCTTATGGCCAGGCATCTTTGCCTTCCAGAGGACTCGTGCTAAGTTGTTTTTTTTCTCCTGAGCTTCATAAAAGGTACAACTTGTTGCTTGCCCCAGGCTCAATATTTATAGATGGCTGATTTGATATGCTAATAATTGATCTCTGATTGGTCTTACATAAATTTGTTTCACTGGAACTTTTGAAACTCGATGGAACCGTGTTTTTAGGGGCCCTGGGAAAGGGGTCAAGGGATTTAGCTAAGGCTCTTTATTTTTAGGTGTCTGACCCCAGTCTGTTAATTACCTGGCATCCTTTACTTTAATCAAAATCTTGTTAATCAATTGAAATTTATATTTTTGAGGTAGCAAGAAGGATAGATTTCTTCTTTATAGCTTGCCTTTTGGCCCTTGTTCAGTTATTTACTGCGGCCTGTCAAGGCTGCCTTGCTTTTTCCATCGTTAAGACTGCCTTTGTGTTTTAAATTATTCGTATGTTAGCAAACATACATTCATACATTTGGTTACCTTAGTTGTTAATGTTTGACACAGCTTCATCCAGGATAAAAAAAACTAGTGTTTTGGTCCACTTGAATCATTCTCAGGCATTTCACACACAACAATTTGAACGTAGCAGTTGCTGCCTGTAGCAGGGCACTAAGGTGCCTGCTACCTGAAAGGCAGCAGTAGGGGCTCAGGTGTCAGTTGCTAGGGGCAACCAAGAGGCGCTAAGGGCCCACACCTGGTGAGTCAGCTGACCAGAAGGGGCAGGGCTGACCACTATAAGACCCAGACTGGAGGCTGTGAGCGCTCTCTGTTGGCAGCCAGGAGGAAGGCGTACTGCCTGCCTAAGGGAAAGAGAGTGGCCCTGCATGTAGGAAAGAGAAAAAGGTCTGGATGTATAAGCCGCTAGGTACACAGGTGAGAGATGTGGTGTGGTCTGGAGAATGTTTAGCCAGGTGGCTTAACTTTGTGTTGTAGCTCAGGGGCTCGTGTTATTGTTTGTTGTTGTTGTTGCACCGGAGGACCAGGTGAGGCTATCAGCGGTTGGATGAGGCCTCATAGGGGCTCCACAGTAGTGTGGGGACCCTGGTGCCAGAGAGGGTGCAGCATTTGGGATGCATTGACCCCAGTCCCAGAGCAAGGGCGGTAGTGAGGAGCCCCAGAGCAAAAGGGAGGCACTTGCGAGAAGCCCCAGAGCCGGGGTGGAGATTGTTGATGAGTGCCAGGGAGGCAAGCCAGAAGCGCCAGTGGGGCGCAGGAGAGGGAAATTGACCAAACAATGTCTGGTACATCTGCGAGTCTTGGGGCGTGGTACAGGGGTGGTTGGAGCCACGCATAGCCCCTAGGACTGAGGTGCACCGAGTCACCCAAGACAGAATAAAGACCGAGATAATATCAGAGCGGTCTAAGGGCAGCCTCCCTTGTACATTGTTGACATCAAAGACGTGGCGGGCAAGATACGAGGGTGCTTTTAATATCGCATTGGAATGGTAGGGGGTACTAGGGGAGTTCACGGCCAGCCCTAGGACCCTACGCTGCTACACTGCCCTTCTGAAAGGGCTCCAAATGTACAGGTGCCCATGCCCTCAGGTTCCTGCATAACAGCTCTACAGTGCTTTGCTAGTCATTACCTAGAACAATAAGCATCGTGTTTTTATGTGTGCAGTACCCAGAGCTGGGGTCAGATATTGAAAAGTGCTCAGCAATCTGTGTGCTGAGATGTCTGGCATATTCTCATCCCTTTTTATCGGTGCTCAACTGAGAGATTCATTCTTCAGAAATTATGCTCGTAAGTCTTTCAACTGGCATGTTCCAGACTGTGTCTACTTTCCCTGGGCGACAATTACTCTTATCTACCTTTTGAAGCTTTCTGAGGTTGAGGTCCATAGGTGAAAGATATCTGTATTATATCTTCAACCTACAATGCTAACTCTTACAGATTTTTTTTTTCCATTTATTTCTTCCCAATAATACAGCATTGCATGCAACAATTTAGTGTACTGCAAGCTATTTTTATGTAGTGATAAAATATTAATTTCTCATCTTGTAGACAATATGATGTTTATTCCATATGTGGAAGGGCACTAGGGCTGCCTGACACTGAGGCCAGGCAGCCTGCAAAGTCACTGGCAGGTGCAGGCCAGGGCTAACTGAGGGAGTCAGCTGAACCAGGGAGCCAGCAGGTATAAGTCCAGGTCCTGACCTGCTGGGAGAACACCACCTCAGCAGGATGGCTCTAGCTCCAGAAAGTTAATAAGGAGGGTAACAGCAGTCTAGAGGTTTGGGGAGAAGGTTCCTAGGGACCCAAGGAGAGGTCCAGAACCCAGACTGAGAAGTGAAGAGTATGGGGCCAGTGAGGGTCCAGGAGCCTAGTGAGAGGTGGACCAAGGTCATAAAAGAATCTTCTAAGGTGATAATACCATTGTATTAATAAACATCAGTTATACAGTATTACAAGAGAATCTCTCTTCTATGTATAGATCACAGCTGGACTTTCTTTTCGTGGTCCCTTGTGGCCTAGAACACACACATTGCTAACCCACAACTCAAGTTGGGTTTCGTTAGAGGGAACTCCCATAGTCTCTAGGAACCTGAAAGAATAAATAGAGAGAGATTCACTGTCTTATTGTAAGACACACCCCTCAGTACCATGACATTTGGCTGTGACATCCACAGCCACACGTTAGTATTACCAAAAGCTTGCTACTTTTGATTAAAAATAAACACTTGCATTAGACTTTGAATATTTTCAAAATACATTTCTACATGTTATTTGTGCAAGCCAGTGACTATAATGACCACCACACAATATGCTGACCGTGGGTACAAACTTTACGCTGCCAACACCTAAAATAGGAGTGGTTGTGTGCAAGAGTTTGTGGCTGCCAAGAACAGCGTGTGCAGCTGTTCGCTGCTTCCAGGAGTCACGTGGGGAGCTCAGTATAAATTATCTGGGGTGGAGGGAAGGGTGGTTGGGCTTTTGGCAGGTTCTGGGTGGAGGGATTGTAGGAGGCTGGCAGGTATGCAAGGTTGATAGGCAAGGGAGGAGGGGTTGCCCAGCCAGGAAGGCTGGGGTCAGGGGGCTAAAAATAGCCCAGTCAGGGTTGGGGCAGTGGGAATAGTGCAGCCCTGGGGCTGAGGTGAACCAGTGTACTTTCCCAGCCCAGGGCTGTACTGTGAACACGTACAGGCACATTTCAGAGATCAGGTTAACCCCTTCTTAGACTGGGTTAACCTAATCTCAGTCTAAGTTAGTGCACCTACTCAAATGAACTAATTTAGACTGGGCACACCATTTTTGGGTGTTTTTAAATCCTCCGCAGGCTTATACAATTAGGCATTTAGATCAACCTAACCCAGGTTAGGTCTATTTGAATGTAATGTCTATTAGGGTTGTGCAAAATTTTGACTGTTTCGTTCTGAACCTGTTTTGACACATTTCAAGCTTGAAACAGCAAAATCAAAACAAAACGAAAGGCTTTGAAATGAAACTAGATTTCAAAGCATTTTGAGTTTCAAAGCCAGGCTTGCTTGCAGCTAAACAGAAACTAAGAACAGGGAAGGACTGCTCTGATATTGACACGTGGAGCTAGCCAGTGACTGTGATCCTTCCCTGACGTCCTTTCCAATCCCAGTGCTCTAGGGGAGGGATGGAAAAACAGCATAAAAAAGTTGCTCTGAACAGTTTGAGGTGCAGTTTCCCTGAACCCCCTGCACTTATCTCCTTGAAACTTGACAGGCTTTGTGACCTCAGCAGGGGCTACCACCCCTTCTGTTTTCATTTGAATCAGGAAAGAAATGATAAGGTTATAGGCATCTTTGTGATTCCCCATTATAGCCTATGGGTGAAACATCAAAATGTGTTGAAACAGTTTCAATAAAACAAAACAGAACAGTGCTTCAAAACAGCCAAATAAAATACTGTCCCTTTGAAACAGCCAAATTAAAGTCTAAATGAAATGGTGCTGTTTTGCACAGCCCTAATGCCTATATCTGAGGCCACCACATGACCCAAGATATGGAAGTGTGTTGGATTTAACCCACAATTAGAAGTTGAGGATCTGTCAGTAAGTAAACACCTGATACTATGCATCCAAAACAAAGGTAATGGGTGAATCCACTGCCTCAATTATGGCCACCAGTTGTGGAATGGTTGTTAAGACATCATAGATATATCTGCATTGTGCTGACTTTCTTAAAAGACTTTTACCTCTGCTCCATTTCTAGAAGAAGGGCTTTAGCTTTTTCAGGATCACTCCTCAGAAAGGTCTGATACATTGAGAAGGTCTGGAAATAACCGATTACATCAGCAACAGACACGGAAAGTTTACCAAAGATATCAGTAACTCTGGAAAACAAAAAAATTTGAAAAAATAAGCAAACACGGTACCAGAGCTTTGCTAATTTAATGCTGAAAACTTGAAGCCATTAATTAAAACCATAGGCATAATATGTTTTTTGTCTCCTTAAAGCTCTTGTTTTTAGAAAAACCTCTGGTGCCTGAGAGCTTCACCCTTCAGAAATTATAATCTCAAATTCTTTAACTGGTATGATGAGACTGGTACGAACAGGTTTGATGAGATTTGGTGTTGAGAGTTCTTTGCATTGTTTTTGTCTGTTTCTGTTTCAGAGTAAGCCAGATGTTCATAATGGATCTGACAAGATGGTGATCTGTTCAGCAGCCACAGGCTCCTCACATAGCTTTTGACATCCATTTAATCAAAGGCTCCAAAAATAAGAGTCAAGAAGGTGTCAGTGCTTAGAGTGAGAGTGTGTATCCAGGTGGTCTTGTATTTGTCTCTCTGTCTGAAGATGGTGTTTGTGATGACAAGGCTGCTCTGTGCATTTGCTGAGAAAAATGCTATTGGAGTTGGCTTTCCTTCTCCTTCGTTCTCTGTGGTGCTACTCCAGAGTTGTAGGTCACATCCAACTCTGGCTTTGAAATCACCGTGGAGAATGATATCAATTTTACTTTCAAGCATTAGTTAGTACATGGTCAGGGTTGGACCAGAACTGTTCTTTGACATCATTAGCATAGTGGTGGGATGTATGTGCTGATAACAGTGGCATACTAGTTGTTGGTAAGCTTAAGATGGAGAGTCATAAAGACCATTGTTAATACCCACAGGGAGCTGCACAAGTTGACTGAGTTGACTCTTGATGGTGAAGCTGATGCCATCATCACATCTGTCCTGGGCTGGTTTCCCCTGCCAGAAGACATAGCCTCCACCCTCTTCCTTTAGATCAGTGTTTCTTAACCCATGGGTCACAACCCAAAAGCAGGTCACAAGAATATACGAAAGGGTTGTGAACAAGCTTTAAAAATGATCAACAAACTTTAAAAAGGGATTCTCCTTTAGAGGAGAAAAGCATGGGAAATGGTGACGTTTCCCTCGCAAGCTGGCACAGTTCCAGCCTGCAAGGGGCTGCTTGGGCTCTCTTCTGTTCCACACAGTGGGGGTACCGAGTCAGGAGTCGGGGGCACTGGGTCAGGACTGGCCATCAGCATTTACAAATGGGTTCTGGTATGTAAAGGTTTTGAACCACTGCCTTAGATGACCCTCATGTAGCCATGTTGTTGTATCTCACTAATTCCCTGGAGATAATGGCAATTCTCTTTGATCTTTTGTTGTCTTGGTTATCCATGAAAGTGTGACTATTCCATGTTGTGAAAATCATTGCTGTCTTTTAATATTTATGACTCCAGAGAGTGATCTCACTGGATGCGGTTATCTAGCCAGGAGCAGATAAAACAGCTTAGATTTAGCTGTTTATCAGCCCCTCCCCATGTGGGGTGAGAAGAGGGGATCCTGAACAGAACTGCTCAGACATAGTAGCAGCTGCTGAATTGCACCCATCATCTTGCACCTGGGCTAGAAACCATCAGGCTACCACTGCCTGCATATAGAGTTGTGGTTGGAGATTGCTGGATTTACTAGGCCTGTCTCTGACACCAAAACCCCTGCAGTGATGGATTACTGGAGGCTGGTACAGGAAAGGGTGTTATTTTCTCTAGTAGAAGCCTGTGTATGACTTGGTTTTATGAGAGGAAGCTGGTGTGTGGAAGCAGCAACCACATGATCTTGAGAAGATGGAGATCTGAGCCCTAGATGACGAGACCTTCATCTTACTGCAGACTTCTTCTGTCTTTACTGCTTTGAGATCCTGATATCTTCTGCCTCTTAGGGCTTGGATTTTGGACTGTGGTTTGTCTGGAATCTCCCCTCAGGCCTGCAAGACTTTGGGTGACAGCTCTAAGGATTATTAGGATGCACAAACCTCTTTACCACTACAAAGTCTCGGTCCATGGAAACGGAAGATGTCTATATATATCAGCATTCCACAATGCTAACTCTTATTGATCCCATTTGTTTCTTCCCAATAATGGAGGATTACACACAGCAATTTATCTCACTTCAAGCTATTTTATTTTGAAGCAGGAGCCGCAGATGAATTGCTGAAGAACTAGAGAGATCAGAAGTGATATCAAGTATCACCATCACAACTTCCATATATCATCTAGTATATTCCTCTTTGTGATTCCCTCCTATGTTCCTCCCCAGTTATAATTCCCCAGTCTTTACTTCCTCTCTAATCACTTCAACACCTGGACACTTTGATATTGACCAAGACCTCATGAAAGCAGCGTGATTTTGTTTCTTGGTGTGACAGAATTGGTAGGAAAAAATCTGGAAAGAGCCAATCAATCAAGAAAACTGGGGAGAGACCATGTTTCAAGAGTCTGTCATTTAAGATCCCACCAAAAACTTGAGAGTTCTTCAAATGCAGGCATAGTCCCAGTGACAAAAAGATATTTCCTCAAGGAGCCTGCACCCACTTTAAGCCCCTGAGAAGGGTGGTTGGTGATACCATGTTGCAGAAGCAGCCCGTGTCATCTGCTGGCACCACTTTCTCTCTGAATGTAACAGCCCTGTGGTTTTGCTGTACGCCATCTCTTCCTATAAGACTACAGCAGTTATCCTAGCAGCATTTCACACAGGTTGCTCTATCTGCTGATGGGGGGCCATCCTGCATCAGCAACTTGTAGTTCCCCTGAAAGCAGTTTCTCTCTGCTTAGGCAATTCCTTCCACTAGCCTCTGTCTCTATTTCCTATAAACACCATCTCAAGTGGGACCAACAGTTTTAACAGATTCCCCTTTCAACTGGTTATAAACTGTCCTTTGCAGTGGAGTCCTTACCCCATTGCT
The DNA here is from genome assembly GCF_052110815.1 of Crocodylus siamensis. NCBI lineage: Eukaryota > Metazoa > Chordata > Crocodylia > Crocodylidae > Crocodylus > Crocodylus siamensis. The sequence goes on along the minus strand of NC_143398.1, from coordinate 174,532,318 downwards.
AAAAGAGGATGAGAGCTCAGGGGTGACTAGCCCTCCCCCTGCTTAGACGAGCTAAAACCCTGTAACAAATGGCAGCTCAACCCAAGTGCATGCTGTGACTGACAGTCTTGGGGTTGAAGTGGAGGGTCTGACTACTCTGGAAGAGAATTATAAAGCACAAACCCTAAGCCAGAGGGGCAGGGGCCAGGCTGGGAAGCCCAGAGGAAGGCTCTGGGCTGCAGAGGAGGTACAGGAAACCCTGCATCCTGAACCGGGAACAGTTAAGTACCTCAGGCCCTTCGGGCAAGGGCTTCCACAGGGCAAGATTAACCCCACAAGGGGAATCTTTGGGTCTGGAGCAGACATTCATGTTTTTGGTGTTCATTTATACCAGAAGACCAGGCTGTGGCTGTAGGGATGGAGGCGGCTACTGAGAAGGGTGCCCACAGATCCTAGGCACTGTTGCTGGCAGAAGGGCTCTGGTGACAGACAGGAGAGACTTGGGGCAAAGAATAGCAGAGACTAAGGGTGCAATGCTGAAGCCTACAGAGTGAGACTGGGACCAAGAGCCCAAGAGGGGTGAGACACAGTGAAGTCTGGGGTGCAAACACAGAACTTGTGAAGAAAGACATGAGGTGCCAAGGGTCACATAGCCCACAAGGGCCTCAGCAGGGTCCAGGGAGCTCTGAACTGTGAGAGTATGCCAGAGCTAGGATCCAGGAGCTTGTGGACCCTAAGATAAGGGGCTTAACTAAAGTGAGACAAGGCCAGGTGGGGCTCACCATCCAAAACTCTGTCTTCTAGCAAAAGCACACATTCAGCACAGGTCTTTCTGCCTGTTCACGTTTTCTGGTATTTTCAAGGGATCCATGTCCCCACACAGGCAGGGCCAGGGCTGGATTAACCTTCCAGTGGGCCCTAGGCAAAAAACCTCATGGGCCCCTACTTTTTTCACTCGATAATTATAATATGTAAAATAAGCCCAACTAGGCCCCTTCTTCACTTAGGGCCCTAGGCATGTGGCTCGTTTGCCTATGTATTAATCTGGTCCTGCACCCAGGTGGTTTGTACTGGGAAGATGATGGTGAAAGGTTTTGGCATGAGCAGCAAAGTTTGTCTACATAAAATCCTGTTAAGGAGTCTGTAACAGGGAGCCAGCATCTCCTGTTTCTTTAAGAGGAGAAAGCAGCAGGTTAGATTATTCTGTAGGAGACAGCCGAGGTATAGCATTTTGAGTAAGGAGCCAGAAGAAAGCCGACAGAAGGCTATAGAGCTGACTATAACAATTTAGGAGCTAGCTGCACTGCAATAAGCAGCAAAGGGGCAGAAATCCAGGCAGCCCCAAAGGCTGCAAGCAGGTAGGTCTGGCTTAAGCAGGAGAGGGCAGGCTGATTATCAAGCAAAGGGAAAAGCCCTGTGCACCTCTGGGAAGCCACATGACCAGAAGGGGTGGTACTGTGGGGAGCCAGTATCTGAGGCAAAGCAGGCATTCTATGCTTGCTGTCTGTGAGGTGAGGTAGTGCAGAGCTTGCTGCTAGAAACAAGGAAGACGTACCCTGTGGGCTGGAGAAACAAACCAACTTTTTAGGGTAGAAGTGTGGCCACTCTTGCAGCCCCTAAGGGGGTTAGATTTGAATTGCAACTGCCTGTTTATGCCTTGGGTTATAGTTATTTTTCCTTCGTAGTTTTTATTCTAACCAGAAAACTGGGTTGTGGCTACAGGGGAGATTTGGAGGGCACCCAGCACAGAGTCCTGTAAGGGTCAGGGACCCAGTGGCTGAGGCCTAGGGGCCAAGGTCCAAGGTAGTGGACCTGGCCTGAGGAACGGAGCCAGAGAAAAAGGGCTGAAGTCCACATATCGGTATTTAGGTCTGAAGGGTCAACTGCTGGAGGGCCCCTCTGAATTGCTACTGAGTAATAGCTGCAAGGCATGAGCATAGCTATGTGTGTGGCTGGAGGCCATGGTTATAGTCCTTAAGGCACAGTGAAGATCAGTGGGTACACTGTGGGTCTGGTTGACCACATTACAGTACTGACAAAGCAGAGAAGCCTTGAAGTATGGTCTTAAAGGAGAAGCACTTATGGAGAAGCAGAGGGACTCCAGGACTGAGTTGTGGGGTAAAAAAAACCTAAGGACTGAGTTTGGGGCAGAGAAGCCCCAAGGATGGAGCCAAGAGGAGAAGTACCACAGAAGCTATTCCTAGCCTCTAGAGGCAGCCTTTCCAGTTGGCCACCGGTAACATCAAAGGCATGGCAAGTTGGAGACCGGAGGGGAGGGAAGTTGGAAAGTGCACCAAGTGAGTCTGTGATCTGTGACCCTGTAGCAAGCTAGTCAGTCTCATCTGCCTGCCCAATAAACTTATACTCCAGACAGTTGAAGAACTGTTGCCCAAGGCCAATGCTACCCCTTGTAATATTCACTCATAGCTATCCAGGGATTTGTGGGAGACCACAATTACCAACTTCACCATACACAGACAGGACTTGACTTCCTTCTTGATTAGAAAGAGACAGAAAATGTACTTTGGGGTGAGTCTATGCATGCAATTAATTTGAAACGATAAACTCTGGTGCATATTGCACCAAAATTTACTGCTTCTGGGCACCATATTTACATGTGTGCCTGGGACTGCAGCACATTGAGCTGGGTTGGAGCAGCCCCAGCTGGCAGGAGGTCCAGGGGGTCAGCCTGCCAGCCTGGGGCTGCTCTGATCTGGCTCAAATGTGCTGCGGAGGGGCTGGCTGGGGTGCAAGGATGCAGGGTTAGCCAGCAGGCAGCCCTTGTGCTGAAGCGCCCCTGTGCCCCAGCCAGCCCTATTAGCATCTATACATACATTGCTGCTCAGTAAAAAATCTACTGTAGAATAGTACTTGTATTTACAAGTACTAACCTATGGCTGAGTTAACTAGTTTACTGTGGCCTAAGAGGGCTGCATGTGTAGACACACGGACTTACTGTTGAGCTAATTGGGCAGCTCTGCAGTAAACATTTAATGTAGATACAGCCACTGAGAAACACCGGCCAAATGCACTGGCCATGTTCACACACAGGGAGAAGCATTCCCTTCTTTGGCAGTGCAATTATTTTGTTTGTGTTTATAGGTGGTCAGATTAGATGAACACAGGGCTGCTTTCTGATCTCAAATCCCAATGGAGTATCAGCCATAAACTAAATGCCCATGAATAAGAGAAGCCTAAAAGTTCAGAAATGCAAGTCTCATAAAGCCCACAATGCAAGGGGTCCTTGCAAGTTTTCCTTATCTGCTCACCTCTTCTTGTCTTTAAAAGGCACGGATGCGTATATCTCCTTGTAGCCATCAAGGACACGGTGTACTCGTTCATCTCTATATTTTGAAAGCCTTTCGACAGCCTGTAAAGATAGAACATAAACAGTTAACATACTGGTTAAAGCCTTGCTTCACTATACTCCCTGAGCTGTGCTCCCTGATCCAAAACCACTTGGCCTCACAAGTTAGAGCTCCATATGGGAATTATGGATTAATACAGACTTTTGAGAATTCCTGTTTTTTCCCTGTACATAAAACTCACAGAAATCATGTGCATTGGTCATAATTAAAAAATGTTTCACTGTAGATTTTAATTTCTATTTCGTATCTTCACTGCAATTCATCATGGATTGTCTTTCTTGTTCTTGCATAGAAAGTTCCAAGAAGGAGGCCATTTTGAAAAAGGCCATTCTATCTCCCTGTGTTGTTATTGGGACTAAGGCCATGGATTTCTACCACAATGGTCATTGCCTCCCATTATTTCCAAGAAGGATGATGGTTCCCAATGTAGTCATGACAGGGATCAAGTGACACCAGCTAGTGAACTCACTAACTAGCTTAGAGAACAATGGGAAATAGATGCCAATCTCAGAATGGCTACCTGATATACTAAGATGATGAAATAAGAATTGACAAGAAAAACTTACAGACACTATAGTTATAACTGTAATGAGATGATAATGGGGGTATCATTAAAGACCAGAACTAAGACTGTTAAGGTGCCCTACTTGTACTTTTTCTACGTGTGTGTGTGTGTGTGTGTGTGTGTAAATAAAAATATGGATTTAAGTCTAATCATTACTTTGGATTTATAATATAGTCAGTAATATATTTTCACTTTAAATTATTGATATATACCAAGCCATCACTTGGCACAAATACAGGTTTTTTGCTACCAAGAGATTTGGTGATGGTATCACATTTTTCCTTTACAAATTTCAAGCCCTTATTCACTACTGTGCTCAATATAATTGGGTTAAGAAATTTTGTTAATAGGCAAAGCAATTTATTCTTCTCTATTACTGTTTATAAAAATAGTGAACTAATGTTTACAGGTATCTAAACAAATAAAAAAAAAAAAATCAAGTGAGCACTGGAAAATTACAGCCCCAAACACCTTTGACAATAAGGTCTTTAAATGGACTGTGTTAAGACACTAACTTTGGGTGGTGTTATTAATACTGCTGACACAATATTATACTCCCTCTACTTCACGTGGAATGTCACAAGAAAGAGGACTGTTTTATTGCCCCACCTCACTGAAGATTTCGGTTAGCTTTTCAGAGCAGTCTTTATACTGCAAACGCACGTCTGAAGTATAGGTGCTAAAGGCCACACAGCCATTGGGTCTGAGCACTCTGTCCACTTCTTTCATGAATCTCTCCAGATCAAACCAGTGGGCAGCTACAAAGGCAGTGATGAGGTCCACTGAGCCATCTTCAAATGGAAGCTGCTCTGCACTGGAAACACTAGATAGGGGAAGAGGAAAGGTACTTACTAGTGGGATCACAAGGAGTCACCCACTGCTTTATTTGGCCTGATCCCAAGCCAAATGGAGTGCTGGAGATGCATGACAATGATTCCTAGAAAGGGCTGAGTTTCAAGCACTTGGGTGCATCTACATGAGATGCTTAATGCGCAGTAGCCTAATAACACTGAGCAGTACTGTATCACAGCACAAACCGCGTTAATACGCTACTGTACCATATTATTAGCAGGGATCCTGGTTTTCTCTGGTTTTAAAAAAATCCCCAATTTTCTGTTTAAAAAAAAAAAAAAAAAAGTAATCCCAAATCCACATTTTCCATGATTAAAATGAAATGGCACTATTTATATACCTATTTATCAGTGGCGTTTCATTTTAAAAAAGTAACCCAAAATCCACATTTTTCCATGATTTAAACTGAAAATTGGGGATTTTTTTTTTAAATCTGAGAAAACCGGGATCGTTGATACTGTGCAGTAATGTCACTAAAAAGGTGTTTGCTGGCACTACTGTGCAGTAACTCTAGTTACTACGCATTTATTTAGTACTTGATTATACAAATACTAAATTAAATGCACAGTAACTACTGCACATGAATGAATACGTAGATGCACCCTCTGAAAACTAGTCCCCATATACTAGACATCACACCCAAAAAATGAGAGGACCTCTTCTGAAACTACTGGCACACAGCAGTCCTGATTGTGGAGTCTTTGCTTTGTGCTGTCATCTGGATTATGACTCTGCCACTTGAAAGAGTCACTTCTTTTAAATTACACTTACCAGTAGGAAACATTGGGGAGAGTGTTAGCTTGTTTGGCCTCTTCAATCTGTGCTTCACTTATGTCGATCCCAATCACCTTCTCAAAGTGGGCTGCAAGCACTTGAGTGCCCTGTCCTGACCCACAGCCAATGTCCACTGCTAGTTGAACAGGGCTTGTTCTCTAAGGAGAGGAAGAAATAATGAGACTTAGCTCTTTCTTTTATTCCTGAAGATCGGATAGGACAACAGTGTGTGGTCTGCTAGCTATGTTGTTCATGTTCCCAAAGTGTAGACTGTAAGAACAATGCCAAAAAATCATGAGAGTTAGCAATACTGAATCTTCATAGTCCTGGTCCTGATCAAAAGCTGGCTTGTGCTGCCCAGCACATCCTCTACTGAAATCTTGCAAAACTCTGGAACTCTTGGTTCAGAGATGATACCTTTTATTACACCAACTTAAAAAAACCCAAAGAAAAAAACTGCAAAAAAAATTTACCCTTTTTTGCAACTTCTTGGTCTAAAAGGTATTCATTTCTGAACCAAGAGTTTTAGAGCTTCGCATTTCTTTCTGTCTCAGACCAACCAAATACCAAATACATCCCTACTGAAATCTTAGCTGCTTTCATTCCTTGGAGCTCTCAGCACAACAGGCTCTCCCTGTGCCTGAAGAAGGGTGCTCGTGCCCCAAAGCTTGCAAAGAACATTTTCCCAACTACTCAGTTGGTCTAATAAAAGTTATCGCCTCTACCCAAAGAAGTGTCCCTGTTAAAATCTATATATTGCTAGATGGGGTTTTGGTTGCAGCCATGTTGGTCTAAGGGCATAGGTAGGCAAGGTTGTTTGGGTAGAGGTGATAGCTTTTATCAGACCAGTTCAGTTGGAAAAAAGGTCTTAGCAAGCTTTTGGGTGCAGTCACCTTTCATCAAGCAGGTCGGAGGCTCCAAGGAAGGAGATGAAGCTTCTCTCATTCCTTACAAACTCAGACCAGCAAAGTCTCCCTATCCCTGCCAAAGGGTGACTGCACCCAAAAGCTTGCCAAGAGACCTTTTCCCCAACTACTCAGCTGGTCTAATAAAAGCTATCGCCTCTACCCAAAGCAACTGGCCTGCACATACTGGTAGAGGAATGCCTGGGCTTCTGGCTCTTTCTCCTGTGAGAGCTGCAGGACTCGGCAGCACGGGAGTAAACAGCATTCCTCTTTCCCCCCGGCGCGGCAGGGCTGGGCTCTCCGCACCGCCGCTGCCGCCTCGAGGCTGCTCTTCCCCGGATCTGCAGCTGCAGCTGCAGCTGCCGCGGCGCAGGCGGAGCGAGCCCGCGGTCGGGGCCGGGGCGCTCGGCGGAGCGGAGCGGGAGGTGCAGCCCGGCCCCTTCCCCTCACCTTGTCCCGCAGGTAGGCGAGGAGGAGCTGCTGCAGCTCCGGCGGCGGGGCGAGGCGGTAGCGCTGGTAGCCGGCGGCGTGCGCCTTCCCCTCGAACAGGCTGGCGGCCATGGCGGGGACGCCGCGGGGCCTGACGTCAGCGGTCACATCAGGCCGCGAAGGAAGCCTGCGTGTTCACCGAATAACGAAAACATCCAAGCCCGCTCCACCCTAGCTCACGCGAGGGGCGGAGCTGCGCCGTCACTGAGCGCTTGTATAAACGCGGGCCAGAGAGCTGCGCAGCAAGTCCGCTGTCCCTGTGGGGAGGAGACTGGCCTTGCTGCTCCGCACAAATACAGGGCACTTCGCTTGTCACGCGTTTCGTTTTCGGACGACTACGCGCGGGTTGGGGGAGGGGCCTCCGCATTTTCGCTTGTCTTTGTCTTTTCCCCTTAGCTTCCGTAGCTCCGTGGAGTACACCTACGTCGCCAGGATGGGGGTTTTAGCTGCCGTACCCAGCAGGATTTTTTTTTTCCAAACCCCTTTGTTCTTTTCTTGGTTAAATCTTTTTGTAACAATATTTGTTTTTCTCTGGAGTGCTAGATATATATTTATAAATTAAGAACTTGGCACACCATATCTAATCTCTGCGTTCCCTTGTCCCCCTGCTCTGCAAGTACCAGGTTCCAGCCTCTCCCTGATCCTTGTCCCACCTGTTTAATTAATTGTGATCTTTTTATAACCCATTCAGGAGTTGAGACCTGTTTGATACCGGCTGTTAGTTGGCTCAGCAACTGGTTGACATATGGCCAAAAATAGTTAATGTATTCCGGGTTAATATTGAAACCATTCTGAACTCCAGCTAACCAAACTCTTGGTTAGTTTAGTCATAAAGTACAAAAATGGTACTTAAGAAAGACCTATGACCTCCTTGGAGAGCAGGTCTTGCTGGTACTTTAGGTAAGAGATCTGTCACAAAATGAATGTCTACCTGGTTTCAGTAATCAGATCAGCAGAAGTTTGTAGGACTCTTCTGAAGTGCTTTATTTAGTTTTGGCTAACCCCTTACCACGCTTCTCCCCAAAATATAGGGTGTTTTTTTTAATCGTAATGTTTAGTTTGGATATTTTCAAAATGAAGGGTTTGGGTTTCTGTTTCAGTATTTTTGTTTTGCCATTGAAAAGAAAGAAGATTAAAGAACAGGAAAATGGAATAAAATATGTCATTTCATGTTGAACACAATATTTCAGGAAACGGCGTAAAGAAACAAAACTCCGTTATTTTCACAGCATTATCTGTATTTAGCAATCCCAAACATACTCTGTCCTCTAGTCTTCATTTGAGATATTACACAATAATTGCTGTTCTGAGATGCAAAAGAGCCTGAGAGAATTTGTCCCATATCTTGCTCTCATTTGTAGTGGGGGGGGGTGTGAATTTCACCCCACACAAGAAGCCAGCACAATAGAGAAGGAAATGGTTCATGGGTGTTGTGCTGGCTTCTTCATCAGGGTATAGGTTATCTATTGGGATTATATTTTCCCAAAGAAGCATTTTCTCTTCTTAAGGGCAAAGATTTGTGTGAGTGACACCAGAAGCTGGAATGTGACCACTGAACAGCCCATGGGAACTGCCACAGGATATCAGACCTGTGGCTCATGCTTTCCATAGCTTGTTTCCAACAATGGCCAATGTTAGATTTTTTTCCTTCAGAGTTTCCAGGCCTCACTTCAGTGCCTAGATCTGAGGCCTGCCTTCTGCTCCCTCAGTTTGAGGCACACTGAGCAAAAATAAATGCAACTGATAAAGCTGTACCATTGCATTAGGAAATGGCAACCAAGTATCTTCTGTATTATTTTCCATCCTGTTCCTGATGCATCCTACTATTGTGTTTGCTGCTTAGATCCTTGTTCTGCATTCAGCAGTGGTCTCCATTGAATAGTCCTGGGAATGTTTGGGAATAGTTGAAATGACCATTCCAATGTACATTTTGAAGTTGCTCATAACTATTAGTTCCTGTCATTCCCCCCAAATACTGGATAATTCCTCCTTTCTTTTCCTTCCTGCAACATTTTCTTCCCCTGCTTTAGCATTTTTACTGTCACCAGCACTACCACCCGCCCCGAAGACACCAATATAGGTACGCTGCACCTCTGACCCCTTGTAGTCTCCAATTACACCCACTGGAGCTGGGGCAATTACATCTCTTGTGCCAGAGCATTCAGTTCTCCTATGATGACACCAACCCTTTGGCTGCTGTCTCCTGGCTGAGCATAAAAGGGAGGGTGTGACAGTGGCAAATAGAGTCTCTGCTCCATGCAGTCAGCCATGCATCTGGGAAAATCCTCTTTTCGTCATTCTGTCTTCACAAAACCAAGAGTGTTTCTTTTCCAGGAGTGTTGAGAATCATATGGCAACCCCTTTCCCCTCTGAGGAGTTTTTAACCATTCTCTGCCTATAAAACAGTTTTATTTTTTTTTACTTTGGCCTGGAGCCTAGAAATATGCTGTGCTCTAGTTGCCTCACAGGGCTTGTTGGGAAGTTTGCTTCTCTGCATCAATTATGTTGCTTCTCTGCTTAGTTTTGCTTTCAGCCACTAATTTACATCAATACATTCGCTGAGAAAAGCCTTATAGCTCAATGTACAACAATGTAACCTCGTCAAGCAAGGTTGCTAAGGGTATTACACCTTACAGTGTGGACGGGCATAGGACTTGAAATCAACAGCATTTACAGATGCTTCCAAGAATGATGAAATAGTGTAATGGACTGTAATATTGGATGTCATGTACTGCAATGTGAACTATAGCGCCCAGAAGCCTCCGGGGGACTAACGGAGTGAATTGTAATGCCCACTACAATTCCCAGAAGGGGATGGGTGAAAGTGGAAAGGCAGTGATGGAGTGCGGGATGCTGTTTTAGAGAGAGATGCATGGCCAGAGACTCAGAAGGAGCAACAAAGCCAGGACTGCTAACTGTAGAAGCAGGGCTTGATGTGGGAGCCCTGGCAGATGACGATTAAGCATTTTTTGGAACCAGAGGTGGGTTGGTAGTCTCTCTAGAGTTGTGAAAGGGTTTAAGGGGGGGTGGCATTTATTTGGGTCCAAGGGCCACATAGGGAGTTTTAATGAGCTGTTGTGGGTTGGGTCAACCCCTGCACCCAACAACTCACCAAAACTTCCTGTGGGGCTTTGGGTGGGTGGGGAGCAGTGTTTGGGACTGGGACAGGCATGATCCACTCCATGCATGCCCTGCCTTGTGTCGGGGGTGGCAGAGGGGTGGATGGGGTTGTGTGGAGGGGTCTTGTGTCCATGTGAGGAGACTGCCTGGAAGCCAGCCAGGGGTGAGAGAAGGCCAGGGGCGCATGCAGCAGAGCTTGCCTGGTTGGCAGCTGCCCCCGTGGCACTCCACAAGGGGATGAGCCCTGTTTGGGGCAACCTGTGCCTGCTCCCACCCACACCCACCAGCCCCAGCGTGCAGCTTCTGATGGGGCTGTTCCTAATGTGGCTGCAGCCAATTGGTCTTGCATTGTCACTGGGAAGCGAGGGAAGCAGAGCAGCACCTGGGCAGCTGCAGCCACATTGGGAACAATCCCAACAGAAGCTGCATGCTAGCGGGGGCTGGGGTTGCCAGGGCTTTTCTGCTCCCCTTGCCTCCAGCTGTGCTTGCTACTGCTGGTGCTGCTGGTCCTACTCCTTTTCCTGTGGCACTGCTCTGAGCAGGCAGGCAGGTGGGCAGAAGAGCCCTGGATTGGTCCCCAGCTCTGATCAGCACTCAGCTTTTGGTGGGGCTGTTCCCAATGTGGCTGCAGCTATCCGGGCGCTGCTGTGCTTCCTCTTACCTCCAGTGGCCGCTCCTCTTCCTGCTCCTGCCCCTGCCCAGGCAGGGGGAAACTTCAGCCCAGTGGCTCCCACTGGAGGTGAGCAGAGCATCCAGCCAGCAGCAGCTGAACTGGGATCATCCCTGCCAGAAACTGCATGCTGGCCAGGTCTGGGGCTGGCAGGAGCACAACATGGGTTGCCCTGGAGGGAGTGGGTGAGGCTCAGCCCCATTTGGAGCCAGAGGCCGGATCCAGCTAGTTGGTGTGCCAGATTTGGCCCATAGGACATATTTTTGCCCACCCCTGCTCTAGGGACTGCTAGCATTCCTTGCCTTTTCCTCCAGGTAGGAGATGATGGCTTGCTGGAGACCTTTGGGAGGAGAGAGACTGCATTTCTGATATCTAGCTGCATGCTCTTTGCTCTCATACAGACGTGCAGCCATGTTCTGACAAACTGGCACCTAGAAGGGTTACCTAAGTTCACTTTATTACATGTGGTCAATGGTCAAATTTCACTGGGAATAAAATTTATCTGTTAAAGATTATCCACATTGGATATTTAACATCTAATACATGGAATCAGATGAACAAAAAGACTGTATTTTCTGTTCCACACAGGTGAATGACATTTTGATTTTCAAGTGTTTCATTCTTAGATATATATAGCAAACCTAAAAGCATAATACAAACGTTTGAGGGAGGAGCTTTTTCACTTTTTTGCTAATCTTTTTCTTTTTCCCTTTTCCTTATCTTCTTTAGCTCTCTTAAGTAAACTTAGTTAAGTAGCCAGGATGGTGTTTTTTGCCTGCTACATGGCACGCCCAGTGGCATTTTTTTAAAACTCCTTTGTCTTTTCTTGTTTAAATCTTTTTATAACACTATTTGTTTTTCCCTTGAGTGATGTTTTTATTAAAAACCTGACATCGTGTATAATCCCTGCATTGCCTTGTCCTCCATGGCCACCTCAACGTGAGATATTGACTGCTCAGTTGTTACTGCTCAGTCATTTAGTACTTGTATACCCAACTATTAAATGACTGCCCAGTAACCAGAGTGTCCCTGCATGGCTTTCTGGCGACACTGACTGTGCAGTAGCTCTTTACTACCGTGTGGTAGTGCCGCATCATGGTTTGTACCATGCGACATTACTACGCAGTACTAATGAGCAACTACGCAGTAGTAACAAGCTACTGCACAGTAAGCATTAGGGCTGCGTTGAAGCTTTGGTAGCTGATTCAATTCAGAGGAGATTTGGCCTGATTCAGGGACTGAATCTGCGAATCTGAATCAAATTAGGAGACCAAGTAAAAGCTCTGAATTGATTTGAAGCATTCAAGTTGATTCAGAAAAAGATTTGGAAATGATTTGGCTGATGTGGAGATTTGGCTATAGATTAAACAGGCAGTTGGCAGCTGCTCCCAGCTGGCAAGCCTGTTTGGGTTGGGGGAGGGGAGAAGGAGGGATTGGGGCTGGGGCGGGGGCAGGTTTCTAAGGGAGGGGGGGTGCAGGATGAGGGGGCGGCTGTGCTGAGAGTGGGAGCTCTGCCCTACTGCCACCTGGGGCAAGCCACACCTGCATTGTGCACTGGCTGGGCAAGCGGCAGTAAGGCAGAGCCCCCACAGCTCCCCCTGTCAGGACAGAGGTAGGCACAACCGGAGAAGCCATGGGAGAAGTCCCAGCAGCTGTCCTGCCTGGCCCCATCCCAGGCTTGGCTCAGCCTCCTGACACTTTAAAAAAAAGAAAGAAAAAGCCTCACACTCACTGGCTGTAGCAGGGGATGTGGGGACTCTGGGGTCTCCTGGCAGAGTCTCCCTGCAGAGCCCCCGCTCCCTGTCCTCCCTGCCCTCAATGGCTGGCCTGCCCTGCCCCAGCCCTCCAGCATTTTTTTTAAAAAAAAGCCCTGCACTCACTGGCTTTGGCAGTGGCAGTCAGAGCCTCTGAGGGCTTGTGGCAGAGTCCCCTGCCTGGCACCTGCGTTACACCTGTTGCATTGTGCATGTGCAGCACAGCTCGGCAGGGTGCCACACACTGTCTGGGAGCTGGGGCGGCTCCATGTGTCAGCCAGAGCTCAGCACTGCTGGACTCCAGTGGCCCCAGCTCCCAGGCAGCACGTGGCACCCTGCCATGCTGTGCTGCACCCATACCATGAGGCAGCTGCTGTGTGGGTGCCAGGTGGGGGGGGTGATCCCCACTTTCCCCCACTGTCCCATGCTGTGTGGGGGGGCTCTGCCATGAGCACCCAGAGGCCTCAATCACTGCTGCCAGAGCCAGTGAGTGTGGGGTTTTTTTTTGTTTTTTGTTTTTTTAAGTGCTGGGAGGCTGGGGCTGGATGGGGGATGGGGCCAGGCATGGCAGCCATGGGGGCTTTTCCTGTGGCTCCCCCCACCCAGGGAGAGGCAGGCACAGTCACAGGAGCCACAGGAGAACCTGCAGCCTCCTGGCTGTGCCTGCCTCTCCCTGGCTGATCCAAATCACTGAATCTCTCCAAATCACTGCCGAATCTTCCAAAGCTGATTCTGCCGAATCAGTTCAGAACAGTGATCCAAATCTCTGAATTGAATCATTGTCCTCCGAATTGGCTGAATCCGAATCTGAATCGAGTACTTCCCTATTTGTACAGGCCCAGTAAGCATCTCGGGTAGACATGGCCCCAGGATCTGTGACTGCTGGCTTCCAGCTTCTCCATGATCATTTTCTGTACCTGTTTAATAGTTATGATCTTTTTATAAGCATTCAGTAGTTAAGACCTGTTTGATATTAGCTATCCATTGTCTCAGCAACTTGTTGACATATGGTGAAAAAGTAGTGTATTCAGGGTTAATACTGAAACCATTCAGAACTCCAGCTAACCAAGCTCTCAGTTAGTTTACACATAAAATACAAAAACTGCTCTTAAGAAAGACCTATGACCTCGGGAGAGAGCAGGTCACACTGGTATTTTAGGGAAGAGATCAGCGACAAAATGAATGTCTACCTGATTTTAATAATCAGATCAGCAGAAGTTTGCAGGACTTTTCTAAACTGCTTCATTTAGTTATAATCAGAACTCCCCCCCAAACTATGGGGGATCTTTTTAAATCGTAATGTTTAGTTTGGATATTTTCAAAATTCAAAGTTTGGGTTTCTGTTTCAGTATTTTTGTTTTGCCATTGAAAAGAAAGAAGATTAAAGAACAGGAAAATGGAATAAAATATGTCATTTCATGTTGAACACAATATTTCAGGAAACTGTTTAAAGAGACAAAACTCCATTATTTTCACAGCACTGTTGTGGATTTGCTAAATACAGATATACTTCGCCCTCTAGTTTTCATTTGAGATATTACAAAATAATTGCTGTTCTGAGATGCATTTTCAAGTTGCTCATAACTACTTGTTTCTGTCATTCCCCCCAAGTACTGGATAATTCCTTTCTTCTTTTCCTTCCCACAACATTTTCTTCTTCTACTTTAGCATTTTCACTAAGTCACCAGCACTACCACCCACCCCAATGACACCAGTATAGGCACACTGCACCCCTGGCCCTTTCTCATCTCCAGTTATAGCCCCTGGAGCTTGGGCAGTTACATCTCTTGTGCAGAAACACTTAATTCTCTGACAATGACCCCAAGCCTTGGCTGTTTCAGGGGACTGGAGGAGTGAACTGTAATGTCCACTACAATTCCCAGAAGGCTACAGGGGATGGATGGAAGCAGAGAAGCAGTGATGCATGGGATGCCACAGTGGAAAGCAATGCATGGCCAGAGACTCAGGAGGAGCAGCAGAGTGAGGACTGAGGTGTGGGAGCCCTGGCAGGTGACAATTAAGCACTTTTGGAACCAGAGGATGGTTGGTAGTCTCTCCAGAGTTGTAGAAGGGTTTAAGTTTTCTCAGGAGTATAGATTTCCCTGTATGTTACCTTTTATGGGGTGATTTCACTACAGTGTTACTGTTTATTATCTGTCACCTGGATCATAAGTGTATGTACCTTAATGTTAATGTTTATCCAGCTGTATTTGTCCCTTTTCCCCTTGCCCATTGGCTTGTGACCCTAATCCCTGGCATCTCCTAGATAAGAGTGGGAACTTCCCTGTGCCAGTTCCTGAGGTTGGGTTTGGTAAAATGGAACCTACATGCAGCTTGTTCTGTTCTGTGCCACTGCATGTTTGTATAGGCTTTCAACCCTCCAGCATCCCAAGGTAAAGTGTTAGTTTCTCCCCCTGCCCTTCCATCACTCTGACTACTGCTCCTGTCTACCACCTTCCCCCACCACTTTCCTGGCAGTCCCCACATGTTGGGGCTTACGGCACTTAAAGTGTTCCTCTGGGATCTGTTCCTGAGGGTGCCACTACTGCTTGCATTAGTGTGCTTGGGCTGGGGCTTCTGATACTTGGGGCACTCCGGACACTGGGCCTCTCAGCTATCTGGACACCACTGTTCCTTGCATTCTGGGTGTTCCAGGCATCTACATGACTTACATGGCTTAATTAATTGAGCTCCTTCCCATCTACCTCCATGGACAGATGATTGGCACCAACAGGAAGATTTGACCAGGAGTTTCCTAACTGTGTGTCACAGTCTCCACCAGTGAAGCCAATAGGGTTCTTGAGAGTTGATGTCTCTGAAAGCAGAACTGGAAGATGAAGTTGGGACAGCAGGAACCTGGCTGTGGCATCTGCCTCAGGTTCTGTCTTGCTCACAGGGTTCAGGGCTCAGTACCTGGTGCACACAAGGGAGGATTACAGAGCGCTGTGTTGGTAGCCACAACCTTACTTGGATAGCACACCTTGGATAACCTTGGATAGCACACCTCCCTACTACCCTGGCCGGAGACCCTCCCTTCCTACCTCCCTCAGGACTTCCACCCCTCTTCTAGTTGCTCTCAGAGCTCCCTTCCAATCTCCTGCCTTGGGACAGCTAGACATTCCTGTCATTGTCCCTTAGAATAGAGACATTACTTATTCATAACTCTAGCTGGGTTTTATTAGAGGAAATGCCCATATTCAATGCTCCAGGAACCTGAAATAATAAATAGGGATAGATTTACTCTATTATTGTATAGCCCACAAGTGACTAACCTGTGGCAACTGAGACACAAGTGGCATGAGCAGCCTTTGTGTGTGGTATGTGGCAGATTGGAATGGGCACAGGGAGGACCGCGGTATACAGGGCAGAGAGCAGAGTAACAGATTAGGCAGGCAAAGGAGATTGGAATGATATTCAGAGGGAAGGTGTGAGGTTTACCTTACAGCATGTCTGCTGAAAAGGTTGCCCCCTCCCCAAGTACAAAGGTGCAATTAGATGCAAAGGTACCATCTACAGCAAAATATGTAGCTGCATTTAAAAAAAGGCTTGCTACTTTTGTCAATTGATTAAAAAACAAACTTGACTTACATTTTGACCATTTTAAACCCATTATTGTACACGTTAGTTGTGCTGGTCAGTAACTGTTATTACTAAGTACCACACAAATTGCTGATTACATGTGCAGTTCCTTACGGCATTACTGGGTTTGTAAGAACAGGATGATGCTGCCACAAGACCCAAGTTGTTGTAGTACATTGGATTTAACCTACAGTTAGAAGTCCAAGATCTCCATAATTTACTAATAATTTACCAATATGAGCATTAAACTTGAGGCTGTCCCCTATAAGAGTAAGATCAACTAGCAAAAGGAGAAGTTTAGCTGAGTTGCCTGCAGTCTGACGAAATCTAGATGGAGACATCCAGGTAGAAGTACTGACCCATGTCCTCAGTGGGTTTGAATTGGTAGAGCCTTACTGAAATAATAGTGCTTTTAGGTGGTTGATAAGTTGGCTCAGCACTATCCAGCTGGCAGCCCACAGCTCATGGAGGTTTAACATCCAACCTGCGGTGCTGGGAGAGCTGCCAGGGTGGAATATCTGTGCAGCACGGTGCAATGGGAGAGCCTACATGGAGCCGAAGACAAGGCAGGGCACTGTGCCACATGGGTCAGGGTGCCCACCCTCTCCACATGTGCTGTGCAGCCTGCGGGGCCAGTGGCCCCAGTTAATGCAGCCCACATGGTGTACAGCCTTCAGGCACTTAGAAGTTGTAAACTCTGATGTGGCCAATAAGTAAATGCCTGATAATACGCATCTGCAACAAGGTTACGGAGGTGAACATATCTGCACAAATTGCCCCAGTTGTTGAAGGTATATGAATGAGGTCTGAACAACCCTGCATCATACTAACTTTCTTAAAAGACTGTTATATGAGCAACCGACATGGAGATTTTATCAAAGGTACCAGTGACTCTGGAAGAGAGTGGGAATAGATACAAACATTGCAAAACTAAGCCCTGATGATAATGTAGTTCTGCTGATTTCACGTCAACCAATTAAAACTTCACACATGATGTGCTATCTTTGCTCCTTGCCTTTTTTTGTTTTTGTAGAGATCTCTGATATTTTGTGAGCCAGGAGCCGCACACATGTATTGCCAAAGAACCAGAGAGACCAGACAACATTGTAAACAGAGGAGGGGATGAGAACAAGTTATATCAAGATAAGACATGAGGAGGCAACACAGAGGTGATACTAAGTAGGACTCTCATGGCTTTTGCAAGTCATCAGTGGATGCATCTAAATGTACAATTAATGCAAAGTGATAAACTCCAGAGCATTCTGAGCTGGAGTCCACTGCTCCCAGGCACAGCATTTACATGTGTACCTGGGACAGCAGCAGTTTGTGCTGAGGCACCAGGGCTGGCAGCAAGCTCAGGGTGTCACAGCCCTGGGCTTCAGGTGGTGGCATCAGGTAGTGGAGGGGCTGACTGGGGCACGAAAGTGCTGAACGTGTGGAGCTGTGTGGCTAGGTGGTAGGCAGAGGTCTAGCCCCCTGCTGCCTGAGCTGACCAGGTGCAATTTCTGTCCACGGTCATGAGCATTTGATACCAGTTAATTACTCCACCGTAAGATAGTACCGTCTCCAACAGTAATATCTTATGGAAGAGTTAAGTAGTTTATTGCACCCTAATACCAGCGGACGTATGCACAATGATGCTTTACTGTGGAGCTAATTAGTCAACTCTGCAGTAAAGCACATGTGTGGATGCACCCAGTACCTAGTAGATTCCTCTTTCCCACTCCCTTGTATGTTCTTCCCTAATTATAATTTCCCAGTCTTTGCTATGTCTCTAATCAATTCCAGACCCCCGCACAAGTAGTCAAAAGCCCCCAACCCCCTGCATGTACATGGCATTTGTAGAACTGATACAAGATCCATGGTCTATACAGGGAAGTTGCTGGCAAAAGGCTTTGATACATCATCTAGAAGAATAAGCAGCACAGCTTGCCTAGCTAAAATTCTGTCAAGGGGTCGCAGGTCCCAGTCTCATTGGCCTGCCTGGTAATCTTAGGTAAAAGAGCTTTGACCATCTTGAAGCCATCTTCCTACCAGTTGCACTCATATTCAGTATTCACTCATAGTAACAAGAGATATTTTTGAGAGCCAGCAAGTAACAATTCCAGGAAGCCCAGGGAAGGGCTGGCTTGCTTTCTGATTATAAACAGCCAGAAGATGCACACTGGCCATGTCCACATGAAATGCTGATGGTGCAGTTCTTACTGCGCAGTCATATAGTACTTGTTTATACAGTTTAGTGAATGACTGTGCAGTTACCCAAGCTACTGTGCAGTAGCGCCAACGAACAGTGATGGATAACTTTCTTCTCTCCTAGTGGTACTCCCATGTGGACTACATTAAGCTTCTTTCTTGTCTCTTCTACTCTTCCTTTAAACAAGACTTCAGGGGGCAAAGAGAAATAATGTAGACTGGTGTCTTCATTATGCAAATGAGCCAGGTGTTAGGAGTATAGTACCACTTGCTCCCTTTTCTTCCACCTACTCCCCAGTTAGATTTGGCTGTGGCATATTCAGCTAGTTACCTAGCCAAATCCCCAATCCCAATCTCAGTCCCAATACTGGCAACCTCATTGCAACTTCATCCAGGCAAGGCTGAGTTTATAATAGTAGATTTAGGAAGGAACCAGAAGCCTTGGTACAGTTGATGTGTGCTACAAAATTGTGCCTAACTTTTTATTGCTCTTGATTTAGAACCTCAGCATTACTTTGGATCTCTACGTGCTTAACAGCTGAAGACGAGGGTACGATTTATTATTCCTGACTAAAAGAAGAGAGAGAATTTGTTTGTTAATTGGATATGGAATTTAGTAGTGTGACTCAAACCACTGCCCTCTGCAAGTTGCTGCAGTGTGCTTTAGATGAAACTATTTTTTAAGATAACTTTAAATGGCATAAAATTCAGTGGCAAATTGTTAAGAAGTGCTTCTCTCAGTGGCATGCTCAGCCTATATTCTGCAGGTTTAACTATCTTCCAGGTTTTGAGGCACAATCTAATCTGTTAAATAGAGTTTTATAGATTAAATTGTAGTGTTTAATTCTGAGTAGAGTATAAAATAGCCTATCCATGAGATTGGTGTTGAGAGAGATCATTGAGTATCTTTTGCTACCAGCCCTTTGATTTTAACCATAAAGAGATGGCAACTATGGCACTGGGCCCTGAAATATGAAATATGCTTCCCATTTTCATTGAACAAAGTCTGCATTTGTTGACTATTCAGCCAGGTTTTTCTAACATAGAAAAGATTATTTGACTGCAGCTCCATCGCTTAAAGTTCACAACTTCTCTGCTGGGTAAGTTTACTCCAGAATGTCACAATTATCAAATGATGTTCCAACAGCAAATCAGGTAGCAGATATGTCTTGGTGAAGTCATTTACCTTGCTGAAACATAGCCGTAACAAGACACCACTGGAGGTATATATTTATATTTATAGTTATAATAGTAAGATAGGCCTGTCAGGTTCTTGTTCAGTGCATGGACATTTAGGGGGTAGCTAGAGCCTGAGTGTATTCTGTTTAAAACCATTGGGCCACACACATGATTTATGTTGAAGGGTTGATTGAGTTCCTACCTGTCAGTACAATGTCTGGGTGGGCTCAAAAAAAGAAGAAAAAAGTAAGATTTGGAGATGGGGTAAAGTACAGGTGCTTGTGGGAGGGAAGGTTGGGATGTAGGGCTTGAGGTGCGAGTCCTGCCATAGTTTTTGTGAAGTGATAAAGCTGCTTTTCCTTTCACTTAATTATTTTATAATTTTAACATAGCCTAATTTATATCATTTTTTCATTATATCTTATGCTAGATATTAAATAAATGTCATGGGTGGATGTTGCATATGGTCACAAAAAGCACAATGAATGTCAGATTCAGAGGGAGTCTTTGAAGACTTCAGCTACTAGACTAGTAAATCTCTGAGTTGATGTTTACAATGATAGTCGAACAGTTAATAATTTGATGAAATTTGACTGGATTTTCATGGCGAAAAAATCAGGAGGCATATCCTTCTGTGCATGCACATCCTGTTATGCATTTGTGTGTGCAGTATGCCAGGGTCAGAGGCTCCAGAACAGTTTTGGTATCTGTAATAGGATTCTCTGCACTGACAAATAGCAGGTGGTCTTTGCTTTTTTCTTCCTTTCAGCATTTTGAAAATCCCTTCTAATACCTGTGTACTCAAACTGAAGCTACTTCAGTGCAATTAAGATTTCCCACAAGATTATGTAAACAAGATCACCTTGCACTTTGTTCCCATTTCCTATGCAAGCACAATCCCTCCAGTAGCATTTGCAGGTGATCTAGGGCTCAGAATCCCACCTGGGTGCATAGACCTCCTTTGGGACCTACATAAAAAAGTCTAAAGGCAGAGACATAATTCTCTATGTGTAGTCATTGATGCCCATAGAAAGTAGATGCAAAAATACAACCACCTTGTGTTGCAGTATTGCGTAGGCAATTCAAATGGGTAAAAATTGCAACACAAGGTGCAAAGCAACAGAAAAAATGCCCCCCTGAAGTTGCCTTTTATTTTCTTGAAGTGAAGTGAACCCAAGTGATTTGGTTATATTGTTGGCTCCAATTTTCTGCCCCTTTACTCTCAAGAAGTATCTTCTTCCTCTAGTATAGCAGAAGGTGGGGAGGATAGGGACTGGTAGATGTTCATGTCATTCTTCATTTTACTATCTAATTTACTAGATCACTTTTATTTTAGCACTTAGGATAAGAGTCTCAACTGGTAAGAACCAGAGCAGCTTGGCTGGGGTCACAGCTATTCCAATATATGCGTAAAATCGGTAAGCCTCAAGACTTACACCTCAAGTCAATGGAGCTATAGTGAGGAAATGTCACCTTCAACACAGCATTTGAAACCCATGTTTGATGTTAAGGACATACTCATGTCTCATTCGGTCAATGAGGGTAAACAGGATGAACTTATTCAAAGGGACCTGGCTGAATAGGGATGGACTGTTCAGTGAACACCTTAGAGTTCAGAAGGACATTAAAATAGAAAAAAGAAATGTGTTTGTCTTTGTATTATTTAGTTGGCATCACCACCTCCAATTACTGGGGTATTATTAAGTGACCTTGTCATGGTCACGTAATCACCTTTGGAAGGCATGGTCCAATGTCCCTGTCAGAGTAACAGGCTGGGTAGGCTGGTCTGCCCCCAGGCACTCCTGGAGCCAGTGGGATTCCAAAACTCTGGGACATGTTGCCACTGACCTTGATGGCTTCTCTGCTGACAGCCTGGTCAAACTATGGAAAAAGAGACTGATCATAGCCATAGAGGTAGAGGCACCCAGGCTTTCACTTCAACTACTGCAGTGGCACAGATCCCATTGGTATATGAGGGAGAAGGAGGGTAGACAGTTACAGCACAGGTGGCTCTTGACCTGTGCCGAAGCTGACCAACTATAGGTTCAGATCTGGCCACCATCATCCATGCTCTCATAATCTTGTGGCTAGACTGCTACAATGCGCTCTACCTGGGTTTAACCTTAAGGGCCATCCAGAAGCTACAGCTGGTACAAAATGTGGCAGCCTGCCTTCTAACAGGAGTAAGCTGCTAGGAGCATAGTAGTTCAGTGATCAAGGGTCTGCACTGGCTTCCAGTAACTTTCCTGGTGCAATTCAAGGTGTTGGTCTTGACCTAGAAAACCCTTAACAGAGAACCTGTAACACGTCTAAGGAACCACCTTCATCTTATGTTTAGGGATCTATTTAAAGTGCACAGCGGGGAAGTAAAAATCATGGACCGCTTGTGGCAGCCGGTGCAATTTTCATCACCTTTTCACAGTGCTCCTTTCCTGTCTGCTGCTGATTGGCTGAGGGACCCCAGCAGCCCTATCCCTCTCCACTGATTAGCTGCGAGAGCTGCCCTTCATGTGGCCCCGGCCCTTGCCACTGATTGGTGGAGAGGGATGGGGGCCACATAAAAGGCAGCTCTCTCTGCCAATCAGTGGCAGAGGGAGGAGGAGGTTGCCTGCTCCTCTTCATGCTGGTGAATTCCCCACTCTGGTGTGGGAGAGGGGGAGGCACTTTAATTAAAGCGGCTCTTGGAGCTGCTCTAATTAAAGTGTCTGAAGCGTCAAGTGTATCAGTATCCCAGTGCTGGCTCTGTGGCAGTGGAGGTGCTTTAACTAAAGCTTGTTGAACCAGCTTTAGTTAAAGCCCTCCCACTGCCATTTTTGAGCACAGGGACACTGATACACGTGATGCTGGAACCTGCTGGAGCACAGTAATTATGCTGCTACAGCAGGCTCAGTTAATCAAGTCTGCTCTGATGTGCTGCAATTACCACACATCGGAGCAGCCTTGATGTACGTGTATAGGCACCCTTTATTTTTAGTAAGTTTTTTTTTTCCCAGTGGTTCCCAGGGAATGTGAGTTTTTTGTGGTGACCTTTTTTCACAATTGTCGTGAAAATCGTGAATTGAGTAGATCCCTACTTACGTTCCATTGCAATCTCAAAAGTCTCCTGAGAGCAACCTTCTGCAAATGCCATCAGTTTGCCATGTTCATTTGGTAAAAACATGTGGAAGGTTGTTCTTGCTAGTCACATCTCGGCTCTACAAGGCTCCTTTGAGCCCATTAGAGCTCAAGTGAAGAGATTTTCAGGAACTGTTGTCAGACCTCTTTATATGGGCAGACCTAAGTTTTGGAGCACAGTTTGTAGAGTTTGTTGTTTTCCACATACTATTCTATTTTAATAGGTAATCTGTTTTTATCATTTATATTGTTTTTTATTGTCAGTTCCACTGGGCCTTTTCTGAGGAAGGCAGGATAGAAATCTAATAAATAAATAAACATATTCTCAGAGACATATCGAACGTTGTGGGAAGTTTAGAATGACACATATTAGCCAAAGTTACATTTACCTGATTTGCCAAAGTTACATTTATTGGATTTGATCCATTGGCCCAGATGTGGTGTAAGAGCCAGAAGGAATACTCTCTGCTCCTTAAAGTCAGTATATCATCACTGACTGCTATGTAACTAGAGCAACTGAGGATTTGGCCTAAAGACTAGATGTTAAGTACTATCCCACATCCTATTTATAATATGTATGTGGAGAGATTGAGATGAGAAGGGCTATGGAAATAATATTTCAAAATGTAATATTCCAAATTAATATTACAAAAGCTAAGCAGTACCAGCTACTGTTTTTAGCAATGGTTCATAATCCTTGGGAATCAAACATGAGGGCACTGAAATAAACACGGAAGAAGAGTAAATACATAATATTTTAGAAGGGGTTAGGACTCAGTCCAGTTGGTGTAATCCCTTTGTTTCCATAAAGAAACAAACAAACCCCAAGTCTGTGCCCCACAGCTTCACAGTGGAATTACGCATGGGTATATTTTCACAGCAGGTTTTCTTTCTGGCCCCTGATGCAAAGACAATGGACATGAGTGTAAAGATCCCTATTGATTTCAGTAAACCTTATACCAGTTCCCACTGATCATTCCAGTTAAACTTACCTATGAAGTAATTCTTGGTTTTGCAAGTTACATACAACTATGGCTGTAAGTAGTGTATAAACACCACCCTTCTGTATGACTGACTCACTTATCCCATTGTGTTCCACATTATTATGGATTTCTTTTCAAAGAAGGCTTGTAAACTTGCATGACAAAACTTACATAACCAAAATTACAGTGTTGCATCAGCTGGTGACTTGTTTTTCAGTTGCACCCCATTTTTTGAGCAAAAGTATAGAGGCAGGATTGCAGGCACTGTAAAATATGGCCCTATATGCATCTATCAAGTTTTCCTCTGTTCTGCCTCAGACTGAAACCCAGGTTGACCTGGGCTTATAGTCTAATAACCCACTGACCTAGTGTGCTCCTCTTGGTCTGTCTATGATCTAGTTGACCTCTGGTAGGCTGTGGCTGTTCCCAGTCCTACTCGTCCTTCCCTTCCCCTACAAGTGTATTGTACATATTAAAAAAATTATAACAGAAAAAGTCACAGGTCCTTTGGTCCCCACCTATGTTGCTGCCAAAGGGCACCCTTGAATGTCACTCAAAGATGCCTGAAAGCTGGCTGGGCCTTTGCATCTTGCTATGGTAATGTTCATGAAGGTGCCTGGGCTGGCCCAGGTAATTTGGGAGGAGGAGGGAAGCAGTAATAGTGGCAGTCCCTGTGAGATGGGATATCTTTCCATTTCACCTGGCAGAATGGATCAATCTCAGTCTCTGTCATAGCTCTTCTGTTGCCTGCTCTCAAGCCATAAATCTTGTTCAATTTGTAGCAACTATTTGTTCAATTTGTAGCAACAGCAGCAGTGGGGCAGCAACAGCTGATTCCCCCTAAGGTAAGTGGGGCAGAAGGTACAGCACAGCTGAGGTGGATCCAGAGGGGAAGCCCTTCGGAGTCCTCTTAGCTCGCCCAACAGGGAGCTGCACGCGGGTAGTGCACATGGAAAGAGTGCGCAAACAGGCGTGCTCTGTAAGGGCGCGCTGGTGTTTGCATCGGCATTTGCGTAAGGTGGGAACGAGGTAGCTGCCCAAAGCGGCACCTCCAGTGAGCAAAAGCAGCAGGCGCAGCTCTGCAGACATGGTGCAGACACGGAGCACGGCTCCCAGGGGCCCCACCTTGGCGCTGCCGCCTGCCATGGGCTCTGCTGAGGCCTCCACCCAGACGGAGCTCATGGTGGGGTCAGTGGCCCCTTGCCACCCTGTCTGTGTGGGGGGCTCGGTGAGGTCCGGGGTGGGTGGGGCCTGGTGGTCCCCATGCCTGTCCTTTCTGTGCATGACTTAGGGCCCTGGAGGAGCAGGTGAGGGAGTTCTAGGCTGAGGTGAGCAGGCTGAGGGGGATCAGGGATGCAGAGGATGAAATTGATGCCTATCTCTGTTCTCTGCAGGCCCGGTTGTCCACTGTACCGCCCCCACAGGAGACGCATCCAATGCAGGAGTGGCAGAAGGTGTCCAAATCCAGAGCTGCTAGGCCTAGAGTGGTGGAAGCTCCCCACGTTCACCTGGGGAACAGGTTTGATGCCTTGGCAGCTGTGATGGAGAAAGACAGAGAAATTGCCTCTGGTGGGGACAATGCCACTCCCCACATGACAAGGAATGGCAGAGAGCGAACACCAGCAGGAAGAAACTCTGGGTCCTCGTCATCAGAGACTCCATCCTACGAGGACTGGAAGGTCCCATCTGCTGGCCTGATCCCATGGCACGAGAGGTCTGCCTCATGCCTGGGGCTCGTGTTAGGGACATCATGGAGAGGATCCCAGCCTATATCCGACCTGCAGACCAGTACCCCATGGTTGTCATCCACATGGGAACGAATGACACGGCCAGGGGCAACCCTGACCACATTATGAAGATGGGGGCACAGGTGGTATTCTCCTCTCTTCTTCTGGTGAGTAGGCGGGGATAGCTACATGAGGCCTGCATTGGTGAGGTCAGCCGGTGCTTACACAGTTGGTGCCGCCAGGTGGGCCTTGGGTTCCTAGATAATGACCCATGCTTTTGGGTGGGGGACTTGCTGGGGTGGGATGGGCTTCACCTCTCTCCTAAAGACAGTGTCTTCTCTTCCAGGTTGACTGATCTCATACAGGGAGCTTTAAACTAGCCTCACCGGGGGAGGGGACCGCAGGAAAATGTGGAGACACCATCCGAGCAAGACAGGTGACAAATGCAAGGAGTGCCCGGGTAAGAAACAGGGGTCCAGACAGTCTCCCAAATTGGGGGGGGGAGGGTGGCACAAGCAGCTATGCCAGGCCTTAAGTGCTTATATACCAATGCTCATAGTATGGGGAACAAACAGGAGGAACTCGCCCTCAGAATAGCCAGTTCAAACCCAGACATAATAGGGCTTACAGAAACGTGGGATTCATCCCACGACTGGGCAGTTAGCATTAGGGACTGTAGGCTTTACAGGCGGGATAGAGGAGGAAGGAAAGGTGGGGATGTGGCGCTCAATGTCAAGGAGCAATATACATCCTCTGCCAGCAGACTGGGGTCAGAGGAGGGGCAAGCTGAAGTGCTCTGGGTCAAGATACAAGGGGGCTGTGGGGAGAGGGATTTAACGGTGGGGGTCTACTACACACCCTCCAACCAAGAGCAGGAGCTGGACCGGGAATTTTTGGGCCAGCTTGCAGAGGCACTTAAGGCAAGGGATGTAGTTGTCATGGGTGATTTAATTTACCCGGACATCTGCTGGGAGGAACAGTTAGCCAGGTTGGACCGTTCCAGGAGGTTCCTGGCTGAGATACAGGACCTCTACTTAATTCAGGAGGTGCACAGTCCTACCAGAGGAAATGCCCTGTTGGACCTGGTCCTGGCCACGGGCGATGACCTGGTAAGGGGCCTCCAGGTTCTTGACCACCTGGGTGATAGCGATCATCGCTTGCTGGAATTCACCATCCAGCGCAGGGTGTCAAGGGCCTGCAGCAAAGTGGTAGCCCTAGACTTCAAGAGGGCCAGCTTCAACGAGTTGAGGAGATTAGTGGGAGAGGTGCTGGGGTTCTCGAGGGCAGGGGAACTCAGTGCCCAAGATGAGTGGTCGTTCCTTAAGGAGATGATACTCAGGGCCCAAGGGGTGACCATCCCAACAAGAAGCAAGGGGGGCAAGAGTACCCAAAAGCCCCCTGGCTCCCCAAGGGTGTCTGGGAATGCCTGATTGCCAAAAAGGCAGCGTACACCCAGTGGAAGGGGGGTGCTATCTTCACGAGGAGTATACCTCCTCTGTTCAGGCCTGTAGGGGGGCTGTCAGGAAAGCTAAGGTGGACATAGAGCTAGGATTGGCGTCCAAGATCAAAGATAATAAGAAGTCCTTTTTCAAATATATAGGGAGGATGAAGAAGGCACCAGGAAAAGTGCGGCCCCTGCAAGATATGCTGGGCAATCTGCTGGTTGAGCCAGAGGAGAAAGCAGACTTCTTTAACCATTTCTTCACCTCCATTTTCTTGTGCAGGGACCAGGACTTCCCCACCATGATGCAAGATGGACTTGAGGGGAATGCCTCCAGACCTCAGGTTGGGGAGGACCGGGTTAGAGAGCTTCTGGAGGGGCTGGACGTGTTCAAATCAGCGGGTCCGGATGCTCTCCACCCCAGGGTGTTGAGAGAGCTAGCAGGGGTTATTGCAGGGCCCTTGGCACGGCTTTACGACCACTCATGGTGCTCGAGCCAGGTGCCAGATGTTTGGAAGATAGCCAACGTGGTCTCCATCTTTAAAAAAGGGGGGAGGGAGGACCCGGGCAACTATAGGCCTGTCAGTCTTGCCTCAATCCTAGGGAAACTCTTTGAGAAGTTTCTCAAGGAGCACATTTGCAATGGGCTCAGGGATGATGCTCAAGGGCAACCAGCACGGTTTCATTAGGGGCAGGTCATGTCAGACCAACCTGATTGCCTTTTATGATCAGATCACAAAAGCATTGGATGCAGGTGTTGCTGTGGATGTAGTCTTTCTGGACTTCAGCAAGGCCTTTGACACTGTCTCCCACCCCATCCTCATTAAAAAACTAGGTGACCGTGGCATTGATGCCTATACAGTCAGATGGATTGCAGATTGGCTCAAGGGTTGTACTCAGAGGGTGGTGGCGGATGGGTCATATTCGATCTGGGGGGAAGTGGGCAGTGGAGTCCCCCAGGGCTTGGTCCTTCGGCCTGCACTGTTCAATTTCTTTATCAGTGATTTGGATGACGGGGTGAAAAGCAACCTGTTTAAATTTGCTGATGATACCAAAATTTGGGGTAAGGTGAGCACACTAGTAGGGAGGGAAAGACTGCAGCAAGACCTGGATATGTTACAGGGGTGGGCTAACAAAAACAGGATGCTTTTCAATACTGACAAGTGCAAGGTGCTGCACCTTGGCAGTAGTAACCAGCAGCATACTTATAAGATGGGAAACTCCTTTCTTGAGAGCACAGAGGCAGAAAGGGATCTTGGAGTCATTATTGACTCCAAGATGAACATGGGCCGACAATGCGAGGTCACTGTTGGCAGGGCTAACCGGACCTTGTCATGCATCCACAAGTGCATCTCAAATAGGGCCAAGGAGGTGATCCTGCCCCTCTACACGACACTGGTCAGGCCACAGCTGGAGTACTGTGTCCAGTTCTGTGTGCCCCACTTCAGGAGCGATGTGGACAACATTGAGAGGGTCCAGAGGAGGGCCACCTGCACGATCCGGGGACAACAGGGCAGACCCTACAATGAGAGACTGCGGGACCAGAACCTGTTCAGCCTTCACAAGAGAAGGCTGAGGGGGGACCTGGTAACCGTCTTTAAACTCACTATGGGGGACCAGAAGGGTTTGGGAGAAACCTTGTTTCCCCTAGCGCCCCCTGGCATAACAAGGAATAATGGCCACAAGTTGTTGGAGAGTAGGTTTAGATTAGACATCCATAAGAACTAGTTCACTGTCAGGGCGGCTAGGATCTGGAACCAACTTCCTAGGGAAGTGGTGCTGGCTCCTACCCTGGGGGTCTTTAAGAAGAGGCTTGATGCCTACCTGGCTGGAGTCATTTGAGCCCAGTTTTTCTCCTGCCTTGGCAGGAGGTCGGACTTGAAGATCTACAAGGTCCCTTCCGACCCTACTTCTATGATTCTATGATAATTCTATGAAACAAACCATTTTTTCCCATTTTCTTGTCTAAGAACTGAGACAAAGGCTTTTGTACCAAGGGGCGCTAGCAAGATATATCTGTACAGTGAGGAGTTTGTCAAAATCTGCAGTTTAACTGAATGTATTACCTCTTGCTAAAGTAAATAGATTTCTAGGGTCAGACTATGAGCTAATGTAAAATGGCTAAGCAACACGGAAATCAACAGAGATATTGACACAAGCATATTGACACAAACTGATTGACACAACCTAAGGTTCTTGCCTTTAAACATGAAGGCCAGAGAATTATTCCACTGTTATGGAGGTTGCCTTCTTTATTGTGAAATAAAGGACACCGAACAAAACAATCAACTATGGAGAGGATTTCCAAAAGCACCTACACAGGTGTAGCAGGGCACTGGGGTGTGCTTAAGGGACCTATCAGCCTGTGGGACTGTTTGTAGGTGGTGCAAGGGGCTAATGAGAGACTCAGCTGACTGGAAGAGGGCTCAGGCTGGAGCTATCTAAGTCCAGAGCCGGAGTCGGTCAGACAGTCTTTCCTTGGTAGCCACAGGGTAAGGAGCTCTGGGCAGCAGGGCTCCTGAAAGGACTTGGAAATTATATAGACAACTCTCCAGGCCTGGGAGCAGAGGCAAGCCCCCTGGGCAAAGAAGGTCTGAGTTTTACAGGCAAGTGGCCTTTATTTTATTTTGAGCCCACAGAGGGTCTTGATGCCCAGGGAAGGGCTAAGCTGGACCAGAGAGTCTGGGAGCTTGGAGAAAGGGCAGCATGTCAGACCAGGGGAGTCTGAAGGCCCAAGGGGGAAGAGTACATAAATAAGAAACATCAGAAAGCAAGAACACCTGCAAGGCTTGGGGTGTGGTGTAGGGGAGGTATGGAGAAACACAAGGAGCCCTTAAGGCAACAGGTGCCTGGCATGGGTACAGACGGGCTGAGAGGGCTTGCTAGCTGGGGGTGCAAGACTGTGACTGAGGGGATCCAGGAGAGGCCCAGTGTGGATTGACACAGGCTTAGGCTCACAGGACAGCTTCCCTTTTATAATCTTCGTTAAGAGCAAGGCATGGTGGGAAAGATTCAAGTGAAGGGCTGCAGTTGAGCCTGAGCAGGACAGGGGCCACATGGCCATCAGGGGGCATCACGGCCAATCCAATGGCTGTAGACTTGCTCCAACAGGTGCCTAACTGATCAGGTGCATTTTTAAATCCACCTTCGTAAGGCTGGCCCTGTAAGCCTGAGACCACTGG
The DNA here is from genome assembly GCF_052110815.1 of Crocodylus siamensis. NCBI lineage: Eukaryota > Metazoa > Chordata > Crocodylia > Crocodylidae > Crocodylus > Crocodylus siamensis. Next base: position 174,502,444 of record NC_143398.1, on the reverse strand, counting down.
GACTCAATGTTCTGCCTTACTTCAAATATTTCATTTAAGCTGGTTGAAAAATATATGAGATAGAATAGTTTCCTCATGGAAAAAGCACTTACTGTACACTTTTCAGTTTATTTTGTTATACTTTTATATCATAAAAATAGTAATTAATCTGATGTTATTTAAATGAAACAGTTAAGGCCTACACTTTCAGAAGTCATCTTGAAAATATATAAGTGACCCAACTGATGGAAGGGGAAACTGGGAGACTGGTGTTGTGATTCTCTGGTTTATAGAGGCTTCTTAGCAAACCCCCTTCTTCTGCTGGAGGGGCAGGCACCTCCCCCACCTCTCCTGCCATGCTGCAGCTGCTGCAGCCTCAGCATCCAGACAGCTTCCTGCCCTCCCCCCCTACACACCTACATGGAATCCCTCTGGATAGTCCCCAAGCCCTAGCCCTTCAACTCCCGCTCCCTATAGACTTACCTTCATCCAGCTGCTGGGGTTGCTCCCACTACCCTGCCTGGCTGTATGTGAGCAATGTGAATGTGTATGCGCAGATGCATGTGATGCCCTCTGTCTCCCATCACCCTTCACTCACTCCCACCAGCGCTCCTTGCTGATGCTGAAGGTGAATTTTGATGCTGTGCAGAACAAAATCCCAGACACTTGTTGATATTTTAAAAAAACTGCCCAGACAGAGATCAGAGGACCCAAAAAGGGGACATGTCTGGAAAAATCTGGTCAGATGGTAACCCTACACAGTGAGAACCATGTCAAGAGGCTTTAGCATACACAAGAACCAGGCCCTACCTATGATGTCTACTCACTTCACAGTAAACAGATGTTCACTACTTTCCAGCCTGCAGCCTCCCTTTGTCCTCTGAGTCAGGCCGACACTTGCATATCACCACTAGTCAGTGATTCTGCACATCTATCTGTACCCCAGTAACATCTGTGCAGGCCCTTTCAGTGGGTTGACCCAGGGGATATGGGAGGGGATTGTTAGTCCTGCACTATCTTTGTTATTGGTTATGAAGTGTGAGAAGGAAAGAGCCCAAGGCAAGCAGGAAGCATAGGCAATGCACAGGGGGCGCACCAGGGTCACGTGCACCCCCGGAGATTGGTTGCCGGTTGCCACCCTCCACCCCTCACCACCGACACTGCTGGCGGCATCTGCGGGTGGTCATCAAGTACTGGTTGGCACTTGCCCTTCCCCACACTGCTGACAGAGCCGTGGCCACTTGTGGAAGCTTCCCGCTCATCACTGTCACCACCGCCTAAGGGCAGTTGCCATGCCTCCCCAGCCTCGGGGGGCATGCAACATTCATGGCAGGAAGCATATTTATGTGTGCATTTGCTTTCCATCGAGTCTTAGTGTAAGTCCCATGTACAGGGCAGTGCCCTGTTGCGCACACTGTCAGGAAGTAGATGGTGACTCAGAGTTTGCAGCTTGTCATTTATTCTTATTTCATCTTTCTAAAGACAGAATGATGCTACACCTTCTGGGACGCACTGGCACAAGTTTCAAAAATGGCTATCAGGACCAACTCATTTCTAGTAAGAGTAGAGTAGTCCGGGAACTGAGCAAAGCCCTTTGGTCTACTGAGGGTGTAAATTATTTAAGGGCTATCAACCCAAAATAGCTCCTCACCTAGGCAGGGCATAGTTCTCAATCCATTCCTCCCTCTGATTTCCACAGCTGAGAACAGGACACTGGATTAGGTGATCAGTGATCTGTTACTGTACAGCCATGCTAAAGTTCCTTTGGGCACATCTGCATGTTTATTAATGCACTTTTCCTAATGCACATTAAATTTAGTAACTCTGGGCACCTATTCGCGAGCAGAAAGGCTGTTCTGATGTGCTATAATTAATCAATTAATTGAGTCTGCTGGAGCATGGTAATTATCATGCCCCAACAGCCTCCAGCATCTCATGTATCAGCGTCCATGCACTTCAAGATTGTGTGGGGGGGGGCACTTTAACTAAAAAGCACCCACCGCCCTCCCAGAGCACATGTATAAACACCCTCTAATGTGAGGTACTAAATAAGTGTGCATTAGGCTGTCCCACTGCGCATTAGCAAAAGCACTTTTTTTTTAGTGATCCTTAATGCACAGTAGCCTATTTTTACTGTGCATTGGCATATTTGCATGGTTTTTGATGCGACACTTTAATGTATAGTAAAATAGGCTACTGTGCATTAAAGCGCACATGTAAATGTGTCCACGTGTATTTACATAATATTCTTTAATTGTTTGATTTCCAGCTACTGGGCATATTCCTGAAAGCTTAGTTCATATTATAGTTATGTCACTGCATAATGTCATTGCACATTTGTGCCTCAGTGCCTGGTTCTTTAAAGCCTGCTTGCAGTATCCATAAAAAAGGACTTTCAGCATATGAAAAGATAGCATCCCTGGTTTGGTGCTTATGCTTCAAAATGCAAAAAAAGAAGAATGTTTGTATTTGTTGCTCCAAAGCAAGATGACATATTCTTAGTCATTAACTTTGCCCCATTCCTTGTAAAATCTTTAGCAAGGCCATGTGAAGATTTACTAGGAATATCCCTTGCTAATTACCTGATTTGTAATGATAGAGTGGCTGCTTTATCTTAGGCTCATTGCCTAGACCAGGGGTGTCAAAATGACCCCAGATCCTAGGCTGAATCCAGACTGCAGGGGGCTCCTCCTGAGCCAGATCCATGGGGCCAGCAGCAAGTGCAGTGGAGCCATTTTTGAGTAGCAGAGTAGGTCCAACCCTGGGTGGCAGCGCAGATCTGGGGGCCAACATTGGTGGGGGACTACATTCAGGTGGCAGTATGGGGCTCTGGGTAGGCATTGTGGCCAGCAGGGAGTCAGGGATGTGCAGCAGTGCAGGGTTCTGGCCAGGTAGCAGGTGAAGTCAGGGGTGTGCAGTGGCATGGGGCTGTGGCTGGGTGGCAGCATGGAGACAGGGGCAAGTTGCTGTGTGGGGCAGGTGGTATGCAGCAATGCAGGACTTGAGCTGAGTGACAGCACAGAGCAGGGGGTGTGTGGTGGCATATGGCTATACATCTAGGAAACAGAATGGGTCTGGCGCTATGCAACAGCAGCACGCTGTGTTCAGTCAGCAGTGCAGAGCTGGGGGGCTGCTGCTGCTGGCCATATCTGTTGGGGTCCAGGAACCCCAAGTTCTGCAGTAGGCTATTCCCCCCTGATTCTGGTAGTCCACTGGCCTACCAGAGGGCCAGATGAAATGGTTTTGGAGGCTAGATCTGGCCCACAGGCTGTGTTTGACACCCCGAGCATAGAGAAAGCCCTCTATGTTTAAGAGTCTTAGTTAAAAAAAATGTATTTTCTAGAATATTACCCCATTTAGATTACTTTGAAGAATCAAAGGCAGCCAAACGTGAGCTCTTTCGTTTACTGTTGGCTACAGAAACTGGTGTAACTTCCTTATAGTGACTCAATGTGTTATTTAGCTTTGGTTGACTATTGACTTTGACCATACCTAGCAATCAAGAGAGGCTTCATTCCACGCTTTATGGGAGTCAATGGAAAGATGTCTAGATGTTTTCCAGAATCTTTGAATTCAGTTATAATTGTAAAAAATGACTAATGGAGGATGTGGGTTTATGCAGTCCTATAATTGGTATTACACTGCACAATCATTAACAGGAGACTTGTCAGATCAGTGGCCCATATAGACCAGTATACTATCTGTGAAAGTGCTCAGCACTAACTGCCTCAGAAGAAATTACCCAAAAGAGGTTGTTAGGGCATAAACTATCCATGAGCAAATGACAAGGCATCCCCACTGAAGACTGTCTTGAGCAGAAAAGTTTCTATACTCCCAGAACTCCAGTTCATTGATTTAATATGATCACTCTGGAGAGTCTTATCCATAGAAATGTCCAGTTCTTTTTCTGAGTCCTGCTAAGCTCTTGACTTCACTGATCTCTTCTGGCTAATTTGTGTGTTGGTGATAAATTAGCTTATTGTTGTTTAATTAATTACTTTACAGCTTCATTGGAGTAGAAAAAATTGCTCTTGCATTCAGCCCAATCAGTGCACCAGCAAGAATTGCTTGAACATGTCTAAGTCAGAATAAGCAAAGAGGAGGTGTTAAAGGGTTAATGGCTCAGTCTTGAGGAAGTATCTGACCATTGCTTTCACTGAACCATATTGAAAGAAACAGACAGCAGTGCTCTGATGCAAGAGCAAATGTGAAACCTGCTGAGAGAATCTCAGGCAGTATGAGAGAATCTCAGAATCAGAGGGCAGTATGTGTTAAATATCCATCTTCCCACAGCATAAACATCAGTCCCTGCTTTCCAGATGGCCTGTGAACTGGAGCAGTTGTTAACAGGTGCATCCCCTGCTTCCTGCTGCCTCCATGCTTTGAGGTCAGAGCATAAGTATTTGTTTAGTCCTACAATAATTTAGTAAATCCAATGGGAGCCTTTCTATTGGTGTAGAAGACATTTGTTCAAAGGTGACACTAATGTCTGTTTTGTTTCTAGAAGGCAGGGTATTTTTGCACCTTATAGATTAATGACATCAGAGATGTATAGAATAAGCTTCCATAATCAGAAAGCTTAGCATAGGCTACAGGTCTCTGATGTTGTTAGTCAATAAGGTGCAAATCTATCCTGCCTTCTTCCTGACTTCAGCCTAACATGGTTAACTACCCCTGTTTTGCTTTTATCCAAGTCTACATGAGATGGAAGGAGACACAATTTACATCCTAAAGATACAGGGGAGGACTGTGATGGCTATGGGGTATGCTTAGTTTAGTGGATCAACAAAATTATCAACCCTGAACCTTTCTTGTAGCCCAGAATCCATCCTTATATGAACTTCTAATTGGGATCCGATGAGATTCATGGACCAGCTGGGATTCATTTACCATGGCCTTACAGACCACTTGAAATTTGTGGATAGAAGTTTGGGTAACAGTAGCTTTTCTTCTCCACATGAAAAGGTCTTTTGCTGGCTGTTAACACATAAGCATATTGTGAGTGTCTTAGCTTTCAGAGAACTGAAAAATAGAACCATCAGAACATTATTTACACGGCAAACTTACAAGATTGCATTATGTGTACTAGAAAGCAAGAAACGGTAAAAATTTGTTCATCTCCAAAACTTCATTTGTGGGTTGTCAGAAGCATCCTGTGGTTTCTGTACAGGGTTGTGAAAAGGTTTTCTGTGTTTCACTTCCCTTTATGGAGAGAATGTTTTGCTTTTAAGACCCTAATATGGTTTATAGCTACAGTGCTTTGGATACTTTTGCCTCTATTTTATTCTCTGACAGCAAAGAACAAGCAAGATATATTATCGAGAAAGAGCAACGAAATCTGAAAAAAAACTCATTTTGCATGGATATTTTATGTAGCTTTGTTACCTAGAGGCCATAGCATATAAATTGCTAGAGAGTTTATTCCCCTATCTATTGAGCTGCCATGGAAAGCTTCTGAAATAGCGAAAAATATCCTTGATTGAAAAATGAATCAACATAAACCGAAGATTTTTCTGCCAGCTTGAGCTGATCAATTCCTTTATTACAGTAGTACTCAGAGGCCCCAGGTGAGCCATGGCCCATCATGGTAGTCTGTATAAGAGACAAGCCCTGCCCTAGCATGCTTATAATCTAAATAGGTGACACACAGAGGGTGGTAGTGATGGGGGTGGAAATAGTCACAGACAGGAGGAGTGAATTCCCTAAAGTCATGTGCCAGGAACTGATCCCAGGACACTCGCATCCTCAGGCAGGGCTCCATATACTTGATTTCCCACTAGTCACAGCCACTAAATTATTATTTACTGTGTTCATTACACGTCCTGACTGTCATCCAACCCTCATTTTGTGGAGTGGGGTCTGTACAAACACTTAGAAATGGTCCCTTCCAGAAAGAGCTAATGGCAACTCCCAGAACCATGGCAATTAACCCTGGCACCACTCATCCTGCTGCCAGATTTATGGCTGCATGGGGAGCCCCAGAGGCCTGCAGAATACCCATGCATGACAGATCCGGACCATGGACAGCTCTGCACCACTCCTCAGGCCCACAAGACTGAAGTAAAGAAGACTGTCAATGGGTGGGAGAAGTGCTATTTATCTGCCTTTTACAGAAGGGGAAGTGAAGCACGGGAGATAGCCTCTCAGGGGCAGTTTAGGAATACTACATCCTGCATCTGGGCTGCAGGTTGAACTAGATGATTCTCAAGGTCCTTTTCAACCCTGTGATTGGGCAGTTAGGGAGCACAAGCAGCTTAGAGCAGGGCTGTCTGACTTTTCTGTAATTCATTGTATCTTTTTGCTGCCTCAGATAGGTTTCACGTCACTATCTCTATGCCCTGTTTGTACAAGAATAACCCCTTGTTTTAGGGTTCCAGAGCAAATATAAGATTGTTATCCCCCTAGTCTTTCAATCTAGCATTTTCTAATCTAACTTGCTAATCCCTGTTACTCACACACCAAATGAGACAATAGACGATAAGATTTCACTACACCCCTAATTTATCCTTATTGAGACATATTTTAATACCTTGCATTGGGCAGCTCCCTCCTTTACACTAGCTTCAGAAGGACCATTCAGCAGGTGAGCTAGGGCATTGTATGGTTAAAGCATTTTGCTGCAGCACTGGAAGTATTAGTTGAAGTCCTGTTCTGGATTTGTGCTAAAGGCTGTCCGCCATTAATCCATCCATAATTTGGCACCCTGTTTTTTTTGGTTGAGTTGTCAAGGTGGCCAGATATATGCCACCCCGGTGCCTTAACAATCCTAACCAGATAAGCTGTGCGACAGGAGGATTCTTGGCTTGCTGCATAATGTTTGGCATGAGCAGCAGTACCAGACTCTGATCCTTAGAGAGCCAAGGAGACTGAATATTAATATATTTAAGGATTTTTTTCAAATGGATTTTTTAAATGAATAATTTCTGTCACAGCAGCACAGAGACAGAAATGGATCTGTGAACAGAATGATAACCTAGATACTGAGGAACACTTTGTCACATCTCACAGTCTGTTTATATTTTAACAGCCAGCTTTTCATCTTATTATAAAGGTTTGTATTTAGAAATATCTTTCTTGATCCTTGATCCTTTTTAGACACCCTGCTCAGGTTTATTCAGATGGCATCTTGCTTTCTGATGATCCTCCTTCCATTTAGGTCCTGTAAGTCAGCATTTTCCAAATCTGAATGTTCACGTCTGCCTTCAATTCAAGAAAATGGAAAGAATTGTGCCCTCACTGCAGCCTGGCCATCAGGTTTGTCAACCAAGGTTTTTTTTTTACTGACAAGCTGCAGACTTTTTACTGACAACTAAGCCTTTTAATGACATGTGGCAGGAAGCCACCTTTGCTTCTCCTCAAAATCTCTGCCCTGTGACAATTTGATTAGGATGGGTCCAGCAGAGGAGAAACACCTTTATCCTATCTCTTTAGGTAACCTGAGCTGGATACATTCCTGAGGGGGGGCGGGAAACCTGCTCTCTCTGCCTACGTGACTGGTATCAGCTACCTGGGTGAGGGGCTTCTACCTGGTGGGCTAGAGGCTGCCCGGCAACTCGTGATGTATTTCAAATTGGTTGGCTGAGAGCCAACCAGAGCTGGCCTCCACTGGACCAAGTGAATGAGGTCACAGGGGCTATATAAATTAAGACTGCCTAGGAGGAGGGGGCAGCAGCTATGCAGGGGACTCAGACTTAGAGAGGAGCTTTACCATCTGAAACTGGCTCTCTCCCCCCATAACTCATGAGCTAGGAACGGCCTGCCTCCAGAGGGAATTTCCAACAGCCTCTGGATGGTGCTTGTGAGTAAGCTACTCGAGATCTGGTTACATATATAGCTGGCAGTAACTCAGATGCCAGATCAAAAGGCTACCTCAGCCAGACTGTTTTGCTGTATGGGATTTCTATGATATTGCTCTGTCTTGTACCCTATTTTCACCCTATCCCTGTAATCAATAAAGTTCTCCTTTGTGACTGGTGTAGGAGAGTTACTGAGGCGTGGGTCTAAATTATGCCTAAGAGGCCCCTTAGGTCTGCGGACTAAGGGAGACTTTCCTTTTTGGCCCCCGATTTGGGGAAGTGCCCCAAGTGCCTGTACTGGGTCGAGTACCCATAGGACTATTAGGCCTGTGTTTCCCAGAGGACACAGGGCCAAGAGAGTCCCCTCTCGGGGTGGTGGCAGCTTACGTTACTCCCAAGCTAGTGAGTGTGCTCCAGAAAGAGGGTCAGCCAGACGCAAGGCACCCTTAGGGAGGCACTCGGAGCCTGGAAGGTGGTCGGGAGCAATGAGGTGGGTGGCTCAATGCAGAAGCACCCCCCTACTGGCCCTCCACAACATGTTTTTATTGTCATGTGTTTTACCTAATGTAAACATACCCCTTCTGCCATGCCTTGGCTGGCAATGACAAGGGTCAGGTTCACATTTAGGGGTTTAACATTTTCTAAATCTGGCTCAAGCCCCCACCCAGAAACCTAGGAAAACAAAATTCAACAGAGTGTTCTAAAGTGAATAAACTTCCCCACTCACAAGCCATGTTCAGCTCAAATAGGATTTATTACAGGGGAAAAAGGAATAAACACAACCTTAAAGAAAATCTTAAACATTAAGTGAAATCCAAACAATCTCAGTCACTACTAGCAAACCAGCTACCACCTAGCCTAGTTCACTGGAAAGGGAGGCTCACCCAGGATTGCTATCCAGGGGCTCTACCACCTATACCAACCAAAGGTGACCCCTAAACATTTATAAAAAGGGATCACCCAAGTCCACAAACAGTAGAACAGGCATGAGCCCCCAAACTTGCATACTATTAAGGGTATGCGATGAAGGAATACACAGTTCTCATAGCAGGATAGAACAATACCTGAATCTGTATAACGTCAACAGGGCTACTTCAAGGAAGTACAAAAATACACACAACCAAGAATTGCAATTAAGAATTATTTTAACCAGGCTCAAAATCCTTCTATTATTGGTCATATACTGGACCATGAAACTCTCAACCATTGCAACAATAATTTGTAGCAGTAATTTTTCCCTCCTGGCCCTGCAGCTCCATCCTGCCCCACTCTCTATCCTGCCCAATGTCTCGGATTGCCCAGGAACATGCAGCCCTGCTGCCCTCTGAGCAGGGCCACGTGGCCTTGGGTAATCTGGGCCATTACATGCAGTACAGGCGGGTGCAGTGGCAGCACATGGCTGTGGGTGTAGGAACAACAGAGATTCCCATGGGCTACAAAGCGACAGAGAGGTCCCCAAAGGGTGCTGTGCTCTCCCGCTCATACAACGTAGCACTGGTTTCTCTCTGTCCATCAACATTTCTTATACCTAGCCTCACTCCAATGACAGATCTTCAATCAAACTTGTATTTTTTTACAGACATCCCCATTTTGTATAGACTTTACAGCCAAGAATTTTTAGCCCCTTTTTGAAGGACTCTGCAAATGCTGGCCATGCAGTTTTAGGGGCTTTACACAGCTTCATTATAAACTTTCAGGGCCCTGCCCTGGGGAAGCCTTCATGATTTGCCAAGATCCTCAGTGACCTGGCTGATTCCAGGGCCCATTTTTCACCGTCACCTCTTTCAGCCTATTTGCTACTTGTTGCATGGTATAACACCCCATCTTTTTATACTTTCTGGTAATATCTACACTGCCTCTCTGTCAGCCCCAGGAGTGCTATCAAGAAGTAAGTCTGGCCCGTTTGTTTTCTTTCTGTTTGTATCCAAGCAGGCAGCAGGGATGGCATAGAAGGGCCCCAATCATGTGATCCAGGATCCCTCTAAGTCAGAACTGTTGAACTGCATGTAGCCCCTGAGGGGCTGACCTATGGACCCTTTGGGTGCTGCTGTCACTGGAGTATATAGGCTCCCATGCCTTCCTTCTGCTTCTACATCCCGCCCCTGCTGCTGGTGGCAGGGTGACTCATGGAGCTGAAAGAACACACATGAGGGAGTTTGGGAAGATCCAGGGGTATTGGGCCACTCAGAAGTTGGACAGCCCTACTCTAAGGCATGTGTATTGCTTAACTACCTGGATTTGGTTTGTGTAGAAAGGGAGTGAATGGGATAGGCTTGTCTTTTAGTAGTTATACTGGGTTTGGCAGGCAGTATAGGGAGACAATTTAGGCTTAGTTTCACTTACCTAAGACCTCTATGACTGTATCTTCCTGATTTAACACCTCCCTCACCCACTGTTCTGCTCTGACTACTTTAGAAACTCTTTCTTTCTCTTCCCCCTGGGTGACCTCCTCTGCTTTTGGAGCTTTAAATGGGACATCTTTGTGGAAGTCTACTTTTTCACTTCTCCATCACAGTTCAGTCATATTTGTCTGATAGCCTCCTTCACATCTATTCTACGTGTACCAACTCCAGCTGGACCGTGAACTTGAGTCTTCTTCCTGTTCCCTATTATTTTCCTATGCTCCTCATCTCACGTTTACAAACATGATGTAGGTTGGGTGGCTCAGTGGCCCAGACTGAAAGTTAGGAGATGTGGTCTCAATCACTGACTTACTATGTGCTTCATTACATTTCTAACCTTCTGTTTCCCCATCTGTAAAATTAGACCAATGATAAACATTTCCGTTTGTAAAGCAGGTTGAGATCCATAGGTGAGAGACATCATGTAATAAAAGAATGATGTTATATATGGGTGCATCAAATGTCAGTGAGTTATTACATTTATTTTTTTCCTGAAATGCCTGCAGTTTTCTCTTGATTCCCTCATTTTATCTCTGTTACTGGAAACAGAGAGAAAAATAGAATTTAATGTGAAAATTCTACTTTTTACAACTCCTGAACTTTGGATATGTTTGCACAAAACTTTTGCAGGGTTGCTGTGGTTTTGCAAACTCACAGTGCTGGTTTATGACTAACAGTAATAGCACTGATGAGAAAGCAAAACCACAGCAACACTGCAGCAATATAGACAATGAAATGTGGGCATGTGACTTCACAAGCAAAATAACGATAACTAAAAATGATTCATGGATTACACCTCAGCATAAGAGTGAGGTGATGCATAAGACAGACCCTTAAAATACTAATCCAAAGTGCAAAGCAACCAAATGCACAGCCAGTTAAAACAGCGTGTATTGGAGGCAGTGTCCTGTATATTAGACATGAGTTTTCTAACTGACATGGCTAATGGAAAGGCCAGTGTGATTTTTGGACTGCATATACAAATATAGGAGATCAAAGCCATAGAGACTGGTAATGGGACTTTTCCTTCTATGTGAAGAGAGTCTTTCCCCTCTATGAGAAGAGAGAGGGAGGATGTTTTAGAATAGGGCCATACAAAAGCCCTGCGGATCACATCAACGTCCTTTGCAACCTATGTTAAAATTAGTTTTCTATATTATATGTGATATACCAGGTAAGATACATTTTATTTTGTACATTCTCCCATGCAGCTACCCATAATATGGCAGCCTCAACCAGGACAATACAGCCTCGTCTGGTGTCAGTATTGCTACATGAACAGCACTATAGTAAGTTGGCTACTCTAGTTCAGGAGCTTACTCCATATATACTACTTCCTGAACCAGAAGTTGTGTAACTTATTGTGGCATTGAACATGTGTCATTAGGTTCTTTCCTTCATGTATCATTTCACTCTTAGTTTGGGTCTCTCTGCTCTAAAAGTATGCATGGCTCTGCTCTAGTGGTCATGGGGATTACTTAGGACATGATTCCCTGTTCTATCACCAACTTCCTGTGTTACCTGGCAGAAGTCATTTAGCTCCCCTGTGTCTCATTTCTTGATCTACAAAATGGAGATAATACCACTTGGCCACTTCTCAGATGTTTTGTGCTGATAAATATATTGACAGTTGTGAGATTTTCTAATAGTATGGTAATTAGAGGGCATATCAAAGTCAGAGATAGACCAAATCCGCACAGTGTTATTGATTGACTATTCCAGCCATTATATAGAATGGTTGTTGGATGGCTTCTGCAACTGGTGGTCTCAAAGCAGTTCCTTATGCTCCAGTGTTTTTTAGTGAAAAATACAGATGTGGTAACCTCAAAATGGCATGTAAATTTGTGTTGGTTTTGCTGAACTGGGGAGGATTTTTTTATTTTGCATTTAAAACAATGTTATTTCTAAAATCTCTCTCAAACTTAACAATAAAAATGAAAATAAAACATTTGATTCTAGTCCTCACCCCCCCCAATATTTTTTTGAATTGCCAGCACCCCATCTCCACCCCAAAATCACTTATTCAGACAGCTGTTGTCCATGCCGCAAAGAAATCATGATTGGGCAAGTCTCTCTGTTATTGAGTGACATTCTTTAGTCCAGAGGGGACACATTAGTTTGGCTTTCTGGGCTGGATACAGGCCATGGGGATTCTCCCGTGTTGGACAGCTCACGTCTGGCAGCTGGATGAGTGGTGGTGGCTGCTCTTAATTCCCACAGCTGCCAGAGCTGTTGTGTCAGTGTGGATCTGCCACCGCTGTCTCCCACTTTTCCCTTGCTGCTGGTCTTGGTTGCCAATACCTCAATTTTGGGGGGAGTAAGGGGAGGGGGAGAAAAACAGTAGCACCATCAATCACTTGGATTTTGGAGCTGTGCTAATGCGGTAAGGCTGACAGCCGTGATACCGAGTCCCTTGGGCCACGGCCCAACCATGGAAATGGATCATCCTACCCATGAAAAGCCCTGTGAGCTGGATTCAGCCTATGGGCTGTATGCTTGACACCCCTGCTTTAGTCTAGGTAAAGAAGGAAGTCAAACTAGAGGGCGATAATGATCTCTTCTGGCCCAGACTCTATGGATTAATGTTGCACCAAACTGACAACGTTCATGGCTGCTCAGCACTGAAGCTAAAATATGAATGGATGTGAAACTGAAGGTGCTCACACACTCCTCTGAGGTCGTTCCACAGGTCTGGGGTGAAGTACACTGGAAGAGCAGTGTGGGAAGTGGCAATGCAACATTTCCCATGTTGCATCTTTTCTAAATGCATGGCTTCATTTTCCAGAACCATAAATGTTTTATGAACATTAAAGTTTCTATAATTCATTTTAAGTGCATGGTTACAAAGTACCAAATCCTGGAATTAAAGGGAAAAACAGTGGCAAATCCTTTTTTATTGCTTCCTCATTGTTTCTGTGTAGCCTCTGGAAAATATACTGGTTGTGATATGTGCTGGTATAAGCAAAAATAAAGAAGTGTCAGGCACATACTGTGCTAAAGTTAATTAATGTTCATGTTGCATATAGCCAACTGCTCTTAGTGCAATTGCTTTCATATTTTTTCCTTTGGACTGGCATTTGATAATCTGCTCTGAAATGTAATCAAGCTGCTCCAGATCAGCTTTGTCTATTAAATTGAGAGTAAAAGATCAACTTAATTAATTTTTAAGCCACTCCCTCTTTCACACAGTCATGTGTATGAAGCAATATGTGTAAAGGGCATACTTATGGTAAGAAAGGAGGAAGAAATTACCAGTCAATGAGAGATCACTTCAGACCTAACCCAAAGTCCCCTGAAGTTAATAGAGAACTGTTTGCTACTTTTCATGGGCTTTAGATGAAGTCCTCAGTCTTGATTTCAGAAGTCACAGGTTGGTTCATTGATGTGGCTGCAAAGGAAGACCTTGGAAGGAAATCATAGCTCTATCCTGCATCCAAGTTGAAAACTGATTGGAGAAGTGAATGGTACTACACAGCAGGGAAGAACCTACTGAACTTGAGTATGTGTGTCATAGTCATAGAATGAGAACATGAGGGTTGGAAGGGATGTCAGGAGGTCTTCCAGTCTAACCCCCCTGCTCAAAGCAGGACCATCCCCAGCTAGGTCATTCTAGTCAGGGCTTTGTTGAGCCAGGCCTTAAAAATCGCCAAAGATGGAGATTTCATCAGCCCGCTAGGAATCAGAACTTGTGGCAGAGGTGATATCTTTTATTAGACTAACTAGATTTTTGCAAACAAATTTCTTTAATTGCAGGCTTTTGGGCACAAGCACTCTTCTTCAGGCATAGGAGAAAAGGTTGTACTCCTAGGTAGAAATGAATAACTGTTGACTCATATCCAGCTTATTGTCCACCATAACCCCAAGGTAATTTTCTGCAGAGTTGCTGCTTAGCCAGTTGGTCCCAAGCCTGTCGTTGTGCATGGGTCTCTTCCATCCTAAGAGCAGGACTTTGCACTTGTCCTTGTTGAGTCTCATGAGATTTCTTTTGGTCCAATCTTCCTCCTGTCTAGGTCACTCTGAATCCTAACCCTACCCTCCAGCATATCTACTATTCCCCCCATCTTGGTGTAATCCATGAACTTGCTTAGGGTGCACTCCATTCCATCTTCCAGATTGTTAATGAAGATAGTGAACAAAACTGGCCCCAGGACTGACCCCTGGGGCACTCTACTTGATACTAATGGCTGCCAACTAGACATTGAGCCTTTGATTACTACCTGTTGAGCCTGGGGATCCAGCCAGCTTTCTATCCACCTTACAGTCCATGCATCCAACCCATACTTCCTCAGCTTGCTTGCAAGAATGTTATGGGAGACCATGTCAGAAGCCTTGCTAAAGCCAAGGTATATCACATCCACTGCTTTCCCTGCATTCATGGAGCCAGTCATCTCATCATAGAAGGCAATCAGGTTAGTCAGGCATGACTTTCCCTTTGTGAATCCATGCTGACTGTTCCTGATCATGGGTTGGTCTACAGTAAAATGACTGTCTCTCTTAGCTCAGTGCCAATACATTCTGACAAGCAGCCAGTTAGTAACTTAAGTGACACATTAGCTGACTTCCAAATGCTGGCACAAGGTACTCAATTACACTGACTCTCTCTTCTTTCAGTTAAAAAGTAGAATATGGCACACTGAGGTCATTGGCAAAACTCTGATTGACTTGAATGGGGCCAGGACTTCCATCTTCTGAATTTCAGGGTAATTTCCCCTTGTCCCAATTGCAGTACAGCTTACCTTAACAGGAAAAAGGGAAAATGAGGTAACTGCAAGTTAATTCAACTTTTAAATTAATACTTCAATTAATTAGAATAGCTAGGTATCACAAAGTGATTGTTTTCTGAATATTAACTAAATCTTCCCTGTAAGCCCTGTCATCCATAGAATCAAAGAACTGGTGAAAGGTAGGGGGTCGTTTCCCAAGTCAGGATCATCCCTATCTAAATCATCTCAAGCAAATGATTGCCTAACCTGCTCTTAAAAACTTCTAAGAATGGAGATTCCACAATCCCTCTGGATAGTCTGTTCCAGTGCTTATGCACCTGCATAGTGAGAAAGGTCTTCATAAATTCTAGCCTAAATGTCCCTTGCTGCAATTGAAGGCCATTGGTGCCTTGTCCTATGCTCTGTAATGTAGTTTTTGCCCCATTTTATCCAAGCAAAGGAGTTAAGGACCCACTGCAAGGTCCTTATCCCCTTTGGTGAATTCTCACTCACATGAGTAATACAACTGATTTTAGTAAAAATTACTCAAGTAAGTAAGTGGCTACCCAGTGTGAATAAGAATCGTATAAATCAGACCCTAAACCCAGGAACATACAGCAAGTGAGGAAGAGAATCCAGGAGTCCTGAGTTTAAATCTTCTTTACTTGGGAAAGCCCTGTCTTACCCCTACCTCCCCTGGCTGGCCTGTAGGTTTTAGTTAAATATTGTCTTTCCCCAACACCCAAATGTGTGTGTTGCTTACATCCAGTTGGGCAGTTCATTATTCTAACTACAAACCTTTTTCTGCCCCTTTCTGTCATCTGTTCTGTGCTCATTCTGTACTGGCATCTCTGGGACATCTCAAGGCCTGTGTGACCATCATGTTCTGGATCAGTCTTGGTCCTGGCCATGCACACACTGTTGAGAGTGCTTAAGGTTAGGACTGGGAGTTGTCTGGTTGAGCTCAGCAGAGTTCCTCACACAGGTCATGCCGAGCCTGGGTCTGCAGACATATGGTCTAATTTTGGATTACTTCCATTTCATGTACTTTATTTCACCAGTTTACTTCGTAGGATCATAGGAAAGTACAGGGATGGATCTAAGGGGGTGCACTTGCATCCCACCTAGAGTTTAAAACCAGCTGCCTGGCAGTGCCAGCAGCATTTCTACTCAGGCAGTGCTGAGGGAGTCGATTGACTTCATGGCTCATAATGTATACCGTTCCTTCTAAACTCTTCATTCCATAGGTGTTAACACCACTCTCTTCTTTTTAATGGTTTTGATGGTCCACCCATCAAGCTATCCTTTGTTCTGCAATTCTGCTCTGTTAACTGCTCCTGGTAATGAAGCTCCTATTTCACAGCCCTGCAGACTCTTTTTAGCACATTCCAAAGAAGTTGTTTGTTTTTGCTTCAATCTTAAACTGAATAGCCCTATGCCCCTAGCATATTAGTAAAGCTTCTAGTTTCTTGTTAGCTGGAGAAAAATATTGTATGTGATAATGCACCTCACCATCTGCACCCCGCTTTTCAAAATTCTAGATCTGCTGATGGGAAAGTAGGGCCGGAGGGGACGTCACCAGCTCATCTAGTCCAGCCCCCATCTCAAAGCAGGGTTGTCCCTGACTGAACCATCCCAGCCAAGCATCTGTCCAATCTGCTCTTGAAAGAAGTACAATTAAATATGATGCAATAGGAGACGTAAACCATCCCGAAGGAAGCTGATGTTTTTTAGAGCCTTGGACTCAAATATGTGTATAGCCACCTCTTTCCACCCAGGTGGTGCTGCCCACCTTCAGCTATCGCATACATCTAATTCATGCGCTTGGCTTCAGAGCAAGGGTTAAACTGGGCAGATCAGCAGAAGTGAACAAATATCACCATGCCCCTTTATAAACCCATGGTGCATCCATACCTTGAATGCTGTGCCCAGGTCTGGTCGCCACACTGAAGAAAGGCTATAGAAGAACTAGAGAAGGTCCAGAAAAGGGCAACAAGGATGATTAGCAACATGAAGGGGCTTCCACATGAGGAGAGACTAAAGAGGGTAGACGTATTCTGTTTAGAAAAGAGATGCTGGAGAGGGGACATACTAAATGGCAAAGAGAAAGGAAGCAGGGTTTTATGATTTACTTTCCCACAATGCAAGAACTAGAGGTCACAAAATGAAACGAGTAGGTGGTAAGTTCAAAACCAACCAAAGGACACTCTTTTTCACACAGCCTGTCATTCGTTGCCACCAGATACGGTGGAGGCTGACAGGTTGGCCAGATTAAAAGAAGAGGGGGATTGGACAAATTCTTGGAGTGACCAAGACCCAGTGCGAGGGACAGACCCTCTTAGACCTTAAATGCTGGGGGCTGCAAGTGGGGGACGAATGATGGAGCAAAAGAAACCCTGGTCATGCCCAGTCCACTCTCCCCTTCAGCATCTGCCCCTGTGTGGCACCGGCTTAGTTGTTCCACCTTTGAGGAAACTCTGGGCCTGCCAAGTAAAACTAGAAACCTTCCTTAAGGAGGATGCCACTGGGGACATTAAGAGTTGATTGCTGGGGACAAATAAAAGAGAAACAGGGATGTGAGTGAGGGTTATAGGCAGGGTTTGAATTACACTTTGACTCCCCTCTTTCCCCCCCAGGTTATAGGGATGTTTTTGGTAGCTGTGTTGGTCTGAGATAAATGCAAAGAGTTCTCGAGCTCATCCCCCCAGGTAGAGACGACGGTAGCAGGGTGTAGAGCCTGGACAGTGGCAGTGGTGGCAAGCGGCTGGACTTGAAGCCGGCCCAGCTCTGTGGGGGCCCCCCAAAGCGCAGTGCCTGGGGAAGTCGCCCCGATTGCCCCCACCCCTACGGCTGGCCGTGCCCTCAGGTGATGATTTTCAAATCTTTCAGGGGGGCTCTTGTAGGGTGGCCTTTGTCTGGTTTTATAGAGGACACTCCCGTTTTCTCATCCTGCCTGTGGCAACTCCCACTCACAGCCGCCTGCGGGAGCTGGCCGTGCCCCACCAGCCTCGGGAGGCCCACGGCGTTCATGGGGTGCACTAAATGCAACTGTCCTCTATTCTTGAGGTGCCTTCACGGCCACCCCCGGATCTTGTCTCTTATGGGGGGGGGGGGGGGGGCTCAGCCGTCCCCCTGCCCCCCTGTCATTCAGACCCTGGTCATGGCTGGGTGTGTGCCCCATGGCCCTAGGTCTGACCCGCTCAGTGGCGGCTCTTGACATGGCGGGGGCGAGTCCCCTGCCGCCCCGTGAGGGGGACAGGATGCCAGGTCAGGGCGCAGGGCTCCCGGGGGCGGCGCTGCTGCGGCTCCGGGCGGGCGATGGGCGCAGCGCAGCCGGGCGGGGGTCTCGGGAGCCGCGCCGGGGCCGGGGCCGGGGCCGGGGCCGAGCAGGCGGCCGTGGGCGGAGGGGCCGGCTCTGCGGCGGCGAAGGGCTGGGTGCCGCCGCAAGGGCTCGAGCCCGCGGCTTCCCATGGGGCTGCGGGACTGGCTGGGCGCCCTGTGCTGCTGCTGCTGCTGGTGCCGCTGCCGCCAGTGCGCGGCCGAGGCGGCGCTGCCCGAGAAGGAGCCGTTGGTCAGGTAAGGGGGGGCACATCTGGATGCGGCACGTGGGGCCGAGTCCAGCGGCGGTGGGTATGGCTCCGCGGGGCGCCGGACGAGGGAGCCGGGCTCGTTTAGTCACAGCGTCATAGGAAAGGAGGGCTGTGAAGGGACCTCTAGTGCACCCCCCCGCCCAGGACTAGCCCCAACTAGATCATCCTAGGCAGGGCTTTGTGCAGCAGGGCCTTGAAAACCTCCACGGGTGCAGAGGACAGCACCTGGGGAGGAGCAGGGGGAGCGGGGATTTAAGAGCAGCCTTCAGCTGCCTTGAAGGGTGGAAAGTAGTTTGAACCCGAAACCTGGCCGGGCTTATTTTTTGGTCCCCTGTTAAGGAGCCAGAGGGTCTCTTGAGGGGGACCCCAGCACAAATGCCTCCGTCTCCAGAAAGCCTTGCCCAGGCTGTGTGCAGAGGAGGTCGTCTCCTTTTGCAAGTCCCTCTTGGAATGAACGCCGCTGTTCTTCACCAGGAAGGTAGTAAAAAACCTAAATCAAGCCTTGGGACTCGTTTTGCCTGAGGGTTATAATGTTTCAGGAATACAGTCTGTTGGCTGGGACTGAATGTCCTGCAGCTGACTTGATGCTTCACATTTGGATGGCCTCATTTCTTGTCCTACCAAATCTATTTGATGGGTGGCTTCCCTGATGCCACCTGCTTTTTTCCTGCCCACTTTACCTAACTGCATGTTTTCCATGAGAACCATTTGATATTTGAGTGTTAACATGACACATCCGGCTTTTGGTACCGGTAATTCAGGGATTGAGGCCTCTTTAGCAATAGACTTATACTGTGAAAGCTGGGTCACAGAATAAATCTTTCTTAGGAAGTAGATTAATTGAGCTAATTGAAACCTGATGGTATATTCAGTAATTTAACACGTGTGCTAAATCCGTGTGCTGTGAATCTTTTTTATTGGAAAGACTGAAGCACACAAACACCACTTTCTTGAAATATTTAGTGTTTCTTCCAGAATATCAGGTAGGATCATCACTGGGTGATGTGTGCTTTGTAACTGCAGTGCTGATACTGTAATTTTACAATGGTCACCATTAATGTTGGTGTCAGCTAATGCCTGCCAAACAGGGGGTAGGCTCTCTTGGAGTAAGGAATAAACTGTGGAGTCTCAAATACCATGAGGTACCAGCAGATTTTATGCAGACTATTGTATGGGCTTGATTTTTAAAACATTTTGATGTAGTACATTGTGGAAAATGAATCTATAGCTATGTCTGTCATGGGTTTCTAATGTGTTTACTACCATTTCTGCACAATCCACAGTATAATGTTTAAATAGGAAAGGTAGAAACTTGGCACAACAGTGCACAGAAGAGGTACTTTTGAGTACATCTAAGTATTGCAAGTCAGATTCTCAGGTAGAGTAGCATCTTAAAGCCCCAATTCATTCATGTGCTTTACTTTACACACAAGATGTTGCCCCATTGACATCGTTGGAACTACCTGCAGTAGATGTAGCTAAGCACGTATGCAGATAGTTTTTGCAGTAAGGCCCAAATCCTGAAACAATTCCACTGATTTACTATCAGTGTTCATATATACTGTGTATATATTAAGGTGGCTGGATCTGACTGTATCATTATTTGTGATACAAGAATCCTGCTGCATTTGTTAGTGATCGTTATGACACTGCTTCCTGTATATGAATCTCCACAATACAGCACTGATCTTCACAAATTTGTCCTTTTTCAGTTATATATAAAGCTTTCAATGTTGTAAAAGCACTTCAGTTTTCCCTCTTTTTAAATAACACACAGGACCCCTGTGCCTTCAGATTCTGGTCGAATGTGGTTAAAATAATTTCCCATACAATACCATGTAAATCAGGGCTGTGATCCTGCAAAGTCTTCAGTACATTCAGAATTTTTTTGTCCCCTTTGAAGTCAGCGGGACAGCGAACAGTGCACCAAGTTACGCATGTATACGAATAATCATTTGCAGAACTGGGGCTCAATGTTCTGTTCATTCAGACTACTCGCAGTACACTGACATCAAAGTCAAATGCATGAAGTCTTTTCAGGATCAAGGTCTATACAGTTCAGAAATGCTTTACTCTGCTTGCTGTGTTGCACAATGGATCTGTCACTGTCATTGTGTGAAGAAAAAATGATCACGTCTATATCACAGGGGTGTCAGACTCACCCTGGGCCCCAGGCTGCATCCAGATGCCACAGGCTCCTCCCAGGCTGGATCTATGGGGCTGCATTTGGGTGGCAGTGTGGGTCAGTGTTGGACCAGGGAAGTACAGCTGCATCGGGGCAGTGTGGGTCCAGGGGCATGGAGCAGGGCCATGCAGTGGCACAGATCTCTGGTTGGGCAGTGGCATGGAGCTGGGAGCATGCAGCTGCATGGACTACATTCAGGCAGTGGTGTGCATCTGAAGCCAGGGGCAGGCAATGGTGCAGACATGGACTGTGGGTTCATACCCCTGGCTCCTTGTAATCTAAATTATTTTTCCATGCTGAAGACACAGTCATTCAGGATCTTTGACCTATGGAAGTGTGGAGGGTATAAAGTACTTGAATCAGGCTGGGACAGGGTGCAGAGTTGCAGCCTGAATTCTGGATTAGCTGTTACAACCTTTCTTTTCCCCTTTTCAACATCACTTGGGCTGTTAGAACCTACTGAAGTCACTGAAAATTTTTCCCATGACTTTGAGACAGGCTTTGAGTGTATGCAAGCAGGCCATTGGTTTCATAGAAGTGCCAAACTGTAGTGGTGGGGGCAACAGTTGTGTGTATGAGCTAAAATAAAGATCTAGCTTTCCTAATTATTTTTTCTTATAAAGAAGCTTTTTCATGGACACCTTTCCTTAACACTGCATCAAAACAAGGACCCACTTATTTTGACTTTATATAAGAAATCATGCAAAAATATGGAACTTTTACTAGCCACATTGTATCAAATAGGCCCATCGTTGTGAACAATATCATTGTTCAAAAACCATCATTGTCAAAAATAAAACAACCTACTAATTAAGCCAGGGGTCAGAAACCTTTTAGGAGCAGTGGGATGAAATAATGCAACTCAGTCCAATACAGGTTGGTGCTTCTTACCTGGTTATCACTTGATCTCTGTGAAATCCCTCTTGCTGAAATGCCATTGATATCCAGGCTTTGTATGCTGGCTGAAATGTCTTGGTGGGCTGGATCTGGCCTGTTGGCTGTAGGCTGCCAACTTCTGAATCAGGCCATTATTTGTAAGTTACGCTATTTTTAATTTTTGAGAATTTTCATGTGGGAATTTTCTCTCTATGATATTGAAAGGTATAGACATTTCTTTGAGATTCTAGATCCCTTAGCTGAGAGGTTTAGAAAATCAAACCTAGAATCCTACTTCTGACATAAGCGGATGTTGAATTAAGTTTCTAAACCTTTTACTGAATAGTTCCAGCCTAATTAAAATGGCATATTAAAGAATGAATCAGCTAGAGACTTCTATCCTAATATATTCAGGTCTCACTAGGCAGTGGTGACATATGTCATGGCAATGCTTTCAGTGTAAATGAATGGGTGAGCATTTAATGCAGCCTTTGTTAAACTCAGGTAGCCTGTTGCATCAGACTTGAAATATGCTTGGTGTGTACTGCTCCAAAGGGGAAACAGTATTTTGTACCCTTTGTTTGGTGGCATTCTCAAGAATTTAGGGTCTTAATACTTGAGTGTTTAGTCTGGATTGAAAGCTCTGTGTTTGCTTGATAGAAGCCAGATTGTGTAATGTGCTGACTGGCTCTGGTTCCCACAGAGACTGCTGTACATAGCTGGGTAAGGTTTTGCTGAAATGCTAATTATTCCCTATCACAGTAGTGTAACTGGGGGATCACCCAGGCAGTTGCAGGTGCCAGTCTGGGGGGTAAATGGGGTACGGATGGGGAGGGAGGGTGCAAAAGTAACAGCTGCTGCAGTAGTATTAGGAGTACAGCATTGGATGGTGGGATGATACTCTAGTTTAGACTTGCCCAAAGAGCATTTTCAGCTTGGACTCAATGGGTCTGAGGGAGTGGGGAATCCACAGGAGAATTTACTATTTAATATTGCAGCCAGCATATTAAAAAACCCACAAAAATTAGACCTGTTTATCCTCACTTTAATATTAAGAAATTACAGGCTATTAATTATGTGCTTGGCAAGACTTTAGCTCTGCCTTCATTTAATTCTGACTTTGACTCTGCCTACTTGTAATTGTGGCATCACAATTAGATTGCCAGATCTGAGAAGAGTTTGATGAATGCTGCATCCTGGATACTACTTGCCATTGCTGCCAGCTGGCCGCACCACTGCCACCAGCAGCTGGAAGCTGCCTCTGCCCAGGGTGCGGAGCAGACCTATTGTGCATCTGCCCTATTGCTTGCTTTAAAACAGAATCCAGGATCTAATACCACTACAAGAGGGTAATCCTCATTATCAGATCTGTACATAATGTGGTGGCCCTTGTTGTGGAGGTCTACCCAGACTAATAGCGACTAGGAGTATCCTGGCAGTTTGAACATGAGGTTCAAATCTCATTAGGGTTAGATTAGCCCTTGGGTTTTTTTCTATATCTGGCAAGGTGAGTGACCTACTGGACAAGACATAGGATTGAGGCTTAGTTCTGGGTGCTGTTCCTACCACTGATTTGCTGAGAAAGTCGCTTCTCTCTTTCTGCCTCTGTTTCCCTACCTGTAAAATGGGGATATTGGTAGCTTCCTTTATTGAGTACTTGTAGATCTATGGAAGAAAATGCTGTGCAAGAGAGAGGTGTGCTTAGTTGTAGCAATAATAGCAGTAAATGCTATGGGCCAGTAATTGGAGCAATTCATGAAGGCAGTTGGGTTATGCCTTCCTTCTGCCAGCTGTGTATCTTGCTCTTTCAGTCTCTGGAATAATTTCTTGAGGCCACATTGATGTCAGTCCTGCACAGATGCTTAGGAAAACTTCATGACACTAATATATCTTTGCCCCTCACATATACCACAGTTCCTAATCCTCTTGCCGCGATGCATGTGCTGCATGGTACAGTGCTGTGGCTTTTCAGCCCAGCGGTAGTTGCATTTAAATGACACATTCTGTAATTATTTTATGGAATTCACTGGGATGAGAGAGAAAGTTTTAGAGCTCTGAAGTACGAATGGCAAAATATTTTGAGGATTGAATCTGTTTTGCTGTATCAGTGGCTGGCTGATGTTTGAATATATGAGTAGGATTTAAATTTTGTTCATGCCTGAAGGTGTTCTAACATGATTCTGTGGCACAGGACAGTGTGAACAGGTAGAAATTTTCTTACCTGTTTATCTTGCTATACAAGTCCAGTGAACAAACTTTTGCTTGCACTTAGGATCAAGGCAAAATGTGCAATATAAATGCGGCTTGAAAACCCACTAAAATAAAATAGGCATCATTATTAAAGGGATGGAAGTCCCCTTGAAGCAAAAGTCCCAATGACCTTAAAAAAGCGTTGTACCTTCAATGAAATGGTTTGGTTACAGAGTTGGAAGTTCAGAAAGATTTAATTACAAAATGGTTTTGCAGAATGTGTGTCACCTACTGTAGGTGTGAGAGTGTTGTGCCATCCATGCCTTTGAAGTTTCCTTCCTTTCTTAGTCATTCATTACTGCAGGAGATTAAATGAGAAACAGGAAAGGGTGGGGGGGAAGGATAATTTCTTGCCTAATGGAAGCTAATTAAGATTTCTGTATAAGTATCAATGGGAAGTTATAACAATGGTGCACTCTGAGCTAGTGCACCACTTAGGAAGTTCTGCAATAGGCCTTATCATAGGCACTAACTTTTATTTTTGCGGGGGGAGGAGGGGAGTGCAGGGCAGAGGGTGGCAGGGAGCTAGGATGATGTACATGTGGAAAGTTTTATGCATTTCAGGTGACAGCCCTCTTCCCAAGAGGTATTCCTGTGGAAGGGAGATGGAAGATTTTGTTTTTTCCCAGAATTTTTTTGAAGTCAGTGTCCATTTAAGGAAAAATTATCCTTTGTTTGAAATGTGCCCGGAAAGCAGGAATGTTTTGTGAAGTGTCTGATGGGGTGCTCAGAGCATGCATACCAGATCATGTCCTTGGGTGTTACTTTGCATAGTCTCTGAGCTTAGACTGGGGGGACTGGGTGCTTTTGGTCATGCACAGAGGGTGTCAAGGGAACTTTAAGGCTGAATGGGAAGGCACCCAGTCATTTTAAGTGGTGGTTGAGTGGGGGTGCAGAGATGGTTCATGACTACAGAGAAAGGCTAGATTCACACTCATCCCCCCCCTCCCAAATTCAAGAATATAGGTGCCTAAACAGGACTTAAGTATAAATAAATGGAGAAACTACAGCCAAGACCTAAGGGGTGGGGGAAGGGAACTAATACCTCCAAATCTACTTCTCCCAACCTTCATGGCATTCCCCTTGTGCCAGCTCCTTGTGGAGGGACTCTTGTATCTGTGTTTTGATTGAGAAGGAGCTGCCCAGGGAAAAGACATTCCCTGTGGCCTCATATCCTTCTCTTGAAAGCCGTGTGGGTTTTCTAGCCAAAGTAAATTATGACTCTTTCTGTATAAACCCAAGAAAGTTCCTGCTACATCCTTTCAAATTCCTTGGAGAGGGATGGTGAGGCCACGGCAGAGTTCAGCTGTTGGTGTTGCTATGAGGGAGGAGGAAGGTTTGAGACCTTAAATGGTGTTTGCTGCCTCGAAACACTTCTCTTCAGTACTTACAATGCCACTGTTTAGGAAAAGCATTGTCCTGCTTTTGCAGGGGGCAGCAGAAATTCCCCTCGTTGACCACAGAGTATGTTGGGGAACTTACTGAATTTATACCCATGGCCTTTTGGGGAACGGTACAGCTTGATCACTAGCCACTGATATGCTGAGCCACTGATATGTTGAGAAAGCAGACCATTAGTAATACAAGTGACAGGTGACTTTCCCACAAACTGTTCTTGGATTTTCTTGGCTATTCACAACTAGAATTTGTTTTATTGGACAACACAAGTTTTCCTGGCACTTAATAAGTCATGTGTTTTGGTAACTTCCCCATTACTAGCCCCAAAACCTCCAGCGTTAGCCAAAAGTAGTATATTTGCATGTGTGCACAGACATGCATTGTTATTTCAAAGGAAGTGACAAGAACAGGGATAACAAGTGACATCAGTGCAAAGCTCTGATGTTACTGTCCTCTGCTTATGTTTTTGTGCATCTCAAGGAGCTCTCTGGTTCTATAAGGGTGCATGGACTAGAGTTTAAGGATGGAGCACTGGTGTTACTGTTTTCCTTGTTTGGCATTGGCACAAGTTCAGACTTGACCTAACTGTAGGAGAATAGAACAGGCTGCCTAGTGAAGTTGTGCAATCTTGTTTTCAAGAGTAGCCTGTCTCTCTGGGAAGATTTAGAAACAGTGAATCCTGCATCTATACAGGACTTGGCCTACGTGACCACTGAGGTCTTTCTTTGATCTTTGAATAGATATTTGTATGTGCAAATGGTGGGTCTAATTAAAAATCTCTATAGCCCCAAACGATCAATTTCTTGTAGAAAGCAAACAGGAAAGCAAGTTTAGTAACCTACTGTCCCACCTCTGATAGTATCAACCCTGAGACCTCCTACTGGTTAGAGCAGTGGTTTTCAACATCATTAGACTCAAGGCACCCGTCCATAACTTCTGTGAACTGAGCAGCACCTCATTTCAAAAACAAATTAATGTATTACAGTGCTTACTTCCTTGGAGAGAGGGTGGGCAATGGGGGTGGGAGATGAGCCAGAGAGGGAGAGCCTGAGGCTGTCCTTTTGTACTTATCTCCTCACTCCTCCTGTGGTACCCCTCAAAGGATCTTGTGCCACCCAAGGTGTCCTGACACCCTGGTTGAGAATCACAGGGTTAGAGGCCTTCTTAAACAGTGGCATCTTATCTGGAGGTAGCCTCTGTGAAAAGGCTACCTTGATGCCTGTCAAAAGGCAAAAGCAAGTTAAAAATTGATGGTGATTTTAATTGGCATCCCAGAAGTTTCTGTTGCCAAACTATAAATTTGTTGGTTACATGGGAACTAGGAGGTAGGATCAAATATTAATTTGATGGTCATACTAGGGATTATACATGTAATTCTGTTGATTTCTTGGGATTTATAACGATTAGGATATTCAGAGAACTTGCTTACACAGACACTCATGGGCATTATTTTTAGGCTTGTTTTTAGCCAAAGGAATTAGAGGTTTTGTGAGCCAGTAGGGAACAAACTTAATTTCTGAGTCTATAAATATTCATAGTGTACATGAAATCCCCTGCTAGCATGTTGGAGTCCTGAAATACTTAGTAACTAATGCTTTATATTTTGACTGTTCCCACTCTAAGCCTGAATAGCTAAGCTTAAATCACAGATGCCCTAGAGCAGTGGAGACCAACCTTTTTGGCATGTGTGCCACATGGTAAGCCCTACACCCTCCCAGAGTGCCACTCTGATTTCCTTCCTGATCTGTTCTGCTTTGCGCTCCTTGTCTGATCGGTTGCTGTGTTCTCTGCTTCCTTCCTGATCTTCTGCATGCCACAACCCCACCCCCCCACTCACACATGCTGCTTGTGCCACTTGTGGCATGTGCTGCAGGATGGCCAACCTGCCCTAGAAATGGCATTCAGAAGCATCAGAATATGGGCATCACATGGGGTTTGTGATTGTGATGGCTGGTTAAATTGAATGCTTGGTCATGGAATCATAGAATCCTAGAAAATGAGGGTTGGAAGGGACCTCAAAACATCATCTAGTCCAACCCCCTGACCAAAACAGAACCATCCACAGCTAGATCATTGGAGCCAGGGCTTTGTCAAGATGGGCCTTAAAAACCTCCAAGGTTGGAGATTTCACACCCCTCTCCCAGGTAACATTTTGCAGTGCTACACCATGCTTCTAGTGAGAGAGTTTTTCCTAATATCCAACTTAAACTTCCCTTGCTGCAGCTTGAGACCATTGCTCCTTGTTCTGTCATCTGTCACCACTGAGAACAGTCTAGCTCCATCCTTTTTGGAACCACCTTTCAGGTGATTGAAGGCTGCTGTCAAAACTCCCCTCAGTCTTCTCTTCTCTAGACTAAATCGGTTCTCTCAGTCTCTCTTCACAGGTCATGTGCCCCAGCCCCCTAACCATTTTTGTTGCTCTCCACTGGACTCTTTCCAACTTGTCTGCATCCTTCCTATAATGTGGGGGTGGGGAGCAAAACTGCACACAATACTCTAGATGTGCCCTCACCAGTGCTGAATAGAGGGAAAGAATAATAGAGGGTCAAGGCAGTAATAATAATATAGGGTCAAGACACTTTAGTTTTGGAGTGGGAACCCCTTGCTCCTTTTTGAGAATGAGAGGAACTTTCAGAGTGGATCTGTATTTGGAAGAAAAGAGAAATCATAATTTGAGTTGATGATGTTAATCTGAGTCAGAAATGGCTCTGCCTCTGCTCTCTGACTCCTAGAACTATTTTCCCCAGCCCATATACAGGTGTGAGAGTGGGGCATGTTGGGACTTACTGTGTCATGTAGGAATGTGTAAAGGAGTATTTAAACTGCTTCTTTTGGCATAGAAATCTTGCTAAACCTCTCAAGCCAAAGAGGGACTGCTTGGGAATGTTGCCAACTGTAGCCATATACTGTGGAGCCCACTGTTAGTTAACTCTTTTCAGCTTGTGGGTGATCTGGATGTTTTGGAGTTACCTGAACACCAGTAACTTCTGGGGCGGAGGCAACTATACTGAAGCTAAAGGGAGATAAAGCTCTTTAACTTTAGAATCAAGAGTTTAAAAAAATAAATCTGTCTTTGGTGTAGTACCCTGTTGCCTCTGACAATGAGTGTGGTAGTGATCATATACTGAATATGTGGTATTGGACAGATGCTGGCTCTGAAAAAGATCTTTCAAATATTGTAAGATTTTTTAAGGTCTGTGGCTTTCTCATCTTGTCTGAAGTACAGCACCTTCTACTAGTGTAGTGCCCTATTAGTGATGTCTTGTACTGTCAGCACTGGGCAATAGACCAAGTCCTACTGTCAAACTGGCATACAGGCTTCTTGGTCTCAGGGCAAAGGTGCAACCAGAATACACCCCTTACTGTGTTGGGACATGTGTCAATTGAACAGTTCCAGATTGTCACAAATTGGAACCAGTTCACAATTGTATGAAGTACTGTTGCTCTACCACCATGGGGTGGAAGTAAACACCCAGCCCAGCATACATCCCAGGGGGCACGTAGGAGGGAGTTCTTGCACCCGTGCTTTGGGGGGGGATCCCAGGGACTTGTAGCTAGGGGTGTTTTCACTTCTCTGCTTTTATCCTAAACATAAGTTTGGTAAATGTCAATAGACGGAAATTGACTCAGCTCTGCAATATGGTTGCCTGACTTGGAGTGGGTGGTAAGGACCTTGGACCCAAAGTTTTTTTGGTCCCTAGGGGCTGTGGTCAAGTAGGTAGTGAGGGTACAGCTGGTCGTTAAAGATAGCTTTTATTGAACAGATGATCTCATGGCTAAGAAGTGCCAACAAAAGGGGGAAAAGGTGGGGGAAGTGGACAGTAGAATTCTGGCTGGGTACTAGAGCAGCTTGTTGCAGCAGTCTGTTGGAGGGGTGAGGAGCAATGCACTGTGGGATGCCTGGAGGACTGACCAGACTTGTGTCATAGAACACTTGGTGTCCACACCGGGTCATAGCAAACTGGTTCAAAATAGAATGATTCTCCAGTTATACTTTTGAACCATTCCAGGCAGATTTAAATTGGTTTAATAGGCTTGTATGTCTGTCTGCATCAAGTTTAAACCACATTAAAAACATTCTAAGTGTTATGAGTGCCTAACAACCACTCAGTTCTCTTATGTAACTATAGTGTTCAAACCTGGACATTAACTGTGTCTCTATGTTTTCTTTATTTCAGTGATGACAACCCTTATGCTTCATTTGGAGCCACTCTAGCAAGAGATGAGGAGAAGAATTTATGGAGCGCCCCTCATGACCTGACTCACACAGAGGCAGATGATGACAGGATACTGTATAACATGATTGTTGTTCGGAACCAATTGGACAAAGATTCAGAGGTAAGGACAAAGTGTTATCGCTAAACCTACACAGGTTTGTTAAAAGACTTGTGATGAACCAGTCCTGACACTGCTGAGATCAGATGTCATTGCAAATTATGGCAGTTGATCACACCAGAGAGGTTTTAATCAAATGATTAATCTGGTCACTTACTAATTTGCAGGTATGTATGAACATAGTTGTGATGGTAATTTACTTGAGTAGCAATGTCAAAGAAGAGTTTATTGTAGGTGCTGAGATTACGCATAGCTGAAGGAGACCAAATATTTCCATTTGTCCACTGAAAGGAAATGTTCACTTTGTAAGGGAACACATAGTTCCTGAATATAATATTTACAGGTGGAGCTTGACAAGATCATATGATGAAAATAAACACAATTTACTCTAGGGAAGGATGAATAATTCTATGTGCTCTTCCCACGTAGTAAGCTAGGGAAAGCTTTGTTTCCCATGATCAAAGCTTGGTCTTCATGCTACCTTTTCTGTATGAGCATACACATTGAAGTTCTTACTGGCTTTTGTTCAATTACATCTTTTTTCTCTCTGTTTAAGTAAGAGACTATACTTGCTCCAAAGAACTTTAGACTGTTTTGATGTTGTGTAGTGCAACCAGATCTCAATTTAGGTAGTGTCTTTTAGGTGATACTACAACACCATTTCTACTATTAGTATCCACAAAGAAGCAGAAGTGGCCCAATGGATGTTTTGTTCTTTTGATAAAATACATGTTCTTTGAGCTGTGTCTCCATCCTGAAATGCAATACACTAGAAAGTAGGACTTCATAAAGGTAATTGTATTTAAAAATCCTGTTCTATTGTTCATTTTATCATTTTATTGTGCTTTGTAATCACATTTTTCCCTGCATTGGGCTTTGCATGTTCAAAACTGTTTTTCCTTCTCCTCCTCCTTTTCCTTGTCCTGCTACTACACCATAAACTTGATATTTTCACAGGAATGTTGATGCCCCTGGCTGAATTAGAACTGTAGAAACTTGTCAAACCAAATATTTCTATAATGGGTAATATGGTAATTATCTAGTACAGCAGAGTTGGCAGATCTGGTTACTATAAGGGGGGAAAATAATATTGTTATATAAACATTTGTTTAATTGGCCTGATTTTATTTCCCAAAAGGGCTTTGTATGTGAAAAGTTTAGTAGCATTAGTGTGCAGGGTTTGGAATGGGCTGTAGACTCAAAATTGGCTACTACTTTTGTAGACTCTACTTTTGCAGACTCAGAGTTGGCACATGCCCTTGTGGATTGGTATAAAGACTGAAATGTTTTCAATGAAATTTGAAAACCATGCAATTTGTACTTTCATTTTATTATGGTATCATGAAAATAATCCTACTTTATCAAAGACTTAAAGATAACATTTTAAACAATATTTGCTAGGAATTGGGACCACCCCCAATGAAAATAAGCCCAAATTGTAATAACATGAGATCTTTATATCATTAGTTAACATTAAATAACATTGATTTTTTTTTATATCAGAGTGAGAGAATACACATTTTTGCATGGAAGGGGGGAGCATGGGATAGGAATTCTTACTGGGACTAGTTTAGTATTCTTACTAACAGAAGATGGCTATCCTGTAACTCTTTGGGCTTCGTGATCGCTCATTTCTTACTAAGAAATGATGATTAAAGACTTTTTTGACCCCTAAGTTATTCAAGGATGGTGTATACTTCAAAATAATATTGAAGATGTTCAAAAGTGTACATCTGATTAACTGATGGCTTGAGACTTGTGTCCCCATCCATCAGCATTTAATTCATTCTCTGTTAGAGCAGTCTTTTAATTTAGTTAGTATGGTCATTATGAGCAAACTCTGCTGATGACTGACTATACGAACCATGGTAGATAGATAGATAGATAGTAGGGCTGTGTGAAGCTTTGGTTCCTGATTGGATTTGGTGGCCAAATCTCTGAATCCGAATCAAATCAGGAGACCCTTTAATCTCTCTGAATCGAAGCAGAACCCTCAGAATTGAGTCGGAAAGATTTGATGATTCAGATATAGACACAGCTTTAAATGTTTTTTTTTTTTACATACCTCAAGGTACTAGGCAGCTTGTGAATGGTGAGATGTTGGGGTGGATGGAGTGTCCCACAGGAGCACGGGGAGCTCCCCAGCGTGCTTGGCAGTAGGTCTGGAAGTGGGCCAGAAACACTTCTGGTCCACTTCTGGGTCTGCCAGGGAGTGCACTAGGGGTCACCCCCCTCGTAATCCCCAGCTCAGGGACTGGTGCTTCCTGGATCTGGGGGGGCACCTGGGGTCCCCCCATGGCCAATCGCTGAATGGCAGGGCATAGGGGGCTATAGCCAGTGCACTTGGCGGCAGACCCAGAGGAAGACCAGAAGTACTTCCGGTCCACTTTCAGGTTCACCGCTGATCACACAGGGGGGTGAGGCCCTCTCCATGCTCCTGTGGGATGCTCCATCCGCCCCACCATCACAATGTTCACGAGCCACACCTGGTACTTTGAGTTATGTAGAAAAACCAGTTAAAGGTGTATCTATGGGCAGCAACTGGGGTTCGGGTACAGCTTGGGGGTGTGGGGGGCTGCAGGCCCAGGTCCCTGATCCTGTATCCCTGGGAGTTGGAGGCCCTCTCCTGCAGGGCTGTGGGTGGGGAGTGAGGGGCAATGGCTTGGGCAGGACACTGGCATATCAAAGGTTGCTCAGCACCATAAAGAAGTGGACGGGGGACAGCTGCAGCTGGACCTGCATCCTAGTGAATGAAGTGGGTAGGGGGAGCTCTGATTTCCCATAATAAAACCGCCCAAATCAAACATCAAAATTCTATAGGTATTTAGAATTGATTTTATTATAGTGATTGAGGCACTGGTAGGCTTCCAAATTTCTTTAAAATGGTAAATATATCAAGAAAACATTGTGTTCAACTGATACCTGCATATATATATAGTGGCATTTAATTTTAATTGTGGAAAAGTGTGGATTTAGGGGGAGGGGTTAATATAAGGGAATTTGTGATTTTTAATAGAGAAAACCAGGATCCATGGTAATAAGATCATTTTTGAAATGGGATGCTACTCAAGTCATAAAAGTTATGGAGGGGTGCCTTGAATCTAAAAAGGTTGAGAAGCACCCATCTAGAGGAAATTTGAAGAGTTTCTTGCGGAGTGTTGTTAGCTTTCGTATGTGTAGGAAAGGGAAAGATCTGGTATCTAATATCCTTCACCATAAAGTCAAGTTTGCTTTTTTGCCACTACTTGTGATGGCTGATATAAAACCCAATGGAACTCTGTGTTATTGCAGGAGTTGCTTTCCTTAATCCTGTGCCACTTTGCTGCTAATGTGAAGCTTCCAATTCTATTTGCCAGGGCTACGGTAGAGTTGATAATAGCATGTACTGGCTTTTATGTAGTGGAATTTCTTGCATGCCTTATTCCCATTGTTGCCTCCAGGCCAAGCAACAGCAGATTTTAAGGCCTTACAGATATCTAGGTATTTATTTACCATAACTTGCTGATTCACTTTGTCTGCATCAATCCTTGAGCAGAGGTGGTCCAAAACAGTATCTGGGGCAATCTTTTTTTGTCAGAAATTCCCATTAAGACATTAGTGGCCAGTTCCCAGAAAGCAAGTCTGTCCCAAGGATTGACTCTTGCTACAAGGATTAAGGCAGAGAACAAATTCTCTTGCTATAAGCAAAAGCTCCTCCAAAGAAAACAATGGTACAGAGTTTCTTTTGATATGCACAGGCTTCATAAAACAGGACTAGGTGGTGACACTTACCATGACAAAATAGTTGTCTTTCCTTGTATTTCTTAAAGTCAAAATGACATTAGTAAAGTTAATAAAGTGACTTCACTGTAGGGAGTGCAGTGGGCTTTTGAATATATTTGTCTTTGGAAATGAAATGTCCATCTCATTTTGATTTCAGTCTTTTTGCAGAGCAGTAATGATGATAAAAAAAAAATTACTGAATTTCTGTGAGAAGTGCAGGATCAGGACCAAACCCAATGGTTCGGTTTGGAAGCACTCCTAAAAACGACTTATCTGAAGCAGTACTTCTGGGAACAATGTGACACAGTAGCTTCCTAGAATATGATTGACGGTGTTACACAGTTAACAGCAGAGCCTGGAGTGCACTTCAGTCTCCTAGTCCAAGCCAGTGCCTTGAAACTATTGCTTCCTCTGTCTCTAAGCCCAGTATCTTAACACCTTAGCACCTTTTTAAAATTTTCATTTCTAGTGACTCTATAGTAGTCAACTTCTATGATATTTTTATATAACTTTTAAAATATTTAGTAATATTAGGGGCTAACCTGGATGTCTCCAGACAGATTATAAGTCTGGGCATGCACTGGGTGGAGGCATTGCTTGATCTGGTCCTGGCCAAAGAGCAAGACCTGGTCAGTGATGTGAAGCTTGAGACGAAGCCTGGTGACAGCAACCATGAATTGATCACCTTCTTAGTTCACTGAAGAGCAGGCAAATCCCTCAGTAAAATAGAAATTCTTAACTTTGGGAAGGCTGATTTTTGAAAACTCAGAGATTTGCTCAGTCAGGCATTTAGAGGCCCCTAGAAAAAGGAGTACATGAGGAATGGTCATCTCTCAAAAACATAATCCTTGAAGCACAGGGGAAAGCCATTCCGTCTTGCAAGAAATGTAGTCGATGAGCAAGGAAGCCCCATTGGCTGAACAAGGATCTGTTGGACCTCATTAAACTCAAAATACCAGTTAGAAAATGGGAAGCATCACCAAAGAGGACTACTCAGCACTCACCCGCACCAGTTGAGATCGGTGTAGAAAAGCCAAGGCACAAACCGAATTCAGGCTAGGTAGGGGAATCAAGGACAACACAAAGTCCTTCTTCAGATATATGGGCAGTCATAAAAAGAACAAAGACAGGATTGGGCCCCTATGAGATCTAACGGGGCAACTGACATTTGATGTCCATGAAAGGGCCAATTTCCTAAATGACTTTTTCACATCAGTTTTTCACCCTCCCAAGGGGATCACACTGTCAGAAAGGACACAAACCATCTGGGAGTGTGTGACAGGCCCAAAATCGATGTGGATCAGGTGAGGGAACACCTTGAGAAACTGGATGTTCACAAGTCCATGGGCCCAGACGGAATGCACCCGAGAGTCTTGAAGGAGCTGGCAGACATCATTGCATCCCCTTTGGCAGAGATATTTGAAAACTTGTGGTGCTCAGGTGAGGTCCCAGAAGACTAGAAATGAGCCAAAGTGGTTCCTATCTTCAAGAAAGGGAGGAGGGATGACCCGGGGAATTATAGACCAATTAGTCTGATATCCATCCCTGGAAAAATCCTGGGGAAAATTGTCAAAGGATCCATCAACACCAGACTCATGGAAGGCAAGCGTCTGAATACCAGCCAACATGGCTTTGTGACTGGCAGGTCTTGCCTGACCAACCTCATCTCCTTCTGTGACCAGGTAACACAAGCCCTGGACAAGGGAGATGATGTAGATGTCATATATCTGGATTTCAAGAAAGTCTTTGACTTAGTTTCCTATGATGTCCTCATGGTTAAGCTGTGCAACTGTGGCCTTGATCATCTTCCAGTATGGTGGCTAAGTAACTGGCTATGGGGTCAGACCCAAAGAATACTAGTTGATGGGAGCAAATCAACGTGGCTCAGGGTGACCAGTGGAGTCCTTCAGGGCTTGGTGCTTGGGCTGGCATTCAGGCTGGTACTCTTTAACATCTTCATTCATGATCTGGATTTGGGAGTCAGATGCAAACTGGCCAGGTTTGTGGATGACACTGAATTATGGGGGAGGGCGGTCACACTGCATGACAGGCTGGGTATACAGGCTGACTTGGACATGCTGTCAAGTTGGGCTGACCAAAAGCTGATGGCCTTCAATGTAGAGAAATGTAAGGTGCTGCACCTTGGTAGGAAGAACCTTCAACATACAGGCTCGGCAGTGCTACGCTTGGTAGCACCATGACCAAAAGAGACTTGGGGATCTATACTGACCACGAGATGAATATGAGCCACCAATGCGATGCTGTGGCTGGCAAAGCAAACTAAACTCTGGCATGCATCCACTGATCCATCTCAAGCAAAACCAGGGATGTCAGTTTCCCACTTTACTCGGCCCCGGTGAGACTGCAGCTGGAGTACTGTGTCCAGTTTTGGGCTCCCCACTTCATGAGGGATGTGAAAAAGCTTGAGAGAGTCCAGAGGAGAGCCACTGATATGATCCAAGGCCTGGAGGGCAGGCTGTATGAGGAGAGGCTGAGGGACTTGGGACTCTTCAGTCTGGAAAAGATAAGGCTCAGGGGGGACTTGGTAGCAGCCTATGATTATGTAAGAGGGGTACATCAGGGCCTGGGAGAACAGCTGTTCACCAGAGCTCCCCAAGGGAAAACAAGGTTTAATGGCCATAAAATCCAGGAAGGCCAATTTAGACTAGACATAAGAAAAAAGTTCTTTATGGTGTGCATGTGCAGGGTCTGGAATATACTCCCCCCAGAGGTGGTGCAAGCACCTACTCTGGACTCTTTCTTTCTGGGGTCACTTGATCCCAGATGACTTCCTGCCTAGGGTGGGGTTGGTGGGGAGGAGAGGGCTGGACTCGATGATCTCACAAGGTCCCTTCCAGCCCTTATTGTCTATGAAATCTATGTGCTTTGCTGAATCAGGACTCTGGTATCCTATCATCCTTCAATGTGGGTCTGCATCCCATTTTTGCAAGGGCCTTATTTTACTGTAGTCCTCTAATCCTAACATGTTTGATATTGCAAAGAAATGCCTTGGCTAGGCTTTTACTGAAAAACAGGTGTTCATTTTTTAAATAGAAGGATATCTGTAAGCCATCCTGCTCTAGTATCTTACTGGAGATGAGACATCATAGTTTTTTATTTTATTGTAAAGCAAACTGTGTGGAACCAACCATGAACAAAGCTACAGCATTGATCTTACTTAGCTACCTCATAGTAAAAACTCCACTAGACTGTAATGGTAAGACAGCACATTATCAGCGAAAAAATGCCTTTTAGGCAGTGAAGACAACTCCAGTTATTATTACTAAAGCTTTCTGAATAAAACTAAATTTATGGCCCATAATAAATATGTCTAAATGGAGTAGTTTGTATCATCTCTCTCTTGTGTCTGTCCTTGGAATATAAATTTTAAGGGGTGGCTTGTTTGAAACAAGCAGGTTACTTTATCCTAGTAGATAAGCCCATAACTCACATGCAGATAGGCCTGTCTCAGCTCACCTGCCTGGAAGGCCTTTTTACTTGCAGTCTTTAAATCAAGACTTGATGTCTTTCTGAGAGATCAGCTTTACCTCAATAAGAAGTTATAGGCTCAGTGCAGAAATCACCAGATGAGAATTCCTGGCTTGTGTCAGGAAGTCAGATGTGGTGATCATAATAGCTATAGAGTCAATGAATCTTTACTAGTGGAGGGCTGTAAGACTTTATTTCTTCGCTGTCATTTATTATACATAACTTGCATGTACATTGTATGGAATTGTAAATAAATAAAACTAAGCTTCATGTGTTAAGGGGCAAGATGGTGCATTATATAGTGTACTCCCTGGCAGTCTATTTACTAACTGATTTTTGTTAGCAAGTTTATAGCAGGGGTCCCAACAGTTGAATGTGGCCACTCAGTCTAATGTGGAGCTTCTGAGCAGGGAGAAGGCCTTGCTATCAGCAGCATGACTGAACATCTGTAGGAAGCTAGGACACTGCTTCACTAATTTGTGCCTCCAGTTCTCCCACCTCTACCACAATGATAACTTACCTTCCTCTGCAAAGAACTCTGGTGTATATAAATGTAAAAAGTCTTTTCTAACAGGGAGCTGCTTTTTCAACACAGCTTTTGTTTCCTGATGGACAATGAGTTCCCATATGTATGTATAAAGGTACAAAGACTCAGGCTCAAACGACTTAATGCAAAGACAGCAAATGTGATGAATGAGTTACCGGCAAAAGCTGTTGAAACACATAGTTTGATAGGCCTTTATTTATATTCGGCAAAAACAGGCTGGGAAGGTGGCCTACCTTGGTTATATGTAGAATTCAGACTGCAAAGCTCTTTAGGGCAAGAACTGATGGCTTGTTTCAGGTGTGACTGACAGCTACAATCAGACTTCCTCATCCCCAGAGTGATGGACAAGCTTTTGGTACTCTTCCCTTCCAACTGAAATGTCACTCATAAGAAGGGATCCTGGTATACCCCTAAATCCATGTTTTTCCATGATTAAAATGAAACGGCACTATATATCTATTTAGATATAGGTATCAGTTGAACACAATATTTTATTGACATATTTACCGTTTTAAAGCAATTTGGAAGTCTACCAGTGCTTCAATCACTATAGTAAAATAAATGATAAATACCTATAAATTTTGGTGTTTGCTTTTAGGTTTTTATCATGGAAAATCAGAGCTTCCCCTGCTCCCTTTGCTCACCAGGATGCAGGTCCAGTTGTGGCTCTTCTCCCCCCCCAACCACCCTGGTGTTTTGTGGCACTGAGCAGCCCTGATATGGTGGTGCCCTGCCCATGCCATTGACTCTCATTTTCTACCCTCAACCCTCCGCCCCACTGGTGCTTCTCACCCCCCATCCATCGCCCCCAGTTCTGCCAGAAGGGTGCCCCAGTTGCGAGGGATATGAGGGCAGGGACCCAGGTCTGCAGCCTGCCCCCCACAGCAGGAGCGCAGAACTTGGCTCCAACTCCCTGGCTGTAGGGAGGCCCACCCAAGCCCAGGTGGGGTTAGAGAACCACTGGCTTGGCTGGGCAGCAGCTTGGCAGGGCACTAGCCAGCTGGGATGTGGGTTGGGCCGCATGGAGAGCTTGCTAAGGTCTAAGCTGTTGCCAGGGAAGGGAGGGTAGCATGAGTGGATGAACAAAACCCTTGAGTAGGGTGATTGACCCTTCACTAGGCCATCCAGTGCCCTAACTACTCTCACATGAACCTGTTTGTTAACCCTTGAATAGGATGATTAACTCTTCAACAGGCTACTCAGAGCCCAACCCGAACTGCTCTGTGGAACACAATGCCTTCACCATCCCTAAAACTCACAGGGGTAGGGAGAAGCAGCATCAGTGCAACCCGCCACCATATGTAGCCCAGAAGCACCCTGAAGCCACGAGCTTCTCCTCCACCCCTCAGAGCCCTGTATCACCTCAGAGCCTTTGGAGAGACCCACTAAAGCCCTTAGCCCCCAACCCTCCCCCCCTCCCCTTTCCACTGCAATTATCCTTTCCCATGGAGTCACTAGAACCTACCAGCAGCTGATTGAGGGATGTCTGCATCCTGGTCAATGAGGGTCACATCTGTGGCCTCCCCATCGTCCATGTCATTTGGGACTGAGTTCACAATGGTCATGATTGGTGTTACAAACATGTCCTTGGAGTAGGTATCTTCTTGGTCCTCTGTGGCCACCTTTTAGATAGGTGGCCACTGCAGGGAAATAACTCCATCATCATCACCATCATCTTCATCATCACTGTATCTCACAGACCACTCCCCCAGCCATTCAGTATGCAATGTGGTGGGGAGCTATGGCATGGTCTTCCTTGAGGATTAATTCATGAGCTTCTCTTCATAGGAGACAACAGTCTTCGCTGCTTTTAGAGACCTTGTTTTGTGTCCCTGGACTTGAGCAACTTGACCTTGGTCTGCCTCCTGCCCTTTGGGCCCTCCCTGGCAGTGGTGGTGAGCATTTTCTCTTCACCCTAGATGGTGATGAGGGCCAGCACCTGTGTACAGGCCTGGTTTGCAGACTACCTGGCGGTTTCCATGGTTCCTTGGCTCCTCTAGCTTATTCTCTCCATGCAAGTAGTAGGTAGCAGTAGTGGAGTGTCAGAGTAGTAGCAGGATTGATTGTTGTTGCTTTTGAATGGAGGTAGTAGAGCAAGCAGCAACTTGATGAGGTGAGCTACGTTTGGGTGCTCAGAGCAAGTGACAAACTCATGAGCTGAACCCAAGTATTCAGAGTGGTCAGGGTCACACCCCTGGGGATGGGAGGCAGTGTTGGCTTGCAGCTAGCACCACCTCCTGGGCAGTAGCGTTCAGGAGGGTTGCAAGTTTGCCTGTGGAGCACAGGAGTAAGAAAGCCTGAAAGATCTATGAATGATGCATCTTGGGATGCTGGAGGAAAGAAAGGCAGATGCATTATCTCCCTGGAGCGTTCTAGTAATACTCTGGAACGGCATGGGTAAAATATCTCAAAGATAAACCTTGTTCCGAGTGGCACAATTTTTAAACATTTAGAGGTCACTTAGGACCTTGATGGGTGAATGTTCCCATTTTAAGTCCCTTTATGATGTTTTAAAGGTAACCTGTAACATGACCTAAAGACATCCTGGGTGTGGAAATATGGAGGGGAGAAATAAAGCCCATTATTTGTTTGCTTGTTGTAACAAATGTGTAAATTCACAACTGGTGGACCATGTCAGCATGAAAGATGGATCACTGGAGTGGGTAAGAGACAAAAGCAGAGGTCAGTCATGCAACTTGGATGTAGCAGATCAATATAGAAGAGCGTGTGTAAAGAAGAGAGTGCATTGTGAGGAGTTTGACCAAGAAGAAATGGGTGAGGAACAATTTAATATCTTGAAGCTCTGTCATGAAACACAATTTTCTTTGCCTGTAGCTGTCAGGCACAAAGATCTTAGATGTACAAAAAATGGGAGGAAGCAAAGAAAAAGCATATCTGAATGATTTATTTATAGGATGGTGGTTAAATAATAGCATGTTCTGGGATTACAGAGTTTTGATCAAAGTTCTCAAAGACCTGTGTCTTTCAAATCTAGAGAAAACAGTATTTTTCTATAGGATCACTCCTGCCCTCCAGCACTGTGAAGCTTATTGAAACAAAATTTTCTGAAAATGAAATTAAAAGTACTAAGAAAAGAAAACATTGCTGAAGAACCTGAATCTTTTAAGTTTGCTCCCAGCATGCACCCTGCTAACTAGGATTTGTAAGATAGGTGTCTAGAGCTTTGTAAAGGGGAAAAAAGGTAGCGGTCCCTAATAGGCATTACAGTATATCTGCCCGGTAGTGGATCCAACTGGCTCATTCATCTCTGAGGTATGAGGGGGGGCCCTTGTAAATCGTAGTAATTCTAGTGTCTTAACTTCCTGCATGGAGGCCCAGCATGTGGCCCAACTGACTTGTGAGTTGATATAATGTGTGTCTCTGGAAGTTACTCTGGATTTGTTTCAGTGTTAGGGCCAAATCCTGCTCTTTGATATTAGGGGATCTGCAGATCCTTAGGGCCATGGTCTGTGGTCGGTTTTGTGGATTTGTCTCAGGAATGCAGACACACTAAGTGTTTTAAAGTTCATCTTAAAAAAGGCGTCATCTATGGTAGAAAGGTTTACCTGCCTTGCTCTTTGATAGGAGCCTGGAAGACATGGAATCACATCTCTAATGAATGTAGCCATGCTAGCAAAAGTCGTAGTGTAGATGCTGGGCTTCTTGCTGGTAGTTTATCCTGCCTGGCAACTGGTTTACTGCAAAGAAATGTTTGAACAACATTTTTGCTAAGGGGACTGGCCAGTAAAGGTGCACTGGTATAACCATACTTGCTAAACCATTTAAATATAGACTAGGCTGATGTTTCTTGTCTCACTATTAATTATGCTTACAACTGTTTATTGTGTATAGTATACACTAGGATATAGTATGGGCAAACTGAGACACAGAGCAGAGATATGATTTGCCCATGGTGACCTTTCAGGCAGCTGACAAGAGTTCTGGATAGTTAATCTAATTCAAGATTATTCCAGGACAAGGTGTGGGAAAATCTAAATTGTGCCTGATAAGTGTCTACAATGCACTGATCCAAATCCTCAAATCAAAACAGCCTCTGAAAACAGGAGCAGTGCAGACCTGGATCTGTATTTTACAGCCTATACTAGGTAATTGTCAGGGTGATTGACCTAATTTCCTAAATAACTTGCTTGAGTAGAATTGTGCTGCAGATTGGCTTCAAGGGAAAAAAGAACTAGCTTTGATGGAAGGTTGCTTTGGCAGTCCAGAGAAATCTACCTAGTAATTAGGAAATTTCCATACAAGGAGGAGAGTATTGGGAAAGCAGTTATCTGTTCACATTGGCACACCATTTTTTGAAAGTTCTAGTTCTGTGCCAGCCTGGCTTATATTTAACTCCACAGGTTTCCCCACTTCAACTTGTCATTTCTGCACTTAGCACATTGTGCTAAGGACTCTGTGGAGATGTTCCAACTAAATATTTGAACAGTTGAGTGTTCAGCACAGCAAGGCAGATTAGTGCCTGTTGGCTAACATGGAACTCACTTTTTCATAATTAGTCTGCAGTAACAAGAGCAACCTATCAATGTTTTTCCCTGAAGCTTTCTTTGTTTAGAAGCTGAGGTTTCTGGGAAAATGCCATCGGTCTTGTATCGGAGCTGGGGTGGCTTGGTGAGCAAGAAGGAAATGCTGCCCAGCAAAGGGTATGTGTAGGGAGTGTATATATGTAAACTGACAAATCATGGCCAAGCTATGGAGCAAGATCTGTATGAACCAAGTCTGATGTTGATGGCCTTGGATCCCTGCAGGTGATTGAGTAGCTGAGAAGAAAGATCTTGCTATCTAACAGTTGCTTCAGTGTGAAGATTTTAGACATGGCTTGACATACCCCCAGTGCACCCTCTGGCTGTACTTTTGCTACGGTCTAATGCTGGTGCTTGTGAAAATAGATGGTGCTGGTGCCATTATTAGGAAGCTCTTTCAAGGGAACCATAAACGTTGAGCAAAATGTGTTGGCATGTTCGTTGGCTTAATCATAAAGCTTCAAAAGAGTGAGAACAACTTTATCAATGGCATTGGCAACGTGTAGGGGGTGCACATGGGTGAATGTGCACCCCCTGAGATTGGTCATGCACCCCCTGGAAGTGCCAGCTGCAAAACTGGAAGTGCTGGTGGAAGTGCACTTCCAGTTTCACTGTGGGTGGTTCCAGTCAGCGATCTGATGCTCCCCCAGACTCAGGAGCCACCAGTCACCCATGATCAATGCAGTGGGGTGGTGGTGGAGGGCATTAAGGAAAATCGTTGTTTGTAGTTGGTCACCTATAAATCACCAAGGCAGCAAGGAGACCATGGCTTATCTCTTGAGGTTCTGTAGTCTTTATAACTGTGTCTCTGTGCTCTTATGCATGCCAGAAGGAAGAAATTTATTTTACAGATGGGACACAGATGCTGAGAATAAGTAGCTTTTCCAAGATCTCATAGGCAGTTTGTGGTAAATCCAGAGAGAGACTCCTTACCTTAACCACAAAGCTGTCACTTCACCTGAAGAAATATGCTTGCCACAAGTAGTAGCAAAGAGGCTTGGAGGGCATGATTTGACACATGATTCTGTTGTGCAAACAGAATTTGGGGTACTCTCTGTGAGAACAGACTGGTGATCAGTGCTTCCATTTATTGGGCAGTGTCCAACCTGACTGTTAAGTAACTTCCGAAGTGGGAAAAATAGGTTTGTGCCCTTTCTGTTTCTTTACTTAAAAAACAGAGCAAAAGTAAAAAAGTCCCTCTTTTCCTTCTCATTCTACTATATTAACAGTAGTTTCCCTCTGTTCTGGAAGACTAACCAGAGAATTAGTAAGATGATGTATCAGAAGTCAAGTAAGTTAAAAGATCTGCAGTTGAGAGGATGTTTAGGTTGTTATTGCTAACAGCTTCAGCTTCAATTCTGGAGAAAGGACATGCTTGTTAAGGTGCCGCCATTAAGCTGTTAACCGTTCAGTTTAGATGC
This sequence comes from Crocodylus siamensis, assembly GCF_052110815.1. Taxonomy (NCBI): domain Eukaryota; kingdom Metazoa; phylum Chordata; order Crocodylia; family Crocodylidae; genus Crocodylus; species Crocodylus siamensis. Next base: position 174,459,170 of record NC_143398.1, on the reverse strand, counting down.
AAGTGTTTGCAATAAATACTGATGCAATTAGGATGTAATCTAGCAAAGACAAGTGTTATCAGAGTCAGCCTGCTTGCTGTTTCCCAGGGTTTGCCTACTCTGTATCTCAGGAAAGAAATAAGCTGCTCAAGGAGTCTGAGCCACAAGTCATGCAAACTGTCCTGGCTCCATCAAGATCCAGGTCACATTTCTGGATTCTGCATTTTCTTATTCAGTAAGAATTTAGAAGCAACCTGTTATTTCCCCCCTTTGTTAAAACTGGTATTGCTTTCACTTGTATCTGCTGTTTGAAGGGGGTCAGGTATTTGCAACATAAGAGAAAGATTTGCTGGCTGCTGTTTGGAAGGTTCCCCAAAGATCATACCACTTAATGCAAGCAGTGTAATAGTTAGTTACTATTTCTGTGATACTTTGAAATTTCTCCCACACTCTGTGCCCCCAAAATAAGAAGGAAGGCAGAATGTAGAAAAGGAGTTGTGGTCAAGCATGTGTATTACAGTTGGTTCTGCTGGAAACTTAGGATGTCCAGGAAACCTGGCATCCCAAGAGAAAACCTGGGCAAGGCAATAGGAACTTCCTGGTAGGGCAGAACAGCAACGTGGCTAGGCCCCAGACCCTTCTGAGGGCAGTAGCAAGACTGGTACTTCTTTGCTGCAAATAGTTCTCTATGTAAGTTCCTGTAAAAAAACCCCAGCAAACCCTGTTGTTTCTACACAACAAGCCTCATCAAGATAGCATAGACTACATGCAGCAGCTCACTTGACCTGAGCCAGCTCGATTGCTGCTTCAAGCACAAGCTATGATGCTGAGTGGGCACGTCTACATGAGATGCTGCTCATTGCTACAATGATGTAGTGTCAGTGGACATGAACTGTGATGCTACCACTACTATGCAGTAGCAATATGCTACTGTGCAGTAGTAACGAGCTACTGTGCAATGGCTCGTTACTGCACAGTAGGGTCAAAAACAACCCATGTGGTGCCAAAACTGCTCAGTGCCAGTGGTTACCATGCAGTCATTTAGTGTTTGCTTAAGCAAGTACTAAATGACTCTACAGTAACAACTGTGCGGTTGAGTGCACATGGAGACATGCCTAGTGAATAGCGGCTGTGGGAGAATTGTATTAGAATAGTGCCTAAAGAATTAAGCAAGGCCAGTTGTGCTAAGCTCTGCACAGATACATAATGAGATGCCTTCCCTGTTCTGGGGAGTTTAGGTGAGAAGCAGAAGCAGAGGCACAAAGCAGCTTTTCTCAAGGCCACGCTAGACTGATAGTAGAGCCAGAAAGAGAACTGTGTTCTTCTAAATCTCAGGGTGGTGCCTTTATCTTTAGACCAGCGGTTCTCAACTGGTGGTCTATAGCCCATTGGAGGTGCTGCATGTGGGCCACCAAGGTGGAAGCAGAGGGGATCATAGTGAGTCAGCTGACTCCCTCTCCTCTCATGTATATTCCCAGGGCACCACTCAGGATTGTGCCAAGATGCTGTGCTACCTCCCGAACAGGAAGGAGTCTAGCTGCCTTAGTTTAACACTGGAGACAGGTTAATTGCTCTTGCAAGAAACCTGGAATAAGCACCAGATTGATTTTGAAGGTTGTTTAGGTAATTTCACTCAGACCTAGTTCAGGCAACTATACAGTGTTGCCTTCCACTGATGCAGTGCCATGTTACTGCAACTATACTGCACACTACTTCTGGTATGAGCTAGACTGCTTGTCAAGTTGACACATGAGATTAGAAGTCTAGAACAGGCCAGAGTGCTGAAAAAAACACAACGTCTACCTTGGAAGGTGCCAGAGCGCCGACATGCCAGAGCCCGGAGCAGCTGTTTGCAGCCTCCTGGCTGCAGCTGGCCCATGGAGTCCGGTCTGCTTGCAGTGGGGCTTGCAGCCTCCCAGTCGCCTGCTGGGAGCAGCCTGGGCTCCGTAGCTGGCAGCAGCTGGTTAGAGCCTGGGCTGGCGGTGGTGTGCCGAGCAAAGTGGCCTTGTGTACTATGCTCAGCATGCATGCCGGGGGTTGCTGACCCCTGGTCTAGAACCTCTTCACTAGGCTACACAGCATCCCTACTCATTTGGACTCTAGTTGTACACCACATGTTTTCCTGCATAGTGGTAGCCATTGGTGTTGCAGCTCCCTTGTGGCAGCTTTTTCAAGGCCACTACTGCTGTCTTTCCCCATCCATTCCCCAATGCTGAGATTGTTGGTTTCCCCCTAAGCCTAATTTGCAATAAGAAGACTCAAGATTCCTACTAAGTTTATGGGTTTTGTCTGTGGGATTTTTTTGGTTCCATTGCTATTCCTTAAGGCTGCACAGTAGCAAAATCAATTTGTTATTAAGTTAATAGTCTGCTGCTTCATTAAACAGGTGAGGAAATGGAATAAGATGGCAAAACATTCAGGGGAAGGCATGAAATCTCTTTATTGTTAAGAATGAATTGAAACCAACTTAATCTCCTTAAGGAGAAAGATTGCTATCCATAGATTGTTAGAAAACAGTGGGAAAAGCCCACCCAGTGTGATACTCCCTTTATGCCTTTTTTATTATCATGTTTGTGTGTTATTAGACTTTTATTTATAAAGTCTTTTATCTTTAGCCATATTCATAATGGGGTTGGATGCTTATTATTTGTTTGTATCACCATAGGGCCTTGGGGTCCCAGTGCAAGATTATCCAGTGCTAATGCGAACAAAAATTTTGGAAGGGATGTTAAAACCTCATGCTTAGGGGTTTAAGCCAGTCTCTGCTGATTTAGGGTGATACCTTCCATGGGGAACAGATTAACCCACATACTGGAGAGTTCCTCAGAAGCAGCTGGTGCTAGCTTCTGCCCAGATACTAAACTAGTTGGACCTTGGGTCTGATTCATTCTGACCATTCCTTGGTGGTATCAACATTTGAAGAAACAAAAAAAGAAAGGGAGAATGGTGGTGGATGGGTCATTTTCAACTTGGAGGGATGTGGGCAGTGGGGTTCCACAGGGCTCGGTCCTCGGGCCCGCACTGTTCAACATCTTCATCAGTGACTTGGACGAGGGGGTAAAAAGCACCCTGTTCAAATTTGCTGATGACACTAAGATGCAGGGGGATGTGGGCACGCTAGAAGGGAGGAACAGGCTGCAGTTGGGCCTAGACAAGTTACAAGGGTGGGTGGATGAGAATAGGATGGGTTTCAACACCGACAAGTGCAAAGTGATGCACCTGGGGAGGAACAACCGGCACCATACCTACAGGTTTGGGAACTCCCTTCTTGTCAGTACAGAGGCGGAAAAGGATCTTGGAGTCATCATTGACTCCAAGATGAACATGGGCCGGCAGTGTGGGGATGCAGTCAGGAAGGCCAGCCGCACCTTGTCATGCATCCACTGATGCATCTCAGGCAGGTCCAAGGAGGTGATCCTCGCCCTCTATGCGGCACTGATCAGGCCGCACCTGGAGTACTGCGTCCAGTTCTGGGTGCCACACTTCAAGAGGGATGTGGACAACATGGAGAGGGTCCAGAGGAAGGCCACTCGTATGATTGGGGGCAGCAGGGCAGGCCCTATGAGGAGAGGCTACAGGACCTGAACCTGTTCAGCCTCCAAAAGAGAAGGCTGAGGGGGGATCTAATGGCCTGTTACAAACAAGTCAGGGGGGACTAGCAGGCACTGGGGAAGTCCCTGTTCCCCCGAGCACTGCCAGGAATGACCAGGAATAACCGTCACAAGCTGGCAGAGGGTAGATTTAGGCTAGATATCAGGAGGTGCTACTGCACAGTCAGGGCGGCTAGGATCTGGAACCAGCTTCCAAGAGAAGTGGTGCTGGCTCCTACCCTGGGGGTCTTTAAGACAAGGCTAGACGAACACCTTGCTGGGGTCGTTTGACCCCAGTACTCTTTCCTGCCATGGCAGGGGGTCGGACTAGATAATCTACTCAGGTCCCTTCCAACCCTAGAAACTATGAAACTATATTCCTTTAGGAATAGCTTTGTTGCAAACAGATGAAAGATGCAATTGCTTCTTCAATAGGAGTTTCACAGAGATCAGCACTGAGTATACAGAAATTCTGCCTGCTCATCACTGTCTAAGGTTGTAACAAGATATTGAACATTTCATTACCAGGGAATCTCTGTTAAACTCTGATTGTTTTTTGATAACTAATATAACATACATTGGTATCTGCCCAGCTCTCCTCAGACCAACAAAAGATTGCCAGTAACCTCTAAACTCCAGTTTCTGAAAGTAAGCCAGGGACAGAGCATGTGAAACGGTCCTTCTAGTATAGGTCCAGAATGATGTGGGATCAAAATGCATAGCTTATAAGGCCATGCAATTCATTAGATAATTAAGCTGGATCTCATCTGTAAGAAAGGTCATACAGTTTCTACCAGTTACCCCTGCCTTGATCCAAATTACTTGTTTGACAAAAGCACATCTTCCAAAAAGGCATCCAGGCATGAGCTGAAGGCCGCAAGCAGTAATGTAACTAGGTGTGGGCGAGTGGAGCACCTGCCCTGGGCACTGATTTAGAGAGGGGCACAAGAATAGCAACCCTCAAGGAGCCTGCATTATGGTGGCAGCAACCTCAGTAAGGGGACTACTTGGGGCCAGGTAAGACCCTCTCTTTTCCCCCTGGTCTCCAGTGTTCAGCGCCCTCTCCCACTTGCCTTGGGTACATAAACTGCTGTCTATGACTCTCTAACCTCAAGAGATGGAAGACTCAGTGCTGCCCAGTTGTACCACAGTTACTGTTGAATAACAGTTCGTGTTGAAAAGCATCCCTCTTCCCCAGGCAGTCTGTTGACAGGCTTGGAGTGAGAGCCCTAAAACAATAGAATGGAAGAATTCTGCTCCTAAGATGGTGAAAATCAGGAGAAACTCCAGTGAAGCTAATGTAATGGCTTTGAGTTTCACATGGAAAGAGTTTGATTCTTAAGTATTTGGAGGAAGTTCCTACCACATGGGTACTACCAAGGTCCCAGATGACTTGCATTGAAGGCAAAGAGAGCAGGGAAGGGAGGAAGAAAGAACTGGGACTTCGGGAAGATCAAAATGAAATATAGTACAAATAAATCCCACCTATGTGGGACTCTAACAGGATAAGCCACTTACTGGAATCAAATCAAATAGATAAATAGTTTTTATATTAAGGCTTGTTTAATGGGAAAATCGGAAATTCACTGCTTATTTTTTCCATAGACCTCCGAAATTGCTTTGCTCTCTATTATGTCCAATGCCTTGTCTCATACAGGGGCTGGGAAATGTTTTTTGCTTCAAGGGGCTGTTAGGTCCTACCACAAAGCAGTTTGAATAAAATTTGTGTAGCCTTTATTCATGCTACCAGCCACACGTTCCAACTGGGCAACAGAACAGATAGTGCAGGATTAAATGCAAATCCAGAGTGTTTCTGTTCTGCCCCATTTGTACATTATAGGTTCTTATGTCAAACATGTTGCTGATGTGATCAACTGCATTTGGTGCCATGCATCTTACAATTTACTGATTAATGAACGAATTTAGTTACAACATTCCTACAGACCTCTCATATTTATTTTACTAGACATGTTTGTGTACCTCTTGTATTTGTTTTCCTAAGTACCTTTGTACCTTTTCACATATTTCCTTATCTTTTATACCAGTTTGTACTGATTCTTTCCATCTAAAAACATTCTTGAATTGTTTCTAAATGTTTTGGTGCACCCTGCTGCCTTCAACCTGTGGCAGAGCACCTTTGCTGTCTGATTTAGAAATCACTGCCTGGGGAGGAAAGGCTCAGTGAGCCAGCAGGCTGAAATTAAGGAGGCTGAAGCTCAGCTTCTGGATGGGGAGCATCCAAGGAGGGGTCCAGAGAGTTGGGCCAGTGAGAGGCAGCCAGCAGCAGCCCAAGAACAAGTAGCAGAGTAGGGAGGAGACCAGGGCAGGTATTCCTGCATTGGTCCTGGGTATGACTGAAAACTGCACCCTGCTGGGAAAGGATGGCTTAGTGGGGCTGCCCATGGTGGGGTAGCTCCCCAGGAATGCCAGGCTAGTTGCCTTCCCAGTGAAAGGTGGGTAGGGTCACCTTAAAACCCCAGCCCCCATATCTTGGTGTGTTACCATAGTAGGGACAGGACTGGGGGTCCAGGCACGACTATCAGAGGCCTGGTGGTGTAAGGCCTAATGTTGTTGGAAGAGGCCGAAGAAGGCGGACCTGTGTAAGAGAGAGTGGGATAGCTACTCAGAAGCCTGACTTGAGGTACCCTCGACTGGTTAGTGCTGGGGCCAGGACCAGAAGGGTCAAAACGGCCAGAGTGCCCACCGCAAGGGACGTCCAGCACCAGGGAGCCTGGGGTTCTGACTGACTTACAGGCAGGGCCAGGGCCTGTGTGGCCAAAGGTCCCAGAGAGGGGCCACTGCTGCGAGGGAGAAGAGTGCAAGGAGTTTGGCAGTCCAGAATGAGGGCGGAGTAGACTGCCTGCTTAGGAAGGATCTACTTGGGGTCCAGACTAGAATGTTATGGGGCAAAGTGTGGGGATGGAGCTGTTACCAACTTTGGATGCATGGACCATGGACAGCACCCCTTTGCATTGGTGCATTAAAATGGGCAGCCCTCTGGCATTTTACACCGGTTTTGGGAACAGTAAGTTGTGGCAGGAAAATCTGGGTGGACTGCCCTACTTAGACATGTGGGCAGGCTGGTGTGAGACCCGGCCCTGGGATGTCCCTCTGTCATACCATCTAATCTCAGTTCTGTACCTCTTAACTCCTATTGCTCCAGTCTTGTCAGGGGACAACTAGGACATCACCAGATAGGTGTCATTTTTCACACCTCCTATCAGTTCCCTCTGCCACTGGATGATGCAACAGTGTCTCTACTTCACAATTTATTAAAGAGGTTATTTCAGCGGACACCTCTATGATGGGGGTAAACTGAATTAGGCATTAAACTGAATGATTTACTGGCATGGCCACCTTCTCCTACAGGATGCTAGCACTGATATTATGCTTCAAAGCCTGAGTCCCAATCTGGGTCACATGAGTTGCATTGAGGTAGTACCCTTCCCAGTTCCCTAGGGAAGTTTTTCTCCCTATGGTGAAGTTGTGGTATCCCAAAGCACATGCAGTATCTCTGAGCTGTACCAGTGACCAGATTTGTTCGTAGTAGTTAGGCCCAGTCTCTTAGAGCACTTTTATATATCATCTCTGAATAACACTAACACAACCAGTAACTCTTAGCTTTTTCATAACATGCCCAATTACCATGTTTTCTTGTATACATTATAACCCAAAATATAAAAGGCACCTTGTTTTAGAAAGGCAGAATGAAAGAAAAAAGCTTTTTCCAGAGTTATGACTGCATAGAGCAGGGACAGAGCCAAACCTTCAGCTGACTTGACCTCCATTTCCTGCTTAACTAAAACCCTACCTATTGCTCATGACTGGTCTTCATGAATGCATGAATTATTTTTAAAAGGGCTAACAAACTGAAGAGCTGTGAAATAGGAGAAGAGAGACCAGGAGTAGCCAGCAGATAGTACAATTGCCCTAAGTTAGGATAGCTTGAGTTGTGGAACATCAGGACCCTTAAAAAGGAGAGAGGATTGGTTAACACCTCTGGAGTGAAAAACAATGAACTGTTAAGTTGATTGACTCCCTCAGCTTCCTGAATAGTAATATTACAGCTGTGGAGCAGGAATCAAAGCAGTGTCCTTGTATTTTAGGTAGAAAATCAGTTTCCCTGGTTAATACATAAAACCCCTGCAGCAGGAGGGCAGAGAGACAATGGGACGAACCACTAATATTTTGGGAAAATGTGCACGTCTTATACAAGAAAATACAGTAACTTTAGGTCTATCTTCAGTAACCAGCTTAGCACTTGGGTAGAATTTAACATGGGTGTTCTTGATTATAGTCCTCACAGTGTTTGTATAAAATACCTTTTGGGTTTTCCTTGTATTGTGGAATTTCCAATTTTACAGTGATTGTAGCCATATCTTTCCAGCCATGAGTAGGTAAGGGGAAGGCGACTGACTCCTTTCCTTTTAATCAGTAATAACAAATTCACACTTCATGGTTCCTTGTACAGTTCCTATGTACATACCTTAGCCTTCTGGGGTTAAACTGGTGATTTAGTAGATGTTTCTCAACAATTACTACCATTTATAAACGTTACTCAGGTTTTCCACTGCCCCTAGGAATAAGTTTTGTTTGGCAACTACAAACTTGCCACAGGCCTCGGTGCGTTAGCATCACCATTTGCTTGGTGAATCCAATCTGTTTATCTGCACTTGGAATAGGTTCCAAATGTTTTTGGTGTGCCAGTGGCTTCACAAAACTTGAAACATGCATCCTAACTCCTACTGCCCTAGGTTTACCTTGTATCCTGCAGGAAGGTTCCAAAGAATCCCTGCCCAAGTGGACTCTGTCTTTGTGCATAACCCTGCACACACTGTTGCATCTCTCAGGGCTAAAGTAGAATTACCTTCCAGCCCTTGCTTACTACCTCTAGTTAAAATATAATCTGTTCCTCTCCTCCTGCTCGAGTTCACTATCTAGTGATCTCTGTTTCACAAGATGGGGACTTCTGTTATTTTCTCCATTCCTTTTTATAATTTAAAATAAACTGAGAAAATAAAGCACTCATAGGGTGGATTTTTATATTGGATCCTTTGGAAACTTGGAATGACAAAGCTGTTTTTCAGGCTTCAAAGGGATCGAGTGTTAAAACTTTTCTGATCAGCGGAGCAAACCCATTAAAAGCATCAGTCCTTCCCATGCTAAGACTGAGGGATTTCATTCTGTTCCCACGCTGTGAGGCTGGATAAATCAGCCTAATCTGTTGTGTGCTGATCAGAATTTCCCTTGTTCTCCCGACTTAAACTCATGACCAACTCAACCTGGATGACCCTCTCATTCAGAATCATAATCTCAAAGGAGTGCTTTTAGCTATCTTTAAGCAGTGAGGCTTGGCTATTCACTTAGAGCTCTGCCAGTATGATTTACTGCTTGCATGCAAATAAACTCTATGGAAATGTTCTGCTGCAGTGGTTTTCAGCATGTCTATAGATGAAGAAGCTAGGGGCTCGTATTTCCAAATCTGGTTGCCTAGAATTAGAGCCTGACTAGGGAGCTAGCTGCTTAAATAATGGTTTGATCTCTGCTGAAGGGTTAAGGATCCACAATTCAAGACACCTAAACAATCAGGCCACATATATTAGTCTGATTTTAGGTACCTGGATTTGAAATTGTTTTTTGAATGGAAATCTAACTGCAAAAGAATCAAACACACACATACATCTCAGTGGGTTGTTGAGATAGAAGACTATTCTATTAAATAAAGCCTTTTTTGTACTTGTTTAAAAGCCTGCTTTGCTAAGGTGCTTCAAGGATCCTGCTCTAGTTCTCAATGGAATTTTGTCCATTTGTTCAAATGGGAGTTGGATGGGGGCCTAAATGGACTTGTGCTTCTTAAGACAGAAATCTTATTCGGGATTCTGCATGTCTGGGAAAGTAGGTCCTAGTCTTATTGGCCTGGGAGACAGCGTGAGCGTAGCACATTTCAGTTAATTTCATTGTCAAATCAAATGTATTACCTCTCCCGGGGTGTATCATACACAGAGGAATGCTAGTCTTTAAAAAAACCCCCAAAAACTATCATTCAAAAACAGGAATTCAGCCTCAGCTTAGGCTACCTGAATTTGAAATCCTGGAAGTCCATTCTGGATTGTTTTACTGTAATATTGCAGATTCACTAAATAACAACTTCTGGTCCTCTCCTCTCACATATTGTAGCTACCCAGTTCCAGGGGAAAGGGCCTGTAAATGTGCTTTGATGTTCTCAAACGTAGGGCCAAATTCACTCCTGAGGCACTTAGCCTAGCTGGGTGGATAGTAGAGAGAAAGTTCACTTGCATACGCTTGTCTGAAAACCGTCATACCAGGCTAGTCTCATAAGCAGTTTAGATGAGGCCACTGGCTCCTCACTGGGGTTTGTCTTGTTCCTGATGTCCCAATTAGAATACTAGCACAGGTATCAAGGTAACTGCAGGGCTTTTTCTATGTTAGTCTGATCCCAAAGATCAGTGCGCTGCATTATGCTGGAGTTTATCTGCAGTCACGTGCTGACATCTTGACTAGTAAGGGCCAAGGACTGTACAGGAACAAGCAAAAAGAATGTACCTGAGTGGCACTGAAAGTCTCAGCCAGCAATGTCAGGTAGGGCAGGGATTGGCAAAATACGGCCTATAGGCTGGATCTAGCCCACAAAGTCATGGATGATGTTCTGGTGACAGGGGCTTTGCTAAGTGGCAAATTGAATCATAGAATCAATGAGTCGGAAGGGACCTAGACAGATCATCTAGTCTGACCCCCTGCCATGGGCAGGAAGGAGCACTGGGGTGGCAGGGATCATAAGACCCCAGCCAGGTGCCTATCCAGTCTCCTCTTGAAGATCTCCAGGGAAGGTGAGAGCACCACCTCTCTGGGAAGCCTATTCCAGGCTCTGGCCACCCTTACAGTGAAGTAGTTCTTCCTAATATTTAACCTAAACCTATCCTCCCTCGGCTTGTGGCCATTGTTCTGGTGACCCGAAAGGAGGCCCTGGTGAACAGACTTTCCCCGAGTTCCTGCTGGTGGCTCTTGATAAAGTTGTAGGCAGCCACAAGATCCCCCCTCAGTCTCCTCTTGCAGAGACTGAAGAGATTCAGGTCCCTCAGCCTCTCCTCATAGGGCTGGCCACAGAGGCCCTCAACCATACGAGTGGCCCTCCTCTGGACCTTCTCCAGGTTCTCCACATCCTTCTTGAAGTGCAGTGCCCAGAACTGGACACAGTACTCTAGCTGAGGCCTGACCAGCGCCGCATAGAGGGGGAGCAAGACCTGTTAGTGATTGCTATGCTGGGGCCTGGCAAGGAGCAGTGCCTGTGCCACAGCTGGAGGCAGAGAGAGGCAGAGGCAGGGAAAATTTGCATCAGCTGCTACACCATGACAGCATCAATACAGCAGTCCACCTTGGACCCAGAACAGGCTGTTCCAGTCCCCAGACCTGAAGAGTTGTAGACCACTGAAGTAGGGGGTTAGCCCCATAATTCCCATGAACTTCAATGGGAGCTGCATGGCTTAATCCTCTGCTTTGCTCTGAAAAGTCTTGTATGATCTCAGGGTACATTGTGGATTCCCAGTGCTATACACCTAGCATGCTGCCAGTGCAAGGATATCCTTCCATGCCAACTACCTGTAGGAAGCAGAAGGGTGACTGAGTTTGTTGGCTAATAAGGAGCGAAATGGATGCCACAGTCTCAGGCTTCCTTCTTTCTTGTCCAAGACTCGATGGATCAGACTCCACCCTACTCTGAACTAGAAGTCTTGTGCCATCATCAGCCGAACCCATCCTGCTTCTCAGTGCATCCAGGAATTCTCCCCAGCCCAGCTTTGTAATTACTGTAGGTATCTAATTAGGAATGTGCAACATATATATGTGAACCGTCGATGTTCTGCTAATTCAGGTGCCATATCATGAATCATTTTAGGTAGATATGGAAGTAATATGTACCCAGTGTATTACCTTTAAGCCTCTCAGGAAAAGACTCCAGATTTGCCAGCTTTTTAATAGTTCCAGAACTGGTTCAAACCAGTTGGAACCAGTCAGAACCGGTTCAAACTGCTTGGAACTGGTTCAAACTGCTTGGACCTGGTCAGAACTGGTTGAAACCGGTTTGAACTGGGCGGACCCGTTTTAAACCTTTTGGAGATTGTTCAAACCAGTCAGAATCAGTCTAAACTGGTTGGAACAAGTCAGAACTGGTTTACACTGTCCAGAACCATTTCAAACTCAGATAGGTTGGAACTGGTTCAAACTCAGGCTGGTTGGAACTATTCAGAACTGATTCAAAGCTGTCTTATCTGGGGGTCAGAATTGGTTGCAACTGGTTCAAACTCAAACCGGTTAGAACCAGTCAGAACCAGTTCACACTTGTCATAACTGGTTGGTGTTTGTTCAGTCTCAAACGAGTCAGAACTGATTAGAACCAGTTCAAATTAGTCTGCAGCAGTTCAAACCAGTTCAAATTGTTTGTAATGAGGTCCAACCATTCAGAGCTGGTTGGAACCGGTTCAAGCCAGTTAGAACTAGTTCAGACCGGTTTAAACTGCTTGGAATTTATTGGAACAGGTTCAAACCAATTGGAAGCAGTTCTGACCAATTTGAACCAGTTCCAACTGATCTGAATCAGTTTCAAGTGGTTTTAACTGATTGCCACCAGTTTGAACCGGTTCCAGCTAGTTCAGCTGGTTTGAATTGGTTCCAACTGGATCAGGTACCATCAACACACAATGTTCTGGTGGCTGTTTATACACTCTGTGGTGTGGGGGCAACCTTTTTGGGAGATGTGCCACATGTTAACCCCAGACCCTCCCCGAGTCCCATCCAGTTGCTCTCCGCTACTTTACTGTTTTCTGCTTCCTGCCTTGTGCTTCCTGTCTCATGTGCTGCTCTGCTTTCTGCTCCCTGCCAGAGCTGCCACTGTGCTGCCTCCCTCCTCCCCAGTCTGCTGCGTGGCACACACAGGGCCTGCCCTTCCCACTTGTAGTAGCCATGCCGCAGGTTAGCCATCCCTGTTCTGTATAATACATTGAGACAAGGGCTGATACCTGTCCACCTACAAAGTTATTTTTAATTCTCCGGACTAGACTCTAATAAAGGCTTGTCTGCCCATGGATGTGATACCATTATAAGCTGTGGATCAGGAGTGGATCTATACAATGTGGAGCTTATGAGTATTACCTCCTCTGTAGATAAACCTATCAGAGGACCTTTTGTCAGTTTAGCTAATGTCACCCTGCAGAGGGGGAGGGGAGAGGGAGATGCATGTTTATACACAGAGACTATAATTGGTAAGCAGTAGCTAAGGGCAAAGGGCATTTTGGATAGAGTGTTAAATGGATACCTTAATTTATAGTAGGTCCTACTGAATTCTTGAATACATAATTGCATTTGAGATTTTTGTGTCTTTAAAAATACCTATACTGTGAATTTTCTGAAGAGATTAGTTTCTATTATTTTTTCCAAGTGCTTCTGAAAATCAAGCTACTTCATTTAGGCATCTAAATAGGACCTTTTAGATTCTAAAGAACACTTTTGAAGATCTGGCCCCATCAAGTGCAGCATTGGATTTCATGTAAATATTTTTAAATGTATAGTATAGATACGTGAGTATGTATAGTAAAGATGTATTACATATACTTAATGCATAGCTTACACACATCACACACTTTAGGACAGACTTAAAGAAACCCATGAAGAGGCAACACAACCAGGATCTCAGAAGCATTTTTCTGTTCATTTAATGACTTTGTGTGTGTTTGTGTGTGGTGTGTGTTTAGCTTCAGACCCTACTGATTTAAAAGTAAAATTGGGAATTATCGTATTCTCTTCAACCTACAATAATCCATCTGAGGTCTGAAGTACAGCTCTAGATGTTTCCTGCCTACAAATCATGAATAAAGTAGTCTTTCTTTTAAGCTACAATCTGCAATCAAACTTCAAGTCCGTAGACTACCTTGGGAGTTACCCCAGTATAAGTGAGGGGGCAGAATGCAGTTGTTTTGAGCTCTCAAGGAAATCTGAGAAATGTTCCTGAGTTAGTTGACCTAATTTATCTTGAAGTAAGTGGGTGCCAGGCTGCTAACATCAGTGGTAGATGAACAGGGTCTAATAACATTCTAAGGGGGATCAGTGTTTGGTTTTAATGAAAAATGGACTTTAGGAAGAAAATGTCTATTCCTTTTTTTCATGCAAGTAAAAAGATTGCGTTTTGGTTTTCATCTTTTCATCAAAAAGAAGATAAGAGCTCTCATTCAATATTTTTTACTTTCCAACCAGCTCTAGGTCTAATAACACTATTGAAAAAATGAGCGGATATTCTCAAATTGCAATTATAATTGGCTTTGTAATTAGAAGTAACCTTATGCTGACATGTGAATGATATCCATGCTGATATGCTCCAGGTCACTTAATCCATGACTGCATTCATTCCCTGCTAACAGTGTTCAAATATTAAGTGCATTTGTATTAGTAAAGTCAACACTTACGACCCACTTCTATACAGGGAGCAGATCTGGCCTGTAAAATGTTACTGTTGCATACGCCTCTCAAAATGCAATATAATCTGACCAAGGAGCGTTCCTGTGAGGAGAAATCAATGGGAAAAAAACCTGTAGGAGAGGTGTCTTGCAGTGAAGAACACTGAATCTTTATTCTCCCATTTTTTTGCAGGAATGGCAAAAACTCAACTATGACATCTATAGCTTGCGGCAAACACGAAGGGAAGTGAGAAGCAGGTGGAAGCACATTTTGGAAGAGTTAGGTAAACTAGAGGACAAAATTACATGTATTTATTCTTAACAGCATGGGGAGATGGCATGCCCGTCCCTTACCAGCATAATGTACTGTGAAATGAGAAGTATTTCACAAAGTTTATGTAGCATAGTTATAGCGAGCAGTGGTGGAGGCATTCCAGCTAGTAGAAACAAGTGTGCACACTTCTACCTTACAATGACATGTATGATGTCTATCTATTTAAAGTCCACTTAAATCACAGAAAAATATGTTTGGAAGGGACTTCCAGAGATCATTTAGTTGGACCCCCCTGTCCAAACTGTCATACACAAATCCATTGTCTAACACAGTGCTTCCCAAACTTTTCATCAGCATGACCCATTTTCCTCAACATGGCCCCTCACTCCCAACCAGAACCCCCCATCCCCATGACCCCATCTGCTGATGTCGCAACCCCATTTGGGGTTATGACCCACTGTTTGGGAACCTCTGGTCTAACCTACTAGCAAAACTACATAGTCAACCCTGACACAACCACAAGACATAACCCCCTAACCTGACGCAAGTAAAGCAGGGGGGCCACGACAGCTAATGTCTTGCTGCTGCAAAGGATGTTATACTACTTGCAGAAGTTTTTTTACAGTAAAAAAGGATTTTATCATGCAATTTTTATAAGCGAGACAAACTCTGAGAGGGAACAGATTTCTTTTTTAAAAAGCCAAAAATATCTTCCCAATTAAAAAAAAAAATGATGAAGTATTCTTCCCCCACTCAACCCCATTCAGTGAATATCACCAGATCTGCAGAGTGTCACAGGCCAGCTGGGTACTGTGAGAGTATCAGTTTCATCACACGCCAACTGGGCTGTTTGATTCAGTTTCGGATCGAGGAGGCGAAGTTGGGAGTGAAGTGTAGGCAAATTTATTATAGTTTACACACATACAACAGTTAACAGAAAGATAAATGCGATAAGCAGATAATGCAGTATTAAAGAGCTAATAGTGAATAACAGTTAATAACAACAGATAGATCAGTTCTGTCACAGGCCAACTGGGCACTGCGAGGGTATTAGCCACTGGGCTGTTCAAAACAACAGATAGACAGACATGGGTTGGCAACTTATCAATAGTCCCTCAAAGCCAGGTGCGCATCAAGTGATTCCAGCTAAGTCAAGTGTCCCCAGTTGACGCTGTTGGAGGGATTACTGGGGAAGGTCCCTTGATCAGGAGCCGATCCTCACTCACACTGGGAGTCTGGGATCCGGGCGTGAAACAGAAATGATTGTTCTGTTCCCTCCTTCCTGCTGGTTACCTGGATGCACGTGCTTTTTATACCTAGTCTTATGCTAATCTGTTGGCCTTAGAGCCACTCATAATGTTGCCCTATAGCTGTTACCCTATGGGATTGAAAGGTGTTAAAATTATTGTAAAGGGTTACTACTCAGACTCAGGTTTATCCAGTAAGCAAATTATAATGCAGCACCTTTAGGTTTGAAATTGGCATTGCTCCGCCTAAGCCCCTATCCTTTTTAGGTTTCATTTGAATATGCTTTCCTGGAATGTGCTGGGTGTACCAGGCAGTTGGATCTAGTTTTTATCGTCAAAGCTGAACCCTGAACAGAAACTGTTAGGTCAACTAATCTCACAGCTACAGCTTTGCCTATGGGGGCCCAGTCAGTTCCACAAACAGTTAATTTTATCATTTTGGTTAAACTTACGACAGACAAGTTACATTTGTGGTTTCCAAACTTACAAGCTTTATATTAACTAATATTACCTGTTTAGGCAAAATACCAAATGCCTCTAAGAAGCACATATTTATTGCTTATTAATCCCTCTGGTTCTGGCCATCACAGCAGAATCGTAAACAAACTAAAGTATGGTGTCAACAAGTTAAACTTCTTGACAAGTCCACCTTTCCATTCCACTGCTCTGTTGAGCTATCAGGAGACCAGTAAAATCAATTTATTGATCAAGGCACTTCTGACTTTGCCCTCTGGAGGTGGATGGAAATGGTATGTTGGGCCTGATTTCCTTATTACCTTGCCCCTTGTGTAATTACTGACACCCAGACAAAATAGAGACCAGATTCCAGCACATCAGAAATCTAGTGACTTACACAGATATTACCTACCTATAAGCCTATAAAAGATGAGGGACCAATGAGAATAAAGCCCAGTGAGTGTAACTTACCATGCTTTTTCCTAGACAGAGAAAGGGAATTAGCACTAGGATCAGAGTTCTTTGTCCCTGAATGTGAATCTCATAAAGATGGGAATCTCATAAAGAATCGAATTCCCTGAATGGGAATCTCATAAAGATAATTGTGCATCAGCACCTATCTGGGTCAGTCAGACTTGATTAGCTTCTACAAACCATCTGTTAGCAACCTCTCTTCCTCTCTCCCCTTTAGCCTTTTACAAGCTAAAACAAGCTACTTGCCTCTCCATCTCATCTAGATTAAAGTCTACAGTAGATGCACTGTATTAGAGTACTAACATACTGAGGTCCTTAGGTGTAAGATACTACTATAATAAAGTACTCTTCAAAAAGCAGTTGTGCCAGGTAGTTCTGTACTTATTTTACACACAAGTGGAGAAGGTTGAGACATGGAGCAGTCATTGGATGGGATTATATTAAATCCACAAAATTGTGGCAGAAGCAGATATTTTGCTGTCTAGTCCCATGCCTTAATCACAAGACCATAAAGTTTTCTGTACAAATCTTCTGTCATATGTTACCACAGATTTTCTGTGGCTGGAGCTATGAAGAGATCTTAGAGATTATGCTCAGCCCTCTTCCATGGGAAGACTCCTTAAAAAAATTGCTTACTGTTTCACATTTACTGCTGCACCAAGTTGGTTTTTTTCCTTTCATTATTTTGATCAGAGAAATACTGAAAATGTGCAGCCCTTGCTTGTAGTCACCAAGGTGTGTGGGGAGCAGGCAAGCTATTTTGAATTTACTTGCTATACACACAAGCACCCTGCAAGGACCATATAAGCACAAGCGCATCTCCTTATTCAGTGCTGTGCATATAGATGCAGTGCATGTGTTGAATTTTTGAATGCTTTCTCTCTCTTGTTTGTCCCCTTATGATTCCCACAACAACAGCATTTACACCCTGTCACATTTGGTTACTTTGACTTAAAACTGACTTAACACCTTTCTTCTAGGTTTCCAGAAGGAAGCAGATTCCCTGCTATCAGTCACTAAACTTAGTGTTGTCAATGATTCTCGAAACACGGGTAAAGCCCGGGAGATCCTGTTAAAGCTCTCTGAGGAGACCAACCTTTTTCCTGCAAGCTGGGAACTGTCTGAGAGATACCTCTTTGTGGTGGTAGGTAACTAAGTGTTCCTATCTTGTTTTAACTCCTTTGGCTCTGCAACTGTGGGCACAAACAATGCCACTAGTAGCAGATTGTGCTGGATACAATTCCAATAGATGTCAGACATGAATATCAAGGCTGCTGATGTGTGTGAAACCCCCCTCTTCCCCCGCCCCCCATGCTTTCCTGGAAGAAGTAGCATCTTAGTTTGGCCCAGCTCTGCAGTGTCTGTATAGATCAGACACTTCAGTGTGGCTTTTTGGTTCTTTTACCCAAAGCTGATTCAATCAATGGCTAGATAAAAGCACCAAAAAGCCCCGCTGAAGTGCCTGATCCATACAGACGTTGGGTGAGCTGAGTCCAACTAACTCAGTGCGTCTTCTCAGTGTGTGCTGGACTTGATGCAGGAGTATGCTGAGTTTAAAGCAAAGGACTGTTTTTATTTTCACATCTGCAAGCAGCTATAATGTAAGAGTGCACTTGTGGCTTGACCTTTTCGCTTCCTTTGGCACAAATACAATGGCTTCTGTACTGGAGGGCATCAGCCTGATTAGCACTGGTTTAGTGAAAGTCTGTGCTGTTGCTTTCTTTGTAGTTGCAATGACAATGCTGGCATGATGTGATGGAAAAGGCTTCATGGTTTTTCTAAACTTGAGGAGAACCAGTCTGAGACTTGAGTGGGAATGAATGCAGATCTTGGGATACTAATCGTGCTAACTCTCTTACTTTGGCAGGATCGTCTGATTGCTCTTGATGCTGCAGATGAATTCTTTAAGATCGCCAGCATTACGTACCCAAAGAGACCCATTTCAGCTCAAGCAGGCAGCTGTCCAAAAGAAATGCAGTGCCTCTCTGCTTCAAAACCATGAAAGGATTACCTGGAGTGCAGGGAGTGTAGGGAGCAATGGGTTTCCTTTTCCTGTTTGGAGCTGGCTCATGCAATTTTCCTCCTTCAGAATGGACCAGCAAAGGTAGAGTGTGCAAGTAACTTGACTTATTTATTGTGTGTTGAGGTGAGGGAAGTACAGTAGGAGAATCAGAATGGACTAGTGGGCAGTCTTGACACAGGGATGTCTCCCAGTGGAATGGAAAAAGTGCAGGTATCAACTTTCTTGCTGGTGGAAGGATATGAGACCAATTGACGAATGTAGAATATGGGCCCGTGTTTGGGGAGTGAATAATGGAATCCATTATACAGTCTTACTATTACTAGCTGTAAAAGCTGTGATATCTCTAGTTCCAGCATCACATAAAAATATCTTTTTCTAGCCTCAACTTCTTTGTTCCCTCCATTGTCTTTGATAGCCAGGAGAACCTGCAGTGGAAAGATTTTGACATTGTTTGGCTACAGATTCATTAAATTTTGCTGTATGACAATTTTGTCCCTCAATTAAAATGGACAGTGCCATATGTTACATAAATGAGGCTGTCTCCCACCCTCTTGGCAGCCACACTCAGGAGTTTGCTCAACAAGTAGTACATGAATAAACTTATTGGTGGATTTAGCTGCACATGAAAAGACTACACTTACCAGAATTTCACAGCATCATTTGACAGAAGCACCACCTCCAGTTTCATCATTAGTACTACATCAAAAGAATGCCTCATCCCTTCTTATTTTTGCAGTCCTGTAGTTACTCTTTGAAGGTGAGGTCAGCTGAGAAGTGCGATTTGACTTTTTTCTGCTGGATCTCCTCTGTGAAGATAAAAAATTCTCCATGATTTTTAAAGACTGAGCTGTATAACTCAAGCACGAAGCTAACATGGATACAAGGGATCCTTGCTCCACATGTATTTCCCAGTAAGCTTCTATTTTAAAGATGGTTTTTGAAAAGCAGGTGCGATGTTGGATTATTGAAGCTTTTTCATTGGATCACTGTAAAACTTTTTGCAGGTGACTAACAATATAAGGGTATGTCCATTTTTTGGGGTGCTCATCTTGGCAATTTAAAGGAAACTGTTTTTCAGGAAACAATGAGCACAGTTCCAGAAAAATCAATCTTCTTTAAGGTGCCCCAAGTTTGGCACCCCAAATCACTGGTCACTTTTGAAAGCTTTGCTTATTATAGCTGCATTTTTAGAAGAGAGAAGTGTACTGCTTATTAGGGGAAAAGAGATGTATTATAAGAAATTGTGAAACAAACCTTTTAATATAAATGTCCTTTATACTTTATCTTGCCATTTTTGACTGGTAATGAGCAAGTTTTAAAGAGGGGACATAGTCATTTTAGAATCAGCAGGAGTTCAATGCTGCTTGTTCAATGGCCAACTGAGAGTTAATTTCAGTGGCTTCCCAAAAAACAAAATAGCAAGATAGAGCTTTTATTTGTTTATACCTATAATGTTAGAAAATTATATGTATTTATGAATTTTGTCAATCTTCCTGGAAAATGTTTCCCCTATTGGTTCTATCTGTTGATGAAACATTAATTTAATAAACAAAATTTCTTGTGAAAGTAATGGTGACTGTCTCTTCATAACTTCAGGATGTATCGCAAGTAGCAACATACAGTTTGATTGCTACTGATAAAGGGCACCTATACACAAGCGTGGAGGCTGCTCTGACATTGGAATTCCAGTGCGTTGGAGCAGACTCAATTAATTGAGTTTGCTGGAGTGCGGCAATTGCTGTGCTCCAGCAGCCTCCTGCGTTTTGTGCATCAGCATCTCTGTGCTTAAGAATGGTGGTGGGGGCAATTGAACTAAAGCTCGTTCACCCTTCCACTCCCAGAGCATGTGTAAAAGTACCTAAAGTGTGGGGGTTTTCATAGAGGATATACTATCGAGGCCTGTTGACTACGTGCTTGAGCAATGAATTTTTATTGAGTACAACTATGTTCATACGAGCCTCTGAGAATTAAGCACCTGTTTCTTCTTTGAATTTCAATGGTGTTTGGGCACCTACCTCATTTAGACTGCTTTTTAAATTCCAGTCCTGTGGGGAAGTCAGTTGCTCTCTTCCTGTTGATATTTTCCCCTTCTTTATTCAGGAAGTATATGTTTATCTAGTTAATGTTTAAAAATCTTCCCTATCTATGTTAATGCATGGTGGTCACTGTTATACAGACTGCAGTGTGAAGGTACTGTTTCATAAAAAAGGGATCAAACAATTTAGAAATTGTATAGTAGAAACAACACTTGAGCTAGAAGATCCAGGGGTAGTTAAACTGTAAGGGTGTATATTGGTGTAACAGACTATACAAGTATCACTTGATATTGGAACAGCTGTTATGATGTAGCTGTTATTTCTACATGTTCCTATAGCAGCATAAATGGAACAAAACCATTGGGACATTAAACCTGTTTCAGGGGTAAATTTACAGCGATTTATCTCTGATTAGGCTACTACTGGAGCATGCAGGTGTAATGGTTGCAGGGTAGCAGCTAATTACCAGCTCCTGAGCAGCAATTCCCCCCTCTCTTCCCTTTCAAGAAGTAAAAAAAGTGGTTTCTCTCCATAGCCATATTTTTCCATGGTGTGAAATTATTGGGAATCGTTCAGTGGTATTACTGCAGAACTGTTC
Source organism: Crocodylus siamensis (assembly GCF_052110815.1). Taxonomy (NCBI): domain Eukaryota; kingdom Metazoa; phylum Chordata; order Crocodylia; family Crocodylidae; genus Crocodylus; species Crocodylus siamensis. The sequence continues at coordinate 174,438,030 of NC_143398.1, read as the reverse complement.
AACTGTTAGCCTTGTTCAATGATGCAGGATTTAGGTTTGGGGGAAAATGTTTGTTAGCTATATCACAAACGAGGCCTTTTAAAGCATGAATTCTTTTCTCTAGCCATTGTCCTATACCATACCACACACTACAAGATATACTGTATAAGAGGATTGAAGTGGCTTTCACCCAAACATAGGGAAGAAGCAGCCTAAAACGAGTGAGAGATTGTATTAGTGGTTGTGGGAGCATAGAAGCATAGAAAATGAAGAATGTAGGGCATATGGAGACAGAAGTTTCCTCTCATCCCCACTGCACTTAATGCTGAAACTCTTCACTCACGTATTCGATGCTGTTCTCCAGTTGTAGATATTGAAAATGAGATGGTAAATTTGGCATTTAAATCTGTCTGGTTATTTGTAAGTAACATAGAGTCTTGAAGATTTTTATTTAGATACCTCAGATCCTCAGGAGACAAAGCATGGGTTAGAAAGAACATAAGCAAGAGTCTGTCTGTGAGGAATGCTGACACACAAGGTATGCTGGGACTCTCTATTAATAAAGTACAGGATCAGAGAATGAGAAAGGAGCAAGAATAAAACATAGGCAGGTCAGAATCACTCACATTGCCCGGAGAAGGATGATTTGGCAGAGGCACATACTTTTCTCATGCTTTCTTCATCCAATTTGGTCCTGAGTCTGAGCTGCGATGTCATTTAAAGCATTTCCCCTCCAAAAATACAATGCATGTAGTATATACATAACTGATCAGAGGAATATTGTACCTTAAGATTCTCCTCTGGAAGACTCATTGCATTGAAGGCCTTCATGCGGGCAGGGCACTCTACTAAACGGACTTGCCCTCGTTATAAGTAAAAATTCATCTCCGTGCAGGGAGGATGCATAAAATGCCTAAATATCATTTGTTCTACTTATTTGAGGTCTTACATGGGTGATTCTTCAGGGATATGTATGAACTCATACCTGGGGAGTGAATTTTGCTCTGCAGGAGTGATTGCACAGTTCACTCCAAGGCATTCAGCCAGTTTAAGCCCCTTTTAGCCTTTTCACCTTATAAAACCTTGCTTGTAAGAGCTCACTGAACACTAGATGCCACTGTTGTCTCATTCATGCTATTCTGTGCTAAGAGAATCTGTAATGTACAAGTCAACACATTTTCAGAGCCTCTGTTACATACAAAGTCTCTTAAGCCCAGTAGAGATGGCTTTTTCTTTCTGGCTGATTTTACATTTAATATTTTCTCTGGCAGTTTCTGGGAGATGGGTTCACTCTTTGTCAAAGGTTAGCAGGGGGCCATCTTATTGCAACTCTACTGTAGTTTTTGTATAACTACTATTTCTTCTCAGGGACAGTGAAAAGAGGTAATCAAATATGGAGGGATCTTCCTAGTCACAAAGTATATTCTCTGGCCCAATATTAAATACAGTTCATTCAACATTTTATTTACTTGTTTTAACCCTTTTTTACCATTTTTTAAAAGTATGGTGAGTTGAGTATGTTTTTGGATTTATTTGGTCTTTGTTTCAAGAGAGAGAACACTTCCATTTGGCTTTTGTACCAAATAGTGCTTAAGCTGGAGGAAAAAGTGATGTTATGTTTCTTCTCCCAAGTAAGCAGTGATGTGCTCCAATGTGGAGTTATTTTCCTTTTTCCAAGCAACATTAGTAATAAATGTTCATAATCACCAATGTGTGGTATAATAAGCTGTGACCTGAAAAAGAAAGCTTTGCATTGGAAAGCGTGTCTAAATTTATTCCAACTAAACAGTTGGTCCAATAAAAGATACCACCCAAAGAAATCCTTGCCTCTTGCATAATTCCTGGACCATCAGAGCTACACCATCAATCTAACACTGCCATACAATAATTTGGGTCAGGTCTGATCTATGCCAGATATGGTATAAGCACTGTATCAGTGAAAATGTCCATGGCGGTCACCAGACAAATTAATTGATGTAATGATGTGTAAGCGGAGTGTATAAAACCTAATTCTTCTCCACTTCCACCCCACAGATCACTCCCTACTAGTTGCTGTAATACAAAATAGTCAAGAGGTGGCAGTGCAGGTGTTCTATTAAGGAGTAAAAAGAGGAGGATGGGGAAAAGGTGGTAGCCTGAAAAGGTCAGTCCTGCAATTTAACTGGTAACAGAGCTGCATAAACACCAGCTGAAATGCTATGAAATACTGAGAAGGACCATAAAAAGAAAACATTTTCTTTTTAACAAGATTTTTAAAACTGAAAATATTTTCAAACTAGTCAATTTCCTCACCTTCCAATATTAGAACTGCTTATATACTCCCTCTCTCACTGTGGAGGAAAAGGTCGTATTTTTTAATAACTCAAGGAGTAGAAGAACTATGAATCTCAGTCTCCAGAAATATTTCTTCCAATAAAAATGAGCATCTTGTTTTGTGCTGTTTCCTATGAACAGTTCATGGCTGCTTACTTTTCTAAGAAAGTTGAGAAAGTAAAAATTCTTGCAAATGTGTTCATATCAGGTAGCCATCTTGAAATGCTATGGTCCTTCTCTTTTGTTTTTAAAGGCTCGCTCACTCAGAGTAGCAACAAGGTAAAAAGAGAGACCTATTCCAGGTGTTAAGCCATCTGATACAGTTTATCAACACAGTAAAAGGTCAGCAGCAATAAAATAAATGGATTTCAGTGACCAAACACTATGATCAATAAATAGTCAAAGAGAAAACTAGCTTCTGTATCATTAGCAGGATGAAATATTTTTAATAGGCGAGTCGAACTATTCTAAAAGAAAAAAAATCAAAGGACACAGACACATAGCTCCTTTCCTTCAGCATTTTTTCAGTTTATTCCAGAAGAAAAGGGGAGCAGAAACACAACACAATAGTTTTTCTGAACTAAATACCATTCTTCAATATAAAATTAATTCTGAGTAAACTGTCCAACCTCTTTCCATAGCTTAGAAGATTTTTTTTAATACTATTTTTCTCTGCTTATGTGAAATCTCCGTGATGTAGTATTTTTTTACCAATAAAGCAGAAGGAAAAACCCTGGACACAAGTGTCTGGCACCTTGTTGGGAGTGAGAAATGGGTGCACGCAGACACAGGAGACTGTCACACATCATCCACTCCGTGCTCTTGTTCAACGTAGTCTGTCAAGGCTGACCTGGTTGCAGATATAAAAGGCAGCTGCGACCCTTCTAGCACCTCCCCATCTATTCTCCATAAACTCTTCCTTTGTCTAACCCAGGAACTGACAACCTTTTTCAAGCTGTTTGCTGGAACAACCTGGTCCCAGCCTGGTGCAGGCTGAGTGGCTTTGGCAGCATCAGTGGGGGTGGCTGGGAGGCTTTCCCTATGCCCTCAGTGGAACCACGTAACTGTGTGTTGCACCTGCATCACTGCCACTTCTCCCTTCCTCTGCCTTTCCCTGGCCTATAGTGTGAACACAGCTTCTATCCAGGCGGTAGGTGTGCTGGGGCAGGGGACCTAAAAGTTGCTTCCATACTGCTGCTGCTGCTTCTCTGCCCCCACTACCCAACCTCATGCTCCCCACCCCCAACTCAGCCAGGATGGACCTGAGCACCTTTTTTTTAATTGGAGGATAGGTGAAACTGAGCAGTTCCTGGAAGCATATTCGGTTTTGCTTAAATTGGCATTTTCTGATTGAAAAGTTTTGTTGGAAAATTCTCAGTAAATTCTAATATTTGCCTTTGCAAACTGTTCTGCAAATCAACTGAAGAAAAGTGCTGCAGGAGAGCTAGGAATTATTTTTATTTCCAAAAGAATTCATCTAAAACTCTATGAACATGCAACATCTTGTCATTCTGTGCAAATTTGGATAAGATCAAACACAAGCATAAACGGGCCAAGGAATTTGACTTGCAGGCAATTCTCATGCTCATTCTCATGCAAAACAAATGCTATTTTGTTTTCATGAGGGTGTATGAATTTTAGGAAGACAGGTAACATGGTGAACGGACCCTAAACTAGTCAGACATTTGTTGTTACTGCGTTCTTTGATGATTAATTCACCACAGTATTTGCTTTTCCCTACATGATTGTCCAGGGCACACACCCTTAAAAATGTGTATGATTTTGGTGGATCTTTGGTTTTTGAATAATACCTTCAGGAGGTATGTGAGAAAGGAAGAGAGGTAAATGAGACCTATGGTATCAAATTCGTATCTAATGGTAGTCTGCATAAGTGAATGGAACCAGAATTGCGCAGCCATGAGTTAATCCCAGTACATTGCAAGGGATTAAGGATTTACATATTCTCTTAGGGGCATCAGTTCAGCAAGGTACTGAAGCAGGTGGTTAATTTTGACCATGAAAGCAGTTCCATTGACCTAAGTGGATTAGTCTACCTGTGGCAGCTACACACCCCAGCTGGGGTGGGCCTGTGCACATCCTGCCCATCTGCGGTTGCAGGCACACTCCAGAACCAGAAGTTAATTGGTGACACTGCTGTAGGGCATACCTCTGAGGTTTCAAGCCCTCAGTCTCCAGCATGTTTGAGAGCAGTCACTGGGGATAAGAGCGAAACAGCCTCACTAGTGAAATTCCAGGTTTGGAGATGTCTCCATGTGTACACCATACTCAGGTCTGTGCTGGCCATGATGCAATAGTGCCAGGGTATAGACAAGCTCCCTGAGACTATTGTGAGGCATGCAAGTAGGCTTTAAATACCATGTGGAAGAATATAATAGGTCCAGCTCTCTTTTCACTTATACTAAGTATCAATGATGAGTAACCCCAATTAAATTGGTGTATTTGTACTAACTTAGCATCTATATTTAGTAGAGGTGGGACAGCAATCAGGATTAGTGGGTTAAATTTATCCCTCATGTAATACAGTCAGTAAGTTTACACTCAAGTTGAATGTGGTCCATTGGTTAATCAGGATTATCTGAAGTGAATGAATGATTTTTTTATTTTTTTGCTTGGTGGTGGCAAATGAAAACATACGGCCAGGATTGTGCACACATTGTGCTAAAAGTAAAAACACTTATGAAGACACATGTCCTCCTCCTAAAAAAATGCATAACTAGAGAAAGATGACAAAAGTCATAATAGGCAGCCAGTAAACAAGCAAGATGTTGGAGGGGCTTGTTAGGTACATGCCTTGTTGCTATGGTTATAAGCCACTGGCAATCTAATCATTTAAATTTTATCTGTTTCTCCTCTGCAGCTCTAGTACGGGAAAAACTTATGTATGTGCTTAGTTTTAGCTCATAAGTGTATGTATTTAATTTTCTAAATATTTCTTATTTTTTAAACATATTTCTACTTTTTAACTCATTACCTATTTTCAGATATTTTTTGTACATTTTATTACTTCCACTTTGTCTTACTTTTGCTTCTGCAAGGTTCTATACTTGTCTTTATCTTATCACCTCCATTTTATGAAAAATGTGCACATTTAAAAGCAAACTTGTATATTTTCTATTTTTAATACCCAGTCCAATTTTTCTTGGGTGGTAAGTACCGTCCCTTTGTTACTATGACTAAGTAGTTTCTCTTCCCCTCTCTTGTTCAGAGGAGTGGATAGGAAGCAAGGCCTTGATTTTGCAAAGACTTTCAGTGCGTGTGCTTGGCTTTGCACCCTGTAAGATGTCAAGGTGATTTCAATGGGAGTATTAAGAGTAGAGAAGAATGTACATGTGCTTAAGTCCTTGCAAGGTAAAGGTTCCTCTGTCATTTCCTTGCCTTGTTCATTTCAATACTCTCTTCCACCCCTTGCTACAATCTGCCATCCAGAGTACCCCTTTGATGACTGAGATAGTCAAATTTAGCACATATCTGAAAGGCCACGACCTTTCCCATCTTCCATTTCTGCCCACACAGATTAATCAGCACTTTCAACTTCCCCAGGCATAAGGGTTTATTCCATCTGGAGCAGATGGGAGACTGAGGGATGTCTCCAATTGTTGGGTTTTCTCCACAACATAGGATGTAATAATGTGACTTCACCTGAAAACAGATGTCATCTTTAGGGCGCAGTCAGCTGTAGTGATGTCTCAGCATAGCTGACGTGCTTCACTGATGTTGCTGGGGCTGTTGTTGTGTGGGGTCAGGCCTGTGCTCCTCCCAGAGCTTCAGGGGCCTGATTCAGCAGGAAAAGGGCTCTGGGCACCACACCCTGACTTGTGGCATGCATCTGCAAATAGGGAGAATATCCTGCTTGAAGTTGCATCTCACCCCCATGTCAGGGAGCAGGGGAATCCCTTTTCAGGGGATTCCTGCAGTACTGATCTGCAAGTACAAAGCAGGAAATGCCCATTGGGGTTTCTTCCTCTATGCTTTCAGACCGTGTCCTGTGTGCAGTGAGAAATGTACACTGCAGAAATCCTCCTGCAAGTGTTGCCTACAGTGCATGTACCATGCTATCAACTGGTGCATATCTGCAAGCAAAGAATCCCCATTTGCAGATGTGTGCTCCATAGTAGGGTGAGGCACCCAGGCACCTCGTCTTGTTTTATGGGATTAGGCCCTGGGAGCTCTGGCTCAGGGAAGCTGGAGAGGATGGTTAGCTATGGGCTGCCCACACTCTCTCACTGTAGGCAAAGATGTTGGCTTCAAAAAGGAGGACAAATTATGAGCAGAGTCATCACCATCATGAAATTTAGGTATTTTCAGCTCAACAAAGGGCTAAGGCATCTGTTTGCTCAGGTTCTGTGTCTCTATAAATATTTTTTATGGTATCACAAATTCACCGTCTGTTTGCAGCCTACATGAATCACTAGGAAGCCTTTGCTTTTGAATGCAGGGTTGTGCCATGCCCAAGTAACTGATAACTATAGGCTCAATCTGCTGTCCCTCCCGTGAAGGCAACAAAAAGACATACTGGAATTTGGAAGTAAAATTCCTTAAATGGCAGGGTTCAAGACGGGGGAAAGTTGTTTTCTTGGATCACTGAATTAAGATCACCCCAAAAGCTCCCTTTCCTGTGCTTGCAGAGGATTGACATTAGTGGAAATGTCTCTTTCAATGTAGTCTTACAGGACCGTATATTTCTATCAAATTATGTATGATACATTTAAGGCTAGCTGCCTTTGGTGTCTGGATTCAAGACAGAGAGAATCCTTTAAAGAAAGAAAAATCAGCAAAAGGAATAGGGGGAGTTAATAATTTTGACCTTGTAAATAGTATCTGTAGGTTTTTCCTTGTGCCTTAGATCTTTACTTCTGCTGATAAGTCACAGATTTAAAAACCGAACCTGCAGGCTAATCTTCATGTGCAGAAAGGGACAAAATATGTCCATTTATCTTGCAGTCATTTGTGATAAGGGCTTTTTATGGAGAGTGCAATGGACTGTGGGTAACCAAGAAGTCAATAAGGATTTTTCTCACTAGATTATGAAATTTCCAATTCACACCATTTCTTAGGGTTATTTTCTTCTGTACTAATTGCTAACTACAGTGAATCTTGTATTTTTCACCTATTTCCTTTATCAAACTATAAAGGCAGGAGTAGAAGCTAGATTAGGCTCTGTGTCGCTTTTAGTGGCAGTTGGGTTAGAATTTAATAGACCAAGAATGGCCAACAGTTAAGCATCTACACTAAACTTACAAAATGTATCTCTATTGTGTAGTAGTGAATGGTGAAATTTTGGAATGAATATGACAACAGAACCATACATACAGAGAGAATAGTTATAAATCTAAAGGTACAGTACACAGAATGGAAAAGACATCGCTCAGATTCATAGCTCCATACGCCACAGTCAGCATATTGGATTTGCATTAGGGTTGGGTATTGGATTAGTCAAATAAAGTTCAGTCAATTGACTGGTCAAATGCTAGTCAAAAAATGTAAACAATTGACAATAAGCCCATATACTATATGGAAAAGCACTGATTTCCATTAAGAAATAAAAAATTATATTTCTGTCAAGAAAACTAAAAAAAATGTGGGTTTTCATTTTATTTTATTTATTGGTCAAGTTGCCATAATCTTTGACCAGTCAGAAATATGCAGTCAGTTGACAATATTTGACCAGTTAATTGACCCGCTTTTCAACCCCCATTTGCATCATGGTGGAAAGACTAACTTAACCAGCTGCCTGTATTATCAAAAATCAGTGCAATTTTAATTGCAAGCTGATGTTGGCCTCTGTGATAATGCTGTTAAACCTGTCAGGACAGGACTAATGATGAATAACCAACATGCAGCATTGCATTAGGAAAGAAGGTGAAGAAGATTAATGTAGGGAAATACTACCTGCTTGTAATCCTTTGTCTTTGTGTCTGAAGGTGTCTCAAGCCCACTGGTTAAAACTGCAGAACTAACACCTTGCAAGATATAACATACTACCCTCTGCTAGTCAGCAGTGCTCTTTTGGTTGCCTCAGCAGACTGCATGTTACAACCGGCTTATAAGAAGGGAGATAATACAGCAGCCAGGATTTAAAAAAAAGTAATACTTGCATTCTTGTTCCCATGATAGTATGGAGTGAAATGGAAGCCCTTGCACAATGAAATAAGACAGCTGCATGGATATTACATTTCCTGTTCCACATGCATCAGGTCTACTTCCCCATGATGCTAAAATGCAGCCTACCTTGCAAGTTTTAATTTATTTTCGCTCAGTCTTTCTTATTTCTTTATGTTATTAATGCCCAGCTCTTTTCATCTGTTGATCACAGAATATTTTACAAAGGAGGCCTGTATCATTGCCTAGATTTTACAAGTCAGGAAATTGTGGCAAAACGGTGAAGTGGTCACCCAGTACCATAATGAGAGCATCAAGAATGGAACTGCAGTCAGCACACCGTCTGCAGGAGAGAAGCTCCATTCCCCATGTTTATCACTTAAGTTATATTCAGTTTAGACTAGCTGCTGGCATATAATAACATTTAACATGTTATTTCTTTCCACTGTAAGTGCTTAAAGCACTTAAGGTGGCTGTCTTCCTCCCTTCTATAGACGACTGGAACAAAGCAGAGAGATTAAATGATTAATCTGTAGTAATACTGCCAAAGAGAGAAGGTAGCAAAAACAGTCAAGGTCTTTTGACTCCTAGTCTCTTGTGGTATTTTCTGGACCATGCTGCATATGGTGTTGCTGAAATTTGGGAGCTTGCGGGGGAATCACATTTTTAATTACAGTTAAGCTTTCCAAACCCTAATTGACTGCTATGGCTTTTTGTTTTATGGAAAAATCTAGACCTTAATCTCTCTGTGCCTCAGCTGTCAGTCTCTAGAAAGGACCAGCTACTTTCTCAATATACAATGGTGCTGTGAAGATAAATTTATGAAGGTTTCTGGGCCATAGACATGCTACAGGGCTGTGAGCCCAGACACATATCTAGGTAGATTGGACATACAGCAGAAGGATCTCATGTTCACTCTCTCCACAGGTCATAAGGGGACTTTGGTTAGTCTGATTGTCTAAGGACCATAGTAGTTAGTTGAAGAATGGCCTCCATGCATTGAGTGCTCTGCCATTCTGCCCTTGCATTCATTCATGTCTGTTGAACTGACTCTCAGTCTCCAATAGGAGAAATGACCCTATTAAATATATGTATTCACATTGGTTTTCCTTTCTTCTCCTTCAGGAGATTTTTTTCTCTTCTCTGGCTGGGTTATAGTCAGTGGTGCTCAAGGAGCTATTTAAAGCCATGTCCACTCTCCTACAAACCAGGAAAAAAACAAACCCTCACTCTTCTCTCCTCTCAGATGCACATCATTTGTACTTCAGCTGCAGAAAACTAAGGGCCAAATCTGATGGCGAGTCTGAGGCAGGGGAAAGAAAGCATTATGCTGGAAACCCAGACACCAAGCCATAAAAAGGAGATGGCCTTAAACTGGATAATCTGGTTAACAAATCGTGCAGGTGGCACCCAGACCTTCTAGAGCAGAGTTGAGCAACAAAGCCAAAAGGTTACATTGATTTATACCCGCTGAGGATCTGGCTACAAGCACTGGTATTCAAGCAGGAGAAGGAACAGAGCCAGCTACACAGAGGTAGAAAGACTATTTGTGGTGGTATTTTAAAGCTTTTTATTTACCAAAATGTTCAGTCCTTCCTTCTCCCCCAGACCTCCGTTAATCTGGAGTACAGCTGATTCAGATCTGGCAGCCCCGCGTGACCCAAACTGTTGGGCTTCAGCGGCTCTCTTACAGCATCTTTTGTGCCTCTCATTTCTGAAGACAGAAATAATGTAATGCTCCTCTTCCTCTCAAACTCATGGCCTGACTTGTACAAACGGTATTTATAGTGCCTCTGTTTTTCACCGTTGTCTATATATGCAAAAGAGAGGGGAGGGAAACTGGACCCTTTGCCTCATGTGCATGTTTCGGGAAAGTCACACTACTTGTGTGTGTGTGTGCGCGCGTGCGCGCGCACGCAACACAAGGGGACGGAGACAATCTACACTGATGCACCGAGAATCTGGCACAATGAAGTAAAAGGGCTTTCTATTGATGTGTTCATGTCTGATGGTGATTACAGGCCTGCATGTGAATGAGGAATCAAGATGCCGTCAGGGTGGTGCCACTGTAAAAATTTAAGACGTGTGTTGGATTTTATGAATGAGGACAAGCCAGAGTTTCTGTGAGATCAAGGTGACAAACTGCAGCTGTCTGAGCTGGTAGGAGTGAGGTCTAGATAAACAAGGGAGCCGGTTTCTTGAAGCCACTGCACTGATTACCCAACATTTTCCTCCTGTGTCCAGACAGCACTTCTCATAAATCCCTTTGCTGTTCAGCTTTGGAAGAGAACTTGGAGGATATAAGCAAATTTGTTCAGTGGTGCTCCTTGCTTCTATGCTAACAAGGGACTGTTTGAAACCAACTGGGAGTAGCCCTGAGTTCAAGCAAGCAGCCTTTCAAAGGACATTACAGGCAAGCCTTCAAAGGAAGGATTTATTTAGAGAATACAAGCTTCAGCTGGCTCCATGGGTAGTGAGTATGCAGATGAGAAACCCCAATTCCTAAGCAACCTTGAGCAAGATGCTTTCAGGCTGGTGGGACTGCATGCCATGGGTTACCACAAGGTGCATAGCAGTATGTTTTTCCTTATTTGGCAGCAGGAGACATTGAATTGCTGGGTCATGTGCATTTTGTGCTAGTTCAGGCCCTTTGGGGAAAAAAAAGGAGATTTATATCTCAGATTTCACAAGGACAAAAACTACCATCAGCACCACTAGATTTATTGTATGTCTGTCCATAAAGCCTCATTGGTGAATAAAAGCCCAATAAATTTTTTTACAGATCCCACACTTTTTGAAGAGGGCCTCCCAACTTCCCCTCTCCATCCATCCCAACACTCCTGTTTACATCTGTCAACAGCAAACCCCTTTCCCTGCCCTGGGCCATCCAAGGAGCAATCTTAAAATCTCATGTTTCTCATCCATTTTATCTGGACAACATGAAAGCTTCGTCCCTCCCCACCGGCACTGTAGATGGATACAGTGGCTGAGATGTCTTGACTGAAAGGCACAGCCTCAAATCTCCCTCTGAATTTTTTTTGTCTCTGTGGAAGAAGAGCTATTTAGCAAGCAACATATCCTAATTTGAATCATTACTGCAAATTCAAGCTGTCATTAGAAATAGTTCAAATGTCTATGCACACAGTGGGATTCCGTGACGCCTATGACAACAATTTTCATAATCATAGCTTTAATCCGCAGTTGCTGCTTGTCCCTGTACAATGTCACAAACCTCACCCATTTCTGTTCATGACCTGTCAATGAACTGATCACAGTTACCCTTACTGTGCATTACCAGCAATTGTTCATCAAGTCAGCTGGCCAAAGAAATTACAGCCTTTTGGGATCCCATGAACTGAGTGCTATAATTACTCATTATATGCAATTAGCCTCTTAAGACACGTGGTCCTTTTGGTTCCCTGACAAGATGGTTTGAACTCTATAAACAGATGTCATCTAAGTTGTTAGACTTTGACTATCGCAGAGTAAGAGCATTTACAAGAAAAGAATGGCCATATTTGTAGCCTAAAGCCATGTTTTGAAGAAGCTCAAAAGACAGCTGTCTCTGCACGCTATTATCCCTGGCTCATTGTCCAACCATCCTCTTGACACCCTGCTCCAGGTTTTAGGTGTTTCCAAGTAAGCCAGACTTCTGTTTAGCAGAGAATTCCCCACTGCCTCACTTCTGCTCACACTGACAGTGAACAACTCAGATTTCTATGGCATCTATAATGAGGAAATTTATACCTGTGTAATTGCACTGCTGTAATCCTCTCCTGGTAGCATTACAGTACCTCTGTGGAGGCATCTGGATTTGTGTGCCAGCTGTACATTATAAATTTCTATAATATATGCTGACAATGCCTATAAGTTCAAATCTTCTGTCTCCCTCATACTGCTCTGTCTCCTAACAGCTAACTTTCTTATTCCTAAACAAACAGCCAAAGTAGATGGGTGCTATTGTACCCTGGATGGGACGTACTAGTGCTTCTGGCATGAATGGTTCTGATCACCTGCCAAGATCCTTCTTCTGGCATTAGCCTTTGGGACCATTCAGAGGCACTGGTCTTCTGAATGTCCATACGAAATGACGCCAAAAGGGATACTGGTACAGCAGATTCAAACGGCAGGCTGGATTTAGCAGCCATGCTCATTGAAGGCTGCGCCCCATTAGTTTACTGCTCAAAAGTTATATTGTAATTCCTGCTTAGGTGGAATGGGTGCCTTTGCTCCAGCTGGTCTGTTTCAGGTACCATGTGTATGTGCTGACATAGTGCAAATACATCAAAGCCATGAATGACATCTTCAGGTGGTAAAGGAAGAAGTCATAAACCCTGAACCATTGATCCACCTTCAACAGGAAGAACCATGGATTTGTAAGGACATTACATAAGGATACACAGGTATCTTATCCAGTATGCATTACAAATGGCTGCAAATGAAACAAAGGTAACATACACAAGAGCTGGTCTGGAGCCCTTCAGATGTGTCGGTGCTACTGGAATCCACCTGGAATCCACCACCTTTTCTACCAGATGTTTCACATCTATTTGCATGAGAAGGTTGTTCACCCTTCACTGCCATGTGGTCCTTGAGAGCTCTGCTGAGCCTCTAACTAAGGGCACAAGACATTTTAGTCCATGCCAGTGTAAATGGGATTTAAATAATTGATCTAAAAGTAAAAGAAAGGCTTCACCAGGCCCTCATTTACTTTTCTTTTAGGGTGCAGTACCTGCCACTCCTGCTTCAACCTCTCTCCAAAAGCTGCCACCAGTCAGGGACTGTGATATTCTGCCCTTTTTTTATTGTGCTGTCATACCTTACAGTGCCTGAAACTTAAACCAAATCAAAAAAATGACCTAAGGTATTTTACCTGTGATAAATGGCATCCAGGCCCCTCAGTTTCTACAACTCTGTTTTTCCAGTCCATGAATTCACCAGTTTCTAAATAAAAAGCTAACAATTACATGCTGCTGCCTGTGTTAAGACATGGCCCAGAACTGAAAAACTGGCCAGATCATGAAGAGTTTATTTTCAATTCATATCTGTTTGCTATTGCATTATGCCGGTGAAAATACTTGGGTTCTCAAACATCACAAAATTATTTGTGCATTTCTATATAAAAGAAAGGGTTCACCTTTTGAGACACATTGGCCCAATATGTTTTCTAAACAGGATACAAGATGGGTGTGGCTTCTACATGATCTGTGAGGTCTCACAATACTGCTTGCCGCAGCTACTGGGATCTTTAAACACTATGGCTGCTTTCCTCTGCTCTTGTTAAATATTTGCTGTCTGTCTGAATTTATAAGGGATATCTCGGACTGAATACAAATGTTTGTCGTCATGGTGGGATGTAGCCTCTACATGCATCCAGTTCTTCCAGGAAGCAGTTTCACACACACATGCCACCCACCACCATTTGGAAGAACCAAATAAAATCATGGCAAAAAAAGGGATTACTAAATTTCACACACATACACATGAAGTACAAACAAAAATGTGGTCTCATTTAGTGAGTTAGAAGTTAGCTACCAAAATCCCTGATTTACAAACTAAACATGAAGAAAGATGAAGAAAATAAAAGCTGAGGAATGACTGCACTCCATAAACTATTACTTCCTTCCCCCACTGGTTGTTTGGCTTGTTTACAGCAGAGCTATGCAAAGCATTCAGTTTAGCACAGATTAAATCAGTCCTGGTTTGGTTCAGGTTGTGATATAGCAGTGGTTTGCATTCAGTTTTATTTGTATTTGAGGACTTTGCATAATGGGCAAGTACGATTTATTTGCTTTATCTGCATATCTTTGTCTACACTGGAACTTGGATCCAATCCCAGAAATTGGGTCAATTCCAAACAGGTCTAACATCCATGTAGTGCAAAGCTGTGGGCTGCCTGTATGTGGGTCCTATCCAGAGGCAGCTACACTGGGTGCTAGAACAAAGCAAATCATCCACAGAGTGTATGAGGATCTGGTTTGCTGATATTGTGCAAAGCTGAGCAATTAACTGCAATAACAAGGGAAGGAAGGGAGAGAATGGTGTTGACCCTGTTGTCTGTTGATATAATGGGGCAATTCCTGCCTCCTTGGTATTTTGCCACCAAATGCCAGGAGTGCAGGGACCCGTGGGGCTGACATTCAATTGCCCTTATAGTGCACCTGAGTAGACAAGCACATTGCCCCTTCAACAAAAGACATCCTGTTTGCACGTGTAATACAATACTTGTACCTGTCACTTCCAAGTGGAAAAAACAATTTAATAGAATAGAACATACTCTCCCTTTTAATTCACATTGATCTTCCTAAGCTTTTCTCTCTCACTTCCCCAGAAAACTTTTGGCTTCCCAGGATTCAACCTAGGGTTTGTACTAATGTGCACTTAAAGTATAAAAGAGATGAGGAAGCAGTAGCCACCCTCAGTAAGCAGCCTTCTAAGTCCTGTACCCTTTAATGGACATGAAACTTCAAATACCAAGAAAACAAGGTGCCTGCTGTTTCTATGGAGCCAATACTTTGCAGAAGGGGAACAAATGTGTAATTGCTTTGTTCATGCTCAAAATTAGATTTCTTGTAGAACTGCCATTGTGTTTTAGTTGATAAAAAGGTTCATTAGCTGCAAATTCTACAGTAAGCTACTAATAATAATGCCTAATTATATCAGATACCTCAGATCAGGGCTTCATCATATCAGGAAGTGGACATATTTAATGAAAAGATGTTCCCTGCTGTAAAGCATTTGCAAATATAAATTTCTCAGAGAATTACAGAAGTCACCATTTTGGCCAAGTACAAACACAAAAAGCCTGAATCAATTCAGTCTTTGCAGGTTTCTTTAAGCTGTGTAGATTGAACCGATGATGAAGTGAACTGATGTTCACTTTTGAAGCCACAAAGGCAGCCAGATGCCTGCAGTGGCCCAGACCAGAAGCTGGGGGGCGCTAAAGCACATCTGTCAGTCTTCTGGCCCCTGCCAAGGTCACCCAAGTGGGGCCCATCCCTGATTGGATGCCCAGCACACCCCCCTAACCCCCCTGCTGTCCCTCCTCCCCCCCCGCAGGTGGGGAACATTCCCTCCAGCCCAGGGCCCAGCTGGTGTTAGGCATCAGCCCATGTGCGGGGATGCTTGCGACTCAGTGAGGGTTCCTCCACCCAGGCAGTGTCCCCTGAGCCTTGGCAGAAGGCGAATTCCTCACTCCCACCCCTTAGCATGGTTTGGCGCTGGTTTAGCCCTGCCCCACAGGTGCAGGGGGAACAGTCCCTCCAGCCTAGGGAGCAGCCATGCTGAGCATCAGCTCACATGTGGGGGGATCCCTGTGCCTCAGTGGGAACTCCCTGACCCCAGCAGGGCCCTCCAAGCCCTGCTGCCAGCACAGCGGGGGAATTGCCCCCTCCCAACCCTCCACACAGTCTAGTGCCAGCTCAGCCCCAGGCTGGAGGGACTGTTCTGCCTCCCCACCTCAGACCTGTTGCAGGGTGGGACGGGCCTAAACCAGGGGTTCCCAACCAAGGGGCTGCAGCCTGGTACCGGGCCACGGTGGGTCAGCTGCCAGGCCATGGCTTCAGCCACCAGCAATGACGTGCATGCGGGATTAAAGCTGGGTGGTGGGGAAGCCCCGGGAGTGAGGCAGGCTGCTCTGTGTACCCCATCCCACTGCCATGCCTGTACCTGGTGAGGGACTGTGAGTTAAACTTGAGGGGGTCTGGGACAGAAATTCAATAGACCAATTTAACCTAAATCAGTTAAGTCTGATACTATATCCATCTAGGAAATGGGAAGTCCTCCAGCCCTGCAGGATGCACTGCTTCCAACCCCCAGCCCACCCAGAGCAGGGATAGCACTCTGGTGTCTTGGGTCCTAGCCATGCCCCTGCTTGCCAGCCTTCCAGTGCCAAGTCAGAGGTGTGCAAGAAGAAATGGTATTAACCCTTAATATGTGATGGCTCATAGCAGGTTCTGACTTTAACACTGCTTAACATTGCACAGATTGGGTACGGTCTAAGTGTAACGTGTAAGATCACCATAAGTATAGTCCTCAGAGATGTAAATTCTTAGCAATTACTCTTCCTAAGTTGGCAAAGCATTGTCTCCTTTCAGTGTGACCGTTATTATCTAGAAGGTAAAACTTGATTTAATCAGCGGGGGGGCAAAGCATGCAGCAGAGAACCTCTCCCCCCACCCCCGCCAATGGGGGAGGGGGATGGCAACAGCAGCAGCCTGGGGCAGGAGGGGGCATGGCCAGCTTCCCCTCGCCAGAAGCTCATGAGAGCAAGTAACCCTGAGCTACTTGCCAGGGCAGTTTTTTATACTGCTGGGGACAGCACGAGTACTGACCCCAGGCTCTAGCTTCCCCTGGCTGCAGATCTGGGAGGAGCTGGGCAGGGTTATTTTGCCCCAAATGGCACAACTTGCCCCACACCAAAGTGCTTGTCCAGGCACATGCACTGAGGCAAAAATCCCTGGCTCAAATTTGTGCCACTCCTGTTTGAGCTGCTGCAAGTGCACATGCCCAGAAAGGCCACAACAGGTCAGAATGTTTTTGACCTTTGACATTTTTGACATTTGGCATTTCCTATTTGAAATCTCTGAGTTTCTCTTGTGAATCATGTACAGGTGTTTGCACACACAGGGCTAATATTGTACTGCACAGTCATGGCACTCTAGCTGAGAACTGTTCTTCTAGAAAGTCGAAGGGGAGAGACTAGGTGATACTTAAGTCCTATGCTTGTCCCTTGGCTTCCATTTCACAACTTATCAGCTTGTACCTCAGATGCAATGGTGCCATTTTCACCTGTCCATAGATAAGACTCTTCATGTGACAGCACAGATAGGTGTAAGAGAATGCTATAGAGGCTTCTTAGCTAACTTTACACCACAGCCTGACTACACATCCTGTCTGCTGCACTGTGTCAAACGCAGATGGAGCTCTATGTATGCACCTGGGTTGGAAGCAGTGCATCCTGCGGGGCTGGAGGACTTCCCATTTCTTTTATCTTTGTGGCTGAAGTTATCCTAACATGGGCTAGGTAGCACAGGCCAAAGTTAACCCTCACCTGAAGTGGTGTTACTTTGAGACACTCAGAGGGCAGTTAGCATGAGTTAATGAGCTTTAATACACAGACACTCATGTTTTAAGTGTCTTAGTATTGTCCAAGTGTAGCATGTGACTTCAACTGTAATGGCCAGCCAAATGGGATCCTGTAAACATGAAGTGAGGCATATATATCAAGCCATCCTAGAGGCTGGCAGTTTACATTTTAAAAGGGAAGCCTGGTAGCAGGGCTAACACCTGAAAATAGCCAGATCAATTATTGATATGACTCAGTGAGGAGAATAAGTGAGAGACTCACTGGGATAATTGCTAGCCAAGGATACAGGATTAGCACTTTTTGCATCTGAGGAAATTATATGCCTAGTATATACTTCGCAAGGATTCGTTGGGAGTATGCAGATGGACTGATAAGGACAAGTACTCAAGAACTGCTTTTGGGAGGAAGTTCTGCCTAAAGCCTGTGGTAGAGTTTCATCAAATAGCACAAGGGGTCTGTTCTTCAATCCCACCAATCTTTCACGCATGCATGGCAACACACATGGTTATGAACCTGGGCTCCCCCTGTACTGGTAAGTAGAAATCTGGGTGCCCAGTAAGCTGGTGGTTCTGGGGCTAGGACTGACAATCAACTAATTGTTAGTGCCAGCCCTGGAATTGCACCAGTCTTGAACCAGCTCCAGTGCCATCTTGGGGCAAGTTCAATGCTATGGTACACTCCTGAGGCTGGGACTGCTGCTATGTGTGAGAAGACAAAGAAAATGAAAAAAACAATGCCCCCCCCCCCCCCCCGCCAAACAAAAAAACCCCAAGTGAGGAGGCTGGGAGGGAGTTCTTTCACATGGTACATCAACGTTTGATGCAGTTCGAAAGCACAATTATGAGTCTCTTCTCACTTTATGGCTTGCAAACTTTGTCACACTGGCACATTTAAAAAGACCACAATTTATTGTTTATTACTGCATTTGTCAACTTTACTAGCTGAAATGAAAGAGAGGTCAGTGTGAATGAGAAGACAAGAGCCATATTAAGCCATCTGGGGATGCTAAAGATGCCACAACTATATTTGTTTGGATCAGAGTCCATTATCACAGTGGGCTAATTTCTGTCCCATGATATCACAGAGCTCACTCCTAAAATGAGTAAAATGTCATAGAGAGATTCTGTCCCTTCTGTTCAAAAAATCAAAATATAGAACTTGCAGCACAGGAGGCACACATGCCCAAAACCTCTGTCTCTGACACACCTCCTACACCAGTATTTGAGAGAGTCCTTAAAAAGGCTGTATCCTGAATTGTTTGTGCTGGAAGAATCTTCCCAAAACTGGAACCTGATTCTGTAGGAACACCTTTAGGCTCCTTCAGTTTTTCTACCTGGCACAAATTATTTCTGCTAATGTTTTGAATTTTTAAACTATCTTTTTGTCCGGTTAGTAGTAACACATTTAGCTCTGGTGTTTGCTTGGAGCAAACAGCTGTAGCACCTAATAAATGCTTTAGCTTCACCTTGTTTAATCATACAAAAATGTGTTTCATGTCTCCTACTAAGTTTATGATCAACGTGATTTCAGCTGAGTGTCACAATGTTCACTCTGAAGCACTAGGTCAACCCTTCTGTTGATATAAATTAGCATAGGGTCATTGACTTAACACACTGAGGACCCAACCCATCACCACTCATAATATTTGACACTGGTGTGATTTAGTGATGTGTGCCTGACCTTTGACATTTCCATATAATTAACCCCAACCCCTATGATTTATCATGACTGCCCCTTTTTTACTATTTATTTAATTAATTATTAGCAAATATTTATATCACTATAGCCAAATATCCCAAGTACCTCATTGTACTGGGTACTCGACACACTGAAGAACCCATCTATGTTAAAATCTCACAACAGTCTAGATCCATTACAGCTGTGTTTGCTATGCTGTGTAATCTTATTTATATCTGCATAACAGTTACATAGTCCAGAGTCCATTATCCCCTTCATGTATACATGTGGTTTGTATAGCTTTCCAACATAAACCCGGTCCTCAAGTACTTTAACCATAGATAAACCACAGGAGGGAGGAGGCGGGGGAGGGGGAATCCATACTCTCTCTACAGCAGTAAACGGCCAAATCATGGGCATACTATCACCCCAGCCAAAGAGCACGCTATTATAATTACCAAAAAAATAAAAAAACCCAGATGACAAAGAGTCTGTCATTTCATTTTTATGTCATCTCTCGAGTGTTTTTTGTTAAATGTTGTTCCCTCATCTTCTATTTACTAGAAAAAGAGCTTGGAATGGGGAAGATGAAGCCATAGGACAAAGAAACCAAGTTTCTGCGGTTGGGACATGTTCACCTTCCTCCAGCCCCAGTTCAGCAAAGCTCTAAGATTCAGGGCACACCATGCCAGGCACTGCTGTGCTGAAACATGCTGCACTGCTCACATCTGCATGTTACTTCCCAAGCTGGAAGAGGCAGAGCCGCCTTAAGGAGGCACTTTAGGTAGGATCTTTTTTGCTCTGCCTCCTAACAGACCTAACAAGCCCAGGTATAACCACATGAATGCAGCCAAGCTGTTTCTTGTTCAGGAAATGACAAGCATGGAGCAGCCTAACATGTTTTACCATGGGAAGAAAAAAGTGTAGTTATACGTATTGTTGCAGTCCAAGGTGGGACTGCAGCTTGCATACAGGCATACCAAGCTAGCTAAAGGACATGGGCAGACAGTCTGTTTATTGAGAGGTGAAAGGAGTTTACTGGATGTCAGCTACTCCATGTTACCTGCCCATGTGCATGCTCTTACTTCACAGTGGGCACATCTACATATTAATGTGCAGCAATAAATAAAGTTTATTGCTCTTAGGCACCACATTTACTAATACACCTGGGACCACAGCACATTGAGTTGGGTTGCAACAGTCCTGGCTGGCAGGAGGCCTGGGGGGGGTCAGCCTGCCAGCCCAGGGCTGCTCCAACCCGGCTCAACATGCTGCCAAGGGACTGGCTGGGGCACAGGGTTTCTTCAGTGTGGGGCTAGCCAGCAGGCAGCCCCATACTAAAGCCTCTCTTATGCCCCAGCCAGCCCCTTCAATGTCTATACATGGGTTGCTGCACATGAAAAAACTCTGCAGCAGGATAGTACTTGTATTTACAATTACTATCCTGCTGCAGAGTTTATTAGTCTCCTGCAGCCTAATAGGGCTGCATGTGTAGATGTCAAGTTTACTTCAGAGCTAATTAGGCAACTTCACGATAAATATCTGGTGTAGATGCATTCAGTAAGCAAAAGCTAACTTACGGCAGCTTTCTTTCAATAAAAGAGAAGCTATTGCCCTTGAGTTTTCATTTAGTGCAGGATACAAGCTGTATGGTGGGGTGGGGATGTAGTTATTTATTTACTTTAATACAAAGTTTCAAGTTTGATTGTTTTGGACTCCCTAGAAAGTTTAGATTCCCAGCAGAAGCATCTGGGAAAAGAGGCATCTAAGTGCACCCAATCTAACCCCATCCCAGGATGGATCCTTAGTGTGTTTTGTTTTCTTTAAAAAAGAAAAACAATTTAAACAGTCTCATGGCAAAGGCTTTCCCCACATGTTGCTATGTCACAGGCCTGTTCCACTAAAATTGTGCATTATACTATGTTTTTGATTTGCGGCGGATCTACCATAACTCATTGTCCAAACATCATCAACACCAATGTAAAGTTTTCTGGGTGGGGTTGGGGCTTGGAGGGGTTTGCTTAAGTGTTGAGGGAGGGTGACAAATGCGGAAGTGATAATGACAAGAGTCCATTTGTATTTAGCAACTCACTTGATACGTTTTCTTCTCAGCAATTCTCAAATCATTTCTTTTACATTTAAAGGAGAGATCATCTGCAGAATATGCCAGTCCCTCTGCAAAGCTGTCATACCTTATATTGCTGTTCCCAGAGGCACACACCAGAATTGTTGTCACCACCTGCCTCCAGTATAGCCTGTCAGAAAATTGTCAGGCCCTCATATGAGATTGGTTTAGAGATTTTGAAAAAGATTAGTTCTTGGGTTATTGTATTTGCCTTCTTGGTTTGTAAGACTTTTAGATGCTGGTGGATCAAATTTTCAAGCTTTCTTCTTGCTCATGAGAACCAGAAGTCTACTTTAGAGATAAATCTCAGTTTTTATTAAGTCAGCTGTCTTAAAGACCGCAGACTTCAAGTTAAACATGAAATATTGAAAGAATTGATCAAATTGCAAGAGTTGGCACTCAGGCCATGGGAACTGGTTTTATTACATGTCACTGAACTTCTTTTTCTCTGAATTCAAATGAGACACGAATTCAGAGAAGTGGGACATCTTTCATTATGAATCCATGCAACTCCTGCAGAGAATTATTTCCCTCTAGCACATATCATCTGAGATGATGAAGCTACCCTGCAAACAAGCAAAATAGATCTGATGGGCTCTATTAGACACTGGTAATATCAGAGGAGGAACAGAACTTGGCATCCCAGAAAAATCAAAGTACTGGAAGCCAGATGGCTAGGATGACAGGGGAAAAGGAGGGGGGAAATATTATGCCACTGAAACAATAGAATAAAACTTAGCAAAATACAATGCACATGTCTGCAGTTACTGCAAATAATTAAAAATGCAGAAAAAACTCTAATTAGGAAAAACAGAATAACTGCACGTTGCAGCATAACTTGAAACATGTGTCATACCATAGGCTTCAACCATGAAAACTACAGAAATAGCAGATTTAAATGTATGGCACTTCTTCTGGACAGATTTTTAACATCTATTCAAGAGACATCAGATTAACCTTCAGTCCCCTTTAATTTCCAATGGGAAGCTCTGCATGCTAGAGTTTGATGCCTGGAAGGCTTAGCCTTAACAATGGCTTAAGGCTCCCAGCCAAAAGTGCTTGAAGCCTTCAGTGAGGCTGGATCAGAGCTGTTGCCACTGACTTCCATAGGAATATGAGCAAGTCCTTATTTTTAAGAGTGCTAAGACTGAGTACGTCCTTGAAAGCAGCATTGTTGGAAGTACTGCAGGAAAAAGAAGGCTATAAAAGACAGTAATTCATTCACAATTTGGATCCCAACATGGGCCATATTATCACTCCTACATTCTACTTGTAGCTTCAGGCTCTCTCTGTTTAGTATATCAAAAAAACATGCACATGTCCTGTGCAGGTTAGGAGGTTAGCTCTCCAATGTGTGCAAGTATATAAGTAAACCACCCCTCCTCTTATAGCTATATTCAGTGCAGGAGGAGCCTCCTATCTACATGAGGGTATCAGAGTGGATTAAAAGCAAAAACCTCAGTTTTGACCCTTATCCAGAGTCTTGTGTATGTGTGAATCTCCCCATTTCCAAGCTGAGGTATGCCAGTTCCAGGGCCTGTTTCCTCCCCACAGCTATCGGCAGACTCCACAGAGCACCCTCTTGGTAGCAAAGTCTGTATATGAGGAAGAAATGGGCCAGACGTGGGAGTGGCAGAGTCAGGAAGATGGTTGTGCTAATCCTTTGCTGTGCCCCTAATAGTCCTGAAACGTATCTATTTAAAAGAGTGAATATCCTCCAATGATGGATCAAAGTTTTTGGTACAGGCCAAGTGCAGCAGCTCCCTTAAACAAAGCTATTACCCCATGACTGTTTAATTGGCATAGTTTTAGAAAGGCATTTCCACATGCATGTGGCAGGGTTGAACAATAGTAGGTGCCCAGGGACTAACCATGCTCCAGTTAAAGACAATAGCCAAAGCAGGGGCCTTTCCTTTCTCTCCTCTTCCCGCTCCCAACATCATGCAGGATGGAATAGAATATTTGTATGGGTTTCATTACACAATAGTGGGATGGAAGAAGCCAGATTGTTACTGTATAATTAAAAATGGAATAGGGGGGGTGGGCACTGTTTTTGCCTTTTGCATTAGTACATTTTCCCCCACAATGTATGGTAAAATACATAGCACCACAGATAGTATAAATCATTGTTCTAGCGATACCAAACCATCAATAGTGATTTATAGAAGGCTTTCTGAAAAGTAGCATTATAGGTTTCATGTTTTATAGTTGTTCTTACCATACAATTGAAAAAAATGCTGTAATTTTTGCCAGTATTTGGTTTGGCTGTTGCACATGTTGTCCATTCCGCTCCTCTCAAATTGTACCTGAAACCTTAAATGAGAAAGTACCAAGAAAGTTTGGCATGTAGAAGGTGTTAAGTTAAAAGGAACCTATTAAACTGATCAGTATATCCATCTTCTATAGCAAGATGCAGAGGCATAGCTGGGCAGTTCTGCATGCTGGGCTGCAGCAATTGCAAGATCACTGGTGCTGGCTGCCATTTTTGTACCACCCCACTATCTTACCTCCTCCCTTATTTACCTCCTCCACTACTGGCAAGATGAAGGCAATAAATATCTGTATAGCTAAAATACCCAGCTAGCAAAACAGCTTTTATTCTACTTCTGTGAAATTCCACAGTTTTCTTTTAATGAGAGTGAAGTAACCATTAGATAGTTTTAGGAAAATATCATGTTTTTTGGCAGTGAAAGCAAAAACAAACAAACAAAGAAATTAAAAAAACAAAAAAGGAAAAGGGAGCTATCTTCTTAAGAGTTTTGCAATGTTTTGCACATTTCTACTTCGGAGACACCCACTCCCTATTTTGCCTGGCACTGGTATCACAAGGATTAGTCAGACAATGACAGGGCACTGAAGGCAATAGAATTTACCCTTTCAACTTCCTTTACTCCTTTACCCCCTCCCCATCACCACTACCCAAATACTGATGAATGTCTGAATCCAGGAGAGGAACACTGAACTTGTGGAAACCAATGAGTTATTTTTATATGTTTGAGGTTTTTATTCCACAAAAAGCTCAGCTTCTCCCATCTCCTTTTGGATCTGAAGCTGACCTGCTAACTTGACTCCCTGGCCAGTGGTTGGGGGGATAACACTGGTGATAGCTTTGACCCTAGAGTGCTAAGGATGACAACACCGGATTCAAAATTCACTGTGTATGCATGATTTTTTTCCTTCCTTAAAAATCTGTCCAATTTGTTTGATCATATCAGCTCACAGAGGTAGTGAAGGCTAAGGATGTGGTTGTCATGGGGGACCTGAATTTCCCGGACATCTGCTGGGAAGAGCAGTCAGCCAGGTCTGAACACTCACGTAGGTTCTTGGCCAGAGTGCAAGACCTCCATCTAACCCACGAGGTGCACAGCCCCACCAGGGGAGACGCCTTGTTGGACCTAGTGCTGGCCACGGGTGATGACCTGGTGAGGGGGCTGCGGGTGCTCGACCACCTGGGCGACAGCGATCATCGCCTGCTGGAATTTACCATCTTGCGCAAGGTGGCAAGGGCATGCAGTAAGGCAGTGGCCCTAGATTTTAGGAGGGCGGACTTCAACGAGCTAAGGAGGATAGTTGGAGAAGCGCTGAGGTCCTGGAGGGGAGGGGAGCCAGGTGTCCAAGGAGAGGGGTCACTCCTTAAGGAGACGATCCTCCAAGCCCAAAGGAAGGTAATCCCGATGAGGATCAAAGGGAGCAGGAGAGCACACAAGCCTCCATGGCTCACCAAAAGCATCCGGGAATGTCTCCTTGCTAAAAAGGAGGCTTACACCCAATGGAAAGAAGGAGTCATCACCAGGGAGGACTATTCTGTAGTTGCTCGGGGATGTAGGGGGGTAGTTAGGAAGGCCAAGGCAGAGATGGAACTAGGACTAGCTTCCCAGATTAAGGACAATAAGAAGTCCTTTTTTAAATACGTAGGGGGTAAAAAGAAGGTCCTGGGTAATGTGGGGCCCTTGCAGGACGCATTGGGAAACTTGGTCATCACACCAGATGGCAAAGCTAACATGTTTAACAATTTCTTTGCCTCCGTCTTCCTAAGTAGGGACCAGAACAGCCACCTCCCTGCTGGGCCCCCCCTCAGGCCCCGGGGGAGGTACACCTGGGCCACGGGTTAGTGAGGATTTAGTTAGGGAGCTCCTGGAGGGGTTGGACACATTCAAGTCAGCCGGTCCGGATGATCTCCACCCTAGAGTTCTAAAGGAACTGGCTGAGGTCATTGCAAGTCCCCTGGCATGGCTTTACAAGCACTCATGGTACTCTGGTGAGGTACCAGGGGACTGGAAGAGGGCCAACGTGGTCCCCATCTTCAAAAAAGGCAGGAAGGAGGACCCGGGAAACTGTCTTACCTTGATCCTAGGCAAGCTCTTCGAGAAAATTATGCTGGCACACATCCAGGAGGGGCCAGCAGGGGACTGCATGCTTAGGGGCAACCAACACGGGTTCATCAGTGGCAGGTCCTGTCAGACCAACCTGGTGGCCTTTTACGATCAGATCACCAGATCGTTAGACGCAGGGGTAGCAGTGGATATAATCTTCCTGGACTTCCGGAAGGCTTTTGACACTGTCTCTCACCCCGTTCTCATTAAGAAACTGGGGGGCTGTGGTGTCAAATGGGTTGCCAACTGGCTGGTGGGCCGCACCCAGAGGGTGGTAGTGGATGGGTCCTTCTCAACCTGGAAGGACGTGGGCAGTGGGGTTCCTCAGGGCTCGGTCCTCAGGCCCGCACTGTTCAACATCTTCATCAGTGATTTGGACGAGGGGATAAAAAGCACCCTGTTCAAATTTGCTGATGACACTAAGATGTTGGGGGACGTGGGCACACTGGAAGTGTTCAACAGGCTACAATCAGACCTGGACAGGTTACAAGGGTGGGCGGATGAGGATAGGATGGGATTCAACACAGACAAGTTCAAAGTGATGCACCTGGGGAGGAATAACCGGCACCATACCTACAGGTTGGGGAACTCCCCTCTTATCAGCACGGAGGTGGAAAAGGTTCTTGGGGTCATCATTGACTCCAAGATGAACATGGGCCGGCAGTGTGGAGAGGCAGTTAGGAAGGCCAACTGCACCTTGTCATGCATCCACAGATGCATCTCGAGCAAGTCCAAAGAGGTGATCCTCCCCCTCTATGCGGCACTGGTCAGGCCGCAGTTGGAGTATTGCATCCAGTTCTGGGCACCACACTTCAAGAGGGATGTGGACAGCATGGAGAGGGTCCAGAGGAGGGCCACTTGTATGATCAGGGGACAACAGGGCAGGCCCTATGAGGAGAGGCTACGGGACCTGAACCTGTTCAGCCTCCAAAAGAGAAGGTTGAGGGGGGATCTTGTGGCCTGTTAGAAACTAGTCAGGGATGACCAGCAGGCACTGGGGGAGTCACTGTTCCCCCGAGCACCGCCAGGAGTGACCAGGAATAACGGTCACAAGCTGGCAGACGGTAGGTTTAGGTTAGATATCAGGAGGCGCTACTTCACTGTCAGGGCGGCTAGGGTCTGGAGCCAACTTCCAGGAGAAGTGGTGCAGGCTCCTACCCTGGGGGTGTTTAAGAGGAGGTTAGATGAACCTCCTGGGGTTGTTTGACCCCAGTACTCTTTCCTGCCATGGCAGGGGGTTGGACTAGATGATCTGCTCAGGTCCCTTCCGACCCTAGAAACTATGAAACTATATATTTACATTATGCAAGCAGATGACATTGGTTTGGCCATGAACTTACTGCCATGGCTGAAAGGTCTATCTGAAAGTTCCTATCACTTTCTCTGTTTACCTTTTAATTCAAAGGGCAATTGATTTCTCATATGCCAACTAAGCTTATGTTTTTTACTGTCTCCTTGGTGGCAGTGCTTTTGGTCAGACCAATTTCAGGCTCATTTATTCTCCCTTGCCTCCTAGGGTACTGGGAGGTCAGCTAGAGACAAGTGGGCCCAGGGTTGGGCAGGTGGGTGGAAGAAGAAATGGATCTATGCAGCCCTGTTACCCACATTCTCAAATAGTCATCATCATTATTTGCATTGTTAGGGACTTAACATCAGGAAGTAGTGCTCAGTTGTGCTAGGCACTTTAAAAACACCTACCAGAAAGGCAGTTAGTCTCCAGCTGAGGCTTCACTTCTGCAGTGGTTGCATGAGGCAAGATCCAGGTAGTCATGTTGAGTTCCGTTATCTTCAGTGGATTTTTGCCATGGAGCTGAGATATGTATAGAGTGAAGGCTGCAGGACTGTGGGAACCTAGGTTTTCAAATAAACTAACAGCCAAATGTAAAAAGACAAGAGCAGGAAAAGATGGTTGGAACACTCACACCCCCACATCTAACATAATAAGCATTAGTTATGCATCAATTCCTGCCCAGCAACTCCCAGCTGATCATATCTTGTCTTAGCTCTGCTGAGACCCTACATCAGCAGAAGTGACCCCATGGGAAAATGTAGTCGCAGGAGGAGAGAAAAAAATCATTTCCCTCCACTAACCCATGTATTATATATTACACACACATCCTTTAAATCTAGGTAGATTTCTCCCTTTTTTTTAAATCTACTACTAAACGTGAAAGCTTAGTTTGGTCTGTGACTCAAGAGCATTGCTTCAACTCAGTGCCCAGTTCAAACCCCAATGTAGTTAATACTTGCCTTTCTACTAATTAATACAATGTGCAGTGTTTGTTTTTTAAGTGCTTCAGCCATAGACTTTTGGCTGTAGTCACCTGCTTCTGGGGCCCAGTTTTTGAGCTGTAGCCTCCTCAGGAACGTTGAGGAGCAACCACAGATTCCAATATAGTGTTTTCTGTTAGTGGCCCAAACTCTGAACAGCCACATTTAATTCTGTCATCCTGACTGCTTGAGCCGCCAAGGACAGGCTGGCAATTAGTACTTTCCCTTAGCATCACTGATAGTCTTTGTAGTCTATCAGACAGTGAGAATTCTTCCTTAATGGAAGAGTAGGGTAGGAAGTTTGGGAGTCCTACCACAGACGGTGGGCTTCTAAAACGAGTTGAGCTGTGAGAATTGCCTAGAGTAGGACACACATGGGTGGGGGTAAGTGTCAGTGCTTATAATGCAGGCTGGAAACATTTTTGATGCCTTTGATTAACCTATACAACCACCTTACCTGTGGTATAGGGGTCTTTTGGTTCCCCCCTTATGACTACTGATCCTTTCCATTTATTTCCACCTGGCTAACTAGCAACACCTTCCCCATAGACACATATTCTTGCCCTGTACCAGTGTGCCACAGTAGAGTTCTGTAGAAGCATTCACAATGGAGTGTTGCCATCAGTACGTTCTCCATAAACGGCCCTTGACCTTGGAATCAACTCTTTCAACCTCATTTGCCAGAGCCCAGATCCATTTCATGCTAGGGAATGGCAAGGTCCAGCTTCGCTTAGCTATTTTAAAGGGGAAGTTACTGCACAATGAAGAAACTATGTTGCTTGCTTGGGAAATACTTTTTTATGAGAGGAAAGATTAATGCCAAAGTTGGCAAGTTTTCAGGGTGCCACTAAATTATGTTAAGCTATGGGAAACCTGGCACAATGCATATTTGTTACTATACATAAAAAAGCCACAAACAAACCAACTTTTTCTTGAGTTCTGTTTGACAGAAATAAGAGTGCAATAACATAAAAGGTTTACTATTTCCTTTTCAACATGAATTCTCCACTCAAAAATCCCTTGCATCTGAACTCATCCCATATATCTGAAGTGGGGTCCTTACCCATGATTTTGATGTCAGACAACAAAGGTATTTTTCTGAATAAGTCTCTAGACAATCTTCCTTCCCCCCACCCTCCCCAATCCCCTTCCCCCACCATCTAGAACTAATGTCTATCTCTAGAATTAATCCTAGAGTGATTCATTCAGTTTTAGTTCCCATCTGAGTTATAATATGTAAGGCTGGAATACATTTCAGCTTTGTATTCCAGCAAGGACCTGATCCAAAGCCCACTGAAGTTGATAGCCACTTACTTAGATTGAGACTTATTTGGCTAGCATTAAGGACACTTAGCTGGGGTGGGCAATTATTTCGGGCAGAGGGTGTGGTGGGCCAGGAGGGGGTGCTCCTGCATTGAGCCACCCACCCCCCTGCGCCCGACCACTTTCCAGGCACCCCAAGTGCCTCCCTAGGGGTGCCTCATGTCTGGCTGTCCCCCTTCCTGGAGCACAGTCAGTAGCCTGGGAGTAACGTAAGCTGCCACCACCCTGAGAAGGGACCTCTCAGCCCTGTGTCCTCGGGGAAACACAGGCCTAGCAGTCCTATGGGTACTCGACCCAGTACAGGCACTTGGGGCACTTCCCCAAATCGGGGGCCAAAAAGGAAAGTCTCCCTTAGTCTACAGACCTAAGGGGCCTCTTAGGCATAATTTAGACCCACCCCTCAGTAACTCTCCTACACCAGTCACAAAGGAGAATTTTATTGATTACAGGGGTAGGGTGAAAATAGGGTACAAGACAGAGCAATATCATAGAAATCCCATACAGCAAAACAGTCTGGCTGAGGTAGCCTTTTGATCAGGCATCTGAGGTACCGCCAGCTATATATGTAACCAGATCTCGAGTAGCTTACTCACAAGCATCATCCAGAGGCTGTTGGAAATTCCCTCTGGAGGCAGGCCGTTCCTAGCTCATGAGTTATGGGGGGAGAGAGCCAGTTCCAGATGGTAAAGCTCCTCTCTAAGTCTGAGTCCCCTGCATAGCTGCTGCCCCCTCCTCCTAGGCAGTCTTACCTTATATAGCCCCTGTGACCTCGTTCACCTGGTCCAGTGGAGGCCAGCTCTGGCTGGCTCTCAGCCAACCAATTTGAAATACATCACGAGTTGCCGGGCAGCCTCTAGCCCACCAGGTAGAAACCCCCCACCCGGGTAGCTGATACCAGTCATGTAGGCAGAGGGAGCAGGTTTCCCGCCCCCCCTCAGGAATGTATCCAGCTCAGGTTACCAAAGAGATAGGGTAAGGGTGTGTCTTCTCTGCTGGGCTCATCCTAATCACATTGTCACAGGGCAGAAGTTTTGGGGAGAAACAAAGGTGGCTTCCTGCCACAGAGGGCTGCTTACTAAGTTTGGGCAAGCTTCTGAGACCTGCATGACTAACTCCGCCCTTTGACAGGTGCCCCACCCCTTGGTCACCATCTTGGGGTTGGAAGTCGCACCCCTAATCTCTGACTTTTGCCACTGGAAGTCCCTCTCCTTGCCTCTGGAAGTACGCCTTTCGGAACAAGGGTTTGCCATTTTAGAGGGAAAAAAAAATCACACACTAAAAATCAAACACCCATAATAATATATTTTAATTTAATTTTAAAAATATGTTTAGCCTGGTTTGGGTGTGTTTATGGTGTACATGCAGAAGTGATTGCATATGGGGGTTTGTGGGGATGTGTGGATGTATGTGTGTGGGTATGGATGTAGGTATGGGAGCCATGTAGTGCAGAGTGGCCAGCCAGAAGGCAGCGAGGAAAGTGAGGAAAGTGGCAGGGAGAGTGGAAGTGAGCTGGAGCGCAGGGTCTGCACCATTGTCCCAGGGCCAGCAACAGCAGGGCTCAGAGTGGGGCGGTAGGAGCATGGGGTGTGGGCTGGCAGAGGTTGGTGGAGCTGGGTTGGGCTGCACCAGCAGGAGAGGGGGCAGCTGACCTGGCGGTACAGATCCCCTGCTGGCTAGGACCCTGCGATCCTGCTGCTCTGCTCTGGGCCCCACTGGCATGGGCCCCACGTTCCTGCCTCGCTGCTGTTGGCTCCTGCGTTCCCACTCACTCGCAGTGCCCTGACCCAGCCCTGTGCTACAGGCAGGCAGGGAGCAGCACACAGCCCTGACCCCATGCGCCCTGCACTTACCCCCAGGGAACAAGCTGGTGCTCAGCATGGAGGAAAAGCACCCCCCCCATGGCTGGCGCTTCCTGCTGCAGCCACTCACAGCCTGTGCAGGGCTGTCCTGTCTCTCCCTCTCCGCCGTGTGGCAGCGGTGGCAACAGAGAGCAGGCACAGGCAGGTCTGTGCAGGCTCCGAGTGGCTGCAGCACAGGGTGCCAGCCACGGGGGCAGGGGAGTGGCCACTTCTCCCCCACTTTGAGCACCAGCTCATTCCCTGTGGGTAATTTGTTCCCCTGTCACCTTTCTAAATTTTTTAGGGGCACCCAGGCCAGACAGAATGGCCTGGCAGGCCGAATCCGGCCCACGGGCCATATTTTGTCCACTCCTGCTATACAGGATGTTTTTCACAGTCTTAAGACTTCACTTGTTTGTCTTTATATCATATTTCCATCACAAATGATGTCATTGTCTTTACAAATATGAAGGCAGGAGTATAAATATGAAGTAATGCACGTGTGCACATAAAGCACCCGTGTTAAGAACTTTAAAAGGACCTTTTTGTTTAGTACTTCAATTTTTAAAAAGTGAATCATATAAAAAGCATGATGAGAAAATTCATGAATGTTCTTCCAACAAATCATCTTCTATTCCTTAAGTTTGAAAGTAGCACTAACAGGCTGACTGAACCCTTGTGAAATGTTCCCTGTGAATCTTTAAAAGACCATTATGATTGTAAAACCTAGTTTTTACATCTCCTCTGAAAGACAAGATGCCCAATAAATAAAAAACAATGACTCAAACACCATGCCAAAATGTATCCCTATAATACCAACTCAAGGCGTGGGGAAGTGAAAGTTATCAACTGATGAAAGACCACACCACTTTCGGTAGAATCCTGGTTTCTTTTGAATTTCCTCATCCAAAAATGGCTCTGAGCAGTTTGCAGACCTGATAAGATCATAGCCAAAGGCAATAAAGCTTAACAGGTCTTTGAACCTTTGTTTTGGCTTCCATTTGTATATCTTTTACCTGAAGTAATAGATAAAACCATAGTGTCTCTACCACAGCGGATTCTTTGTGAATCAGAGCTGTTCCTACAAAGTTCTCCCATGCATATACAGTATATTCCTTTGCTTTCTTTGGTTTAAAGAAAAGGAAAGGCTATTAAAAAAAGTAAAAACTAAAAAAGAGAAAGGCGAATGTAAGTAGATAGAACTCATTGAAACCTATAACAATGTATAGAAGGACAGTTCCTCAGGAGTTGCTCCTTTAACTTCAGTTGGTATAAATTGGTATTGGTGTATTGAAAATGTACCCCTCAGACTTCATTTAATTCAGCTTAGCTCCATGAAGACTAAGTATCCCTTTCTACAGATTTCTCTGAGATGCATCAAGGGTCTTTCCAAAGGACTAGAATGGGAGTTCAGTTTGTACTAAAAATTTTTGATAAACAACCACGTTTAGGAAATTTGCCACACCTTTCAAACATGAAAGCTTTGGCTGCAATGGTCATGAAGATACTTCCTGGTTTTGGTCAGGTTGAAAATACCCTTCTTATGGTACAATAATTCTACCTAGACCAAAAATAGGATTTTTTGTGGTATTTTTGGCACTTGTAGTCTCACCTGAAGTAAATCTTTTACAGATTTTCTAGTATATTGATTTGGAACTCAAGGTGAAACATGGAGAGTGTTACTAGCACCCAAAAATCTAGGAGAAAATGTTTTCTGTGGGATCAGTTCAGGATCACATGGTGGCTGTTTTATCCAAGGTGCCTCCATATATACACAGACAGATTTCAGAATCCTTTGCATGGCCCCACCTCACCTCCTCAACCTGAAGTGCCTGAAAGTGCTTGGGCTACTTTAGCTACACCGCTAGTCATGCAGTAGTACCAAGTTACATGAAGCAGCCAAGCTACTGACATTTGGAGCTTATCCCTTCCTTTAGCACACTGGTCCATTGTAACATCCTGATGGGATCCAGAGCTCCAATAGCAATCATTAAACAGAAGTTTTTTTTAACCATCTCTTCCAGTAGAGCTGTGCCAGGGGACTACCGTCCTTTCCAACTCTTGCCAATCCATCAGACTTTCAATGCGAATGTTTGTAAATGCCACCTTAATTAGGCTCCGTCTAACTATAAAACCATTAAGGAGAACAGAAACAGACTCCTAGTGACTCAGCCATGGCATAACTTTTTGAGTCACTATGCCTCAGGCATTTCCCTCATCTTGGTACTGTACATTGCTTCAATACTGCAGGCAACAGGTGAAAAAAAAAATCAAGATGCTGCTAATCACCAAGCCAGCTGATAGAGCAGGTAAGTTTCTGATCA
Source organism: Crocodylus siamensis (assembly GCF_052110815.1). Taxonomy (NCBI): domain Eukaryota; kingdom Metazoa; phylum Chordata; order Crocodylia; family Crocodylidae; genus Crocodylus; species Crocodylus siamensis. The sequence goes on along the minus strand of NC_143398.1, from coordinate 174,404,599 downwards.
CTGAGTTCCAAGATCGCAATTATTACAGTACAATACAGTTCGGAGACAGCCCAAAACCACTTAAGAATATATATGACAGACATGCCATACATACTCCCACACCCTCTGCTGACTACAAGCTCTGGCTTTACAAAATGCCATGTAGAATGCAAGCTCCACAGTCTTTTTGCACATCATCATGTGTACCTGGAACAGTGCAATGATGCCAATAGCCATCTCAGATGCTTACATGGAGCCTGTCAAAGGGTTCTGTCACTATGGCTTTGGGGCTTGCTTCTCCCCAGGCAGGTCTCAGTAGTCCCAGGGTCACTTTCCCTATCAGAGGGAAAAGGAGGTAGGGGCATCACACAGACCCACGCTCCTGCTGGGTTCCTCCCCAGGAACTGTTAGACAGCAGAGGACCACTCCTTCCTCAATCCTTTCCTAGGCTGCTGCTTTAGCTTCATGGGCAGGCTTCCTTATATCAGTCCTTTCACAGCACTTCACTCTGAATCCTCTCCAGAACAACCTCTCCTGTCCTGGATGAGACACAGTCTTTTATGGTGGCTCTTTCTAACTAGCTGCTTGCCCACAGCTAGGCTACACCATAAATACCCCCTCTCAGCTTCTCCCCCACCATTGCCATCTTTGATTACTCACAGTCTATGTTACACAACTTTCCTGTAAGCAGAGAACCAATATTGGGTATTTAATGTATGGGGAACTGAGGGATGTGGGTAGAAAATGCCCACAGGAATTCTGTGGCAGAGAAGAAAACAAACTAAATTTCCTAAATCCTAGATTATCCCTGGGTGATTCTTCCTAGGTGAGGTTCTCAGTAGCTGAAAAGGAGGGAGGGACAGGAAGGAATCCCCTGGGAAGAAATTCTTGCCAATTCAGTTGGAGATCCCCCTGGGCTTCCAACATGTCATAATTGCAATCCCACTATTTTAAGAGAAGCATCAGTGCACAGCCTCCTCTGTGACAGGTCATGGGATTATGTGACAGGATGATAGTAGGATTTGTGCTCCACTGAAGGTTTGTACTAAACTGTTTTGGGTTCTCCTCAGCTTCTGTCCCCAGACCAAAGTTATCTAGGACTGGGACATTAAATAAGATTATTAGAACCAAATGGTAGACTTAATCCCCCAGCCACAGGTGTTCTTTCAGGAGACCTCAGCAAGCTTTTGATCATGTCCTACGTTGCCAAAGCATAGCTTCAATGGCAACACTGCTCAGAAAGACATATTGAGATGATAGCGCCTGCATGGCAGCAGCAGTGAACCCCAGACCACGCAATAAGCCTAAGCGATGAAACCAGAACACAAGTCTTGTCCTCAGTTCTTCCATGCTATAATTAGGGCCTTGTCTGATTCCTTCACAGAAAAAAAATGGTATTCGTACCTGCTGACAGCTCCACACAGTCAGCTTTCCTTAGAAAGTGCTGAAATACTGCTATGGGAACAAAGTGCCTTTTTACCACATTGATGATTGACATTTTTTGAACCAAACCACCAAAAAAAAATAAAACCGTCAAGTCTCCATGACATGAACAGCTTGGGAGTGGTGACACTGGCATGCATTTGTCTGTATTAATATTACCCTGGAGTGGAAAAGACAAAAAAATCAGCTCTAAGAAGAATCTGCCTGCTAGAATCTGCCTGGGGTCACGCATCTGTCCAAGAGAAGAACTTTTTCTAGGGTGTGCAAGCTAGCCAGAGCTTAGCCGGGTAGAGGAGACTAAAAAGGGCTGTATGCCATCTAACTACAAGAGATGAACATGGAACAGGAAGGGATGGGGTAGGGCTGTGGCGGCGGTCCTTCACTTACTAACCAGATTAGCTGAGTAGAAGAAGACGGGGTGCTAGACAAGGTGAATGCCATCTTAGCTATCACCAGCACTTGAGCTGGACACTTCTAGAGCTAACCATGAGTCACTGTAATTTGAGCTGAGAGAGTCACATCCGATATAGATTGGGCATAGAAGGAGACACGGCACTCACAAACCGGTTATATGACTATTTGCTACTAGGACTGACCTGTGGTAAGCACCTACCCTTTCAGGAGCAAAGAGACAGCAGGGGGGAATAGTACTTCAGATAAATCAGTGCCCCTTGAAACTACACCCATGGCAGTCTATTTTGGGATTCAGGACTGTGCCTAAATGCTGCAGACCTAAAATAAAAGGTCTGTTTTGTTCCACCAGGCTGTGTCCTGGCCTTTATTTCAGGAAACCTTGATGTCTTTGATAGGATTCTCTTGACATAGCAGCAAAAAAGAAATCTTCTCTTGAATTACCTTATTCTCTTGTGGTCTTTATGCAGATATATATATGCCACAGGCTTTGTGGTCATCTCTGCCCTTATACCTCTGCGGTTGTAAACATTCACCAAAACACTTTCTGTGCCCTCCTCCCTTCATCTGAAGTTATCTCACGCCTCATCAGAGAAAGTCAGCATTCACATTTTACAGGGTTTAAAACTAGGAAGGGGGTGCAATAATGTCAGCATTGTTTACAAAGCCTGGGAGAAACTTTGAGTCAGAGGAAGTCAGAGTCTGACTATGAATGAGATGAACAGAGCAACAGATTTGTTTTGCTCCTGAAAATCCTGCTGGCTGCCGGCTCCTTCTTACCTGTTACACATATTCTGAGTGCCTGGAAAAATATCTGGGAAGGATATCATGACATCAAATGATGCTGCTATAATATTTGCAAGTAACTGCCTCCCAATGTCTATACAGATTGGAGGGCAAATAGAAATAAACAGACTCTATCAGTGGAGGAATATGCAAAAGTCTAGTTACAAAAGGCCCATGGTGATAAGTCTACATTTATTTAGGAAGTGATCCCTATGCAGGAAGGACTGATACAGACCTATCAGCAAGCTATGCATTGCTTGCTAGTTGACAGTGTCTGCTAAATACACTTGAATGGCTTCCTCAACCAGTTCCTTGCTCCATCCTTCCCTCCTCACCACCTAGGCCTTGTCATTTCTCAGCACTCTTCCCACCCTGCTTGTTCCCTTAGTACCTTACCCAATTTTTTTTCTCCCCATTCCCATCCTAAGAGCTAACCTTCTCTGTACTTGAGCTCACTTCGGTCAACACTATCCCTTCTGGCCCCCCACTACCTTCTAGCTGTGGCCACTCCTCAGTCCTTCCCCAGCAATTCTGATAGCCAAAGCCTCTTCTTACTCCCTTTTTGCCACAACAGTATTTCCAAATATTAATTTGTGCTAATTAAATACCTACCTGCATGGTACAGGCATGTATGAAAAATGTAGCGCACCAGTCCCAGTAGGAACTATGCAAACACGAAAAACCAAGAGTTTGGTTTTCCTGTGAAACCCAAATGCAAAATGATCTTGTTGTCTTCAGGGTCCAGTTCTCCCAAACCAATATTTTGGCTTCATTCTCTCTCTCTCTCTCTCTCTCTCTTAAGTACCTGTTACTCAGGGTTGATTTCTGGAAGAAGAAATAAAAGCTGCACTGGGCTGTGAAGATGAGCATCTTCAGCTTAATCTTTGTCAACGAGTTCCTCCTCAGCCTACCTTCCAGCACAGAGAACATTTTATTCCTGGTTTTATACAGTTTTACCCATCGCAGTTAGTATGTTTGTGAAAATACATGACAGTCCCTCTTTCTGCAATGCACAGAGACATGCACAGAGACAGTCTAAGGTGAAACCTGGTCCCACTGAGACCCTTGTAGTTCTGTCTCAAGGTGAGACATATTTGTGTCATGGAGATCAGGCCCTTATCTGAGAGAGAGAGACATGCACTCTAGCCATAGCAGATTTTCCAGCTATTTTTTTTTCTGGCTGCTACCTGGTTAATAAGGAGTAGTTCTGCATTGGGCAAATCTCCAAGGTCACACACTTATTTGGCAATTGAAGGCCAGATGTTTCCTGTGCAGCGTGTGCTTAGGTATTCCTAACACTTGCTCCTTGCAGTGTTTCCCATTTTTAGTCACCAGGGCACTTCTGTTTTCTCTTGATGAAAATCCAGTCACTCACTGTTTATACACTGGAATGGGTGTATAAACCCCTTCTCTCCAGGAGATACCAGAAGGATCAAATGAAGCCAAACTGATGCACCTAAGACAGACTGAGACATAGAAACATGTTTCCAGGCAAACATTTGTTCGGGATGATTTAGACAGAGCTGAGCCTGTCTTGAGGAGGCTGGAGTGTCTGACTTCTTGGTGTCCATTTCAGTCAAGTTATCCTCAGAGTCTACAAAAATTGAAGCTTTTTGTTTTTTGCACTTTGCAATATTGTGCAGTTGACAAAGCCAGGCTGCAAACCAACTGTAGGGCTCTACAATTTTAACTGTGCAATCCTGTCCCTATGTCAAAGGTACAAATCTCTACACAAATAAAACCATTTTGGAACTGAGTGGCACCAGTCACATCTTCTTTCTTCACTCAGCTAATTCTTTGAGCCTGTGTTATAAGAAACTCCATCAGAAACCTCCGCACCTAGAGGCACAAATTCCTGGTTCAGGCATGTATCTTAGCAGGCCTGTAGGAGTGCAATGCTGGGAGACATACGCTAAAGAAGGTGCACAAGGTCACAAGGGTGTTTGAGCCATAGTTATAAAAAGCTGAGAGCAGAGCTGCTACTAAAAGGAGGATTTTTATCCCCTGTAAGCTTTGAATGGATCTGTCTGACTCATGGCACACCTCACCATAATTAAACCTTCAGAGAGCCTGAAAAGGAGGGAGAATGAGAAAACTGTTGCTGTGTAGGTGTTTCAGACCAATACAGCCGTGCTGAGAAAGTTGAGGGGTGTAACTGGGAATTGGCTGTTTGCTTTAGCAAACAGAGACTGTCTGAGGTTGGGCTATGTTAAGGGATGGCTGAAATGTGGGAGCACAGGTCCGGTGCCTCCAGGCATAGCGCAGTCTGGCCTGACAAGTGCAGGTAAAGGCAGACTGTATGTGCGTAGTCTGGGAATGGGGGCAAAGGAAATCCAAATCTAGTCATTGCTACATAAATAAATGCCAGGTTGTAGGAACTTAAGGGAGAGTAGACATATAAAACGAACACTAAATAAGTAGGCCCAGCCTGTTTTGAAATTGATAGCTGAAATTTTGAAAAGTTGGTGCAGTTGGGGCATGAATCCCCTATATTTCTTTTAACTTCCCAGTCAAAGACACAACCAAATTTAGAAAAGCTGAAAAACAGATGATGGCAGTGATTAGAGGCACAGGGGGATTTCCATAGAAGAGATCGGAAAGTTTGGGGCTGTTTCGTTTAGTCAGGAAGGAGGATATGGCAGGGACATAATAAAGAAGGGAACAGGAAGTAAAACTTCTATTTCCTTCTTTCCCAGGGCAAAAGCTTAGGGACACAGTGGATTGAAAGGCACCCACCTTTTCTTTTTAATATTTCATTACTTAACAGCTGTCCCACAGAACTCATTCCCATAGGACATTACTGTTGAAGAGTTCACCAAGATTCAAAAAATGTAGGACATTGATAATGGGCACAATGATCTGTTTCATTAGACAGCATATTAAGAAAGAACAAGAACCAACTGTTAACTGGTGAAGTTGGGAAGAAACTTCCTTGATGGTAATTGTAGATAATCATATTTCTTTCATCTTCATAGAAAGTATTAGGTTCTGGATTGGCTGGACCACTGGTTTGAGCTGGCCTGACTATTTCAATGCACTGTTAAGTAATTGAAATATGTCATCAGAACCAGAGGATACTTTTGGGCCCTGATAATATTTTGGGCTCTTGTCTTGGAGTTGCTCACCACTACAGTTGAGGCTACAAGTAGCACAACCATTCCCTGAGTGCCTATTTTCAGCTATGTCACATAGGATTTAAACCTTGGGGACTCATTCTGAAGGTCTGGTTTGTCCAGCTGAGGACCTGATCTGAAGCATGTGGCATTCTGTGTGCATCTTCAGAGGAAGAGAGCAGACCTGCCAAAAGAAAGGAGAGAATCATGGTGAGAGAGAAGCAGCCCACAACACAAGGAACTCAAACTGGTATTCATGGAGCTGGGCCAGGACCTATTCATTTGTCAGCAATGTTGCTGGTGGGAAATAGAAAAGAAACAAAAGCAAGGCAAAGCCATGCCATATGGTTAGTTTTATTTGAGGCCTTATAAAGTATATCTATTATGATACCTGTAGGTATAAGCTTACATGAGTTGGTAGGTATTTGCAGGAAGCTTTACATTGGTTCTTCTCTTTCCTAGCAGGGAGGTCTCAGAAGGTGGTGATGGGAGAGTGAGTGCTCCTCATTCCTTTGGGACCCTTCCCATGGGGTCCCTCAGAGCTCCATCTTCTCATCCTTCCTGGTCAATGTGTATATGAGGCTGTTGCAGGTGATTCTGTGGAGATCTGGAGTGATGTCCCATCAGTATGCCAGTAACATCCAGCTCTACCTCTCCTCTTCTAACCCTGGTGCTACAGTCTCAGACCATTCCAAGTGCTGGGTTGCAGCTGGGACTCGATGCAGGTGAACCATTTGAAACTGAATCTAGTCAAGAGGTGATGGTGGTGGGAAGACCATATGACTTGGGGGACTGGAGCACCTATCATTGAATGGGTGCAGCTTCCCTTTATCATGCAGTTATGCAGCCTTGGGGTGCTCCTGGATCCTCTGCTGCACCTGGATTGTCAGGTAGCAGCTGTGGCCTGGGGTGTCTTTCACCAGCTCCATCTGGTTAGAAAGGTGTACCCTTTTTTTCAGACTCTGATCTGGCCATCAGCATCCCAGCCTTTTTTACCTCAAGTCTAGGCTACCTCAATGTACTCTACATAGGGCTGTTCCTAAGGACCATCCAGGAGTTGCAGCTGGTGCAGAATGTGGAGACTCACCTTCTGATGAGGGGTGGGTTGCTTTGAGCAGAAAACTGCAGTGCTCCAGAGTCTGTACTGGCTCCCAATAGCTTTCAAGGTGTTAGTTTCAACATATAAGGCCCTAAATAGTCTGGGCCCTATGTACCTTCTCCCTTATGTCCCATCATGTTCCCTAAGGTCAGCTGAAAGCAACCTCCTAAAAGTACCATTAGTACGCCAAGTTCCCATTGGCAAAAATGGATGTAAGGTCATTCTCTACAGCTGCTCCTCATTTCCTTTGGAGACACACAAGCTTGGACATCTTTTGGAAGCATTATAAGACCTTCCTGTTTGGACCAGCATTCACAAAACAAACTAGAAGGAGATGTTGTTTAGGGAGTCTCTTTTTACCTTGTTGTTCTGGGTCCCTTTTAAGGTCTCCTCTTTTTTAAGTTATTTTCTTCTCTTGTTATTGTAATCCTTGCTGAGCCTTTTTTGGGAAGGGTGGCATATAAATCAAATAAATAAATAGATAAAGGCTTGAGATGTATGTATAGAAGTTTTACAATAAAGGTATAACAAAGGTCATCAAAATGTTTTCAACCATTAATAGGATGGACCACATATATTTAAGTGCCTAAATATAACTTTAGGTGTTTAACTTCACTCCTGTAATAAGTGCAAGGGCAATAAACTGGGACTTGGGAAACATGGGGGTTGATTCCCAGCTTCACCACGAACCTGCGCCATGATGTTGGACATGTCTGATATTTCAACATTTTGTGCCACAGTACACCTGTAAAATAGAGATATTTCCTTCGCACATCTTGTCTTTATAAGTGCTATGATTTTCTTTTACTATGTTTATGAACAGATTGTCACATAAGGGGACCCTGCTCTCAGTGGGTGCTTCTATGTGGTTCAATTAATTTATGATCAAATGTAATTAATTTTAACAAAATAATTGCACAGTTTAGGATGAGGAAAGCTTGTCTATTTACAGCTTCAAATTATGTTATTGCTGCATAATAAAACATAAAAGATCAAACATCTTCATCAAGACCATGATAATTTTCCAGGAAATCCTGTGGTTCTCCTCCTTATGAAGGCGGGATGATTCATGGTTGTGTTTTGATCAACATAGACTAAACTTTTGGAGAAAGTGAGAGCACCAATAAAGTTGTTTCCATTCCTTTCTTTGGGCCCATACCCAGGCCTTCAGAGCCAAATTAAGCACTAGGGTGTCAAATAATCCTTCCAATTTGTATTACTGTTATTTCCACAGCACCAAGGAGTCCTGGCCAAAGGCATGACATCGCTGTATGAAAAACAGAATAGAAAGATGCTCCCTGCCCAGAGATCTTACACTGTAAGTAAGACTCAACAGAAGGATAGAGACATGGGGAAGCACTGGCTAAGTGTGCATAGTAAACTTAAACATAGTAAACATGCCCAGCACTAGTATCCTCAAGCATTATCTGCCTTAAACTGGACTCAATATATCTGCATCCAAACAATTAGATCAGCTAATTAGCTGAGGGCAGGCCACCAAAAATGTTCTGTGGATGTGGCTACACTGCTTCTCACTTAGGAAGCAGCCAAGCCAGAGGGCACCCAGTATGGCATGCCTGAGGACACTGCTGCTTGAATGGTGAGTTTGCTGTATATAGGTGGCAATGAGATCATCAGTCTGTATTACAGGCAGTGACCTCAGTATACCAGCTGCCACTACAAAGTTTTGAGAGAAAACTTTGAATCAGTGTAACACTGTGATTGATAAATGCAATTAGGGTACTTAGTCATCCCCTTCTTGTTTCTCTGCTAAATGTCAGTCTGAAAGTAAGAGTTCTTCTCGCCATGGCATCTTGGCTCAGTTACTCAGTTTGTGCCAAGTAATTTTGGCCAGTTCCTCAGCTGGTGCAGCCAGTATTGCTATGCCAATTCACACTAATTCTGGTTCTGTCCTATTCTAGTTTTCTTCCAAGCATCTCATAAAGTTTTCCACTTAAACCTGCTGCATTTACAAGTGCTATAGATCAGTGACAAGGTGGAAAATATGTTCCAGTTGATCATTACTTCTTTTGCTTTATTCACTTAGAATGGAAGTTTTCTCAAAGTGAAGCTGTAAGTAATGTGATATAGAAAATAATCAGAGCTGAGGCACTATGTATCTCAATTGCTGGAAAAAAATTGAGACACTAAGATGCCGCCTCCATGTATCTCTGTCTTTTCTCTAATCACCACTAAATCCTCTAAGGAGCATCCCATAATACACCCAAATACCTCATTATCTACAGTCATTTCCTGACATTAATAATAGATGTGCTTCAAAAAACTTTAGAGCCCAGTTCACTTAGGAAAATCTAAGTCAAATAATAAACAAAAAACAGGGTGCACAAATTTTTGATCTGTGTCCCAAGTGGTTTTTCAGTTGACCATATCTGTGCTTTTTGACCCATTTGTGATGATTCATTTGAAGAAATTTTTGTTTGAGGAAATGTCTCATCAAATGCCCATATTTATATATGACCAAGCATGTCAACAATTTAGTGTTTTTTATTCTATGGTTCGAAACGTTTCAGTTATCCATTTGGGAATGGAAACAGAAGCATGTTATTTAGAGGACTTAACTCTATACTGCAAAGCTCCTGCTGGGTTAGGGGCATGAAAAGATCACATGCTGTCGTTGACATCATTTTACCAGAAAAACTCTTGATGTTCTGTAGTGTACGCAAGCCCATAAGTAACAAAACTAGTATCCCACAACTGCATCAGAATTAGGTCACAACCTCAAAGTGTTGACTTGACAAGGAAGATTGAAGTTTGGGATCTTGATATCGCACTGTTAGGCAGGAGGGTGTGACACAAAATTATATATGCACATACAAAATTACCAGTCCATACACATACACACGCACACACAGGTAAGTGCCGACTCAGGTGACAGTGTATTTAGTATTTGGGTACTTGGGGTACTTGATGACAAGAAGGGGCGGGGGGATGGTGGGAAAGGGGAGCAGAGTGAAATCTAGACAGGGGATTGGAGCTGGGATGCAGAGTTGGGACCAGAGTTGGGTTGGGAGTAGAGCCGCAGTGAGACACAAACTCACTCTGAGTCACAGATATCAGTTTATTCTAGCAGGGAAAAATATAGAAGGCACAAAATTACTGGTTCCCAAGTAGTAACCCTCATACGCACTCACACAGTAGTCGCAGAGGAGGAAAGACTTAATAGAGGGATTGAAGCCAAGGAGTATAGAAACAGAACTCAGGTCCTTTGCTTGGAGGGAAGATGGGGGTGACAGCTACCTAGTCCAGGCTGACAGTTGTTCCTCGATGGCCAGTCAAAGTATTTTCCAGTGAGATGTTGCCCAGAGGGGGTTGCCAGCATGGCCTCTGGGTGGATAGGTGGTGTGGCGTGGTGTCAGTCCAGTTGGGGAAGGCGTCCCAAGGAGGTCGCACTCTACCAACCTTTTTATAGGGGTGGGCTACCTGTGACTCAGGTTTCAGGGAGAGTCAAAGCAAGGCAGTGGTAGGGTTGCTAAGCTGATGGTCCTAAGGAGCTATTAGGCCTGCTACCATTATGTCTCAAGCACTCTCATTCTCTCTTATTCATCCAGGGAACCAATTTACATAGGAGGGATAGGTATGAGTCACAGTTACAACACAATTACAGTAGGGTCTGCCTGGGCAGGGGACACAAGATGGAGACTTGACATTGCTCTGGCTAACTTACAAAAACAGACCTGAATCATACAATATCAATATAAGACAGTAAAAATCGATAGTAAGAATAGTGATCACACAATATAAAACAGTAAAAATCAATACCAAAATAACAGAACACTATTTACAATGATACATGGACAATATGAAAGGGGCTTGTTACAGTAATGGAACACAAGAACTTATCCTATGTTTTAGCTTAATTATGACTTATTACAGCTACTTATAAGGAATAGAGAGGGCAAAGAGGAAGTCAGAAATGGTTGGAGAAGGGAGAGGAATTTATTTCTAAGTAAAAAAAAAAAAAAAAGAAAACCCTGGGGGTTTTGCTACAAAAAGAATTTAGACACATAACTTCCATTGATATCAATGCATTTGGTCTCAGAAGAGTTGAGCACTTCTTACTGATGTCATCTGGAATTTGGGGAACTCAGCAATTTAAAAAAAATCAAAGCAAGTAGTTCATGAACAACCCAAACACTTATTTTTGAGAACAGTCTGTATAATAAATATTGACTAGAGACTATATCCATACAAACCAATGCTTTTGAAAGCTTCAGTATGACAAACTCCAAGCTTTCAAAATATCCAGACAGGCCAAAAGAAAAAGACATTAAAATCTTTTAAAACCACTTTTTCATGAAATTTAAAGTTAATATTTTTCAGATTTTCTGTGCAGCTATGAATGCAAGGAACTTTTTCTGTTTTTTTTAAACAAAAGCTAGTATTTCTCATGATTTCAAGAACAGGAGTTGTAAGACAGATGCCAGATACATAGATTTGTGATAAAATTGAGAAAGGTGGCAACACTGCCTTTTTCAAACAAATATGTGAACTAGATTTACATTTTAATCAGTTCTGTTTGGGAAACACCCTGGATTATACCTATTTGCTCAAGATCCTAATTCAAATCTTAGAATCATAGGGCTCACCTACATGTCTCCTTATAGTGACATAGTGACATTTTATGTTGCCATATGGTGTGCTATAGTGATGTAGCAATCTACACATGATCACCAGGTACATCGCTGTAGTGGTGCACTCCAAGGATATTGTGTGCTGCTATAGTGAAATAGTGGCAAAATTTACCCATGCACCTTGTGCACAGTGCACAGTCCAAAAGGAACTACTAAAGCCCAGCACCATAGCAATGTCACCATGTGGCAATGTGTAGATGCTCCCCCTCATGCAACGAGGGCTCAGATTTCAGCCAATTAGCCATTTTTGAAGCAGTCTGCAGCTGTGCACTTGTGTTTGGTCCTATAGACCCTTTTTTGTGCCCAGATTAGGTGAAGTGTCACTACTGTGCCCTAAAAGAGGAAACTGAACAATTTAAAGTTGTCATTATGGACAGCTGAATAACAATGGTTAGCACTGAATAGCAACTGGGAAATGTGACACATACTTTAAAAATCCAAATAACTGTGGTGGCAATAATACTTAACTTTTGCATGGTGATTTTGTTTTCAAGTATTTTATACACATTAATAAAATACACCATTAGTACTGTCAAATACTTTCTAAAGTTTTTTTTCTTTCCACCTGCTGCTATTCAATACACTGTGCTCCGGTGGAAAGCTGAATAAACTGTTTGGGCTGCCCAATCACAGTCAGGACTCTAGACTTCTCTGAACTCTAATATTTTGAATGTGGTGGTTAGGGGCTAGTCTAGACACTGTAGCTGTATTGAAAAATAAACCACATAAATTCAGTAAAATGATTCAGTTCTGCAGTTCATTTCTGCCCCAAACAAAGAGGTTGCCCAGAGAACCTCTAGTGCTAATTCATAACAGCATGATGTAAGGGAAGATTCATACAAAAAAACAAGGTTAAGTATCAGTAGTCTTCATTCACCAATCCTTATAGTGAACTAGGCTCAAATTTTAGTCTACCTATCTGAAAAACAATTCAGAACCAAAACATTTTGGTTAAAAGAAAAGGTGTGGGGGGTAGTGGGGCATGATCTGATTTTTAAACACAGCCCTTATCCAGAAAGCTCTGAAACAGAAGTGATTTTGAAATATTCAGAATTCTTACCCCGGCCCCCTTATAAATACTTTTAGCAGCAAGAAAAACTAAACATAAATGGATGCATTGCCTACATGTGGATATCTATGACGTAAAAGTGGATAGATAGCTATAGATACATATTTGTTTTAAAAAATGTCCTCATGTTTGCCTTAATATATTTCCCCCATGCTTCATTTGCTGTTAATATTAGAAGAAACTAAACTCAGTGTTGAACAAGCTATGTTAGAGTCTATGTATTATGAGCAAACAAAAGAGATTGGGAAACTACTGAAAGAGAAAAACACACCAAAGGAGAAATTGCAAAATGGCTGTGGCTTCCCAAGAAGTGACTGAATCAGCACAGAGAATGATTTTATGCTAGAGGGTCATGTTGCTCTGAAGATCACAACATAAAAAGTACAAAATATGTTTTCTTAACATTTATTCTGCAATACTGTGTCTTTCAACAATCAGGCTTCACAATTTGGTTACTTCCTGGCAAAACAACATCACTCTCCTTACAAAAACAATTGCCATACCTTAGAGAAGACAATTAAGCTACACGGCTTTGAAAAACTGACCCACTGGAGCACCTTCTTTTCCCCTTGTTAGCTGAACTGATTCATCATCACTACCTTTACCTTTCCAGCTAGCTAAATTGATGGCTTTGAGGAATTTGGGAATTCTCAGTGAAACTGTTCATTTATCCCCAGTCCTACTGAAATGCTTCTTTTAAAAAAACCTTTAGAGACTCCACCAGCTAATTGGTTCACATGCTAGTGTTAGAATAAATTACAGAACTCAGGCCCTTGCTAGCATGCAGTTACAAGGAAAGAAAAGGGCGGTGTTACAAGTTACCTTTAAACCATCATAAAGGCACTTAAAATGGGAGCATTCACCTATTAAAGGGTGTTAACCCATTATAAGTACCCTAAATGTTTTAAAGTTATGCCACTCAGAGGTTTATCTTTGAACCGTTTTACTTAGGTTGTTCCAGGATATTGTTAGAATGCTCCAAGGAGATAAATTCCTCCAGCAACATTCTCAGCACCTCCCATTTCTCTGCTCTGTGCCCTGAACTCTACTGCCCAGGGCTGCAAGCCAAGACAATTTCCCATCCACAGGGGAGTGAGTGACACTCACCACCCTGAGGACCCAACTTCAGCTCAGCAGTTTTCTGCTTGCTCTTGCACCTCCATGCAAAGAGCAACAGCTATCAATCCTGTATCTCTGTAGTACTGGGTCTTGGCTCTTCCCTAGTATGACATGCAACAAGGCCACTGGGTCTCAGCTCTGCCCCAGTGTGGCATGCAGTGAGCCCACAGGTCTGAGTGCTGCCCTGACGTGGCATACAATGAGCCCTCTGGGTCTCAGCTCTGCATCAGTGTGACATACAACAAGCCTTTAATTTTTTATTCTATTCTTTTCTTTCACTCCTTTCTCTTTACTTCTCCCCTCAGCTGGTCCACTTCAAACAGACTTTTTGTTGAGACATTTCTTCTCCCAAGCCACAACCCCCATGCTGGTTTTCTGCCTCTGAGCTACATGCCACCCCTCTTCCACCCCCAAGCAACACATCCCCCTCCTCCCCTATACCCCTGCTTGCCAGACCTTCTAGTGGCAGTCACAGATGTTCAGGTCTGAGATGGCATAAAGCCTGAGCCTGTGACTGCTCTGAAACAGCAGAGCTTTCCACAGATTTTAAATGTCTCAGATTTTAAATGTAACAGCACCCTTGGTAACAGCTGTATACATAAGCTAGACACAAGACAGCTACAGTTACTTCTGTGGTGTTTCCAGTGGCAGCTTCTGTAGTGAATACCCCGGAGTCAATCTTCAGTGCTACTCAATCAGCACTCGGGATCAGTCAATAGGGAGAGTTATTACAAAAAGGAAGTTTGTGAGATTCCCCAAACCTGGGGCTGTATTTCTGTTGACTCCATTCCCAATGTAGTCTAGAAATATCTTCTAGGCTGTTCTAAACTGTGGCTTTCAATGACCATTATATGATCTGAAAGATGCCTCAAAATGCTCTGTTCATCGCTCAAGTTAAGCTTGTTCAGCTAAACACTGACTAGGCTGCTGTCTATAGCAGGGGTTTTCAACCTTTTTGGATCATTGTACCACTTGGCAGCTGGATGCATGGCAGTGTACCCCCGACAGCCAAGTGGGGGGTGGTGGCGCACAGCTGGTTACCAAGGCAGGGGGAAAGAGGGGACTGGTGCATGGCCAGATGCTGAGCAGGGTGTAGGGGGAGGGTGGTGTGCAACTGGATGCAGAACAGTGGCAGCCACTGCGTGAGAGCTTCCCTGCACTCCCTGCATCTGGCTGGGCAGGCAGTGCCTGCATGGCAGCGTGGGATGGTGCATGGCGACACTTTGTCTTTGCCCACCCATCTGTACCCCCTAGAGCATTCTCAAGTATCCCCAAGGGTACATGTATCCCTGGTTAACAACTCTTGGTCTGTAGGATCCACTGCAACGAACCTGTGTATTGTTAAGGTTCTCAGGACAGTGCACAGTCCAGCCACTAGCCTTGGCTTTCTCTTTTTAGGCCCCTGTAACAGAGTACACTGGCCCTGTTACCAGTACTACCAACATCATGGATTTTGGTGTTGTTCTTAAAGTCTGTGCTTCAGGAATGTGACAAACTTAGCTCTTTCTTTTATACTATAATATTAAAGAAATATAACATAATATAAAAGAAAGAGCTAAGTATTTCATGTTCCTGAAGCACAGACTTTAAGAACAATGCCAAAAATCATGAGAGTTGGCAGTACAGTGTTGCAGAAAGGTCTTTGTAGCTTGGGCACAGGTAACCAGCAGGGCAGGGGATTAAGAAACAGCCTTGTGGGCAGGTCAGCTGGCAGGCCAGTTACATGACCAGAAGAGGGATCAGGCTTGAACTATATAAGCCCAGAGCCTGCATCAGGAAGGGATGCTAGCCCTGAGAGCTATGAGGAATAGAGCCCTTGGTAGCTGGGTCCCTGAAAGACCCAGAAATTAGGGTAAACCACTCTGCAGACCTGGGAATCGGTGAATATTACCCAGGGGCAGAGAGGGAATGTTTCTAATCAGGCAAGTGGCCTTTGTTGAAGTTAGAACTTGTTTGGCTTCCAAGCCCTGGGTCCTGTTGAAGACCAGCCCAAGGCCCAGCCCAGAGGGGGGCTGAGTGGGAGACCAGGGGGTCCAGAAGCTGGGTGGAGATGGGGTTAGGGCCCAGAAGACAGACCTAGAACAGTGGGCCTTGGCTAAGGGACCAGCCAGAGTAGAGAGGCAGGAGCCGGGAAGGCAGAAACCCCAACAAGGGAAGAAAGATCTGAGGTGGCCTGGAGACTTAAGACAAGTGTCCCACCCGATTGGTGATTTAAAGCAGGTGTGAGGCATGGGGCATGGTGTAGAAGTGGATTGGAGCCATGCAATAAGCCCTTAAGGTATACAAGGCTGAGAGACTCAACCACAGAAGGGGGCACTGTGGGCTGGTCAGTCTCTGGGGGAAGTCTTCCTTGCATAAAGTTTCCACAGAGATGTGGCAGGCGAGAAGGCAGGGCGAGACAAGGCACAGAGAGAGCCTAGCAGGGATGGGGGGGCCTGAAAGGAACATCACAGCACCCTTCAGGTGCCTAACCCATTACAGCCCCCTTCCAGGGGACACACCTTCTGTTTTACACTCTCTCCTGAGACCTGACTAGTTCAATTGCTTCAGCTCTCAGACTAGTGCTAGACTCACCAACCAGCTTAGCATATCTGTCCCCAGCAGATTTGGGTTCCACCTTGTGGTTCCACTTAATGTGTAGTTCACCTCCTCAGGGACGTGTGACTGTTGATGCATGTAACACACAATCCTTACAAAGAGTTCCAAAGTAGCTCACTCTTCATTTTAAACAGCATAGGACAGAAAAGTGATTCAGACAAACCATTAAGGCACACATATACCATTCCCTTATCACTTCAAACTTCTTTAGGCTTAGGTCACAGTCTTCTAAGGAGTTATGGATCCTTACATTTCCCTTGGCCTTTTGCACCTGCATTCTTCCCTTGGAGCTGGAATCTCTTTAAGCTCTTCTCACCTTTTCTTTTATAACTTCTTGCCCCTTTAAAAGGTGAGCCTCTAATCTGCCTTGCAAAATAATTAAAGTCCCCTTCCAGGTTCTTGTTGCTTAGCTACCATCATTTCTGCCTCCCCGCCACTCTCTCCCCCATCCTGCAATTCAGGCTTAAAAATCATGTTTGCTCTATGTGCCAGCCCTCTCTTTGTTCAAGCCTATTCTGAATATATGGACAATTGAAATGAACAAACCTCCATTTTTAGTCCCAGTGCAAGATGCAATAATTTCTCATGTCTTCTTGCCTAGGGTTTAGCTCAAAATAGGCAAAAACAACTGCACAGGAAACAGACAGAGCTGCCCCCACCCACCACCATGCAAGGATAAAAGCATTTAATCAATTTAATTGATTTATTTTTCCAAAATACCCTTAATGATCACACACCAGAAAATATATATGATGGAAGGATAGGTAAGCATAAATTCTTTAAGCCTAGTTGGTGGTTCTCTCTCTCTGACAGAGATGACAGCCAAAGACTTCCTCAACTTTGGGTATGCAGTCTGTTGTGCCCAGGCAGCTCTCAAATGTCCCAACCAAGTAATATCACCTTTGTTCAAATGCAAGATGGGGTTTCTTTCTCCATTCAACATGGGTAAAAGGAAAACTCATCTTGGAATTGAATACTGCCTGGGGCAAGTCACCGCTTCAGCTGTGGCTCTGGCTCTGAATCTGGCTCTGAATCCAGAGACAACTGTGTGGTATTAGGGTGGGGGGAACATGGGGAAATTGTGTGGTGTGGGGAGGGAGGAGTGTAGGGAGAAGGCAAGGGAGAGCATGTGTGCATGTTCGAGGGAGTGTAGGGAAGATTGTACAGCAGCAAGGCAGCTGCAGCAGCTCTGGCCCAGACCTGGAGCTGGGCCAGAGTTGCCACTGCCACTGCTTCGTGGCCAAGACTGAAGCTACTATGTCCTCCGTGCCCCAGGTGCTTTGCCTGTGCTGAGGCAGGGAGAAGCTTCAGTGCCAGATGCTTTTCCTGTGCTGGTGATGGGTGAAGTGATGGCAGTGGGTATGGGAAAAGCAGCAGCAATTGGTGTTTTTTCCATTCTAGTGCAGAGAAAAGCATCATGGGGGAAGGGTGGCATGGGAGGCAAGTGATGGGAGCAGACACCAGGGGGTGCAATAACTGGTGGGGGCAAGTGGCAAGGGGCAGTCAGGGGTAAGGATGCCTGTCTCCTTTGCCAGTTTCTCCATTGCTTGCCCCTTCACCACTGGTTTCCCTGATGTAACAGTGTGGGGAAGGATTTAAGACAACCCTCCAAAAATTAGATGATATATATGGACAATTATAACAAATGTATAATTTTGCATGTATAGAATCTAATTATGGGGAGGGGATAATCTTAAATTCGAAGTAATCTTGGATTCAAGTAAATACAGTAAAGGTCAATAGCACACTGCCTTCTTCAGCACTCTACCATGCTTACAAATGCCCCACAACCCAAGAATCCATAGAGTTAGTTACCAAACCAAGGATCTAGTTACAAGTGCTGGCGTCAGAGGAAATTATTTGTTTCACTGACTCCTACCATCTGTTTTTCTCTGGAAAGTTGGACTGTTATTTTGAAGGAGCTCTGTAACGTATCATCCTTGCAAAGAGTGGAGCTTGGTTTCTGCCTTGTCTTTCAAAGCATTCCTAGTTAAGTCTGCTAAACATCAAGTATTTGTGTCTCACCCAGCTCATCCTCTCTCACATGTATCTGTAAAAACTGACTTAAAGGCCAAACAGATCCCTGCTGTATTTCCTATGACTAAAATTCATTTCAACTGTGGTGCATGTGGCCCATAGTGCTGAATTTTGTGACTTCACAAATCATTTCCATTACAGCAGTCTGTGATATTGCAAAAAAGAGTAATGGGCTCAGGGCCTGATCCAAAGTCTATTGAAGCTGATGGAAGCAGATCATGAATGTCAGCCCATGGATGTCAACAGATCATGAGATATGGCCAAATGCAGTTTTTGTATGTATAAAGGTGTGTATGTGGTTTATGCCACAAGGATTCTCAACCTGCTCATATAAGTCTCCTGAGAAGATTAGTATAACTTGAAGACTGCTCCAAACTGCCAGCTAATAATAGCCCCCAAAGGCTGTTGTAACCTAGGGTGCTTATACAAGTTACTCTTTTCATGCAGTCTGGCCCCTGAAAGTGCTCTACAGCCATGACATAACACATGTTCACAGCTGCAGAGCACTATTAAAATTGCCAATGGTGTGAAAAAATAACCGTTGATAAATCAGTTATTAGCTGAAGGCATTCTAGAGCAGAGTCCCTTAGGGAACTTCTGTTCAGGTTCCCTCAAGGGTTAATTTTTCTTCTGTGGGGCTGTCACAGAGAGGAGAGAGTCTCCTCCCTGTGCAGTGGGGAGGAAGTGGATGGGGAGGGGAAAGGGGAGAGGGCAACACATAGCAACCAGCTTGGCTTTGCCATGGCTGGAGCTGGGAGGGGAGGGAGGAGTCCCCTTGCCTTGTGGACCTTCCCCCAGCTACCCTGGCTGGGGTATTGGGGGAAACTGGGCCAGCCCATAAGGCAAAGGGGGCTCTCTTGTATGGCACCCTCCCACCACCAGCTCTGGCTGTGGCAAAGCCCAGCTGGCAGTCACAAGTTGGCAGCTGTATGCTGCTGCCACTGTCAAGAGGCTCACTGCCTGAGCCTCTTGACAGGGGCAGCACACCGCTTCCCACTCAGCTTTGCCATGGCTGGACCTGTGGGGTGCAGAGGGACGGTTCAGCAGCCTTCTGGAATGCTGCTGAAGCACCCCCATCTGCCGGCCAGGGCTGGTGCAGGCAGGCTTGAATCTCTGCAAACCCAAGAGGCCAACGTCTATTGAGTCAGGGGTATGGGGGGTACTCTAACTCAAGGTGCTTCGTGTAAAGCGCCATGAGTTAGAGCACATTTCTTAAATGTCTGTAGGCACCCCTCAGGATCACAGACAGAGTCAAGGGGAAGACGTGACCTTTATCCTTCCCCAGTCGCATGTATTGTGACAGATGAGGCTGATTTTACAGCTGTCTTGCCTAATGGGTACAGCATTAATTGGGAGTCCAAAGACCAGTGTTCTATCCCTGGCTTTACCATTGGTTTGCTGGGTGATGCTGGGCACTTGGCTATCCCATTCCTTAGCCTTCCCTTCAGTAAGGTACAGATTATGTTCCTGACTTCCTTTTTAAAGTGCTTTGAGATCTACTAGGGAAAAGTGCTATGTAAGAGATAGATATTATTATCAACAAAGAGCTCAGACTTCAGTTATCTACTATTCATAGTGAACTCTTAGCAAATGAGATGTGCACCAAGAATTGAGTTATTTGGCAAATGGTTTGGAGTTACAAATGTATTTGAAAATAGTAGGGATAGTTTGCAAAAAGAACCAGAGGCGAAATCTGAGACATAAATAATTTGTCATGAACTATTCACCTTTTGCTATTCCTGATATATCTTCAACAAGTGAATAACCAGTTCCAGCGTTTAACACAAGAAATACGTTAAACTGTCCTTTGTGACATGATTGTTTCTAATTAGTTTTGAATGCTGATTTATAGCTTAAGGTTGATATTTTGAAACTGCAATAGCATTAACATGTAATCATTCTGGTCTGTTACCAAAATGAGCTATTCCTTTAACGATACTTGGGTAACTTCCTACACAAGAGATGAGTATATAGATGTAGGCCAAGGTCTTAAAAAATAACTCATGAACTTGGACATCACAATTTTTGTGTGCACAACTTGGAATGCCTGAAAAGAGGGTCTGGTTTTCAGAAAGTGTTCAGTATCTGAAAATTAGGCACCTTGAAAGTATCCTGAAGGCACCCAAAATTATGTATTGCTTATTAAATTATTGTTTTTAATACCAACATCTGGAAAGATCTGGAGAGAATTAAACATTCTGAGTGGCAGGGAAGGCCTCAAAATTGTTTGTTACTTTATATCATGTTGACCTCAAACTACAGGCAACCCCTGCTTAACGTGGTTTAACTTACTATGGTTTCACTATAACACTCATTTAAACTACCTACGTGGTTTCACTTAGTGTGCAAAGTGTTTCATTATACCGCTCAGCATGGTGAGTGGGGCCCAGGGCAGGGTGGCAGGAGCCTGGGGTCTGCTCTGGCACATAGTGCTGGAGCAGGCTGGGAAGAGTGGTGGCAAGAAGGGGAGGGTGGGGGGCCAGGCAGTGTAAGCATGCAGCTCAAGCTGGCAGGGCCCAGGGTGGGGTGGCAGGAACCCAGGGTTGTCTCCGGCATGTGGTGCTGGAACAGCCAGTGGGTGTGGAGGAGAGGTAGTGGCAGTGAGAAGGGGCAGGTGGGGGCATGAGCACAGGGCCTGGGCTGGCACTTGGGGCCCGGGCCTGCAGGGTGGCAGGAGTGCAGGGCCCAAGGACAGGGCTGGCAGGAGTGTGGGGCCCAGGCCAGTCTGAGGCAGTGCTCAAGGACACATGCACAGTGTCCCTTGCCCCAGGCCATGGCGAGGCCAAGCCTGTGGAGCCCTCCCATCCCCCGGATGCAGCCTGTGACTCGTTCCACTCTGGATATGCAATATGCACTCATCCGTGGGGCATGGACACCATCCCGAGCTTCCCCCTGTACTGGCCAGAGCCCCGCTGCCTTCTTGCCATTAATCCCTGGGCAGGTGGGTCCCCAACTCAAGTCCCACAGGCAGGGTGGCTGAAGCTGTGCACTGGTGGCCAGCGGTTGTGGGCCAGCAGGGGCCACTGCAGTGGTGGAACAATGAGGCCGGGAGGGGCCAATGCCTTCCCTGGTGGAGCCCATGCAGTGCCTTGCTGGGAGTGGCAGGGCCAGGCAGAAGCACAGGGCCAGGGCTGGCAGGTGGTGAAGAACCAATTATATTTATTTACATTAAACCCTATGGGAAAATGGGTTTCACTTAATGCTCGTTTTTTCCGGAACCAATTAAGAACGCTAAGCGGGGGTTGCCGGTATATCATAAATGCCTTATGATATACCAGAGACTGCCCTTTTCCTATGTGTTTGTAAAGTGACACACAAAATGGAGCAGTACTCTAATTGTAGTATCTAATCTAATTGTAATACAAAGAATACATAATAATAATAGGCTTATTCTGTCTGCCTGGAGCACTCTGATTGTTTGCCTCAGCCGCCCATCGGAATGCTTACTGCAACAACCAATCAGAGCACTCCAGATAGACTAAGCATGTTATTTTTATAGATCCTGAGGCATTTCAAACAGATATGCAGGCAAGTCAGAGCTAGAGTGAAGTGCTGGGGCCCCCCGCTGCAGAACGGGCAGGCTCCACCGAAGGAAAAAGTAAATAAATACAAAAAAAGTGGTGAGGAGCCTAATCCATTTTTTTCCCCCCTAGAGTCTGCCCGTCTCTCTGATTGCCAGGGGGTGAGCTGCTGGCAGGCCCTGAGCTGAGGGGGGCCCTGGTGCTTCCCTCCATGGTGGGGGTGCCCCCCAAGATTGCCTGGGTGGAGTGCCAGTGGGTGGGTGCTGCCCAGAGGGCACCACTGCTGCAGAGGGAAGCACAGGGGTCCTCTGCAGCTCAGGGACTTCACGACACACCATGGGAGATGCAGGCAGACTCCAGGAGAAAAACAAAAATAGCAGGCCCCTCACCACCTTTTTTTTCCCTATGCGGAGCCTGCCCATGCAAGCTGCCACCGGTTCACGCAACCCCTGTGCTGCAGGGGGGTCCAGTTCTTCCCTCCACGGTGGTGGTGCACCCTGGGGCTGCCCAGGTGGGGTGCTAGCTGTATGGGTGCAACCCCAGCTCACAGACAGCACCCACTGGATCCCACGATGCTGAGGCACTGGAAGCGTGCTCGAGAAGCTTGTCTTTCGTGGCATTCCAGTGCCCTGTGCAACTTCCCATCACCTGGGACCACCCAGAAACAGGCTGGCTGCCCTAGGAAGGTGGTGAGGGGGTGGCTGGGTGTGCTGGCAGCTGGAGAAGGTGGCAGGGATGAGGCACAGGGCACTGGAAGCCCGCCAAGCCCAAGCTTCTCCAAGCACACCTAGGCTTCCAGCACCCTTTGCACCGTCCCCGCCGCCTTCTCCAGATAGGGCCTTTGTATACATCCATATACTTTGTTATGCAGCAAACTAAATACATGGGGTGTGTTTTAGTTTGCTACTAAAAAATTAATTTAAATCAAAATACACCACCAAACGTGTACACTGTTACAAAATTGAATCATAACATGCTGCCAAACATGTACACTGTTACATACTTAAATCATTAAAAAGGGCAATTAAACCACTAAAGGGGCAATTTCCTCATGTGTACAACAGGCCTTAGTCACATGGACAAGGGCTCTCTTATTCTATGACTATAAACAAGTCACAAGGTCAGACTTTTGACAAAATATGCATTTATATTCCTAAGCCGGTGTTTACACATGGACAGCTTTATGTAGCCTTTTTGATGGTCAGAAGTTTTGATTCCATTAAAGTATTTGGTTAAAGGATAACTAAAAATCCTGTATTCAAAGAAATACTTTTACAATAAAAATTTAATCGCAAATGTTTTGTGGGATTCTGCAAGTAATAAATAAATATACATTAATAAATGAGTGAATATAATTTAGTTTTAAAATTCTCCTAAGGGATTCAAATTAAAAGTCCTATTTGAAAGAATAGTGTGTCATGCTTAACTTTTTGGGCTTTTATTATATATGACGCAGTTTTGGAAACATCTGGGACAGCAGTTGACCTGCCTGAATGATGGTTAAGTGATACTGGGTGCGTCTACATGTTCATAGAATCATAGAATCATAGAAGTAGGGTCGGAAGGGACCTTGTAGATCTTCAAGTCTGACCCCCCTCCTGGGCGGAAGAAAAACTGGACTCAAATGAGTCCAGCCAGGTAGGCATCAAGCTTCTTCTTAAAGATCCCCAGGGTAGGAGCCAGCACCACTTCCCTTGGAAGTTGGTTCCAGCTCCTAGCCACCCTAACTGTGAAGTAGTTCTTGCAGATGTCTAATCTAAACCTACTCTCCAATAATTTATGTCCATTATTCCTTGTCATGCCAGGGGGCGCTAGGGGAAACAGTGTCTCCCCAAACCCTTCTGGTCCCCCCTAGTGAGTTTATAGACAGTCACCATGTCCCCCCTCAGCCTTCTCTTGTGAAGGCTGAACAGGTTTAGGTCCCACAGTCTTTAATTGTAGGGTCTGCCCTGTTGCCCCCGGATCACGAGGGTGACCCTCCTCTGGACCCTTTCAATGTTGTCCACATCCCTCCTGAATTGGGGCGCACAGAACTGGATGCAGTACTCCAGCTGTGGCCTGACCAGCATCGGATAGAGGGGGAGGATCACCTCCCTGGCTCTACTTGAGATGCACCTGTGGATGCACGACAAGGTGCGGTTAACCCTGCCAACTGTGACCTCGCACTGTCGGCCCATGTTCGTCTTGGAGTCAATAATGACTCCAAGATCCCTTTCTGCCTCCGTGTTCTCAAGAAGGGAGTTTCCCATTCTATAAGTGTTCATTAATACGTTGTGGTTACTGCACATTTAATTTTGTACTCGTATAGTCAACTACTAAATAAATATGCAGTAACCAGAGTTACTGTGCGTTAGCACCAACAAATGCCTTTTTAGTGACACTGCTGTGCAGTAGCCTAATAATACTGCACAGTAGCATATTAGCACTGTGTGTGCAGTGATGTGCTACTACACATTATTTTTAGGCTACGGCACAGTTAGCATCTCATGTACATGTACCCACAATGTAAAAGTGGTTTAACCCTTCCTTTGCTCTGTAGCTGGCCAGGCCTGTTGTCTTGTACCAGGCCATAATCACTACAGTAGTCTGAAACACAATTTAAAATACGGGTCTCCTGGCCACACTGCTTTTCCTGTGGTCTCCCTTTTCTTGAGGTAGTCCTAACACTTGTCTTATCTCTTGCAGTATTTTACAATAAGCTTCCTTACAAGATAATGGGCACACCTAGAATTCTGAAAATGAGGGGTAGAGATTGTGAGGTACATCAGCATATATAAAAAGAATACATATTTTTCTCTGAGGAAAAATAAACCAGAAGTTTTACTAATATGCTAGGGGCCTAGGGCTGTATTATTCAGTTTAAATTTGAAGCAAAAACAAATATAACTTATTTGGAATGAATTACAGTCTTCAAGGCTGTGAAATAAGAGTATCATTACTAGGAGAAGCTAACGGACAGCAGAACTGCAGAATAAAAAATAGCTTGACTGGTGAAAAATCAAGACCATTAAAAATAAAAAAGTGTCCTTAACACCTGTAGAATGAAGAGTTTAGAAGGAATCAGGTAGATTACAATGAGCCACGAAGCAAACTGACTTCCTCAGGCCTGCCTGACTAGAAATACTGCTGCCGTTGTCAGGCAGCTGGTTTTAGACTTTGGGTGGAACAGGAATCAAAGGACAATGCATGTGCACCAGTGCCTCCTGCTCCCGCCCATGTATCGACCCTGGCTACCTTGTTATTTAAAAATATACCATCTTAGTGTAGGCACAGTCATACAGGTCACAAGGGAAAAAATTAAAAGCCCGAGCTGGAATCTTAAGCCTGCACAGAAAAGTTGTGTAGGAATAGGCTGAAGTAGGAATTTAACCTGATATAAGTAAGTTGGTATAACTTCCTGGGCATGTCTACATGTGCAAGTAAGGTGACTGCATAAACTTCAATGTGGTTTGCGCTGGAGTTTTTTGCTCCTGGGCACCACATTTGCAGTGTGCCCAGGACAGTAGCACATTGAGCCAGGCCCGAGCATGCCGGCTAGTAGGAGACCTTGGGGGAATCAGTCTTCCAGCCCAGAACTGCTCTGATTTCACTCAACATGCTGCAGAGGGGTTGGCTGGGGCATGAGGGTACTCCAGTGTGGGGCTAGCCAGCAGGCAGTCCTTGCACTGAAGCACCCTTGTGCCCCAGCTGACCCCGTCAATGTCTGAATGTGTGTCGCAGCGCATTAAATAACACTGCCATAGGATAGTACTTGTGTTGACAAGTACTATCCTGTGGTGGCATTTATTATTTTACTACAGCCTAATGGGGCTACACAGATAGATGCTGAGACTTTACTGTGGAGCTTATTAGTCAACTCCTCAGTTAATATCTTGTGTAGATGCACCCTCTGTGTGGCTTAGTTTGAGTAGCTTTTCTTATTTATATTTAATTTACTGTGAACCTGGTCAAGTTACTTTAAATCTTGTATAGTGAAATAAGATCATCCACAAAAAGGTTTGTAACCAGTTTAATTATATTGGTTTAAAACCCTACTTAAACTAATGCAAATCAATTTCTTGGAGTCCCTTCCTCTGCATTTCACTTCAAGGGGGAGTATCTGCAGCAGTGCAGTGCATTGAATTCTCTTCAATCTGTTTTTCATTGGAGTGTCCTCCTCTGAGGACTGACTCATGCTGTTTGACATAAAGCACCACCTCTCTGAGCTCTTCTGAGGAAATAGCAAGAAAGAATTATCTAAATCAATACTTCTGGAAAGCATTATATTTTACTGTAGGTTTTTGGCAAGTTCTTTGCCCTTCTGTGGTCATTTTATAACAATCTGATATATATTTATCTATGTTTTAGGTGCTATAGCAAATCTGAGGTGTCTTGATAGAGTACAAAATGGCACTTCCAGCAAATCAAACCTTGCTGGAACCACTCTGAACTGTAACCACCCTTCTATTCACTCATATATTATTTTGATACTAATTCACTTTACATGGATGCCAGTACTGGATAAAGGGCAATACAGATTCAGCATCATGGACAATGTATGAGACACACAACTACTATTATGGCAGTCCCAGTGTTTATGGGAGATATGGGCCTAATATACTTCTGATGGCTGTGTAAAAAAAGTCTGAAATGAAATGTAAAACCTGACAAAATTGGCTTGGATTTGGGTTTGCTTATAAATGTAAAAGTCATACTAAGTTCACTGAGGTTTGCAAAAGTTCACAGATATTATGAGTAAACATGAGCCTAGTTGTGAACAAGCCTGGCTAATCATTTAATAGCAAATATAGACCAATTCATAGTCTGAAAAGGAGAAAATGCATAAAATAAGTTGCTTTGACCTGTTATCCACTGTCTGAGCTTTGACATTCCAAGTTAAATCATAGCTGAATTCAAATCAGAATTCAGAAGATATATAACCACACTTATCAAGCCCAAGCTATTTGGATCTGGGTCTATAATTATAGAAGCCCTTTGCAGCTTCATCATTAAGGTTAGGTTGAATTTTGTTTTATTGTACATGTCGGCAGCATCTAATACAGAGAAGTGTTCAGCACCTTCATAGGTTAACCTACTAGAAATCATAAAATTATAGAAAAAGAGGACTTAGGGAGTCATCTAGTCCAACCCTCTGCTCGGGGCAGGAACATCCCTAACCTAAACCACCCAAACAAATATTAGTTTAATCTGCATTTAAAAATTTCCAATGATGGAAAGTCTATGGCCTCTTGAGGCAATCAGTTGCAGTACTTCCTCATCCTCATAGAAAGCTCCTTCTAATTGCTCCTTTTTTGCAACTTAAGCCCATTACTTCTTGTCCCATTCCCTGTGGATGTAGGAATTGTTGCTCTCCATCCTCTTTATAACTACCCTTTTAGTATTTGAACAGTGTTTTGAACCCCCCTGTGGCAGGGCACTGTGTGTGCCTGCCACTTTAAGGCCCAGGAGCTGGCAGCCGCCAGGTGCCTAATGAGGGCAGCCATATAAAAGGCAGTTTGGCTACTGCAAGCCAGGCAACAATACTGCCTGGCTGGAGGGCTGCTGAGTTTTATCTGGAGGTAAGGGAGGAGCTGTAGGGGATGGCAGGAGGCTCCTGGTCTTGGGTATGACCTAAAACTACACCCTGCTGGGAGTGGGTGACCTGGTGGGGCTCCCAGTGGCACGGGAGCCTCCAGGAAATGCCAGGCCAGTGATCACCCCAGTGAAAGGTGGGTTGGGGTGCCTTAACCCCTAGCCCTCACCTTTGGGTGGGTTGTGTTCCATTGGAGGTAGTTGTGGGGTGCTAGCCCTGAGGAGGAGAGTGGGGAGCCAGGGCCAGGTACAGCAGAGGCTGCCTGAGCCCTGCAGGCGTTTGTGACTCTGAGAGGGAGAGTTGGGGCCAGGCACATCTATGGCCACCTAAGCCCTGAGGAGGGAAGCCCTGACCTCCTGAGCAGAGGAGGTGTTATGAGTGCTGTGGAGCCCCAGCTGAGAAGGGGGCAGTGCTGTGGAGCCTAGTGAAAAGAGAATGGGGGCTCAGCCAGAGAGAGTGAGAGCTGAGTCCTGACCCTGATAAGTCCTCCACTGTGGGGAGGCAGAGTGTAGGTTGAAAAGAACATCCATAGTAGCACCATGACATGCTGCCCAGGGGGGAGTGAGAGTTCCCTGTGAGACCCTGAGGCACCAGTCATTGTGTGAAGTACCCCAGCTCCCCAAGTCCATGAAGGAGGACCCAGAGAGGGGGACCCTGGGAAAAGAGGACGGGTCATACATCGAGGCCTGTTAGAGCTTCCCCTGACTGGCCCAGGTGGGGGCCAGGACCAGGAGGGTCAGAAGTGCTAGGAGGCTCACCGAGAGAGATGCCCAAGAGCCAAGGGCCTGGGGGCCTGACTGGCCTGGGAGTGGGCCGGGGCTAGAGGAGCTGAAAGTCCTAGTGAGGGGACCACACAGAAGGGGAACCGGTGGCAGGGAGATCTATGGTCCGGTATGATGGCGGCAGAGTCTGCCTGGAGGGAGGAACCCAGGTGGGGTCCTACAATAAGGTTCTGAGGCCCATCGAGTGGGACTGGGGCCTATGAGAACATCCTGGTGTCATCTGGGCCCAGAGGGTGGACCCCACCCTGGAAGGAGTGAGGGGCTAAAGAGTCCGACTGATCGAGAGAGTACCCTCGACTGGCCCATGCTGGGGCCAGGACCAGACTGGTCAAAAGGGCCAGGGGCCCACCGCAAGGGATGCCTGAGAGCCAAAGGCCTGGGATTCCACCTGGCCTGGAGGTGGGCCAGGGCTGGGAGGGGACCACACCCAAGAGGAGAAAATGGTTTCAGGGAGCGATATAGCCTGTGTGAAAGTGGATGAGGCCGCCTGATGAAAGGATTCTAGGGTGGTGTTCAATCAGGAGGATTTGGGGGCCCAGAGTGGGGCCAGCGATGATGAGAACACCTAGATGCCGTCTGCGAGGCTTGGGCTGCAGTGTAGGGGAGGAATGGAGCCACAGATAGCACCCCTAGCAGTGGGGCAGAAAATGGGTGGCCTCCCGCTTATTACCAACTAATTGATCAATTAAGATCAAGACACGGCAGCGAGGAAGTGGGCGGTTGGCCCAAGAACAAGTGGGCGGGCTGTGTGGAGATTGGCCCTGAGCAGGCCTCCCTGTTACACCCCCAAATACTATCACATATCAGTAAAGTTTGAATGAATTTAAGGAAAAGGAAATAGGAAAATGTTAAGTTTCTTACACCTTTGGTAAACATGTTTCTCCTAGGGATGTCTCTTAAGTGACATTTCTTGACATTAAGAATCCTACAGAGATGGCATATAAAACAGAGCCCAAAAAAGATTCACGGAGTCAGATCCTCTGCCTGGATTATGTCCTCTTATACTGTTCCAAAAGAGGAAAGGGAATTAAAGCTACCCAAAGGGTAAAGCTGGGTCTTCTCCTGTTCTCACAGAGACTACAAGTGGCAACAGACCAGGAGAGAAGGAATATAGAACTGCGGGAGAGCCTGATTAGGGTGTTGGCTCCAGTCTTCGCCAATGACGGGTAGAAGGAGTTGGAAAGAGTATAGCTGAGGATCAAGCACCGGATGTCCTGACTCAGAGACTGGTGTTATGACTGCAAGACTTTCCTTTTTCATGTTAATTCTTCGAGTGGGGAAGATTTCAAGCTATTATTAGTGCATCAGTTTCTTTTAGCTGAGGTCGAATATGGGAATGCATGAGTTTGTGGAACCGCGAATCCATGATCTCATCAGCGTGTCCTCCCTCCACTCACAAATTGGCATCAAAGGGACTCTTACATTCTTTTCTTTGTGAACCACGACCACAGTGGCAGAGCAGGCATTCCCCTCCAGACATGGCCATTGCAATCTTGGCTCAGGCCCTAGTGCAAAGGGCACTTTGGTCTCAGCCCTAATTCCCATTTGTGACCACCTGGCAGCCTTGGCAGAATGAAAGGATAGGCACAGAGGCTCAGGGGTGGCAAAGTGGCCTGAGGAGCCTCCACACGTTACACATGGTTCACTTCTTGTTCTAGTGAGTACTAAATCTGCCAAAAATATTGAAAACTGGGCAGGCGGAGGGGGGAATGCAGTCAGGCTACTCCAGCCTATATTTTAAAAAAAACAACCCTATTTCACAGCCAGAGGTTTATTTTTCTCAGAGTGAGACCTAAAACTACTCTGCATGTTGTTCTAAAATATTCATATTTTGAAAGGTAAAGTGTTAGGAAGAACAATGGTGTAAATGTCAGAAACATAATTTTCTCACATTGCAACTTTTCCAGAGCACACATCATAAAGCTCAATGTGTTGGTATGATTCCTTAAGTGTATCTGTAACATGCTACCCAGATTTCTCTACTGCTCTTCACTAGGATAGGGCAAAGAACTGTGTCTCCTAGTTGCACATACATGGTCCCCATACTCAGAGGAGCAGAGAGATCACTCCTCCATGGCACATGCTAGGGCAAATATTAAGATGGGGCCATCAGTCCAAAGGATGATGATCATGCTGTCGGCCTATTCTCCCAATGCTTTAGGCAACACAGAGTCTGTGTCTTCATTCCTCTGACGCAGCCCTGCTCTGCAGCTCCTTTTCCTCAGGTTTAATCTCTATTAGCAGAAACAGACAGCACCTAGTTGAAAACCACCAATAACAATTTCAATACAAACTCTGGAAAAAAATATCATGGAACAAAGTAAAGAAAATCAGAAAATTCAATAACAGACAACTTTTGTGTGAAGTTTCATTTTTGGAAAAAAGGGACTGTGTTTGACACCGGTGACTTCTGGGGAAAAATAATTACCAGAACTAAAGAGGTCTTATCTTTTTAAGTGTCCCTTACAAATAGGCTTCATGCATTTTTTTTACCCCCCAGCAAACTGATTACTCCAAATCTACTCTTGTTTTGCATGTCATGTTCCCCTGTCTGTATTAAGCTTTGTACTTTTTGTACGTTTGAACCTCCTTAACCTCACCATTTAAGGGCATTTCTGCCAGGTGCCTCCAGCTGGGAGGTTACCAAAGCCTATGCATAATGTACATACCTCATTTGCTGTAAACAGTTGTGCGTGTGAAGTGCATATATACCCAAGCACCTTGGTAGATTGTACTTCTCTTAATTTGTTTACCAACCGGACAGTTTGCACTGCTGTACTGTATAGGCCTGAGCATACATTAAAGGTTCTGGTTGCATCACAAAAGCGCACACTAGAGAAATGACAGCTGATGGGTCTACATAACAGCTAATGTTTCTCTCTTTTTTTAAAAAAAATTAAAATTAACTTTTTTCATTTCCAATGTTTTTCTTCTGTTGTATTGAATTATTTAAATATACTGAGTCAATTTTTCCCCTGTACTCCTTAATTTGCATGTGCATCCCATCTATACATCCAAATGCCCATTTTACATACAATCACCTCATTTTTGTATGTGCTATGTGTATACATTCAGAAATTTAGTGAGGACACGTAAAACAGGTGCCTGAAAAATTGACCGTTACTAGGAGAGGTAGCTTATGAAAGTATCCTTCAATGTCTCATTCTTATTAGAAGAGAATTGCCTTGACAATTCTATACAGTAGTGCTTATAAGTAGGAATTCACGTAGTGTTTTTTAGAGTGGTACACAAATGACCAAACAGAGCAGATCCATGATTCAGTTCCTTTCAGAGAATTGTTAGAATAAATTCTGCATGTAGCCAACTCTGCATGATTGACTTCTTTATTAAAAGTATTGTTGTTGTTTTATCCTCTACTATGAATGGCCTTGGGCCATGGCTCTAAGTCTAGAGGGAGGAATGCCTATAAATCTAGAAGGAGGAATGTTATTCCCAGAGTTGTTGGGCCAGTTGACACTGCAGTGGTCATATCTGGCCTCCGCATCAGTGTGAAGCAGTCTTACTGTAATAGGAAAAAGATTTTGGTGAAATTGAGTGATGTAAGAGATGCAGGAAATATCTATTTTAGAAATTAGTAGCAAACTGAGCAGGTAACTGTCGATTAAAGCATTGCATTTAGCTGCAATGGGGGTGTTGCTGAGCTAGCCAATGCATTAATCTTCATTTGAGATCTTCTTTCTATGTTGCTCTATCCTCAAAGTCACGAGCAAGAGTGTCTACTTAATATCTACTATTAGTCAATGGCCGGGGAAAAAAAATCCAAATGCAAATTAGTCTTGTGAAAAAAGTTGACAGATGCTTTATGTTGATCAAATTATTACAAATCTTGGCACCCTTTATATTAATACATAATTGTTAAATGGATCACAAATGATTTTTACGTGTTATAAACATGCTACAGGTATGAACTGTAGGTTTTACTGGTGAGAGAGATGGAGGGTAATAAGCCAAGTTTTAAAAGCACCATATTCATTTGTGCCCCTGAAACATTTGTAACAAAAATTGAAGAATTATTATTATTAATCATGCATTAACACTTCACAAAATATTTACAAATGGAGCATTAATATAAAGTGTCAAAATATTTTATTTCAATTCCTGAAAAAAATGCAAGTGATAAGAAAGATGAGCAGAAAATCTGATAATTTGAGGAATATATCACAACTGAACGCGCATACAAACTCACACACTTTTAAAAAGTGTATGAAGGACTAGGTAACACATTACCTTTCACAAATGAATCGAGTTTCATAACATAATAAAAGTGAGATCATTTCCTTGGTACAAATAGATTGGATTTTTTTTTAACAAATTCATTTCCCTTTATTTGCGTTGATCTTCTGTTGTATTAAAAATCGGCATGAACACTGTTTGTATTTAATATTTTCCAACAAGCCTTTAATCAAATACACACTGAATTCAGTAGCAAATCTTCCCTTAACTTAATAGATTTAGGGCCCGATATGCAGAGGTGGTAAACACCAACTGCAGTGCCTGGAGCAAACAGGATATGCAAATGCTTAGCACTTCTGAAAATATGGTTTGCAACAGCTGAAATATCCCAAGTGCAAGCCCAGCACTTTTTTTCAAGGTTAAATCTCTGGATCAGTGATACTCAGCCAGGGTGCTGTGGGACCCTGGGGTGTTGTGAGATCCTTTTAAGCAGTGTTCGAATTACACTTTGATTCTTGGGGGAGTCTGCCAAAAAAAATAAACTGGTTCATTGACTGACAAATCCACCTAAGTGAAGGAGCAATCCAATTGGAGATTCCCCTGCAGGTTATGATTTTCAAATCTTACAGGGGGGCTCTCATCTCTTATGGGGAACTTAGCCCCTCCCCCAAACTCCCCTTTAATTCGCACCCTGCTTTTAAGGATGCATGGGGTGCTGTGCAACGGTTAGGTGTGCAAGCATCTACATGAGGAGTGGTCAACCTCTAGTCCACAGGGCAAATGTGGTCCGTGGAGCCACTGCATCTGGCCCACAGAGCTCCCCATGGGAGGGGAGGGAAATTTGGTAGCAGGGGAGCAATGGCCATTCAAATTGTCACTCTCCTTCACCAAATTCCCCAGCACAAAGCCCCACACTGCCAGTCACAGCCAGGCCACATGCTGTCTCCCACATCTGGATTGAGGATGGGGCAGGCCCCCTTCCCTTATGCCATGGGGCTGGTTTGGGGGCAGACCATACCCCTTTCCTCCCTCTCTAGGCCAAGCCATACCATCCTCCTTTTTTCTTTGCAGACCCAAACCACACTCCCTTTTTTCCTGCAGGGCCAGGTTGCACCTGCGCTGCCCTCCAACCCCCTCCCCATGGCTGGATGGTGCCCACTATGTCCACCCTGGTGCCAGATCAGGACCACCAGTGGGATTCAGATCACAGACAGACAGGGCACTGCACATCTGGCCCACCAGGAAAAAGGGCTAAGCACTACTGATCTGTAAGATGAATCCAGAGATTTGCAATAGGCATCCAGAGTGTGAAAAACATTTTGACCTGTTATGGGCTTTCTGAATTTTTTGCAACAGAAAAACTGTTCTGTTACTTGTAGGTAGTCAAGAAATGAGTGAAAGCTAAGAGCTGGCATTTTCTGAGGGGTGGCTTGAGTTTGTGCCTTGAATTTAGGAAGATCACCCTGGAGCACTACTTTGGAGCATTTAATAAACAAATCAAAACACTCATCACACTTAGAGTCATGAACCTACTAACTAATCACTTGTCTTTTTCACATTTTCATCTATGCCATTTTTTACACTTATCTCATATTCAATTGCTCATCAACTCCAAAATGTTTATTGCCAGATTTATCTTGGACCAATTTTTTATTGAGAACTAAAAGCCCTTGAAATTAACAGTGTCACATAGAAATGTAAATGTGATTCTCAGCTCTAGACACTCTGGCTATTCCCAAATTTATTTCAACATACATATTGCTGCATTCAGCGGCATGTGCCAAATTCCATTTCAAAGGGTTTAACTGTAATGCGGTAGTTCTCATCTTTTTAGACTTGAGGCACCCTTCAATAGACTTAAGGCACCCCTCAGAAAAAGCTAGTTTAGTTTTCAGCCTTTTGTGACTACAGAAAAGAACAGAGTGATTCTTCTGTTGCAAAGAACTCCAAAAAATCACAAAGGTTAGAATGGTTTTTTTGCCACTATGGATTCCTATATGAAAACTCTTTGATTTATGTTGTGAATCATGTTTGCACACTTAATAGTGCTGATGTTGTGTGGTACTCCGCATCTCCCTTGATAACATCTCAAGACACCCCAGCATGCTGAGGCACCCTGGTTGAGAATCACTGCTGCAGTGACACAAAATTGCAGCCATGCTGAAATGTAAGGGTCTTTCTGTAACGGAAACACTTTTCAGCTACAAACCAGGATTTGTCCTGGTACCCGTTTAAGGTAAGGCTAGTACAAGCAGCATGCGGATAGTTGGAATTTGTAACAATATAGCTACATCAGTGAACCTGCGCTAGAGGTCATTTCCCTTATGTAGACTAAAGCTATACAACATCCTTCAAGCAAGTTAAGGCACTTAACCAACAATCTGCTGGGTGAGTAATGGTGTCATTAACTATGGCAAAATAAATTCTACTTAAATTTTAATGTTAAAAGTGTGTGGGCTTGTCTGCACTGGGGATCTCTGCAGCAGTGCAAAATACTACCATAAATAGCATTTGGAGCATACATGTTGCACATCTATACTAGGGGTCTTTACTTGTGCAGTTATACTGCTACAAAAATCTGGAGTGCAGACAAGCATATTATGATAGTCCTAGCTGAATAATGAAACAGCAGAGAATAATATGGCTTAATATATGTGAGGTTCTGGCATTAAGGATTGTAGAGTGTTGCAATGTGTGAAATATTATTGAAAAACTCATGGTATTTGATGGTTTTCTTAAAGTTTCACCTCCTGGAGTCACCTGATTACATGTGAATTTTAATACTGTTGAAAAAATGTTTATGCCTTTTAAATTTGCAGATTAAAAAAAACACCTAGCATGAACCCTAAAGGCTTCCACATCAGCAAGCAAAAAACACAATAAAATAAAACAAACCTCACAAACTAACCCCACCCTCAAACCACACTATTTTTAAAAAGTCATGTACTTGGGGGCCTGACTCATGATTTTTGCAAGCTTGTGTCTTAAAATAAGATAACACAGAATCCCCTGTCACCTTATACTTCACATCATGTATGCAGACAACACGAGAACAAATTATCTGAGCAGCAACATGCTCATAAACACTACCATACTAATTTTTAGCAGCTGTTTCATTTCTATAGATTTCTGACGTGTTCAGAGCCCACCAGTCTAGACTGTTCCAGAAATATTTTGCTAGAAGAGAACAAATAATTAATTGGGTTATCATCTAAACCAGGGATGGGCAAAATACAGCACGCAGGCCGAATCCAGTCCATGAGGCCATACTATCCAGCCCGTGGGGCCCCTAAAAAATGTAGACGATTAATATTTATCTGCCCTTGGTTCCTGTCAAAAATGACTACAGCCAGGGGCAGTAGGACCCAGGGGAAGCCCAGTGGGCTCCCACAACAGCAGGGCCCATTTGGCCCCGCCCCACCCAGCTGGAAGCCGCAGCAAGGGCTTCTGGCCTGGGACCACTTGACTGCCCGGGCGTGGGAACCACAGGTAAGGTGGGGGGAAGGGCAGGGGAGGAGCACAGGGAAAAGTGGCCCGGGGAAAAGCTGAGCACAGGGAAAAGGAGCCCCTTGACCACCGCGTGGCTGGTGCCCCGCACCGCAGCTGCTCGCAGCCCGCATGGGACTGCCTGTGCCTGCTCAGGACAGCCCCGTGTGGGCTGTGAGCAGCTGCAGCAGGGAGCACTGGCCACAGGGCGGGCAAGGGGCTCAGCTTTTCCCTGGGCTCCTTCCCTGCTCCTTCCCAGAGTGGAGAAAAGAGGCCCCTTCCTCCCCCTCCCTGTGCCCAGTGCTCCCTGCTGCAGCCACTCACAGCCTGCGCAGGGCTGTCCTGAGCTGGCACAAGCAGCCCCAGGCAGGCTGCAAGTGGCTGCAGTGCGGGGCGCCAGGCGCGGTGTGGGGGATGGGCTGCTTTTCCTCTCCCGCGCACAGCATCCATTTGTAACCCACTGCCAGCCTGGGTTCTGCATCAGCTCTGGGCTAGCCTTTTGGGGCTGTGCAGTGGTGGCAGCAGCTGCAGTCCCCCTGCTTGCTGTGTTGGGCAGTGTTTGCCGCTGCCACCTCTGGGCTGCCTAGCACATGAGCTCTGGGTGGGCAGCAGCAGCAAATGCTGCCCAGCGTGGCAAGTGGGGGGGAGAGTGCAGCAGCTGCTGCCACTGTGCAACCCCAATGGGTGAGCCTGGAGCTGACACGGGGCCCAGGATGGCAGTAGGGTGGGTTACAAGCTAGTGCTAAGCACAGGAAAACCAGCCCCTGGGTTGCTCCATGGCTGGTGCCCCACACTGTAGCCACTTGCAGCCTGTGTGGGGCTGCCTGTGCCTGCTCAGGACAGCTCCGTGTGGGTTACAAGTGGCTGCATCAGGGAATGCTGGCCATGGAGCGGGCAAGGAGCCACTTTTCCCCCACACTCAGCACCAGCTCTTTCCCTGCCAGCGAGCAGGGGGTCAGGGCTGTGTGCTGCCCATGCTTGTACCACAGAGCTGGGGGCATTGGGAATGAGCAGGTGCAGGAGCCAGCAGGAGCACGGGGCCCACACCGGTATTCTAGGGCCAGTGCTGGTGGGGCCCAGAGCAGGGTGGAAGGAGTGCAGGGTCCCAGCTGGCAGGGGCTCTGTGGAGCTGGGCCAGCTCCCTGCCGGTGCGGCTCAGCCTGGCTCCACAGACCCCTGCCAGCCTGTGCCCTCCCCGCTTGGGCCCCACCAATGCTGGCCCTGGGACATTGGTCCCAGGACAGTGACCAGGGGGCGGGGCATCTGTCAAGGGGCAGGGCTACCCATTTGGCCCTCGACAGCCTGCCAAAACTGGGTAAGTTGCCCTCCACCCAAAATAATTGCCCGCCCCTTGTCTAAACTCAGAACAAACTAGGTTTGGTCATAAAATGGCAATTGATTATGGTGGGGAAACCCCAAGAATTGTGCCAAGACAGAAATGGATTTTTTTTGTAATGAAAGTTTGAAAAAGGTAGGTGGAGACATACATGTTATGTTTCTGTATGAAAGCAGAAACCCCCCCCCAAAACATGTAACATTTTCACCCAGTTCTGAAGCTAAAAAGGTGAACCAAAAATGCCCACGTCTGGGACTTTTCTGGACCTTGTTTGCTTCCCATCACACATTAAAGTAGTTTCAAGTCTCTTATGCTTTGAGCTCCATGATGCCCCACTGGGCTTGTGACACGTAGGACATATGCAACCCAATGTTCTCCAGCCACACCTCTGGCATGGTCCCTTTGCCTGGTGCTAAGAATAAGTCTAGGGATGAGGTTTCGAATCAACTCTATTATTTCCAAAAAAGGGAAATATCTGTGGATATTTGTTGAAAAACCAGAGCATGGGAAAAGTAACTAAAATTCCTTGCTAATTTCCAAGTAGGAAACTTTCTGAATTACAGCAAGTTAAGGCAAAGGCATTTCTGCTTGCTTTAACACCCCCTTATTCTGCCAAAGGAACCACAAGGTAATTGTGAATTAGGCCCTGTGCAAGGGATTTCTTAGGCCTGCTTCTTGTACTCCAGAAAGGAGGCCTCTGGGCCTGTCAACATAGGTACTCCACAATAGCTATCAATCCCCAGTGCTGTAGGAGGGGGCAGGAGGGTGAGCCAAGTGACCGCCTTGAGTGCCAAAGTGAAGGGGCACTAACAGGCACTGCCTAGTCAGAGCAGGGTGTGGGATGGAGCCGTGAGCAATTCATTTTGGGGGGAGCGGGGACAGGGGAAGGGCAGCTCCCACTGCTGCGTTCACTCCCGTGTAAGCATGGGGGATGTGTGCCCTCCGGATCTGTGAGTGGGGTAAAGTCAGGCTGCTGCTGTGGGCTTTGCCCCAGGCACCAAACTTTGTTACTATGGCACTGTCTATCCCTGATTAATTACTTCTGATTAATTCCTTGGGCAAATGCTCTTATTTCAGAAGAGGAATGTCTATACAGAGGATTAATCAAGAAGATCTATTCTGCTTTAAATTTACATTTTGTTTAATCCAGATGAACTTCCCTCTATAAACAAGCCTTCAGGCTGAACCCCTATTAATGCAGCCACCAGTGCTGGGCCTTCTCTTCCTCCTCATCCTGCAGACAGTGGCTAAAAACAAGTCATGCTGCTGAGTTCCCTGTTCCAGCTTTGATTTCAAATTCTGGGTAGAATCCACAGCTCTTTCTAACTCTTTGGCTTTTCTGTGAGAGGTTGGTTGCTTATACTTCTATAAGCATGCTGATAGCGTCTAGTGGAATCCCAGGCACAAGCAATAATTATTTTAGTGCCCACTACCAGTGGGTGTGTCTACATGTGCATTTACTGCACAGTAACTTACTGCACAGTAAACAGCTTTTAGACCAGCGTCTACACATGTAGCTGTTACTCCGCAATAACATTGGGTGTGCTCCAACTTGGGAGTAACCTTACTCCCAAGTCGCAGCACACACATCTACACATGCCTTACTGCGCAGTAACTAAGTGGGCATACATTTGATACCCGCATTATGTAGGTAGCAAATTTATGCCCAACTCAGAGTAAGTCACCGTAGTTACTGCACAGTACAGGTGCACAAGTGTAGACACGTGCCCAGACTTTCAGTTCTTCACAGTAACTGCACATGTAGATGCACCCAGTGTTTACCAAACCACCACCAGGGAATTAAGGTTCACATAAAAAACCTGAGGAACTGGACTGAACAGGAAAATTCCAGTGCAATTTCCATATGATCTGAGAACCTCGCCTGGTGCATTCCTGCACTAAGCATACGCTGGGGGGAGCAAGCAGGCTACCATGCCTTATGTTTCTTTCAAATTGATTGGAGACAGCCCGATAGCCATGAACAGAAAGGGCCTGCCTTATCGGAGCCTCTATTGATACTGGACTGCAGCTGGATGCAGTTTCAACACTATTAGTGACAGCAGATCTCAACACACACGGTCTTGAAAAGAAAAGCAAAATGTACCAGCCCTAGGAATGCACACTGCAGTCCTCCCCAATGTCCAGCTAGAGCCAGCCCTTAGAAATGCTGTTACAACCACCTTGATGACCATAAATCCTCTCTGTTATGCCCTTCTCATTCTGGGCTCTGCAGACAATACCAGGTGAAGCGTATAAGGTTTCAGGCTCCAGGCCAAGGAATTCCTCATTTCCCGTGGCCAGACATAACAGCTGTGAAGGTTTGCCTTTTGCTGGTTTGCATCAGCTGTTCTCCATCATTGAAGGTGGGTGTAACTTCTGAAACCGTAGCGGATTTGAACCAGTCTTAGCAATATATTTTGGCTGGGGTCTAATATGACAATGGCTTTGTGTGTGTGTGTGTGTGTGTGTTTATAGATGTAAGTCTAGTGGAATGGACATGGATAAACTGGACAGTTTTGAGCTTCCCAGTGCTGATTCAGGAGACCACAAACTTAAAAAAAAAAATCCACTTTTGTTCTATCAAACTTTGGCTTGTTTTCAGCAGAAATGAATCCAGAGGAGTCTGAACTGTCTGAGTTGGCTTTTTAAGGAGAATGAGTCTGAGACTGCTGTCGGAGGGGCTCAGCTGGAAACAGTACAGCTTTTCAGTACTGCTAGGATATAATTATTAACAGATTTGTTTTTGTGGTAGTCACATTCCAAACTCTTTCCCGCCCCCCCAAGCCACTAGGGAAGGTGCCCCCTTCAACTCCTCACATGAGCTCCAAACTCCTACAGAGATGCAAATGTCCATGATTTGCGTAGCAGAAACAATGGAAATAGCTTGGTGATATCACGGTCATCTCCAGGAAAGCAACCCACTATGAAACTGAGTTTCCATTACTGCATGTAAGGGGCTTTCCTGTGTTGGCATCCTGTAGAAAGGTACTTCTCCTTTGTTCACTGCCAAAAGCAGCACAAATGCTTCATTCTAAACAGGCTTCATGTTGCAAATGGAACTGCCCCCCCCCGCTCTCTCTCACACACACACACACACACACACACACACACACATACACACACTTTTCTCCCTAGATGGCTTCAGACATGCACAAAAACAGGAGGAATTGTTCTGCTTTTCTGATTTTTGAGCATAGGAAAAAAGTCTCCTTGAGCCCAAGGCTTATGAAGAAGCAGTTGGATTTGTTCTTAACCCCTTGGGGTAAAGTACTAGTGAAAACCTGATGGACAAACCAACTTCTTTTATTAAACAGTAGAGATGACACGGATACAGGAGATCCTGGCCTCAAATCTAGATGAGCAACACTAATGAAATGGCCTGACGAAGAATAGAAGGTTGGTTCTGGCATAACATTGATCTGCTCTAACTTGTAATAATAGCAGTTCTTGCAATAAAAGGACTAGTCTACTACCATGACCTGGTATACTCCAGAACCTCACACTACCTATGCTGGCTTTTTGCCATACAGGGATCCTCAAATACTAGGAGACCACCAAGCTACAGCAGTTGTACAGAACTGGTGAAAAGGACTGGGGCAGGAGGTCTGTCCCTGTAATGTTAAATGCTTTTCATAGGATAAAGTATTTTGCATTTCTAGGTCATTTT
The DNA here is from genome assembly GCF_052110815.1 of Crocodylus siamensis. NCBI lineage: Eukaryota > Metazoa > Chordata > Crocodylia > Crocodylidae > Crocodylus > Crocodylus siamensis. The sequence goes on along the minus strand of NC_143398.1, from coordinate 174,363,735 downwards.
TATTATTCATGATTAATATTTTAAGCAAGCCCTAAGGATTTTGCTTCCAAAATGTCTTTGTGGTCTGAATCTTCCCACCAGCATTTTTTGACTTGTAAATGTGGACTTTTTTTAAAGTGTCATCTGTGGTAGCTGCATTGGGCAGTAGCCAGAGGGGATCCTGGCTGTATTCCAAACAGGTTATGCATCTCTTTCTCCAAAGTGAAGATTAAGACATTGCTGGAGAAGAATGAGATAGAATTTCACACAATATAAAGCATATGTACAATAACTAAGGGCACTTAAGCAATTTTATTTCCTTTCTTTCCAAAAAGAATGTAAAGATCTCTCTCCACCAGCCCTCTTAATATAAATCCGGTTTAAATAGGATCATCTTCCTGCCTTACTCCTTAGGAAGAATTTAGGGAAGGGGCAGGAGTGACAACCCCTGCGCACTTATCCCCAGAGTAATACAGTACCAGATGTAGGGGCTAGATTGCCACTACTCTGATCATCACCCATACCTCTTCTGATAGGAAGGCATCTTGGGATAAGAGAGTCTGCATATCCAGGCATGCTCTCTAATCAGCTTGTTAAAAGTGGATGGGTTATGGGAGTGGTTTTCCTGATAATTGTTATTATTTGGATGGCGAAGAGTACCCAAAAATGAGTAGCGTTGTGCCAGGCACTATATATGCCTGAAACCATAGAAAAAAATGTACTTTTTTTCTTTGATCTAGAAAAAACAAAACAAAGAATTTCTCAAAAATGGACAACTTTATAGTTTTCAATCACCATTTTTATCCTATTTTCCATGAGCAAAAGCTACACATTTTTAAGTTTTCCCCCATTCACATTTGCTTTATGATCAAAACCCCCAAAAATGTCAGTGAAAACAGGAATGACAGTGAAAACTTTGTATCTTGCCAAATGGCTATTTTTCATACACATTGTTTGATGACAGGTCCTCCGCCAGCTGTGCTGCACACATGTTCAATGCAAGGGGCAATTTGCTCCATGGCACATACAGATGTGGAGCAGAAGAGATGTCCCAGTGGGCATGGAAAAGGTCAGGACCTCAAGGTGATCTGAGCAATGTCACCATGTCCATTCTAAGCTGATCTTAGAGAGTCCAGAGAAGAGCCACGCGCATGTTCAGAGGTCAGGAAAACAGACCTTATGACGACAGGCTGAGAGCCATGGGGCTCTTTAGCCTGGAAAACCGCAGGCTCAGGGGTGATCTGATGAGTACCTATAAGTTTATCGGGGTGACCACCAGGATCTGGGGGAACGTTTGTTCACCAGAGCGCCCCAAGGGATGACGAGGTTGAACGGTCATAAACTACTACAAGACCGTTTCAGGCTGGACATAAGGAAGAATTTCTTTACTGTCCGAGCCCCCAAGGTCTGCAACAGTCTGCCATTGGAGGTGGTTCAAGCACCTACATTGAACACCTTCAAGAGCAAATTGGATGCTTATCTTGTTGGGATCCTATGACCCCAGCTGACTTCCTGCCCTTTGGGCGGGGGGCTGGACTCGATGATCTTCCAAGGTCCCTTCCAGCCCTGATGTCTATGAAGTCTATGATCTATAGCCACCAACTCATTTCATATAAATCACAGAACAATTTTCAGATAATTGGCCGGAGGTCAAAGGGTCACTGTCTTTACCCCTCAAGCAGATTCACTCACATGTGCACTAACACATAAAATAAACGTAACTCTCTTGCAGACTTCTTCATGAAGGGAGTAATTCCCTCTCCCAACAGTGGACCCAGAGCAGTATTGGTGGAAGTGATGAGGATATGTGGGGTCTTCTATAGAGTCTGCACTCCTAGAGCAGTGGTAGAGAAGCACAGCCACTTCCCTTCTCACCAGCACAGATCCCAAGTATATAACTGAGCCATTTGGGCTGGGACCAAGGAAAGTGATTTCTCTTTTAATGCAAGAACTATTTGCCAGACAATTAAAAAACAAAAAAAAAGTGGCTCTGAACACCTTATATATTAAGTCATGGAGAAGGAACTTTGAATGCATCTTGTGGGACATTTTCACAGATTTCACAGACATCAGGGCTGGAAGGGACCTCGGAAGATCATCAAGTCCAGCCCCCTGCCCGAAGGGCAGGAAGTCAGCTGGGGTAGAGCTTCATGCTGTTAATGCAAACCATCACATAAAAGTGTCACCAAAGTATACCCATGATTAATTTCCTTGACACTGAAATTAAGATCCAGATTTCATCAAGTAGCATAGATTAATCTGAACTTCAGAATGAAGTGTACTCTTTTTGGTGGCTGGAGGTTACAGTTTAAGCAGTTTTCTTCTACCTCTCAGACTTGCTTCACAATTAAAAAAAAAAATGTCTGTTTCAAAATTACCAAGTAATGAAAAGAAAATTCAAATATTTGGGCCAGATTCCTACCTGGCATAAATTAGGGTAGCCCCATTGTGCCTTTCTGCTCCCACTAAGGTAGCAGGCCATGCTTTGTAGCAGAGGACAATGTTTTCAAAAGCGGATGGGTGACTGATTTGAAATGCCTTAAAAAGGCCTTGGATCCAGAAAGCATTGAGCACCCATGCTGTGGAAAATTGGGTCCTTTTTAAAAGTAATTCCAACGGGACAACCACAGAACATTACTCACTTCTCAAAGTCTTGGCCAGGACTTTTATGATCCAGCAACTGTCAAAGCACTCTTGGAAATTAAACTCCTTTCTTTTAAAGTCAGGATCCAATTAGAATCCTTGGTTCAAATTTACCAGACCTCTGGGGAAATTTGAATCTGAATTTGGAGCCCAAGTTAATTGCTAAGTCCCTTCATTGCTCTTTCCCAAGAGAAGACTGAGACTGAGAGGTTGTGTAATCTAGGAGCCTGGCTATGAAGCTGAGTCCCTGAGAGAGAGGCACAAGCCAGCCTGGCAAAATTGACTATGGGCAACAATTGCAAATCACTGGAATATAGTGATCTATTAGCATGTGTTAGGAGATTACTTTGCCTGAATGGGAACAACTTTACAAGGCCACAAGGGCATTTAATGTATGCTAAACTGCTTGAATACACATCTGCTAGTGTTTCAGCTGCACTTAGTAAGTGTTCAGGTGAATGTATGAAACCACCCAAGGACTTGCTTGACCAATTTATAAATGGAGGATAATATTTGTATGACCAGAAGTAGAAATGACTTATGGCTTCTCTGGGTAGCTGCTCAAAGCCACTTGAATGCCAGTTAGGAGAAGTACAGCAGGGCAGCTCTGCACCCAGGGCAGTGTCAGCCTGCCATGATACAGATCACAGCGGTACATTCAGCCACCACTCCAGTAGTGGCTATTTGTGTGCTCCCCACCACGCTCCAAAGGCAGTGCCTGGGGCAGCTAACCTGGTTGTCCCCCACCCCCAGTTACACTGTTTTTCTGAGGATGTCTCCCTGCCCTACCCGCCCTAACAAACTGTGGTTTAGCTGACACTACAGAACACCCAGACAGGGCTCTGAACATAGGAAGCGCTGTATAGTTGCCATTATATTTCTCTCCTACCTCCCATTACAAAGAAAGGTAAAACAAGTGTTAAAGAAAGTAGTTTTCATTTGTGGCTTGGGCAGGGTCTCCCCTAATGCATGTGCTCAGGGCATGTTGTACAGCTGTGCTGGCTGGTGCTCAGAAGCCCAGGTGGGGGGTGGAGCACGCAGGAGAAGAGTCCTTGAGTCCAACAGCCTCTGCAAACAAACTTGCGTTGGGAAGGCTGCTCAGACTTCTCTGTTACAGAGAAAGTAATATACAGTCAGGCAGCGCGGCACGTGTCTGCTTCTCCAGCCACTGCATTGGGCTGTGGCTCTTTCCCACTGCATCATGGTTTTACATTACAATTTTTATTTGGAAACTCTCCCCTTTGTTCAAAACTCTGTCCCTCCAAACTCATTCCAAGGGCAGGGCATGCAGTAATGAGCTGGCAGGTTCCCCGCACATGAATGGAACATAAAATTACCAGCTCTTAGCACTGGACAAAGCTGTATTTTAATAGTTTATTGAATCCACCTATTTCATTTGGAATCACTCACACAAAAACCAAGGTGTAGGTACAATCATGATAAACACACACAATTTCCAGGATTACAACGACCACCACTCAGCCAGACTTTTTCCCTTTGCTTCTGTGGTAGAACTCTAGTCCAGCATGTTCCTTGGGGGAAAGCTAAAAAAAAACAAAAGGAGGTTTTCCCTGCAAGTCATCACATATAGCACCGTCATCTCTCTGCATCTGCTCCCGGGGCCAATCTTTTTTTTATCTTGCAAAGGATCTAGTCCTGAAAAGGTGTAGTATTGAGCACAGTACTTATTGACAACAGCAGGCTTCTCCTGGCTCTAAACAGCACAGCTATGACTTACAGGCTTACAGACACATTCTTATTCATGAAGCCACGATCTCCCTGCCCAGGCCCCTACTTGGCCCAGCCCCCCCAGGGAGAGAAAGAGGTAGTGGGAGGGTACTCACCGGTCCCTCTCCATTGGGCAGAGTCCCCCAAATCCCAGGCAGGGCCTCCCCCTAGCCCAAGATCAGTTTCATCAATGGCAGGCCCATTGCGCATGCACACAGTTTAAAAGGGCCCGCCAACAGCAAAAAAGCCAGTTAGGCTCCAGGAGTGGCGAGAGATGCGTGGGTGAAAGCCCACTGTGCCCCCACTACCCCTAAGCCCCCCAGAGACACCCCAGCAGCCACAGAGCCCCTCGCCAACCCCCAGCACAGCCAGGTAAGCGGGACCCGTGGTGGGAGGGGGTTAAACCCTAGAGAGTGGGAGGAGGCAGCTGAGTGGGAGCCGGGCTGGGTCTCACCACGCCCAGGTCCTTACTTCACCCAGCCACCCAGGGAGCCACGTGACTGGAGCCACGTGAACAGGCTGTGCAAACAGGGGCGCTTGTCTGCTGGCGTGTGAGTTAGCATGGAGTTCATACAGGAGGGTGTGTGGGAGGGCTGAGGCCCTGCCTGTGAGCCCCCCAGGGTAGACAGTCCCAGCTGTAGCCAGCCTACCAGTGGCATGACACGGATGGGCACACACCACACCCCGAGGATCCCCTTGAGGTCTGTGGCCCCCCTTCCCAGCACCTCAGAGATGGCCACCCAGACAGAGCCCATGGTTCTGAGCTGCATACAGATGGAGCCCCTGGCTCTTGGCTGCGCGGGCTTCCTGTCCCTTTTTCAGGCTTTGGGGCCTGGGAGCATGGCTACCTCCCCTTGTGGGTTCTGCTCCCTTTTGGGGTCTCTGGCACACCAGCTGGAGGAGCTCCAGGCCACAGTCCAGAGGCTGTGTGCCATCAGGGACTGTGAGCAGGATATCGACTCCTACCGCCAGGCCCTTCTCCCCCGGGAGCCAGAGGGTAGACCATGGTCTCCCTCCAGGACAAGGGAGGACTCAAGGACCTCCCATTCTGTCCAGTCAGGGGCATGGACCAAGGTGGTCCAGGGACCTAAGGCCCGCCACAACAAGGCCCCTGCCCTGCCAGAGCTTAGCAACAGGTACGCACCTCTTGCAGCTCCAGCAGAGCCTGCTGAGTTGCCAGCTCCCACAGGCAACACAGGCTCAACTGCAGCTACCGCCCCCACTCTCCCCAAGACAAAACATAAAGTGTTTGTTGTGGGAGACTGCATCCTGAGGGGGACTGAGGGGGCAATCTGCCGCCCTGACCCCTTAGCTCGGGAAGTCTGCTGCTTCCTGGGGGCCTGCATCCAAGACTTTGTGGAGAAGATCCCTAAGCTCCTCCAGCCCACAGACCACTATCCACCACTATGCTCCGTATTCATGTGGGCACCAATGACACAGCTCAGAGCACTCCCAGCCAGGTCATGAGGCGCTACAGGGATTTGGGAGCAGGGCTAAAGGGTCTGGGGGCACAAGTGGTATTCTCTTAGATCCTCCCAGTCTCGGGCTATGGACTGAGGAGGGAGAGGAGGATCCAGGTAACGAACCAAAGATGGCAGTGCTGGTGTCATAGGGAAGGCTTTGGCTTGTATGACCACAGCCTGCTCTTTGGCGAGAGAGGCAGCGAGCTGCTGGGAAGAGATGGCCTCCACCTCTCTCCCCTGGGGAGGAGGCTCTTCTCAGCCAGACTGGCTGAACTGTTCCACTGGGCTTTAAACTAAGCCCGCTGGGGGATTGGGCGGACTACTGCCACTGCTGGCCCGTGGAGCAACCATTCCAAAGCCAGCAGGCCAAGGCACTTAAGGGAGCCCACCCCTGTGCCAGCTCTGGTACAATCTGTGGGCAAGGCAGGAGCCCCCAAGGGGACACTTGCCTGCCTGTACACAAATGCCAGGAGCTTGGGGAATAAGCAGGAAGAGCTTGTCCTCCTGCTCAATGCAAATAATTATGATGTCATAGGGATAACAGAGACCTGGTGGGACTCCACCCATGACTGGACCTCGGGTATAGATGGCTATACCCTGTACAGGAGGGATTGTGTACATAAAAAGGAAAGCTACACGTCCCTGCAAGCTGATGTTGGCAACCAGGCTGGGAGACCCTCTGGGTTAAAATCTGTGAGGAACACAGCACAGCGGACACAACGGTGGGAGTCTACTACAGACCTCCCACCCAAAGTCAAGAGCTTGATAAGGAGTTCACCCAGGAACTGGCTGAAGCCACATACTCCAGGACCATGGTTGTCATGGGTGACTTCAATTACCCGGACATCTCGTGGGAAGATCACTCAGCAAAATCTGAGCAGTCGCAAAGCTTCCTATCATGCGTGGATGACCTCTACCTGAATCAAGAAGTCTACGGGCCAACGAGAGGTAAAGCGCTGCTCGCCCTGGTATTGGCTACTGGGGATGACCTAATCGGTGACCTAGTGATAGATGGGAAGCTGGGTGACAGTGACCATGAACTGATCACCTTCACCATCTGCCATAAAGCTGGCAATTCAGTCAGCAACACTGAAGTCCTTGAGTTCAGGAAAGCTGACTTTGACAAGCTCAGGAGGCATGTCAGTGAGGCCCTAAGGGACCACAACCCCAGGGGGAGGGGAGTTCAGGAAGAGTGGTTGCTCCTCAAGGGAGTGATCTTCAATGCACAAGCTAATTCTATTCCATCTCGGAGGAAAGGCAGCAAGATGCAGGGGTAGCAGTGGACATAGTCTTGCTGGACTTTAGGAAGGCCTTTGACACTGTGTCTCACCCTGTTCTCATTAAGAAACTGGGGGACTGTGGTGTCGACACTCACACAGTCAAATGGCTCACCAACTGGCTGGAGGGCCACATCCTGAGAGTGGTGGTGGATGGGTCATTTTTGACCTGGAGGGATGTGGGCAGTAAGGTCCCTCAGGGCTCAGTCCTCGGGCCTGCACTGTTCAACATCTTCATCAGTGACTTGGATGAGGGGGTAAATAGCACCCTGTTCAAATTTGTTGATGACACTAAGATGTGGGGGGATGTGGGCACGCTAGAAGGGAGGAATAGGCTGCAATCGGACCTAGACAGGATACAGGGGTGGGCGGATGAGAATAGGATGGGATTCAACACAGACAAGTGCAAAGTGATGCACCTGGGGAGAAAGAACCAGTACCATACCTACAGGCTGGGGAACTCCCTTCTCATCAGTACAGAGGCAGAAAAGGATCTTGGAGTCATCATTGATGCCAAGATGAACATGGGCCGGCAGTGTGGGGATGCAGTCAGGAAGGCCAACTGTACCTTGTCATTCATCCACAGATGCATCTCAAGCAGGTCCAAGGAGGTGATCCTCCCCCTCTATGCGGCACTGGTTAGGCCACAGCTGGAGTACTGTGTCCAGTTCTGGGCGCCGCACTTCAAGAGGGACATGGACAACATGGAGAGGGTCCAGAGGAAGGCCACTCGCATGATCGGGGGCAGCAGGGCAGGCCTTATGAGGAGAGGCTACAGGACCTGAACCTGTTCAGCCTCCACAAGAGAAGGCTGAGGGGGGATCTAGTGGCCTGTTACAAGCTAGTCAGGGGGGACCAGCAGGCATTGGGGGGAATCCCTGTTCCCCCGAGCACTGCCAGGAATGACCAGGAATAACGGTCACAAGCTGGCAGAGGGTAGATTTAGGCTAGATATCAGAGGTGCTACTCATGGTCAGGGCGGCTAGGATCTGGAATCAACTTCCAAGAGAAGTGGTGCTGGCTCCTACCCTGGAGGTCTTTAAGAGGAGGCTAGATGTACACCTTGCTGGAGTCGTTTGACCCCAGTACTCTTTCCTGCCATGGCAGGGGGTCTGACCCAATGATCTGCTCAGGTCCCTTCCAACCCTTGAAACTATGAAACTATAAGAGGGCACAGCAGCCCCCCAGGCTCTCCAGGGACCTAGCAGACCTCCTGAGGCTAAAAAGAAAGGCTTACAAAGGAAGGAGGATGGGATTTACTTCCAAGGAGGAATATTCTGCACTGGTCCGGTCTTGCAGGGAGCAAACCAGGAAAGCCAAGGCTGCAACTGAACTCTAACTAGCTTTGAGCATCAAGGACAATAAAAAGTCCTTTTTCAGATATGTGGGGAGCCTGATGAAAAGCAACGGCAATGTTGGACCCCTGCTAAACCAGATGGGGCAACTGACAACTGACACCCAGGAAAAAGCCAACCTATTGAATGGGTACTTTGCATCGGTCTTTCATCAGTCACATGGGATGCCCATGCCCACCACAGGACAGGGAGGTCCTGGTGAGGGAGATCCCCTGCCCTCCATTAATGCTGACCTTGTGAAGGAACACCTTGAGAGGCTGGATACCTTCAAGTCAGCTGGCCCTGACAATCTACACTCCAGGATACTCAAGGAGCTGGTGAGCATCATAGCCCAGCCCCTGGCACGGATCTTTGAAAACTCCTGGCACTCTGGTGTAGTGCCTAAAGACTGAAAGAAGGCCAATGTGGTGCCGATCTTCAAGAAAGGGAGGAAAGTGGATCCGGCAAACTATAGGCCCATCAGCCTGACTTCTATCCTGGGGAAGGTCTTAGAAAAGTTTATTAAAGAGGCCATCCTTAATGGACTGGCAGATGCCAACATCCTGAGGGATAGCCAGCACAGGTTTGTTGTGGGTAGGTCTTGCTTGACCACTCTCATTACCTTCTAGAACTAGGTGACCTATCATCAGGACAAGGGAGGAGAGATTGATGTCATATATCTTGACTTTAAAAAAGCCTTCGATCTGGTATCCCATGATCACCTCTTGGCAAAACTGGCCAATTGTGGCCTTGGGTCCACCATGATCCACTGGCTGGGGAACTGGCTCCATGGTCAGACCCAGAGGGTGCTAACTGATGGAAGTCAATTGTCATGGTATCCTGTGACCAATGGGGTCTCCCAAGGCTCTGTCCTTGGACCCATATTGTTCAATATCTTCATTAATGATGTGGACACTGGAGTCAGAAGCGGACTGGCCATGTTCACTGATGACACCAAACTATGGGGCAAAGCATCCACACCAGAAGACAGGAGGGCGATCCAGGCTGACCTGGACAGGCTCAGCAAATGGGTGGACGAGAACCTGATGGTGTTTAACACCAAAAAATGCAAGTTTCTCCACCTTGGGAGGAAAAACCTGCAGCATCCTTATAGGCTCAGCAGTGCTACGCTGGCTAGCACTACAGAAGAAAGAGACTTGGGGGCCATCATTGACCACAAGATGAACATGAGCCTGCAATGCAATGCTGAGGCTAGTAGAGCGACCAAAACATGGATGCTTCTCAAGCAAATCCCAGGACGTCATTCTCCCCTTGTACTTGGCCTTGGTGAGGCCGCAGCTGGAGTACTGCATCCAGTTTTGGGCTCCACAATTCAAAAAGGATGTGGAGAAGCTTGAGAAAGTCCAGAGAAGAGCCACGCGCATGATCAGAGGTCAGGAAAACCGACCTTACGATGACAGGCTGAGAGCCATGGGGCTCTTTAGCCTGGAAAAGTGCAGGCTCAGGGGTGATCCAATGGCCACCTATAAGTTTATCGGGGTGACCACCAGGATCTGGGGGAACGTTTGTTCACCAGAGCACCCCAAGGGATGACGAGGTCAAACAGTCATAAACTACTACAAGACCGTTTCAGGCTGGACATAAGGAAGAATTTCTTTACTGTCTGAGTCCCCAAGGTCTGGAATAGCCTGCCATTGGAGGTGGTTCAAGCACCTACATTGAACACCTTCAAGAACAAATTGGATGCTTATCTTGTTGGGATCCTATGACCCCAGCTGACTTCCTGCCCCTTGGGCGGGGGGCTGGACTACATGATCTTCCGAGGTCCCTTCCAGCCCTAATGTCTATGAAATCTATGAAATCTATGAAATCCGGTGGTCTGATCCAGCTCATACCAAAGTCAGGAGGAGACAGTGAATATGTTCATTGTACAGGAAAATATACAATAGGGCGTAGGATGATTGCACCAAAGCAAACTGTTTTATCTTTATATGTTATACCAGTGAAGCATATGATCTAGGCTGGTTAAGAATGTGTAAAGACAGTCTTCCAGTGTAAGAGGTTTCCAGTGGCTACATCAGTATAGCTACAGGGCAACTGACTATCTGAAGTGAGTCAGGGCCTCAAAGCATGTTTGCCTTGCACCCATTGGTGTACCATAGGTCTCCAGCACCTGGGTGCCAACACCTACATTTGAGCCCCCTCTCCCTCAGGGATGATCTGTGCAGGGCCCCCTCTCCTGCCCCATGGCACTTGACATCACGGCACACCAGATGCAAGGGGAGAAGCAGCAGCTGGAATTTCTGGCCATAACAGGTAAAGAAACGTACAACCCGTCGGGTGGGTGGGTAAGCTACACACCAAATGTGGGAGGCGTTGCAGCCTCTCAGCCTGCCCACCCTCCCAGCCAGTGCCTGTGGGCCATGGCCCCCTCCTGCCCCACTGTCCCATCAGTACTCCACTGCTTGCATGGGACAGTACTGAGAAGCTTCACCTTAAAAGCACGCCCCAACTCATTGCTGCTTCACACATGCCACATCCTGAAAAATGACATGTAGCCACATGTGGCAGGCACGAGCACCACTCTCAGGCTTGGAAAAGCTTATGAGAGTGGCTACTCGATGCTTTCTTAGCATGCAGCACATTCAGTTCGTGTTTTTACAGGTCCTCTGAGGATGTGATAGGAGCCTCTAACTAAAGCACCTAGAACATCTCATGTATTAGCATCCCTGCACTTCAAAATGGTGGTGGGGACACTTTATTGAAAGCTTGTTGAATGAGCTTTAGTTAAAGCACCTCTACTGCTATGTTGCAGCATGGGGATGCTGATACACAAGATGCAGAGGCTGGCTGGAGCATGGTGATTAGCGTGCTCCAGCAGACTTGATTAATTGAGTTTGCTCCCAATGCACTGTAATTATAGCACATCGGAGCAGCCCCCTGGCTCATGTACAGGCATCCTCTGTGTTTAAAGGGTTAGGAATTTAGGCAATGGGCTCAGTGAGACAAAGGCTTTAAACTAGATTTTTTAAAGTAATTTGGGTGCCTAACTTCTACTGATTTCAGTGGGATGGTCCTTTGTCTTTAATCCCCTTGTCCAGCACTATTCACATGTATGAGTGTCATTCACACGTGTAAATAATTTATAAAGATTTAATAAATTATGGATGTTTTTATGAGCATACTACAGACATGGGAAATATGTGCTATAAATGGCTGTAAGCAACCTCCTAGATTAACCATTTAGTAAAACATGAATTAATCATCCACTAATCCCTTCCAAGTTTTAACTATAGAGCTTTGTAATAAAGCATGATTAATAATTGTTTGAAAACAAGGAGTCACATCATGGCAAAATTCATTTCCACACATGGACAGGGCCTGCATCCACAACGAATGTTGCCCTATACTTAACTGTGGAAAAAGCCAGGCAAGAAGACAAGATACAGCTCCAAATCTGCATCCTGAGTCCAACTTCCCCAAGTTGGTGGAGTGGATTCTCATGTTCTGCAATGTGCCAGTCCTTGCTCTCTTCCTGCAGTTTCACAGCTTGTACTTTCTTTGGACTGCTTTGTATGCATTTCAGACTGGGTAGGGGAAGTATCTGTTTGCACAGACATCTGACGAGGCTTACTCACAAGTTATTCACCAAGCCACTCACTTGTGGGTAATGATGAGTTCCAACCTCATTCTGAAATCCAACCCAGTAAAACAGCTGTAATGTATCCTAAGTGCAAAAGCTGGGTTTGATTCAAGATCTTGTACCCTGTGGTTTGTATTAAAAAGCAACATCAGTTGGAAGGAATTTCCCTCAGCTGTATGTTGGAAAAATATTTATTACTATTGAATGGTCAGGGTACCTTTTTATTTCCAGAATAATATTTTTTTTGCCCTGTTCCTTCAAGGCCAGAACAAGAGGGAATCCATCTTTTCTGTCAGCTGTTGTCTACATGGTCAGCAAGGCCCCATTCAGCAAACCACGTAAACATATGCTTAAGATTAAGCATGTGTGTAGACCAGTGACTATTACATGAGACTGCTGAATATTAAGCATGGGCTTCAGTGTCCAGTAAATGAGGACCTAACTCAAGCAGCTTGAATTAGAAATTATATTCTGCATAAATTAAATTGCAAAAATAATAGGAAAAATTGAAAAATGATGTTTACAGTTTATTAGTCATTGCTTCTCATAAGACTAATTGCTGAAGGAAGAATTTGGCAACCCTCGTAGATTGGCCAGGAGTCTACTGTAATCGGCATTAATTTCCTGGTGACTATTGAAAGCAATCTGAGAGATTGATATTGTGCACATGTTGAACAGTACAATTAATGGCTAGAGGTTGCATTGATACATTGGTCCCATATTGGATCTGCCACCCCATGCCCCTTCTCTCCCCCCTCTTCCTTCCCCCATAACAGATTTACCAGCTGAAAGCTGCTCTCCAAGCTGCCGGGGTGCATATCAGCAATCAGACTGGTATCGGCCAATATGTCTTGTTAAAAACCAGCCATTGGTGTCAACCCAGAAAATCTCCATTGGCGCACCCCTATTAATTGCATTATGTCATGTTGGAAAAAAAAATCTCCCAGAATAGCTTCAGTCAGAGTTGGCAACCCTAAGGAAGATCCATGTTATCTATGGCCTTTTCTGTCTTGAGTCAAATGATCAGAAATGGCCTTCAACTTTGTTCCTGAACTTCTATATATAAAAATAAGCATGTATTGAAAATTCTTGCTTTTGCAAATTTAAATAGCAATTGCTTGTATAATTTGGCTAAATAGTTGTATAAGCAAGTTAAATGTGCAGATTCACAACTATATTTTTGCCAATATACATATGACAGAAGGGAAAACACTACAGCTCTAAAAGCCAAAAACCCTAGAATATTCAAACTGAATATTTTCATCTAGACTCCAAGCAGTGAAATGAACTGAACCATAGCCCTGGATCTGAACTCTGGAATACCTGACTCCTAGAAAAGTTTGGGTCCAGATTCAGATCAAGCTGTACCTAGCAAATATTTGCCAACTCCAAACTGCAGGTACAAAACTGAGGTCTTGGTTGAGATGATTTAGAAACTTTGATCAATAGGATCAAATTTGTCCCTGTTTCAACTCTCTCAAATTCAACAAAGTAATAGAATGCGCGAATTTAGTCTACTGTGCCTAACAGTTTGTGTTGCTTTCTCCCGTTTCCTTTGGTACAAGAAAACAAAAAATTAAACCTATTAAAAGTGATTCAAAACTACATCTCTCTTCAAAACATGATGAAGAATATTTTATATTTTAAAAAGAGAAATATTTTAAATAATTATCCATCCTGGCATGGATCTCTGTGGACACTGTTTCCTATTAAATGCAAATGCATTCAGAGTTTCTGCTTCCTGTCGTGTAATATGGAATGCTAAAAATCCCAGTATCATTGCAGAAGTTATTGTAAACTCCAGAGAGTTTATATGCTCAAGAAACGTCTCCCAGAGGGAAGCTGGAAAAGTTACCGTAGAATTTACAGTAAATGCCTAAGACCCTATGTAATATTTATTATTTCCTCATCATCCTATCCTGCCTGGCTGGCTATTTTGTTGCTCTAAAATAAAAGTCTGTTTCAACAGTTAAGGGCTATGACATGCACTCTGTAGGATATTAAAGCGGATACGATAGCCACAGGAAATGTTTCCAGTCCTGGTAAGGAACCTCAGGGAGGTACTAACTCAAATGAGAATACACTAATCTGATTACCAGAAATTGCTCATGGTAACATAATGAAAAAACAGAAAAAAATGTGACAGATATGCATTCATGGCTTGCCAGATTTTGGATTCCATGAGAGCCAGAGGGAAAATTCCCATTGATTTCAATGGGAATAGGATTCTAACCCTCCCTCCCCACCCCCAAATTATAGTCCAAATGTCCTTATGGCGTATTTTTAAAGTATTTTACAAGAATTAGTGGGTGTTTTCCATTCATCTTACTATGAAAATCATTACATTAGCACTAACAACAATTTAGACATATTCTCTCATGGCCCATGCCTGTGTATATATAATACAGCCCTTTTCATCAGTAAATCTCAAACACTTTAAAGATATGATCAGTATCATTAGCAGGGATCCTGGTTTTCTCTGATTTTAAAAAATCCTCAATTTTTGGTTTAAAAAAAGTAGCCCCAAAGCCACATTTTTCTGTGATTTAAATGAAATACCACTAATATATATATAATGATGTTTCATTTTAATCATGGAAAAATATGGCTTTTTGGGGTTATATTTTTAACCAAAAATTGGGGAGTTTTTTAAATCAGAGAAAACCAGGATACCTGATCATTAGTCCCATTTTACACATGTAGGAACTGAGTATGTTGAGGGAAGTGATTTATCCAAAGTCATCTAACATGTCACTGGAAGAGCTGAGAAGAAAGTCAGATCTCCCAAATCCCAATCCAGCAGCCTATCTGCTGTTCTACATGCAAGATTGATTGTTCTGAAACATCAGCATTTGCCATTTTAAAGTCTGGTTAAGGAGAAACCCTGACTATGAGGCCTAAAGCTTGCCATATTGTCACTAGCATGCAGAGTAAGAGTTAGTGCTGGGAAGTGATAAAAACAAATGGAACAAGGCAAGCACAAGCAGCAATGCTTAGTCAGGTACCTCAGCTACCATGATGGACCACATGGCAGAGGAAAAACCCTTTAGTACAAGAAGTTGCAGACTTTGTAGACAAAAAACACAGATGAAGGCTCTAGGAATGGCGGCACCACATAAAAAGCATGACAAGAGTCCAACCTGCAGGTAAATAATCCAACTTGGAACTGATACTGAAGCACTATCCTCAAATACACCCTTAGTGTTGGCAGAAGCATCTGTGTGGGGGGGGGTGTATGTGTGTGTGTGTGTGTGTGTGTGTGCCAACAGCTGGCTGTGCAAACATGTTTTTGTCTCTGTACATATAAAATGATGTAATTGCAGATAGCAAAAGGGCCAATTAAATAGTCTCATTAGAAAGCTGCCAACATTGCCATCTGCTGAAGAACTTGGATATGCAGTAGAAACTCTGTTATGTTCATCCCTGCCATTGAAAACTAAAATCAGAAAACTAAAATCACTAAAATTTAGAAAATCTTGGCTCAGTAGAGACTTCTACCAGACTACATAATAGTCTGTCAGAGGAAGTGGCGCAAGTTTGAGTCATATAAGGTGGTCTGGGTAAAGTCCTGGAAAATGTTGCTGGGAACAATTTGTACCATTTTCCACAGGATGGCCAGCATGACCTAACAGGCCAGTTCATGTCTCTTGGTGTCTCCACAAATACTACATATTTGATGTAGTAAGGGCAGTCTTGCACCAGTTATATTCCCAGGGGCGAATTTCAGTTTTAGAGATAACCAGAATCCTGAACATGAAAATGCAAGAGCTTTAATCAGAAACATTTGTTCATTTATATTCTCTCTCATATTTACATGCACACATGCACACACTTGTATAGACACACACACATGCCTATGCCCATGCACACAGAAAAATCAAGTGCACATTACACCAAACAAGCCACATCTGTCTTTGAGACTGAATTACAGTAGTGGAAAAAGGTAGTTTCATTGTTATAGTCTCTTGGGAAACCTTACATTTTAGGCAGGTAGAAAACTAACTGAAAAAGTATAAGACAAAGGGTAAAGATGAACTAGCCCAGTGGTGATGCATGGGGAGTGCACAGGGCTGCATGTGCACCCTCTGAGAATGCCAGTGCACCCCTGACTGGCCACACTTGCCACTAGGCAATGCACTCACAGAAGTAGCTGCAGCCAGTTCCAGAAGCAGCTACAGTGATCGACCACATGAGATCCCCCCACCCCAGTTGGCAGGATTGGCTGCGGGGGACCTGCCCTCTTGGGCACTGACTGGTCACTGGGGGGACATGTGCCCCCCCGACTAAGGCGGCACCAGTCACCCATGAACCAGTCTATACTGAAATGCACAGTACGAAGAGATGTACTGTGAGGTGCTAAA
This sequence comes from Crocodylus siamensis, assembly GCF_052110815.1. Taxonomy (NCBI): domain Eukaryota; kingdom Metazoa; phylum Chordata; order Crocodylia; family Crocodylidae; genus Crocodylus; species Crocodylus siamensis. The sequence continues at coordinate 174,347,346 of NC_143398.1, read as the reverse complement.
TGGATCCAAATTAGTGTCTGGTTTTATTTAACCTCCTCACTAATTATCTGAAAGAAAAAGGAGTAAGCATATTTCAAAGTAATTTCAGATTTTAATATACACTGGGAGATTAGAAGCATGAGTAGGAAATAATGAAATTAAATTCAACCAAGGAAAGCATATGGAAAAAAAATCATCCAAAACACTGATATTTAGTAGGAAAGAAAATGCTTGAAAGCAACGATATAACTGGAGGGCAGCAAATGAGCTGCTAATATATAAAGTGAAAGAGCATCAAAGAAAAATATCAGCTCATGGGCTCCATACATTACAAAAAAATCATATCATACATCAGGAACGTCACCTGTACACTGGTAAGACCACATAGAAATAGAATAGATACACATGGTTCCAGGCACTAAAATTATTTTGAAAAGAAAGAGAAAATTCAGGCAAGACAAACAGAAATGATTAAGGGGATAGTTAGATAAATGGATTTATGAAGGAATCATTGAAAGAGCTGAAGAAGAGTTCAAGCTTGGTAAACCATGAAGAAGAGATGACATGTTAATCATTTCTTACTATCATTTACATTACAAAAACACACACAGGCCCGCTTTGCTTTAAGACCTGTACAGACATATATTAAGAGGCAGTCAGACCCATGAAGAGCTTAGAATGTAAGTAGTGACAAAATAAGAAGCTTGGAAATACCCTATCACAACCTTCAGCTTAGGACTGGACAACAGAGGCCTGGAGAGCATAAACGATGTATTCAAGGTTACACACAGATTCTGTGACAGAACAAGGAATTTCAACCCAGATCTCCAGTCAGTGCTGTAGCAAGGGTGGGGGGGGGGGGTGAGTGGGGTAACTGCCCTGGGCACCGAAGCAAAGGGGTGCCAATAGGCACCGCCCAGCTGGGGCACGGGGTAAGCCATGAGCGGCTCATTTGGGGGAGGCGTGGGGATGGGGGAAGGGTGGTTCCCAGCGCTGCGTGCACTCCCAGGCAAGCACTGGGGGGGGGGGGGTGTCCCGTGGATCTGTGTGCAAGGGGCAACGGTGGGCTGTCGCTGTGGGCTTTGCCCTGGGCACGAAACATCATTGGTATGGCACTGTCTCCAGTACTTTAAATCACAAGGCCATTCATTTCCCTCTTTACAGGCAGGGCAGGTGGCACTACCTATTAGCACGAACACTTAACAATTCTCATTGTAAGACACTGTTTTTTAACTTTCATGGCAATTGCAAGTCTGCATTTCAGTGGTGAGACATACTGGCCACGTCTACATGAAACACTTACTGCACAGTAGCTTGTTACTACTGTGGAGGAGAGTTGCCGGGCACGAACCGTGATATGATGCTATTGAGTAGTAACAAACTACTGCACGGTAAGCGTCACTAGGCAACCATGCTTTCTCATTGACCCCTCACCTTCCAGCCAGACTCAGAAATGGCAGAAGAGGATAATACTTGACTGAGTGCAGAAGGGAGAATAACTGGACCAATGGGGACAAGAAAATAAGATTGGGACAAAACACTTGGGAGTCAGGCAGGCTTCTATAGTGCCAACTACAAACCCAGGCCCATGTACGTTATTCACAGGTGCATCTCAAGAACTGAGAACTGAATTCAGATTCTTGAAGACCGGACAAGCACCTGGCTGGGGTCAACTGACTCCGGCACTCTCTCCTGCCCCGAGCAGGGGGTCGAACTCGATGATCTATTAAGGACCCTTCCAACCCGCCAAAATCTATGAATCTATAAGACTAAACTTCTTTAAAAGGATTTGAGTGAAGAAACATCTCAAAGTTGTAAAGACAAGCAAGAGTGAATAATTTAAAAGAATGGCCCAGGGGGGAACATGTTCTAGGATTCCTTTGAAACCATATCGAAAGCCATGGGGGAGGAAGACATAGGAAAAGGGAACCAACTCCAGGCAAAACATTGCAAAGCTACTTACTCCCTTCTCACAAAAGGGACCAAACAATCTTACCTAAGCAATTGTTTGCTTCCATTCTGGATTTCCTCAGGACAAGTCGGCAGCTCTTGTTGGTTGACTGCTCTTCTGGGTCACAGAAATGCTGCTGCTTATGACCCCAGTTATCACCAGCTGGTGTTAGGAATGCAGTATGACAGCTTCCCATTAAAAGAATAGAGAACATTTGCCTCTGCTTGGTTCTTCCTAATTCTTGTTTATTGGTTTTTATGTTCTGTAGTTGTTGGTGTTTGCAATCCCTTACTTTATCCTGCTGAGAGAAGGATAAGAAGACACCTTTTTGGAATGTCACACTTACATTCCTAAAAAAAGTAGGCCCGGGTGGGAATTAAGGGGAAAGCTTGAAACCTGGCATGGAGAGCTGGAGGGGGTTTACTCACTTAGGCAAATGGGAAGTTAACCAATAGGATAACGAACCAATCTCAAAATTATCAAAACATTTTGATTAATTGGGGCTGAATTTTAAGGGAAGGGGGTTCTGTGCATGAACATTTGGTGGATGTCAGTGTTTCGTCCCAGATCAAAGGAAGAAACTACTCAAAATATCGAATTCTTATTGGAGAGGTAAAAGAACTTCCTACTCAACCTAGCTAGAGCAGCAGAGTAAGACTTCAGAAACCTGGATTCAACCCCTGAAAAAATTTTCTCTGTGATGTTGGATGAATCAATTAAAATCTGTGCCTCAATTCCTCATCTGTGAAATGGAAATATAAGTACTTCCTCACTTCAAAAGGATAAGAGAGACCAGATCAGAAACTATGATAACTAATATATAAATTGGATTTTTAGCAGAGACGTCTCTTAATTTTATTACCCCAACTATAAATAATTTACTCTTTACAGATTTTGAAATAAACCAGCTATACTTTGGGACAAGGGATGTTCATGTACACAAATACGAAGAGAGGGAATGGACTGTATACCGTTTCTGTCTTTCCTTCCTCGGTGATTTAAAATAAGTCTACTGCCTACCATTTATTGTTGCAGTTATTGTGTGACTGTCTAAGTCAGAGTAACTGTGTGGAACCGTGCTTGGGCATATTTATTCTAAATATCAGGAAAGTGTTCCTGCAACCTAGCAACCACCTGAATCATCTCCCAAGGGAAACAGTAGATATAAACTATGTAAAATACTGAAGAACAAGAAGACACTGTAGGAAACAATCCTGCATTGCAAGAAACAGAAAGAGAGCTGCTTCACAGCATAAGCAAATCTAGACTCAGGAGAAAACCTCCAATTTTCTTTGGAGCTTGGAGCTAGTGACTTTGTACAGAGTGCAAGGGTGCTGGTTATATCTGCAGCAGATCCCATGTGATAGTAAGCCAGCCCTGAAGACAGAAAATATGGCCTAAAGGAACTAGTCCTCCATCCAACATGTTCTGGAATTCTTTGTGGAATAAATGGCTTGATACTTCGCAAATGAAGTGCTGAATTCAACATACTTTCTCATCATCACTTCATTAACTCCCAGCATAAAACTAAGAGCCATTCTTTTTATGTCTGTTTGTTTGTTTAAATGGCCATGTAAAATTGCTCCTAGCAGCCGTATGATAGAGTTTGTTTGTTGGGGAGAATCATAAGCTAAAGAAGGGAAGAATTATTTTGCATTTCCAAAATTTAGTACAGCTGATGGTTGGGACCTTAACTAATACACATTGCTGCCCTAGGCTATATAGGTTTGTTCGATTATTTCTGTTTCTCCAAGCAAATTCTATGAACTGTTCTCATGATATTTTCCTTCTAGCCAGTTTTTTTCATCATTTGGACATTTTTTTTTTCCACTGGAAAAGTCCAAGCCAGTCTCCTCTTCAGCGCTTTGCACATATTATTTCAGTGCTTAAGTGGAATGGTTCAAATTATAATTTTCCAGTCGAGATAGAATAATTCATTCAAGATAACACTTTTTATAATAATGCGGTTTTCCCTAAGGTCCTTGAGGCTATTATATGCACCCAAAAAGACTGTGAGAACACCAGCATCTTAGAAAGCCATTTTTAGATATGGAAAGCAATTATTTTGCTCCATAAATATTGAGATGATAATGGAAAGGATCTGGTTTTACATACTATTGTCAAATATGCAAGAAGTAGACACGAATCATATTTTTAAGCATATCAAGTATACTCTTTGGGGAAAACTTGAGTCACCTTCTATGGGAAGATGACAGAGAAAGGAAGAAAATGTATTTTAAGTATCAAATACAAATAATGCATGGCAGATATAAATCTTAATATAAATAAGACTGGAGAGGTGGGCGAACCGGAACCAGATGAGGTTCAACACTGAGAAGTGTAAAGTGCTCCACCTAGGGGCAAATAATTTCCAACATACCTACAGGCTCAGTGGCGACAATTTGACTTGCACCACAGCTGAAAGGAACTTAGGGGTAATAGTTGACCATCACATGAACATGAACCATCAGTGTGATCTTGTAGTCAGCAGGACAATCAATACTCTGGCATGCATCAACTGTTGCATCTCATATAAAACAAAGGAAGTGATTCTTTCACTTTACTCAGCATCGGTGAGACTGCAGCTGGAGTACTGCATCCAGGTCTGGGCACTGCACTTCAACAAGTACATGGAAAAAAACCATGAGAGGGTCTAGAGAAGAACCACCCATATAATCAGGGACTTGCAAGGCAGATCATATGAGGAGAGGCTGAGGAACTTGGGCCTCTTCACCCAAAGATGAGAAGGCTGAGGTGGGACTTGATAGTAGCTTACTGGTACATCAGGGGAGTACATCAAGAGCTCAGTAAATAACTGTTCCCCAGGGCACCCCTGGGGAAGACCAGGAACAATGGATACAAACTCCTGAAAGGCTGCTTCAGGCTCAATTCTAGGAAAAACTTATTCACAGTCAGGGTGTCCAGACTGTGAAATAAGCTCCCTCTGGAGGTGGTGCAATTGCCTACCCTAGAAATCTTCAAGAGGAGACTGGACAGTTACCTTACTGGGGCCACCTCACCACACCTGTCTTTCCTGCCTGGTGCAGGGGGCTGGACCCAATGATCTTGCGAGGTCCCTTCCAGCCCCTTACAATCTATGAATCTAAGGTCATATTTTTGCTTGTGTAAATCAAAGAAACCCCACTGAGTAGCTGAGGCTGAGGACCTGACTGCTACTGTTTGAAGCAAATCAGCGTGTGAGGCAGCAATAATTATATAGGCTGGGAACTCTGCACAAATACATGCTTGCTTTGCTTAGTAAATATATCAGAGTTTTCCCATAAGACTGTTAGCTCCAGGCACCCAGGTTCTGAGGCAACATGGAGATCTAAATCATGTCATGTAGGACCTACCCTGAGTTCTCTACTCTAGTTAGAGCAGGAGGCTGGGGAGTGCTTCAGAAGAGATATAATAGTTAAAGGGAACGGAAACAGGCAGTGCAGCTTTTATTAAACCAGCCAGCTAAGGAGCAGAGAGCTACTTGCCCTAAATAGGGTGTATTCTGCTTTGGAGCTGTGTACAACCCTATGGGGAAGGTCAGCATGCTCCCCTATGCTAAACTCATAGGTCAGTCTAAAGGGAGGACTGGCATCATAGGCGACTGTTGCCTCCTGAGTCTGGGGGGGTTGTCAATGTGGGGGGTCCCTAGTGGGCAATCACCGACTGGTGGGGGGAGTACCCCAGCAACCCATCACTGAGCCAGTGGTGAAACCGGAGATGTACTTTCGGTGGCACTTCCAGTTTTGCGGCTGACGCTTCCAGGGGGTGCACAGATGATCTCAGGGGTTGCATGTGCACCCGTGTGCACCCCCTATGAATTGCCAGTGACTGGTGTCATAGCTTTATTTCTCCCTCTGAGGCAGCCTGCTGTCAGAGGCACAACAGCACAGCTGTGTGGCATCCAAGGTAGTGCCCGTTTCTGCCATGCTGATTGCAGCAGCACAATCAGCTGCCACTGGGGCAATGTCTGCTTTTGTGCCCCCTCACAAAGACAGGACCCAGAGTTGTTGCTCTGGTTACATTACTGTCTGCAGGCTCACGGAAACAGCAATCCCAGAACTCTCACAAGCAGAAAAGGGGTTGTCATTAGCCATTAGGTGGGGCATGCCACGTGGTGGCCCCTTCTCTGCACACTGCTGCATGTGCCAAGAATCATCTGGCCTCTAACATCATGAAAATAATGTTTAGCTGCTTCTGTGATTCTTGGGAACTTACAGATACACCCAGTGATATACTCTGGGATTCAATACAGGGCAGTAGTGGTTGCTGGCCTAAGTGGACACATAGGAGAATATGAAGGAGGAAGGCCCATGGCTCTGTAGGCTTGTGGGTGCAAAAGAAATGGAGAGGAATGGAAAAAAAAAGAAAACAAGTCACAGCTCTTTCCTGGTGCTTTTGTGGGGACACCATGACTATGTGCCAGCCTAAACTCAAAGCTGAACTATAAACAATGCCCATTATTTTAGCTATTTTAGTTAAATAGCTAACTCTCGCTAATACTAATCTGACTCAGGCACACAAATTCCAGCATGCTGAAATGAAAGAATTTCTCACAGTCACAGCCTTAGGAGTATAACTGAAGAGACTAGCCAACAGGGAACCGTCTTGGGAGAATGATCATGAGATCATCTATAAACACACATAGAGGGGCCTGGTCAAATAACAAATAGAAACAACAGTTAACAATATAGTAATGAGCATGTCACTGCTTGAGTGGAAAAAAGCAAGAAAGGCTTAATATAGAATTACTTCCCATCATGTAATCTACACCGTAAAAGAAAAGGAGACAGTGTTTCAGGGTTTTAATTCTCATATTTAACATTCAAGTTCACTTATGAGGTGGTTATGGCCTTGATCCAGTACATACTTCATTTAAAGCACATTTTTTTTCTGTTGGAAATGTTTCCGTTTATTAATAAACTCTGAAAAATAAGTGTTTCAGAATCTTAGACAGCTACATGTTCATGAATGATAGGGGTTTTTTTTATCTCCTTCTGCTTGCTCGTAAGTGTTTCAGGCATCCAGAAAAGGGATTAGAGACAATTCCCTTTGCCAGTGGTGGTCAAAGTATGTTCTGCAAGCTGGATCTGACATGTGCATCCAAGTCATTTGGCTGATGGGGTTCCCTGTGAGTTTGGAAATTTGGCAGCAGGGAAGCAGTGGCAGGATTAATTCCCATGGCTCTGGGGACCCTGTAGCAATTAATGCTGCCACCATTGTCCTGTAACAAAGCGATAGTGAGGAGGGGGCATTTTAATTAGAGTGGTTCCTGGAGAGCTGCTCTAATTAAAATGCTACAGCATCATGTGTTTTAAGCATGCACATGTTTAAAAATGGCTGTGGGATACTTCAGCTAAAGCTTATTTGATGGGCTTTAGTTAAAGTGCCCCAGAGGCCATTTTTAAACCTGCAGGGGCTTATATACATGACGCTGCTGTGATGCTAGAGTACTGTAATTAGAATGCAGAGCAGACTTGATTAACTGAGTCTGGTCTGATGTGTTCTACATTTTTGGACCCATGGGGAATCCTATGGGCTGCATGACATGTCCCCACATGCTGAACTATAGCCCCAGGTTTAGTGTACAGAGGCAGTTTACAAGCCAGATCTGGCATGCATGGTCAGTCCACACATTGGATCCAACCCACAGACCTGGCCCCACAAAGGCGGATCTAAGATTTTGAAAAGGACAGCAGGTAGTGTGGTACATCAGTACATTTTTATGGTTGTACTTTTCTCCAATTAAAGAGAAATTAGAAGCTTTAATATGCTAAGGGCCTAGTGTTATGTTTTTCTAAGATCAAAGCAAAAACTCATATAACTGCTGGTATATGCACTAATTTGCTAGATTATATTTTAAATCTAAAAAACCTCACCTAGGCAAAAAATAATCAAAACAGCCAAATGATATTGTGCCATTTCTTCTGTGGCCATTACAGTTATATGTACATCTCTAATTTAGATTTGTAAAATAAAATCTAGTCTTCTTGAGTATCGTTGCACTGCCTTCAATACTTCAACGTCAGCCATTTCTACATCTGAGATCATATTACACACCTGAATTAAGGTTTTTAGCTAGAGCTAAAAACAGTCTGCAGGGTTATGAAATAGAAGAGACACATTACCAGGAATGGCTAACAGACAGCAAAATTGCAGAATAAAGCATAGTTTGAACAGCTGAACATCAAGACCAGTAAAGAAGAGAGAAGGTTGCTAACATTGGTGGAGTGGAGAGAGTTAGGCAGGCATTAGGTAGATGATAACAAGCCATGAAGTCAAGTGATTCTATTGCCTGCCAGAATAGAAATACAGTAAAAGCTCTGTTATCCAGCATCTCCCGGGAATGGGGGATGCCAGATAACAAAATATGCTGGTTATTTGAACGGCTCTGGCTGTCGCGTCTCATGCCGCGTCTGGGGCGTCCCTCTGCCCCTCCTGCAGCATTGCTGCCCCTCCTGCGGCATCGCGGAACAGGGAGGCGGGTCCTGTACAGCCCCGCACAGCCTGTTATGCTCCCAGGCCATGGGGGCTCAGCAGTGCAGGCTGCTTTGCTCCAAGCAATGGGGGCTCAGAGAAACTGGAAATGTCACGGTGTGCACTTCTGGTTTCATTTTATCTTACAAGCCGGCGTGCTGGTTAACAGAGCATGCCAGCTTGGAAGATGCTGGATAACAGAACTTTTACTGTATCACTGAAATATCAAAAATTACTATCAGTTTGTGAGTATTTTGCAAACAAACAAATATTGGAATCAGTTTGCAGCATATATTATTATTTTGAACGGTTTGCCTACCAACAGCTCAACAAATACTCTAAAAAGCTTCTATTTCATGCCCTCAGATGAATATCAGATGCTATTTCGACACCAGTTATCCTTCACTCTGAAATCTACACTACTGACCTCAGCTGCACTGTAGAAATGTACGGGCATCCAATGGACCTCTCTGACATGCCTTCTCCAAACCACAGAAGATTACAATACAAGATGTTTCTGTTCCTGCTTTCCTCCATGGCTGTGAAATATTCCCTTCAAATGTTTTCACTTGGCAGCAAGGAACAAAACAACTCAATGTGCCAATTTCCTTAGCCCCACTTTTGATGTTGCATTGACTCAGGAACACAAAGATCTGTCAACTCAACTTGAACTCACTTTCCCAATCTGCACTCTGAGTGTACTACAGAAGTCACAATTAGGTCAAGTCATAATCCTTTTACTTAGGATTTGAAAGACACTACAGCCCAGGCAAAGTCAAACAAGTTGAGCTGAACCAATGAAAGTTGCTAGGTAGGCTGTTTGGGTAGGTAATTTTCCTTTTAAGAGCAGTGTCAATTACTTGGTTTCAGCCAATAAACAAAATCCACTGGGGTAACTGTGAGATGTTCTGTTGATGCTCAGAGAATCTCCAGGAGGACCTCCTCCAATTCCCTACTTTGCTATACACTTCCTATATAACTGGGCATAGACACAACAGGTGCCTAAATACCCTAGGCATCAACGTTTCTGTGGCTGGAATTCTTTAGGCAGGCTAAATGCTGCTGTCACGCAACATGTAACATAGTTTTGGCCTAAGTTGATGCTTCAAAGTGGGATTTTTAAGTTGGGATGGGAAATTCCTGTCCCACCATGGGCATCCCATCCCATACACATGCTGGGCACACACCTAAGAACTGGTAGCTGTAATACCCTGCAGCAGAAGGGCCAGAGCAGGCAGCCAACGAGTACAGTATGCATACAACTGAGAAGCACAAGGAAATATAGCACAAGCAATGAGACAGACACTGAATGTGAGCAGAAGCCAGAAGGAAAGAGAGGAAGAGCAAGAGAGTTGTGATTACTGGTGCATGGGCTCAATAAACACTTAACCTAGTTCAGATACCAAATCCAAGAGGGATTCGTGGTTGGCATCTTGAGCAGATAGGCTACCTATTAGGGGTGTGCGAAACAGGCCATATTTGATTTGGATTTGGATTCGGCCCAAATCAGGGACAGTGATTTGATTCGTTGATTTGGATCATTGTCCCTGATTTGATTTGGCCAAATTGGAAGATTCAATGCTGATTCAGAGAATCAGCAATTCAGCCATAGACAGAACTTTAAATGTTTCTTCTACATACCTTGAGGTACTGTGCAAAGTACTTCTGGTGCACTTCCAGGTCCGCCAGGAGCACGCAGGACCTCCCACCCATGCTCTCCCAACTCGGTAATCAGCTGTGGGGGACCCTGGGTGCCCCCTCAGACCCAGGAGGCACCAGTCGCTGAGCTGGGGGTGGAGGGGGGCGCAGGTGGGCCCCTTGTGCACTCCTCCGCAGACCTGAAAGAGGACTAGAACTGTTTCTGGTCCACTTCCGGGTCTGCTGCCAAGTGCACTGGGGACACCCCGCCCTCCCCCTGCTCCTATGGGATGCTCCATCCACCCCACCATCTCAGCATTCACAAGCCACCTGATACCTTGAGGTATGTAGAAAAAACATTTGAAGTTGTGTGTATGTCTGAATCTTGCCAAATCTTTTTTAATCAATTCAGAGGGTTCCGATTTGATTCAGAGAGATTAAAGGGCCTCCTGATTCGATTCAGATTCAGAGACTCAGCCACTGAATTGGGCCAGATCTCCACCAAATTGAATCAGGAACCGAAGCTTTGCACAGCCCTACTGCCTATACATGTGCTGCTTCTCATTCTAATTAGAACACATCAGAGCAGATTCAGTTAATCAAGTTTGCTCCACATTCTAATTAGAGCACTCCAGTGTGGCTTCATCGTCATGTGCATAAGCCCCCACAGGTTTAAAAATGACCACTGGGGGGCTTTATCTGAACCTCATTCAAGGAGGTTTAGATAAAGTGTCCAGTGGCCATTTTTAAACCTGCAAGGGCTTAATACATGTGATAGTTAATTAAACCAGCTCTCTGGGAACCACTCAAATTAACCCCCCCCCGTTCCCCCATCATGTGTATAGGTACCAAGGTGCTTATATCTGGCCCATCAACTATGTGTATCAAGTCTGCTATTAGGTGCCTAAAACCCTCTCCTCTTTGCCTTTCTCCTCTGCATTTCACTTCTGCCTAGGAGTAGTAGTTCCCTACTTAGCTCAGTGGGCCAACTCCCCAGGGAATTTGCTAGCCCCGTGGGGAAGCTGTGGGGGAGGGTGTTGGGAGCACAGAGTGACCTGTTTTAAGGCTGCAATACCCAAAAGGCAGAAGGTTGCCTGGGTCGGTCATTGTTGTGAAAATGATGCTAAAATCACTTTAAAATACTGCTAGGGCATAGTTTATGCTTTATCTTTTGCTAGCATCAATATGTCACTTAGAGGTATTATATAGCTGCAATTATATTAACACGATTAAGGAAAATATTTTTTCTGATGGTATACATGTTGTCTACAATAAGAGGCCTGACCATTGTCACAGGAGGCTGATCAGCTAACCTTGTAAGTTCAACCCAGAGACTGAGTGGGTCATCCAGACGTGAACTCAGGCTTTGCCACTGTCCTTGAGTGACAAAATCTATATTTAAAGGATCAATTTTAAGAGCTCAAGGTTGCAAATATCGTGGGGGTTTTCTCTTTTTTTTCTTAATGTCTGTTTCTCAGTGTCCCTGACTGCAAACTGGAGGCAATAATGTCTGCCCCAATGTTTATAAAGGATGCTGAGCTCCTCAGAAATGACAGCACAGTAAATTAAAAGTATTAATTACAGTGATTGCTGTTTGCAAAGTTCATGATCCTTTACACTTGGAAGTATATCTTTAACCTTGCCATAGGCTGTTCACATACTCACCTGAAACCACAATAGGTTACAATACAGAATGCATTCATTTCCCATTTCATTAATTAGGATTGCACCCTCCAAATGAACATTCTCATTTGTCACTATGAGCAAGAAATTATGTTTACAAGTGGTTGATTTGTGCTAATCTGTTTCCATATTACATTTGCTGCCAACTTTCCTTGAATTCAGTTTCCTGCAATCTGGAAAAGAGTTTTATCTTCCTCCTTTACTGTTAAGAGAAATCAGAATATAAGTTCTTTCTAACTCATTAGAATAGTAGAAATGTTGGTTGGAAGGCCCTTCAAGAGTTTGTCTAGTCCAATGCCCTGGTTAAGGCAGGATCATCCCTGACTAAACCATCCCAGTCAAGTGTTTGTCTAACTTGCTCTTAAGTACTGCCAAGGATGGAGATTCCACAACCTCTCCAGGTAACCTGTTCCAGGCTATCAGTGTGGTTAAGCAATGAAAGATTTTTCTAATTTCAACTCTAAAGTTCCCTTGTAGCAACTTAAGACCAGGATTTCATGTCCTGTACCTTGCAACCACAAAAAATAACTACTAATCAGGTATTTGAAGGCTGTTATCAAATCTTCCCCTTTGTTCTTCTCTTCTCCAGACTAAATAATCTCAGTTCTTCCAATCTTTTCTCACAAGTCATGTTTTCTAGAATTCTAATCATTTATGCTTGACTCTTTCCAATTTGCCTGCATCTTTCTTTGAGTGCAGTATCCCAAACTGGACACATTATCTCAGGTGAGGCCTCACTAGTCCTAAACAGAATGGAAGAATCACTTCTCTTGCCTTGCAATGACAGTCCTATTAATACAGCCCAGTATACTGTTGTCTTTTTTTGCAACAAGAGCATGCTGTTAACTCATATTCAACTTTTGGTCTGCTATAGCCCCTAGGTCTTTGTCGGCAGTACTGTAGCTTAACCAATCATTCCCCAATCTATATTGCGTATGTGCTTGTTCAGGACTTTGCACTGAAGCTTCCTCATTTTGGACAAAAATAACTCATTGAACTTTTGAATGTCTGACAGATTTCTTTAGGCACCCTCAGTGATGATGGAAAACGGGAAATGTGTGGACTGGTTGTGCAACGGGGCTGGAAAGGGTACACAAAGGAGAGGGAGTAATAATTTCACAAGACTGATGATTTCAGACAGCAAAGGGTGCAGACCTTTTTCATGTTGCTTTTAATATCCCCCCGCCCCCACAACTTAGGTCTGGCACTAAAAGTGTGTGAGACTTATGGGTCCTACTCTGGGCTGACTTGGAGATATTATGGTTTTTTTAAAACCTTTATTCTTTGCTATTTATTGCAGGGTTTTAGTCCCTGATGTTCCTGTTCAATCCTTTGCCTGGCAGATTCAAACATACCATTTGGCATTCAAACTGATTTGGACCTGGTAAGTATGTACTAGAGATCACCTTCTGGACAGCCTATAAGGTGCTACAGAGCCTTGGCTCTTTAGCTCAAGCCATGGAGGCACATGCTCAGACTTTAAGCTTGTTTTAATCCCTAATCTGTCAAAGGGTGCCTCACAAACCTTAATTCAAGCAGCTCCTTCTTATGCAACAAAGTGCTTCAGTTTAGCAAGAGCTTTGGTGGGTCCCAGTAGCAAAGTGATGAGAAACTGGTTGAAGAAAAGAGGAGTTCTGAGTTGCAGCAAGCAGACAGGTTGTTTTGTTTTGTTTTTCTCGTTGTGGCAGTATCTTTAGGATTTGGAAAGCTGACCTCATGTTTATGAGAAGATCTTTTACCCCCAGAACCTCCTGATGATTCCCAGGTAGTTTTACAGACACAATGGGACCACAACTCACCCTCTTGAGAACAAATTCATGTATAAACAATGCCTGTATTTGAAATGGCTCTTTCCATGTGAGATCTGAACCAAGCATATCTAAAGGGCTTTCTTCAGATGGTAAATCACTTTCTGCCCCTAGATCGCTGAATATCATTTGCTATATATCATACTCCAACTGGAAAGGAACACACCAGAATCATGTTCTTGTTTATGCACCAGCTCCACAAGGAAGCTTTGGGCTTACTCCCTGGGAGACACATATCTCTAGATGGTTTAACAATAAGCGAAGGGTTTTGTTTCCTATTTTTAATAGATTTGACACAGCAATGATTTTGCAAGAAAAGGATATTTGTCCCACCTCCATTCCTATCCTTGCTATAATTGCTTTTTGTGATTTTCAAGGATTTTATTTTTTTTAAAAATTGATTCTTCCTGCACACACATCCATTCTCTTTTGCATAGACTAGTGATTCCCAAAGGGTGTAACACAGAAGTGTAGTGTGAAAAATGGGTGGGTTGGGGCCCCAGCCAGGCTCGTCCTGTGCAGGGGGATGGGGCCAAGGGACCAAATCCAGCCCACAGAGCAGTTAGTGAAGTGTGCCACCAATTTTAATCTGGAAAAAATTGTGCCTTGGGTATCAGAAATTTGAGAAATTTCACTGGCACAGAGACTGAGGAGCTGAGGACTTATGGAATCCCTGCCTTTGTATGTCACTCACATTCTCAGATGCATTTCTGAAGGACCTCTCTCATCTCTGAGGAGGAAGAGGGAAAATGAGACTTTGTGTCATGTCAGCATTCATTTCAAAAGAAAAAAAAAGTCTCGTCATGATGTGAATGTTGTCCACAACAATCAGGAAATGCAGCAGACATGTCTCACAAGTGGCTTCTGCTCTGCTCCTCTCTTGTTCTAGGTTTAGTATGCATCTCTAGGCCTGAGAAAGAGGAATTTTGCAAACCTAGCAGAAATGTTTGTGCAATGTTTATCTGATAGGCTAAAGGCTTTGAGGGCCTGCTTTGGGAAAGAGCCCAAGCAGTTCATAACTTACAACTGAAAGGCTTAGTGTCTCTCTCTGGAGAGACAAGCTTTTTTTTTTTTTGTTTTAAATAGAGTAAACTAGAGTTTTGTACCTAGATCAAGAGCTGGATGAAGCCATGTTGCCATAGGTCACAGAGCATGATTTGTTTTTCCTGGCCAGGGTGGGAGATGGAGCTGCATTATGTTCTTTCCTCCCTTTATAGGATACTATCTCATTTCATATCCTCAAATGTACTGTACTATTCGCTGCATAAGTAATCTCTGGGGAAAATTAATTTTTCCCAGCAACAGCAGAAACCATCTGGGAATATTTGTAGGAATTTGCATGCTGTCTTCAATACTCCTGACACAGAAGGTAGAAAAATTAATGGAGATTTTGTATTTGAGGCCCTGTTTCTTACTCCTATCATATGAAATGGGTTCAGCTTACAAAAAACCCCCTCTACCTACTTTATCTGGCATCTAGCACAATGTGGACTTGGTTCTAGTTGGTATTCTTGAGTTGTACCATATCAAAACATGCCAGGGGTCAGCAGTGGGGTAAGAGTGGAGTGCGTGTGGGGAGGGGGCCTGAGCAGCACGTAAAGGCACCACTGCCCCAGACACCCAGGTGCATCATTACACCTCTGGGCATAATGTGTAGACTTCAAAGACCACTGCTTAAAAATGGTCAGCACTGTCCCCAATCGTGCTTCACCACTGCATACATGATACACGTGCAACTAAATGTAAAGGCTGGTCATGCTGCAGGTGCTAATGTCTGGGATGCCAACCTGTTATAACCTTCTTATACTCCTGAGGATATAATCAGTACAGGGATATCAAACTTAAATGGCCCCATGGGCCAGCTGAAGGATATGGGGTCAGTTCACGGGCTGGATTGGGCCCATCGACCTCTCTCTCTCTTTTCAGTGCCAAATCTAGCACATTGGGTACCTGCTCCAGGGTCTGTGGATCATCAGAGTACTGGAGCTCAATGACTGAGGTCAGGGTAGTTTTGGTTTTGGCTTGGAGTCAGTTGAGATAAATCCACTGACCATCTATTCGGTAGTTTAGCTCCACTCTGACTGAAAGCTTGTTGGTGGTCAGATGTAGCATCACAGTAAGGAATATCAAGAAGAGTGTTGGAGTGATGATGCAGCCTTGCTTAACTTCAATCTTAACCTCAAAGGGATCTGTGATAGATCTGCTAGTGAGAACTACTGCTCAGATAGGGCTATCCTGGACCAGCCTCAGGGCCCTGTCTGCACTGTGAAAGAGTCCAAGCACTGAAGCTGGGAGCTGCAGGTGAAAAGACCTCAGCCCATGGTCTGCTTAAAAGCTATTTTTTTTTAACTCCCTGTGACAGAAGGAATATAAACCTGGTGTAAATGAGCTTGCTGATTTAAAGCTATCTCTTATCTCTGCACTATTGAGCAGTGTTTTTTAATCTTCTTTCATTCCCAGACATCTACAAAATTTTGAATGGAGCCATGGACCCCTTTGGAAATCTATTGTGTGTATAGTGAACATAATCAGATAATTACTGGCAAACTGTTGTGTTAAAAATAAAAATAATATCAACAACAATACTAATACAATTTTGTAACCTCACTATTTTGTCATCAATTCTAATGAGATGGTTGAACTTCCTTGTTGGCAGAAAGTACATGGAAGTTTGCTGGGATAGGTGACAACTTCAATCTTAGATCTCCTTCAACATCCAGTGTGTTTCAGTATTTTGTTTTTATTGATACTGGATGCATGTACATGTGACGATTTAAGGTGCTTTAGCCTGATTAAAGGAGTATTAAAGGTGCACAAAAGTAGGTATCAAATTTAGGCACAAATAGCTAAAATGCATTAACACACATGTAGACAAGTTAAGGCATATTAATGCTGTGTATAGACTGATTTGGAACTAAATTTAGTCCCAAGTCAATCGGTGCACATGGAGTTAATGCGCTTTAACATGTGCACGTGTAGACACAAGCCTAAATCGCCTTAAGGTGAATTAAGCTGATGTGCATTAAATTTAGGCATGACTAAATGCATGTGTAGACGTTCCCACTAATGCTGAAAACCTACTTTCACATAAGTACTTGGCGGTGAACAACATCAAGACTTTAATGGCCTCATCTTTTCTTATTTGCAACCAGGATTGGGCAAGAGGTTCCTGCCTGAATTCAAATTTCAGTCTCCTGTCATAGGATAATTCAAGTAATTACTCTTCTTTTTTAGCTGTTACACAGGACCTAGAGTTGCAGTCTGCTACAAAAGGGTTACATATCCGCTCATTCTCATTGCCCATTTCAGGAAAGTACTGATGAAACTGAGATTTGAGTGCCAGAAAAATGTTCCTTGATTTCATTTTTCAAATCACTGTCCAGTGTCAACTTGATTTTAGCCAAAAAACTGTCAATACTTCTGAATGTGTCAAAGTTTTCTCTTATTTACGAAACGTAGAGTTGGAACTTCTTGATGAAAGCCTCAGTTTTGTCTCACACACTGAAAACTGTTATATTCTCTCTCTCTCTCTCTCTGTCTCTCACACACACACACACAAGTGCGTTCCTGTTCCAGGTTGTAGATTGATATTGCCAGGTCAGCAGAGCAGCCACAGTTCTCACGTTCTCAGTAGCATCACCAGTTCTCACGTTGAAGCAATGGCAGTGACAGGATGAAGTGGGGCTGCTTGACTTTGTTCTGCTGTCTGGCGCTGGGCTGCCTGCTGCTGGTGCTCAGGTGGCCTTTGGCCACAGAGGGAGCTGAAGAAGGATCAGCAGCACCATCAGTGCTTTCCCTTTGTGCAGGGCTGCCATCTTTACAGCCACCTTTTGCAGACCCCTAGGCATGCTGTGTGGACCCCACCATACGCTGAAAAGCACTTGCTGCTCTGACCCAAGTATAGACAAGTTAGTCATACACTTAAAAGCAAGGATTTATCTAGTGATTGACCATGAGATCAGGATAGTGAAGGCCTTGAATTTCTTATTGGACTTTCTTTTCAATCTCCCCCAAATGAATGGTGTTTTCTTGTTGGTAACTCCTATCAACAATTATTTACTTAAAAGCAATGGATTCACATCTCCTGGTACTTCTGGTTATTAGTCCCCGATACAACTATAATTTTCCATAATTTCCTTCAACTGAAAGAAAAAGATTCCTATATTTAGAACTCATTTTATTGACAAACATACATTACACTTTCTGCTTTTCTCCTTTTTGGAGTCCAAATCAGAGAGCTGTTCTCCAAATTCTGAATCTGCTTTCAGGTCTTTCCTTTCTAGAAGGAAAGCATTCATCATTTGGTGATACTTTTCTCACTGTTGCTTTATCCACACCATTTTCACTGCTCAAGCAAATGGGACTGGAATTTGAGTTATGCAAGTTAAGTAAAGCAAATCAGA
This sequence comes from Crocodylus siamensis, assembly GCF_052110815.1. Classification (NCBI taxonomy): domain Eukaryota; kingdom Metazoa; phylum Chordata; order Crocodylia; family Crocodylidae; genus Crocodylus; species Crocodylus siamensis. Next base: position 174,329,410 of record NC_143398.1, on the reverse strand, counting down.
TAGCTGTACAGGACAGACAACATGAAGCATTATTCTTACAAAAAAGAAGGAAACAAATTGTCAAGGTTGTAAACAAATGCTTCCTGGTGGATCAGAATACAACACTGAAAACAAGTTAGCTAAAATTCAGTATTTTCAAGCTTATAGTATTTAGGATAAATTTGCACATTTGTTTTTGTCATTGTTTAAAATTGTTATGCACTCATAAAGCAATGAGTGATATGCACATGATGTTTCTATTTGTGATGCCTTGAAAGATGCTGTTCTTGGAATCCTTCTCTGTTCAGGGGAGTTATCAGCTCCACAGTAAAACATTAGTGTCTACACGTGCAGTCCTAATAGGTCACAATAGATTAATAAAGGCTGCCACAGAGTAGTCTTGCTAAACACAAGTATTGCTCTGCAGTGGCGTTGTTTCATGTACCACATCACATGTAGACAGTGACAAGGCTGGCTGGGCCACAAGGCTGCTGGCTAGCCCCATGCTTCAGCTGACTCCTCCTTCCCACTCCCCATTCCCCACTGCACATAGAGCCCAGTCAGAATGGCTGACCCCCTGGGTCCCCTGTCAACCTGGGCTGCTCCTACTGGGCTTCATGTGCTGCACGTGAATGTGCCCAGGAGCAAAAAGCTCCAGAGCAATAAGTTATTTGTGAACATTAACTGCATGTGTAGACATGCTCAATGGGGGTTTTGAAAAGAATCTTTTCTAAATCCAGCAGAGGAGGTTTGAGTAGCTGAGAGATTGTATTTGCGAATTATTCCAACTATTAAGAAAGGATGTTTTCCTGGCAAAGCTGGGGACTATAATATCAAAGTAGTTTACCAACTGGTCTATATAAAACAGAACCTTTAATAGTAATGTACTAGATTACTATGCATTTATTTAATTAGTTGGTAAGCAATAGGTACATAGCACTTTCAGATATAAAGATTGGGAGCCCTTTGGACTAGGTAGACACTGTACAAAGAGTAAGAATCAGTCTCTGCCTTGCAGGTTTAACAATCTAAATAGACAAGACACTGACAAGAATAATTCTCATTTCACCGTTGAGGAACAGAAAGATGAAGTGCCTTGCCTAAGATGTGGCAGAGTCAGACACTAGGTTTTGGTTTTCTAAGTCCTAGTCCAATGTGTTAAACCCCTAAGACCATCCTTCCTCTCAGAATGAACTGATTTTTATTTTAGATATATAAACATGGTTCCTCTCCAACTGGAGTAGCACATTTTGGCCTATATTAATTATTCTTTCAGCCATATCCTTCTTGCTCCCCAGACAGCCTGAGAGGCTGGATCCAGATGTGTAGGCATGTGCAGTTTGAGGTACCACAAACCTCTTTGCAGCACCACAAACTGCATGCCTGAGATGTTAAAACATATTCTGCATGCAAATTTGCACTGCACGGGGCAAACTTTGCTACCTGGAAATCCTAGTAACAAACAAAAATGTTGGGAAAAAGTGGTGTGGCTCATGCCACAGGAGCATGCACTATCAAACATAGTCTCAGCCCTCAAGAGAGACATTAAGGCTAACAGCCAGAATGTCTCCCCTCCTCTAATTGTCCTCCAGGTGCTCCAACACAGCAGGAGCCAGTAGGAGTGGGGAAAAAGCAGTTTCCCTAAATGGGGCAATTTGCTTCTCACCAAACTGCACATGCAGGGGTGTGCGTAGTTGCAAAAATCCACAGTACAAATTTGTACTGCTACATTTTTTGCCACTGCAAGTGCACACCCCTGCATGTCAGGATGTGCCCATACTGTCCAATTTCAAGATGCAAACCTTCTTTTGGTGCCATGACACTCATTGTCACAGACAGGTGACACTGAAAGTCCATCTCATTTTTACTCTTCTGGTGCTACTATATATACAGTAATTTGCCTTCCACATCATGTGTAAAATGAGCAATATCTTGAGTTATTTTGCCATCCTCACTTAGCAAAACATGATATCAGCAATTATACCCAATATACTGATACAATCATAAATTGCATATTATAATCATATAGTAATTATTAAAGCTGTGTGAAGCTTCAGGTGCTGATTCGATTTGGTGAAGATTTGGCTTGATTTGGTAGCTGAATCTCCGAATCTGAATTGAATCAGGGAACCAATTAAAAGGTCTGAAACAATTTGAAGCTCTCCAAATTGATCCGGAAAGGATTCAGAGAGCTTTGGCAATTTGGGCAGTCCCCACTGGCTGCAGCAGGGAGCTGCACCCAGACTCCATGCTGGTAAGGTGGGAGGGGGGGACCATGGAGGGACCCCTGCCAGGCTCCACCCCCTGCCTCCTCCCTCACCCCTCCTGAGTGCCCCTGATCCCTGCACGCCCCACCAGCACCCACCATGGCTGCCCCACACGTTCCAGCTCCCAGACCTTTAGAAAAGAGCCCCTACTCACCGTCTGCTTCCTGGGGGGTGCGATCCCTGCTCCCCCCCACCCCATGAGCCCCCTGACCCCCGCCCACTCTCCCAGCCCCCCCATGGCTGCTCCACCCGCCCCAGCTCCAGCCCTTTAAGAAAAAATAAACAAACCCACCCTGGCCTCACCAGCTCCTGCAGCAGCCTCAGGGCTTCTGGGGGCTCATGGAAGAGCCCCTGATGCAGAATGGGGCAAAGGGGGGTAGTGGGGATTGCCCCCCACCTGTCAGGAACCAGAGAGTTGGGATTTTTTTTTCTGTGTTTTTTTAAAGGACCAGGAGCTGGGGCAGGAAGGGCATCAATGGGGGGGGGCTGGGAGAGTGGGCAGGGGTCGGGGCAGTCAAGGCAGAGCCCCCCATGTGGTGTGGGGCAGAGGGGGGCAGCAGGGATTGCCCCCCCCCACCTGGCAGCAGTCAGTGAGTGGGGGCTTTTTTTTCCAAAGAGCCGGGAGCTGAGGCTGGGCAGGGCAGCAATGGAGAGCAGGCAGGGGTTGGGACTTATGTGGTTCAAAGATTCGGCTGATTTGGCAGCAGTCAAATCTCTGAATCAGATTCGGCTGAATTGATTCGAGACAATGATTTGAATCACCAAATCCAATCACTGTTTCCTGAATCGGCCGAATCCAAAATGAACACTAGCTGCTTCACAGAGGGCTAGTAATTATATTATTTCCCCCTATTTTTAGGATGGAAGAAGGTCAGTAATGAAGTCCCCTGGACTGAACCTGGTTTTGTTCAACATTTTCATTAATGATCCAGAAAAGGGAAAGCCAAGTAAAACTGTAAAATTTGAGATGCTACTAAATTATTCTGGGTAGTAAATCCCAAGCTGATAATACATTGCAGAAAGATCTTGAGAGATGAAACTGAGTGGGCAAAAAGGTGGCAGGTGAACTTCACTGTTGACAAGTGCAGTGTAATGAATGGGGGGGACTAACCTTAAATTTGCACAGTTGCATTCACATTGTAGTTCTGAACTAGCCATTACAAATCAGGAAAGAGGACTTTGAATCATTGCAGATGGTTCTAAAAATAACAATTGCTGATTGCGCAGTGACTACCAAAAAAAAGCCAATAAGATATTGGATATTTAGAAGGATGCTGAAAACAGAAAACACCATTATGTCACTGTATAAATCTAGTATTCATATGTAATACTAGTTCCTTTTGTATTAAGTCACTTCAGGTTCACACCTCAGGGAGGTTTGTTCTAAATGTAAGAAGTATACATTTACTGGTACCTACCATTTATCTCTATGGCAATGATTGTAAAATACATCTTTTGGGAGCAATCAGAATGAGAAAGGAAATCAAGATTTACTAGAATTTGAGTTTGGTGTCAAAGGCAGTTTTGAAAAAAGTCTCAGCCTACTGAGCTAATTACCTACATTAAACCAATCTGAAATCATCACGTTCAAAAGCATGGTCCTTTTCTATTCAATGCTTATTACAGTGCAACATTCCAGCATTCCTCTCTATGAAGAAGGGCGTAATGATCTATTCTGGCTTTTTTGTTTGTTTGTTATTTGTCTGGAAGCCATTCAAGGGAACTGGGAGTTAGGGCTGAGCCCACTGTAGCTGTGTGGGCCTTAAGCATGTCTGAACAAGCAGATCAAGACATTGGTTAAGTTAAACTGCAAGCATGGGAACAAGTAATGACTTGGTCCTTTGGAGATTTCAATTGAACTTTGTATTAGGTAAGTCGGTTTTGAAGTGTGATTCTGTATCTTTGAAGCATCAGTAGAAAGTGCAGTTTAAGAGTAATGCCCTTTTTTCTTGCTTGCCTTTTTATAGAAGGAAGGTCATGGTAGATTCACCAAGATCAGGTATTAGACAGTTATCAAAGTGACTAATGACTTTCAGAGCTTCCATTTTTGGAGCCCAACTTGAGTGCTTTACTTAAGACACCTGAAAGGTGCCCGATTTTCTGACAGCTGTTACTTATATACTTTCTGGAAATTAGATCCTTAGAGGTTTAATACCCAACAATTTAGAGAACAGTGGTTCTCAACCTTCTTCCTTGGCAGGCTAGATAGGCCTTGCCTGGTCTGACTATGGGCCAGATGTGGGCAGCCCTGTAGGCCAGATGCAATGGCTCTGTAGACCGCATTTGGTCCATGGGCTAGATGTTGAGCATCCTTGATTTAGATACTCACCACTTATAAAAAAAAATTAGCTTTGAAACATTATTTAGTATAAAACAACATTTTAGAAAAAGCAGCCTGATGCACACATCCCTTTCTGTAAGAACTGGATCACAGACAGTTTTTAGAAGCATATAGGTAAACAAATACCTGATCCAAACCAGGAGTCAAGACTACATAAGAGGGTCAGAACCAGAGTCCAAGTCAAATTCCTAGTTAGTAAGCAATATCCACATCCAAAGCCCAGGCAGTGCCAGCAGTCAGGAACCAGGACACCCTGAATACAGAAACAGGGTAAGCAGAAACAGAAACCCAGGCAGGACTCAGGTTTGGCACATGAATGGGTACAACTGCTGCAGGATGAGGCACTGAACAGCTAAAACCCAAGTGAAGGGCCAGGGCTTATACTAGGCCCAGTCTAATGTACAGCCAATTAGCTTGACCTTTGCAGCTGGTGCCAGTCTGAAATGAGGTGGCCCTGGCGAGGGTGCAGTTTCTTTTCTCACACTTTCCTTGTCTGACTTTGCACATTTAGATTCTCTCGTGCTATCGACTGCCCTTCTGTGGGACAGAACATGGTAGTTCTGGCATTTCAATGGGATGCTATAACTTCTAAGAGCATGAAGATTGGACACAAAAGGAAACCCAGTACACTAGACAGCAGACAGTCACCAAAAAGTTGTGTAGAAACTTCTGTGCAAAAAATAGAGAACTTCTGTGCTCTAGGTTTGATTTTCCACAGTCTTTGTCTGACCCAGATTAGTCTCATTAGTACATATGGCCATTTGTACATGCCACAGAATTGGCCTTTAAAGCAGCTTCATGCCCTTCTGCACCGCTTTAATGGTGCAGCTGTTTGCACATGTCGGTGGTGTAATGCTTACTAAATGATTTTGGGATACAGCAAAAGAAAACATCTCCAAGGTGGTTTAGTTTGCTGTGGAGGGAAGCACCAGGACCTGTGCAGGCAGCTCATGCAGGCAGCCTGTGCAGGCAGGCTCTGCTGAAGGGAAAAAAAAAGCGTTGAGCCCGATTTTTTTTTTCTTCTCCCCAGATTCTGCCTGAGCTGTATGGGGGCCCAGTGCTTCCCTCCATTGCTGCAATGCCCTCTGGGACTGCTTGGGCCAGATGCTTGGGGGGCAGTGCTACCCGTGGGGGCACCACCATCGCCATGAAGGGAAGCACCAGCCCCCACATCCACAACTCAGGGACCGCTCAGCCCACTGGCAACTCACTCTCCTGTCCCTGCCACCAGAGAGTCCGGTAAGGATCAGGCTGACCCCTGTGTACACACCATGGGATTTTACTTCACCCTAAGTTGAAGCAGTGTTTTTAAAGACCCACCACTTCAACTTAGGGAGAATTACACCAAAGTAAACCCCTGTGGCATGTACAAATGCCCTTTTACACATGACAGCAGAATTGAACTGACACTGACATCACATTCAGGTTTGCTTTTCCTCCTGACCACAAGGTGTGGTAGAGTGTGTGGTTTCCAAGTGCACAAGAAAACTGGGATGATTCCTAATTAGGTTCCTCATAGTGTATTATTTCATTAGTATGTTAGAAATATTATTAAAATAGAAATATTATTAAAAATGCATAATGAATAGAGTGTTGTTAAAGCTACACAGTTTGTATCTCGTACCTGATAAGCAGAAACACCACCAAGGACATCTCGCTAATTTACTATCTCTTTGTAACACTAAAACACATACTCCTTAGCTTTCTCATGCAGATAAGAGAAATTGCAATTTTTAATGATCGTGTCCTTGGGAAAGAGTGGGTTTGAACTTTTGGTAACCTGGAGAGCTTTTCTAAGCATGCGTAATTAGCTAATGCATATAAGCCTATCCGCCCCGCATACTTAAGTAGTTAATTATAATGCACATGGGACGTATGAAGTGACGTATTTACATATATGTTTGTATGAACCGGAAATGAGTTGTAAGAGTTCCTGCTTCTGCACACGTGCTCAGGAGAGAGAGGATAAAAGCCAGCTGAGAGTTGTCCTCAGCGGGCGGAGTGGTCCTTTGTTTCCACTCCAACCCTATTTGCAAATATACCTTTTGTGTTGCTAAAAGTGTATCTGAGAGTTCTTCGCCTCCCGAGAAACAAACCGCAATTTCTGCAACAAGTAGATTCTACTTGTTTCTCTAATTGCCAGCAAAACAGTTTTTTAAAGTCTATTCTCACTGATTTTATTTTAAACTTATGGCTGAATGGCTTTCTTTTCCTATCAGCAGGTATTTGATTTCTACTTCAAAAAAAAGTGGGGCCCATTTCTTTGTTGTCTCGTACCTCAGATCGGTGTTTACACTCATGTAAATCACAGTTAAAGCACATATAAGGCTACTGTTCTCATCTAGTAACATTTTACAACCTCTTTCCATTAGTATAAATGGTCATAAAAGAATGAATGGAGTACAAAATCAAATCAGTCTCTCTTTTGGGATTCTGACTCAGTCCACAGTCCTCTTGGATGCTTAGGAACTTTCCTTCTATTTATTACCTTTAAAATAACAGCTAGCTTTGACACAAAAAAATGAACTTTATGTGCAGGACAGGCTAAAAAAATACTAGTTTTCACAGACGTAAATGCTTTGAGAGCTTGACCTGTTAAGAACATTAAGTCAAGTTCATCCTGTATGTAATACCACTGTGGTCACTTGGATTACACTAAGAATAATTGTGACCCATTATTGTGTTCCCTTACATAGTGCTAGAAGGTAATTTATTGAGGTCTTCAGTGGCTGCTGTGAGGTTTAAAACTCATTAAAGGTAATACCTATGAACTTAGAACTCCAGGATGTTTCTGAGAATACTGCCAATAGCCCAGAGTCTTTTCTAACAAAAATTAAAATATATCATATAGCGACAGGTCTTTTTCTACATTATTCAACACTGTTCACAAGAAAGGTAAAAACCAAGGCTTTAAAGGTAACTAGAAAAAGGATAGACAACAGTGCCTTAGCTTCCTGAAAGGTTCATTCAGATCTTATCTACCTTGGAAGACATTAAAGGTCCTATGGAGAACTGAAGAACAAGTAGCACTATAACACCCAAAATGCCACAGAAGTGTAACTCTCCTTTCAGATCTTAATTGAGGAAAGTATACCTAGAAGTCTAATTAGAAAGTTTTGCACCATGTTGGAAAGTGGGGGGATACTGAGTGCCAGAAAGCCAGTGCTGGGGGGGTTGGATGTCAGTCATACCTGCACTGGGGACTCAAAGTCCCCAGCTGCTGCTGTGGCAAGTTCTGCCCACCTCCAGTTGCAGCTGCTACAGTCACACAGACTCCCCAAAGGACCACCATTTGATGCCCCCCCCCGAGTTTCAGGGGTATAGGTTGTAGTCATGTTGGTCTCAGGGCACAGGCAGACAATGTTTCATAGTTTCATAGTTTCTAGTGTCGGAAGGGACCTGAGCAGATCATCTAGTCCGACCCCCTGCCATGGCAGGAAAGAATACTGGGGTCAAATGACCCCAGCAAGATGTTCATCTAACCTCCTCTTAAACACCCCCAGGGTAGGAGCCTGCACCACTTCTCTTGGAAGCTGGTTCCAGACCCTAGCCACCCTGACTGTGAAGTAGCGCCTCCTGATATCTAACCTAAACCTACCCTCTGCCAGCTTGTGACTGTTATTCCTGGTCACTCCTGGTGGTGCTTGGGGAAACAGTGACTTCCCCAATGCCTGCTGATCCCCCCTGACTAGTTTATAACAGGCCACAAGATCCCCCCTCAGCCTTCTCTTTTGGAGGCTGAACAGGTTCAGGTCCTGCAGCCTGTCCTCATAGGGCCTGCCCTGCTGTCCCCTGATCATACGAGTGGCCCTCCTCTGGACCCTCTCCATGCTGTCAACATCTTTCTTGAAGTGTGGCGCCCAGAACTGGACGCAATACTCCAGCTGCGGCCTGACCAGTGCCGCATAGAGGGGGAAGATCACCTCCTTGGACCTGCTCGAGATGCATCTGTGGATGCAGGACAAGGTACAGTTAGCCTTCCTAACTGCCTCTCCACACTGCCGGCCCATGTTCATCTTGGAGTCAATGATGACCCCCAGATCCCTTTCCGCCTCCGTGCTGACAAGAGGGGAGTTCCCCAACCTGTAGGTATGGTGCCAGTTGTTCCTCCCGAGGTGCATCACCTTGCACTTGTCTGTGTTGAAGCCCATCCTATTCTCGTCCGCCTACCCTTGTAACCTGTCTAGGTCTGATTGTAGCCTGTTGCAATGTGCCCACGTCTCCCCACATCTTAGTGTCATCAGCAAATTTGAACAGGGTGCTTTTTACCCCCTCATCCAAATCGCTGATGAAGATGTTGAACAGTGCGGGCCTGAGGACCGAGCCCTGAGGAACCCCACTGCCCACGTCCTTCCAGGTTGAGAAGGACCCATCCACTACCACCCTCTGGGTGCGGCCCACCAGCCAGTTGGCGATCCATTTGCTGTGTGGGTGTCTATACCACAGTCCCCCAGTTTCTTAAGGAGAACAGGGTGAGAGACAGTGTCAAAAGCCTTCCGGAAGTCCAGGAAAATTATATCCACTGCTACCCCTGCGTCTAACGATCTGGTGATCTGATCGTAAAAGGCCACCAGGTTGGTCTGACAGGACCTGCCACTGATGAACCCATGTTGGTTGCCCCTAAGCATGCAGTCCCCTGCTGGCCCCTCCTGGATGTGTGCCAGCATAATTTTCTCGAACAGCTTGCCTAGGATCGAGGTGAGACTAACCGGCCTATAGTTTCCCGGGTCCTCCTTCCTGCCTTTTTTGAAGATGGGGACCATGTTGGCCCTCTTCCAGTCCTCTGGTACCTCACCAGAGCACCATGAGTGCTTGTAAAGCCATGCCAGGGGACTTGCAATGACCTTGGCCAGTTCCTTTAGAACTCTAGGGTGGAGATCATCCGGGCCGGCTGACTTGAATATGTCCAACCCCTCCAGAAGCTCCCTAACTAAATCCTCGCTAACCCGTGGCCCAGGTGTGCCTCCCCCGGGGTCCGAGGGGGGCCCAGCAGGGAGGTGGCTGTTCTTTGGGTAAATCTGATATCTTTTATTAGACCAACTAAGTTGGCACGTAGGACTGGTGCCCTGTTTGCATACACCTAGTTATGCTATTTAGTACACCTGTTCAGGACAGCATGTGCTTACCTTTAGGCACATACTTAAGTCATACTTGCTCAATTGCTGTTCAAGAGAGGAAATGCAATTAAGCATGGGGTTCCTGAATCAGGGCTTGATCTGGGAATTGGGCCTTTAATAGATAAACTGTGATTTAACAATGATTTAAATAAAATACTATGAGGAAACAAAAGCCCTCTTTGGTACCTTTTAAGCATCAAGATTAACAGTAAAGTGATTACCCAGGTTGAACAGTTAGGGCGCAGCCAGACAGAACACTTGAACTTGTTCCAAAAATGGCACTGATTAGGAACCAGTTTCCAAATGTCCCTGGACAGAAGCATCCATATGTATACCGCTAAGGTTTCTAAGAAGAACTGTTACCTTTTAGGGTCTACACTGCTGCCAAAATGTCACCAGAGGTTGGTAGAGTACTCAGGCCATCATGCCTACCAGGGGTCAGTGCCCAGTTTCCCCAGGATTCCCTGAGGAGAGGAATACCCAGATTGGTTGAACCCTGGGAACCACAAGCAACAAGCCACACAATCCCCCCTTAGTATCTGACTACTCAACCCCGCCCCAAATGAACCTAGCAGGGTCCCTAGCAGGGAAGTAAAGCTGTCATGGAAGCTTTCTTCTTCCCAACCCCCGCAGGCTGTGGTCTCTGTAGGCAATAGATCTTTGGGCATTGGAGTCCTGGCTGCATCCTGGAGCAGCCCCAATGCCTTTTGTGGGTTTGGGAAGGGAAGGGAGTGGTGAGAAGTGGTGCAGTTTGGGATTCCTGGAGGACTGACTGAGCAGACACTGGATTCAGAATGATCTGTTTCTGCACGTAACATTGAACTGGTTCACAGAAAACCAACTAAAAATAGCTCTTGATTTTTCCGCTGTACTTTGAAACATTCCAGGAAGTTTAAACTATTCTTCAGTAGCATTCATGTCTAGACTCTTGGGGCTTCAAGTTTATTTAGAATGTTCTAAGCCAATAGTTTTAACCTATGGGCTGTGAACCCCAGGAGGTCTGCAGAACACATCTAGGGGGGCTGCAAAAAGTGGCTGTAAAGATGGTGTCCCCAACTGAAAGGGAAACATCTGCTGGTACTGCTGCTGCTGCTCCATCTCTCTCTGGGGCCAGGCATGGTAGTGTGCCAGCAGCAAGCAGCCCAGAGCCAGCAGACAGAGTGTGGCTGGGTGGCCATGCCTTATCCTTCCACTGCTTCACATGGGACCAGGTGACGCTGCAGCCTCATGGCCCCACTGTTTACTTGGTGAGATCAGCCTACAAACTGGAACAGGCATGTGTATGTGTGTGTGTATATATATGTTTGTGAAGGAGAGAGAGAGAGAGAGAGAGAGAGAGAGAGAGGAATTATGTTTGCTATATACACAATGGATTTCCAAAGAAGTCCTCGCCCTCGGTGGCAACATGTAGGAGATGCATGGGGGTGCGTGTGCACTCCAAGAGTGCTGATGCACTCCCTCTCAGGCCACACTCCCTGTTTAAGTGATGGGGCAGGTGGGAGCACAAGTGTCCTCCCTGTGAGTGCCAGCCGGGGAGCAGGGCTGCCAGCAAAAGTGGCTACGCAACTTCCAGAAGTGGCTGTGGGACTTCTGGAAGCAATGTGGCCGCTTTTTGGTGAGTTAGATCACCCACAGGGGGGTACTACCCCCTCCCTGGGGCAGCACAATCGGCAACCAGGGGAACCTCCCCCCCCCACAGTCAGTGCGATCGCCTCCTGGGGGACCCCCCCAGTCACTGACTGGTGTTGCCCCCCTGACTCAAGAGGCACCAGTCCCCCATGCTCACCCCTATTCAACATTTTTTAGGGGTCTGCAAATGAAAACAGGTCAAAAACCACTGTTTTAAGGATTATATTGGATTACACCCTTTGACTAGTCTAAGCTTGGGTTTCCTCACAGTAACACCTCATCTGTGTTACTCTTTTCTGTTTTTGCATTTACTAAAGTTCACTGAATGAGCTTTAGTTCAAATGCCCCCAACACAATTTGAAGTGCAGGGACACTGATACATAAGAAGCTGCGGTGTTGCTCTAATTAGAGCGCTGCCCCTTCCCACCCCTCAGAGCACATGTAAAAGTGCCCTTAGTTTTTGTGCAGAAACACTTTAGGATTCATTCCCAGAAAATTATATCAATTACTGGAAAAGGTGTCTGTCCTTGGAAGGGAATTGTGGGAAGAAACAGCAAGAGTATGAGCACCCAAGTGATTTTGCCTGCATCCTCAGTCCAAAATGCATGAATTCCTGATTGAGTGAAGGCAACATGTTGACTTAAGACAACCTCAAGCGAGCTTTGTCTAAAACACCTCTAAATCTGAGTCAGAGATTTTTCTTTGTTAATGGGAGGGGGCTTGAACTAAAAGCCAGGTAAGGTCCCCGGTAAATTATGCAGTGAAGGCATACTTTGTGTTAAGAGTTTAAATAGTGCCCTTCAGTGAAGCAAACATCCACATTTTTGAGTCATCCAACATGTCCTACAGCAAATTAAGGGAAGACAAACATTGAAGTTTCTGGTGAGGACACAAACAAGAAAACTTTGGTTTGCTGGAAAAAAAAAGCATACTGGAGTGTCAGGTTGTATGAAGTTTTGAGTAGGCATTATTCTGAGCTTTTGGAGGGAGGCCTGCGGGAGGAAAGAAATAACATCCTGACCTATACCAGTCCTGCCCTGGATCCCTGCTTCCTTTGAACTCATAGAAGGTCTTTTGCAAGTGCCAGGTTACAGACATACAAGAAGGGGTATGATCATACAAGAAGGTGGGAGACATACAAGAAGGGGTATGATCCTTGTCTTTCTCGACAGAGGTCTTTTTGAGAATGTTTTATAGCTAATTGCTTATATGCATATCACATCTTTCACTCTGAGAGGTACCTAGGAACTTCATTTCAGTCATATAGAGGAATCCCTCACCTGCCACTGTACTGAAGTACCCTTTGGGGTTAAATAATACAGATGTTCTGCCCCAGTAGCAATAAGCAAGGCAATATTATTCTTCATACAACATATGTGGAGCCCAGTGCTTGTAGAAAATGCTGAGGCCAAGACGATATTGGGGCTGTAAAAGGATTAGTTGTCTCTATATGGTTAACAAGCACATTCAGAAAATACTACACAGAAATGATGTTTAGAAAAAGGTAGGAAAAAGTCTAGATGAACTGGTATACATCTGATCCAATCTGTAATTTTTAGTCCATAAAAATTTATATATATAGTTTAGGGGAGGAAATGAAGGATAGATTGCTTTAGTTGAAATTACAGGGAGAATTATAGAAAGGCAAAATGTTATTATTAAGGTTGGATGCAGGCCTAGTCATTATTATTTGTATATTATGTTGATTTTATTGTTCAAGAAAGAAGTCAACAAAAAAATCTCTTCCTGAAGGACTTAGTACCAAAGGGTCCTTTTGAAGTACCTGTTGCTCTTGCCAACCAGCTATAAAATTAAGGAAAGGCATTTGGAAACTGGGCCAGAGCACTGGAAATTTTGCAGAGGTGCTGTTTTGTTGTCCTGTTCTGTTTATCTTCTGTTCTCTTCTTGTTCTGTTGGCCAGTGGCTTGGGTAAACTATATATTTTGAATCCTGTGAATCATACTTCCCAGAAACATCTCTTTGGGCATTTACTTGTGGGTGCCACAATTTTGCTTCCTCTCCATTCTGTCTGTCCAATTAGGTTCATTTCTATGTGTTTCCATTACAGTAACCTGGGGAGGTGGCACTTAACACTACAAATAGTTTCAACAAGCAACGATGATATATAGGGAACTGCTGACTTCTCACAAATATTTTGTATATTTTAAATGTTTTCAAATCAGGAAAATGTGGTAGGACACATTTTTTACTTTAGATTCAAATTCTGTTTAGAATGGGGGAAAAAAGTAAAAATCTAGAAAATGTTACAAAGGAACATGCACCTGATTTTCTTCCCTTTACTGCTCTGTGTGACCCACCAGAAGAACACTCACCATGTACAAATGGCATTTCCGGATACTCCCATGTGTGCAAAAGGTGCTGAGCTACAATGAAAGTGAAGAATGATGCCCTGACTATGGCAGTGCACCCCCTACAAAAAGGTGCTGCCGACACTGTCGGCGGCTCCTGCGGGCGATCACTGCTCACCAACCCGCCACCAGCACCACTGGTAGAGTCTGCAGGTGGTCCACAATCCCTGCTGGCTGCTGCTGGCAGCAGCTGCAGGTAGTTGCTGAGTCTTGGCTGGCGCCCGCCACCTCAGCCCCCTGCCACTGACAGTGCTGGCAGCGTTTGCGGAAGCTCCCTGCTCACCGCCTCCATGCTCCAGCTGCCACCATGCCCCACCAGCTGGTGGGGGCATGAGTTGTTCATGACTGCTAATACAAGGAGCAAATTGACTTCTAGTTAGTTACTGCTCAGTAATACACATGTAGATGCTGACACAGAGCAAATTTCATTCCAGTCAGCCCCACCACCAGGGGCCTACCTGCAGCTTACCCCAAGGCCCTGGAGCCAGGAGTGTCTCCAGCCCCAGGCCCTTAAAAGCCTATGGGAATGCAGAGGCTCCAGGCTAGCCTGCCTGAACCCCAGCACTGCTCCCTGACACTGTGTCACTGCGTGCCTGTCAAGCACACACAGTTGCACTGCACAGGGTGCTGCAGGCACCTGCCAGTCCTGGCAGCACCTGAAGCCAGCCTCTGGCCACCAGGTCCCACTCCAGCTGGCCCCAGGCCAGCTGCAGCAGCCTGTCCAGGCCCCACCGCTGGTGCCTGGCACACCACTGCCATGTGCCTCCCTGTCCTGTGCCATGTCCCTATTCAGGATGCTGCACACACCTGCCCAGGCCTGCCAGCACTAGAACTGCCAAGTGGATGCTCAACAAATCATCATGGGAGCCTTGCTGGTAACCTCCCCAACATCAAATGCCACCTCCTGGGGCCACAACTGGTCCAAGGAGGAGACCGTGGACCTCACAGCACTGTGGGGTGAAGCCATCTTAAACAAATTTGCACGGAGTGGGTGCTCCAATGCACACATTTATGAAGTCCTGTCAGGCCACATGTGGGAGTGTGTGCACTACCAGTCAGCATGCCAGTGCTACATAAAGGTCAAAGCCTTGTAGGCAGATTGGGTCATGGTCACTGACCACAACCACTGCTCAGGGGTTCCTTGCAAATCCATGCCCTCTATGCAGCAGCTGGACAACATCTTCGCATCCCAGGACCCTAGTCTGGACTGTGCTGTCTACTCCAGCACAGGCAGCCTGTTTGATCCTCTGCTGCAGCTTGGGACTCATGGTGATCTGTCACCAGGGGAGGGCTTCTTGGCCTACCAGAAGCCCATCCCTACCCCTGGCCTCCTCCAGAAGCTCTAGGATCCCAGCCCAGCACCTGCCCCATCAGCTCTAGGGACACAGCCCCACCCAGGAGTCCAGGCTGGCCATGGCATTGCTGGCTGCCAGCAGCTCCAGCTCCTCCCTGAAAGAAGCCCCTGCTTGGGCAACCAGACACCACACCCCTGAAGCCCAGGATACCACAGAGAACTGCATGTTCTTCCTGCCAGTGGGGACTGACTTGGGCTGCTAGGCATGCCTGCTGAACCCACCTGGTAAGCCCCACGCTAGGGGGAAGACCCTCCCCACCACTGCCCCTGCCCCCCATCCCCATCTGGCCCACTTATGTTCCCCCTGACCACAGCAGTGCCCACCTCCACAGCATGCAGGGAGGTACAAATCTGTGAAAAAAATTATTGGGCAACCTGTTCCCCCTTAACTAGGTGTGCCCAGGCCTATCACATGCCAAGACATACACCAATGCCAGCGGCAATGTCCTCCTTGGCTGTGGGGGCCAGGGATGTGTAGCACTCCAGGCGGTAATGGAGGTTGCAGGGCAGGGCAGGTTTGTCCTTCACACTATCAAAGCTCAGGGTCCTGTTCCAGGTTGACAGGTGTGCTTGGAGCACCATGGTGATCATCATCAGCAGGGCATAGTGGGTTGGACACCACCCAGTCCATGCAAACATTTCCTTGTGGTGTGCCTAGAACAGTCCTGGAAACAGCACAGGAGAAAGGTTGTCCTGCAAGAGGAGAAGGGGCAGGAGAGTGGCTCTGGAGCTCTGGCATCAGGTGCTGGGAACAGGATGGGGGAGGCAGGCTGCCTGCAGCTAGCATCCAGTGACCCATCTGCCTCTGCAGAGTGAGTGGGGACAGGAGGATTGGCCAGCAGCTGCCAGGCCATGGCCTGCCTGACTGACTTACCATTGTCCCTGGGAACCTGAGCAAGCACAACCCCTGATCTGAGGCTGGACAGCACACAGCCCTCTGGTACAGAGCATCTTATCTCAGAATTGTTGCAAACTCTCACAAAAAGGCTCCTTCTCCTTTTCTGTAAGGCCTGCACCTTCATGCAGGGCAGAAGCACCAGCTGGTAGCCAGGATCCATCATCAGGGTCACTGCCAGCCTCTGCTAGGGCCTTGTGTATGCACTGGATCTGGAAGCGCAGAACACAGGACTGGACCCAGCTGCTGGACTGGCTGGTCACTGTGGCTGAGGAGTGTCTGGCAGCCTTGTGGGCATGATGTGTTGAGGATGTTGCCTGAAAGGAAGCAAGGAACTAGTGTGAAGGTGAGGGATGTCCAAAACGTGGTGAGGGACTGGGCATGCCAGGAGTTCAGGAAGAGGCTCCTGGCCCTGGAGGAGAGGAATGTGGAGGCCCTGGAGCAGCAGGCTGCCCTAGTGGCCAGGGCAGTGGATGCGATGGAGAAGCACTGCTGGGTATTGGACACCATCCTGGCCCTGGTAGTCATCTCCATGCTTTCCACTGCCCTGACTCCAGCCGCAGCCCTGCCTACCCCCGGGCAGCTGCATGATGCCCAGCAGTAGGCCCCTCCATAGATCTGGGCTGAGGTGCAGTGGCTGCCAGGTGCCCCTGCCCTGGCTCCTACCCTGGTTCCCCACCAGCCAGCCCCCCAACCTGAACCCAGCCCCACTGCTTCCCCTGGCTCCATGCAGCCCTGGAGCAGGAGCTGTCTGCAGTGGGGCTGGCACTGCATATAGGCTCTGCTAGCCCAGCCCACTGGCTGCAGAAATGGGAGCTGCCCACACTGATAGACCAGTGCCTGCCATTGCCCCCATCCAAGCCCCCTGCTTGCCAGGCTTGCCACGGTGTGTGCACCCACGAGGGAGTGGCCACAGGCCAGGGTGCACGGTGCCTGTCCCTGAGCTCCTTCCCCAAGGCACCCCCACCCCACAGCCCCCCACCCTGGCAGGTAGCTGGGGGCAGCAGCAGCAATGGAGGGGAGGCAGGGGGGTGGCAGTGCTCTGCTCAGCACTGGTGCCCAGCTTCTGGTTCCTGGCTCTGGTCAGCGGTGCAAGGAATGCAGCCCCTGCCAGGCCAATTGTTTCCCTGCCACTCTCCACTCTGGTGGGGCACAGAAAGGAAGCCCCAGGCACTGGGGCCGGGAAATACGCCAGCTCCAGCACCTGGAGCTTCTCTCCTGTGTCCTGCAAGTGCGGGGAGTGCCAGGGAAATAAACGGCCCAGCAGGAGCTACGGTCCTTGCTGTGACATGCAGCACTGGCCAGAGCCAGGCACCAGTGCCCTCACCTGCTGCAGCACCATGGGGGGAGTATTTGGGAGGGTCCCCACACCCCTCCAACCCCACAAATCACACACACACACACACAGTATTGCCTGCATTGACTGCAGGAGAGGACAGTGTTTCCAGAGCCACACACCCACACCCCACAAATGCCACACAATCCCCCAACATACCCTATGCCCACAGCCACAACTCTCCACACTCCCCATACTCTCCACCCCCCCACACACTATAAGACTAAGAATTTATTTTTGAGTTATTATGCAGTCACCTCTATATACAGTACAGACACATAAATCATGAGAAAAGATAAGGTTCTTTAAGTAGATATGATCTTTTTTATTAGACCAACTGAAGAGTTGGGAAAAATTTCTTAGCAAGCTTTCAGGTACAGTCACCCTTTGTCAGGCCCAGGAAGTCTCTGCTGTTCTGAGACTCCAAGGAATGAGAGAAGTTCCTGCTCTAGAGTAATTTACTTTAGAATAAACCTACCCCACAGAATTTGCATGTGTAGACGTGCATGCCATTGTTGGCCATTCTTTATCCCTCAAGCAGAGGGATAATCAGCATATGAGAATGGACCCATAGCTGGCATAAATTTATATAGCTCTATCGAAGTCAGTGGAGCTGTGCCCATTCAGACCTATTGAGGATCTGTCCCTTAAACTCTTTTACATATGGGGAACCTGTAATAATTTCAGAATGTATTTACATGACCACTATTGGAAAAAGTTGCCTTTTTAATATCAAACACAGTATTGGGTTTATATTTTTTTAAGTTAAAAAGCAACCCTCTAATGGCGTTCTTATTCCTGTAAAGACTTGTTTTAAGACTCTAGCATGTCTGCCTGCTGTACTGTCAGCTTTTGACAGTTCAGACTGCATATCTACTTTGGTGAAATCTGAAAGCATTTTGTCATATTGTTTCTCTTCTGCTTCAGGAAAAATGTATCTTGTTCTGTGAAAACTGGTAGATGAAAACCATAGAAGACTTACCATTTTTGTTCCTGATAAGCTGCAAGGCTTCTTCTTTCTAAAATCTTTAATTCTAAAATCTTTAAATAACTTACTCTTTACACATTCTTTCTTTTAGTACTTGAGCTAAGCCTCCCCAATACTGGTTTCTCCCTTATTTAAGGTTTGGGGATTGGGGTATCTGGGCATGAAATTTAGGCACATTTCTGCTATTTTTAATTTTATGTGCTATCTTAGCTTAATATTTACGGAAAGCTTTGTCAAGGAATTGTAAACCTGATTTATAACTGCTCAGCACTCCCAATGAGGCCTAGAGTTGTTAAGGAGGTTTCCTGCCATTTGGGCACTGATGAGATTTTCAAACCTCCACTGTCGCAGCCCCCTTTGAAAATCCAGCCCTTGCTCAATGATCACTGATTCAGTCCAAATCAGCTGCACTAGTCTCTTTCAACACACCATGATGTCGACAGCGAATAACCATTAACTTCAGCTGAAACAAGATGGGCTCTACCACACCCTCGTTCTGAGAATGCTGCTTAAATATACAGAGATAAACCTTTGTGCAGACATGTAAAATTCCCCCCCTCCCACATAGAAATCTTGGAAATTCCCTGTAAAATTCAAGAGTGTTTCCAAATATTTACATGCTGGAAACAAATATGGTGTTTAAGGAAAATGATGAAAACAACAATAACAGTGGCATAGTGTTTTCTGTGCCACCCAACCCAGCATAATTGTGCAAGCTATGGTGATCCTTTGCCCTGTGGTGTTCCTGGATGACCAATGCCAACTTCTGTAATTTTAAAGTAACCTTTTGGCTGCTCTAATTTATTTTGAGGAATTGCCCTACTGTATAGCTAAATCAGAACCTTGAGAGTGAAAATATGACTTAAAATCACCTTTGCCCTACTGAAGTGGGACAGTTTTGGATCATAGGTAGTGTTGTGTATTCTCAGTTTTAACCAATTTTCACTGATAAATTCCCTGTTTATTTGGTCGAAGTCATTCAGCATTTACTGATTTACACCAATTTTTCAGTTCAAATCCCTGCTAACCAGCATGAGTGGGGAATATCCCATTCCCCAGTCATGCTGGTTAAGAGGGATTTGAACTGAAAAATGGGTGGTGCTGGTAAGCTAAAAGTGCTGCTGTGCCGGTTACCTGAGGCACAGCTTTTCATCCAGATGTGGGGAAGTGGGGTGGTGGTGGCCATGTGGGGTGCAGGGGAGGGTGGCTGGAGCCACTGCTTGGGGAGTGGAGCTCCTGGTTAAAACCCTGGGAGGGGTGGGACAGGCATGGGAATCACTCCCAGGGCAGGTAGGTCCAAGCTGCACTCTGGCAGTCGTAGCTTTGGCCCTGTCCTGGGCACTGGGAGCTGCAAGCCCTGCTGGAGGGTGGGGGGCAGGCAGGAGAGCCTGGCCCCACTCCCTGCGGTGGGCACTACACCCAGCCACTCCACATGGGCCCATGAAGCTGGAGCTGCTGCCTGGGGGCATGGGGCTCCTGGCTCTGACCTCGGGCCAGGCAGGATGTGCCAGGGCTGAGGTTGGGTTTCCCCCACCCAAATCCAGCTGTGTGCCACTCTGCCTTCCCCCCAAATGCCAGGGCAGTCCAGCAGCAGGCTGCTGCAGCAGGGGGTAAGGGCACAAATGCACCCAGGGAAGAAAAGCAGGGTGTGGTGTCATGTGCTTCCTACCACTGATCCGGGGGCCCCAGCCTGCAACCCTCCCAGGGGGCGCATAGCAGCAAGAGCTGCATCCCCCACCCCACGCCCCACACCCACTGAGAGCACTCCCTACTGCAGCCCCAGGGTCAGCTAGTGGGCTGCGCTGCACTCCCCACAACCCCTTCTCTAGTCCCAGCCTTATTTCCTCCCTCTCACACCACCAATGTTTCCCCGATTTAAACTGATTTTTTCCCTTTTCTTTTACCATGATTTCATCCCAGTTTTTACGTTTTGAAGATAAACTCTGAAAAATTCCCAGATTTTATTTTTTTAAATAAAAACTGAGAATGCGGAACACCAATCATAGGCTATGGATGAAGAATGCAAGTGCAATGACAGTATATGCACAAAACAGATAAAAAACCGAAGTATTCCAGTATGTCAACCTGTTTGTATTTAGCTAACTGAAAATTTAAGATATTCTTAACTGCTAGTTAGAAAATGCCCTCTCCATGAAAATCTCAAATTATTGGCATAAAATGTCAAACATGGACTGGCCTTTGGCTGAATATCAAAATAAATCAGTCTGGAAAAAGGATGATGATGCTCTGTAGGCGTTTTAGTTTGCATTTGCATGCTCCAAATTTCTTCTCTAGGCAAGGAAACGGTCAGGATGCATCACCTACTTTATGCAAGAGTGGGGAGATGCTAAGGAACTAAGGAGTCTGAAGGAATGAGGATCCCAAACTACAATGCCCCTGAGATACTACTGTGGGAAGATATATTATTTGTTAGGTGGAAATGATTTGGGGTTTTTACATTCATTTTTTCAGGTGAAAATTAAAATTTTCTTTTCATGAAAAATTTCTTTTAGCTGAAAACCCAATTTCCTGTCAGAAAAGTGTTGAGGCAGAAAAATTTAACCAACAAATATTAAGAAATTATAAAACTTGTTTCCTGTCATTCTAAGCAAATGAAAGACCTTTGATGCCCTTTTCATGCTACATAAAACAGATGTTCTGCCTCAGCTAAGCGAATGATATTAATGGAAGGCCATGCATATAATGTAAAGCAGAAAAGCACTGGTATTAATGAGTTCCCAATCTGTGGGCTGCGTGCTGTTCGTGTATCAGTTGCGTGCTCATTTTTCTCATGCAGCTCTGTGGGAGGTATTTGCATGGGACATGATAAAGAACAGTGGAATGTTTTTCATAGACTGCCACCCAAAATCTTTCAAGTTTTTTCTGCTTTTCCTTGATATCCTAATCTCCAGATGTCCCAATTTAACTTTTATTTAGGGAGACATTTGGGAGGCTAGGGGAAACTTTTGATATTCTACTTAATTCAGTGCATCATGGGTAAATAACAACAATAACAGTAAGTGGGAGACAAGCACAGTAACTGATAGAAAAAGATATTCCATCCAGCAGCATTGGTTCTCACACATAACTTGCTGCTGTGCTCTAAAAGCCAACCATTTCTTAATATTAGCTTCCTAACAAGGTCTACAAGAAAGAATTAGTATTAATAAAACCCCATGCTAATGTCTGATATCATTGCAAATTCCAACCATATTTTGCTAAGCTGTGATTTACAGTTGTCTTTCACTGCGTTTTCCTCTAAATTAATAAAATTTAAACAGTTCCCTTATCCCAATATTCAGGAGTTGTGCCAGGAGTTGGGCTGGCAGAATAGCCTGCTCATAGCTCTGAGGACTCAATTGCTTTCTTCCTAATTATTCCCATGGGATGAACAAATACTGGTTAGAGGTGCCTATTATTTGTGAAAAAATACATGTGCATATAAGTAACCATGGTAGCAAAAGAAGTAGTGAATTCTACTGAATAATGCAGAGGAG
This sequence comes from Crocodylus siamensis, assembly GCF_052110815.1. Lineage (NCBI taxonomy): Eukaryota > Metazoa > Chordata > Crocodylia > Crocodylidae > Crocodylus > Crocodylus siamensis. The sequence goes on along the minus strand of NC_143398.1, from coordinate 174,307,638 downwards.
TAAGTGATAGAAGATGTGGGTTCTTTTACCTGCTCTTCTTATGACATGTATTTTGTCTTGGATAAGTCATTTGGAGTCATTGTGCTTCCAGGTCCCCAGCTATGAAATGGAAACAATAGTACTTTACTTGTTTGTAACATGCTTTTGGATCTACAGTTAAGAATGACATATAAGAGCACATCCAGATAAGCGCAGATGTGCAGTTTGTGGCACCTCAGACCTGTTTATGGTGCCGCAAACTGCCCGTAATGAACATGCAACAGTACACTGTGCTGCAAATTTGCAGCATGGAGCCAAAATTTGATACCAGGATGTCCCAGGATCAAAAAAAAAAATGCTGCAAAAAGCAGTGCAGTGCACGCAGCAGCAGTGTGTGCCACCAGAAATGGAGCCTGGATGTCCAGAACCATGCTATGGCTGCCAGCCAGGATCCATGTGGCTGGATCAGCACCACTGCTGCCCTGGGAGGCCTCCAAGACCCCAGGTAAGGCTGCTGAGGCTAGCACAGGTGCTGGCCTCAGTCTCCCCTACCCCACCCAGAACAATTTGCTGCATGCCAGAGTGCACATGCAGAGGTATGCCCTGGGGCACAAAGTGGCAAAAATGTGTGCCACTACTTTTTGTGCCCCGGAAATGTATGCCTCTGCACATAGGGACCTACCCTAAGTGTCCTTTCTAGCCAAGCCATACAAAATTTCTTCTAAAGTTCTGTATTTGGAGGAATTGGTACTGGCAGATTGGGTATTCTTTGTTGATATCATCCAAGGGGATTTCCTTCACATATGTCACACAGTCTTTCCTCTTCTGCAGACCCTACCCTTGGAGAAGGTTTGCTGCTCTCAATTCTCTTGTACTTTGAGCCCTGCCCTAAAGTGGAAGGTGCTTCCAAAGTAACATATTAAAACACTCTCTGCATTTATCCCACTGTCTGGCCATTGCCAATTGCTTATAATGTCATAAAAATAGTTGATTACTGTTCTGGGATTACTGCTAATTACACTAATTCACCTTGTGCCTTGCCTGTTTCCCTTTTGTCCTTTGTAATATATGTCCACTGTAAGCTCTTTGGAAAAGGTTTTTTTTCCATTTCATGCATTTTTTCTATTCACTGCAGTGGCACCCCAATCCCTGATCGGGAGCATTAGGTTCTACAACATAAAACTTATGTAATAACTTCAACACAACACAAATGATTCTCCTTGCAGAGAATAATTGAGAATGAGACACTGACCAAGTCACTTACCCCCACTGAATCAGTAGAAGTGTAAAGTCATGCAGGAAATGCAATGTAGGAATACAGTTGCATTTACTTGCAAGACAAGACTCTCTGAAGTCAAGTGTTCCCAGATTTAGACAAGTGCGGGTTGATGGAGCACAGTGATGAATTGAAGTGCTGTATAGAAAGGATCTGTTGGAGAGATGGTGTAGAGACAAGTCCCTGGCTGTCTCTTTTAAGCAAAGTGTCTCCATGTATTCAAAACTACTTACTTTGCAAAAATAAGCTTAATTCTTTTGAGTAGATCCTCCCTTAATTCCTATCTCCCCAAATCCTGGGTTAGATATTAGCTATTCAATAGCTTGGATAGAAATATATATACATGTACTGAATTTCCTTATGCTATCTTAGAAACATCTTAAAATTCACCATAATACTGATATCAGAGGAAAGTTGTTACATCATGTGAGTGTAATTGCATAGGAATTCGAAATTTCTGTTGAATCAAAACACCATTTCATAATGAAACACAGGGACTCATGCTGTAAGGTTTAGTTCAGTTTTTGACCACCTCAAACTCCTATGTAGTTAAGAGCAAAGATGCTGGCTCAATTCATTGTCAGGTTATGAAAATCAACCTCTTTGTTCAGGAAACTCAGATCCAACATTTTGGTTTGAGCTTATCACTATTCTATGTTTTTCAAAAGCACCTCCTCATTTTCTGCTATTTCAAATGCTATACAGTATGTTACTTAGATGGAATCTTTAAAAAGTACTTTAATCTGGGCTTTTCAGAAGTACTCATGTGTATTTGGCACCCAACTTCTAGTGAAAACTCTTTTTAATGTATCATGTTTCAATTTCTGTTCTTGGTCAATATACCATAAAATTGTTATTGGCTTCAGTGGATTTTTTGTATTAATAAGCTGAACAAGATTTGGTACAGTATTTAGATACGAGTTGAAGAACTTAAAAGAAACACTTGGTCCACTTGTGTTTGTCACAACTTTGTCTTGTGTCCTCCCAAGAGTCAACAAAGAGGTAATTTCCTCCATTGTTCTCAAAGTTTTGCAGTCTTAATCACTTAGCACATTGCTCCTTTTTATACAGAGAAGCATAACTTCTAGATTTCAGATGAGTCATTAAGGTTAAGTTCTGCAGGATGGCCCTGCAGATGCTATTGTATCTGGGTTTTTGTTGGCACAGTTTGCTCAGCTAAATGGAAATGGTATTATTAACAATAGAAAGGAGATGTTTGAGAAAAACAAAGTAATGCTTCGTTTTTACAAATTAAATTAGGAGTATCCAGTTATCTCTGGCCACGTCTACATGTGCAGAGGACTGTGCAGTTGTTATTGCACCGTCATTTAGTACTTGCTTATGCTTATGCAAGTACTAATGCAAGTACTAAATGGCTTCAGAGTAACTTGTTACTGTGCAGTACTATCACCACACAGTTTTTTTTCCCAATGCTACAGTGCAGTAGCAATGAGTTACTGTGCAGTAACTCATTACTATTGCACAGTACCATCACTGCATGGTTAATGCCTGGCAATGCTACTGGGCAGTAGCAGTGAGCTACAGCTCACTAGCTCTTTGCTACTGCACTGTAGTGTTGTGTCGCTGTGCTCACCATGTACAAAACAGTAAAGGTTCTGTTTAGTATTACATAGTTTGTCCATAGATGAAAAAGGGGGCAAGTATCTGTTGCAGATGCCCTCAGCAAAAATTACTGCTGATCAACGAGGATTTCCATGGGAATATTTTCCTTTTTCAACAAAATAATCCCCCACCCACCATATTTTTGGCCAAAAGCCAAACTTAATTTTTATTTTGGGATTTGTTTCTTGGGGGGTTCCCATAAAATCAGTTTTTCCAGGAATCTAGAAACTTTCTGCAAAAATATTCATTTAATGAAAGTACCAAATTTTGATTCATAATTTTTCTCAAAATGCTTTTGGAACAGGTCTAATAAGGAGATGTTATAAATGCAATGATTCAAGATAGACCACTGTCATCAAGCTACTGAAAATAATATCCCGCTAAACAAGTCCAAGACAGATATTCCATTAACGACGCAATGGGATCTGATCTGAGAGCCCCACAGTTGCCCCTCCTATCATACCACAAGTGGAACAGATCTGATCAGGGATCAGATCCCAATTGTGCTCTATTGCCAGTGGAGGGGGAGCCTGGGATCACAATCTGGGGCTCCATCTCCACCACTAAGTAATGAGCAGGGTGCCTGGTGCTCCTGTGGTTCAGAGCACCAGTCAGCTGATTAACTCTTCCAGCTGCAGGAACACACCAACGCTTTGAAAGGTTCTAGTACAGTCCCATGGCTGGGAGCACTGGTCAGCTGTTTTGTGCTCCCAGATGTGGGAGCTCACTGGAGGTCTGAAGGGCTTCTGTACACTCCTGCATCTGGGAGCAAGAGTCAGCTGAACAGTGCTCTCAGCCTCAGAAGCCCATTGGAAGTTTGAAGGGCCCTGATGCACTCCTTGAAGTGCCCATCAGCTGACTGGCAGTCCCAGCCACTGGAGAGCACAAATTCCTGGAGGGTTTCAGTACATTTCTGAAGCTGGAAGCACTGATCAGCTGATCGACATTCCCAACTGCAGAAGCACATGGGAGCCCTTCAAGGGGCTCTGGTTCACTCTAATGCTTGGGGGCACTGGCCACACAATCAATATAAAGCACAATGGGAACTAGCCACAAAGTTAATTACACATTTTTTTATGTAATAACTTTGTAGCTTATTTCCTGTTTTATCATCCCAGTAACTGCATGAATTTGTGGCCACGTTACTACTTCAGATGGCATTCACTGGTTAAGTACATTCTAAGTGTAATGTCTGCCAGGGCCCTAGTTACAAGTCTACCAACAAACTTACATTAAATACTTGCCTTTCCAATGAATCCCAAACTTGGTTTCCTTCAGACCAAAGATTTGGCCCTGATTTAGAATACTAAGCCAGCAACTCATCTCATTTATACTAACAGGTTCCAAGCTTGAGTGCCTCTCAATGCTAGCAGCATGGCTAACAGCCAGACTCCCAGTTCAAGTCTTGCGCGGCAATATTACTAGAAACAGCCTTTTTGGAGTTCCATTTAACTAGAACGGTGACCATCTGGGCACTCACCAAGCAAGAAAGGAAAAATCAGAGATGGAGAAAACATGGTGGACAGAGCTCATTATGTGATACTTGTTTGCTTTTGCAAAACCAAGTGTGATGTGCAAACCCCAAGTGTGATTTGGCTCTTGAGTCCATGAAGATCACAGCTACATCTAGGGTTCAAAAAGTGGTTTCTGTTTAGATATGTCTACAGAGTAAATAAACAAAATCTATTAATATATTGTCCAGAAATCTTCCTTATTTATCTAACTTAAGTAATATTGTCTGTCAGCCTGTACATTGTTAAACAACGACATATGAATGAATTCATGGATGTACAGGACTGAAGAGTCATTCAGTGGAGGGGCATCCCATCTGTATTGTGAATGGGACCTGTAAAGGGAATGTGAAGGTCCAAAGAACATAGCTCTGTGATTGTGTCCAAGAGGCATCTAAATGTATTTATGCATGAACCTACGGGTACTACTTACTCAAGTTTTATATGTGTGTCATGCAACTGAGGTTAATGTTATTAGTTATGTGTGTGAGTGGACATAAACAGAGCCCTTGTGTCTTTAGGAGCCTGAGTAAATAAGATATCACTAATTAAGGAAGAATGAACTGTTATTATTGCTCTAGGTCTACAAAGGGCTCAGTTCTGTTTTCTGGCCCATATCCAGCAACACATTTACACATGAGTACAATTTAAAGCACCTGAATAATCTTATTAACGTTAGTTGCTCTCTATCTACAGATGCCCATTCCAATACATCATTTTGCAAGACATTTAACTGTAAAATAAACTTGGGATTTTCATCCTCTTAACCTTTATGTAAATTAAACTTAAGGCCCTATTTGTCATACTGTCTTCTCATTACCAAGTAATGAAATATTATTTCTTAAGAATGTTGGCACACAATTTATCACTAACATTCCCATCCCAACAGTTATAACAGGATTTTTGTTTATGACAAGTTTTATAGCTATATGGCAAAAAAGCCACAAGTCTTATTAGTTTTCTTTTTTTTAACAGAGGAAATTCTTCCTCTCCAATTAAAAGATGAAGATCTCAGGAAAAATACCAGACAAATGAATATAAAGACTAAAATGCCCAGAACAGGGATAGCGCAGGCAATAATAGTGTAAGTTTCCCTACACTTTTCTATCATCAGTGTGCCTCAACCCAGCTCTGCAGGGACCACCTCTTGGCATGAGAAGGTAGTTTAGTCTCCAAACCTATTTCAGTCCTTGGCCTGCTTCATGGTCCTTCCACCAACAGCACAAATTCAGGCCAAGCACAGAGATTTATGATTTGGCAGCCTGCCCACAGCACTAGACCACCAACTCATTTTATACAGACCACTAAGTAGTTCTGAGATGACCACTTTTTCAGTTAAACATGCAAAGCATACAATAAATTTATTTTGGATGAACTCTTGCATATACTGAGAGCACCTCAGTAGGAACCCATATTTACCTGAATTCAAAACCACAGAGGAGAGGCAGGGAGTGGGGGGACAGGCACAGGCATGGGGGCAAAAGGAGAGGAGAAAGGGGGCAGGTAGCAAGGAGCAGGCACAGGAGGACAAGGGGCAGGGGAGCAAGAGGCAGGGGTCAGGCTCCTTGCCCCTCCCCCCTCCAACACTGCTTTCTCTGCCACATTTAAGATTACCTTCCACTAATTAGATTCTATACATGGAAAATGATAAATTTATTTTATGGTTTAAGACTGACTCAAAGTGTAGAGTGATTGACTCAGCACCACTTTCTCTAGACCTTGAGCTGTCTTGGCCATACATCTGAAGGGGGAGTGGGTTATGGTGGGTGATTTTCCACTATGGCAGACCTTAACTTTTCTCAGTGGAGCAAGGTGTTCAATGGGCCAGCTCATTTATTCTATTCACAGCACATCAAGGGCCTAGTTATTTGACAGTATCCCTTTAAGGTGTAATGTACCCTTGTTTATTCCCCTGTTTGTCATTCATGTCAGAGTGCTTGTTCCCACCGTGCACAGAATAGCAGCTCTACCCGCCGCCTGGTTAAAAGTATACTTATTGATTTATCCCATCAATTCAGGCCCATAGAAGACAGGACTTGCTTCTCAAAGGAGAACTATTTCATCCTCTCCTTCATCTTCATCCCCACCACAATTAAAGAATACTTTAAATATTCTTAGGTACACAGACCAATTGTACTTGCCTATGGTATGAAATACAAAGATGTGTGCTAGTACTCTCCCTGTATCTCATTCTTGCATGTAAGCATGTGCTGACATATATGCCCCGTCCCCATGTTTTTCTCTGCGATGTCTAAATTAATTGATAGATTTCTTTTTTTAGTAATTAAGAAAAAATATACTGTCTTTAGTCAATTCATAGTATAGTAGGAGTCCAAAAATGCTGTTTTTCAGCTTGTATGAATTCCCTCCTTCTCTTCTTTTCCGTGCCAAATTATGGCATTGTAGTATCATCACTAAACAGACCATTTCGGAGACTGTCTCATAGACCTGAAAAATCCTCCCATATATGCAAATCTGAGACTGAAAAAACACAAGGTAGTTGCAACTGAATCATTTTCACCGTATGTACCCATCGGTTCCCCTTACTCAGCAACAGGAATGCTGGCATCTAAGAAATGGGTCAACCTCATGTGATTCAGAGTTCAGGTTTGGTGAGATTTAACATCTGGGAAACAGAATGCTTATCCACCCTACTAGGAGCAAGACCAACCCCATCTCTTTCTTCCAAGAAGCTTGATTTTTTGGAAGAAGGCCTAATAGTTGGCTGCACCCTCTTAGTACCCTCCATCCCTGCACCTTAGTACTGGATATACAAAGTTGGCTGCCAGTGTTGTTACCTGTCCTGCTGCTGCAGGACCCAGCACCATGTGGGCACCAGGCTTCTACCTGAAACTTCCTTCCTTTCTGTGTCGCTGCAAAGGTGGAGGTTAGGCATAAAGAGAGGAGGCCTTCAGTTCCTATGGAACCACAGGTAAATGGGATACTTCCCTAACTGCCAATTAGTTATTTCCATGCTTCAACTTTAGAGAAACAGTTATAAAGAGTCACTGATCGATCCCAGCTGAACCCAAAAAGGGAAGTGGGCTTGTTATCCAGGCTTTTGGAGTGTCTACTATAGGATATGTTGGCTTGAGGCAAGAAGTGAAAAAGCTGTGCAAGAAGGTGATGCAAAGGAATATGGAAAGGCCTCCTTTACTGAGTGTTCTGAGGTTCAACTTCTTTGGTTCATAATAATTTAATCTAGGGTATACCAATAAGAAAGCAATCCTGAAGTTTGGCAAAGGAATGCTGCAGGTGATTGTGTCTGCTGTAAAGAGGTTTAGAGAGAGGAAGGAGTTTCCTTCATGGAAATCTGAACCACCCAGAAAAAAATCATCTGCTAATGTAGAAATAGATCCTTTAATTAACTATTGTATTTAAGAGGGATGATTTCAAGCATAACCCTACTTAATTTAAAAATATATGCACTATCAAACTTATTGTATTCTTTAAACAGCTTAAATGCACTTGGGAGTGGAGCAAAATAATGCTGATGTGGTTTTAATTACAGAAATCACTATACCAGCTACCATACCAACATCTAAGGCAGAGAGTAAATATTCCTAATAGCCAGCTGAGCTGACCCCATGCTGCAGAGAACTACAAAACTGCTTCATATTTAATTATCAAACCATTTTCCTTTTGAGATATTTTTCACACCATTTCTCACTGAGCTTATATATTAGCAAAGATACTCTGGCCAACTCCTGCATAGCTTAGTGCTTTTTCAGCTCATCAAGAGCTTTGCCTAAATCAAGGGAGATGCATGGATGGATCCACAGATTTTTAAGGTCAAAAGGAACCATCTAATCTCACCTTCTCCATAACATAGACTGCTGAATCTAATCCTATAGTTTCTGTGTGGGAAGGAACTCCTTCTCTTTCTACATAATGCAGCCCACTGATTCATGGTTGAACTACAGCAAATTTTTAGAATGACAATCTTTGAACTGAGTGAAGAATGCAGGATCAAATAGAGTGCGTAGGCTTAAAACGTATATTTAAATAATTACCCCACTAGCCTACCCACTCCTCCTATTTGATCTTGGAGTGAAATAACAATGTTGAAGGTCTGTGAGGTCATAAAGGTTTCCTTGAAAACAGATCATCAGTGCAGATGCAAAAGCTATGTTAGCAGAAACAGCATTTCTTTAAACTAAGTTAAATCTATGTAAATTGTTTTGATAAGGGGCCAGAGTTTGATCCTTTTAGACACACTGGGCGCATCTACATATGATATTAGTGTGACACAATACACTGCGCTGGAGTTTATTGCTCCTGAGTGCTTTACATGTGCAGGACTGCAGCATATTAATCCAGGTCCGAGCAGCTCTGGCTGGCAGAGGGCCCTAGGAGTCAGTCTGCCAGCCCGGGGTTGCTCCAGCTTGGTTCAACATGTGGCAGAAAGGTTGGATGGGACACAAGGGTGTTCCAGTGTGGAGCTAACCAGCAGGCAGCCCCCACACTGAAGCACACTCGTGCCCCCAGCCAGTCTCAACAGCATCTACACGTGCATTGCAGCACACTTAATAACAACACCATAGACTAGTACTTGTGTTTACAAGTACTAAGCTACAACGGCATTTATTAGTTTATAGAAGCCTAACTGGACTACATGTGTAGACCCTGAGACTTTACTGTGTACCTAATTAGGCAACTCTGCAGTAAACATCTCGTGTAGACTTGCCCACTGAGTAACACTGTACTTGTTGAGTAATCCCACTGATTTCAATAGGGATATTCAAAGAGCAAAATACTTCTTAATACAAGTAAGAGTACCAGAATCTGGCCCTCAGTAAATGGTGTTTTTGTACAGATATTTCCCTGCACCCATTCACATTTATCCCGATGTGATAATCCCTCTTGGAAAAGAAAAGTGTCTTCCATTTGGCAAATGTAGTGGAAAGTGGCCTGGAAGGGATGTTTCTCAAAGAAGCAAAAGGCGTTTGTTTGCTTTTTCCTGCTTTGTAAACCCTGATAAATTTTCCACATCTGAATACCAAGAACATTGTCAAAAATGTTTTTTTTCTTTTACTTTACCAATCACTGCACATCGCTCTAACACAACTCAGATTCTGTAAAAGACAGAAAAGTCAGTTCATGCAGCTCTTGGTGATTTTTCAGCACGAAGGGGAGATGTTTAGAAACACACCCATGTGGCAAAAAGTGAAAACATACTGCAGTATTTAACAAAGGAACCTTTTTAGCTTAGACATTTCTGGCAACACAGAATGCACCAATCTAGCTATTCACTGAGACTTGTGATCATTTACACCTATTTAGAAAGCAGGAGTTGAGGCAGTCAACCATTGCCTGTTAAATGGACCATGATGTTGAAATGGCCTCAATGACTGCAGTTTAATAGTGATGCACAGACAAACTCTCTCACTGCCTCCATGTTTCTAAAGCTTCTAAATATGCCATATATCAGTAGCTTAAGAGGAAAAATTGAAAGGGCACTGCCATTGTATAAAATGCAAATACCTGAAAGCAAAAAAACTCTATGTTAAAGTTAGCATTAAAGAAGCAAACGTAGGCTGGAAAATAAAAAGGTACAGAATTGAGATACCTTGAACAACTTTGGCCCTACCCTCCTCCACAACCTCATACATCCTTCATGGAAGAGGTAGATGTGCCCAGGTATTGAAATTTTAAAATCTTGATAGCTGCTATTGATGTAAGTACTTTTCGGGAACAACCCATTGTTTTGTTTCCTGTTTGTGCCACACCTTAAGCAAAAGGGTCCCAGCCTAGGAAAAGGCCTTCTGGGCTTTATGGTCATATAAATAACAAATACTTTTATGGACCCAATTGTTGAGGTGTCTGAGCACTTCACAAATGGAAATGATTTATTTCACAGCTCTTCTGTGAAGGTATGAAAGTGGTTTTACATAAGGAACTGAGGCACAGATAGCAATTCAACTTGTTCAAGGTCACACAGGAAGCCAAGAATAGAACTGAGGTCTGGTGCAGCTCAGGTCATCGCTTTAACTGTAACACCATCCTTCTCTTCCTACTAATTCAGCTAAGAGTCCAAGGCACTAAAGACATTCCATACCTTAACACGTGCTACAATGCATTCTGATTAGAAAACATTAGAGCAGACTCAATTAATCAAGTCTGCTCTACATTCTAATTAAAACACTGTAGCATTGCCCCAGCATCATGTGTATAAGCCCCTGCAGGTTTAAGAATAGCCAATGGGGTGATTTAACTAAAGCACATCAAATGAGCTTTAGTTAAAGCATCCTGCAGTCATTTTTAAATGCAAGAAGGCTTAATGCATGTAATACTGTGGCTTTTTAATCAGAGCATCTCTCTAGGAACCATTCTAATTAAAGCACTTACCCCTACCCCTGAGCATGTATATAAGCACCCTTCAGGTCTGACAGTTCATGCAGCAGTAGGGAAATGAAATGGAACCTGCAAGTGAGGGGTGAAGGAAGAAAACATGGATGGGTAAAGATGGGGAATCAAAATACTATGAGATGGCTTTGGCTCTTTGGAAGACAAAATTTCTATACTTTAAGATAGTTTACTGGTATGCTGGACCTGATTCAGAGGCCACTGAAGTTAACTTATATTTAGCAGAGTGGACTCGATCACACTACGAGGCCTGTTTCTGCACTGCTGATACCAATACAAGTTATATCATTGATTTCAAAACAAGCTGGATCAAAGCTATTTTTTTATTCGTTTTGTGCCTCCCCTTCCAAATTCCCCTACTCCTTTTACACATCTGTATGGTTCAAGTAACACTGACTGGAGGTTTTGCAAACCCTAATAGCTCTGCTGCAGACCTTAATAAGCACAGAGCCTATGCATTAGCTTCCTGAAGCAGGCAGGGGAGGTCAGGTAGTTCAGTGCATTAGGAAACTTTGCAAATAGTTACAGTCTGCATGTCTCCACATGCAGCAGACATGCACATGTTCATTGTGCTGCTAATTTGCAGTGTAATGGGGTTTTCTGACTTTGGGAGATCCCAGTGTCAAAAACATTGCAAAAAAGTGGTGTGGCATGCAGCAGTGAGCACCACCAGAAAGACAGTCTGGCCAGCCAGAGTCATGTTTTAGCTGCTGGCCAGGCACCGAACACCCAGATTGCCACTGCTGCAGCCCTGGGAGGCCCTGAGGACTCCAGGTAATGCTGCTGGGCCAGCCCAGATGCTGGCTCCAGCCTTCCCTACCCCATTTGCCATGACTTAGAGCATGCATGCAGTGGCATGTCCAGGGACAAATAGCAGTGGCATAAATATGTGCCACTGCTATTTTCCCCTCAGGAACTCATGTTCTCACTCATAGGGATGTGCCCAATGGGTGCATCTACATGAGCAATTAAGGTGATGCGATAAACTGTGGTGCAGTTTGTGCTAGAATCAACTGTTCCCAGGTGCAGCATCTGCATGTGCACCTAAGACAGCAGCAGTTTGAGCCAGGGCAGAGCAGCCCTGGGCTGGCAGTATGTTTAGTGGGGTCAGCTCCAGGAACCAGGTGGCAGCGTTGGGTGGCAGAGGGGCTAGCTGAGGCACAAGAGTGATAAAGTACTGAACTGTGTAGCAGGCAGCCTTTGCACTTTAGCACCCTCATGCCCCAGCCAGCTCCTATCACTGTCTACACATGAGTTTCAGCAGAGTAAGTAAATATGCCATAAGACAGTACCATCCTCAACAGTACTATTTTATGACAGTTAGTTTATTTACTGTGCCCTAATACCAGTGCACGTGTAGACAGTGATCCTTTACTGAGGAGCTAATTAGTCAATTCTTGCAATAAAGTGCACATGTAGGTGCACACAGTACCTCTTACATAGAACCCCAATACTGTGTTATTCCCTTGTGCTATATTTAACTCCAGAGAATGACTCATATATCACTTTTTGTGAAGTCTGAAGGAAGAGAAGGCATCAAAATTTACCAAATGCTGGAATGGGAGGGCCAGACTAACTGTGTTGCAAATGCTTATGTAATGGGAGTGCTCACAAAAAGTTAAGCAAATGCACATGTGTTTGCAGGATCAAGGTTGTTGTCACTGGTGCAAACTCTGATAACCCCAAAAGGCAAGGTGCTGTTCAAGAAGGTGCTCATGCCATCAATTTATTTTAATTCCCAGTATCTATGCTCAAGAGGACCTCTAAACTTCCATTGATGCATGTTTCTTCCACACTCTAGTTAGGTAAATAGCACCAGCTAATCTCCCTGCAAATGCTGAAGCGTGCGTGCTGTTTTGACTTTTGCCAAATTTTCCAGTTTCTGCCAGTTATGTCAGTCAGTCTTGGAAGTTATTTCTAAAAGGTGGTCTCTGTGCCATAGGGAATTAGACTTTGACTTTCCTTTAAAGCCTGAGATCTGTACCTGTTGGACAAAATATTTTATGGGGATGCAAATGATAAAATTAGGCAGACAAGGTTCTTTGGGTAAATCTGATATCTTGTATTAGACCAACTAAATAGTTGGAAAAATCTTTCTTAGCGAGCTTTTAGGTTTAAAACCCCTTTGTCAGGCTGAGGAAGCATCTGTAGATGGTGTGGTAGTGCTCCACGGAAGAGCACACACCAACTGCAGATGCTTCCTCAGCCTGCCAAACGGGTTTTAAACCCAAAAGCTTGTTAAGAAAATTTTTTCCAACTATTTAGTTGGTCTAAAAAAAGATATCAGATTTACCCAAAGAACCTTGTCTGCATTGTGCCCTTAGACCAGCACAGCTACAACCTACGCCCCTGTAATGATAGAATTAGAAATTAATCTTTGACTTGTACCTCTGCCATTTTAACATAATTAGTTGCTTTGGAATTATATGATGATTGTAAATCTGTGTTTCTGAATAAAAAAAAATCACTGTAATTGAAATAGTTGTCATAAAGCCTTTTAGTGCAGTGGAAACTCATTTAAATTTGATTTATTGCGCCTTGAAATTTAAGACTTAGGATGAGATTAATGGGCTGTTTTCTGGTTACATCATTTTCATGGATTGTCAAGACAAGCTTACATTGAAATCACATAGGAGAGTTTAGTCAAAATCCCTTGTTAATACAAGAGAATGATGGCTGTTTCTAAGTAACTCAATAGGATGACATAACAGATAAACTGCATGAGGAATACATTTGGAATTTCCACTATATTATTAATGATGATTATACCAATGTCCACAACAAATGCTTTACATTACAATAAAAGGCTACATATTCTTAAATACAAAAGATCTGACTCACTCTTGTTCTGACTGGCCGGCAGAAAAACCTTTTTTGCTCCTAGAATTGCTACTAGGGTGAATTTTTGTGAAAGGCTCCTGTTCCTTTCTTTGAGCTCAGCTAGATAGGACTTGGGTGGAATTTGATGTTTACATGAAGAGTATCAAGATATTTAAGGAGAGATTTTTAAAGACCTAAAGTTTGGGTAGGTATCTCAATCCCAGCGAGAGTCAAAATACAGGGGTTGTAAACTCATTCTTGTGAGTAACATTTATTTGTACTAAAGCACCCGCTTCACGCTTCACTGTACAAATGACATGAGATGGATTTCTCAGAAGGCTCAAGGGGTCAAAACCTCCAGTTTGGCCTATGGCAAACCATCCCTTGCTGCTCTCTAGTTGAAATCACATTGTTCAAACTTCCACAATGCTGGACCCAATAAAAATGATGATTCAATACCCAGACGTTAAACACCAGACAACAGTAAATCACCTCTAGTATCCTTAAACTTAAGTAATGTGAAACTTCCATGTTACACTTCTCAAAAAATGTACAGCTCTATTCACAAATTTTGAAAAAAAATGTAAAGTTCTAACGAGGGGGAATGTTACAAAGTTTCAGCCATGTTCTCAAACACACCACTGTTTTGTGATTATCAATACTAATTCAAGAGAAGTTTTCTTTATGTGCTACCTCTGCACACTGCAAGGCTTGGCTTTTCTTGGCAGAATGGAAAACAATTTTCTCTGACAACGTCTATAAGACATTCTTAATAGTTGGTACTGGGAAAAGGGAAGATCTTATTTCATAAAATCATAGGATGTCTGTACAAGAGTGTGGAGGCTTCTTTGGTGCACTGTAATTACTGCACATTGGAGCGGACTTGATCAGTCGCGTGTTCTGTAGCGTGGCAATTACCATGCTCCAGTAACCTTCTGTGTTTCATGTATCAGTGTCCCTGTGCTGCAAAATGGTGGCAGGGGCTCATCAAATGAACTTTAGTTCAAGTGCTCCTGCTGTCATTTTGAAGCACAGGGATGCTGATGCATGAGATGCTGCTGCACTTTAATTAAAGGACTACGCCCCCCACCTCCCACCTCAGGAGCGCATGTAAAAGTGTGTATAGATCATAGAACCATAGAATATTAGGGTTGGAAGGGACCTCAGGAGGTCATCTAGTCCAACCCCTTGCTCAAAGCAGAACCGTCCCCAACTAAATCATCCCAGCTAAGGTTTTGTCTAGCCAGAACTTAAAAACCTCCAAGGATGGAGAGCCCACAACCCCTCTGGGTAACCTGCTCCAGTGTTTTACTACCCACCTAGTGAGAAAGTTTTCCCTAATGTGGTGCACTTACCGATACAGCCTGGTATGCCTGGGCTTGGAAAATCTCCAATATGATTGGTGAAGCCTGCCCATCAATCAGGTAACGGCAAGGAGGAGGTTGTCTCACCCCCTGCCTGGGGGAGGGAGGTGAAGAGCTGGACTTGAATGAAGCCTGTACATTGCAGATCTGGCAGCACTCTGGGGCTGGAGCTTCTGGAAATGAAAAGAGCAGTGTGCCCAGCACGCTGCAGATGCATCAAGGGACCGAGACAAGAGAGAAGCTAAAAAGAGCTGGGGAAGAACTGCCCAGTGGGCTGCTGCCCCAAAGAGCCCCTGTAGACACCTCTCGCCGGACAGGAGTGGCAGACGGCTCTAACCCAAGTCAGTGGGCAATGTGGTGCATGGGGTGGGACTCTGGGAGCTGTGTGAGCAGCTTGGGTCTCCAGCCACTCGGTGCATGGAGCAGTGCATGGAGCCCAGACCCTGGGACCTGCATGAGGCAGCTCAGATCTGCAACCCCAGGCATGTGGCCAGGACCTCAGTGAATGCAGCGATGCACGAAGATTGAGGCCCTGGGAGCAGCTTGAGGTGGCTCGGGTCTGCAATCCTTGGCAAGCATCCAGGGAACTTGGTGCAGGCAGCGCTGCAGGGAGTTAGACCCTGGGACCCACCTGAGGTGGCTTGGGTCTGCAACCACCGGCACGAGGCCAGCGGCTTGGTGCAGGTGATGCTGCACAGAGGGTCCGGGAGTGGATTGAGCTCCAGCACCACCTGAGGCAGCCCAGGCCTCCAACCCCCAGCAGAAAGCAGAGCCCTCGGTGCATGCGATGGTGCACAGGGGCCACCTGTGGGCAGCAGCCCAAGGGGAACCAGTGGCCTGGGAGGCCACACATGTAAAAAGCAACTCAGTCAAGGGGATGAGGACCACCCATCCAGGCCCCAGAGTCATGAGTTGTTGGGGAAGGGATTCCCAAAAGGGAGGGGAGCTACCCTGGCTGTGAGGCAGTTTATCCTCGGGGAAGCTTGAGCTAACTGATTTTTGAGGTGCCTTACATTTTGTGGGAGAGTGCCTCATATTTTGTGACACTGCGCCTTATATTTTGTGGACGTTTTAACTTTGTATATTAGTAGTTTAATAAAGTGTTAAGTATAAACTTAAGGGACACTGCTGGGACCCCTTCCCTGATGGTTATATATATTTATTACCTATACTCACCTATGCATATTTGTGGTTGAATGCTGTTTATAGGAATTTATTGTGTCTCCTTGTATTTACTTGTTGGTATTCATTTTAGATTAACTGATTATCAACCTCTTTCTTGGGGTTACTTGAAGGGGTGTAATCTTTCAACCTTTATCTGCAGGACATAGCAAAATATGATCATTGTACATTTGTGTGTATATGTCATTAATATACATTTTCTTTAGATTTTGTATATATTAATACATCTGTCCTGGCCTGGCTCTGTAGGAAGTAGAGGGATCTGGCCTGCAGTTTGAAGTTCCTTCTCACAGCATTCCTGCCTTGCCACCTGTCCCTTCTATCTGGAGAGGGAAGCACATTACTTGGGTGCACCCAGGTTACACTAATATCTAACAGCATTCTAGAAATATCTAATATAGAATCTAAAATATTTTATAAACTATTTAACAAAGAAGCATTCATTGCTTTCCTCCCCCGAAATAAGATCAAAGTCGGTCTGTTTGCATGTTGGTGCATATTTAATAAACAGCCCTAAATGAGATTTTCTTTGAGCTAGAAAGTGACTTGGGCTACACACCCATACAGGGAAATAAAGGAAAGTAAGAACTTTCATTGCACCCCAATGTCTGAGCCAAAGAATCCTTAGGATTAGAAGCATATTAAACATCTGTTCAATGCTCCTCCACATCCAATGGACAGGACTAGGCCAGAGAACACTGAATCCAACTCCCAGCACAACAGGTAATAAGAAGGTACCATCACTTACTGCTGATATCAGTAAGCTGTAGATTGCTAGCATCCCTCCCCACCCCAGGAGGGATAGGGGAAATAGGAAGATGCATTATCTCCTAGGGTTTCTCTGGGTGTGGTGTTGCTTATGCACAGTTCCTTGTTCAGGGCTGTAGGTCCACAAAATGGGCCAGATCAATAACTGGTATAAATGGATGCAGGTCTCTTTAATGAAATGGTGCCCATTTACATCACCTGGGAATTTTGCCCTTAGCAGTCACAATGCACTCCAGAAGCTCAACTGCCTGTCAATGATAATTGCTGAGCCAATAAGTAAATACAAGATGCAAAGAACAATAGTTTTGGCTAACTTATGTTCAATTATACTCCTAACATATTCAAGCATTGGATTTTCCACTAGATTTTTGTCCCCAGGGTGATCTAGTTTAGAAAGCAGATTTCTTTACAATGAAATGTATTTGGCAGACCTGCTGCAAATGAAGTTCATCTTTAGGGCAAAAAAGACTGCAAAGCAGTTGCTGTGTAATCAGGTCAATTATTGGTTGCTAGGAGGAACAGATCCAAGTTTGCCCACATTTGCCACATGAAAGACATTATGGATCTTTCATTCAAACCATCAGAAGCATTATCAGAGTTATTATTTATTCTGCCAAAACCATGATGAATTCCCTCAAGGAGGGGAGGGGGCTTTGTCCCTGGGTTTTTTTTCACCAGCATTATTTAACCTAAGAAGAACGTAAACAACTGTAAAACCAAGCTGTACAGAGTTCTTGCAGGGACCAATAAAAATCAAGGTGTTTGGGGCCATAAATTTCTTTCATTTTGTACTCCCTCCCCACAGGAGAAGGTGGGAGAGTGCAGAAAATCCAGAGGAGGAAATATTGCTAAAGAAACAAACCAAACAGGAAACAAATGTTTTTAAAATATGTGGTTCCCTTCAAAAATGCTAAGTTTTAAAAAACTTTTCTTTGGTTCCTGGTGAACCAGCTTTCCCCCAAGTCTTGTCCCCCATCCACAAAAAGGGCCCAGTTTGCCTGGTTTCCATTTCAGCTGGAATTATAGTCCACTGCTGACTGAAGGGATGCCAGTTCACAATACCAACAAATGCCAAAAAGTTTCAATTCCTGTATTCAGAACCAATGTTATTTCTGTTCCCCCCACTAAAAAACAAAACAAAACAAAACTATTCAGAGATTAATCTTTGCAGTAATGGGTAACTATTATTTCTAGGCCCAGCACTCTTCTATTATATTTTTTGTATGTTCTGTGACTACAAGGTAAAGCTGTAATTAAGGATATTAACTAGGAAATTGAAGGCCAATGCGTTACAGGCCATTGTAGACATTTCTGAATTTTTCATAGAGACTTACCATGAACGTAAAGGTTTCAACAGTGACTATTCATAGGTTTTATAGAATATTTTTCTAATATGTGAAAATAAAATTTATGTAAAACTAACATGTTAAAGTGTGGAATAATACAGATCTGGTTGAGGTAGAAGTGCTGACACATGCCAAACTAAATTTAGATCCTTGGCACTGAAAACCAGTGGTTCCCAAACGTTGGTTAGGAACCACAGATGGTTAGCAGAGCACTGGCTTGTGGTCTGTGGACCACTGGATAATGCCAAGGTTGTTATTGTCATTAATTCCACCTGCTACACTGCATTAACGTGTAATTGGAGAATGTTAATCCAGGGGTGCATCCAGGAGGGGTGTAGTTGCACTCTTCTATGATACTTGTTCCACCCAAACTCAAAATCTGGCAGTGGAAACAGCATTTCTATTCAGGGAGCAGTGAGGGAATCATTTGACTTTGTGGCTCACTATCATCTACTTATGCCTTCTAATCCCTCTTCACTCCATGGGTGTTAAAGACCCTCAACTCCATTATTCAAATACTTCTTTGTTCTGCAGTTTTGCTGTTTGTTAGCCATTCATGGTAATGTCTCTCTTCTATTTCACAGACTGTTAACTCTAGCTAAAAACCTTAACTGGGGTGTGAACTATTAACTCAGGTGTAGAAATGACTGACACTTAAGTATTGGAGGCACTGTCAAGACACTCAAGAAGCCTAGATTTGTTTGACAAATATGAATAAGAAATGTAAATTTAACTATAATGACTACAGACTAATGAAACAATATTTTTTCACTATTTATGTTTAGCTTGCTTTGTTTTTTAAACCTTTATATCTATATAATCTAACAAAACAGTACACATTTCAACACATTTGGATTTGGTTTTGCCATGATCTTAAACTGAATAATATAGTGCTAGACCCCTAGAATGTTAGTAAAATTTCCAGTTTCTGTTTAACTAGAGAAAATATGTGTTGTTATATTTGAAAAATATGTTGTCTGGGAGTGTCCTACTAGGTGTAGGTGATCACCTATTTCACTGACGCATACCAGGTTACATGCCCTTTAACATGAATGAAAGACTGGTGGACATCCCATCAATCACATCAGAACTTTCTTCTGCATATTAATTAGCAGTAACTGCATTCAAACTCTTCCAAAGAAAAAAAAATTGGAGCAAACACTTTAGACTTTAGAATTCCATGAACTATCATGCGTTTTGTTGTTAGGGTAATGAAGTGATACTGAGGTTTGCATGGACATAGGAATGGTCACTTACCCATGGTATCTTCATTATTATTATTGCACTTCCACATTTACTCATGGAGAATTCACAGGAACAATGGGAAAGTTAACATGTCTTGACATTTTTAGGTATATTTTATGCCATATTCATCAAAGGAGCCCACATGAACCAGACCTTGAGTGTGAGTAGGCTGAATGTATTGTCATTATGTTCTGATGGAGTAGGCCAGGCTGGATGGACCATTGGAGTGGGAGTTAAGAACTGGTTTGGGCTCTAATGCCATGTAACTTTGGAAGTTATTAAAGAGTGCATAAATGCCTTACTGAAGTGGGGCCCTCAGCTTTCTTCTTCAGTGTATTTATGAAAGGAGGACAATAATTCTTACTGACCATGTCACTAGAGTGTAATGAAAAGTAATCAATGTGTGTAAAGCCCTTTGAAGATACAGTGTCCTTGTTAATGCTTGTTAATTTGAGCATTACCATGATAACCAGCCTTTGGGAAAATGTTGCAGACTCCAGCAAATATATGGAGTAAAACTGACTAAGTGAAGGCAATATAATTGCAGGGTCTCACTTTAAAACCTCTCTCCTCTATACACAGTTTAATTACATAATCCTTATAAAACTCCCATTGAAGTCAATTGAGGATTGTCAGCTTCCCCAGAATGGTGTGAGTACTGAAATACACTGTACTGCCTCATGAGCTGGTAGTAGTGTAACTACGTTAATGCACTGCTGAGCGCAGGCAAATAAGCTCTGCCGAAGAGGCAAAATGCCCCTTTGCACACACAAGATCTTTAAACACACCTGCAGCCTTCCTTTGACCCAACAGGCTTTGAAAGATGCATGGCTTAAGTCTCCCTCGGGATAAAAAAATTCTGCATATCATGGGGAAATGTCATCAATGTTTTCATAGCTTTCATAGATTTCAAAGACATTAGGGCTGGAAGGGACCTCAAATATCATCAAGTCCAGCCCCCTGCCCCAGTCAGCTAGGGTCAAAGGATCCCAGCAAGATAAGCATCCAAGCATTTCTTGAATGAGTCCGGAGTAGGTGCCTGCACCACTTCTGGAGGGAGTCTATTCCAGGTCTTGGGGGCTTGGACCATAAAGAAATGTTTTCTTATGTCCAACCTAAAATGGTTGTGGAGGAGTTTATGACCATTGGTCCTTGTTTTTCCTTGGGGTGCTCTGGTGAACAGACATTCTCCCAGATCCTGATGTACACCCCTTATGTACTTATAAGCTGTGGGGAGAGAAGAGGGGGAGGGGGGCAGATGGAGGCAGAGAAAGAAAAAATTATTTGGGAGTGCACCTCCCCAGAAGGTAAGTCCCACCTAGCCGGGGCCCCACCCAACTTACCCCTGCTGCTGCCTCTATGGCACTGACCCCCACCGCGGGGGCCTCGATCTAGCCCCTGCCTCTTTCCTCCCCCACGGACTGACCTGCTGGGCTGCGGTGCACACCTGAATGCACACAGGCACTCAGCCCCCCACCACAGCCTCAGATCGACTCCAAGAGGCTCCAAGATCTACCACAAGAGGCTGTGAAATCTACCAGTGGATTAAGATCCACTGGTTGGTGACCACTGATGTAGTGGATCTCAGTGAAGACCAACATGATATACAGAAATTTCCTTATACATTAATAAGCTTAGCTAGGAAAGGGTAATTAATTTTCTTATTGCACATGAACAGCACACCTAGGTGATCAGACATGACAGTGATATGCAGACAGAGGCAGGCAGATGTATGGCTGGGGCTACAAGGAGAAACAACACAGCCATATGTTTCATTACATAACAAGTAGTACAATTAAATTCAGGATGTCAAATCAATCTGGTCTATTCAACAGGAAATTGTTTCTGTAATAGTAACCTTCAGTAGAAATGTAATATCTGAAATATATTTGCTGATCTGCATATGGTACATTGATGTCTCTGTGAATTTGCCAAAGTTTGGGCCAGTTGTTAAAAATTAGAACATGGAATAGAGGACCAAATCCTCAGCTGATGTAGACTGTCTGAACAGAACTACAATGATTTTGTTGAGGCTCTGGCCTTACATGTTTTTAATGAAACTCTGTTGTTAAAGGCTGCTTTAAAAAAGGAACCAGGCATTTTAATTCTGTTTATTGCAGAACCAGGCATTTATCTAGATTTGATAAAATAATGAATTAATTGGAGAAATAACCAGTTGCTTTTGTGTTCTATTAAAAATCCTGTTTTAAGGACTTCTTTTGCTAGACAAGTTGTTTCTATGAACTGCTGATTTTGCTTTTTCTGTAACAGTTTATCTGTTATTAATGAATCTTATAATTGTTGTTAAATGATAAATGTAATGAAAAGCAATGAGAACACTTCATACTGATAGTCTATAAGCATTTCAATGTATCCAAAGCACATCAAATAGAGCTGATTACATCATGTATTATATTTGGAATGTATCCCTTGGTAACCATGTGAATTGTTTTTGCTTAAACATGTCATGTAAGTTCATTCCAATTTAGCAGAAGGAAAGAGAAATGCCAGCCTATGCTGCTGAAGTAATTTATCTCAAGTGATTTTGTTTTTAAATCAAAATCCTTGAAGGACTCCTGTGAATTCTGGACATTGTGAGAAACCTCAACTTCGTGTTTCCTCAGAGACAGTAATACTGAAATTCAGCCATAGTATAAGGCAGCTGGAATCAGTGAAGTTCCCCATGGATAAATTGGTCTCTGATCTTTTTTTTAAGGCTTCTAGAATGGGTTTTCCCCATGTCTCCATTACGTCAACCTCTGGGACTTCACTGTTGAGGAATGCAGCATGTAACACCAAAACTGAAAGCATCTCTTGGGTTTTCTCTATTTGGTAATCCAGCTGTTCTCCAACTTTTCTGTACTTTGTTTCATTTTTGGCATCTTAAGGTGAGTGGCTTGATCGGTCTCATCTATTATTTATGTGTCCCCATTAACATAGAATCTAAGTCCATCAATACATGAATTAATTTATCTTCACTATACTCCTTTGATAAATTCCAAAACTGTGGTCTGGAAGACTAACTGCAAGGTTAGAAGTGAAGAGGTGCTAAGCTTTTTGAAGCATCATGCTGGAAGCATGAGTAAAGCATCTTGCTACAGCTATAGAAGCATGAGTTCAAGTCTTATTCTGGAATTTGGGCTGATAGGGAAGTGAGGCACATAGAGATGAAGGGCATGATGCAAAATCCATTAGGGTCAAATGGAATCATAGAATCATACAAAAATAGGGTTGGAAGGATCCCCAGGAGGTCATCTAGTCCAACCCCCCACTCAAAGGAGGACCAGCCCTAACTAGATCATTCCAGCCAGGGATTTGTCAAGCCAGGTCTTAAAAACCTCTAAGGATGGAGAGCCCACAACCTCTCTGGGTAACATGTTCCAGTGTTTTATTACTGTCCTATTGAGAAAGTTTTTCCTAATATCCAACCTAAATCTCCCTTGGTGCAACTTGAGATCATTGTTCCTTGTTCTGTCATCTGTCACCACTGAGAACAGTCTGGCTCCATCTTCTTTGGAACCACCCTTCAGGTAGTTACAGGCTGCTATCAAATTCTCTCTGTCTTCTCTTCTACAGATTAAATAAAACCAGTTCCCTCAGCCTTTCCTCATAAAACATGTGCCCTAGCACCCTCACCATTTTCATTGACTCTCTCCAACTTGTCCACATCCTTTCTATAGTGGGGGGCCCAAAACTGGACATAGTACTCCAGATGTAGCCTCACCAGTGCAGAATAGAGGGGGAAAATTACTCCCTCCCTGCATTAGGAGGAGCTAGCAATGCTTCTAATAATGCAGCCCTGTATGTTGTCAGCATTCTTGGCAACAAGGGCACACTGCTGATTC
This sequence comes from Crocodylus siamensis, assembly GCF_052110815.1. NCBI lineage: Eukaryota > Metazoa > Chordata > Crocodylia > Crocodylidae > Crocodylus > Crocodylus siamensis. The sequence goes on along the minus strand of NC_143398.1, from coordinate 174,284,313 downwards.
ATATCCATCTTATTATCCACTATAACCCCCAGGTCCTTTTCTGCAGAGCTGCTGCTGCTTACCCACTCAGTTCCCAGGCTGTAGCAGTGCAGAGGATTGTTCTGTACTAAGTGAAGGATTTCACGTTTGTCCTTGTTGAACTTGATGAGATATCTTTTGGCCCAATCCTCCAATTTGTCTAAGTCACTCTGTATCCTAGCCCTGCTCTTCAGTGCATCTACTACACCCTCAAGCTTGGTGTCATCCATGAAATTCCTGAGGGTGCAATCTATCTCATCTTCCAGATCATTAATGAAGACATTGAACAAAACTGGCCCCAGGACCAACCCCTGCAGCATTCCACTTGTTACTGGCTGCTAGCTGGACACTGAACCATTTCTTACTACCTGTTGAGCCTGACAATCAATCCAGTAGAAGCATCCAAGCATTTAGGAAAAATGCCAGTCTGAGTCACAAATGAAAACATAAGGTGTAGTCACCCTAGTACGGCATCATAAACCTATTAGCTCCTTGGACTTTCCTCACTCCTCTGTGCTTTACGGTGACTATCCTCTGTGTGACTAACTTAGAGGGATACTTTTATTTGGAAATAAAGAAATGGTTGTTTGCCATTATTTATCTCTTGGCCAAAAGGTAATGGTCATCAGTCAGAGGAATTTCTTCAGGAGTTCAGGTCATCCATTTTTTTTGGTAGGTTACAAAGACTATGTCAGCATTCCCAACCGCCTCTAAACTCCATATTATACTGCCTGTCAGTACATGTAGATCCCTTCAGTACATCTGCTGCTTCTCCATTTTGGTGGAATCAGAACTCTTGACCTGTACTGGTTCTCTTAGCTCTCGTGGCATGGGTTGTTAGCTTTGAGAGTGGGTAGGAGTGATTTCTGAGACTGATAGTAATCATGAAGTCCTACATGACTAAGTATTTTTTCATTTGCACTTTTTAACAGTAAAAACGAAGATTGTCCTAGATTGTGCAATATAGTAACTATCATTAGGCAAGTGGTCCGGTGTGTCAGATAGTGTATTGTGCACTGATTGGCCAAGAATTGGCCAAGAAGCTCCCTTAGTTTCCACACAACAGCTACATACTGCCTAGCCTTCATGCCCTATGACTTTCTCCCCCTCTCTTTCTCCCATCCCTGAGAATCCCTCCCATCGGTGTCCTTCCTTTGCCTTTCCATTTAGCTAAATAAATCCAACTCAAGCTATTAAAAACTGATGATGCTAACATATCTTTGCCATCATTGCAATGCTCACTCAACTAATTCACAGATTATAAAACTAGAAGAAACCACTGTGGTCATCTATCTCACCTCTTGGATAACACAAACATGTGGACTTCCCTGAATTAATCCTGTTTGAACTAGAATGCATTGCTTAGAAAAACATCCTGCCTTGATTTAAAAACTGCTTGTGATAGAGAATGTAACTATGATAATAACCCTTGGCAAGTTGTTGCAATGCTTAAATAGCCTCTCTATTAAAAGTATGCTTGTATGTTATAGCCTTTTCCCTCTCCTATATCTGTTGTCTATATAGAGGGTAAGGAGTGTGGGGCAGGGACTGTAGTTGGTAGTATACAGCCTAGTACAAACAGGCTCTGCCCATGGCATTTCCCTGGCACTACCGTAACACATGTAATGCATAATGAAATATATCCTCTTATATTTTTCTTGGTAATCTCAAGCAAGCAGCAATGTTACAGATTCCAATTTCCCCCCATAATTCTGATGTCTTTAAGGGCTTACAGTAGCCAGAGGTAAGAGGCTGTCCTTTTGAGCAGCATATATCAAGTTGGAAAGGGAAGGAGAACTATGATTCACTGATTTACCTTTCATTGACTAAACAAGCTCAGGCTTTAAGCTATCTTCTTGGCCGTATGTTAATACAGCATGTTTAACATGCCACACAAACTCAAGGTTTCATTCATAACCCTAATTACATTCTGTTGACTTTATAGGGCCAGATCTAAAACTGGTACAAGCAACTTCAACTCCATTCATGTCAAATACAACTCCACCAGGTCTGATTTGATGTCAAATCCTAAATAGAAAAGGCACATAAGGAAGAGAAATCCCCCCTCCCACAGCTTCCCATTTCAACAAGCTGAAGATTTTATTCATAACCAAAGCAACTATTAATAAAATGGCTGAATAAGAATGGTTAACCCCAGAGTTTGAATGCATACCTTATGCTGTGCAAGCCAGCATGACAACAGTCAAAACAGAAATCAGCCTTTCAGTACATAAACTTATAAGGCTGTCTGTAGTGTTAAAAATCAGACAGCATCATATCAGTGGCAGACAGATGAGTCACTAAAAAGCCTGAGACAGGCAGACCTAAAGTCACCTCCAGCCTACAAAACAGTTCCTGGCTTTTGTCCAAAGTATGGCAAAATTCATAAATAAAGTGAAATGATCAGCAAATGGATGCCTGGTAGGAAAAAACAAAACTCCTCTTGTTTTTCATGGAGGGGAACCAATATATTCCTTTGTATGGCTGAAGTAGTAGAATCAAAACAATAAGAAATTTGCACCACACTGAGGGAATATAAAGGTAACCATCACAGGTGATAAAGCAGAGGGAAGGGAAAAAGGTAGGAGGAACATGAGGAGGGTTGAATTTGTTGCTGCTTTCTTACTAATTAGCAATTTACAAAGGAGACCTGATGATTCTATTTGCAGAGCCTCTTCCCCGCCTGCTCTCTTTGACCTCCACCTGGTGGTCATGGACGCAGAAGATGGTGTCCACCAGGACATCCTGGAGGGCGCCAGATACCTCCAGGATGGCCTTCCCAGCAGTGGCCTTGCCCACCCCGCATAATGTGGACTGGTGGGAGTGGCCAACTTGAGCAGCACCAGAGCCAGACGGGTGTCAGCTGGGAGGGCCAGGTACATGACAGTGTCCTGGCACTCCAGGTGGGGCCAGAGCTGGGGAAGCAGGTCAGCAAAGGTGGCCCGGGTCATGTGAAAGGCATCAGCCCACTGCTCATTGTCCCAGTCATGTTGCACCAGCACTGCCATGAGTCCCAGCTGGTGTGGTGGGCCCAGAGGCAGCAGGGCTGGAGGGCAGCAACAGGCCTGGCAGTGGCATCCTGGATCCAATCATCAGCATGACTGGCAGCACCAACTGCACAGCTGTGGGGGCCTTGGGAGGGCATATACGGGGTGGGCAGGCAGTTGCTGCATGTGGGGGAGCTGGGTGGAGCGAGATGAGTGCGGCGCAGGCCAGGTGACAGTGACTGCAGAGGGCCAGGAGGGCAACTGAGGCGGCCAGAAGGATTGGCACACCCTGTCCCTTGATGCCAGGGCCAGGGGCTGGTGCAGCTATAGCTCAAGAGCACAGAGGAGGCATGAACAGAGTTGCCATGTGCTGCCTCTGTGTGTGCCACACTGCTCATCCGAGCACTGGAATTAGCTGCCCAGAGATCATAGTGCGGGGCTGTGTTTTAAAAATGAATGCCAAGTGCTGGCAGCTGGTCTGGCTACAAACATGGCTGCCAAGTGCTGGCAGCTGGGGCCAGAGTTGGGAGTTCCCCCAAGTGGCCACAGGGGTGCATGGAAGCACTGGAGGGACATGGTACAGTACCAGGTCCCTGCATGTGTAGAACCCTGTCCAATATCACTTACTGCACATTAAGCCAAAGTACAGCAAATCTAGTCATGAATAATTGCATGTGTAGATGCACCCTATTAGAATTTAATTTATCTCATGCTTTGCTTTTCAGACAGGTTTTTATCTATACACACTCATGTCCTTTCCCAGGTCTGATCCAGAGTAATAGGCCTACACTGAACTGTATTCAGCAAGACAGATATGGTAAGGGTTGAGCAACTAGGGCATGGCACCCAGCTGATGGAGAAACTTCTCTTAAGCAAGTTGGCTTGCTGGCTCTTCAGTGGATCCACACCCACTGGAAAACAGTCCTCTACAGCAACCAAGTACCAAATGGAAGAACTTGGGTGTGGTAAGGAGCCTTGTGCCAGGTCAACTAGTTTGGATTACTGGAGGTTAGTCCAGAAAAAGCCTTGGATTTCAGCACCTTTTTCTGCAAAACTGCAGCTATAACAATATTCCTCTTCTCCTGACTTCCTTTCAGTGTGATTGAAGTCTGAGCAGTCTCCTTTTTCAAAGCCAACCTTTGTTAGTTTCTCCCGCATTCTTCTTCCATGAAAAATAAGAAATGTGGAATGGAAGGGAATAAACAAAGAAACCCAAGCAATTGCACTGCCACCAGGTGAGCTACTCCGAAAGCTGAAGTGCATACTTGGACGCCTCTCACAGACTGGTACAGAGGGCTGAGATTTAAACTCTCAACTTCTGAAGAAAGTTAAACTTGAAAGTTGTTTCACTTGGACAGTTTGCCAACTGGAACAGTCCATATAGTGTTTGGCTACTAGGTCAGCTGGACAGTAGGCCTTTATGAAGCGGCTCGCATTCATTTTGGATTTGGCCGACTCAGGGGACAGTGATTCAATTCAGTGATTTGAATCACTGTCCTGAATTAATTCGGCTGAATCTGATTCGAAGATTTGGCTGCTGCCGCATCAGCCTAATCTGTGAATCACATGGAGCCCAGACCCCACCTGCTCTCCCTGTCCGTCAATGGCTGCCCCACCCAGCCCCAGGTCCCGGCTCTTTGGGGAAAAAAAGCCTGGGTGGGGGGGTGATCCCCATTGCCCACCACTCCCCCACACCATGTGGGGGGCTCTGCCATGAGCCCCACGACCAGCTCCCAGCTCTCCCAGTCTCCCTCATAGCTGCCCTGCCTGCCCCAGCCCTGGCCCTTTAAAAAAAAACCCTGACACACTGGCTTCTGTGCTGTGCAGGGGTGATCCCCACTGCCCCCCCCACTGCCCCGCACTGTGTTGGGGGGCTCTACACAAGCCCCCAGAGGCCCTAAGGCTGCTACAGGAGCTATTGAGTGTGGGGGTTGTGTTTTTTTTCTTAAAGGGTTGGAGCTGGGGTGACAGGGCAGCTATGGGGAGGGGGGCTGGGGGAGCAGGTTAGGGTCAGGGGTTCTTGGCAGAGCCCCCCCACACAGTGTGGGGCAGTGGGGGGGCAGCGGAGATTGCCCGCCCACCCCCACCAGGCAGGAGCCAGTGAGTACTGGGGCTTTTTTCTAAAGGGCTAGGAGCTGGGACTGGGTAGGGCTGGCAGAGCAGGCAGGGGTTGGGGGCACTCAGGGGGGTTGGGAAAGCAGGCAGGGGATGGGGCCTGGCAGGGATCCCCCATGGTCCCCTCTTCCTCCTTAAGCCTCCCCTTCCTCGCCCCTACTTACCAGCTCCGGGTCCAGGTCCAGCTCCTTGCTGCAGCAGGCAGGGACTGCCTGAATCACCGAATCGGGCTGAATCTCCAAATCGAATTAGCACCCAAAGTTTCACACAGCTCTACTGGACAGCATTCATTCAAGAGACAATATTGCCAGCTTAGCATTTAACACAGCTTCAAAGATAGGCAAAGGTCTATTCTATAAACTGGAAATGTGCTACTGAATGACTGGGGCAAAGACAGAACTCTGAGAATTCAAAGGGAGAAAGCACTGAGGCAGATACACAATTCATCTTGGTGAAACTACCATCACTCTTCACTAATCTCATTTGTATTAATGAGACAGATGAGCAGCCTTTGCAAATTACCTGAGGTTTCTAATAGGTGGGGAAAGAATAAGATCTACGAAAGGAAAGGAAAGGAAGAAATATGACTTGATGACTTACCTTTCATTAACAATATTGAACTCTGACCACTAAAATGATTGTGAAATGTAAGTGTTAAACACCGGGAACATGTTAATGTATCTCATTTTCTACCTGCTGTTTATGTGTACAGATGATCCTGAAGCACAAACTCACATCTGAGCACTATAATGATGGGACTTTTAGAATCCAAAAGTTGCTGAAGTGGCAGAATAGGGAGGGTGGCCTAGTCCATAGGGCATTAGTCTGGATTTTAGTAGATGGTGGTTCCATTCCTAGATCAAGCCAAGACTCCCTGGTAGACCGAAAGCAAGTCCTTTTAACTATCCATTGCTTTGTCATCCAAAAAGTAAAGGTAAAGCTTCCCTATATTTCAGAGGTATATGTTAGGAGGTATAAAAATGACTAATGAGTGTGAGTCATGGCATTGAGGCCATATGCCTAAACAGAACCTTAATGGCTCTGCGCCTGCTATTGGCTTTTTTCAAACCAAAAGCCCAAATCTGCATTTGGCCCCAGTCTTTCCCCTGTTTATTTCTATTAGTGACTAATTAAGACCGGTTCCATTTTGCCAGGTGCTGGATGTGCAGAAAATGTGAAACTGATTCTGCCCCAAAGAGCTTAAAAACGAAACAAACAAGACAGACACAGAGGGAAAGAAAGAAAACAGTATTATTCTTTTTTTACAAATGGGGAGCTCAGGCACCATGAAATTAAATGGCTTGTCCAGTGTGATGCAGCTGAGGTACTTCTTTGTACATTCGTACAGTAAAGTACCTTTCGACAGCTGTAGCTGTAGCTGTTGCCCTTCAGCAAAAATTAAATAAAGTGAACACTGCACACTGAATTGGAGCACACTGAATTGCTATGAATTGATAAAGGATGCTAGGACATAACTGAGGAATTCACTCATACCTATCAAAGATTTTACATTAGTACTGCTGAAAGCAGATTCAAATAACCAAGTACCAGGCTCCCATCAAGAATTGCAGCTCTCTCAGTACAATATGTTTCTTATTTTTTTCATTGACATTAGTTCTATCTGTAAAATAGACCGCCAGCTGTGCTTTTGTGATGCTGCATATAAATCCATCTTTATAGTGCCTCATCACAACCATTCTCCTAAGCTAAAAAGAGCAGAGCTCCCTTCAAGCCTTGCAGTGCTTCCCCTTGATTGGCCTCACAGCTTGTTCTTGACTGACTTCTCACAGGAGACCAGTCCTCCAGCTCTATATCATTCTCTGTGTTCTCCCAGACAGTGAATGATAGATCTGGCCTGGAAGCTATTAGTGGGCCTCCAGCACTGCAGTGCATTCCATTATTGCTTGGCCCTCAGACTATCCCCAGCTTCAGCGTCCCAATAAGAAACTGTAATATCTTACCCTTTTAGCAAGATAGTGTAAACAGGGAAAATCAACTTCCTCTCTGAACATTAGTAAAATGCCTCATTTCTTTGGAATTCTAGGAATCAGTACAGCTTCTTGCAGAGGCCAGTACTCGAGCTGACCACCCCTTAGTTAAGCTACTAGCCTCTTGCCTGGGTTTATCTTACTGTGGAGGGAGAATGTAGTGGTATTTACAGGCTTCCAGGAACCCCCCCACCCAGAACTAGACCTACCAATCACAAGAAAGTAGATGTTAATCTGAGAGCTTCACTCTCCCCTTCTTCTTTTCAGGTATCTGTGCCCTATTCACCTATGTAGGATGATTTGCATTATAGAATATTAACCACATACAGTATTTATATATTTGCAATATTTAACATATATCATGCACCTACTTTCTAATATTTACTTGTGATGCAATTACCTTGAGAACCATGATTGTCACACTGTATAATTTATGACATTTAATGAACAAGTTCGACATTTAACTATAGGAAGAGAAGCAGAGGCTATTAATAGGGTACATAATCATAAGGATGGATGTGAGTGTTTTATAAGATACTTTGGGCCAAATTCTCTGAAGTCAATGGAACTATGCCAGCCAAAAATGTGGCTCTCTACCGTTTTCAACATAGCAGGTCTCAACCAAGCTTGATTCCGGTCCTCATTTTACAGTGCTGTTATTAAAAATTTTGATGCCTTTATTAAAATATTTACACAGTAACATTGCTCCATTTTAGACGGTTAACACTCTGGACCCAATCCAGAAAAGCACTTAAGCGAGATTTAAATTTAAGTGACTGAGTGATCCCCATGGCACCCCGTATACACTTAGGAGTTTGTCAGGATCACAGCAAAGGTGCTCTGTGTCTTACAGGATTCTACTCTTTAAAGAAAAAAAAATAGCATGTATGTACCAACATGGGACAGGAGACCCAAATTTGTCTGCTCCCACTTAGGAAAGCATGAGTTCCTTAATCTGGTGTTTTTTATTCTGTGTTTTTAAGTTAGAGGACTTGTATCACTGTCATCAAATGGTTAAATGTCTCTTTTTAACTAGAAGATGAGCAACTGGCAAGTAATATATATTTAAGACATCTTCAAAGAAACCCACCGTAAACAAGTCCAAAATGAAATATTGTTACTGAGTTATTATATACAATGCCTATGCCCATTTATGGAATGGCAAAGCAAACTATTTGTTTTACATGTCCTTCTCAAGATCAAATCTGTGTAGACAAATAAAATGCTGATTGCTCAGTTACTTCCTGTTTGAACACCATATATAGTCATAACATCGACAAAAAGCTCTTCTGAATACTGTGGTTAAAATGAAAACATTGTTTACAATTGATGTCTGTCAGGATAGTTTCAGATGACCCCTGTGGTCCTAGACTGTTCTGCAGCCAGCCAGTGGAGACACTGTGACACAAGCAAATGTGAAGTGTATTTTTATAACAAATATGATTCAAAGCATGTCACATGCACAAGAGGCTGGGTTATACGAACTTGGTCATAGAAAGATGTGCTATCTAACAAAAACAAAACAGCCAAGTGAGAAGCTTAGTCATTTGACTAAAAGGTCAAATTTAACAAGGCAAAATTAAAATTAATTCAGCCCTCAGCCAAGGAGATACAATAAACTATACATAGGAGCATCCAGTTAAGAAGGACAAAATTAGCTATACTCATACATCCATTGGTTTTTTATGTTTTCTGTTAGTATTTGTACTTACCTGTAATTATGCCATATTTGTGTTTCTCTGTTATAGCTCATCAGCTCCCCTCCATGATGCTTGAGTAAATGATTTATGTCAAATCTGTGAAACAACAGGTATACTTTGTCTTTCTCTCTGATGCTCACCTTTGTTGGTTTCCTCCCATTTTTCTTCCTGCCAGTGAGGGCCCCGAGTACTCATGAGCTTTTTGCTGTTTGTCACCTGCTCTTTATATTTACCATAAAACTGGGAATTTCAGATGAAAATTTCAAGCAATCAGCACAAATACATCAGTGTCAGAATAATGCCCCTGAACCATAAAATGCTATTGTGCTGCAGTCTCTGAACTTCATTGCAGCCTGACTGCTAAAAATGAGTAGAATTTGTTCAGATTATTTTCTTGCTGTGATCCTTTGTTCCAAGGAATTAAGGAGTAGATCCACAAAGAAGACTTAGGGTGTCTGTAGATGAAACAGTGGCCCTAAATTGAAGTGGTGGGTGTTAAAAAACGCTGCTTCAATTTAGGGCCGATTAAACCCCCATGTCATGCACACACCCTGCTGACTTACTTGCCTCTCTGGTGGGGAGGGCAAGGTATCGGTGGGTGGAGTGGTCCCTGGGCTGCAGTGGGGGGCGGGGGAGAGTAGCTGGTGCCTTCCTCTGTGGCAGCGGTGCACAGCCCAGGCAGGCTCCAGGGGGGACAAAAAAAAGATCAGGCTCACTGCTTTTCTTGGGCAGAGCCTGCCTTCCCAGGCTGCTGCCCGGCTGCCTGCAGAGCCGTGGAGCTGCACGGAGCCTGGTGCTTCGCTCCACGGCTGTAGGGGCAGCAAACTCAAACTCCTTAAAGGAGTTTGAGTTTGCTGTGTCCCAAGTCATTTAAGGCGTATTACGCTGCTGAATTTCCTACAGTGGATGGAATTAATGAGCAATACGCCACCAAGGCATGCAAACACCAACACCATTAAAGCAGTGCAAAAGCATGTAGCTCACTTTAAAGTATCGTGCACACACGCCTCTCATTTTGTCTGCACATGGCCTTAGGTGTTGCATTGGTGAATGCTGCTGTGGCTAAATTTGAGGTGCCTAGTCTTGAATTTGAAAGTTTGTCTAACTTTATTCCAATTATGAAGTTGTTCCAGTAAAAGATATCTTACCTCCCCAAAATCCTAGTCAGCTACTGGAATTCATAGATCCTAGTTAGTTGCCTCAATACCTTACACAATGCCTGGGGAGACAGGGGTACTTCCAAATGGGATCCACAAAACCCAGCATCCTGAATAGGGAACATCTCAGATAGGTGGGGGCAGGGGGTGGAAATGCTGAGGAGATGAGTGGGTATTAAATCTTTCCCCTTTCTAGGCCTCAGGCACCTAATTCAGGAGTGCAGGAAGGTGTCCCCCTCCACTTAGAATTCATGGTCTGAAGCCCTACTCTGGAGTTAAGGCTTTTCTTTCAAAGGATAGTCAGAAGACAACAGAGTCATAGTATCAGAGCCTCTTTTATCTGATAGATCAATAAACCACCCCAACCTCAATCACTGGTATGCTGATGATGCTGTAGTCTGTGCTCACTTGGAAGCAGACCTTCAGGCAATCATCACTATCTTTACTAAGGCATACAAGAAAATGGGACTGACCCTTAACAGTCAGAATAATAAGGTCCTCAATCAACAAGCTCTTAATGAGTAGTGCCCAGCTCTGGTAATTCATATTTACAGTGAGACTCTGGATAACATTGAATATTTCCCATACCTGGGAAGCCATCTCTCACAGAAGGCTGATATTGATGAAGAAATCCAACATCACCTTAAAAGTACAAGTGCAGCCTTCAGACAGCCGAGGAAACAATTGTTTAAAGACTGCAACAACAGATCCAAAACCAAGGTCATGGTTTATCAAACAGTCATGATCCCCACCTTACTATATAGAACTGAGATGTGGACAATGTACAGGAGCCACTTAAAGTCTCCGGAAAAGTACCATTAACACTGCCTGTGAAAGATCCTTCAAATCCAGTGGGAAGACCAATGCACCAATATTAGTGTCCTCTCACAAGCAAACTATGAGCACTGAGGCAATAACCATCTGACATCACTCGCAAGGCCAGCCATGTCATCCAGATGTCCAACTCCAGATTCCCAAAGAAATTTTACTCTCCAAGCTCAGTCAAGGCCATAAATGGTGGAGCAAAATATTATTTGGGGGGGCTGAGCCCTGCCTGAACGCTGCCCCTCCCTTCTGCGGGGCCGTTGCGGGGTTAGCATATGCTGGTGCTGTACGTGGCAGCAGAGTGGCTGTATGCTGAGTGGTGCCGGGCACTGTGGGATGGCAGCTCCATGGGGCTGCTGCTGTTGCTGGACACCACAAAAAGTCTGGGGGGGGCTAAGCCCTGTTAGGTCCAGCTTTCTACTGCCTATAGTCAAGGCATATGCTCAAGGGGAAGGCAGAAAATTGCTTCAAGGATGTCCTCACAGCCAACTTGAAAAATGTAACATTGACATCAACTCATGGCAGACTATTGCCCAGGACTGTCCCAAATGGAGAAAGTCTGCTACAAGGATTTCAGTACTTTTAAACCTTATGATGACAACAGGAGATGGAAAAGTGGGAGTGGCAGAAACAATATGTCGCAAACTGAATCAGAATCCAGACCCACCCACCTCACATGGAAACACGTCTGAATAGCAACAGAGTCTGTCAATCTTGGATTGGCCTCAGATAAAGCAATCCCAGAAGACAATCATCCTCGACTGGGAGGGATTGCCGATGACTAGTTTCTCTTTCATCTGATAGCTTAGTGATTGTAGCACTCATCCAGAAAGATGCAGCCCAGGGTTTAGCATCTTTCTCTGCCTAAGGTATTTTAAACCTAGAACTCTTACCTTCTAGGAGAATGTCCTAACTGCCAAGCTATAGGGTTATGTGTGTGTGAGAAAGAGAAAGGAGATGTGTATTTAATCCCTCCTTTTCACAATATTCCATTTTGCATGGAAAATTTATAAATTTGGGGGGCAGGGGGAAAAGGGAGAGAAAGAGACCCTGTTGCTTGGTGATTAGAACAGTCATCTGGGATCACAAGATCTGAGTTTCAGCCCATGATCTGATGAATATTTAACTATTTCAGAAGTCACCAACTTCAAAAGGAAGGAATGAGAGCACAACCCCTTTCTTTTCCCCCCACCCCACAAAGAAAACCCTATAGTCTGGTGTTGGAAGACTAAATTAGGATGTGGGACACCTGGAATCCAGGCTCCCCAGGCAGTGGAAGGAACTGAACACAGATCTCACATACTGGATAAGTAGTCTAACCAATGAGCTATTGGATTAAAGAGGGCCCCGCTACTATCTCTGCTTCTGGCTCTCCTTTGTGCAGAGTGCAGACCGTCAGCTGTACTCTGAAGACATCTACCAGTTAAATCCCTGTAGCGGAAAGAGATAAAGGAATGTCTCATTTATGGATCCTGATGAGGCACAGGAATGACATTATTGTTCAGCCCTGTGAAGACCAAGGGATTTCTGGCTGTGTCCAGAAGCAAGACCTACGGTGCGTGGGGAAGTTAAGCACCTGTGGACTTTTGATGCCTCCAAAGTTAGGCAGCAACTGAGTGCATGCTTTGAAGATCTAGATTTTGGACTCAGCTGCCTCAAACAGCAGATAGATGCCTAAAACTATCCTAAATCTCCTTATGAGTCTAGCCATGAGTTACTAGAGTTAACTGCCTTATGTAATCCCACAAATTTACAGATGGGGGATCTTTTGAAATTTCTTCTATATCAGTGGTTTTCAACCTTTTCAGAGTGATGGCACCCATTTGCAGGTTTTTTGAATGTGGCGGTTAACCCAGTCGAGAACATTGTTTTATTTGTTGGGTAGCTGACAGACTCATAATCTTTCCTTATGATAAATCAGAGCATTAATTGTTATTGTTACTTTTTTCTGAAATCCCTCCAATTTGTCAGTATCTTTCAGCTAATGAGGTGCTCAGAGCTGAATGCATGTTGAAGAGAGCTGTAAAAAAGAGACATTGTATCTTCCTGTCTTATGACGTGATGCATCAGGGAACACGGCCAAAAATTCCATTGGTGGTTATTATTACAGTATTATTATTTGTGTGTATTACAGAAGTAGCTAGCAACCCGATGAAGATCAGGGTCTATAAAAACAAATATCAAGAAGGGATTCCTTTTCCCAGCAATTGTACAGCATGGGGTATCTCTAGTCCTGTTTTAACTAAGTCAGAAATGCTAGTTTGGATGGTTCCAGGACACAAATAGCTGTGGCTTACTCTGCAGCTCAGCTTTGGACACACTACAAGTGTTTACATCTTGAAGCAAACATCCGTGGAGTGGCCAGACCAGCATTTACGCCCCAGGAGGATGAATTTGAGTTTATTGTCCTTAAGTTTAAACAGGACCACAAGTGCTAGTCTAGACATACCCTCAGACAGGGCACAGCAGCTGGACAAAATGGATGAATGGGGAGCATGTGGGTGGGAGGATGAGATAACAAAAGGAACAGTATTTAACAGAGGAATGGACATCTCACCTTCCTACTTACTTAACCAGTACCAGACAGTCTTTTGGGGATTGCTTTGGCAGTCAGTCTTTCTCATTGGTCACCTTTGTTCCCACATCCTATTACCTCACTCCTGATTTCCTGTTAACCATCATACCTAAGGCTCTTGCATCATGAATACACTTCCACTTTCTGTCTCCTGTTGAACATATGTGCTTATTTTTATGTATGGGTCTTTTCCCACATTGTATCTCATCATTTTATTTTCTTCTCAGCTTGCTAATCTTTCCAGATCCTTTTGTGCTATATTTTACTTCATAAGTAGCACCTGCATGTTTTGTTATTCCCCCCTCTCTTAAATAAAACCAGCCCTGTGGATTCCTGCCAGGTGCTGTTAAGACATCACCCAAACTCAGCAGTTTAGCAGGTAACCCTCTGACAAGGCCCAGTTCCAAATGGATTTAATTTCCTTTTGCTAGTCAGGCTGCCTGCAGTCCTGCTTATTCTGACTACATATAGATAATAGAAAAATAAGGACACAGATGAGCTGCGGTGCAATAAAGAAACTCCATTTCAGGGTATTGTTTCAGGGTGAACACTTCCAATGATGAGAAAGCAGGATGGCCATGATATAACAAAGTGGGGCACATCTACATGAGATGTTTACTGCACAGTTAACTAATTAACTGCACAGTATACATCTCAGCATCTACAGATGCACCCCTATTATGGTGCACAAAACAAATAAATTGTGCAGCAGGTAACAAAAGCAGGGTAGTAAAGTCTTTTTGTACACAGCAGTACATGAATAGACCCTGACAACTGGCTGGGGCACAAAAGTGCTTCAGTGTCAGGGCTGCCTGCTAGCTAGTCCCACACTGAGGCACCCTTATGCCCAAGTCAGCCCCTCCACAGTACACTGAGCCTAGTCAGAGCAGCCCTGGGTTGGAAGTCTGACCTCTGAGGCCCCCTGCCAGCCAGAGCTGCTCTGACCAGGCTCCATGAGCTGCACATGAATAAACTCTGGAGCTAATTGCTCCAGAGTTATTTGCCCCCAGGCATACCATTTGAATGTGTACCTGGAAGCAAAATACTCGAGCAATAAGCTCCGGAGTTTAGTCATGTGCACTAATTGCGTGTGTAGACATGCCGACATATACTGAAATAGCACTTGGCACCTAAAATAAACCACATGTTTAACTTTCTGAATTGGGTCCACAAATAGTTTCTTTGAGAATTTTGTGACTCCCCTAAAGGATAAGTGGAATTTCATAAACCCCATGAAAAGAGTATGATCAGTATCATTATTACTTTGAGGTCATGGGTCACCAATTAGATCAAGGCTCCATTGAGCTGAGTGCTATACATACATATGGTAGGAGGCAAGTCTAGGCCTCAGGAAGCCAAGCCCACAGAGGCAGACTCCTGTACCTGATGCCAATTTTCAGCCAATGGACTATGCTCAGGTAACTGGGCCCACCCTCATGGAACAGTGTGAAGGTTTGAAGCGTGGGGTAGATACATCAAGGTGTAGCAGGCCAGATAGTCAGTAAATTGGCCCAGCTATACTGGAATCCCCAGTCAAGCCAAGCTTTCTTGGTATGCTATCTGCCACCATGTAAACCAGTACAGCCTGTTCCATGGTTGGGTTGTCAGCAACTAAACTGGTGACCCCACCTCAGTTAGCCTGAGTGAGGAGGGTGTGTGGGTACCCAGCAGGACTAAAAACAACACTTGTCAAAGGGTCAATGGGCTCCCTGCAAGCCAATGGTCATCCATACCTAGACAGGAGTTGGGCACCATCAGGTCATTCTGTCCAAAGAATCGCCAATGATGCAAAGCAACTCAACTAGCTGGAAGGTTGCTACAGCATCTAAGGTGCCCCAATAGTTACAGCAGCCTTGGGACTGGCCTGACTTGACTTGATATTGGAGTCAATGGAGTTAAGCCATGTCACCTCGGACTGATATGTGAGTGAGACAAACAGATGGAGGAAGCTTGAAGGAAACAGTGCTAACAATCTCAGACAACATATCCTGTAGGCAACTGCTAATAGGATTTTTTCATAAAGGGATCAATAAAAAAATGGATCTTGGCAATATCAATAAACCCTGCTGGACATATGCCCAAACCACAGAGTCCCTCAAACAATATGGCTGGAGAAATAAAAGGCCAGGAATTCTCACTTCTCACTGACTTTCACAATGTTCTTTTAAAGCTGGAGACTCCAAACTGCTTTAAAAATAACATCCATGCCCCCAGACATTAGAATGATGAAGTGGTTCTTAGGTACCATGTCCATAATGAAGCTAAATGTTCCCTCAACATTTGAAAAGTAATTATATAGCTTGTTTTTTAAAAAAGGTCTCTTGCCAACAGCAACACAATTTAAACAATTTTATTTATTTTTGAAAGAGCCTGCTTTTTAATAATTAGTCTATAAAATAACTTGGAATTAATAAGTATCCATTAAAAATCAAATACAGAATTCAATATAAGAACACCCAATGGATTTCAGCTGGTAAATTTTCACTTATATCTTCTTGGACCCTGGATATCTATCCCATTATGCCAACTACATCACTTTCTTCAGAGTCCTGTCTAGCAATTTCCTGACCTGTCCCAAGCCCTATTTGGAAAATGTCTAAAAGTAGAGGCCTATTGATGTGTGTTTGAGAGGCATCAACACTTTGGTTTGAATTGAATTGGTTTGAATTCTATCAATTCTGAATTATACCAGTTTAATGGAGCATTTTTAGTGGCCTTTTTACATTAACAATTTTCCTATCTCTTTCTCCCCTAACGCCCTTGATTGTTCAAATAATATTTTTCCTGGAAAGCCATACATAAATATTGGAATAATATTATTGAAAGTCTTGTCCTTGACTAAATTTCTCTTCTACTGAACCACAACTACATTTAAATAACCAATCCTTACCAAAACAGAACAGTACACTGCATACAATTTAGCTGCTTGGAAGAAAGTGAGGGAAGGACAACAAACCATGTATCACAGATATTAGCATAGATTCAACAAAGAATAGAACAGAACAGAACTAAAAAGATAATAAATTATAGGGAATCAAAATACGTTTGCAACCAGCAAGTAAATCAAGCAGGGAGCTCCCAGGCCCCACTCCCCAATCGAAATTGCAAAGCAGGGGGCTGGGGAAATTGTTCCGAGCTGCAGCTCTGCGATTGCAATCGCAGCCCCCAGCCTGTGATTGTGGAGTAGGGGCTGGGAACCGTCCTGGTCAGGGACAGGTCCCAGTCCCATGCCCCTATCAGGCAATCCAGATGCAGGGCTTGGAAAGCTGCAGAACCCAGCCCCCTAGCCCGATCCACTGGTGGGGCACCTAGCAACAAGCCCCTGGCTGGGTGGGGAATCCCAGAGGCCTCAGACCTGCTCCTCCCTTGCAGGTTTTTCCAAGTCCCCTGCCCCTGATCAAGGAGCCAAAGCCAGGAGCTCCCTGCTGCTGGGGCCGGGGGACATTGTCCCCACCCGGGCTCCAGTTGCAGAGCTTGTCCCCACAGCAGGCAGCCCCCATGGGGCAAGCAACAGTCTCCTAGCCCCCACCAGGTGACAGCTGTCTCGAGGCCCTGTGCTCCCTGCCAGCAGGGGTCCAGTACAGGGCTAGAAGGGGCGGGAGCAGACTACTGCCAGGAGCAGCAGATTTGCTCTCATATTTCTGCACAGATGGAGATATGGAGTAAACCCACACTAGGTAAGCATCTACACATACAGGGATAGGGTGCAGATCTTCTTCTGGCAGCAGTCTGCTTTTGCCCCCTCCAGCCCTGTACTTCTACCCAGCCCATAGCATTTGCACATATAGACATGGCCTAGGAGATCTAGATTGTCTCTAGCTCCTCAAGGAAAATGAACAAAGTAAACTTTTCCCCTACTGTAGCTGTAGGGTTTCTAGGTTGGCATTTCACAGTGAGATTATCACTTTACAGATTTTTGCGAGGATGATGTGAGGTATAAGGCAAGGTAGCAGGAACAGCTGGTTAAACGAGGAGGAAAAAAATAGGCATCAATATTCTGATTAGTGGCACTTAGACTTTCAGTAAATAAAAAAATTGAATATCATGTTGATGATGTTTTGACAACTACTTTAAAAATATTGAAAATTTATGAATTTTTTCATTAACAAAATATCATCACAAAGTCAGTATTTCTTATGAAATTTTTGTTTTCATATTGCCATTGCTTCTAGGGGAGCTACAATTCTCCCCAAGGAGTGTCAGGACTGAGAAGATGCTGGAAGCTTTCAAACAAAGTTTATTTACAGCTCTGGAGAGGCAGAGCCACCTCCACATTGTTACAGCTATGACCATATTAATGATAAAAAAGGATCCTGCACCAGCCACAGGTTCCAGAGATGTTCTTACTTCCTCACTGCTAAGAGTACCAGGGCGAACTCGAACCAGTATCCCATGATCATCTTATAGAAAAATTCGCCAACTGCGGCCTCAGCTACATCACAGTCTACTGGCTGGGGAATTGGCTTTGAAGTTGGACCCAGAGAATGGTAGTTGACGGAAGTCAATTGTTGTGGTGTGCCATGACCAGTGGGATCCCCCAAGGCTCCATCCTTGGGCCTATCCTTTTCAACATCTTCATTAATGATGTGGACAATGGTGTCAGGAGCCGACTGGCCAAGTTTGCTGATGACACCAAACTTTGGGATAAAGCGTCCACGCCTGAGGACAGGATGGTGATCCAGGCTGACCTTGACAGGCTCGGAAAATGGGCAGACAAAAACCCAATGGCCTTCAACTCCAAAAAATGCAAGGTACTCCACCTTGGGAAGAAAAACCCGCAGCATGCTTATAGGCTGAGCAGTGCTACGCTTGCTAGCACCATGGCCGAAAGGGACTTGGAGTTCATGATTGACCACAAGATGAATATAAGCCACCAATGTGATATTGCAGCCGGCAAAGCGAGCAAAACTCTGGCTTGCATCCATAGACACTTCTCTAGAAAATCCCAGAATGTCATCCACCTGCTGTACTTGGCCTTGGTGAGGCCGCAGCTGGAGTACTTCATCCAATTCTGGGCTCCACAATTTAAAAAGGATGTGGAGAAGCTTGAGAGAGTCCAGAGGAGGGCCACACACATGATCACAGGGCAGGAAAACAAGCCTTATAATGAGAGGCTGAGAGCTACAGGAAAGTGCAGGCTCAGGGGGTACCTGGTGGCTGCCTGTAAGTATATAAGGGGTGTACATCAGGCTCTGGGGGAACGTCTATTCACCAGAGTGCCCCATGGGATGACAAGGTCAAATGGTCACAAACTTCTCCACGACCATTTCAGGCTGGACATAAGGAAGAACTTCTTTACAGTCAGAGCCCCCAAGACCTGGAACAGACTGCTGCCAGAGGTGGTGCAAGCACCTACTCTGGATTCCTTCAAGAGTCAATTGGATATTTATCTTGCTGAGCTCCTGTGACCCCAGCTGACTTCCTGCCCCTGGGGCAGGGGGCTGAACTTGATGATCTTCCGAGGTCCCTTCTAGCCCTAATATATATGAAATCTATGAACATAGAAAACCCCCCATCTTCTGTGCTTGAAGAACTGAATATACATAGGACTGACTAAAGCATGAAGAAGGGGTATAACTTTAACCCCTACTAACTTCTGGTTGTACTGTGACTCCTCCCCTCTTTGTTCTGGGAACACAAGGACTTGGGTTATGGTTTAGGAAGGAAAATTTCTTTTGCATTCTTACATGCAGTGTCACTTGCTGACCCTCATGTAAAAGGCTTTGTGGTTTGTTTGCCTCAGTGTGACTCTGCTGGCGGAGTGGGATACACATAGGGCACAGACAGAAGTGACAGCTTTCACCTGATCTGATCCCTGAAAGTTCTCTACAGCCATGACTTAACACAAGTGCACACAGGTACAGAGTACTTTAAAGGGGCTTGAACTTGCAACAGTCTGAAACCTCATTACATGAGGGTTCAGACGAAGGTGGTCCAAAGAAGACCACCTTCATTAACTTGTGTCTGCACATGTGAGCAGTGTTTTCAGAATGGGAAGTGCAGGAGGAAGAAGAGGGAGCTCATTCTGGGGGTTGCTCAATTGGCACTGGAGGATGGGAGGGTAGACTGGAGGCCCATTCCCCACCCGCCAAGGTGGGGAGCTCCAATCCACTCCCCCCACTCCAGCACAGGTTTGGAAAACCCCAGAACAGACCTCCCGTCCTGCCTTCTCCCTTTCCCGTGCTGAGACTGCACTGGGGCAGAGCTAGGGAAAGTGGCTGCTGAAAGCTCTTCCCATATTGGCTTCAAATTGGAACTTGATCCCCCACCCTCCCAACCCAACAGCTAACGTCTGTTAGTTTGGGACAATCAGTCTAACTCATGGTGCTTTCTGTAAACCACCATGAGTTAGACCAAGGAGCTGCACTTCTGTCTGCACCCACAGATTCTCACCCAGTTTTCTTACACCACTATACCTTTCACTCACTGACAAAATTAGCAGTAGAAAACAAGTCTATATTAAGTCCCATTCTTATATAGCAGGATATTGGCAGAAGGGGGAAAGGACAAACAGAAAACACGAGTATTATACAACACAAGGTCAATCCCATAAACAGCATCAACAGTTATGATTATGATCCTCTGCAAAACTCCATTGACCTCAATGGGATTCCATGTGATTGTAGAAATCTCATGTAGGAAATAAACAAGATATAATAACGGCATCTCTAGGCAAAAGTGGTAATATGTATAATGGTTCTGATTCTCTGGCATGTTGATATCATACCCTCCTACAGCAGTGCAATTCCTCTCATTACCAGGTCTGCATGTAAGGTCTCTTTAAAACATTTTACATATACAGTAAATTGGCAAATTTTGGCAGCTGACTTGACTTTCTGTATTTCATGAACAAGTGACTTTAAAATGTTTCATTTTTGCCAACAATATTTCACCAAATCAGAACTAGGCACCTGGCCAACCTCCAACTGTTTCAGCACTGACATTAGAGAGACTCCTATTTTCAGAGGCTGGATGATTCAATTGTAGAAATGTGCTCCAGGCACAGAGGGTGGAGAAGGCAGGCAGGGCTTGATTCAACATCCATCAAAGTCAGCAGGAGCCTCTACATGGCCTTCAGTGGACCCTAGAGCAGGCTCTTGGTTTGTTTGTTTGCCCAGAACTCATTAATCTTCCCCATTTCTGCTCCAGCTCTACATAGTAAACTTCCAAACCCAACACCCTAATATCAAAGCCTTATCACTCAGTGGTCTTCTCTCCAGTGGAGAAGTGCTGTCTCTCTATCAACACATTTTGCTGATGTGAAGGGAATCATGCAAAGGGTTGATCCAGTGATTCTCAAGTGTATGGAGGTTGTATATTCCCTTTTACACTTGTTAGACTGCTGGGTGCCCCTATGATTCCATTTATGGGTAATAAAAATACCATGAGTACAATATGGCAACATCTCCTACAACCTATCATACTGTAAAGTCATTCTTTTTTTTCCTTCACTTTCCTCTGTATATACTTTCCATTGCTGCTCTTCCCATTCCTTTTTCTTGTGTACCCTCCAGATGTTCTCTATATATTCCTAGGAGTACACCTACCCCTGTCTGAGACATACTGAGTTAAGCAGCAGTGCAACAAGAGGTGGGCAAATAGGGCACCAACTCCAGGCACCAATTTCAAAAGGGCACCAGAGCATGTGCCACCACAGCAGTAGCCTGTGTTTGGTGAACTCATGCTAGCACAGCTGTAGCACATGCTGCCCACCACAGTGGCACCAGCAGTTCTTGTGTGAGGAAGTAAGCACTCTCTCCACTCTCCAGTGCTGAGTGTATTTTCTCACCCCTTCCTTGCCTAGGGCATCAACATTTCTAGTTATGTCTCTGGGGTTAAGCAATCAGGAATTCATTTGGCCTGCTCCAGGCCTTGTAGACGTGCCACAAGTGACTGAGTAAATATTTTCCTGGTCTGGGCCAGCACAGACAGGACCATGGCAAAATGCTATGTACCACCCTCCTGACAAGCCCCAGTACAGACGAATTATGCTGGGAGTGGTAGAAAACAGGAAGGTGCACAGACCCCAGTGCCAGAGAGGGCCCAGTGAGGAGCAGAGCAAGATGGGGCTGCAGAGGGCCCAGGCGCCAGTGAGGCGCAGAGCAAGACGGGGCTGTGGAGGGCCCAGGGAGCACAAGGGGACCAAATTGCAACAAGGTCCAAACCAAACAACATGGGTACCATCTGCGAGGCTTGGGGCATGGTAAAGGGATGCTTGGAGCCATGCATAGCTCATAAGGCTAGGGTGCCCTGAAACACCCAGTGTGACATCTATCTTGGAGCAGGACCCACCAGGGGTCCAGAAACCCACGGGGTCCAGAGACTCAATCAAGAAAGGGTCCAAGAGGTCTTAGAGGCAGCCTCCCTATCAATCATTCAATCAAAGATGTGGTGGGCGAGAATAGAGGGTGCCCATTGGGCCAACTTGGCATGGTAAGGGGGTCTTGGAGAGATCGTGGTCATCCTGCAGGACCCCATCCCATGACAGCACCCAATAGGACTGTTGGGCTCTGCCATAAGCCACAGGAAATCCAGATAAGTTAGCAAAGCTGGTGGCTGGACCCAAAGGTTCCATATAGAACAGATGTGGGTGTTTTCCTCCCTCTTTCTCTGGATGTAGCATTTCTGCTGCATCTCCTGAAGGTAGGGCAAAGAAGCAGGCACTTGACTCCTACTGAATTTCCAGCCACTTTCAACCACAAAAGTTAGAGCCAAATGTTAATGTCTTTGTGTAGCTTTCATTCAAATAAATTCCCACTGAAATCAGGATGTATTTGTTTGCTATGAACTGAGTAAGGACTTCAGAATGTGGTCTTGTTAAGTGGTTTTAAATCATCAGGTGCTGATGAAGTACTCTGACAGTCTTGCCAAACAAGGCCCTGTCCTTAAAACAATTAGACCCCTTGTTTCACATACCCCCCACTCCACAGTTCATCGTTTTTCTCTGGCTAGAGACTAACATGGAATTTATAGGTTTTCCAAGGCAGATTAAGCATTAGACAACTACCTACCTGTACTGGATTTCTTCTGAATGTGTGGAAGTGGCTATGGAATCTGTTGTAAAGTCTATAGCAGTTGCACTTAGTACCACTTACATATATGGGAGATGGTACAGAATTTGGCTGGGCTTCAGATGCCTAAGTGCCACTTAGATGTATAGCAAGCAAAGTAGAATTCTGCCCTAAATATCCACTGTTGGATGGCAGTAGTAGAATATCAGAGAAGACTCAGAGACATGTAAATTAAATTAGGGAAATAAAACAAAAGACACAAGATGGAGAATCGGATACAAGAGGAAGAGGGTTAAAAGTACAATGGAAGATGTGTTACACTAAAATTGGTGTAAATCAGCATAGCTCTATTTACCTCATCCAAAAGACACAGGTGAAAAATCATCAAAATGTGATTACAGATGCATATTTGATATGAATATGGCAGTACTGATTTCTGCCGGTAGAGATTCTGACCTGTGCTACTTACAATCCTATTTTGGTGACTCTTCAGTAAAAAAACTAAACACTGTTTTGAATGTCATCAGACCCTCTCTGTTAAACTGGCATCTAGTATTTGTGACCTAATCCTGAAGTACTGAAAGAAGTAAAATTGCCCTTGAATTTAATAGTTCTTCCTGTTTTAGTATTACAGCACATCATATTTATTATGAACTTTTTGAGGATACTTTTCTCATTCTGTTACTGATGTTCTAGTCTGCAGTTTTACACCAGGTTACACACCAAAAAAGTTGATGTGTCTGTGGTCTTGGAAGTCTAGTAAAGTTCAAACACTTCCTAATAGCGCAAGATAAAAACAAATGCAGGATTATTCAATGAATCAGGCCAGGTCATTCATTAACATGAGATCACCCATATTTGTTGGCTGCTTTCCTTTTGAGAAGCCTTCAGCAGAGCTATATTTCCTTCCAAATGATTTTTCCTTTTTTCAGTCAGAGGGGACCTGAGTGAGAGAGTCATCATTTGGAAAAACACAGTAAAAGAAAAAAAAATCTACCCTTTAATTGCTAAATTATTCATTTTCAACAGTCTAAATGATAATAGCTTGTAATAGAATAGCAATGTACAAAGCTTTCTTTCTGTTGCAAACGGGGGAAAAACAAAGTTGAAACTTAATGTTTACATCCTTTAGGAGAGAGATGGCTGTTTTTCTCCTTTAACCAAATATGTGTATTTGGCCAAACTCCAGTGTCCTTGTGGTAGTGCTGTCATATTCTATGTTGGCTCCCCAAAAACATCACTTTACCTAACATATCAAACTAGACACTGTACTTTGCCAGATCCACTGCTCAAGCAATCACTGTTTATGCTCACAAATCCTGGCAAATGGAAATGACAGCATCTGAGTACTCGTCACTAGCATTTTTACATCTTTTCATGGTTCACAGCAATAAAACTGCTGCAGATGAGGGTCTTCATCACTCCATCTCCAAACCAAAGTGTGTGTGTGGGGGGGGGGGAGAGTGTGTATTTACAGATTTTCCAATAATATCCTGTTTAGTATAGGGAGAAGAACGCTGCTGACAATGGGCTCTGTCCAGCTTGAAGTCATGGGAGGTTTTCCGTTGGCTTTGGAGGGCGTTGGATGAGGATGAAAATGACTATAATGCAAGCTTTCTTTGCCTCTAACAAGACTTGTGGGCTTTGGGGCATGGAATTTTTCACTTTTCAATCCCAGTTCATCAGACTTACGATGTGTCTATTTCTGGAAGCTTTAAAAAAGAACATTTCAGGGAGTGTCTATTTGACTGGTAGTCACATATGGTATCTTTACCTCCAATTATTAAAGAACAGAAGACAAAAAAATACCTGCTGCTTCTCTATTACTGCAGCATGTTCTGTATTTTTATAATGGCTCAGACAGTAAAGATTATATCCATAATTAGGTTCTACTTTCCTGAACTGACAGATTTGAGAACTGACTTTTTTATTAGGTTGACTGAATAGCTTTCAAAGTATTTCACATTTCTTATTGATTCATGAAATCTTCCAGCATGTCTGCTCCCATTCATTGTAAACACTATCTTCATTCTGTTTCCTTCTCTCTGATCTGTAGGCCTGACCCAAAGGCTAGTGAAGTTGAAAGGAATTTTTCCAGTGACTTCACTGGGCTTTGTATCAGACAATAAAAGTACATAAAAGCATTCTTTCTGTAACCTTCCATTTCAAGTCTCCATTAACTACTGATCACATTGAAAATGTCAATTCTCTTCTAAATGTGTGATGTATCTAACTGGTGATAGTTGGGCATCCAGGTAGCTAATCCTTGCACATTGATGGATAATCAAGCATCTGCCATACCTGAGACAACACTGTCAAGTGAGATGCCTCACTGGGATGAATCAGTTTGTAAAATAAGAAACAAAAAATGTGGTAGATATATATGGAAATATGTTTTTTGGAAAGACCCAAAGGCGGCACATGCATAGCTCAGTGTGATAATTAGGCAGTTGATTTGCTTTTGCCTTTTACAGAGTCCTTATATTTATATCCTTATATTTATATCCTTAATATAAACACTTTGTAACTTTGATTTGAAAGAATGATTTGATTCTCGCACAAATCATTAATATTAAGGGTGTTGATAAAATCCAAGTTTAACAGCTTAGCATTTATGGGCTGATTGGAAAGTGGTGATTTTTCCAAGTGAAACAAATTAAAATGTTCCTTTGAAAATCCATAAGAACAGAGGTTTTGGGGAAATAATTTTAACCAGCTCTCTAAATATTACAAGTCAGGAGTTTGTCCTCCACTGAAAACTTTATATTATGGGCATGAGGAGAGAGAAGAATAAGAGGGAGGAAAGAAGTAAGTTGGAATAAAGAAGCTTTATCTGTGGACTAGAGAGCCCGAAGGGAAATGAAGTATGGATTCGGGGAAAAATTGGAAACAGGAGCCCCAAAGACAGCAATAAAACCAGCAAATATCTCTAGTGGGAAAGGGAAAGGGTGTAGAAAGGAGTGGGAAAGGGAAAGGGTGTAGAAAGGAGTGCTGTATGCACTACTGGCATGCATCCCAAAAGGGTGAGGGGTGTGGGCTATGTTTTCTCTGGATCTTAAGGGCAGAAGTTTTCTGGCAGTGAAAGACTATGTTGGGAGAGCACGCACACCTGAAAGTAGAATTTGCTATACTAAGCCACTTGAAAAATGGACAATGGCAACAAATGTGGGGAAAACATCTGCTTAGCATGCATTAGACCACCAGCAGTGCAGCAAGAAAAAGGAAAGGCAAAGAGCCAGTGAGAAAGGGAGTGGATCATGCATGTATCCAGATATGTTTGTGAGTAGTACAGCTACCATTTTTGTAGAGAATAATCATCATCATCCTTTTCATCCTACTTGCAGTTCATCATAAGGAGAGAGAAAGCAACAGCAGGGTAGAGCCCTTGTCTATTTTGTGCTGTGTCCTGCCACCATAAATTCTGGCAGCCAGTGGCACAGCGAGCTCCTTCAGCACAGCACACAAGGTGAAGAGGGGGTGTACCAACCACAGCAGGTGGGGCATAAGCACATTCTACCTCTTTAGAATTGGATTTTGAGTAGGCTGGTAAATCCAGAGCCCGTCCTGACTCAAGGGATGGAATCCCATTTCCCTTTGTGCAGCCAAATGGGACTTTTCTAGCTGTGTATTTGTGTGTTTCAGGGTTTATCCTTGCATTATTGGCATGTGAGTGTGCATGCACAGAATGAGTGTGTGCAGTATGTTATATACTCATTTGGCGTCCACATCTGTGCCTGAGCATAAGCTCCCTGTCAGAAGAGAGCATAGCACACTTCCCCAAGGAGCAAGAGACTCAGATTCTTGGCCTCCCTCACCCAAAGGGGGCTTGACTGTCTATCTGTCTGACTTGGACCACTGGGTCACAGGTCCAGCACTATCCAGGCCCCTCTTCAGCCCTCCTTTTGAAGCTGACCCACTTGTATTTAACAGTCACTGGATAAAATGAAGGGAGAGCAGTACAGTCTCTGCTATTGGGAGTAAATGCTAGAACCCACAGCCCCATCCCAGGCAAGGTAGCAGACCAGCCACTGACCCTACACACCCTCTAGCTTGCTCTCTTTTGTTGGCTGTCTTGGCTGCCTGGGAGGGCATCTTCAAAAGGAGTGCTAAAGAAGAGACTGCATAATGGGAGTGCAGGGCAGTACAATCACAGCCTTCATATAAGTGCCAAAAATGCCACTTACGTGGCTAGATAACTGCCATTTAGGTGCCCAAAGAGAAACAAAATTCTCCCCCCAAGGTCATGACCATTATCAGATCTTCACACATGGCTGTCATGTTGGGGATAGCATTTGTACAGTTCCACAGCAACACAACCCCCTTCCCCATGCATACACCCCAAGTTTTCTTTCATTGTCTCTCACAGATGCTAAATAGACTACTGTATCTCCTCCTGAATGGCTCCATCTCTTCAAGAGATTCTGGGTTGTCACTTTCCCTAGGTAGGGTTTACAGGCATGATGAACCACTGCTTCTACCAATTTTCACAAGCACTTGTTTGAGAGGGGGCTGGATGCACATGTGAAAATTTCCCTTACTCAGTCTTCAGCAATGATTCAACCAAGGGCCCAAGCATCTTAGAATATGAGCCTGAGTTACAGAGCAAAGCTATTAATTTCCATGCTGTAGCAGACTCATTAACATGCCTTTGTGGTCCCAACTACCAGACAAGGACAAAGTTTTAAAGTGGGTTAGTGATGCTTACACACACACACACACACACACACACGCGTATATATACACAGTGCTGAGCAATGGGCCACAGATGGTGTGTTGCTTTGATGACCAGTTAACAAAGGATTTCTATACCAATTTTTATCTGTACCTATTTTGATTCACGGAGCAGCAGGAAAGGCATGTCCCTAACTTCATGAAGCACATATCTTGAAAATGTGCATGTCATTGATAGGCAGGAGGGAATATTTTCAGGCAGCAGTCATAATTCTTGCCTGACTGCTAACATCTGTTTGCTAAAGCCTGCAAACTTCCCCAGAGTTTTGAGGTTTCAAAACATTACTTGAAGATGACATATGAAATATTATGAAAATGTGCCTTGCAATCCACACCCAAACCCCCGCAAAGAGCATTTCATATTTTCAGACTTTGGTCAACAGAGCTGTTTCAGGCTGTTTTTAGTTCCTTAAATGATGGGGTTTCATACATCCTTGATTAAAAATGAGCCCATGCACCAAAGCTTAGAGAAAACTAGACAACCATAAACCCACAAGGCCAACTTTGAACTAGACTATGATGGGAAAATAGTGGTTATTTCAGACAACATCTTATTATTGGAACTGGGATAATTTCTTAATATATGTTACCCACAATGTGTGGGTAAATAAATGGTAAACAGGTATTTCTAAAAAGCCATGGTATATTCCAAAGCACTACCAGTATTCATCAGATGATTAATCCTTCTTTCAACATAACCCATTACTGACCTCCCAGACCAGCCAGTCCCTTTACTGTAGGAATAATTGACAAAAGGCTGGGCCTGGTCTTATCTCCACTATCAACTCCATGTTACTCTTTTCCCTACCTACAGTCCAGGTAACATTTGTGATCCATGAAGGTTTCTTTCTTTATCCTTCTTCCTTTCTTTGAGGTAGATTATGACTTGGAAGTAAACCTCAACCTCCAGTAATATGATATGGATAACTCGGATCTTGTGCCTGGGCAGGAAGGATTCAGCAGAGCTATACACCTGTTATTCTCTCTTCAGATCTAGTGGGCAGGTTGTGGCTTGAGAATGGCTGGAGCCTTGGCTGCAGCTCCCTAGGTTTTGATGCTGAAACAGTTTGTGAGAAGAAGATAATGATTCACTGCTGAGAAAAGAGAGAAAAAGACTGGACTTGTTAAAAAAAACAGAAGGAATTAGATTCCTAAGTCCCCCTGAAATCTAATTGAATTTCATCCTCACAGGGCAGTATTTTTAAAGATATCTAGCTGCCTAATTCCCACTGAAAGCAATGGTAGTTAGGTGTCTAAACTTTAAAAATTAGGCCTTTGGTGTTGTTTGAAAAGCCCAGCCCAAATTACTGCCACTCAGAAGTGAGGAGGAAGCAGGTTTGAAAACCAGTAGCTTCCCTGAGGCAGGGTGCCTCCCAGGGCTGCTTTTGCTATGATGCAACTTAAGCACAACTTGTTCAGCGTTGAACTTCAACTCAGTATGGAGCTTTCTCTGTGCTACTCGGAGGGTATGTCTACATATGCAGTTAAGTTGATGGACTAAACTCTGGCATAATTAACTGCTCCCGGGTGCAGTGTCTACATGTACACCCAGGACAGCAGCAGTTCGAGCTGGGGTAGAGCAGCCCTGAGCTGGCAGGAAGCTTGGGGGAGGGGGGCAGTCCTGGGCTCTGGGAGGTGGTGGCAGGATGCAGAGGGGTTGGCTGGGGAACAAGGATGCTAAAATGCAGAGCTGTGCAGCAGGAAGCCCCTGCATTTTATTTAGTACCCTTATGTCCCGACCAGCCTGTCACTGTCTACACGTGCATTTTGGTGCAGTAAAGTACTCCGCTGTAAGATATACTGTCCCTGACAGTACTATCCTATGACAGAATTAATTTACTGTGCCCTAATATTGCCACATAGGCAGTGATGCTTTACTGTGAAGTTAATTAGTCAACTCCAGAGTAAAGACCACTTGTAGATTCACCTACAGTCACTCCAGCTGTTACCGAGTTTATTAGTAAACATTTTTCCAAAGAAGCTAACTACTAGACAGCAAGACCCCAGATGTGGATTCAGACACAATTCTTTTAACCTGGATTAGTAGAAAAAGAATCACCATCCTGGTATCATATCATACTCTACTGTGCACAGTCACAGAGTGGCGACTTCACCTTTTGAACTGACATGTGGGAATATTGGCTTGGCTATAAAAGATATATAAGAAAGAAAACAGTTATTCATAATAAAATTTGAATGAGATATTTTTCCAACTAGTTGGAGGACACAGACGAGGGGCCCGTTCTTCAGCAATAGTCCAGCTGTGCAAATTTGCAGCCCAGTTTTATTAAAATGAGCTCATTACTATTTAGTTTGAGCCAATTCCCTCTTCCTTCACCCCAAAACAACAGCTACACAGCCCTTCATAAAATGATTACAGAAAGATAATTCAAGCAAAATTTGATGCTTTTCAAAATGCAGCTCTTGGGATCCATTTTACATCCTGCTTGCTTGTATGTTAGGTGAGTGTAACTTCCCTGACATCAGTGAAGTTACTCTCGATTTATACCAGAATGAGTGAGATGAAAACAAGACTTTCCATCTTACCAGCTTACTCATTTCTGTGTCTGTCTAATGTGTGTGCCCTTGCACTGCTGCATGCATTTACCCTCGCATAGTTCAAGGTCACAGAGGAAGTCTGTGGCAGAGCAGGGAATTGAGCCGAGTCTCCTGAATGCTAGACCAATGCTCAAATCATGCTTCCTCATGAAGCCAGTGGAAGCAGATGCTCAGGACTGCAGAACTGTGGTCTTAGGAGACCACACAAAAGCCATGCAAGCAATAACAAGAAGGATCATTTTCCTATTAAGGCATTAGACTGGGACACACATCCAATTTCCAGCCCTGCTGAAGGATGTCATCTAGGGCCAGACCTTTTAAAGATATTTAGGCTCTGTATTCCTACTGATTTCAAATGCACTTTTAAAGATCTGACACAATATCACTACATTACATAGTTCCGCTACTATAAAATGAAGATATTGGCATTCATTTCTTTCACCACCTGTCTCTTTTAAGTAGTGTGCAAACTCTTCAGGACAGGGGCTGTCTTTCTCACCATGCATGCATATCACACCTGTCACAATGAGACCTGAAGCTTGATTGAAATACAAATAATTTATTGCATTAGTATTCATGTGTATATACCAGAAAACACTCACAGCAAAAGTAATTTTTGCACAAATCATGCATTTTGTGGATTTACTGCTGAAAAGTAAATTGCCTTTTTTTCAACAGCTTGTTTTTTTAGACTTTACCAAACTCCAGATGAGTCAGGGTGCCATCCTGCCCTGCTTTCTGCCTTTACCAAACATAGTAAACTTCTACTTAAACTTGTTTAGCTCTAGAATCATCAGGCCGAGTGAGAAATTCAAACAATATTCAATTTAATCAGTTCAGATGAGTCTTTTTTTTACTCTCTTATTGGTTTCAATATTCCTAGAAGACAAAGTAAAATCCCCTCCCAAATGTGAGTTAGACCCTTTCAAAGTGCTAAATGTTGTCAATATTGAAGACACAGTAGGAGAATTGATTCTCTTTAATGGGGGAACACTTGGCCTTTAGAACCGAGACTCAACTCAGGACCCCAGAGAATCAAGATCAGATAAAATAACTAGGGTGCTCAGTGGGGGTAGACTAATTAGTAAGTAATGAATCCAGGGCATTCCCTCTAGGAAATCCATCCCTAAGCCCAACTGTTCCTGCAGTGTCATTTTACTCCTTTGATATGGGTGGGATCAAAGGTGCTAATTTGAGATGGAGTTATTCATGCATAGGAATTAAGGAAAATGAGTTAAACAATTCCCCTACAATTCAAGGTTTCCACAAAGACCAAAGTGAATATGTAAATGAAAGATCTGATTAAAATCAGCATGAAGTCACAGGGAACTCTAAGGATACTTTCATCCAATGGAAATCAGAAGTGACTTCCCAGAAGTCAGTGGGGTTAGAACTTTCTAAAATCAGGAGAGAAAAATCAGGCCCTGAAAGTGGTGACTATTAAATAGTCAGCTCAATAGAGAATGCTTAGATAGACAAACAGACAGATTGATCAATCAATCAGAATCTGGTACTTACAGCAAGTATTCACGATCCTTCTTCTGCTAAGGCCTAGATGAACAAATAGGCAAACGGGGCACATGCCTATGGCCCTCAGTGAAGAAGGGGCCCAGTTGTGCTTATTTTAATTATTGAGTGAATAAAGTAATATACAGTATTAAGTAGGGGCCCATAAGTTTCTTTGTCTAGGGCCCACTAAAGGGTTAATCTGGCTCTGCCTCTGCTCCCAGCTTAAAGGCTTTAAAACTGCCTGCTTGTACAGTAAACTGTGCTGCTGGCATCTGTGCTCTCTAGAAAATAATGGTGTGCCTCTGCCTACCACTGCATGCAAGGCCCTGAACTTTTTCAAGCATCTGCAGTGTTATTAATAACATTTGAAATTCCAAAGACAAATGATATTGACAAACGATTGTTAAAAAAATTGGAAGGGCGGGGGTAGAAATCATAATACCCACTTTTGACTTAAATTCTAACAAAATTTTCAACCAGCTGTGCTAGAGGGCAATAAAATCCCAAAGTCTCACTTTCCTATTTGATTTCTATCCTATCTTGACACCCATTTTCTCTAAACCCTATAGACTTAATCAGAATGCACTGGACTGGTTTGATGCAGTTTAAAGATGGTAAAAAGTCCCCATAGGTAGAAAATAAACCCCACAGGTTTATTATGTTATGGGGACTTTTTATAATTTTTACCATCTTTAATTTTCCCTGAGCCTGAGGAAGGGCATATATGCCCGAAAACCTGCTGGAAAAGGTATTTTTTTTGTGATTTCTTAGTTGGTCCAATAAAAGGTATCATCTCTGAGCCAAGAGTTCTAGAGTTTTGCATTTCTTTTTGTCTCAGACCAAGATGGCTACCAAATACATCCCTGTAATGTAGAACAAGTTTTGTGATTCCTCCTCTTCCCCTCTCCTCCTCTCCAAGCAGAGAGAGATCACTTTGTAACCACTATGGGAAATGAGGAGAAAAATAAACTCTGACTTGTCAGAGCATGTGTTGTTTAAGGGACAGTTTCAAGATCAGGTTAATACGCAGAGCCTAAGGCTCTGGTTCTGAAATGTGCATTAGTCTAACTCTCCCTTTAATAGTTTCGACAAGTTGTCATAATGCCATGCATGTCCTTTGAGTCCAAATGAATGCTCTCTCATTTTCCTTCTATGTGTTCTTTTTTAAAATCTTGCAGTTCTTCAGGTCTTTGTCAATGAAGTGTTGGGTGTAATGTTTGTTGTTCAGCCTAAATGACTTAGGCCACAGGACCAAGCTTTTCAAAACTGGCTAGCAATCTTGGGTAACTCTCAGTTTTGGCTTCTAATTTGAAACTGCTTCCTGGAGCCAAATTTTCAGAAAAAGTTTTGCTCCTACCCTCTGAAAAACCAAGCTTCAACAGGCAGCTCTAGGTGGGCCTGAAAATCACATGTCATTTTGGAAAATGTTGGCCTAAATCTCTTCATTCTTCAGTTCCTTTCAATATATCCATCTATGAAATCTATTGGCCCAAAGCATGCAAAGGCATTCAGATCAGCGACTGAGACATTTGTGAGGCTCTGTGACCTCCTGGTCAGCAAGTACTACAGATTCCTCTGTATCCAATCCACAGAGGATATGAGTCTGTGACAGTCGTATCAGAGAAGCTTGGCTCTTTGACAGCTCTGAGTTCTGGAGTACAGTTATAGCCATTGCACTTATACTTCTCATTGCATTTTCAACTCATGTTGTTAATTAGAAGACACTTGATAATAAAGGAAAGACTTAACATCCTGAAAGAGCTTCTTGCCCTTCAGTAATCAAATCAGACGCTAAGCCATAACTTTATGGACCCAATGTTGTAGTTGTAAAATATTTAAAGCTTGAAGTGAAAGGGATTTGTTTGTGTGAGACATCAGGTACCTGGAGAAAAACAAAGGGTTAAATTCTAGCTGCTGCTGCCCGATGGGGGTGTATGAAGTGGGCCCTATTCGATTTGGGCCCTATTGTTAATTTGGATCACTGTCCCTAATTCGATTTGGCCGAAACTGAAGATTCGATGCTGATTTGGAGAATCAGCTATTCAGTCATAGACACAGCTTTAAATGTTTTTTTCTACATACCTCAAGGTACCAGCATAGCTTGTGAACTCTGTGATGCTGGGGCAGATGGAGCATCCCACAGGAGTGTGGAGGGGCCCTCCATGTGTTCAGCAGTGAACCCAGAAGTGAACCCAGAAATGGAAATGGAAGTACTTAGAAGTGGATCAGAAGTTCTTTCAGGTCTGTTGGGGAGCACACAGGGCCCACCCCTCCGCCTCTCCTGGCTCGAAGATTGGCCATGGGAGGCTGGCGGTACCCCGCCCCAGACCCAGGAGACACAAATTGCTGGGCCAAGGCGGTGCTGAAGGTGGGGAAGGATGGGTCCCCTGCATACTCCCCGGCAGACCCAGAAGTGGACCAGAACTGCTTCTGGTCCACTTCTGGGTCTGCTGCTGAGTATGCTGGGGAGCCCCCGGTGCTCCTGTGAGATGCTTCATGTGCCCCACATCGCAGCATTCACAAGCCGCCTGCTACCTTGAGGTATGTAGAAAAAACATTTAAAACTGTGTCTATGTCTGAATCACCGAATCTTTCCAAATCGGGAGTTATATGTAAAAAACCCGTAACAAGTGAGGCAAAAATAATCAAAAGATGTTGTTGCGCTAGTCCTGTAGTCATTAGAATTAAATGTACATCTTTTTTCAGATTCATCAACAAAATCTAGCCTTCTCGAACATCTTGACAGTACATCCAATACTTCACTGAAAGTTATTTACACAACTGAATTAATGCTCATTTGAGCTAACATTTCCACACCTGAGTTCATGTTTTTAGCTAGAATTAAAAACAGTCTTCAGGGTTGTGAAATAAAACCTACATTGCCAGAAGCAGCTAACCGAGAGCAAGCAGAATTGCAGAAGAAAGGATAGCTTGATTAGTAGAATATCAAGACTGTTGAAGGGGGAAGAGCTCTGCTAAGACATATGAAATGAAAAGTTTATAAGGAATCAGGTGCCATGAAGTCAATTGACCCCCTCACTGCTGCCTAAATAGAAATGCTGCTGTCACTGTCAGGCAGTTGGTTTCAAACTTTGGATGAACCAGGAATCAAAGTGGGAGAGGGTGCAAATGCAACACTGAATCCCCCTCCTTTGAATCACCTCCCTCCCCATTTGCTTTGGAAGAGGTAGGTGGATAAAAGGCTCCCATATCACCCTCTGCTCCCAACACAAAGCAAATCAAAATGTAGTCCTACACCAGTAAGCACTCAACTTAAAACCTGCTTTTCTATTACATGCCCAGAATATGCTGAATGAACTTGAAAGCTATGTTGCCTAGCATTTAATTACAGACCTCAGTACAGACCACAGAAAGTCAGGCTCTCATCTCTTTAGCGCTCACACACACATTGAAGACCATATGAATGAATACATACCATAAGAATAGGATATTTTCTTAATAAGTTACAAAGCCCACTCCTGATCATTCTGACAGTTAATATAAACCTTTAGCAAACCTAAAGATGTATGAAATCAGAAATCATGTGCAATAAATGTTGTTTACATTATTATTATTTGTATTTATTTAGGAATCTAAAAAAATAGGCCAGTCTAGACAGGAAGGGATGAGTAATCAAATGCTCCAATCAATCTAGCTGCATAGGTTAATAAGGATATTTGTTTTAGTAAATGTTTCACTCATTGACAATAGCATCATTATACTGATATTCCTATTATGTTGCTGATTAACCTTAGCAGTGGAATCTCAGGCTTACCGGACCTTTCTCTTCCAACTTGCAATGCCTCCATGCTTTATACAGTTCCAGTTTCTCCCAGAACAGAGTACACAGAAACTTCTTTCATACAGATTTAGGTACAGATTCAGCAAACTGCCGAGACTTGGGCTTGCCTTCAAGTATTTGAGTCATTTTATTAAAGCCAATGGGGCATAAAATTGTTCACATGTATATATACTCCATGGAATTGGGCATAAGCATGACAGATCATCTGTTTCATACTTTTTAGTTGTCTGCCATCTTTCCACAATAGAGCACTAATGGTGTTACAGAGTAGATTAATAATAGCCTTTGGGGCCTTTCATCAATAGACTACTGGTTCAATTCAACTTCAGATCAGTTAACATCACCTGTCTGGGAATGAGATGAGTTGTTGTTAGTGGGAAGATGCTACAGCATTCCCACCACATTTAGTACTAATTGGAACATTTGTTTAGCAGTCATAGAGCCAGAGTCTGAATGAATCCTCTTGCCCACAGAAGTTACTGTGCCAGGTCAAGAATATGGCATACTGGCCAGGCACTGACACTGCTTCTTGTTTTGTGGATTCAGATTCCAGTTTCCAGGGCTCTCAACAGAACATGGATGAAAGAAAAACAAAAATAAAAAAACAGAAGTAAATAAGGCTTAGGACAAATTGAACCAAGTTGTGTTAGCAGCTGCAATGGCTCTTACCTTTTTTTGGTAACAGGCAATGTTCATTATTAAAATTTTGGGGAAAATTTACTAGGATTATACGTCAATGGAATTTCCTCCTCTTATACCATGAGAGAATTTGTCCCTTGCTCTTACATCAACTTGCTGTTTATTTTTAGGGGGTCCAGTATAGATTGGTTGGTTCATCCTGACTACTGGACTATTCTCATGTGGTACGTTCATTGTTTTCAAGTTCTCACACCATTCTTGGTAATTTTTTCAATACTAAGCTTCTTCTTTGTCATGTCTCCAATCCAACCTTTCTGTATGGTCTGCTCCCAATATTCTGCACAGGTCACTGCTTCTGGTGTTGGTGTTGCCAGATCTTGTGGGGTGAGTTGTGGTACATCTCAGGAGGTGATCCATGGTTTGCTTTTCCTGACAAACACATTGGTCAGTTGCATAGAGGCCCCATGATTTCATAAGAAAGTTGCATCTTGAGAGACCCACTCCCAATCTGTTCAGGCTCTGCCATGTGTGCCATTTGTAGTTGGAGCCAGATGCTAACTTCTCACTGGCGGTAATTCCTCTCTGGCTCCATTCAACAGCTTTGTTGCTTAGCTTCTCCGATTTCTTTTTTTGTTGCCAGATGGTAGTTCTGGCTGATTCTGGTGGTAAGGTCAATGGTGTGGTAGAAGACAAAAAGCTATTTCTTGATGAGAGACGACGGTGCACTGGTTGACGTCCCTATAGTGGAGGACAGTCGTCTGACTCTTGAATGTGCTAGTCAGTGCTACTTTCCTCCTGATATAAGGGGTGCTATGCCAGATAGTACATATAGACAGGGAACAGGGGTGGGTTTTAGCCAGTCTGTTATAATTCTGCATGGATCACTTAGGACAGTGTCAATATGTTTACTGTTACCTGAGCATCCCCAGGTAGCACAGGCATATCTCATAGATTTTCATAAACATTAGGGCTGGAAGGGACCTTGGAAGATCATCGAGTCCAGCCCGCTGCCCAAAGGGCAGGAAGTCAGCTGGGGTCATAGGATCCCAGGAAGATAAGCATCCAATTTGCTCTTGATTCAGCCACAGAGAAACAAAGTGCTAAGGGTGGATGGATGTGCTCCCCACTTGGAATTTGCAAATGGAAAAAAGCCATTATCCCTACAGTTACAAGGAAGCTCTTATATTTTGTCAGTTCCTTAACTGGAAATCTGTCATGTCCTCACAGGGTATGTATGATAGTTATATGCCCCACAGTCCTTCTTTATCTTGAAATGTGCTTCCAAACACAGTAGAACCTTAATTAACAGAAGATCTGGGGCAACAAAGAATATTTGCAGGTTCATACAATTGGAGAGGTTCATATAATTGGTCCATTAGATTTGAATTCTACTCTCAGGAGATGTGTTGTAGTCATACTGTAGCCGTGATGGACCTGTTTTCCATTGTGAGTGGCAATTTCCAATATCCTCTATGTTTTGGTATTGTTGGAGTATTGTTATAGTCATAATGACCTCAAGGGACATAATTCTCAGAGCATTTGAACTGCTTTGCTGTGCACCACTTCATCTGTTTAAATTTGCCTTAAAAACCACTGGATTCATCCACAAGTTGATTCCACCATCTCTTACACCATCTAACCCTTCAGCTCTCATATTTAGTTCACCCTGTCTTTAAACCATCTTTGATGCACCCCTCTAAATAAAAAAATCCAGTCTGGAGAATCTTAGTATCTGACGAAGTAGGCTACTGCCTATGAAAGCGTATGCCTTTCTGAACAAGTTAGTCTCTAGGTGCCATCCTGCACTGCCTTCTGCCTAAAGTAGAAAAGAATGAAGATCTCACTTTATTTGAAGCTCATTTGTCCTGAATCTATAGTAGGTTTGAAATAAGAAAACTGTTTGGATAGCAGGGGTTTTCAACAACAGGGGATGTAGATACCATGGTATGATCCTGGGGTCAAAAGAAACCATGCAAAAAAAAAAAAAAAAGCGAGGCGGTGTACATGGGGACAGCACAAACCACCCAAAATTAGAGCCTGGTCGGCCGGGACTACACTCCAGCTGCCAGGCAGATTCCGAGCAGCAGGATCACCACTGCTACAGCCCCAGGGGGCCCAAAGGACCCCAAGTAAGGCTTCTGGGGCCAGCCCAGTGCTGGCCCAGGCATTCGCTGGGGAACAAATGTCCACGCTTGTGTGGATGAGGCCCATAGTGGGATTCATGATTGGAAGAATCTGTAGAAATGTATGGTTGAATAAGAGCTCTTTCTGGAGTGTTTCCAATATTACCACCTATGCAAACAACCCTGGCATGAAAACTGGAAAAATAACTGTGATTCAACATAGATTTCTCCTCAGTGCAGTGGGTAACTTGTAGCCAATGCAAGAATTATTATCATCTCCCTGCTGAATACAGCATTTAGCCCAATTCAATTTTGTCTGCAGTGACAGATATCAAGCCAAAATTTATGATTGTAGGCCACCTGGGGAGGGAACTGTGCTTTTATTATGTCAGCCCTATTCCCATTTATTAGTTTGATCATTTTTCAGATAAAGAGAACAGGTGTGTCCATCAAATCAGTAGTCCTTCTCTACGACTATTCACATCTCAGTGACAGTTGGCCTGCATCATAGCCCAGCCCCTGGAACAGATCTTCGAGAGTTCCTGGCACTCTGGTGAAGTGCCCAAAGATTGGAAGAAGGCCAATGTGGTGCCTATCTTCAATAAAGGGAGGAAAGTGGATTCAGCAAACTACAGGCCTATCATCCTGACCTCTATCTCAGGGAAGGTCTTAGAAAAGGTTATCAAAGAGGTCATTCATAATGGACTGGCCGATGGCAACACCCTGAGGGATAGCCAGCACAGGTTTGTTGCAGGTAGGTCATGCTTGACCAATCTCATTTCCTTTTACAACCAGGTGACCTATCATGTGGGCAAGCAGGAAGAGATTGATGTCATATATCTTGACTTTAAAAAAGCCTTCAATCCCATGATCACCTTTTGGCAAAACTGGCCAACTGCAGCTTCGGGTCCACCATGATCTGCTGGCTGGGGAATTGGCTCCGTGGTCAGACCCAGAGGGTAGTAATTGACAGAAGTCAATCATTGTGGTGCCCTGTGACCAGTGGGGTCCCCCAAGGCCTATTTTGTTCAACCTCTTCATTAATGATGTGGATATTACAGTCAGAAGCGGACTGGCCAAGTTCGCCGATGATACCGAACTTTAGGGTAAAGCATCCACACCTGAGGACAGGAGGGTGATCCAGGCTGACCTTGACAGGCTCAGGAAATAGGCGGACGAGAACCTGATGGTGTTTAACACTGAAACATGCAAGGTTCTCCACCCTAGGAGGAAAAATCTGCAGCATGTCTATAGGCTCGGCAGTGCTATGCTGACTAGCACTATGGAGGAGAGGAACTTGGGTGACAGGAATGATCACAAGATGAACATGAGCCTTCAATGTGATGCCGCAGCTAGTAAAGCAAACAAAACCTTGGCTTGCATGCATAGATACTTCTCAAGCAAATCCCAGGACGTCATTCTCCCGTTGTACTTGGCTTTGGTGAGGCCGCAGCTGGAGTACTGCGTCCAGTTTTAGGCTCCACAATTCAAAAAGGATGTGGA